>NC_056577.1:24198375-25515875 GCF_018340385.1 Cyprinus carpio | reverse complement strand
GCTAACGTTAACACTGATGCAACGATACAATGGGTGGATTTACACTGAAAGCTGAAGCACCCTCATTTATTCTCCTGTGTTCTGTAACAGATAGAGACGACATACAAATGTATGAATTTGACATGAATATGAACAAATAAATTGGAAATCTCTCCGTGAGAAGTGAGCATTAACTGTAACTTACGGCAGTCTTGGCAGGTCAGAGCAGATTTGACATATTTAACCTTTATTAGGCACTTTAGGGAATCGAGTACTAGCTTATTATGAAAATATCAGTGATGTCCTTTTATATACACGTACTAATAATTAATCCACAATGGTTCACGATGATTAGCTTGTTATTTTAAGTATAACTTTAGTCATTAAATTAAATCCAAGAGATTACTAGATCTGATTGTTTGTCTGTTTCAGGGTGGGCACATCCCATCACCATCCCTTCACTAAAGCATGGCTGAGCCTGAGCTCCTCCTGGACTCCAATATTCGTCTTTGGGTTGTGCTGCCTATTGTGTTTATTACTTTTCTGGTTGGAGTGATCCGCCATTATGTCTCGATTCTGTTACAAAGTGACAAGAAGCTCACGTTAGAGCAGGTTTCAGACAGGTAACGTTCACTGGACCGTTTCATTATCCATCCACATGTGTTTTGCAGCTCACGAAATGTTACAAAACACTAAAAATCATGTTCTCTACACAGCCAGGTTCTCATAAGGAGCAGAGTTTTAAGGGAAAATGGAAAATACATCCCCAAACAAGTGAGCCCCTCTTATCTTTTGTGTGTTTTTTTGCTTGAGACGTTACTGGAATACTGAAACTGAAATGTTATCTCTTGCTTAAAGTCTTTCTTGATGAGAAAATTCTACTTTAATAATCAAGAAGATGGATTTTTCAAAAAGACCAAAAGAAAGGTGGTCCCACCCTCTCCAATGACTGGTGAGTCTTGATGGAAATTCTTTTATGCATATATGCCATAAAATGACAGTCAGGATTGAGTGAAAGGTTAATGTCATGATGTTATTTACTCAAATAGATCCCAGCATGTTGACAGACATGATGAAAGGCAATGTGACAAATGTCTTGCCTATGATCCTTATTGGTGGTTGGATTAACTGGACCTTCTCTGGGTTTGTCACAAGTAAGAGATACAGTTTTCTCAATCAAATATGAGAGTATGGCTTCCTGTAGTCTATTCTCACAGAGCTCGTCTTAACGCATTTATAAATCTGTTCTCTCTCAGCAAAGGTACCGTTTCCCCTCACTCTCCGCTTCAAGCCGATGCTGCAGCAGGGAATTGAGTTGCTCTCTCTAGATGCTTCCTGGTTAGTGTTCCCAAACCCTTGAGTGTTATTATTTCATTCAAAACTGTTTCTTTAAACAATTTCATACTGTATACATCCACAGGGTGAGTTCAGCATCTTGGTATTTCCTGAATGTCTTTGGTCTCAGGAGCATGTATTCTCTGATTCTTGGACAAGACAATGGTAAATAACTTTACTGATGCACTGATTTTACTTTAAAGCGCTGATGCTAACTTTGCTCACAGAGGGTATAAAAACTTCCTAATTATTGGGGGGGGGGTACATTACAATTATTATTGTACTTTTTTGGGATGAGTTTCAATGAATATTGCCAACATTCTCCACAAATAATGCTTTTCTTCACTCAAAAACCGAAATGCATAAGCTCAGATCAGTGAGGCCTACCACCAGTCACTTCCAAAAATGAAATACAAAACCTGTGCTAACTGGAAAAAAAACTGGTTGACAAAAAGATTAGGTCATTCTGGTCATTTTTGATTACTTTAAATGTTTAGCTTAAAAATCATTTGAATCAGTTTAGAATTATAAGAATATTTGTCATGTTACATTTGTATTATTTAATTAGGGTAGGCCTTGTATATGAAGTATGTATGCAATGAATTTTCTTACATTTACAACAGGTGCAGATCAGTCTCGCATCATGCAGGAACAGATGAGTGGTGCTGCAATGGCAATGCCTGCTGACACAAACAAAGCATTCAAGGTATCGCAAATTAGGAGCTGCACCGTAATCTTATTAAATTTACAAAACAGTTTTTATGTAATTTTGAGGCTGCAGACTAAGTTTCATTTATTTTTTTTTAAAGATTTATGTATATGAATGTTATTTTTAGGCGGAATGGGAGGCTCTGGAGTTGACGGATCATCAGTGGGCCTTAGAGAATGTCGAGGAGGATCTGATGAGTAAGGACTTGGATTTTTTTGGGATGTTCAGCAAAGAGTTGCCAACAGGCATCTTCTAAGTGCCTGTCCACTACTGAGAGGTTTCGGAGGACCTCACCGAAATAGAAGAATGAATTGTCAAGACTGGTTTTGGAAGTGGAAAATCGCTTCCATTCTGATTTGATCTTTTTTTTTTAGAGAGTCATAAACCTCATTGCAGACATATCACATTTTGTGTAATATGCGTGCACCATTCCCTCCATTGTTCATTTTTGCTCAGACATAAGTGTCATTGTGTGACATAGCTTTGAGCTCTCAGCTTTATGGATCATCTATTGCGACTACATTCATACAATGCAACAGAAACAGTGCACTTATAATGTTGCATGTGGTCTGGGTTTCTCGAAAACATTCCCTTTGATTATTGCTAGGTCTTCTGTATTTTTGTTTTAACACGATTAAATCATTTTTGTTGTTTTAAGAGCCCCGTTTTCTTATTTTACTAGGACCATATGATTTCTTGGACCACGTAGGCAAAAAGGAAGTTTTAAGAAAGCTTAGGTTAGGTTCAGTTACCTAGATAGTATGTTCCTTAATTTACTGTTGTCTTAGAGACTTTCTTCTGGTGCCAGTACACCATGCACTGAGTATGTAGTGAAAAAGACATTTGGCAAAGTATTTCAGTAGATTTTCCTCAGTAGAGATTAAGATTTATTGGCATGTTTAATATATTTATTTGAGTTTTATTAATGTCATTTTTTGTTTAAATAAATGTTTCTCACTACATTCATTGGAAGTGTACATTCTTAATGCAGCCTGATTTTCTAAACAGTGATGCACCATTCTCTGTTCTGTATCTATTTTATTAACTATTTAATTCATTTTTCTACCACTTTTTTTTCTACAGTCATTTATAATCTAAATATAATTTGCATTTACATTTATCTTCTTAGGACATTTGAATAAAATGCATTTATTAAAGCCAATTCTATCTTATTGTATGGAACGATTCACAAATGTTTTTTTTTTTTTTTTTTTTTCGGGGGGCCAGTTCTATGAACAGTAAATATGAACTGTTTTTACTAACTAGCAGAGTACCAAGTAGTAATCAGTCTAAATTTTTGGATTCAAATTACACCAAACTATGTTTTTATGTAAGTGACCTCAAGAAGTTATAGAAAAAAATTATATGACTAACCATAAAAACTAGTCTAAGCATTTTATGCAATCCAACTATAGTACTTTGTTCACAAAATCTGACATATCCTAGAGAGGCCTTTGTCGGTTCGAACTCGACCAACTCAGTTCGATTCTGTTAAATCAAACCAAATACGCTATTTAAAGCGCAATGTAATAGAAAAGCTATTTCAGGGTCAATCTGGCAACAGGTCCTATCAGTCAAATGTATTGTAGCGGCTGACAGGAACACTTTAAGCTGTCGGGAATGTGGACACCAAAACGCTTATCTTCCCAGAGCCCTAATTATTCATGAAGTATGCGCGCTCCCTCTAGCGCCGCGCGTCCCCTGTATACTTCAGCGCGCTCGCGGTCACTGCGGGTTCACTCGCTGCACGATGGCGGAGGGAGGCGGTCCCGAGTCGGGTAACGCTTCGGACCCTGACGAGAAGCCGGTGATCGCAGAGACACCAGTACCGTCCACGGAAAGTCAAAAGCAGAGCATCGGCACACTGCTAAAGAGGCCACTTCGAAAGGGAGATGAGTGGTAAGAGGTTTTTATGCGAAGCCGAAGTCAAAGCAAGCTTGTCGGCATCGGCTCAGGCCTACAGACGGAGACACCGGCTGCCGGAAATCTCTTCACTAGCCTGGCTGTGGACAGCCACCTGCTCCGCTAACACCCATAAACTAGAAAGCTGCTATTATTATCGAGTTGGTGTACAGGGCACGTGTGCTACTTACTGTAATAAGGATTCAACGCTATTTATATCGGTTTGAAAACGAGGAAGCTGTCTCGTACCTATTTAACTTAGCACAGCCATAGCTTCCCATATCTCCCCAGTTCTTCAGCTTAAATGTCTAATTAATGGAAAAATAAGACGTATTCAGACACGTTAGTAGTGGAAAGGTTGGTAAATAAACTCCACCACCTCGTTGTCGCTTATCAGTTCTCTGATAAGCTACATGGCAGAGTAGCGTCAGGCATGTAAGGCACTTCATTAGCCGATGCTAGTTAGCCAGGCTAGTTTGCGTTTCATTGACGGGTTAAGTGTTCATTTCTGTCAGACGACAACCTTCTGTCAAACTGTCAAACTAGAACTGTCAAACTAGATTAAAATAACGGCCAAACCCCTCCCTGTGAAGTTGTGACGAAGACTAAGCTACCTAAATCAGTATTACAGTGAGGCAGTGCTTTGTCATGGCCACTGGATAACACCCAGTTACTCACAATGTTGTTTGGCAATAGAAGGAGTTGTTTATGGAACAGATAGTAAATACACAAAAATGTATCTTAAGTTACTGGAGATTAAACCCCCAAATGTATACACATTATTCCGATTTTAAACCCGTTAGTATATGTAAGTGTTTGGGTAGCCAGTCCACTTTTATTTTGAAAGCAGACTGACGAGTTATAATAAATAAAGAGACTAGTGACTCAATCGAAAGAACGGTTTTTAGTTTTCAGTAGGATTAGAAGTACTTGCACTGTATAGACTTGTACTAAAATTATTTAATTTACTCAAACAGGTATCTTGTGTTGTTATTTAAGGTCACTGTACTCTATTTTTTTTTAAAGAGTTTAATGTTGGCTACATACTTTAATTACAATTTAACATTTTGAAATAAATGGATCGTTCAAAATTCAGTTTTCACCTTTTTTTGTTTTTTAATGCTCAGCCTTTTTGTTGAAGAGGCTGATAGCTTCTGTTACCTTTCACTTTCAGTGCATTTTTCCCTAAAATGAAAGTGAAAAAAGTCACGTCTGCCCCTTGGCAGAGTGGAATCAAGTGTTGTTAAGCTTATGTAGTGGAACAAGTTCTTACTTTAGATGCGATTAAGAATGATATCCTAATTGACTGTTCTGTATTTGTAGATGTGTAACAACACAAAATATATTTGCTGTGCCATCAGCTTAGTTCTAATAATTTAGGATAGAAACACATTAATTGTCCTTGTCGACTGACTTTTCATTGATCTCCATCTATTGTTCCACTTGTTTAGGTATTTGATTGACAGCCGGTGGTTCAAACAGTGGAAGAAATATGTGGGCTTTGACAGCTGGGATTTGTACAATGTTGGAGAGCACAATCTGTACCCGGGACCCATTGACAACTCTGGACTCTTTTCAGGTAATGAATGTTGAGTGTCGTTCGCATTCTCATAGATAAGTATTGTGAATTTTTTTTTTTTTTTTTTTTTTGCTAGCAAAAAAAGTATTTTTGCTATAATACTAGACACATTTTTATCAAAGTGTTTAAGAATATGAATTCTTATGCAGTTATGTATGTGAATACCTGATTCAAAGGCTAAATTTTTTTTTAGGAGCTTACTGTGTACTTATGTTTTGCTATTTCCGTCTTAAAGGGATAGTTTGTCCGAAAATTTAAGTTCTTTAATCAATTCACCCCCATGTTCATTTCTTCAGTGGAGCTCATATGGAGATTTTAAACCATACACAATAAACCTTATGAATCGGGTCTTTTCATTGGTCTCTTTCTAAATGATTTGCTTGAGTTAATTAATAATGAAATAATTTGAGTTAACAGATCACTGGAGGAGAAGATTATCATTGCGTAACTACTTATATTAATTTTTCTCACCCAAAGCTATCATGTGATTTCAGAAAACTTGGAATATAGTTGTATGGCCTTTTTTTTTATGTTGTTTGCATCCTTTTTAAAGCTTGAATTCTCCATTACCCATTTTTGTAACGACAGAAAAAATCAACAAGTACATTCTTCAGTATCTCTTCTTTGTGTTTTATGGAAGAAAGTCAAAAAACTTGAAACAACTTAAAGGTGAATAAATGATGACCAAATTTTTATTTTTAAGGAAAAAAAAAATGTTAATTTGTTGTGCACCACACAAAATCTGAGACTAGCATGTCTATTTCTTTTGGATAATACAGTGTAGTGTTAAAGGGCTCTAATGTGTTTTTCTAATGGTTTTCCCCTTTTCTCTCTGTATCGTAGATCACAAGTCCCAGACATTGAAAGAGCATCTCATAGATGAGTTAGACTATGTTTTAGTTCCTACAGAGGCCTGGAATAAGCTGGTCAGCTGGTATGGCTGTCTGGATGGTCAGAAACCCATCATCAGAAAGGTTCTACATCTTTCTTTGTGTATTGTATATTTCTTTGTAGTGTTTCATATCGTGGTAATCTCGTGGTTTTCCATTTATTTTGAGATACCTGTATTTACACATGTCTGATATGCTTGAGTGATTACAGGCAGTTATTGGGTGATACTATTGTCATTTTTTTAAATTGCATTGAAACTCTTACACAGTTAAATGGTTAATTAACGTTTAATTAGTTGAGTTGAGGTGTACTTTTAAAGTCTCTAGATTTGTTTTGCTTTGTGTTAGTGTTTTTTTTTTTTTATTTATTTTACTTGTTTTCCAGGTTGTTGAACATGGAATGTTTGTGAAGCACTGTAAAGTGGAAGTGTATTTGCTTGAGTTGAACCTGTGTGATAATGACAACATCGACAAAGTTGTTACCCGCCATTTCAGCAAAGCTGACACTATAGGTACGAGATTTACAAACCTTTCAAGAAAATGTCAGTTTCTCTCATCAGTAGTATCGATCACTGATTATATCCATTACCATCACTACAAGACACTGGTACAAGTTATTGTAAACTGTTCGTTCATCATTAATTTTTTTGTTTACAGATATTATCAGCAACTGTGCACGTGTTTTGACCTTGTGAACATTCATGTCATATCCATTCTTTCCCCTCTAGATACTATTGAAAAGGAAATGAGGTCTTTATTCGATATCCCATCTGAAAAGGAAACTCGACTTTGGAATAAATATATGAGTAACACTTACGAACAACTTAACAAGCTTGACAGCACTGTACAGGACGCAGGGCTTTTTCAGGGCCAGGTAAACCATTGTGCTGCATTCCATTCCAGTTGTGGTTGGTTTGAGAGTCTGACTGATGATGTGAACTCATAAAATGTCAATCTCATCACACTCCTCAGGTTCTTGTTATAGAGAAGAAGAATGAGGATGGCACATGGCCCAGACAGACCTGCCATTCCAAGTATGTACACGCATTTTCACACTTAAGCAACTATTATTAACATTGGAGCTTAATGCTTAGGTTCAGAACTGGAGGTACCTGAAAGTTTTTTTTTTGTTTGTTTGTTTTTTTGGCTCTGTCATTTTTTCATTATTGGGAGCTTTCTTTTAAATTGATTACTTTGATTGCCATTAACTCTTGTTATTATAACACAGCTTGGATTTACCCTAACCTATTCTTTGCTTTATGCCTAGGTCCAGTACTTCCACCTCTCGGAATTATACAACCTCCCCAAAACTCTCTTCTAACTCATCTGCCACCATATCCTCCACAATAACAAATGGGGATAGCAATATCAACTCTGGCTACATGCTGAACAACAGTACTTCTGGTAACAGGTCAGATTAAATCACATAAAACAGTCCTAAACTACTCTACAGATAAACAAATTTAGTTCCTTACTGGGAGAGTTTAAATAGGGAACTGAAACAAGGTTTCAGTTCAAGGTCAGGTTTCTTGTATTCAGCGTTGGGTTGACCATTTGTGATGGTCTGAATTGTGGTGTTAACTAATGGTGAATGTCTTTTGCTAACCCACCATACATTTTGCAGACTGGGAAGTTACAACTCCTATAGCTCCTCTTACAGTTACAGAGAATCTTCCGCTCAGGAAGGCCTCTGTGGTCTGAGCAACCTGGGCAACACCTGCTTTATGAACTCTGCTCTCCAGGTATGCAAATGTGAATGTTCATTTAAACAGTATGTTTGAAATCTGCCCTATTTGCTAATGGGCATATGAGTATGCTGATGGGTGTCAATGGAAGAAAGATGCTTTTGTGGGCCCAGACTCTGTAGTTATGACATCTAGCAGCCAAACCCTGAATTATTGACATCTAGCAGCCATTTCCTTCTCATTCTGATTGACTTCTTATTTCAGTGCCTGAGCAACACTCCCCCTCTAACGGAATATTTCTTGGAAGACCGGTATGAAGCTGAGATCAACCGGGAAAATCCATTAGGGATGCGAGGGGAGATTGCAGAGGCCTACGCGGATCTGGTCAAACAGATGTGGCTTAGTCGGAGTAGTTATGTGGCTCCACGCACTTTTAAAGTGAGTGAATTTTTAGCCTACAGAGGCTCAAGTTACTATGGAACTCACTGTCCTTTTTTAAGACAGACCCTTATAATTCAATCTGAATGTTGAACCGTATCTCCTCTCTCTGGTCAGACCCAGGTGGGTCGGTTTGCCCCGCAGTTCTCAGGGTACCAGCAACAAGACTCTCAGGAGCTGTTGGCCTTTCTGCTGGACGGCCTACATGAGGACCTTAACCGTGTTAAGAAGAAGCCTTATCTGGCCCTGAGAGATGCTGAGGGACGGCCTGATGAGGTGAACATTCATGTGTAAACCACAATGTGGTGTGCATTTTAGTTTTAATGATAAACCATCAGATGAAAGCTATTATTTCTTTTGTACCTGTGAATATGCACTATTCTGACCACTATAACATTATAAGCATTTGGCCCTTAAGTTTTAAACTGAAGTGTTGTTTGAGTTGAGGGTATCTCATTTGTCTGTAGATTGTAGCCAAGGAAGCATGGGCGAATCATCGGTTGCGGAACGATTCTGTAATCGTGGACATCTTCCATGGCTTGTTCAAATCTACGCTGGTTTGCCCAGAATGCTCCAAAGTTTCTGTCACCTTTGACCCCTTCTGCTACCTCACACTGCCCCTGCCCATGAAAAAGGATCGCACTATGGAGGTGTTCCTGGTCCGCACTGACCCGCAGTTTAGACCCATGCAAGTAAGAACTATTTTCCTGAAAACACTCAGACACTTGTTTTAGTTCGGGAGGTGGGCTAACAGATCCATTTGTTATCATCCAGTATCGTGTAGTTGTTCCCAAAATGGGTGCAGTGGCAGACCTGTGCAGCGCTTTGGCCAAGCTATCTGGAGTTCCTTCAGAGAATGTAAGACTTTAATGGTTTCCCCTCATTCCCACCTAACAATCATTTTTCCATTATTTCTGTTGCTTGAAGAAATTATTCCTTCAAATATATATATATGTATGTATGTGTGTGTGTGTATATGTGTGTATATATATATATATATATATATATATATATATATATATATATATATATATATATATATATATATATATATAATATATCGTCACTTACCCACCCCATACTGTTATAGATGGTTGTGGCAGATGTTTACAATCACAGATTCCACAAAATCTACAAACGGGATGACGGTCTCAATCACATCTTGGAGAAGGATGACATTTTTGTGTAAGCCATTTTTTACATTTCTACTTGCATTACTGTTAAAAAGTTTGGGTTCATTATTATTATTATTTTTATTATTATTGTATTATTATTTAAAGAAGCTTCTTAGGCTTACCAATGTGCCATTTTTATTTGATCCAAAATAATGTTGTTGAAATACTATTAATTGCAAATAATTTTCTATTTTAGTATATTTTAAATGTGGTTTATTCCTTTGATGGCAAATCTGAATTTTCTGTGGCTATTATGCCAGTCTTAAGTGTCACATGATCCTCCAGAAATCATTGGAATATGCTGATTTGGTGGTAAATATCTTATTAACATCAATGTTGAAAGCAGTTGTGCTGCTTAATATTTTAGTGGAAACCACGATACATTTATTTTTCTTTCTTTTTTTTTCATGATTCTTTGAAAAAAGTCCATCAAAGAAATTATTTGGAAAAATCGAAAGCAAGAACAGCATTTATTTGAAATATCAGTCTTTTGTAGCATTGTGAATATCTTTACTGTCGTTTTTAATTTATTTGATGCCTCCTTGCTAAATGAAAATATTAATTTCTTCAAAAAAAAAAAAAAGAAGACTTTTGTCTTTGCATATGCTGTAGCATATGTTTGAATTGTTTTCCTACTATAGGTTTTGCTGTTCAGCTAAGTGTGTTGTTCGAGTGAGAGGCCTTTTTCTGATTGTGTCTTTGTGGTTCAGTTATGAGGTGTTAGAGGAAGATAGTGAGAAGATGAACCTGCCAGTGTACTTCAGAGAGAGGCATGCTAAGCACAGCGGAGGCTCTTCGGGCACAATGCTCTTCGGCCAGCCTCTCCTCATCACTGTCCAGCGCCACAACCTTACCGTGGATACCCTGTATGAGCGCGTGCTGGAGAGGATCGGGTTGGTGTTGTTTTTTTGTTGGTCTATCTCAATTTTACACCAGTTCTGCCACTGCAATCTTGGTTGAACTTTTATTTATCTTTTGTTTTAGGCGTTACGTTAAACGTTCACAGGGTACCATTACTGACAGTAGAGCATCTGCCTCAGCCACTTCCTCTAGCAGCAGCCAATCACCAGAATGCCTAGCTTCAGTTTCCAGTCATATCACTGGCCTGAGTGACTGCAGCAGCCCAGTTTCAGATGGCGCTTCCTGCAGCGCTGGATCCAACGACAGCAACCACTCTGGAATCTGCAACGGCCCCAATGGAATTTGTGATGGTAGGACACTCAACCTTTGGGAGCAAATGTCGTAAAAGCTCCCAAATGCTGCATTCATACGGTCATCCATTTAGGTTTTTTTACCATTCATCAGATACAGATCTGATCTTGTTATATGTGTTCATTTCAGGTGATGAGGAAGCCATGGATCACCAGGAGAGTCCAGAACCAGAGAACAGCCATTCAGACACTGTGGATGGAGAGGAGGATTCAGAACCAGAGAATGGGCCCAATAGCAGTGGTGGAAAATCTTTTACCTCTCGGCCAAAACTCTTTTCTTTCAGCATGGTCAACTCCTATGGCACAGCCAACATTAGTTCTGTCCCATTTGATGGCAATCTCCTAAAGCTCACAAGTAACTATTACCTTTTTACATTTGACGCTAAAAATTAGTCAAATGAATCGGGTGGATTATTAACTGTGACCATTTTTGTCTGACTCGAACTCTTTAGGATCACTTGCTCTTTCCCTTAAATCAAAACTGATAGATATTCCTTTCTACAGCTCACTCTACAGTAGCCATTGATTGGGACTCAGACACAAGGAAATTGTGCTACGATGACCAGGAGGCTGAGGTAATGCTCTATATTCCACTAATTGTGCAAAATTACACTACTATTAAAAAGTAGCAATAATTTGATCAAAAATACAGTAATAACAGTAGTGTAATGCAATATTATTAAATAACAGTTTTCTATTTTAGTATATTTTAAAATATAATTTATTACCGTGATGCAAAGCTGAATTTTCAGCAGCCATTACTCTAGACTTCAGTGTTACTCAGTGTTTGAAATTGCATTCAGCACAAACAGTACTGAAATTTTTGGTACAAATACATGTACCATTACACACCTAATGTCTACTATTATCCTCACAAAAACTGACTAATCAGCCTTTTGTTTTAGCTACCTGCTAAATCTCCTCAGACATTAATGTGAAGTCTCTCCTCAGGCCTATGACAAACATGAGAGCATGCTACATGCTCAGAAGAAGAAGACTACAGTAGCTTTACGAGAATGCATTGAGCTCTTTACTACAATGGAGACCCTAGGAGAACACGACCCCTGGTGAGGAGGATGCTTAGATCATTACAGATTGTGACATTTATTGCTCATACTTCCAAGGTCAAGTGTTTTACCGAAGTATTGCCACATTTAGTGCGTTTTTAATGATCGCTGTGCTCCTCTGAAGTACTGCCCCACGTGTAAGAAACACCAGCAGGCCACAAAGAAGTTTGACCTATGGTCTCTCCCACGCATTCTGGTCGTGCATCTGAAGCGCTTCTCGTACAACCGCTGCTGGAGAGACAAGCTCGACACAGTCGTAGACTTTCCAATTAGGTAATGCTGTTGCAAGACATCTGTTAAGAGTTAAAAAAAATAGTTAAAAAGCATTAATTATTTTTTAAAATAATTAATGCTTTTTAACTAATTTTTTTAACTCTTAATGCTGTTAATTTTAAGTGACATAATATCTTAAAACATCTAATAATTCTCCAAAGAACATGGGACTTGTCCCTTTAAGAAGACGCCACTGTGTGTCCTCTTCATGTAAAGTGCTTGTGTAAATTTCCCACCAGATGGTGCCAAAATTTTACCTCCACACAGAATCCTTTGTCATTTGTCTTAGGCCCATTTGGGGATGTTACATAATCTGACTTCAGGTGCACATTTGTATTCATACATCAGATTTTTTTTTTCAGCAAATTAATTTTAGTTATAATGTGACATTAATTTATAGCACTTACTGTCGGGGATTCGTCTTTGGTAGTTTTTAAGTGTTTTTATAAAATTAACTTGACAAATGAAAATTTACAAACTGTTAGAAAACGTCTGGAATTCTGGTGACTTCATGTTTGGAAATGAATGTACATTTTCTCACACAGGGACTTGAACATGTCAGAGTTTGTTTGTGACCCCAAAGCTGACCCATATGTCTATGACCTCATTGCTGTTTCCAACCATTATGGAGGAATGGGCGGAGGCCACTGTAAGTCTCTCTATTTGCACAACTCTCCCATTATGAGATGATGTCCTTACTATTCATATGTCCAGTTATGTATTAACAATCATATTAATACATAACTGGGTCGTCTCTCAGGTTGTGTCAGCAGCCTTTTATTTTCCCTTTATCACCTTCACTTGTTCACCCTTGAAACCTAGTTAGGTATCTTACATTTGATGCATTACTACAGAAAATATAACACTGAGTTGATCATTTATGTCTTTGTCATTATATCGCTGCTTGGAAATGATAGCTTTGTTTGTTTTTGATTGCCAAAGTTCAGTTTTATTTCCTTTTACAGACACGGCATACGGCAAGAACAAGATGGATGGAAAATGGTATTACTTTGACGACAGCAGTGTGTCGTCTTCAACTGAGGATCAGATTGTGGTGAGACTGCTATGCTTTCCATTTTAATAAAAGATATGCCAACATTTCCAGATTCATAAAGTGTTCCACAGTGCCGTTGTTCTGTCTAATATAGAAATTGAGAATTGGCAATTGCTGGTTTGTACACTGACTCAGAATTGTCTTTTTTTGTTGTTCTCCGCAGACTAAAGCAGCCTATGTGCTCTTTTACCAACGCAGAGATGCAGACACGCCGTCCAAATCCACCCCCTCCGCATCACTAGGCGGAGCTCCAGAGACCCTGGACGACCACATGGACACCAACTGAGTTTCTTTTAGTCTTTCGAGGACTGGCACTGAAACACAAACTACATAAAGATGAAATCATGAATGCATCAACGCACATCCCTGGCTACTTCAGTGACTATTAAAGGCTCACCAACAGGCCCTTTGTTTTTAGCTTTATTTTAATTTTTTCTTTCACACATGCTTCTTTATCAAGAGCCAAAAAAAGAATATTAATAATAAATAAAGAGAATTTTAGTTTGAAGCGTGACATGAAAGACTTTATTCTTGGACCTTGATGCCTGCTGATCATAGAAGCTCATTTCTTTTAGTCTGAAATGAGAATGAGGGTGAAACGGCAATATAACCACCTCTCTTTGGACGACATGAATGTTAGATGAACTAGATCAGGAGAGGGGAAATGCCTAGACATAGACTATGTATGCAACATTACGCTCATCTGAAATGTTTCAATTATGCCTCTACCCACTTACGTTGGACTCTAGCTATCAGCATCTTGTAACATGTGCCTCCTGTGAAGAATAGACACTCTGTGTTTAATAACTTAAACGTGTGGTGATAAGCACAGAGATTCTCTCGGAGAAGCTTGCGCTCTTATATTAAATATTGTCTCCATGTTTCGTTTATCCTATCACAAGCCACACTTTTTGTTCAAAATATACCATGCCAGAGAGTGAAATAAGTCACTTTTTTTTTTATCATGTTGATTTTTTTGGGGGGGGCTGCTCTCTAATATATTCACACTAACAGCCTTTTATGCCCCAAAAACTGTGAAAATGGAAGCTTGCGAAAATGATATGTGGAATAACGTAAGTCATGGTTGTGCCCAACGCAGTTCCAAAGCATTTTATTTCAGATATGATGGTTTGTGCTTTGTAATAATCTATTTTTATTTGTTTTGTTTTGTTTTTTTCGGTGGATTTTTCTGCTTTCCAAATGGCTTCAGTCCAGAGGAGTATCGAAAGTGGTGCTAAATTTATGACCCTTGAACAGGTACAAGTACACGGCAAAGAGGAACGCAAAGAATGACCGTTGATTCAGTATAAAGAGCAACCTTATAGATATTATCATTACCTATAGATTTACATTGGCACATCTGCCATGTGATTAGTTGTGGCATTATGTGTGTCAGATGGCTTTAGCAACAACTCTAAGTTCGAAAGACAAGTGCTTCATATTGCTAAGAACATAATACAAGAAGCATAACTTTTTTTGTGTGTGGCAATACAGCATGCAATTTTTGAATCTGCAAAACTAGACTTGTTTCTGGTGTTTACCTTTCTATGGTATTAGCAGTCATTGACTGGTAAATCCACTATTGTTGTTATTTATGGATCCATCTATAAAACATAAGACACAAACTGATCATTGACTCAAGCTGCCCCCCTGCAGCTCCTTCATTAGTAAAACATCCATTTAATTTTTTGTTTTTGTAATTTCATAGACCTTTCTTGCATAGATGTACATAATCATAATCTGGGGCACAGTACATAGCTGCTTTGTGTTCTGCTATTTATCATGCCAACATGTGCAACACCAGATTTTGATTAAAGCCTATTTGAACTGAAAATATAATAAAATGTGGATGCCTGGTTATAATAGCTTTGTTTTTTGTTTTTTCATTTATAACATTAAGAAATCAATTTGCATCAGATGATTTATGAATCTGTCATTTTCTTCAGGATCAGTCAAAAGATTCCACAAACTTACCCATCATTTGTTATTGCTATTTTATATTATTTCATGGTGGAAATCGGCATTGTTTTTGGCTGTTGTAAACGGAAATGGATGTATGAATGTTTACATAATTTATTTTATTTTTTTAATAATGATGTGTGCATTTAGATGTGTATTGAATGATTTCAGGCAACTATAAACACTAACAGTAAAATATTTTGGAATAATTAAGATTTTTAAAATAATGCTTGCCAAGCTTGATAAACAGTAAACAATAATATTGTGAAATATTACAATTTAAAATAACTCTATATTTTAATATATTTATTCATATATATATATAATAATTGTGATTTCAAAGTTGATTTCTTAGCATCTATTAATCTGGTCTTTAGTGTCACATGATCCTTCAAAATTGATTTTAATATGCTGATTTGGTGGTCCATAATTATATATTAGTTTTTTTTTTTTCAAAATATAAAAAGTGTTTTTTTTTTTGTTTTTTTTTTGTTTTTTAATCGAAAGGTTAAGTGCAACTGCATAAAAAATGTCTGGCTTAGTAACTGCAGTGGGAAATTCTACTCCCGTGTCACACACCCACACTAGAGATAAGTTTCCACTGGAACTCATTAATACAGAATGAACCTCTTCACAGCACCTGATGATCAGTACCGTATCACACAACAGATAAAACCCTAAGGGAAATGAATGAAGGCAATCTTGAGACTGGAGTAGAAAACACATTTATTGGTTCAAAGGCATGTTGTGCCATCCAAGAGCTAAATTAAACTTCAGTTAGAACTTTTGCACGGCATCAGATGCTCCCCACAGACAAGCATGTTTACAGGAGCACCTTCATGAAGTAAAAGTCCAAACACAGCAACATTATGCACATGAGAGCACAACCTGTCATGAAAACCTATTACTTTATTCAGACACCCAATCCATTTCAGTTGGCTACGCTGAGAAGTTTCTTGATGTCTCCTTCAATGTTGCTGGTCAGGTATCTCCTGCTGTAGCGTTTGAATGGCGCTCCATCGGATCCAATGAGAAACTTCTCAAAATTCCAAGCGACGTCGTTTCTGCACAATGGACTCCACACAATAAATTTGGGGTCGTTCATGAAGGGCATTGGCTCATCGCTCGGGAATGGAAGTTTCTCCTTGAGGAAGAGGAAGAGAGGGTGAGCGGCTTTCCCGTTCACGTCAACCTTCTCCAAGAGCTGGAATTTAGGTTCAAAGCCATTGCCAGGACGGACATACTTCAAGGACGGAAGGATCTCTTCATTTGTACAGTTTTCCTAAAAAAGTAAAGCAAAGAAAAATAAATAAATAAGCAACATAATCATAAATACATTTGAACAGGTATTTCAGTAATAATTTGCAATAACATTTATTATTATGTTTTACTGAACAATAATTAGGCAGTGAAGTATGAGAGGCTCTCTTAAATTAAGAATATAGTAGAAGGGTTGAGTATAGTCAGGCTGATGGCTCATTATTATATTTATATATTAAAAGTAAAAATTATACAAATAAACATATTAGAGAATCTCTTTAAAATAAAATGACTACTAAACCAAAGAAAAATAATTTTGAAAGAGTGTTGCTTAATATGCACATATGTGGTCACTTTCTTTTATATGTGGTTACTTAATTTGAATTTATTTTGATTTGGTTTATAAACATAAAAGCAAATTTTATAAAATTTTATGAGTGTTGCTTTGATTGTTGAGTCTCTTATATATATATATATATATATATATATATATTAGTATTAAAAAATATGAATAAGAAATACTTTACTTATTTAGTACTGGCACATTTTATATACATAAAAACAAAATTGAAACAACTGAGTTTTGCTTTATACTGAATCAAAAAGATTTTACTTTAAGTCATCTCACCTGATAGCCGAACTGATTGCAGGAAACTCCCAGAATCACAAGCCCTTTATCTGAGAAGCGTTCGTGGAGCTCGTTCATCTGGATGTAATCCCTGGTGGTCGTTCCTCAAAGAGAAGCGACATTCTCGATCAGGACCACCTTGCCCTTTAAAGAAGAAAACTTTAACTCCTCACCAGTAAGGGTTTTGGCTGTGATGTCGTAAAACGATTTTATTCCAGCCATGTTCATTCCCACACCGTTGTTTGGCAGGTAACTGCAGAAACTAGGAAAATGACACTTGTATAAAGGTGATAAATGTGGGCGGTGTGCTATGCAGCGACCAATCATTGCAAGACATTCCACGCCTACTTTTAATACACGCCCATAAAACATCAGGGAGTGTCATCAAAGTGTTACATTTACTGCTTGTTGGTTGAGAATGTTTATCTTCTTATCTGTGGGTCTGATTACGTGCTATTTGATGTATTTCGCATTTTTACACTCAGTACAGATAAAGAAAGAAAAATTTATTAGATGCCGACCATATTTTCTCAGTGGAAGGTATGAAGAACAATTGTTTCCACTTTGAGTGCTGCTTACAGCTGACATCACAAGTAAGACATTTTCTAATATGTGAGTTATTACACTTAATATCCATGATATTAATACCTCCAATAACAAGATTTGGAATTTGCCTGGCAACTGAATTATAACTGAGATGTATTTTCACAAGGTAAAGCAATTTAGGGGAAAGGCTGTTCACAACCAAATTATAATCTCTACAGAAAGATTCAATCCCTGAGAAAGAAACAAATTGCTGATAAGTATAAATCTCACCGTTAGTATTCAATAAGTCTGAAATAAATATAATTCCCTTATCAAACTTTTCTTTTCTCAATATACTCTTGTTTATAGACAATACAAATTGGTTATTCCATAGTATGCAAGTATGTGGAGAAAAATTATGCTTAAAGGCTATTTTCCATGCTTCTAGTGATTGCTTATGAAAGTTAGATAATTTTATGGGAAGTTTACTGTATTTGAAGTCACACGATAGTAGAAAGGATAACCCACCACACTTTTCAAAAAACAAATTGGGGATATAAAACCATATAGATTTACTCTGGGCCAAGCAATGTTTTTTATGGCAACCATAATACTTTTTTCAGGATGTTTGATGAATAGAGAGTTCAAAAGAATGCCATTGATTTAAAATAGAAATCTTTTGTAACATTTTAAATGTGTTGCCTACTTTCACTCCTTATTTGTCATTGGCCCATGTACCACACAAAGTTTTGAGTGTTGTGGTGTGTGTGTGTGTGTGTGTGTGTGTGTATGTGTATGTGTGTGTGTGTGTGTGTGTGTGTGTGGGTGATGGCTCTGTTGTATCTGGTACGCTCGTGCAGTGAAAGTTCCCCTAAAGCTGCTGCTCTCTATTACGATGAACTGGCCAACCTGCTGCAGACCTGCAAACTGGACCCTCTAGTACAGGTGTGTATGGGTTATTGACTATAAATAGCCCCTTAAAAGAGCCTTCATGTCCTCAAAGTTTGATGTATAAAAAAATTGTTTAGCAAAAAAATTCAATTCTGTCTCCAAATGGGTTTGAAATGACATGAAGGTGAATAAATGCAGACAGAATTGTATTTTAATTGGTGACCTGTCTCTTTAATTGAGTTATAGACTAGTAGTAGAATTCAGATGGATCTCTACATGACTGAAAGGTCTTTACATTAGTAATGTAAACTCTCTGTGATGGCTGTCATCCTCAGGCATGGATCGGGAAGAGTGTGTTAGAGGATTTTCAGGAAGACTTTGTTGTAGACCTTGGACTAGATATATCAGGGTGAGTGACACATTCAGGGCTAAGAAAGATTAGTATAAACAATTAGACCTGCTTTTTTGTTATTGTATTATCACATCAAAGCAATTGGCTGTTTCATTTAGTGTGTGTGTGCATGTTTCAGTGCATGTTTGTGTTTCCTGCCTCTGTGATGTATAATTTGGACGAGGATGAGAGTCAAGGGGGAATTGCCATCAATCTACTGCCACTTATGACTCAAGACCAGCATCCCAAAACAGACACAACCCAGCCAGCTGGAGTCAAGAAAGAAAGGTCATTACTGAATACTCTGCGCTGACCTAAGTTTAACCCTTCTGTTACTGTACACTGTTAAACAAGATGTTTTTATATACCATAAATGATGTACCTTGATATAAAGCAAGGTTTCCCAAACTGGGATATACATATAAAACAGAAACAGTCAAAATTATACACTTACTAACATCATTTTAAGTGTACCTGCATATCATGTGTATATTAACCAAAATACAACTTGTGAACAAGTTGTCTTTAAATTATTACAAAATATTTTATAAATTACTGATATAATAAAAGTTTCAGAGGGGGTACTTCAAGCACATTTTTAGTAGCGATACTAATATTTTCATACATATAGCTTCATCATATGTGATGTATGCAAAATTGATGAAATTGAAACTTATTTTACACAATATTTGCTGAAAATTCACCTAAAAATATTTAACAGTCATGCACTTCAGAATTCGGTCTTCATTTGCCCAAGCAGGCACTGTTATTTGTTGATACCAGTAATCCATACAGTATATCTACCTGTAATTTGCATTTTTATTTATTTTATCAGCGACACTGTTGAATTAATTAATAATCTTTGCAATGTTACAATCCAAATGACTCTCACAGGCGTGTGTCTCCACTTTGTCTGTCCGCGTTTTTCTGTCTGCTGAGGTTGTGTGAAGAGGTGCAGCACCAAGGCTATCTGGAGGAGATTGATGCTTTGCTAGGTCAGATACTGTACACCTGCAGTATTTTTTCTATTCTAGATTGTGTTTTGTCTTGATCACTGTGTAAAAAAAAATTTTTTATTAGATGCCTCTATTTTTTCATGTTTTCATATTATGAATATGTATAAGCTCTAAGATTATTTCTAACATCACAAGAGGCATCAGATGTATCAAAGGTTAAAAAGCATGTTTGGAGAGTTTTGTGCTGTTATTGGCTGTCCTCTGATTGTGATTGATATGGAGGTGGTGGGGAAGGTGGAGAGTCTGTCTAAGGCCGAGAGAGTTCCTCTGTCCTCTGCTCTTTTACACCATCAACTGGTTCAGAGAGGTTAGTACACCTCTTCAGGTAACTCGTATTCAGATTTTCACTTACCCTTCAGAGTTGTACCAGAGTGACTTATTTACTTGTAATTTGTACATTTACTTATGTTTATTCATTTTTATTTGTTTATATTAATGTATTTTATTAGTTTTAATTCAATTTGTCTGTTTACTATATTTCTTTTTCTCTGTAAAAGTTAATATTGTTTTGTTGTGTTAGCTACACCAGGCTACACTCCTCCTCAGGTTAACTTTGATGGAGAGAGTGCTGAAAGGATGATACCCTCTTCTTCAACTGCTCTGCCAAAGAAAGAAAAGAAAGGTAAGAATGCTGGGGAAATCAGCATACTGATTTGTGCTATATATAGGGTCAGTCCTTCACTGTTTGTGTGTGTATATAGAGTCATCTGGGAGGAAGTGGAAGGCTTCAGCAAGTAAGAACTCCTCAAGAGACAAATCACAGCTGGAGGGGGCCACAGAATCAGAGGATTCACAACAGGTAAAGACCAGACATACTCAATGTCCACTGGTTTACTGACACCTGTATGAATTTTAGCTGAATTTAAATTTTAAAGCTCTTAGTACTTTTTACATCCCAAAACTGACAATTTTTGTTGTGGCAGGACCATCCAGAGAAAGAGTGTGAGAAGGAGAAAGAAAAGGATGCCAAATCAGGGGTCAGTCTGCCTTCGTACTGGCCGTTCTTCAGAGAGCTGGATGTTGAAGCTCTGAGCGTGCTTCAGTGTGGCCTTTTGTCGCGGACACTTTTGGACACTGAGCTGTAAGGTAAAACGAGTCTGTTTGCTGGTCGATTCTCAGTACAAGTACATACTTTCATTTTATGAAAAATAATAGAGAGCTGTTTTGTGTGTAGTTAAAGGAGGAAGTGCAGTTGGGCCCTGCAGAATTGCTTTTCCTGCTGGAGGACATGTGGCGTAAACTGGAGTTCAGTTTGGCTTCTGCATCAGCCAAAAAGACTCCATTTCTCAAAGTATGAAAACACACACATCTAAACCTGTTTTACCCAATCAAACATGTTCTTGGGCAATGTTGTTCTAATCAACCAATCAGGTATTATATTTATTATTTTATAATTAAGAAATAAAACACTAAAAACTAAAAGAATTCATATTACATACATTTTTTTTTATATGTAATCTTTAGCAAATTTCAAAATATTTATTTTAATCCTTTACATTAGTATGATGCCAACATTCACCAAAATTTGCCATTATTATAATGCAATGAATAGTTTATTTTAATAAAAGTGTTAAGTGTAATCTTTGGCAAATTGCAAAATGAATTTTAATAACGTGACCAATCATGTTCCAGCCTTGAAGAAAAGTCTGGAGCAGTTTGTGTATCGTGTGAAAGCCATGCTCACTCTTCACTATTGCTAGGAAGCCTTCTGGCTGGGGAACCTGAAAAACAGAGACTTAAAGGTGAGATCTTAAACTCGGATGAAGTTGTTTATAGGAAAAGCCACTTCATGTCATGTTGAAAAGTTTGGGGTTGTAAGATTTTTACTTTTTTTATATATATATTTTTAAGAAAGAAATTTATCAAAAATTCAATAAAAAATAATAATGAGATAGGAATTTTGGGTTTTCATGAGCTGTATGGCAAAATCATCAAACAATAAAAGACCTGAAATATTTCAGTTGGTGTGCAATGAATCTAAAATATATGAAAGTTAAATTTTTATCATTACATTATGGAAAATAATGAACTTTTTCACAATATGCTAATTTTTTGAGAAGGACCTGTACAGATTTAAAACATCCATTTGTTTCGGTTGATCGCTACAAGAGAATCACTGAATCGGTTTTAGATTCGAACTGTTCGAAAGAACCGATTCGTGGAAATGAGTCGGACTTCTCATCACTATTTGGTTGGCTCGTTTCAAGCCAACCCTATGAGTCACAGTCAGTCACATGGTGCATCCAGGAAGCAACGCGTACAGTGTATGTGTGCAGAGGAGGATAAACAAACGCTCAGCTGTGTCAATAACAACTAAAAGACGGGTGTAAACTGACCTGCAGTGAAGCACAGATACTGTAAATGTAACATCTGCCGGGCGACACGGATGCAAACAGGCTTGCTCGGAAAGCGGAAGGATTGGTTTTGTGTGTGCCATCACAGTAACTGACAATTATTCATAAACATTGAGCGTTTTTGTGCTGGATTTTCTGACAGCCGGGCAAAAATGTCTGACTTTGTCATTTTACTGCTGATTCTGTTTTTGATAATTTGTCTTATCTTAACTGTGGTGGGCTTCGTTTTTTACACCGGGCTTTTCTCGGAAGTCGTGATTCGTACCGGATCTCCTCCGGTGAAAAACATCACGATTGCATATAAGTTTAGAAAAGGATCGTACAAGGCCAGCGGAGCCGCTTTCACGGAGAGCTGCAGTATCGGACCGAAGCTGTCTTCTGTCGGTGTGTTTTACGATGACCCCAATCAGGTCGGTAGCTCACTTTTTTTTCTGATTCACTGATTCTTAAGGCAACTTCATCTGCCGTTTGTTTTTAAAACAACAACATTTACACTTTAAAGGGACTTTTACAGGTATTATTGTTACCTTGCAAAACAGCAGGTTCACTATTTTGTGGTCCAGTAGTGAGCTGCTTACTTAGAAAACATTTTTGCTCACTTGATTTTGCAGAATAGGCTCACGAGAATCGAGCCTCAAGCATGTTATTGAATGTATTTTATACTTACTGTATGATTCATCTGTTTTTTCTTAAGACTGACTCACTGAGGTGTTTCCGTTAAATAACTTCATGGCCACAATGGAAAGCAAAGTCTGCTGTAACACTAATCCCTAAGTCAATTTTATATTTCATATCCATTATTATATAGTACTATTTAGTGTTTCAAAAGAATAAATTAGGATAACATGCTGTGCAAGGCTCTGAAGGTGAACATGGAGGAACAAATTGGTATAATATAAAAAGATGCCCTTCTTGCATGCAAAACTATAAGAGAATGGATTGAATTTGGCCTGATCAGCGAAAACCGGAAGAGCTACAGCGTGCAAAATATGTCAGATGTCTCAGCATTTAATAGATGAATATTTAAACCAGAGTAGGTCATGCAGTTAACTCCCTGGATGGATGTCATTATCATTTCTGCACTGATCTAAGGCTGTACAGTCACTGCAGCAGTTATGCAGTAATTGTGCATCAGTATTATGAGGTTGCAGATTGGAAATGAAAGTTGAGAGCTGTGGTAACTGGTCTATTTTATATTGTGCAACATGACACCCAATGCAATGCCAAATGGAATTGCTGACTTGTGAAGAAATGACTGGTAACGTCCCATTGGTCCCACATAACCATACCAGTGTGGTCCTTATTTGTTCTTTTCAGTATAACTTGTGAAAATGGACCAGGTGGGGTTATTGCATAATACCTTGCTGGCGAGAGCTGCTTTAACAGTCACCTGATTTTGTTCTGTTCTGTATGCACATTTGCCTCTTGAATTGTAAACTTGGGCATTATTTATAAAATGCACAAAAGATTGGATTTAAAAGTAACTTGTAAATTCCATGGATTTCATGGTACATCAAAAGCAAAGAACAAATCTGGCTTTATAAAGGCAGAAACTGACACAAAAATGTTCTTATGCATACAACAACTGATACCAGTAATTAAAAGAGTTCAACATCAGTTAAGAAAATGCAGTTCACATTTAGGATCTTTTCTACACACATCTTTAGAATTGAGGCCCCTGGAGAGTAGCTGTTATGGTAATGAGTGCACTAGGGTTTAAAGTCCCTGTTGTTTGAAAACCAGGTGTAATTTAAGTTACACCAAATTTTGAGGTTATACACCAGATAGTTTATCAAAAGTCTCTATGTTGGATTTTTTTGTATTTTTATTAAAGATTGTTCTATTTTAATCAATGTGATAAACGAGTTAGGTCAAAAGTAATCAAAAAGTAGTCTGATTATATGACCTTAAATGTGTAATGTAATGGATTATGATACTAACTACAATTTATGTAATGTAATTTGGAATCAGTACCATACTGTACTACAATTTGTAAATAATCTACCCAGAATTGCTGATTAGAAATCTTATACTATTGTGTTGATATAGCCATCCAAATTCTGTTTGTCCCAACAATCAAAATATGTCAGTGGATGTCTGTTATGTCAAATCAATTCAATTATTCAAATTAAACCTTTTCTTTGTGATATAAGTAAATGTGTAGACCTCATTGGTCAGACACTCGGTTGAATATGGCATACATCTTAGAATAGAAAAAGGAAAAAATGAAACATTTTAGTCACATGCTTCTGCATTCAACACAAGGCCAATTGAAACCAAAATATGAGTAATGTGGGTAAAAAAAGACACTAAAAATAAAGTGAATGCCAGGCTGGCAGTGTAGTGTTGCAGACCGTACTTATGCCTGTGATATTGTCTGAAGTGAGTTAGGAATATATTACACTATGTACGCCATTGATATTATTATACACACTCAAGACAAACCAGCTTACTTGTGGGGAAAAATTATTATTATTATTATTATACAGTTCCATGCAATTACCCATTTGGTACTTCACTTTGTGGTGGTGCCTCAGTAAGTTTTTGTAAATGGAAAAAAGAGACATGACATGAAATTATGCATTAAGTTATATGTTTCTTTTCCAGAGAGCTAAATTAAATGGTTAGTTAGGTTGTTCTGAACCATATAATTTAGAAATTTAGTAGAATGTTTGAGCTGCTCTCTTCGTATAGTCAAAGTAGATGGGGACAAGGAGCTGTCAAGCTACAAAAGGACAAAAAAAAAAAAGTATAGTCCATGCAACTTCTGGGCTATATTCCAAGTGTTCTGAAATGTGTGAGGGACAAGAAACCTTGTTTGGCAGCCGTAGTCATAATGCACTTTATTTGTATGGAATCAAGTAGCTTGGACAAATCCATTATCTGTGTTCTGAAGTAAAAAGTAAATATGTGATTTAAAAGATGGGGTGATATGAAGTAAATGATGGAAATGTAAAAAAAAATGTCGGTTTTTGGGTGATTTATTTGGATAGTTGCACTGCTAAACCAAT
Organism: Cyprinus carpio; assembly: GCF_018340385.1. Classification (NCBI taxonomy): domain Eukaryota; kingdom Metazoa; phylum Chordata; class Actinopteri; order Cypriniformes; family Cyprinidae; genus Cyprinus; species Cyprinus carpio. Next base: position 25,490,543 of record NC_056577.1, on the reverse strand, counting down.
AGAGAAATGCAAAGTAAAGGGTGTTCCCTCAGTGCTGCGTTAACTGCCCTATTAGCTTACTTGGATCCCACTGTTTCAATGAAAATTGTCAAAACAGGTCATGCATTTTTTAAAATCAGGCCAGAAGATCTCTAACCACTAGATGGCACTCATGGTGCAGGATTAAGAAAGTAACTTGCAGTGGAAATTGTCCAGTTCAAGCATACAGGTTGAATTTCAAGGATGTGCAGGTCTTCTTTTTTATTTTAGTAATCATTTTATTACTACTACTCCTACTACTAGATACTGGCTGCTCTCCCAGTTGCTTAATGCAGTCATGTGCAGGGGTGACGTCTGAGGGGATTTGCCGTGTTTATTGTCTTTGTATTGAGATGGGTTGGGGTTTTCGATTGGCGTTCTCACCTTTTAGTGTCCAGCCACTAAAGTCTCCCCTAAAGCCAATTAGCTTCAGATCTGACTATGATAGGTTGTAAGCACTCACTAAGGTTGCTGTCCGATTTTAATTGGCATTATGCTCTGCGCTTATTAGCATGCTCAGCTCTCCCACAGGAGGCAGGGGTTGATATAGTCTGTTCAGAAGGTCAGCTACCAGCGGAGCCAAAGTGTTTGAGCTTGACAGGGTAAAATAGAGGAATTTACACTTTAGTGAGGGAGATCGCTTTTGAAAAATGCTGAGAATGACTGTACCTACTGGCTTATTAGTGGCAATGGAAAACCTGCCATTTATTTTCAGCATTTAAATGACATTTCTTAGTGGTTCATATTCTAGACATAAACACAGTTTATATTTACAGTACACACAGTATTTTCAATGATGAGCAGTGGCGTCACTAAACATAGCAAAACTATTGGTTCAAATAAACAATGTCGGAAAAAATGCAGGAAAAAGAGTAATATTGTGAAATACTGTTACAATTTATAAACATAACTGTTTTATGTTTGAATATATTTAAAAATGTAATTTATACCTGTGATTTTTCAGCAGCCATTACTCCAGTCTTAAGTGGCACATGATCCTTCAGAAATCATTCTAATATGTTGGGTTGGTGCTCAAGAAACATTTGATATTATTAACAATGTTGCTTAGTATAGATATGCTTCTTTTATGAACACAAAATTCAAAAGAACAACTTTAATTTGAAATAGGACTTTGTAACAATGTAAATGTTTTTACTTTTTACTGTCACTTTGGATCAGTTTAATGCATCCTTTCTAAATAAAAGTATACACTGTTTCCCTAAAAAAAAAAAAAACCTTTTCGTACTGAATGATAAAATCAGTTGCTTTTTCATACCAATATTGGTGCATGCAACATTTTTGACAGGTTTTTTATGTTGATCAATCTGTCTGCTTGACAGTCCCATTTTGCAGCAATAAAAATAAAGTGAGATAAACAGACTGAGAACTTCAACTTATTAAACAGATGTGGAAAAAATGTGCTTTGGAAATATTCTGCAGTTCAAAAAATAAATAAATAAATTGCAATATGTTATCGCAATACTCACACACAATACTCTGTTGAGCCTATAAACTGAGCCTATCACAAAATGTTTAAAATCACATTAACATCAAACGCCAATTATGTATTGTAATAATAACAACATATCCTGTAGCATCTTGTGAATCCCACTCCAAGTATTGAGAGAATAAATGTTGTCAATTTCCTTGTTGATGATAGGTCATATTTTAGATTAAAACTTATAGCAAAAGTTTTGAAAGTATTAGCAGTCATATGATCTGATTTAGGGAATGAGAACAGAAACAGTTAAACCAACAAAAGTGCTGTTAATTTGGTATTCCACCCTAATTCTGACCCATTTCTGTGGATGGTAATAGCATATGCTTATACCAGAAACACTGACTCAAGTGATGGTTTGTGACTCATGCAGGGTATTATGAGTCAGGGGTGAACTTCAGAGATGATGAACTGTGTTTGAACTCTAAATGATTTTTATATTCAGTCACCTTCATTAATGCCATTCAGCCTTGTGATGCACCAGCATGAAACCAGCTTATTTATTACTGTTTATAAATGGAAGAGCTTATTCTCTTCAGGCAGTTCTTTCAGCCCAGGTGTCTACACTCAGGGCTGATTGAAGAGGATGCTTTTCAGGTTTTATACAGCAGTCAAAGTGAATCGGTTGTTACTTGATTAACAAAACGCAGAACCTCCGCAAACACTGAATCAATCATTGAAGTTCATGGTAAAAGCAAAAAGCTGCCATTTAAAAATCCCCTACTTTGTCCAAAGTTAATAAATTAAATCAGTGAATGAATTATCTATCTATCTATCTATCTATCTATCTATCTATCTATCTATCTATCTATCTATCTATCTATCTATCTATCTATCTATCTGTCTGTCTGTCTGTCTGTCTGTCTGTCTGTCTGTCTGTCTGTCTGTCTGTCTGTCTGTCTGTCTGTGTCTGTCTGTCTGTCTATCATCTGTCTATCATCTGTCTATCTGTGTGTATTTGTGTGTATTTAATATATACAAATTTAACACACACACACACACACACACACACACACACACACACACACACATATATATATATATATATATATATATATATATATATATATATATATATATATATATATATATATATATATATATATATATATATATTCATGTACAAAATAAGTATTACATTTAATAAATATAGAATAAATATACATGCAAGAGCTTTTTCACTTTATCACATCTGGTTAGGACATAAATGTAACAGACTGTCAGCAGAATCCTACAGCAACCCTCTCATAGCAGTTGCATCGTTTTTGAGCATTTTTCAGTTCATCACCTTTGAAGCAGTGCTGCTACAGCCATCAAAATGCAGCTTTCACTCAATTTCAAGACAATTATTTTCAAACTTCAAATCACTTGCTGTGAGCAGTGTTCACATTTTATGCATGACCTGCAGGTTTTGAGGAATACGGTAGTTTTGTGGAATAAAGAATCAGAGTTAGGCTGTTTATTTTTTGAATCTCTGTCAGTTACTCTATTGAAGAGCTGCACATTGCATGTACATTACCTTTAACAAAAGTTTGGGGTTGGGAAGATTTATAAAAATGTTTTGAAAGAAGTCTCTTATACCCACCAACACTGCATTTATTTTAATTAAAAATACAGTAAAAATAGTAATATTGTGAAATATTATTACAGTTTTAAAATAAGTCTTTTGTCTTAATATAATAATAATGTATATTTTCAGCAGTCATTACTCCAGTTTTCAGTGACACATGATTCTCCAGAACTCATTCTAATGCACTGACTTGGTGCTCAAGAAACATTTTTTTGTTTATCAGTGTTGAAATTAGTTACTTAATTTTATTTATTTATTTATTTTTTAGTGAAAACAGTGGTAGGTTTGTTTCAGAAATTTTTGATTAGGATTAATTTTTGATTAATTTTTGATTAGCAGAAAGTAGAAAAAACAGCATTTATTTGAAATTGAAATTTAGCAATGGAAAAATTTTGTCACTTTTTAACAATTTAATACAACTACTGCTGAATAAAAGTATTAATTTCTTTAAAAAAAAATCTTACTTTTGAAACTTTTGAACAGTACTGTATATATCTCTAAGAAATGTAAATGGTATTTAGAGAACATGACCCTAAACCAGCCCAATTATACAGAGTTTCCTTAGGCAATCTAGTCATCCTGAACACCCACTGACTATTCAAATTTGAAAATGTGTAGTTTTGGATTCACCATCCTCTTATGAAACAAGCTAATACATTTATGTTTACTGCTAGATATGGAGAGAAACATTTCTAAGTTGGGCTCTGACCTGATCCCTCATGTTGAGCTTTTTTGTACATTATTTTGTCTTGTTTACCCATCTGAAAACACAGACCAGGGGATTAAATGCTTTTTACAAGAAAGAATAAAAAAAAGGAGGGGGAAATGCTTTCTGCAGAATGGCTTTTTGTTGTCTCAAGGCACTGGTTTAAAGTTTAGGGATTAAGAAGACCCTATCTTAGATTGCATTAAAAGGTGGACTGTCCTCACATTTATTGCCATTTTCAGGATAAAACTTTTCATATGGCTGGTTTCTCCACCTTTTCAGCACTTTTCAGAACTGCTGAACTTACTGTTCACATGACAAAAGGAGATGAACTTGTCATGAGTTTTTTGTCCAGCTACTAGCAAAATGTCCTACATGCTTGACTTTTGAATGCCAGTCGCCCTCCTCTGCCTTTTTCAATTAGACTGATGGTGTGAACTTTGCCTCGAGCTTGGAGTTTTGATTAGTTATAGCCTGGTTGCGAGAGCAGAACATGAATGATGGACGGTCATTGTGGTTCCAGGCACTTCAGTTTAGCAGTGTCAGTCAGCTAATGAAGCCGGAATCGAGATCATGTAAGGTGGCCCTTGCATTTCTTCTCTGATTTATGTATGAAGCATTCATCTGATGTTAACCATCTTTAATTGATAACCTGAGCTATCCTTCAACTTAATCTGAAGCATGCATTATTAAGAATCAAATTAATGTAAATGGTTTTCCTTAAAGCATTAGGTTGATGATTTTGACTATTGCAGTGCTGACTGTTGCAGTTGTCCGCTAAATACAAACACCAAAACTCTTGTGATCCTTTTCCGTGACAACTCAAATATTATCACAGGCTTTCCAAACTTTTTTGCATGCTCTATTTTCTGCCCCATTAATTTTGTCCAGATTGGCCCCTACCCAACACAGCACCTACAGTTCCGAAGAAATGATACGCCGTCAGTTTCAATTTCAGTCAGCATGGGAGGCTTTTCAGCATTTGAGGGCATTCAGGGCAGCTAATCATCTTGAGGAAATGGCAGGTTATGCATATTCATGGTGCCGTGACCCTCTAGTAAGTTCATTCTCAGGTGCCATGCTTTTATTTCATGGGGTTTTCATTAGTAACACTTTGTTTTACAGTGTCTATGTAATACATATTATGTATTTACTGTAATTAATTACTTTTACATCAACGTATAATTTGAATTAGGGTGATATAGCCCAAAAATGTGTGTGTGTGTGTGTGTGTATTTATCTTATTCAATACAGTTCTTGATGTATGTGCTCTAAATGCTCTTAAAATGCAAATTTTCATTTATGCACCAATACCTAGTCATACACAGCAATATTTATCAATTATTTACATTTTTTCATATGTGCATATCATTTTTAAATATATAATATAAAATGTCATTCTAGGACTTGCATGAACAGTTTTCAGTGATGACTTAAATGAATCGTCGAATCAAAATTAAAAATAGTCTTACTGAAAAAGGATTGCTTGAACTGATTCACAGAAATTAATTGAACTTGCCATCTGGAACCAAGAACTGGAACACATTTTTGCAATTCATGCCCATGTCTAAGAAAAATCATGTGTAATGCAACTCCTTGCTAGCCCCTCTGGAAAGCCTTTTTTCAAACTCGTGTGAAAAACATTAGCTCAAGGCTCATCCACAAGTGTGTCATTGCTATTATTCTTTAATGTATGAGGCTAGCTGTAAGCTTAATGTTAAATGTGGTGGTTGCTGCTTGTTGACCTGGATAGTGTTGTTACACTCGCCATGTTGCATACAGCCTGGTTTTGCTTGTACTTGTATCTGGAGACGCTACTTTCTGCTGGTGACTTAGTCAAAAGCTTGATAAATAGTTTTAAGCCAAACTAAAATTTGTAAAGACCAACTGCATTTGACTTTTATCTGTCCTGATTATACCATACTTGCAGCTCCTCTAGGTGGTCAGCAGAGGTCTCCCTGAATCTGATTCAGGACTTTAATGTCCAGTGTTATATATCCATAGGCTCTGATCTTTTCCTTGGATTTAATTCTAAACTTTAGTTTGCAGTTCTGCATTTTTAGATTGTGTGGATGTCTTTTGTTCTTCTGCAGTTTGCTGCTTCTGCATGTGGTATGAAACAGACCTTACAATTTTTTATAGAGATAAGAACTCAGATGTAGGACTTCTTTAAAACTTTCCAATGACAGCTAGTTTGCTTTAAATCCATAAATCATAAATATTTTAAATTTAAAGTCAGACTAAAAAGTTCTTCTGTGCCATATAATGTCCTGACCTGAGCTCTGAAGTAAACTCCATGCATCTTTTATTAATTACACACTATAATGTTTTCTAGAACATTCCACAGGAGGTCTCCAAGTGAAATTTTGCTCTCTGTATGAAACATACTGAGAAGCACCATGAAAACTCTACTGCACAAACCTTAGCTAATGGATCAAATCAGGACAGCCATGCTAAGCTCACTATCTGTTTCTTTTCATATGGTTTTTAGCCTCAAATCCAGCTGGCAACAGCATCATGAAGCCCTAAGATATGGAGACATTTGTCTGTATTTAGCACAAATAAGGCCAGGAAGTTGTTACAAAGTTTGTTGGTAAGAAAAATAAAGTGTATTTATTTTTATATTATATGATATTATATTTTTATAGAAAAAGGTATAATAATTTAGCATTTTATACTGTTATTTATTATATTTGTATTATGATATTATTTCAATTTATTAATATATATATATATATATATATATATATATATATATATATATATATATATATATATATATATATATATATATATATATATATATATATATATAATGGCACTGGTAAAAAAATTATACAATACCTTGTCCTTAAGTAAATTGCTTTGGATTAAAAAAAACATCTGCCAAATGCATAAATGAAAATTAATATATATGAAAAAGTCAGTTTATAAAGAATAGTAGAAAGTTTATATATATATATATATACTTGCTCCAGTAATCTCCAAGTGTGTTAATTTTGGAGCGAAGTCTAATTATTCACAGTCTGTGAATTATTTATCAATGTCTAAATGATGTGGTGCTGCTAATTTTTGTTGATTCTGCGTCTGGTTTGCGACTACCAGTGCGAACTAGGCAGATGCCTGTTGAATTTTCATGAGTTGACTCTTGAGCCAAGGCTGAGCCGCCTCACTCTCTACAATTATGCAGATCTGAGCACCTTAGGGACTTCTGCGGTATGCAGAGAGGTTTTGCCATTTCTCTGCCAACCCTTTAAAAAAAGCGACACTCTCCCTGGAGTGCATGCTCCACAAACTGTGTGTTACCCGTGAGCAATGCCAAATGAGGCTGGGGTGAATTCCCAGAAGTCCTAGCCCCGGGAGGATCGGCGAAGGGAGAGGATAAGGGTTGGGAAAGATGAGAGGAGTAAATCCTTGTTACATGTCTGCTAATAAAGAATTACCACATTTTTATTGTTGCAGAGCCTTCATCTGTCAAAAAACGACGGCCTATGCAAAGCCGAGCAGAGATTTGCTTTTGAAAATTGCTTTTCCCTGCAGCGGGCCTCTGGAGGGAATACAGAGAAAGAAGCCAAGCAAATGGCAATGCACTGCATTTTAGTGGCCATCTTAGATTCTCGAGGGCAAAAATTTCATTCAGAGACTGTTTCCTACTTCATCCAGTTCAAATCATGAGTATTTTGAGTAATTTAGGAAATTAAGAAGATCCGTTTATAAATGTGGCCGCAGAGCCATTTTTAGACTGGCTATTTCAGAGTGCTATCGTAGAAAGGCGCAGTAAATCTTGAATGCAAAGATGTGTAACACACCGTATTGCTTCTCCTCTGCGTCCGCATGGCCAGCTCAACAACTCGAGATTATATTAGGCTGTCAGAAACGGCCTTAGCATGCCCATTAGTGTTCGTAGTCAAATCTGGGGCAACTGCCAGGAACATGGATTGTAAATGGACGTCTGGAGACCAAGTCTTCTCGGTTATCTTTGATTGGCAGTATGAAGATTAGTCGGTCTGTTTGAGAGTGCTTGTGCTTATTATTTGAATTGGTACTGCGTTTACTTGTTTCGTCCACGTTGGATGGTTTAATTATTTGACATAAACCGGCAAACAACAAGTGAAGGGAAGTTTACTTGTAGGCCTTCTTGCTCCTAGTAATTGCCTGTTGTCTCTTGGGTGCGCTGTCTGGAGAACTGCCAGAAATTCCCACTTTATTTGCTGACAGTTGTGTAGGATGGCAGCGATGGAGAGTGTTCTGAATACCATCATTAGTCCCTGGTTGGAGAAACAAGCTCTTCGTTCTGGAAAAAGGGACAAAAAGCACACAGAGGAAAAAGTATGGCAGGGTAGAGAGAGAGGGAGAGTGAGTCAAAGGATGGAGGTGGAAAAGAAAGACAGACCAGGAAACAGGAAAAGAATAGGTTTATGAAAAGGATGTAGATACATTTAGCATGATGTCGGTTCCTGTCACTGCTGTCAACTTCTCGAGAAGATCATCTTATCGTCGCTCGACAACACTGACGTGCAGCATGCAGTCTAAATTACAGATGTTAGCAACATATTGAATCATTCACTGACGAAGTGGGCGAGAACATGCTAGATAAGTAATTAGAGATGACAACTTTATAAACGTCCTAACTGTTTTTTCATTAATGTATCATTGGATTGCTAGCTCCAGTGCACATGTGATTGTGAGGGGGTGTTTAAACCGTCCTACCATAAGTCTTAAAACTCTTGGGCATTTTATGTTGTTTACAAAGGCGGTTAAAGCTTCTTGTAGATTGTAAAACTGTAACTGTAAAACATAATAAGAAACCATCTGACCGCTCTGGCATTTTGGTGTGGGCTTATGAGAAATTTTTGAAACCACAAGAATAGGCCATAGCTGAGAAAAAACTATTCAGAAAACCTTGAAGTACGAATGTGTGTAGACTTTGTAATCTGACCAGAAAAATTAATTTTCCTGTGTTACATTGCAGGCACAGTCTGACATAATCTCCCTCTCTTTGTGTTTCAGACTCAAGCAGATCAGTGTCGGTATGTAGTGGGCAGCATACTGTGTGAAAATGAAGAGAAACCTGACGAAGAGCTACAGCGTCTATACGAGAAATTCGGCTACAAGGTCATCTCCTTCCCAGAAGTCACCTGTGCCGTAACTTCCTCGTTTCCAAACAGATGCACTCTGTCCCCCGTCTGCGGTGCTTATAGAGTCTATCCTGAACTACAACAGTATATAAAGGTAACAGTCATGCTTATTTTTACATTTGACTCATAATTACTAACAAAGAACTACTGCAGGAATGTTTTGTTTTTGTTTAATGTATGCTGTATATTTCTTGATTTTTCACCTTTTTTAGAACATGACTCAACTTATAGTTTACAGTAAAATGAAATCCCACTGTATGTGTTGCAGACTGTTATTGAGTTGCAGGGTTTATCAATTTCCAAAACATTCTCACAGCTGATAATATAACAATAAATTACAATATACGATACCTAGCTGAACTTAAATTGGTTGGAGTGCAGCGCTCTGCTTTATATATTGTCATTTCTATGGTGCTTTACACACCTCACATCGCTAGTGGTCAATATCTGGCAGATCTAATGGAGGACAGCATGTGGAATGTATAGTGAGGAGGAACATGTAAATGGGGAGGAAACAGCCTTAACTTCTGTTTGGACAGATAACTGGATGGAGAGATGTTAAAGGGGCTGTTAATGAGTTCAGTTTTATTTTGGGGGGTTATCGCTGCTCTCCTTCTTGTCCAGAACAGAACTATATTACCAATCCAAACTATATGCTAATTGTCTGCCATCTTTGACGATAGCGGGTCTGACAGAAATCAAGCATAGCGTTAGTTCTGGCAGCTCATGTCAGTAAAGCTTGAATCAGCTGACTCTCAGCTGATCCACGTCTACCAATAGGGATACGACACCTATCACGATATCCAAATATAGGGTCCTTCAGTATTATCAGCAGATTTTGTGTTGCTCAATAGCTAATTACCCTCCTCCATCCCCAGCTCCTCCTCTCATCCAGTCAGGATTCGGCCTTCTGATTCTCCTTTGAATCAGACTAATTTCAAAAATGTGTACATTAAATTATTGAACATTAATGATATCTGCAATACATTTATGTTGGTTGTGTTCTGGCTGCATGGATGCACAGGGAGTTTTTGCCCAGAACAGAACCATAACGCCAATCCAAACTGTATGCTAACTGTCAATCATGTTTGATGATTGTGCTAGTGCTGTTCTTGTGATCTTTTTCCAATAAGTAACCACCTAGTGTACACTAGCAGCTAGCTATCAATGCCTTGGCAGCCCCCTATAACACTTTTGCATTGTGGTAGCTGTGCACATTGGAATGCACAACCAAAATTGGCATCCTCGTGGCTTGCAATATTGGCATGACAGTCTGTCCTAGTTGCCGCACTGGCGCATGGGCCGTCTCATACAGTTACAGAGCAGTCTGTACCAGATGCTCACTTATTTCCCTAGATGAAAATGTATTTTGTCTACATACTGCCCTTGAATACAAGAAATGTATGTAGTTAATGCACCGGCATGGCTCCATACTGTGACTAAAATAAACATTTGCAACAATAATTTATAATATAGTTGCTGCCAAGAGAACTTTATGTCCATTTGTGTTTTTGTCAGATATTATTTTGCTATAGTGTGTGCAGTGTAAATTGTGATGTTTGATTTGTGAAAAAGTGGCTCTTATTAACCAGATCCTGTTAATGAGTCAGTCAGTTGAAAAAATTTACAAAATAGCCTCAAATTTGCTGGTAAGTTAGCAGTTTGAATTTCAACTCAATGAATCAGTCTTATTTAAATTGCTGGATGTCAAGGCTGATGCTCAAAAGCATTACAAGCCTAAGATGATTGTAGACACTTTTGGTTTGAATGGTTTCTGTGATATATTTTGGCTTACAATGCTTTTGGTGAATGCAGCTCAGAGCCATTGCTGATTTCACAATGACTACCTCAGTGAATTGTGGTTCATTTTTTGTTTACGATTTGAAAATTAATGCTTTTGTTTTCACTTAAGTCTGTTTATGAAATGTTTTTTTGACAACATGTAAATTAAAAATAAGTTTTGGTAATCTTTATGGTGGTATTCTAAAAAAAAAGCAAATATTTTACAGAAATATTAATGTCAAATTATTAATTAAAATTTATGTATGCTATTTTTCTATTATGAATTATATTATTGAAGTAGTGGTCTCATAAATTTTTTTTTTTTAAAGGATTGATTGTAAACACAATTTAGCTACAGGTCTCTGTCCATTTTCTTGAAAATAGCTAAAACTATGATGTAGTTTTGATGTAGTTGACCTGGTAGTTCTTTTTTTTAGGGGGGGGCTGTCCTTTCCTCTTTCTCTCATCAGCTCACAAACACACACACACACACACACACACAAAAACACACACACACACACACACACACACACACACACCTGTCCTAACTTGGCTTGTCTGACAGCTTATAAGAGCAGTGCAATAGTTACATGAGCTGTGCAGTGTAGGAGTCAGCACAAGATGTATGTTGCATTATGGAATTCTGTGTATATATGTTATGTGATGTATATGGAGTGGCAGAGTGTACAATAATGAGACGGAGCATACGAATAATGAAGAGACATTCACAAATGCACGTGTGTAGGCAGGCACATGTCTTTACAATGATTTATTGAATAGCGTCTGGCAGAAGTTCAGACTGGTGCTTCCTTTAATATGGAACTGAAGTAAGACTTCATTGAGAAGACCTCTCTACACCTACCACAACCACACAAAGCATGCGCCACACTTCAACGACAACTCAGATAGGGCATTTAATGTTTTATGTGTGAGTCTAGAGTGTTTGCTCATTTGTAATACTTTTGTAATATGCTCAAGCAGATCAGTTCCTAACATACAATGATTTAATTACTATATTTAACAACAACAACAAAAAAATTATCTTCTAAAAGCATAGTTAATGCATTGCCACTACCTAGCAGGCTTATATTTGTTGTCATATTTTTTTCAACTGTAAAATTGTTATCAGGATGTGTCTAATTTTTGTTAGTAATTTAGTATATTTTACTAATACATTTTAGTATATTTAAATAGTCACATATGGTCATCTGTGAACATTTTTGGATAAATTAAAAATGAATGATTTTGAAACTTATTCAGCTTGTACTGATTCCTGTATGTAAATGAACTAAACTAAAGGTCTGCATAGCATGGATTTTTCAGTCCTGCTCCCATAAGATTCTGTCCTGTTCCCGCAAATGGTTACATTTTGTCCCACTCCCACCAGCAACTTTTAGTTTTGTCCCCCTCTTGCCTGTAAAAGATGGCAGGAAAAGGTCTGTGGGGATTTTTCAATCTATGTCCGGTCTCATTCCAGTGTCATAGTCTATGTATGTCACACTGGGTTATTATAGCCATATATATATATATAAAATAAAATAAAATAAAAACTCAAAACATCTTATTTTAACCTCTAAACCAAAATCCAGCAACAACATTGCTATCAAGTGTCAATCAGAGATGACCCAAAGCACATTTAAATCTCTGTAATATTCACGTTGTTGCTTAATTTTATATCGCAAATTCATTGTGAATATTCAGTTTGTCACCCAGCCCGTTCTTGTGTCTGTAGTTCCTTTAAATATCCTGTGGAGTGAATGTGTTGGGAATGGCTTCTGTTGGTTCTCTGCCGAGCCTGGCAGTTGGCACGGGGAGGTGCAGTCTGTTGTGGCACGGGTCAAGCACTGAACTGCCCCACTGCCAACCCTAGATATCCCTTTTTATTTTCTCCATTGACCGATTCCTTCGCTTTATTCCTCTCCCGCACACATCTTTGTATTAGTCCCTCAGTCCTCTCTTATGTATCGTTCTTTGTGGAGGAGATAAATCACTTGTCCACCTGCTATCGATAGAAGACATAGACACATTCTTCTCAATTTGCTGAGAAGCCGAGCCTTCTCTGATGATGATAAACACACTCACACAAACACATGGACCATCTGTTAGACAGCGAGAGGGCAGAATCTCCTGCACCAACACAGAGTTCATTCCTAAGAAACACAGCTTACCCAGAGTATGTGGGCAGTCCCGTTACACCATAACAGTGATTTCAAGCTGTGCGTGTGTGTATGTGTGTGTGTGTGAGTGAGTGCATGAGTGCATGCTGACCCGTGAGTGAGCCGTGTGGATCCAGCGGATGGCTGGCTGTCAGAGGATTGACTAAGCCCATTAAAAGAGATGATTTTTAAGAAGTACAGTAATGATAAAGGAAGGGCGAGATGAACTATATTAGAGGGATTTGCCTGAGCCCCTACAGTTTTCTAACAACGCATCCCTTCTCAGTGCTAGAGTTTTGACTAAACTCGAAACACAAAGTTTTAATCCAATTAACAGCATCTCACTGATCCACTCAACTTCACGTTTATGAAATTATGTACATAGTGGCCAAACTGATTAGTGTTTGCTGCCTGATGATTAAAATGTTTGTTGCACTTTTTATAGTCCTTGCTTTCAAAAACATTTTAAGTTCTAGCAACCAACCGCATCTGATATGAATTCTTTAGTACAATAATGTTATTTGAACTGTAAAGTTGTCTACATCATCTGTTTATTTTAGAGCTACTGTTTTAGGTGGAAAAACTACTGTTTATGCATTATAGATGTAATGGAACTTACCACTTTTTCAGCGGCCTTGGTTCAGGATGCATTTTTCTCCATTCATTTTCTTCATAGGAATTTTGAAAAATTACTTGAAACAAACAAACACAAACTTAGATTTGAGTCCAAAAAGTTTTTGAAAATCGCTAAAAAGACAGCTTTTAGTGTTTTTTCATGACAACAATTCAATATAAATCTGTTGACCAAGTCATTGATTGTAAATCTTAAATACAGTAATTGCAGTGGCTTGCAACTTATTAATATATAAGAATATTTATATAATATATAATAAACAGTTCTTGTTTTCATGGTAACAGTGATTTCTCTTCTTGGTGGATCTCTATTCAGGATAATGGTAGTGAGTTTCTTCCCAGGAAATGTGGCTAAACTCATGGTTGGTCAGTCCTGAAAAGTTTATACCTTAACATTTATAATCTACTTTTCTATGGAGAAAATTAAGTGACATTTTTCTTTCAGAACCCAAGTGTTGTGCTCTGTCAATATTTTGCTCCAAATAAATATTTTTTTTTTTTTTTTGACGTGACATGCAGCCAAGTATGGTGAACCGTACTCAGAATTTGTGCTCTGCCTTTAACTTTTTTGGATAGTTATGTCATGTCACTCTTTGGTTTGTGAAAAAGCTAAAAGGTTTTACTGGCTTTACATTGTCAATTAGTGCCTATAACTTTGCACAGACAAGGTTAGTAAGTGTTGTATCACACTAGTTTTATTTTAACATCTGATCATTTTCAAGTTTTATACATACACCATTAAAACAGCATTTATTTGAACATTCACTGCAGTGCCATGCACCACTGACTTTAGTGCATTACTATTAAATACATTTTTTTTGTGTGTTTACAGACTGAGAGGACATTCCTATACATATCCATGCAGTTGTTTTTTTTTTTTTAACTTTGCAGATTAATTAACATCTTTGCCGTTTTTCTGTTAACTTATGTTTCATGAAGATTTTCAGGACATATGATGTATTCTCTGCATGTGTAAAAGTCTTTTTGTAATCATCATTACATGTTATTAATTTCAAACAAATCTATCTCAAGTTGACTCCGCCCACCTTGGCAGTTACCTGAACAACATACTGATTCTATTTCCCTCTGGTCCAATCAGCTCATGAATAATGCAGCTCTGTCCCTCTCTATCCTCTTTGATGTTATTATTTGTTAAATTAAACATGCAAAATTGGTTGTGGTAGTACACGGCATCCATATTTAATGAGCTTTCCACTGTGTGGGCAGCTGGAAAAGAAGTGTAATGAATCTGATGGGGCAAAAAAAATAATCTAATAAAAAGATTAATCAAAAATATGGTGATAAGTGAGACTACTTTAAAAGCTTGTACAAATGAATGTTTTAAAATTTCATATATATATATATATATATATATATATATATATATATATATGTGTGTGTGTGTGTGTGTGTGTGTGTGTGTGTGTGTGTGTGTCACCACGAGTCACTCACAAACATTTTTTCTGAATAGGCAATATCTTATTGTTTCTCTTTGCATGGTTTTACTTCCTACTGGTAATTTTGTGTCATCTCTGTATTGACTGGAGCTTGTTCTAACACACAGTCAGCTAGAGAGGAAGAGAGAAGAGATAGATGTAGAAGAAGGGATAGAAGCTGACCACAGGCTCCCCTTTTATGCTGTATGTGCCCCTCTAGAGGGAGTGTGTGTGCGTGGGCTGGCAGACAGGCTGTTTCGAGCTATTTGATCCTCACAGGTAGCCCTACATCTTTAATGAGACCCTATCCACCCTCCCGCATCTCTCTCACCTTCTTTACCTTCCCCTGGCCATTCTTTGGGCCTATTTACACCTGCTATTAACATCTGTTTTGGGCATCTAAAAGATTTGGAAGCATATATGCATACTGTTCAAACATTTGGGGTCACGAAGATTATTTAATATTTTTAAAACAAGTCTCACCAATTGCTCACCAAGTCTGCATTTATTTGATTAAAAATACAGTATAAACGGTAATATTGTGAAATGTTATGACAATTTCTGAGACTGTTCTATTTCAGTATATTTTAAAATGATCCTTCAGAAATCATTCTAATATACTGATTTGGTGGTTTAAAAAATTATTTCTTTTTATAATCCATGTTGAAAATATTTGTGCAGCTTAATATTTTTGTGAAAACTGATACAAGTTACAATTCTTTGATGAATAGAACATGCAGTCATAGAACAGCACTTATTTGAAATAGAAATAATTTGTAACATTGATTATACATGTCTTTAATTTGTCTTTGCTTTGATCAGTTTAATGGATCCTTACTGAAAAAAAAGTATTAATTTCCTTCAAAAATAAATAAATACCTACAGACTGTACCTACAAACTAGTCATTATTTAAATTAGCTAAACATGCAGCCAAACTATACTCTTTGTAAAAAGTAGTAAACTACACTATAAAACAAATGTAAAAAATTAGCTAAAATTAATAGAATATAGAATTAATACAATATGTAACTATCTGGTAGTATAACATCAATCAAAAATATTCAATTATATTTTTAATTTTAATAAATATAGTCTATGATATTTTTGCAATCCAAGCTCAAAAACCATGATAATATCAGGTTGTGTAATGTTAAACAGAAACATTTAGAACAAAAATTGAAAAGACTCAAAACCATTATGAACAGCAGCATTTAACTACACTATTTGTGCAGCCTTTTAGACTATTCTTGTCTTTGTAAGAAGAGGACTGATACTAGAGCGAAAGAGATTTCTCACTTGAGCGGTTCAGTCAGGCAGACAAGTCATTGACTTAAACAGTGAAGTAGCCAATCAGTGAGTGTGTGTGTGTGTGTGTGTGTGTGCATATGCATTCTGGTGAGGGCATGGCTGTATTCCAGATATAGCTGCTTTGTAATTGATATGGTCTTTGTGGAGCATTGTTCAGTGTGTGCTGTCGCTGATAATATTTGTATGTTATCATGGTTAACTGAGGCATGAGTCAGGAGCAAAGACGTGTCCATCACAGCACTGAACCAATGGTGGGCTTTGTAATGGATGCTTAAGACCCAGTCTTGGGATATTTCACGGATTCACTTTCTTCTGGAGGTTAAGGAAAGTTCAACAGAAAATCCCTTCAGGCGAGAGTGGTTTTCAGGAAGATAAATAGAAAATGTATCTAAATATAGTGTAGTTTGGGGCTCAGTTTCTATCTGTTTTGGATTTGTTTTCAAAGCTATCCAAAATTATGCATGTTGTTTTCATTAAAGGTTGTTAGATTGCATTAAAATCATATGGTTCATTTTGCATGAACCCTTAACGAATTGGATAAAATATATGGCATGGCACTGAATGATTATATTATTCCATATATATACCATATTCTATTTACCTCGTATTTTCAAGTGTGCATCAGGTAAAAAAGTTGTTAGTTCACATGTCTATCCTCTTATTCAGAGGTCCTCAAACTTTAATCATTCGTTCAGATGGGGCAGTCTAGGCTAAAACAAATCTACTGATACCTCAGAGTTGTGTGTTAAATGATTCTTGTTTAAAACATTAAATGGTTCTTATGTCAGGAAATGGCTTAAGCATACAAAAAGGACCTTCGAATTTTAAATTTCTTAGCATTTCACTTTTTTAAATTGCCGACATAATAGACCAAACAGAAATAAAGATCATGCAAGCAAAGAAAATGTCACAGCAGCTAGTTCACAGATAATGGGGCATTAAGGAATAGTTTACACAAAAATGAAAATCTGCTGAAAATTTACTCACCCTCTGGCCATCCAAGATGTAGATGAGTTTTTTTTCTTAATCTGAACAAATTTGGAGAAATGTAACATTTCATCACTTGCTCATTAATGAATCGTCTGCAGTGAATGGGTGAAAACACAACAATACAACAAACAACATAAATAAAAATCAAAGAAATCCAAAAAAAAACAATATGGATCCAGTACATTTTTAGGAAAGTTTGAATTTCGGGTGAACTCTTCCTATAAGGCAGCATATATTTTGAAGACAATAATTTCATTGTGAGTTTAAGTGACCCACGTTGCACTGTCTACTACAGACCAGTACCTGAGACAGTTGTATAGATCTTTTATATTTGTGTTAATCTAGTTTCCCATTTACTTTCTTCTGCATTAAGGTGATAAGTTGGTGGTGTTGGAAGTGAGACCCAGAGGGAGTGTGGTTGAGGGGTCAGACCAACACCCTTACACATTAACAGTGCATGAATCTGTCTCCAGCACCTCAAAGTCCATGCACACAAACACTCACTCATATACACATCATAAGATTTTTGTATATATATTTGCTTATTGGTGTTTAAAATGTTTTTCCTTGAGTTTTTTATTGGTATGGGTTATAGTTCAAGATTGTCTGCTTGATAATTATTCTAGACTGTTTTTTCATTCATTTCCCCAATGAACAAGAGAGAATATTACCTAGACCTATCACAATCAATATATTTTTCTTAAAAGTGTTTGTGCAGTTGAATGTACTGAGCTGTTTTTCCCTTAACATTAATTTTTAAAAGCTTGTTTTCCTCTGCATGTTGGCTGTATGATTAGATTATTATACCACTATCATTGTGTTCATTTATAAATCACCTTGGTATTACCATGTTTTTTTTTTGGCAAGCAGCCATTGTAGTACCATGTTTTATATATAAATGCTGTTCTTTTGAACTTTCAATTCATTGAAGAATACTGAAAAAATATGTATCAGTTTACTTTTTCCATAATATTAAAGCGATGCTCCACCCCAAAATGAAAATTTTGTCATTAATCACTTACCTCCATGTCATTCCAAACCCGTAAAAGCTTCGATCATCTTCAGAACACAATTTAAGATATTTTGGATGAAAACTGGGAGGCCTGTGACTGTCCCATAGACTGCCAAGTAAATAACACTGTCAAGGTCCAGAAAAGTATGAAAGACATCGTCAGCATAGTCCATCTGCCATCATTGGTTCAACTAGGGCTGGGCGATATATCTAACGATATAATCATGCGCATCTAGTCAGTAAAGCCGGTTCCCTGATTAGCGCTAAATCGCCATCACCTGCTTTCAAATGGACCGGCATTTAATAGACAGAGCCATAGATCACTGACAAGCTACGCAATATCGGGTTCATTATCTCAGATGTATCGCCTTCGATAATGAACCCGATATTGCGTAGCTTGTCAGTGATCTACGGCTCTGTCCATTAAATGGCGGTCCATTTGAAAGCAGGTGATGGCGATTTAGCGCTAATCAGGGAACCGGCTTTACTGACTAGATGCGCATGATTATATCGTTAGATATATCGCCCAGCCCTAGGTTCAACTATAACGTTATGAAGTGACGAGAATACTTATTGTAAGCGCAGAAAACAAAAATAACGGCACAAGGATGCACTGTTTCTACGTGTATTTTGTCAGTATTGATTTGAAATAAAACAGCGCATCCTTGTGGCGTTGCTGATACAGAAGAGCATATGCAGCATACGGTGACATGGAGAGACACAGAGGAGACTGTTGATATTGTTGTTATTTTTGTTTTCTTCGCTTATAAAAAGTATTCTCGTCGCTTCATAATGTTACAGTTGAACCACTGATAACAGATGGACTATGTTGACAATGTCTTTCATACTTATCTGGACCTTGACAGTGTTATTTACTTGGCAGTCTATGGGACAGTCACAGGCCTCCCGGTTTTCATCCAAAATATCTTAAATTGTGTTCTGAAGACGATCGAAGATTTTACGGGTTTGGAACGACATGGGGGTAAGTGATTAATGACAAAATTTTCATTTTGGGGTGGAGTATCTTTTTAAGCAGCAAAACTCATTTCATTAATTGATAATAATGTTTCTTGAGCACCAAATCAGCATCTAAGAATGATTTTACTGTATTTTTGGTCAAATAAATGCAGCTTTTGTGAGCATAAGAGACTTTGTTGAAAAGTACTAAAAATATTACTGACCAAACTATTCTATGATAGACTGATAATTGTGACAAAAGTCTACCCAGTAATCTGTAGCGTTGACAGAACTCAACAATGCAAGACCATGCATTTTGAATGTGTTGGGGTTCAATTTGCGAAGCACATGAAAAGGCAGTAAAAAGCAAAGTTTGTTTGAAATGTTGACATACATCCTTACATTTTATTCATGGTCATGGAATGCCAAAATTGTTTGTTTACATTCTTCATAACATCATCTTTTATGTTCCACTGAACGAAGAAATCCATACAAGTTTGGAAAGACATCAGAGTGAATAACTGATGACAGAATTTTATTTTTGGGTGACTATCCCTTTAATGGGTTTTATTTAGCTTAAAGTTTAAGTTGCGGTATATTTTAGGGTGAAATGTAATTTTTTTTTTCCACTGTTAATCCTCCACACCAGTTTAATATGCTGAGACAAGTGTAAATAAGCCAATCACAGGTTGATTTTAACAAAAATTGTAAACACTGTGGCACTAAGACCAGCCAACACAACAACATTTCCTTAACCAAATGGTATGAATTTGGGGTCTGTCTGTTCATTTGTTCAACCAGTTGCAGACAAGGAACTAATATAATTTAATTTGATGATGTTACTCGGGCAGAAATTACACAGTTACCCTTTTAGGTAACATTTTTTGTGAGGCTGGTTCAGTTCTGTTGTGTTTGAACACAAATGTGCCTGTAGTGATTGTCAGACTATTTGTGTAGTGTGTTCTAATCAGAAAAAATGTGTTATAATGTAAATAAATAGATTTGATAGTCCAAGATCACAGAATTTGACTGATTCAAACTGATCTTTGCTGTATTGTAAAATTGTGCTTCTTTAATGTTGCCAATTACGCCCCTTTAATATCCTTAATAAGCCTTCACACAGCGCTGTCCATCATCAGAGATATTTAAAGAAGCAAAAATCACATCCCACTTTTCTTAACCACAGTCATTAAAGTCCAAAACACAATGCTGGTCTCCCAGCGCTGTGAGGAAGCAGTTATTCTCATCGAAAGAGAAATGTGTTAGATGTTGGCGATCGGGCCGCTGGTATTTGCAGCTGTAATTGCACACTATGGGGGGTACAATTTAAGGGCACTGGTCCAGCAGAGATGATCGCAGGTACACAGGGAGATAGCCGGAAATCATAGGGTTCTTAGGTTGTAATTAAACAATTCATTTTGGCTGTGTGCTTTTCACCTAAATTAAACTCAGACTTTAAAATGAAAGAAGTGAAAGAATTGTTTTAATGTGTAATCGTATTAAAAGTGCTTTATAAGCTTGTTGTATCCCCTCCAGCTCTGATAATGTTGAACATGAATTATATATAATGTATTTATACATAAAATAATAAGAATGAAGCCACACATTAGAAAAATATATTTTCTTATGTGCATAATAGCACTGGTTAAAGGGATTGTTCAACTAAAAAAATTTGTCATCATTTACTCACCCTCATGTCGTTCCAAACCTGTATGAGTGTCTTTCTTATGTTGAACATAATGTATGTATATAATACATTTGAAACGTTTCAGTTAGAAGTCAACTATTGTTTTTTTGTTTGTTTTGTTTTTTGTTTTCAGTTACTGGTGGTGGTATAGAAAGCAGGGTGGCCAATGGTTTTTTTTTTTTTTTTTTTGTGTGTGTGTGTGTGTTTTCAAAATTTGATTTTGAGGAAAAATCTGCAGAACGTAATTAATCACACAACCATATAGAAGATAAGTGAGCATGGGAGATAGATGGATGGATAGAATTAATCAAAGTAAAATATGGTAGGCTGAGCTTATTTTATTCTGAACCCTTTTAGTTATAATGTTTCTTGATCCTGATCAGATTATAAAGGTTTTTTTGTTGTTGTTGTTTAAATTAAGAATTCTGTTCTTGTTGCATTTGCCATTCTAAGCAGTCCATTTCCAAATGATTCAATAATTTTATGTATTTATTTATTTATTAAGTTTATTTATCTGAATTGATTAGAAACTTTGGTCATTTTAAAATTAGACAAAATATTTTGTGAATTACAATTTTTATTCATTTATTTTTTCTTACATTTGAAGTTCCCCCAAAAAATCCTACTTTAAATTTAAATGTCTGTATATTTTGTGAAAGATGTGATGGCTAATTCAAATCCATGAAGCCCCTCTCCCCATTCTTACCTCAAACCAGCTGCTTTTTCAGCCAAGTTCTCGTCTTGTTTACTTGGAGTCAGGCATTAGCAGGGAGCAGAGGTTGGTATCTCCCTCTGGTTTTATGAGTTCATGTGTGCTTCTAGGCAATATATATATATGAAATCTCCACACTCACACATATTGGAGATCTACGTACCTGTGTGCGCATTTGTTTGTGTGTGCGCTGCATGTGTGTATGAAAGCATTGATTGTATGATGTTGATTAAAAAGGCCTCCCACCCTGTGGCTTTCCATCAGATGCTTTTGTTCTCCTCTTCTATGCAGGCGGAGAGAGGAGGCCGACTATCATGTTTAGACTTTCATAGCTCTGCATGTGAAGGACTGTGTGTCTTTCATCATGTATCTTGCTTGGTTTTTGTGTGGCTCCTCATCTGCTGGTATGTATAACATAAAGTGCGAGTGTTTCTGTGTGCATTGGTTTTCTTGAGAGCTTCTGCCTTTTCATGGGCTTGAAACCGACAAAGCGAGTTGCGGTTACACTGACCCACTTGATTAAATTATGAAAACCAATTGATTATGCTCTTGCAACAGTTTCTGTCACTCAGGTGAACATGCCAGGGTCTAATTTGATCTCTTTGTAGCTAATGTAATCTGTGTTACAGCTATCACCAGTGAGTGAGATTAATAGAAATGATAGAGTGGGGAGAATATTGTGAGATGGTTGCATCTGTCTGATCTATGTTCATTAGAGAAAAAGCAGAGACTTCTGTTACCTGACACTTTAAGTGTCTCGAGGCCTCAGGAAGTATTCATCTCTCAGTATGTGCCAGTGTTTGTCTTTCCTGTATGAAAGCTGGTGGACCAAGCCTGTTTGCCTTTGTCAGTTTGTCTACTGTCTGAAATCAGACAGGAAATGAAACCCTGCTCTTCACAAATGCCAATCTTTATTTAAAGGTGATGTGTGTCAAATTGTCAGTGTTACTGTAAACTACTTTATTTTATCCCAGCATCATTTTCATAAACAGCTTCAATTAAACATTGCTTTGTTATTTAGCATCATTACCCAGGCCAGCACAGCAACTTTGGTTCGACCAATAATGTGAGTTTGGGATTATTTGTTTGTTTGACCTATGGCAGGCCGTGGGAGTGTTTAGGAAACCTGTTATTAGTTTTTTCTGTTTGGTGACAAACTAGTGGTGCAGATAAAACACACTTTACAATATACACTTTACTATACATTTCAAAAGAACAGTATTTATTTGAAATTGAAATCTTTTGTAAAGTTATAAAAGTCTTTACTGTCACTTTGGATCAATTTATGTCATTGCCAAATTGCAAGTATAAATTTATATAGTTTTATTTAAAAACACTCTAAACCTAAACTTTTGAATAGTAGTGTAAACTTCATTAAAACTTAATTTTATTAAGCAAATGAATGAAGTCATGCTTATGTGCTTACGCTCGATGATAAAGTCTTATACATGTAAACTATTACCTGAACAGGTTTTTCATGTCATATCTGTTACTGTATTGTGCTGGATTTTGAATCGGCCAGTCAGCATCCAAAACTGGAAGTAGTTGTACTATAAAAACTATATTAAAGTACTGTGCATGTAAAAGTATTAGGCAAGATTTTAATTCAACCAGACAGAATTATTCAGAGATCGAATGTATTATTATTTTTTTTTTTGAGTGAGCCCATGGTCATTATTAAAGGTTAAAAAAGTTCAAAAGCATCTCTGCAATTTCCTGTCCATTTCCTACATATCAGATCTACCCTCAAATACCACATTAGCATCTCTGAAGTAGCTTCTCTATTCTCCTCGCACCCTTTTGGGACTCCAAAACCTCCTTTGCTTACAATTCAATCTCTATTCACCGATGGTCTTTGCAACTGTCTGTGTATCGCTGTGGTCTCTCAGGACGCCTCTTTATATGTTTGTCAGACAGGGAGGCATTTTGTATTTTGTTCTGTGAGATGCTTTTAACTGGATTTTGTTAAATTGGAGAGAAAAATACACATCAAATAAAGATAAATACCTCAAAGGGTTTTTCTTTTGCATGTCTAAGCAAGTTTTTCACTACATTTCATAATATTTAATTTAACAAAACATCAAACTGAAAGGGAATGTAGAATCAGTTATGTCTTGCTATTATAATGGCGACCTTTTCAAATGTATTGAGGTGGTGTGAAGCTTTTGATGCTAGAAACTATTGTGGGACAGTGGGAGAGCGGTCTTTTGTTCCTGTGACGAATAGGATGGCCCCTCAGGCCCCTCTTGACTCCTCAGTGAGTCTAATAGAATATTAAAGTAAAGATATGCTCTTTTACTTAGGGGTGATTTGCTGCAAAAAGCATCGTCCGCCAGGATTCGCATGGATGGGTCTTTTTCAACTCTGTCATGACTTTACAGATGAACAGAATGAAAAGCGACTGCTTTGAAAGGATGATAGACGGTAGTGAATAACTATAGCGATGGACTAAATGGATAGATGAACTTATGAACAGCAGACTCATAACTATTAAGCACACGCACCTCTGATATATTTTTAGAGTGCATCACCTGAAAGGCATTGTGTTCTTTTTAAGCACACAAACATTTGATGAACATCTTAAAAAGTGTGTAAAAGCTTTTAAATCACTGATGTCATCTTGCTTGCTGTTTACGGTTTTCATAGACCTACCTTCTAAGTATTTTATCAAATTACCAAGATTTCAGCAGTCAGTAACCATATAAGTGAATTTTGGTGATTATTTACACCAAAAACTAATATGCTTTGGCGCACACTTATTTACAAAAAAAAAAAAAAAGTTACAACAATTCAAAACTATAGAAGATGTACATTAATTAACCAGTGTTTGAAGTCAATCAAAAAAGTATTCAAGTAAACAGTCAGAAATAAAGAACTCTTATCTTGTATTCATTTTTTATTTTAATATTGGCTAATATAGATGAAATTGTACTTCTGACAAGAGACTCGAAGATTAGATTAGCGCTTGTAGTTAACTAAGTCTCTTATGCCACCAAGGCTGCATTTGTTTGATCAAAATGCAGTAATATTGTGAATTATTATTAGAATCTAAAATAATTGTTTTAGATTCTAAAACAAAATAATTGTTTGCTGCTTTCTTTTTTAAGATATTTTCAGCCATGTATTTTATTCCTGAGAAGGCAAAGCTGAATGAGAAATCTAAAGGAATAATTTGGTGCTCAAAAAACATTTCTTATTATTGTCAGTGTTTCTCTGCTTAATATTTTTGTGAAAATATTTTTTTCAGAATGGATGTTAAACGTCTTTACTGTCACATTTGATTAATTTAATGCATCCTTGCTAAATAAAAGTTTTTTTAATTATTATTATTGTAATGTTATTTTGAATAAATATTTTTATCAACCCCTTTGATTATTGAATGAAAGGCATGTATAATTGACATTTCTCTCACATTTTCTCTTTTATAGAAGCTGATTTTGATATTAAGAACCTGTTTACAAAGAATGCATTCTGTCTGTGCTAATTTTTAAATGCTGATGTACAGACATGTACAGAAGTCAGATACGCATCTTTGGTAGTTTTATTAAATCTTTAGCATATAGTATCATGAAGACCATATTTTTGCTATCTTCAGCAGGAAATTAAAGCGAGCTGAGCTTAGCTTTTTAAACAATATCTCAAGACCCCTGGTTTATGTTCCAGACTATTTTGCCTCAATTTTGAGATTTGTCCTTTGTGTACAGTACCAAACACGGTAGAAAGCCATAGCCAAATACCAGATATTAGTTTAGTGGACTAAGTTGATCCATAAACTGAAGTACATTGGGGAAAAATGAAGAAGAAGAAGAAGGTAATATCTTTCAGTCAGTTAGAGGGATGCTAAAACCACTTTTTTCTGTTGAATCCCTCTGGCTTAGACACAGTAATGCGCTGCTCATGCTCTCTCAGCCTGCTGGGGTTGAGTCTCATCCACCTGAGTGCCACCAGACTTCTCAGCTCCAAGGGGTGGAAGCGGTGTTTTAACTCAGCTAGGTTCCTTCCACCAGCGGCTATTGATTGACACAGGCAATGGGAGGGCAATCAAACTTACATTGCACCACTCCTGCCTTAGTGCCCATGAGCGGAAAGCACTTCTTTCTACTCCTGTTATCCCTTGTGAATGTAGAGGGGGGCTGGAGGCCATTAACCTACCGCAATCGACCCACAGACCTCTAGCCACCCATCCCTTCATCTTCCTGAGGGACTGCAGCGTCCTGGTGGTTAGTGTGCAGTGGGAAACTCGTCAAAGATCTATTCACATCCTCCTTCGATTAGAGAATGGGTTCATAAAAGTTATAGTTGTGTGGGTGACATTAATGGATGCTTTTGTGATGTTGATGGTAGTTTAATTTGTCGTGATCCTGTGGCAGGGGAATGTAGCGCCTCGTGTCGAGGGTGTTGAGCTATGCTAAAATGCATCTTGTGTTGTGTCGATAGGCAGTGAGTGATTTCCACAGAGGGGACAGAGGTAAATGGTGCATGTGGGTACAAAGGGATGACAGGGGACAGATGAATGAGCACATGTTAAGTCTGGAAAAAGATAGAAAGAGATAGAGGGAGCAGGTGCAAGGACAAATGAATAGTATTTTTTACAAAAATGATTAAAATGATGTACACTCGCAATGTGATTCTAGTCATATTGGTTGCTTGGAAAAACCTATTTTGTTTGACATAAGGTTGCCGTCTTGTAAGTAGTCGTTTCTCACTGTGTAAGAATTAGAAATAGGAATCTTAAATTAAATAAACATTGCAATAAACACACTGCAGTATTCCATTTAAATAGGAATTGTCCATTTTGATTTCATGGTGACTTTAAACACAAAACCAGTTGTAGAGAAGAAGGAGCTGAACATTTCTGCACACTACTCACCACAATTCACCACAACTTTACTGTTAAATTTGCTTAAATGTTGGGACATTTTTATTTATTTATCTATTTACCAAAAATTACTTTTCAGCTTTTTTTGCATATATTCTTGGGTACTTTATTAAGTAAAGGCCTGTTCACACCAAAGACTTTAACTATAACAGTGATGATAAAGATATAGTTTTAAAAATCATTTTAAATGTAAAACAATTGAAGAGTGCCACAATGATAGCCATACTGATAAACGATATCACTGGAATCACTTTCACAATAATTGTTTTTCACCTGATGAACAATGAAAATATTGAAAGCCTTTCAGAATTCAGACAACAGAACTGCAGTATGAGCTTTTAATAAACAGAAGACTATTGTGTGATTGAATGGTAGCTTAACAAAGCAACACATTTAATTAACTCAGATCAAAACCCTCTTCCAGAAATGTGGGGAAAATAGATTCAAAATTATATATATATATATATATATATATATATATATATATATATATATATATATATATATATATATATATATATATATATATATATATATATATATATATATATATATTTCCCTTTTGTAAAAGCTATATTCGCTCCATTTGGTATTATGTCACTCAATACCAAATAAATTCTTCCTTATGACAGGGCTCAGTGTAGGTCAGGCTTTGAGAGATTGGCAAAAAAAAAAACCCCACTGAGGCATGGCAAACACCATGTCTATGTCTTTGGCTTGTGCATGGAGTTAGCGGCTGCACAAATGTGCATATGCATCAGTGGAAATCTCATCTATCCTCTGCCATTAGCATTCCATAGCACCACCTATGACCAACACCATTCTACTGCCTTGGGAGTTGATCTGTTTTTCATGGCATTAGGCACAAGACACAAGACATGATAATCTGACCTATATTATGCCCCATGCCTTTTTGTGCCCTGTTGCTTGCTCACTCAGTTGCACAGTCACACTAATATGCACTTTTTGTTAGTCCGACTGTTAGTCGTGCACTAATGATGAGGGATAACATTTCCATTTGCTGCAGTCACATGGCGCAGAACCTTTCCCAATCCACTTCCTCTAGTTCCATTTCCCTCATTTTCTTTCATGTTCCTTGTATGTGTGAATGCAAGAATTTGTCTCCCATATGGAATTGTGGCAGTTTTGGTGCTCATATTTTTCTCTATATGTTTTCTCTGAGGTTTTACAAAGATTGTAAATTAATTATTGA
The DNA here is from genome assembly GCF_018340385.1 of Cyprinus carpio. Classification (NCBI taxonomy): domain Eukaryota; kingdom Metazoa; phylum Chordata; class Actinopteri; order Cypriniformes; family Cyprinidae; genus Cyprinus; species Cyprinus carpio. Next base: position 25,462,847 of record NC_056577.1, on the reverse strand, counting down.
TTGATTATAAATTAATTAAGGGTGCTTTAAAGTATTGTTATTATTGTTATTAATTGCTAAAATTAATAAACTGCATGCATTAATGATGCTTCAAATCAATGTGATTTGATGAGGATGAGTTTAATTTTATGAGTAGTTTGTCTTATGTTTTTCTGTGTCTTTAGTTGGTCTTTTCAGGGGTTTTTTTATTTTTTTTTTATTAATTGTCTTTTTATAGTAATATTCTTAAAATAGAGCCGAAATAATGTTAATAAAGCTGTAGCATTATGAATTAAAACTAGTAATTTTAAAAGTAAGGTAAATTAATTTTACAAATTAATTCTTACAATTTTGAGAATAAAATCATAACATTGAGATTTTAACAAATGTTCAAGTAAGGTTTTGTAAATCATTTTTCAAATGTATTTTTAAAATTGGCAACCTCCCTAAACACCATAGCATAGTGGCAGTGAGTTTTGCATGCAGAAGCAAATTTGCAGGGCAAAAATTCCTACAATTTTGAGAATGAAATCATAACATTATGATTTTTAAACTAGTAATATTTAGCGAAAAAGATTCATGTGAGGTTTTGAATTTATTCATAAAACCTCCATGAACACCATAGCAAATTGGCATTGAGTTTTGCACATGCAAGCATTTTCTTCCAAAAAATAAAAATATAGTGCTCTTCCTGGTTTACAGTCTGTGCATCTCTGAGACTGCCAAGGTTTTATGTAGTCAGTGATGTTTGAGTTGTTGTGTTTAGTTAACACATGGTACTTGTGTGTACTAGAGTCTGTCTGCCTCGGAGGACACAGCAAAGCACTCTACTCCTCTCACCCACCTTCTCTCTCTCAATCCCTTGGAATATCAAAAAATTCTGTCTCCGTGGAAAAGTGATGCTCAGAGGAGACGGTTGCCCTGGCAACAAGCTCACTTAAGCCAGACCTCTGGATGAAGGAGTAAGTACAGCTAAACTGACAAAACTCAAGACAGAGTTTATTACATGCATCACTTTGGCACTCTGCATTAGTCACCAGCAGAACACCTTTTCTTAAAAAAAAAATTGAATGGAACAGGACACAGGTCTAGTAGAGAGTTTATAAAAAGTCACAGCATGGATGTAAATGTATATATTTATTTATGACAAATAACGATTTTTACTATGGCTGGAACCTGTATGATTGCCAATATTATACTGTAAGTCTAAAATTCATTTTGCTATTTTATAATCGTGTGTCACTCAGCTTCAAGTGTAATTACATGGTTTCCATCCAAGAATTTAAATTATGAGAAAAAATTTTATGTTGAAAAAAACAGTGTATGAATAAAGCAGTGCTTCTTTTTGAAGATATGCGAAGATATTTTCTCACATGATTTTTTTTTAAATGCTCATCTAAAAATTTATATGGTAAATGTTTCCATTGTAGATATTGGAAGTGTTTTTACTATTATAAAAAAATAAAAATTGTATTAAAAAAATCAAGCAAGTATATACACTTTTTAAATTTGTAATAAAAAAGGGGATACAAATATCACAAATACTGTATATACAAAATATATACGAAAAAAAAAAACAGCTATAGAAAAATAGTTTAATGGATGGGAAATTAAAAAGCCAATATTATTTCCTTCCAATAATGGCCAATGAGACAAATTCAATAATAATAAATAAATAAATAAATAAATAAATACATACATACATACATACATACATACATACATACATACATACATAAATAAATAAATAGCTGATACAGTTTTACATTTTTGGTTATAGTCACAGATTTATCAAGCATTGTTTGCCCACACCAAATAATTTCTCGTTTACTGATTGTCTCTTAAAAAAATAAATATGATTCATGTTTGTCTCTTTGTGGACATGATCCTTTCTTACTACCAAACACAAGGAGAAACACTTGTCAGCTATTATGTACTGTTATTGTGTTGTACTGTACAACCATCTACTGCTCAGCTTCTTATAGTTATTGCCTGCTGGCTCTTTGAATGAATGTCATGTAAGACTGTTTTGATGATTCAGAGAAAATGTCTAAAGTTCTCCCTCCTGGGTAGGTCTTTCAGTTTCACAGACTCGCCTGACCGAAACACCAATAAAACATATAATCAGCCTCTCGACATTAGCACACCCCAACTTCTCATTTTATTTACGTTCAGCTAATGCACTCTGAGAAAAAATGGCACCGTGCCTGTGTTTGAGTGTTATTTCTGCTCTCATCTTTCCCGTTGGGTTTTAAATTCCTCTCTGTCATCATTTACCTGCATTATATTCTTCTCAGCCTCAGGCCATGCAGTTCTGGCCACAACAGCACAAACTCTCGCTGGGAAACTGGACTGCTGACATAGCTCTCTGACATCCCAACAGGGGAGTACAAACCCAATTAGCAAGTGCAGAATTTCAACCATAAAAAACAGGCCAAACTAACGTAACAAAACTGCCCCGTATCACAGCATTGTGCTTTGGATGTTAGCGGGAAGCACAGAGGTGCAGCAGATGGCAAACACAATTGTGCTAATTCTTTTTTAGCTCCTTCAGTGCAAGACTTGGCACTGCATCAACAGATGTCTGTTTTGGTCTTCCGTCGTCATTGCAGTCTAAAAAAAACATAGTAGTCTGTGTGAATAAGATTAGTTTCCTTTGTCAGTTTTCATGAACTAATAATGACAATAAGCTGCATGGATGTGGCAACATCCTTCTGTTTGAATGGGCTCAGGATTGTGAACATTTTGAAGAGTGTTTCGAGGTTAACCATTAATGAAGTCCAGAGAGATGCTGTGGTTGGTTTCCATGAAATTATATCTGGAAGAACTGACTTAATGTCCAGAACAGCTCATTGCAAGGTAGGAAGAACTGACATGCTGACAATCAACAGGATTATTTTTAGAGACTGACCAATATAGGATTTTTTTTTTTTTTTTTTTGCATCCGATATGGATACGGATTTATACTTTTTAATATTATTATTTAACAAACATGTACAGTACCAACAATGTACAAATAGAAAGTGCTAAAATGTGTAACAGGTAAATTCTATGTATTCTATGTAATAAATAAATACATAAATACGTACACAAATAAATAAATAATGCAAACAAAAAAGGCATAGTCTTCCTGGAACAGACAATCAGAGTTCCTATAAGAAAGAAGCCTCCAGAACTTGTCCAATTTATTAAGTTCATGAGTTATTTACTCAGATATCTTTTATATTTACCACAGCAAAATATTTATTTATTTATTTATTTGTTTTTTACAGAGGCAATTTTTAGTTATTGTTTATTTGGCACAATAATTGTTAATAATAATAATTGTACAAAATAAATAGTAATAATAAATATTCATAATATATCATAATACATGTTAGCAAGTGTGTTATTGTTATTATTATTACCATAAATAATACAAAATATATCACAGTTGTTTTTAAATCTTTTTTTTTTTTTTTTTCTCTGTACAGTTTTTGGTAAAAGTGTAAATATCTTTATACAACAACAACAAAATTATTAATTTAGTAATAAATTATCTCAAAATGTTTTGGGGGTATGGTTAGGACTTCTAAGTATTTTTAATTCAATAAAATCTCAACCATCACTTTGCATAAAATATATTGTGAAGAGATTTTGCCCTCAGCCAAAACTATTTGCTCTGGAACAAACAATAGATTAATGAAACCAAAGATTGCCTGTTAGAATTATCCAAAACAAATTATATTTTATGTTTAACCACTATAGAGACAACAGAGCCAGCGGTAAATTCCAAAAGATCTGGCCGAGGTGAGGCTGCTCTCGGCGGGTTTACGAGCACTGAACCGCCACTGAAGCCCTGGAGCTCACATCCCAGAAAACGTCGAAGTAATTTTTCAAATAGACGTTATCTTTATTGACAAACCATATATTTGTCTATAGTCTAAACAAGCACATTCTCGCCAAAAAACTCTTAAAACTATGTTCTGTGACACAAAAACGGTATTATTTTTACATTTCAGTGGATTTGGGCGTCCACCATGACACTCGCTGTGAGAAATATGGGAAGCCAGGTGATTTAAAGGGCGTTCCTGTAGCGATACCAGTACAATATCTCACAGTTCTCAACCAATCAGATTTGAGAACCAGAATGAACTATTGCATAAAATCTCCTATTGCATTATCTGAATGTGCTTTTCTACATCCCGTAGAAAACACCTTAAAAGCATTATGGCTTTTTTTTTGCTAAGATATTTTCTCTGCTTAAAGATTCAGCAATGTACCACCGTTACAGTCAGACTCAAAACACCTAGAGTGTCGAGCCAGAAATGTCTTTTTACTCTCCAGGTATTGTCTTTTGTCTCATTCTCTCATTGTCATCATCACGCCACCCTATGGCCCTTATAGCTCAGATTGGTAGGATGAGAATGTATGTCCTGCAGAGCTGACCCTGACACCACCAGCAGCACATTTTCTGATGACGTATGGTGATGAGACCAGATGAGCTAGACGTGTCCCCTGCCAAACAGATTTGTTTGTGCTGAGCTGTATTGTATATGTTTTTAGAGGAAAGAATATCTCCAGGAATTAAATTTTGATCCATGCACAGAACATGCACTCATGTTTTCCTTGTAAGTAAATAAAGGATTCTAAAACTCAAGGAAAATCACCTGTGGATAAGTTTGACGGTATGTTGGTGTGTTTTGCACTGTAAAAAATGATTTTCAAAGATATAAAGAAAATATTATTTCAGTCTTTCTACATCAAACTTTTCTGTTTATATTGGTTTCTTTGCAATTATTTGTGAAATTGACTAGCAGTTTTTGAGTAAAAACGGTTTCAAAACGAATCCTACACCAATTCTTTTTCAGTGTAGATGAACCTCATGAATACTGTAAAGAAATTTCTGAGTTTATCGTAAAATGAGAAGAATATATGTAAATAAATAAATTCCATTTTGCAAAAAAAAAAAAAAAATGAAGTCCGTTTGTTACCATAAAAAAATAAATAAATCTGCACATCCATACCCAATCCATAGTAACTAGGAACCCACTGTAATATAATATTTGATTAAATTATTTATGAAAGTTATGTTTTTAATGTTGTAGTAAAATGTAGTACACACACGCACACATATTTGTTATGTTATTTTAATGACTATTATCATACTGATTATTTTTTAGTGTCCATTAGCAATTTTAATAAATGTATTTTTGCTTTTTTACTCAATAAATAAAGCCCCATTACACTACATTAATAACATAACTTATGAATATTTAAAAAATAATAATTATTCTTAACCAATAACTAATTAAGTCGCATGAATATTTCTAAAAATATATACATATTTTGATCCCGACACCATGATTTTTATTACTGTTTAAAATGATTAGTAAAGAAAATTTGAAGGGTGTTTGTTTGTAATTAAAGTTGTTTGGAAAATGTCGCAATTTGAAAAATATAATTAGCTATTTTTATCTTTTGATTTTTGACTTAAATATGACTGAGACTTTTATTTTCTGAGGTTCATCCCTTTAAACAACAGCAGAGTAATCCATTTAGATTTACAAAAAAAAGTATTGAACTGTGACTGTTAGATCAGTGTTGATTGGCTACGTTCTCCCCCAGCTCAGCCAATTGATTTAGGACTTCTGTGTCAACTCGGGCACCGCTGTTGACTCAGTCCCCACAATTACTGTTCATCAGGAAAACGTGGTGTATCGATCTGCAGGGTACACGCGGGGTGCACACCCACCCACCCACTCATACCCAGACACACTTCACAAAGATGCACACGCTGTCCCGAGTGTGTTCATTTGTTCTGTGTGGGAAAAAAAAGAAAACTTTCAGAACTTTGTCGCTGGTTTGGACATGCCCGCGCGGATGGAGGGGGAAGAATAAAGGTGTTATCATGTAAGATAAAAATACAGCCCACTTCAAGCGTGCGACCACAAGGGATGGTCGGAATTGAACAGCACCGGAGGTGTGAAATGGAGTTTGCTTCTATTCTCACAGATCCGTGTGTCCGCGAGTGTGTGACAGCGTATGAAAGTAAATAGGCTGGGGAGGAAGGGCTCTGGGGACTGTCGCCAATTGTCACTGTGATTTGTGGATGTATTAATTCCAGCATCTGTATGTTGCCCAGGGATCCTTGTAAGAAATGGCTGGTCTAAGAATAGGTAGGGATATTTGTTGTTAGTTGGAGAGCTTGCGAGCAAGGATGATCAGACCTTGTGTTTGAAACTCCTGGGCAAAGGAAGCGGGAATGCTGTTGCGATGGTCTTGAAGCTACTTCCTGTCATTCTTTATAGGAGACTTAAATGGCCCCTCGCTTTCTCTCTTCCCTGAAGTATCTGTCTCCTCCTCTCTCTGACCTCTTCCTCATTATTCAGTGGACTGTCACCCTCATTTGTTGTCTCACAAATAGATGCGTGTGCTGTCAGCTGCTGTCCTCGTGTCTTATTATGCCTCAGGTGACTGATAGGCCTCCTATTTCTCACTCACTTTTGATGGGCATGTCTAGTCGCTCTCTGTTCATGATCCTCATCTCCTCCTCCTGCTCCTGCTGAGTATAGCCGCAGTGAATTCCTTATGAGTGAATGATTTGAAGGACGAAAATCAGATTTTGCTTACTTTTTTTTTTTATACAGATGCGATTGCTGAAAAGAGCTCTTTTACAAAAGAAAAATATTATTTGGCTCTGTTGGTATGGTTGGAAATTGTAAGAAATGATTTTATTAAAAATAGTGCTGTCTAATCGATTAATCGCGAGTAATCACTTCCGAAATAAAAGTATGTGTTTACATAATATATGTATGTGTACTATGTATATTTATATGTATATATAAACACACACACATACATTTATGTTTAAGAAAAATATGTAATACATAAATATTTCTTAATATATATATATATATATTATTTTTTAAGATATATATAATATAATATATATATATGTGTGTGTGTGTGTGTGTGTGTGTGTGTGTGTATTTATATATACATATAAATATAAATATACACAGTACACACACATATATTATGTAAACAAAAACTTTTTTTTGGATATCATTAATCGATTTGACAGCACTAATTAAAATGTATTGTCTTATTCAGTGTGTTTGTTTTGTTTTTCAGTACAAATATATAAACATCTTTAAAAAGGACCATAAACAGCACTAAATTTTATTAGATTTTGACTTAAGCTATATTTATTTTCTAGTTTTAACGTTGTATAGATATGTTTGAATGTTGAGATTTTTATTGGAAAATGGGACAAAAATACTGATTATTTAAAATGTATTAAATAATTGTAAGAAAAAAAATCCACATATTTATTCAAATACTGATTCTTTAGATGCTTTTGCAGCATTTTTTTTATTATTTCAGATAATCAGCCCAATATAATCTGTCCAAATGATAAATAATATTTATTTATTTATTTATTTTGTAAAAAGCATGCAGATGTTCAGGAATCATTAATCAGACCAAATTTATTTTATACAGAGCTGGTTCTCCAAAAAAAAAAAAATTACTTTACTGTTAAAATTACTGTTAAAACACCTTTCGTGTGGCGTACTTCCTCCCTGCTCTGTGAACTATTTTTATCACAAACTAGAGTTAAAAGAGCAGGTGGGTTGTTGTTTAGAGGACATCCACTTTGACCTGAACAGACTTTAGTGCAGTGGTACTTATTTATCTGCCTTACCTGGCAGCCATAACCATCCACAAATAGAACATAAATGGAACAAATAAAGATAGCTTATAGTGTTGATTCTGAAGTTTACTTGAAACCTTGTTGGAGAGAGCACAATTATGTAATTGCTGTGCTATCAAAACTGGCATTGAGATCTGTGAAATTTTATTAGATTTATAGTATCAGCTACTAAAATTATGCATTTGTGACAACCGTAATAGCAGCTAATCATCAAATTTGTCTTCTGAAATTTGGATTTGTTGACTCACATAGGAGCAGCTCTCAGCTCTCATGGCTGGACTCCGATTGCACTGAGAGAGATGTGTATTATGTAACAGTGGGAGCCCAGGGAGATGAGGGAGATTGGGGATGTGCTTACCTGTGAGTGCTCACATTCTGTTTGTGGGAGGAGACAAATCCATGGAGCAGCTGCCTGAAAGAACAAAGTCACGACATTTCCCTGGAGTGTTCCCCTTCTGTCACTCTTCCTCGGATTCCCTCTCGCAGACTTCCTCTAAGGCCATGCAGTACACTGTAAAGTGTGTTTATACAAACTAGCTAATTTAGGGCTCCTAAAAAATTTAATAATATTTTTGATGACACGGTGAGCATGCTGAACAATTAAATCTGTTAACACCAGTGGATTAGCTCTCATATTTCATTGGTACTTTTCCTTTAATTTGCTTTGTGATTTGGTTTAGTTCTACTGGATGTTGTTTAATTCTTAATGGACTTTCAAATTACATTTGATTGATTTTTAACCTGCTAATTTACTCTTAAGAAAACATGAGTAGTACAGGGTAGAAAAACCAATTAGCTGTAGGTGCCCTCACATTCCATTTCTCTCTCTCTCTCTTTCTCTCTCATGTTGTTTTCTTCTTTCCATTTACCTCTATGTGGTGGAGTCCTACTTGAGTTTCATGTGTCACCACTGATGCAGATGTTTATACGTCTGGCATTCCACGTGACTTGGTTGTCATGCACTGCCCGTCCCTTGTATCTCTGTGTCCAGCCCCACAATTACAACACTCTGTGACACCAAACAAGAAGGGATTCAACACTGATGTTTTAATACAGGCCACTCAGTTTGAAGGTCTTGCTTATGGAACGTGGCTGAAGCAGGGCACTTGATCAGTATTTAACCATTATGTAAACAGCATATAAATGCAATAAAACTTTCTATTTTAATATCATTTAAAATGTGATGACAAAGCTGACTTTTCAGTAGTCATTAATAAATAAATAAATCATATTTACATACATACATAATACATAAGTAATTCAATAAAACAAACTTTTGAACACTAGCATTACTCATTGTATGTATTATTCATATGCTATTTGCAAAACTAAATTAACTTGTATATTACTGTTCAGACCCCAGAGCAAATAATTAAAATATTATCTGAAAAGTATTAACATTAGGTTTATCTGCCCGCTATTAGAGTAATGTTAGATATATAAACCTGAAGACAGACACATTCAATTTATTTGTATATTTGTATAGCGCATTTCACAATAAATCATTTTCGTAATAATAGTGATTTTACTGTTTATTTTTACGGCTCTATAAATGTATAATAACCTTTTTTATTTGCTTGTTTTTTCCCCCCCTGTAACCCTCTTGCTTGAAACCCTCTAGAACCCTTATTTGAAACCCTTGTGTAGAATGACTTGTGGGAGTAAAAATGAAACAGGCTATTTATATTCACAAGGGCACTGACATACATCTTTATCTTGTACACCTCGCTTGTTACCTTGGTTTTTGTGGTTTAATGGCAGTTGGTTAGTGGGAGGGAAAATGGGTGTCCTTACTTACTTATTTTTATTTTTTATGCTAATGTTTCTTCATTCATTCATGCCTTTTTTTCCAGGGTTGTATATGTTTTATCCCATTATTATTTATGTTTATTTGTCATCCAGAGACACATCTGTTCCAGACACCCTCAACTCTCAAGTGAAAAATGTTTAAAAGCAAACACGTAGAGGTTTATTCCAATTGATTTCAAAACTATTCTTAGTGCCGTCATGACAGGCCCTGAGTGAACCCAGGACAACTTCACCATCTTTGTGTTTCACAAGTTTAACATGTCCTGAAGTGAATTTTTATTTATTTATTTTTGGAAGGATTTGATGAGAGTGCTTTAAAGATGAAAGCTGTTTCACATGTTGCATGTGCTCTACTGTGCTACACACTTTAGACAGCTTGATCTATAAAGGAGTAATTGGCCTGGACTGAGCTGAATCATAGCGGAATACAGGGATCTATCAGGAGACATTGACTTTCTCTGCACAAATCTCACCTGTCGATGGGGAATAAATAGCCTTTTATCTCTTGGACAGGTATCAAATCATCATGACCTCTTTGATGGAAGCTTGTTTCAGCATGTAGAGACATTTCTAAATGATATACCATTACACTTAATGAATAGAGTTAGGCCAATGCTTAGTGGGTAACTGTTGCTGCATTGGAGATGTACAGTAGTGCTTATGTGGATGTCACAGGATCAAGTCTGGCCTAAAATGTTTCTTAATTACATTTCTACTCTCTTTCTACTCTCATCTCTTTTTACACTAAATATGACCAATATAGAGACCTATATTACCTGTCTCCAAGATGGCCAGACTGGTCTGATTTGATTGTTTTATAGTAAGGATGCATGATGCATCGGTACCATATTGTTTATTGGCCGATATTAGAGATTTTTTTATTTATTGTTTTTTTATTTATTGTATTTATTGGTTCATATTAGATAAATATAGCTGTCAATAAATGTATAAATGTAGCTGCCAAAATTGGATATTTAACTCTGTATGTAGATTACCTTTGTCTTTATAAAACTCAAAAAAAATAAAATCTAAAAAAAAAAAAAAAAAAATACTCTTAAAAATGATATCTAAAAAAAATCTCAAAAAAAATAAAAATTTAAAACAATACATCACTAAAAAAAATTATATACAGGTCCTTCTCAAAAAATTAGCATATTGTGAAAAAGTTCATTATTTTCCATAATGTAATGATAAAAATTAAACTTTCATATATTTTAGATTCATTGCACACCAACTGAAATATTTCAGGTCTTTAATGTTTTAATACTGATGATTTTGGCATACAGCTCATGAAAACCCAAAATTCCCAAATCTCAAAAAATTAGCATATTTCATCCGACCAATAAAAGAAAAGTGTTTTTAATATAAAAAAAGTCAACCTTCAAATAATTATGTTCAGTTATGCACTCAATACTTGGTCGGGAATCCTTTTGCAGAAATGACTGCTTCAATGCGGCGTGGCATGGAGGCAATAAGCCTGTGGCACTGCTGAGGTGTTATGGAGGCCCAGAATGCTTCGATAGCGGCCTTAAGCTCATCCAGAGTGTTGGGTCTTGCGAACCTTAAATATCCCTTCGCAATATCCCACAGATTCTCTATGGGGTTCAGGTCAGGAGAGTTGGCAGGCCAATTGAGCACAGTAATACCATGGTCAGTAAACCATTTACCAGTGGTTTTGGCACTGTGAGCAGGTGCCAGGTCGTGCTGAAAAAACGAAATCTTCATCTCCATAAAGCTTTTCAGCAGATGGAAGCATGAAGTGCTCCAAAATCTCCTGATAGCTAGCTGCATTGACCCTGCCCTTGATAAAACACAGTGGACCAACACCAGCAGCTGACATGGCACCCCAGACCATCACTGACTGTGGGTACTTGACACTGGACTTCAGGCATTTTGGCATTTCCTTCTCCCCAGTCTTCCTCCAGACTCTGGCACCTTGATTTCCGAATGACATGCAAAATTTGCTTTCATCCGAAAAAAGTACTTTGGACCACTGAGCAACAGTCCAGTGCTGCTTCTCTGTAGCCCAGGTCAGGCGCTTCTGCCGCTGTTTCTGGTTCAAAAGCACACGCCTGTGCACGGTGGCTCTGGATGTTTCTACTCCAGACTCAGTCCACTGCTTCCGCAGGTCCCCCAAGGTCTGGAATCGGTCCTTCTCCACAATCTTCCTCAGGGTCCGGTCACCTCTTCTCGTTGTGCAGCGTTTTTTTGCCACACTTTTTCCTTCCCACAGACTTCCCACTGAGGTGCCTTGATACAGCACTCTGGGAACAGCCTATTCGTTCTAACCCTCTCGCTTGAGGGTGTCAATGATGGCCTTCTGGACAGCAGTCAGGTCGGCAGTCTTACCCATGATTGCGGTTTTGAGTAATGAACCAGGCTGGGAGTTTTTAAAAGCCTCAGGAATCTTTTGCAGGTGTTTAGAGTTAATTAGTTGATTCAGATGATTAGGTTAATAGCTCGTTTAGAGAACCTTTTCATGATATGCTAATTTTGCTAATATGCTAATTTTTTGAGATTTTCATGAGCTGTATGCCAAAATCATCAGTATTAAAACAATAAAAGACCTGAAATATTTCAGTTGGGTGTGCAATGAATCTAAAATATATGAAAGTTTAATTTTTATCATTACATTATGGAAAATAATGAACTTTTTCACAATATGCTAATTTTTTGAGAAGGACCTGTATATATATATATATATATATATATATATATATATATATATATATTATATATATATATATATATATATATATATAGATATATATATATTGCAATTTAAACAGTTTATTTTAGTTTATTTATTTTATTTTAATTTAGATAAAATAGTATAGACTTTTAATGACTACCATTTATTAATTATTTGCCATTACATGATTGAAGTTCGAGTCCCCAGTTGCTTTCTGTCTGCTTTGTACTGTCCAAATAAGCATGAAAAGTGGCAAAATAATGATAATAATAAATATTGTCCATAACATGAAGCTAATTATCAACTAATCTATTTCAGACAGATTTTTAATATTGGTGCATCCTTATTTTATTGGGATGGGAGCCCAGCTGGCTGACTAGAAACCATTTAGACGTCAACTTGGCTTGGCTTGGCTAAACCATCTTAAAAGAACTGCAAACCACCTGGCTGGTTGAGGTGTGTTGCCCCATGACTTGCGTAATTCTAATTAGAAGTAGATGTTTTTTTTTTTTTTTTACTGAATTTGGCTGTTAACAGTCCCGACAACATGTGTCGCTTTTCTGTAGAATTCACTTTGACAGAAAAAGCCCCATCATTCGAGCTCTCATGATTGCTTACTCACTTTTCATCCTGCTGAGGAGGTGATGTTTCCTTTCATTATCTTCTGATTGCACCCCGTCTAGCTCAGGGTAAGTGGAGTCATGTGGACTCATTGGACTGGGTAATACCCGCCCAGCGGCCACCACCGAGGGTGTGGTTTCGCATACAAAAGAGCAACGAGGAAAATGGAGCATCGTCTCTATGTAATTAAAACTGTTAATTCTGGAAGCGTACTTTCAATTATAATGGGCCTGGTTAATCTAGTGGCTAGTTATTTATTTATTTCTATGAACAACAAAAAAAGAAAATAAACAAAATAATAAAGGAGCTCTGAGAGATGGATGATGCTGGAACCGCCAGGTGTTATTTATATACGGCTGGTGGTTTCTCAGTGGTGCGTTCAAAATGATACAGGTGCCTTATAATAGAAGCATATGTAATGTGTGCCTGTGCATTTGCCTTTATTTTATATTACTACTAAAGTGATACTTACTGACTATTGAATTATAGTGTAATTAGTGGCATTTGCTAAGCATCACAACCCATTCAGAATATTATAGAAACTTCTGAAACTTAATATTCTCACTTTTTAATATTTTTTCCACACTAGTTTTATTCCCCGTCTTTTTAATTTGTTTTTCTTGTACTTGACAGTACAATTTACAAGCCAAGATCATATGAGGTAAAATATCAGTCGCAAAGGATATTGAGGTCTTGGGTTAATTACCTATTAAAGTGCAATATTACTTGTTTTCCCCATGACAGCTACAGAAGTGCTAACAAAGACAGTCAAAGTTATCATAAAGACTTCCTGCTCAGAGCACCGCTGGCTCTTTCATACCTAGTGTGCATGTTGGCATTATATTCTTTGCCTTATTAATCATTATTATTACATCTCATAGGCAGTAATTAGATTCATTATTAGATTACACGACATGCATGAAAAGTGTGAAAGGTGTTTAAAATTCCTTTTTTTAAATATTGGACTGCTAAGTGCTTGTTGTCTGTCAGAAAGTGTCGCTCTGAGTCGTGATGGAGAGCACAAGCTGTTACACTAATGAGGTGTCTGGAAGGTAGTTATTAATGCAGTGCTAGTTGACGCAGTTGATGAACAGCAATCAGATGGCACTACTATAAGAGACTGCAAGCTTTGAAAGGATCATAGTGACATGTTTCGAAACATGCCTAAATATATATAGTACATTAATGCTTAGTTTTGATGGTAAAGGAACTAAGCATTACAGACAGATTTGTGCAGTTCGCTTATTCTTATTTCTCGCTTTGGTGCCATCATTGTTTTGACATTGTTTTCAAGAGGGCGACCGTGTGGAGTGGATTGTCTTTGTTTTTTCCTCTCACACTCATTATCACTCCTGGTTCAAGGGGATGTGCTCTCATTTGCATGTGCGCCCCTAAGGTCTGCAGTCTTTATGTGTATCCGGTGATTCATACTGCTTAGAGCAGGACTCTTTTACTGAGGATTAGAATACAACCGTTAAATTAGCAATGAGGAAGAGAACAGTGAAACTGATAAACATCTTTAACTCAGCATTACTCTTCAGTCTTTTTACGGTCTTCTTGAGATGGGGTATATATTATTTCAAATAAAGAAATTATATGTGACCCTGGACCACAAAACAAGTCTTAAGTGTCTTTTTTTTTTTTTTCAAAATTGAGAATTATACATCATATGAATAAATAAGCTTTCCATTGATGTATGGTTTGTTAGGATAGGACTATATTTGGCTTAGATACAACTATTTGAAAATCTGGAATCTGAAGGTGCAAAAAAATCTAAATAGAGAAAATCACTTTTAAAGTTGTCCAAATGAAGTTCTTAGCAATGCATATTACTAATCAAAAATTAAGTTTTGATATTTGTACAGTAGGAAATTTACAAAATATCATTATCGAACATGATCTTTACTTAATATCCTTATGATTTTTGGCATAAAAGAAATATCTATAATTCTGACCCATACAATGTATTTTTGGCTATTGCTACAAATATACCCCAGCAACTTAAGACTGGTTTTGTGGTCCAGGGTCACATATTTGCCAAAAAGCCTACTTTTAAGCCTAGTTTGAAGATAAGCTATCCATATATATATATATATATATATATATATATATATATATATATATATATATATATATATATATATATATATATATATATATATATATATATATTTCTTTCTATTGTTTTTTTTTTTTTGTAACACTTAAATTTTCCCTTATTACGTTACATAAATTATGTATAATTATATCAATAAATTATGTTAAATTATACATACATAAATTGTATATAATATATTTTATAAAGCTAGTCTGTATATTTTTCCTTTTTAATTTTTTTTTTTTTTTTGGTAATACTTAAATTTTTTCTTATGTTACATAAATTATGTATAATTACATGCAACTAACCCTAAACCAATCCCTCATCCTAACCCTAACCATATAGTGAGTACATGTAGTTAATTAATATAACTCAGTACTTAAATGTATAATTACACTATAACAAGGACACTATAAAATAAAGTGTAACCTGATTTGAAAAAAAAAAAAAAAAAAAAATTCAGCCTAATATTTTCCGGTTCTTTAACATTTTGCCACTTAAAAAGTTTGTCTCTGTAAGTAAATGTGATGGTTTTATAATGATAGTTTAAAATATAAAATAAAGTTAATCTGTTAATGAATGGCATGTGTCTGTTAGGTTCACCTGTGCATATTTGTACATATACAGTATGTGTTTGTTTCAATCTGTACCTTGTTTTATTATGGCACTTGTCATTTCTGTGGGCCTTAAATAGCGTTACTGTATCAAAACAAAGCTCTCAGCATGAAGAGACAGTACTATTATGGAAGTACAGTTCTATCCTGGGGGCTCGGTGGAACATAACATCCTCCATGTATATAAATATATATCAAATCATTCAAATTGCAAAAGAATATTGCAGCCCTGTCTGATGTTGCTATAGGATCTGCATTTTTATTACCATACATTGCAAAGTATTTTCTGCACATGTATTCTGATTCTATATGAGGAAACCTTAATGATGTTTAATGGCATGTCATATGCAATATTCATATATTCTTACTTTATGCATTTTAAATCTGTTCTTATTTGAATGTACTCTGAAACAATAAGCTTCGTGTTGTGGGTTACATGTAAGCTTCTAAAAATAAAACTAAGGTATGGCTTACTGTGCATAAATGAATAAATAAGGATTTAAAACTTCAGTTTGATAAGGAACAGTGGTTTATTTACATCTAAATGTGTTTGACCTCTTGCTTAAACATGCTAGAATCGAAATAGTAGTCTAGAATGTCTTAACTTTAGTTAATGATTTCACGCTTAGCGATTTTATTTGCGCAACAGCCTGATCTTCTTGCTGTGTTGCATTGTTCTTCCAGATCATTACAGTGGCATTTGGTCTTATCCCTAATGAGGCTGCTTCGTTAAAAGCAGACTAATTGGTGTAAACTCCTGCCTAGTCCAGCTGCAAAGTTGTCATAAGGCTGGTGTGTTTGATCAGTAAAGGTCTGACCTAAGTTTGATTCTAATGAGGTGGGACATCATTGAAGGTCTTTTGCAGAGGACAGTGTCATTCCCTTCTTAGCAATAATGAACAGAAATAATTAGTACTGTACGATAGCAGGACTGAAAGTTTTAACTGTATTAGTCAAAGGTTCTATCTAGCTTTCCTAAATGGGGTGTCGGTTAGAACACACTATATTTGATCAGTTCCATGCAAAAAGGGTTAATTGCTGACAATCTTTGGTGATGAACAACACACAGGTGTCACACATTACAAGTTTGTATAGATGTGTGTGGTATTTGCTTATTGATTCACACCTTGCACACGCACAGTCCCGCTCGCACCTTCTGCTAAATCAGTCTTTCTGCTGAAGACGACTGATGGAAATAGTGCATGTGCACAGAGCTCTGCCTTTCTAACAACTACTGAAAGTATTAAAGAGCAAATGACTTTGTGTTACCACTATTTTTATCCCTTGGTTTGTTGTTTATATAGCTATTGTTGTATGTTGCCCAAAATTATTATAATAGCTGAATCATGTTAGCTAACAGTTGGATGATAAGCTAATAAAATGCAGGAAGGTTTTTTTTTTCTTTGTCAAATGGACTCAAAAAACGAACAATTCTTTCATTTCTTTATATATTTAAAAAAAAGAATTTCATTCATTCCTCTGTGGTTTCAGCACTGCACAGGACTGCAGTATAAATGCATTAGTTGTGTCATTGAGAGTATGCAACATTAATCATATTTCTCTCTTTTTTCTTCTTAGGAAAGGAGTCTGAATGCATACCCATTCCTGGAGATATGCAAAGGTGATCTGATCCATTACATGTGTCCTTTAGAGAATCAGAAGGACTTCTGTGTGCCTGAACTGCTTGAGAAGAAAACATCTGAGGAAACAGTGGAGCATAAAGATGCTGAAGTCACAGAGTCAGCTGCAGGTATGTTACTATGCTCATCGGCCCAGTATAAGAATGAGAGTTTAGGATTGATGCCGGTTCGTTCATTACTCATCTGCTATTTTAAATAAGCATGGGCTTTGTTTAACCTGTTGTGAAATTGTGAGCTAAATTTTAGGTTTTAACAGAACAGTAAAAACAAATCATATATGCAGTTCTTGAGGTCTTGCATAGTTTTAGTATTGATTATTTTTGATGATGATGATGTTGATCATTTTCTTCTTCATCAAAACTTATCAGTATAGATTTTCATAAAATATTCAAAAAAGTGAAATAAAAAATCAAGTAAAATGAAAATATTTGTTTAAATTAAAAATGTGTAAATGCATCATTCCAAAGCATATTGAGAAAAAATTGTATTCAGTGAATATTGTAGTAGATTTAGTATTGCTTATTTTTGATGATTATTTGATGATTGTAATAATTGCTGTTGTTATTATTAATCATATTCATAATCATTAATAGTCAGTATGAATTTGCAGTCAAATGAAAACATTTTTAAATATTTATTTTTAATTAATATTTAATTTAATATTAAACATTTTAGTATTAAATTAAGATGTATTCATTTTCTTTTAATATTATTATACTATTATAACATTAATAATAATTAATTGTAATTGTATGATTCAAAGCTCATGATTTCAAGGCTCTGATGCATATATTATATATTACATGCATTACAGTGTGAAAAAATGCAGACATTCCATTAATGGAAACAAGTGCCATGAAAATCAGTCCATAGCAATTCTCAATAAGAGCTGACTCTTGATTCTCATCCCTTTCTCAAAAATATCACAGTCTAGCAAAGGAAAATAGCAGTTGTGTCTTTATGCAGTTAAAGACAGATGGCTTATTCTATCGCCATGTTCAATGTCCAGTTCTTCAGTCACCCCCATTCATCATGTCACGTGCATTTATTCCAGAGCAGTTGCACAGTAGTCACACCTTATCTGCCATATTATGTCTCTGTTGTGAGTTGACAAGCTCTGTGAAACTGAGAAAAATTAAAGAGCAAGGCACACACACAGCTATATTATAACAAAACACACTCTGTTCACAAAAACTAATGGCTGTGAAAAGATTGATGCTAAAGTCTGAGGGCTGTTTTCTGCTCTGCACAGCTAAACAGAGTCATTACTCCAGCGGGACAACAGCTAAACTCAGTGTGTGTGTGTGTGTGTGTATGTGTGTGTGTGTGTGTGCCTGCAGCTCTCTTAATTAAAGGCCGTTCAATCACAGCTGCTGAGCTGGATCTGACAAGTGCAAGTTGTGAATCAAACTCCTTCTTTGGGGGATTGCGGGGAGTTCAGCACATCTCTCTTTCTCCATCCATTCCTTTCTTTTTTGTCTCTTAGCTACTTTAACGAGAACCGAAGAACTTAACATTTACGCATTTAGAAATGCATCCATCAGTGCTTGGATTTCAGTGTGGGTATTTCAAGCTCATTGGACGCATTCAGTGAGTTCGACGTGAACATGCAGTGACCTTTGTTCATACCACATGCTAGGCACTATATGAGTGTGCAGCAGTTCACATTGTGCTTTCACACAAAGGCATTTCAGCTATATAAATATAGAGTGGAACCATATTTATATCAATGCTCTTTTATTAATAATATACCCCATCTGTCTGTCTGTCTGTCTGGTCACCTTGGAATTATAAGGTTCTATCTGCATTCTGAGTAGTATAGTGATATGGGATATGGGGAACAAGTCTCTTTCATAAATCAATCCCAGAATTTACGCAACTTAAAAAGAAAATTACATAATGTAAATAAGTTGTCACAGAACAATAATATATAAACTCAATTTTGATAAAAAAAAAGGGAGATAGGACCTTATAATTGCAAGGTGACAATATATATTACATTTAAAAAAATTAAATATGGTATTGTTGCACTGTTAGTGATGGGCTTATATATATATATATGTATATGTGTGTATGTATGTATGTATGTATGTATGTATGGTATATATATGTATATATATATATATATATATATATATATATATATATATATATATATATATCTATATATATATACATACACACAGTGGGTACGGAAAGTATTCAGACCCCTTAAATTTTTCACTCTTTGTTATATTGCAGCCATTTGCTAAAATCATTTAAGTTCTTTTTTTTTCCTCATTAATGTACACACAGCACCCCATATTGACAGAAAAACACAGAATTGTTGACATTTTTGCACATTTATTAAAAAAGAAAAACTGAAATATCACATGGTCCTAAGTATTCAGACCCTTTGCTGTGACACGCATATATTTAACTCAGGTGCTGTCCATTTCTTCTGATCATCCTTGAGATGGTTCTACACCTTCATTTGAGTCCAGCTGTGTTTGATTATACTGATTGGACTTGATTAGGAAAGCCTCACACCTGTCTATATAAGACCTTAAAGCTCACAGTGCATGTCAGAGCAAATGAGAATCATGAGGTCGAAGGAACTGCCTAAAGAGCTCAGAGACAGAATTGTGGCAAGGCACAGATCTGGCCAAGGTTACAAAAAAAAATCTGCTGCACTTAAGGTTCCTAAGAGCATAGTGGCCTCCATAATCCTTAAATGGAAGACATTTGGGACGACCAGAACCCTTCCTAGAGCTGGCCGTCCGGCCAAACTGAGCTATCAGGGGAGAAGAGCCTTGGTGAGAGAGGTAAAGAAGAACCTAAAAATCACTGTGGCTGAGCTCCAGAGATGCAGTCGGGAGATGGGAGAAAGTTGTAGAAAGTCAACCATCACTGCAGCCCTCCACCAGTCGGGGCTTGATGGCAGAGTGGCCCGACGGAAGCCTCTCCTCAGTGCAAGACACATGAAAAAACACCTAAAGGACTCCAAGATGGTGAGAAATAAGATTCTCTGGTCTGATGAGACCATGATAGAACTTTTTGGCCTTAATTCTAAGCGGTATGTGTGGAGAAAACCAGGCACTGCTCATCACCTTTCCAATACAGTCCCAACAGTGAAGCATGGTGGTGGCAGCATCACGCTGTGGGGGTGTTTTTTTCCAGCTGCAGGGACAGGACGACTGGTTTGCAATCGAGGGAAAAATTAATGCGGCCAAGTACAGGGATATCCTGGACGAAAACCTTCTCCAGAGTGCTCAGGACTTCAGACTGGACTGAAGGTTCACCTTCCAACAAGACAGTGACCCTAAGCACAAAGCTAAAATAACGAAGGAGTGGCTTCACAACAACTCCGTGACTGTTCTTGAATGGCCCAGCCAGAGCCCTGACTTAAACCCAATTGAGCATCTCTGGAGAGACCTGAAAATGGCTGTCCAGCAACGTTTACCATCCAACCTGAGAGAACTGGAGAGGATCTGAAAGGAGGAATGGCAGAGGATCCCCAAATCCAGGTGTGAAAAACTTGTTGCATCTTTCCCAAAAAGACTCATGGGTGTATAAGATCAAAAGGGTTCTTCTACTAAATACTGAGCAAAGGGTCTGAATACTTAGGAGCATGTGATATTTCAGTTTTTCTTTTTTCATAAATCTGCAAAAATGTCAACAATTCTGTGTTTTTCTGTCAATATGGGGTGCTGTGTGTACATTAATGAGGAAAAAAAATTAACTTAATTGATTTTAGCAAATGGCTGCAATATAACAAAGAGTGAAAAATTTAAGGGGGTCTGAATACTTTCCATACCCACTGTGTGTACATATATATATATATTATTGAAGGAAGAACAAAATTGAACAATTTCACAAAAAGTGAACAATGCTCTTCTTGATTTTACATTACATCCCACCCCCCTGAACACACACACAAAATAAAAAAATTAAATAAAAATTCTAAAATTGAAAATTACAATATCAGAATTCTAATATTACTAACAGTAAGGAAATAATTAGCACCATTGTAAGCCCATTGTGTCTGATTACGTTGTCTGCTCCAATATGCACAGGCCTTTTAGATACTCTGTTAATTATAGTTTAGGGGAAGAGTTATGCCCTTTTCAAAGTATATCATCATTGGAGTCCATAATAAATAAAAACATTTGGTGGATCCTCTAAGAGAATATTTAATTTTCTCCAATTTCAAAAACACACTCTCTTTTACTGTACCTATAATTACGTAGGCCTGTCCTCTTTCAGAATCCCCTTCGTCTGAAACATTTTACAGAACAAAAATCCTGAAGCTCGGCTAACAATCCCACTGGACCCAATTTAGAAACTAATTCAGGCAAATGCGATTTAAAGAGGCTTTCCGTGGAAAGATATACTTTAGCTTTGTTGAGATTTCAAACCATTTGGAGAGCCTGGATGCAAATTCTACTACTAAAAAAAAAAAAAGAGTTGAGTGAATCGTTACACCCCTGTATGTATGTATATGTAGGTTTGATCTGCTAAGACCTCCTGAAGATGGTGTGTTCAATGAATAGACATGAAGTTAATTTTCAGAGTGTGACTTGTTTAATATCACGGTGATATTTATTACCATGCTCATATTATAATGGTTAATGGCCATAGTGTCTCATTTTGCATATTTAATCTTTTGTGTCTATCTCCTGTGGTCTGACACTCTGTGACTCAGGCAGGCCGGGATCTGTCTAGAAATGTACCCGATAATGACGATAAGGTGAGTTATTAGGGCCAGGAAAGTGATTAGGAAAACTGGATAGAGCTGGTGAATTAGGAACCCTCTGAGCATCACTTTGTGCTCCCAAATGACCATTCTCAGTTATGACAATGATCTTTTAGAGGGTGTGATCCAAGCTGTGAACAGAGCTAATTCCAGTGTCACGGTGCTCCAGAGCACCAAGGGTACACTGTGCATAATATGAAGAACAAGTACAGGCAAATTCACCAGGACCGGAAAGCCCAGTCTAATCTGAACGGTGCCCTTTTGGGTTGTTAAAGTGTTTTTCACATACTCGGGCTGAGGTTATAACGAACTGTGGTGACTTGGACTTAAAAAGGAAGCTGCCATCTGCCGAGTAGGTTTTAGATGAACGGTTTTGATAACGATTCCTGTTCAAGTCAAACATTTGGGGTAAATTCAATTTAAAAAAAAAAATATTTTTTATTCAGCAAGAATAAATGCTGGTCGAAGAACTTTCTATTCATCAAAGAATCCTGAAAAAAATAACTGTATCAAGGTTTCCACAAAAATATTAAACAACAAAAACTTGTTTTCAACAATGATAAGAACTATTATTAATAATTTGGCGCCAATAATAACTGAGCACCAGATCAGTATATTAGAATAACAGAATGACATCTGAAGGATCATGTGACACTGAAGAATGGAGTAATGATGCTGAAAATTCAGCTTTGTCATCTTATACACATATCTTATATATTTTAGCATTATATCTAGCATATATCTGAGTAGACTCTTCCTTTGACCAGGGGTTTATTACTGTTATAAAAAGACCATTCATTCAGGCTTCTTAGTGAGTATTTACGTAAAATGAATGACATTTAAGCATATTTATGTGGTGTGCAAATATAAGGTGTGTTGTGGCACCTAATGGGGTTTGAAAAGGTCTTCCCCTCACTGCTTCTCTTTTCTGCCTGTGGATCTTCACAATCAGCTGAGTGCTTAATTGAGATGCCATATCTAATATGTTGAGATGAGCTAGATGAGAGAAGGGGCTTTCCTTTCAATCTAAAACAATACTGGCAGGGAGGGACAAGAGGTCAAATTCACTGCTGTCCTAAAAGAAATTAGGCCTAATGAGAAGTTTTAAATAGCTTGTTTTAGACTCACAATGTAGATAGTTTCTCTCATTCTCTTTCTTCCTTCCTTCCTCTCCCCCTCCCTCCCCACACACATCCACACCCACATTGATACACACCCCCTATATTTTCACATTAAAAATATTAAAATAATATTTATAGCAAAGGATTGTAGTCATGACCCTCTTAAATTACACTTACACTTTACAAAGAGATCATGGCCATTTCTGACTCAATCCAGTTTAATTATTTGTCTATTTTTAAGTTACCCTTCTTCCGGTTTTCACAGAACAAAAATAATCAATTTGTTGACTTGTAAAGCTGCTTTGTAATGTCTATTCAGTTCTTTATTTGTCTGCCACATTAATGTAGTGCCTTCATTTGGGGTCTTTTTCAGCAACTATTGATAAATCCAATCAATTTAGCATTTTGTTTAATTAATTAAATTTTTTTAAATGATTTAATCTATATGCAGCCATAATTATATAACTAGTTAAAGCACTTAACATGTTAACAGCTGCTTTGGGTCTTTGTCATGTTTAGTATGTTTGTGTAATGACCACTAAACTCGATTCATAAAACTTCTATTCCTCTTTTAGTAATCAACCCTGCCCCCTGGCAGGGAGGGATGAGAGGTCAAAAAAAAAAAGAATCGCACCAGTTTACTGATGTCTCGCCTTTTATTCGGAGTTAAATATTTGAAATCTCTTTGGAGGCATTTTTTAATTTGGCTCAAACACAGCCTTTGGGTGTTGTTTTAGCTCATATTAAGCTTTTTGGCAATTATAATTCTCACCTGGTGTGTGTCACGAAAACAGAACAGCTTCTTGCAATTATACTGCTGTTAGTAAATGACTGTAAACCTCTGGTGCTGAAATGCCTTTAAAGGATCCCCAAAGGCTATCAGTGGTAACAGCAGGACTGCCATTTTCCTTTTCTTTTCTTTTTTTTTATTTTATAATCTAAGTTTTAAACTTTTCTTAGCTTATTTTTAATAATAATTTACACTATTAAAAATTCCAAGAGTTGGTTTTCACAGCAGTGTCATGAAGGAACCATTTTTGTTTCCCCAAAGAACCTTTTAATTAAACAGTTCTTAAAAGATCCACTTTTTTTCTTAGTATGAAAAATATTTTTATAATCTGCAGCTGAACCTATAAGGAGCCTTTTGTGCAATGGAAGGTTTCTATGGATGTTAAAGGAATAGTAAACCCAAAAATGAAAAATTCCTGAAAATGTATTCATCCTCAGGCCATACAAGATGTAGATGAGTTTTTTTCATCGGGACTGATTTGGAGAAATTTAGCATTTCATCACTTGCTCACCAATGGATCCTCTTCAGTGAATGGGTGCCATCAAAATGACTCCTAACAGCTGATAGAAACATCAAAGTAATCCACACGACTCCAGTCCATCAGTTAATGTCTTGTGAAGTGTAAAGCTCTGATTTAGTAAAAAATTCATCATTTAGAAGTTTTTAATTTAAACGGTTATTTCCAGATATAACAGGAGTCTTTTATTATAATACTGCTTTCTCCAGTGAAAAAGACACCTCCTCGGAATTGGGAGGTTTACAACCAAAAAAACAAAACAGTCCAAAATGGTTCTTAACAAACATGTGGATAGATTTTGATGGACAAAAGGGCAATGGATTTTCACTGGAAGAAGTGTTACTATGGACTATGGGCTGGCATTTTGGCTAGCTATGGTTAGAAGTTAAAACACTTACCAAATAGCACATTTATTATCAGTGATATTTAGGCTACAGCTTACTTGATACACTTATACCAGACCTTCGCAAATACCAATGACGGGGTATAACACATTCAAAATATTTACACCAGAGCAGATATTCATGAACAGAAGCTTATATCGTATTGCTGTCTATGTTATGGAACATAAAAAACCAAACCAAAACAAAACAAAACAAAAAAAACATCCTGGCATCGTGAAACATTTAGATGATGTGAATGAAACTTCATAATGTTTCACTTGATTATACATTTAGTCAGGAATTATAGTTTGGAAAAAGTCTAACTAGTAAAATGTGTACACGCCATGTAAAAACTAATACAAGTAGATTAATAATAATAAAAAAAGACTTATTGGATCAAGCCGCTTCATTCTTTTTTCTGAGGTAATCCAAAGCTTATTCCTCTCAGCATGTCTTCTTGAGGTGAATTATCGTATTCCTCTCAGCGCGAAGCGAACAGTAACATTTAAAATACTTGAAGAAAGGTCTGGCTGTTTGTATGGGCTGTATGGGCATTTTCCCACCGCGAGCTTCACGTAGACTATTATAATATCTATAGCGCGCTCGGCGCGTGGGCGTGGTCGCATTAGATATAATGAAGGGACACGTGAAAGACGGGATATCGCATTGTTTTCATATGGATTACTTTATCAAAGAATATTTGTTTTCGCTAAGACTTGCTCAGTTTTGTTGTTGTTCTGTGTATACAAATAAAAGTAGACACTTTACAGATTGATGTATTGCTCTTATCTGTACGATCAAAACTGAAAGTGTAATTTAAGTTCTTCTTGATGTTATTAGGAGAAGATGCCACAAGACGTGTATCCGTGTTAGTCGGCCCCAGTGGGTTAATGATGGATTTCTTTCTTACAAACATGGAGTTTTTTTTTACTTCACAAGACATTGATGGACTAAAACCTGTTAATATACTTTGTTACAGGTGAGCCAGAGCAAAAGTCGAGCCCAGTGATCCAGGAAGTGGTTGAAGAAAGCAGGGACATGGTAGAGGCCTCAGTCCCATTGATGGAGAGCTCTCAGCCGAGCCTGGGTGAGGAAGAGGGTCAAAGTGAGGATGGGGACCAAGGGGGCAAGGGATCCAGTGAGTCTGTTGGCAGTGGCTCTTCCTTTGAAGAGCTGGACATGGAAGTGGAAGAGGAGAAGGAGGAGAAGAAAAACGAAGTGGAGGAGGAAGACCATAATGGACAGCAGAAGCCTGTGATGGGAGAAACAATCGGGAACCGAGAGGAATGAAGGATAAAGCAGATTAGAGGGAATGTGGGTGAATGATGAGTGCATATGTGAGTGTGGGTGCATGTGTGAGAGGGAGAAAGTTTGTCTGTGTCTTTGAAATCATCAAAGGCTTTTTTCTTCTAAGCCTTTGAAATTAACATCCCTAAATACTTTAGTTACTTTTTTGTTATCAGCAAACAAGCAATTATCTCTTTCAGAACCTTCTATTAAAGACTTAATGAAATGTACATTATTCTTCGGCTTTGTATTTATTTCTGAGAAAACAAATTGTATATGTTGCTTTCTCTATTGTCTGTCTTCCCACGGTAATCATGAACAACATTCAGGCAGCAAGTAAATCAGGCACAATCTGAAAAACATTATTAATGCAACTAAATGGAGCTTACTTTTATTTCATTAACATGATCTACAGCTGAAGTATTCAGTAGTGTTTGCTTCAAAACATGAATAATTCATTCCAAATGCTGTCTTTTGTTGTAGAATAGAACTGAAAAAGAGTGAGAATAAAAAGTACATGTTGTTAATGATTGGAGTGTGTTAATTTGACTATTTTTGTGCCCCCTGCATGTAATTGATTTTTTTTTTTTTTTTTTTTTTTTTGGGAAACATGAAAGACATGAAGTATACAGGAAATATTCAAGTAAATCAGTATATTTTCTCTTTTTTCCCCATGTTTGTTTTCTATTTTCCTTTCATTCTTCATAACCTAATTAGGAGAGAAACAGCATGAGGAACATTGTTTTGGATTATATTTTTCTTACTGTATAAGAATGTTAGAATATCAGTTGTATCATACTGCTATTTCATCTTTTGATACTGACAATTGCTCATGTTCAGCAGTCTTTTGGTCTTTTACATTGTGATTCTGAAAGAAAGTATAAAGTATGTTCATTTTAACAGATACTGCAACCTTCTTACAGAACAAAGATGTGAAAATATATTCAAACGTTTGTGATCTGTAAGATTTTTTTTTTTAATGATTTTAAAAGAGGTCTCTTAGGCTCACCAATGCTGCATTTATTTGATCAAAAAGTAAAGTAAAAACAGTAATATTGGGAATATATTATATTATTATAATTATAATATATAGTATTATAACAATTTAAAAAACTGTTTTCTGTTTTAGTATATATATATATATATATATATATATATATATATATATATATATATATATATATATATATATCTAAAGAGAGAGAGAGAGTGAAAGCTGAATTTTCTGCAGCCATTACTCGAGTCTTCAGTGTCACATAATCCTTCAGAAATTATTATATTATAATTATATACTTATCTGGTGCTCAAAAAAAAAAAGAAAAAAAAATCATAGTATATGTATTTTTTTATTCTTTAATGAATAGAAAGTTCAAAGAACAGCATTTATTTTTAAAAAAATTGTTTGCAACATTGCAAATGTCATTAAAGTATTAATGTCTCTCTTTTTCTTTCTTTCAAAAAATAATGAAAAATATATATATAAAAAAACTCATTGATCCCAACCTTTTGAACAGTTGTATTAGATGATGTTACATCTGTTTAGACGATGTGTTTGCCATGGACAATACAGATCAATACAAGTGTCTTATCCTAAGTCTCCTGCGGGTTCTCTATCTTCTGAACACTTTGTCACAGGATTGCTGTGAGCTTAGTGAAGCGCAGAAAAGGAGGAGCATTGTTATGTTTTTTTTGACCTTGTAATAGTGCAGTTGTAATGAACAACAGCATGAGGCTGAATCTTATTTATACTTATACACCGTACAGTAGCAGTATTACCTGTATGATATTGTTTAATTTGAGTTTGGTTAGTTTTTAAATTCAAAAGAGTACTGAGTCCCTGTCATTTTCCAATATGTTAGGTAGAATGACAGCTTCAGTCACTGTTCACATATATTGTATAAATAAAGAAGCCATGAAACTGAATGGTGACTGAGGCTGTCAGTCCCTAACACTTCTGCCTGGCATCTACTTTCCTGTTCCACAGAAGAAAGAAACGCATTGGGGTTCGGAGCAACATGATGGTGAGTAAATAACTGAACTTTCATTTATAGGTCAACTCTTTCCTCTTTAAATGGTCTGACTTTGCTCACTGCACAGTATGTTCTATTGTATATCAATTTATTATTTACTAACTGTCACTTACAATGCAACGTGTTTAGGATCTATCGAGGACTAAGCCACATGTAAGTAATCTTTTTTATTATTATTTTCAAGACGTTGGTGATTTCGCAAGCATATAGTCTCTCGCAAGTTCTAAAACGTTGATAAGCAAAGATGGGATGTGACTGGCTCAATCTGTATAGGGTCAACAAACAAACTGTTCAGTTTGAGAAAATTCTCAGGGGAGCTCGTGACCTCGCGCGCGCTTTCCACTCGTGTTATGTTGAAACTTGTCTATCGACCTGAAATGGGACATTGATCTCATGATGTGTGATTCTGACAAGCCAAACTTAATACATAGCCGTCGCAAACTGGCCTGGCCAATTAAAATAATCGACACAATCTGACGTCTTTCGGCGTATTTACGTATTCTGTGTCTCGCGGAGCAGTAAGAACAGACTGAGTCAAGTTGTTGTCAGCATAGTTATCTCGACAGATCACGATATGTGATCGTTTCTGTTACTGGATAGATAAATGTTTTTGTGCCAGTGATCGGTGAACTGGAAACACATCTACCATACATGTCCACTTTCGTGTTGTTTTTCAGTTGGAGGAATCCAGTTAATATTTTGAGCTCACCGTTTCAGCGTTAGACATCAAATCAGTGCAAATGTAATCCTATCAGAGCACACACGCGCGCTCTTAGAGTCGTCAATTTGGCATTGCAACAGCTTATGCTATGACACTTCAAATGCATTTCTTTAACGCTCTGTAATACTCAGAAAAGTTGTGTAGCGAGTATTTTTTTAGTGTTTTTAAGTAATTCAGTGAGGGAGTTAAAAAAAAATAAATAAATAAAAAATCTCAAGGAATCCAATGACGCCCGCGACGCATTTTCAGCACCACGGACAGTTCCAGGCGCGCGCTCAACGCAAACTTCACCCGCTGATTGAAACCTGGATTCCACTGCTGGAATTCAGCCATATGTTTTAAATGCAACATTAGAGTAATACGAAACTGTCAGCAAGGATACGAAGAGAATCGACTTTTAACCGGATGTCTTAGTAGATCCGCCAGGAATCTGTCGATGAGAGGTGAACTGGACAGGTCAGGTAAGATGGTTTTCGTCTGATTCTTATCTATTGATCTAAATTTCTCATATGTGATTTCTGGAGATCGGTTAGTTCGACAAAAACAGACAGGAATGAACTTAGCGTTGTTAAGGGTTAAAAAGATGAATTGCATTTTGACACCTGACACGATAAAGAAATAACAACAACAAATGTCCTATTTAAAATAAAAGAGCATTGCATTGTTTTTCATTTGCACAAGTCTTTCGGTTTGAGACGTTTTCAAAAATGCAACACAAGCGTCACATTAGATGAGCAATCACACAGGTAACATCTCATCACATATCGCTTTGAATAGCAAAACACTCCTGCTCCGCTCCGGGGTGTGTCTGGAAACGCATCTCTGGATGTATAGAAAGCGTGTTCCCACTACTCCAACTTCATTTCTGTAAAAGTCATGGCTTGTTGCGTGTATGTTCAACAGTTTGTGACGTGAAAAAGCAGTGGATGTATTTAATCAGCTTCAGATTAACATATCACAAGTTTGTTGACGGTTTACCTGTCGAATCAAAACGACTTTAAATACGCTTACGGCTTAATTTCAAAGCTTGTCGACTTTTTACACCACCCTGAAACTTCGTGAGTCGTATTATGAAGTCTTACAGATTTCTAACGTGTTGCTTTATAATAATTTGCATTTGATTTAGAATTAAGACACTATTATCAATTATATACAATGAATCATAAAGTTAAGCGTATAATGCAATGTTTCTTATTCAGTTGTACATGTGAGACAGAAGACAAAATCAGACAGAAGACTATTGCCTTTAGAATATGCATTTTATCCGTAAACGTCATCATTTTGCAGTCTGTGGTATGGAAATTTGTTTTTCTTTATCTTTTCTTTATTTATTTTATTGTGGCTGTATGTGCCCCATTCAAGTCAAACCTTTCTCTCGAATCACAATAATAGCTGACAGTGTTAGTTCATGCCCTGGGTTTTGATTGCTGCCTCTCTGAAATTGTTTAAAATCATGGTCATATCAGGCTATATCAGCCTTATATCACAATGTCAAGGTTTGACCTCCTAAAATGACATCATACGGGAGTTAATATCAACATTATCATTGATTTATTTTTTCGCCGCTATTTATGCATTGAATTAAAAAATGAATATATTAACCCTTGTGTGGTGTTCATATTTTTGTTACTCAGCCAGTGTTCGTGGGTCTGGTGGACCTGCTGCAGTTTTGGGTTTTTAATTCAACAATCAAAAATTATATGTTAAAATACTGAGCAGACTTCATCCCAATTACAAGCAATATAGACAGCATATATGGTCAAAATTTGCATTTTATCTTTGTTAGATCACATTTATGAATTACAACCTTGTGCGGGAATGGCAAGGGCAGAAACACAAAACTCACACACTCACACTCTTACAGACTCTATCTATCTATCTATCTATCTATCTATCTATCTATCTATCTATCTATCTATCTATCTATCTATCTATCTATCTATCTATCTATCTATCTATCTATCTATCTATCTATCTATCTATCTATAACATCCAAGTGAAAGATATAACACTATGTCAGGAAAAAAAGTAAACAAAAATTAACAAACAAACAAAAAATCTGAATCACTGAGTTGGAAAAATGATATTTGTTGAACCAACTTTTCTATTAATTACAGCCTTTAGTCTGTTGGGATTTGTCTCTACTAACTTTGCATACAGACTTTGCAATATTTGCCCACTCTTCTTTGCAGAACTGCTCAAGTTCAGTTAAATTTTATGGTGACTGCTACTGTTTGTGGACTGCAGTCTTCAAGTCATTCCACAGATTTTCAGTGGGGTTTTAGTCTGGGCTCTGACTAGGTCATGTAAGGACCTTTTTATCCTTCAATCACTGTGGTCAGTATTGCTGTGTGCTTTGGATCATTGTTATGTTGGAAGGTAAACCTTCTTCCAGTTGACAACTTTCTGTTAGAGGGCAGCAGAATTTCCTCAACAATTTGACAGTATTTTGCCCCATACATTTTTCCTTCTATCCTGACAAGTGCTCCGGTAGCTGCTGTAGAGAAACACACCCATAGCAGGATATCACCACCTCCATGCTTTACTATAGGAATGCTGTTATTTGGATGGTGAGCTGTATTGGATTTCCACCAGATATTTTGTTTGGTGTTGAGGCCAAATAATTCAATTTAAGTCTCATCTGCCTCAGAATATTCAAGGTGTGTTTTGGCAAAGCTCAGTCGTGACTGCATGTGGCACTGCTTCAGAGTTGCTGTAGGCCTTGTAAGTCTCTCTGACCAGTTTCATCCTGGCTCTTTCGTCCAGTTTGGAGACATGTTCTGATCCAGGGAGGATCCCGGTGTGTTGTATCAAATACCTTCCACTTCTTAATAATAGACTTCATTGTGCTTCTAGGCAAGTCTTTGAGATTTTTTTTTGTATCCATCTCCTGACTTGTGCCTGTCCACAAGTTTATCCCGGAGATCTTTTGACAGTGCCTTGCCACCCATAGTTGATTGTTTGCTTCAGTTGCACTACCAAGGATTGAAATGTTCCAGGAAAGCTCTTTTCATGCTGAGCTAATCAAAATGACCACAGCTGATCACAGTTGATAGTTTTTTTTTTCTTTTTCTTACATGTTGTTGTTATATCTTTCACTTGGATGTTATTAGTTACATATATATACATATATATATATACATACATACATACATACATACATACATACACACACATATATATATATATATATATATATATATATATATATATACACATACATACATACATGTATATATTGAATGGGTGGATAAATATGTTTGATTTTTTTTTTATTTACTGATTAATACCAATTGCATTTATTTTGCTTCTATTATAAGAATTTCTGAATTGTTTAAATCTGAAATGGAGCAAAAAAGAAATGAAGGAGTTAGAGAGAGAGATAAATAAAAGCCAATCCTTCTGGTCTCAGTGATCCAGCAAAGTGGAAATGCCTTTTTGAGCACAGCAAAGCTTTGTTATCACCGCCATGGCATGTAAAAGTCCTTATCTGCGAGTAACACAGCCGCATTGAAAATTGATCAACAATAAAACTCAAAATTGCTAACACAGAGTTCAACTAATGACTTTTTAGTCTGGACAACAAGCATTTTTGGTGAAGAATTTACGGTGGTGGGATAAGTCACAGATGCTGACAAGTGTCTTAGGCGAAAAATAGATTAACCTCTTGTGAGATTAATCTGCTACGAGAGTGATTGATAGGTTACAGCAACAAAGATAGTAAAAGTAATGGAGGTGTAAAGTGGGTGTCACAGTGGCTTAATGGGAGTATTGTCACCTCACAACAAGAAGGTCTCCTCTTTGAGTCCTGTCTGGGCTGGGAGACCTTTCTGTGAAGAGTTTGGATATTCTCTTTCTTACCCTCATGTAGTTTCAATTGTCTATGGTTTCTTTGTTCTGTGGAATTGAAAAAGAAGATATTTTGAGAAATATCTTAGTGTTTTGGAACAACATGAGGGTGAATAAATGATGACAGAATTAATTTCACTAGAAGACAATGGGCTTGACAGTTGAATGAGTGTTTTCATTAAACAGATACTGTATCTTATCACATCTTCATTCCTGATAATCACAGATCATTTTATTAAACTACTACATGATTAACAGATTAAATGATTGTTGTATGAAATGAGGCAGCTTAATTCACTCTTATGGCTTAATAGCGTAATAAAGTTTGGTTTTATTAGCTAAACTTTGCGGACAAAGTGAGAACTGAATGATGAATATAACCCACTTCTTCTTCACAGTATGGTTAATGGTGCATTCTTATGATATTTAACTTATCCCAAATAGCAACGATCGATTTAACATTAATTCAATGTTGAATCAATGATTTTTGATAAGTGCAATGCCATTTACGTACAACATATACCATTATAGCAGCTTTTTAATGTCACCAATCTGTCAACTGAACTTTTGCAGTAAAAGTGTTGTGAACAATAAATGTCTACATTTTCACTATGGCAGTCCGAGGCAGTCTGAGGTAATCCTAAGATTGTCTGGAATGCATCAGGCACATTCAGAAGCAGATGGTGTGTGTTTCTTGTCAAGCATCTGGTAAAAGACTTACAGAGAAATTCTGCGACCGTGCAGATGCCAGGAGAGATACGTGCAAAGAGACAGGAGGATCTGTGTGTCTTTTGTGCATCTGTGCAATAGGGCACGTGTGTATATATTTGTGTATTTCTGAGAGAAAGCGGGGAAAACTAAAACAAATGCAAATACTTAGAACCAAAGGCGGACATGTAGTGGGGTTTCATCCCAGTGGGTCTGTGGTGTGTACTTTTTCCATCAGGGAGAAATGACCATATGTGTGTTCACTCACACTCCTGAGAGTATGTGTCAGATAAATACATAATGTGATGTATTAGGGTTGCATTAAAGTGTTTAAAGGCAGAAGGGAAACCCTGTATGCAGCAGCTCATGGGTCTCCAGTGACTCGGCATGAATAATGAACAGGTTTACAGAATGAGGGAAGAGACCATATAGAATACAAAGAAGAAGCTTTCCTTATGTCCTTGTGTTTGTAAACGACACTACAGACAGTAATTAGAGAGAGTGAGAGAAAAAGAAAGAAGCATATATACAATATATTTTGAAATCAGCTGCGGAGAAGATGAAGAGGTTGCTCAGTTGCATATATATATACATACATATATATATATATACACACACACACACACACACACACACACACACACACACACACACACACACACACACACACACACACACACCACACACACACACACACACACACACACACACACACGCATGCAAACACATAAAGCTACAAATTTGAGTGAAAATCCAATTTTGCAACTAAGCAATCTCTTGATCTTTTCTGCAGTTGATTTCACAGGTTTGAAGTGTGTGGAATTTGATTGACAGTGTTTTAATTGCGGTTTCCTGTCATCTCCACACTGCACTGGATGCACATCATTAGTTGTCTTTTACTATGATCTGATAATAAGCACCTCATGTGAAAAGGTCAGTAGGCTGATTCTCTTTTAAACTAATATTTACCTTCTAAAGCTTTAAAGGAGAACTGGT
The DNA here is from genome assembly GCF_018340385.1 of Cyprinus carpio. Lineage (NCBI taxonomy): Eukaryota > Metazoa > Chordata > Actinopteri > Cypriniformes > Cyprinidae > Cyprinus > Cyprinus carpio. The sequence goes on along the minus strand of NC_056577.1, from coordinate 25,428,561 downwards.
AAAGTATGTTGTATTATTGTTATATTGTCAGATATCATAAATCATCTCAAGTTGCACTGCAGCCCTTTTTAGTCCCACTGTGACAATATTTTGAGATGAAAAAGGGTTTATTCAGAAGTATTTTAACATGTTTTAAAGTCAGTTATTGTCCTTGAAACTTTCTCTCATTCAAACAGCCAAATGTAACAACAAGGTTCATCCAGAAATGAAAATTCAGCATTTATTGAAATCGAGGCTGTGAGGGATAGCAGTACAGTGTGTTCAGTGTTGTTTAACATAGGGTGACCATATTTTAGTTTTCCAAAAAGAGGTCAGTGGGTGCGTGCGGGCAGATTGGGACGGGGGTGTGGTTGGTTGGTGGTTAAAGTAGTGCCCAAAGTAGCGCCCAAAGTAGTGTAATGCCCATATCCCAAATATCAAAACTCTAAATATGTTATTTCCATACCTAAAATACATATTTTACAGTCACTGTTATGCATATTGATCATAAACACAGTTAAAAAGCTTCCTTCCAGTGGCCCTCCTTCACAAAACTTAACGGCACAGTATTAACATGGGTAGAATGCAAAATGAATTTATGCAATATTTCAAACCTTTAATCCACGGGGGAAAATCAACCCATGGCAACAGATTAAAAGTAGCCGTGGACTTGACAGTCCTACAGTACATCCAACACGAGCAGCAGGAGAAGATTCAACTTATCACGGGTTGAGAGGAGAGATGGCTGACAGACCATGCTGGAGGAATTGCTGCTTAACAGATCCTGAGCTCATTGACAAATATCTGATCTTCCTTTACACAGAGCACACGTGATCGCAAAATCGAAAGTGAAAATGAACAGCTCACAGTGCTCATTCAAAAGAGATTTAAACACTCCGCATATTGATTGCTGCTCCCTGATGCACGATAATTATATGCAGTATTCGAATGTTTGCTGGACTGGACACATATATCACGGGAGCATGCGATAATGGTCAGAATTTCAGTGGGAGTGGGATTAAGAAAAACAGTCACGCAGGGCTTTAATACGACAACACACACAATGAATGACGACTCTAGAAAGCAAAAGCCAAATTCCAGACATTTTAGGCGATTCAGAAAACTCCATAAAACAGTTGTGAAAGTAAAAAAAAAATTACATAATCTAGGACCTTTATACAGTGTGTGCCATTGTTAAACTGTAAATCTGTCACTCACAGCCTCATTTTCATCCATGTTAAATTCAATATGGCATCTAATCTGATTAAGCGCTATTATTATTACTAGTAGTCTTCTTTTTCTTGGTCCTTACCATTTGAAATTGGCTTCCTCATAAGCTTTTAGTTTCTGTGGACTTTGCAATAACTGAGAGTTATGTCGGACTGAGGGACTAGGTAAATGAGTTGATAACTCCAATTGATTCCCGCTTAACCCAATATATGAACATAATAGTCAGTGAATATAAGAAGAGGCCATTATTCCATTATCTGCTGGTGTCACTCTTGGACAGTGTTATTTGATATTTTGTAATATTTGTTTAGTTAGTAATAATTTATTTATTTATTTGCTTCCTATAAAAAATTCTTACAAGGCACATTCCTGCCTTGAATGTGAGTAAATATTAAATATGAAAAATATGTTAAATATTTGTAAAAAAAAATATATATTTTTTTAAATCTTTGTAAATATTTGTATGTGGCTTATTATTTATTTCGGACAATACTGTTGTACTGAATATGCAAATTTGAATACACTCCTGTTTTTTTATTGCCGTGAAAAGGCAATAAGGCAAAAGGCCATAACTTTATTTTTGGTGAAAAATTAGTTATTTTTTCGAGAAAATATTGGGTTGTCTTAACAGTAACTTGAAAAGCCAAGGAGAAACCAAAGCAGAAAACTGTTTAACACCAGTTACCGCTCTTTGACTTTATTTTTGAATGCTCAAATGGAGTTACGGTACTCTGCCTATGTTTAGCCGTGAGTCAGTATGAAGTTACTGTGCCGGCCTGGGGTTATACGGTATTCTGCCTATGTTTAGCTGTGAGTCTGTATGAAGTTGCCGGCTGGCCTGGGGTTATACGGTATTCTGCCTATGTTTTACTGCCCATTAAAACCTGCCATGTTTAAATTATGGTGTAACCTGTGTACTTTGATATATCTGTCTCTGAAGCACCTTATTAGACAAATTAATTAGATAGATTGCAATCTAACTGTTCCATATAACAAAGCACTGTAAACAAGCAAGACTAGATAACTTGGCAGCAATCGTAAATAATCTTTAAAGGTGTTTTTTTTTTCTTTTAATAATGCAGATAGTAATGCCCACTTCTAGTTGCACGAGTGTGGACTTGAATGCCGTGACAGCATAGCATGCAACATGATCACACATAAAATCAGTAACAGTTCACAATAAATCCATATCCTACCTGTTCTTGTAACCCGATAAAATCCATGGCAATAAACATCCTCAGATATGTTTAATCCACAAGCATTCTGACCGTTATTCCTACTTACTGGCGTTCACATCAATTCACAAGTCATCCTTTTAGGCTAGGCTATTTTTATTTAATTCGATGCAATTAGGCTATGTCTTGCATCCTATTACGTTATTAAACATTGCAAATACATTGGTTGCAAAACAGTATCCACTCACATTTAACTTTTTATCTGGTTGTTACGGTCAGAAAAACAATTAATACAGTCACATTACTATGTTATAACCTGTGAGATAGCCCATGATCACTAGATTTTATACAGGTGTTACCGTAATGATTTTGTGAATGTGATCAGGAACCAAATATTGTATATAATGTGAAAGTTAATGCCTTTTGCTTTGGTGTGACTTCTCACTTTTTGCAGACATTGCAAAGGCAGAGTACAGTAACTTCAAAATAGGGGTGCAAATCAAGTTTGAGCTCAAGATTACTAAAACATCTAATTGCCAGATTTCTATTGCCCTACCTATAATAAATTTGGCTGTACAAATTGAAGGTCTTTTCCCTTTTTAGGGCAGAATTATTGTTTAATAAAAAATATTTAATTTAAAGATAGATATATTATCTGTGAAGAGAATCATTGGATTGTTTCCTGGTCTGATTTCCAGAAAGCGCTCAGTGCATTTAGCCTTATCTGTCTAGTCATAACTGCCATTTTGGCCCCTTGGAGTGAGCATTTGTACACACTTGATTGTAATTCCCCTTCAAATGGTGGTTGATGATGTGGCTGCTCAAAGGGCCCTGAGTAAGGTGTTTAAAACCCCATTTGGACAGCAGCCACCAACTTGTTGGATGGTTATCAAATAGCATGCCTGCTGGGTTGTGGCATTACTTGCACACACACACACAGTTGTTCGAATTGGATTTATGGTTTAGAGCTACAAATAAAAAGACATTTGTTAGCTTGTCGATCCAGCAGAAATTGAAGTTGTAATTCTGTCAGTTTATTGTTTTCAGCTTTATCACTGCCAGGACGGACTTGGTACAGCAGTGGCCCAAATGTAGCGGAGAAGCTTTCTTTTTCTTATGAGTGTGTAATGTGCATTTATCACATGACTAACTGTGGCAAATGGAAATTTAAATTGAGCATTTGGAATTTGACGGCGATGATTTACAGTTTAACTGATGAGTGATGTGGACCACTTTAAATAAAGCAACAGGTTGGTCACAAAAGAACAGGTTATCGCCGAGAGGGATTCTTGGATTGGTATAAAAGTGTGCAGTAGCATACATGGCCTGCTTTCCTGGAAATGTCCTTTTTGTCATCTAAAATGTGGCCTGAAATTCATTTACATAGTTTCTCCTCTCTAATCAGTGCAGAAGAGCCCTTGTATGGAATTCCTCTCTTAACTTTTCCTCCCTCGGCCCTGCGGTTACATAAAGATGACCTCTCTCCTAGATGTGCTATTACCATATTCATGCTGCTCTTTTTGCCAGCATGAAATTGAAAATACTGAAATGGATTAACACTGTGAGGATCCTCCTTCTCATTAATGTAGCTCATTCCTTCCTCTCTCTTATTCGCGTTCTGTCTTTCCCTCCTCACTCTGCCAGCATCTCTCAGTTCCCCTGCGTATTTACACTGCGTGGCTGGAGCAGTTTTGAAGACTGGCAAAAGCAGCAGCATCCAATTGAAGAGGCCATCTGGTGAAGTGAAAGATACAAGCAATAGTGTAGAAAGAGCAGAGAGTAGAGAGAGTTGGGGGGAAATTGGACTGGATATTCAGACAAATTTATGGGTCTTTAATTGCCATGTATTTACATAATTTGAATAAATGTATATGTAATATTCCACTTCGGCGCAGTTACATGGTGGTTACAGAGAACTGGTGTATCTCTATTGTAAATATGCAGACATCTCTGTAAGTGGAGGTAAATGAAGAACACAGTTAAAAAGTCAACATGAAATCAATCCATTTTACTTTCTTAAAGGAATAGTTTATCCACAAATTACATTTTGTCATTACCTTCATGTGTGCTTGAATTCTTCTGTGGAACACACAAAAAAAGACGTTTTGAATAATATTCACTCTTCACAAAGAAATGGGGACCAAAAAAGTTTTTTTTTTTTTTTTTTTTTTTTATATATAAAAAAAAAGCACCTAACAATATCATAAATGTGATCCATACAACTCATGTGCTCTATTCCAGGTTCTAGGAAGCAATTTGATATATTGACATTTAAGTAATTATTTCTTGGTCACTACTCACTTTCATTATGGAACAGAGCAGCTTGGACATTCTGCTTAACATCTTCTTTTGTGTTCCACTGATAGGAAAGGAAGTCATACAGATAAAAAAAAAAAAAAAACATGAGGGTGATCTATTCCTTTAATATTCTCTCTCTCTCTCTCTCTCTCTCTCTCTCTCTCTCTCTCTCTCTCTCTCTATATATATATATATTATCAAAACATAAAAATTGCTCTGCTTCTGAAATATCTCTTTCATGGCTGATGCCACCAACGATCTTTATTTTTTTCGAAATGTCCTCTCCAGCCACCTGCCTTATAGAGACAACTTTTCACAATTCAATTAATACCCTCTAGATAAAACCATGCCCTGCATGTTTTATGGCTGAATATCCTGTTTTACATTAAAAATGTATTTCACATTGACTATAATTTCTGCATTGCTTGCTGGACTCTATATTTTGTGTTTTCTCTTGAAAGCACAACTAACAATAAAAGGGGAATGGAAAGTAAATTATGACACACTGATTTTAAGGGTTCAGAAACTGACTTGAATTGAATGTCTGACTGAATCTGTAAAAATCAGATCTCTCTCCTCCTAGTGGAAAGCAATTGTAAAAGCCTTGTATCAGTTGACTTGTTTGCACTAATGCAGGAAGGCTTATAGCATTTACATGTTGTGGTACTCATGAGAAAATCCAGCGTCTTCAGTATTTTAACTGAACATTTCTCATATCTGGTAAACAAAAGAGTAAAATACTGAGGAAATATTTACATGGCATTGTTTTTATTCAAATTATCGTCAGCATCTAGCCTATGTGTGATGTGTATCATAGGAATGACCAGACTTAAAGGGATAGTTCACCCAAAAAATAGATTTGGTCACCATTTAGTCATCTTGATGTCATTTCAAACACATTTTGAAAAATGTTGCTGTGTTTGTGCATACAATGAACGGCCATGGGATCCAGTGTTGTTCTGACCCCAACATTCCTCAAAATATCTTGTTTAGTGTTCAGAAGAAAAAAAACATGCAGGTTGGTATTGTCATGAGGGTAAGTAAATAATGACAGAAAGTTTTTTTTGGGTGAAATGTTCCTTTAAGACTTACGACAAACCTCTTTCTATCAACAATAGTGCTCACATACTTACATTCTGATTCCACACTTGTTTTCTTCCACAGTTCTTTGCCATTTGCCCCAGGCCTGATTCCTGTTCACGAATATGGGGCATTTTCAGCACTTTAATGTTATACTGCTCTCTTCAAAAGAACCTCATCAGATGTTACTTAAAAAGCTTATCATCCAATAAATAAATTCTGTTGTGAAGAAAAGCGGTCTCAAACAATCTTTATGGTACTGAGGGGATGCAAGTATTAATCCTTAAGAAATGCAGTTCAGGGGATGTATGTCACAAAAAGATATAGCCAATTTACACCAGCTTTACAAGAATTCCCACAGGGACTCCACTCCCATCCTAGCAGACTAGATTGGCCCTTTCAGCCTCACTTCTCTTTCTCTCTCGCTCTCTCGCTCCCTCTCTCACTTTCCCTTCCTTTCACTCTTGTCTGGCAAGTTTCCATGGAAACAAAGGGTAGGGAGAAGACCCTAATGAGTAAGTGTGTGTCTCAGTGAGGTGAACACATAAATTGTTGAGATATGGATGCACACATACACAGACACACACTCACACTCCAGTTCCCAAGCACTCATGCTGGTCAGTTGGACTGTTTGGCTGTTCATTTGTCATTTTTGTTTTTTTCAGCTGATGTTTATGATACTCGTCCTGTTGAAAAGAAATAGTCTAATTTATAATGTATTTTTCCTTCTCAGGTTATTTACAGTCTCTGTTTCTCCGGCATGGCATTTCAGGACAAACTGGTTTGCAGTTGAAAAAACAATGGGAATTTTGTGGATAAAATGAGAAGATTATGAAGATTTTCTGTACCAATTTTCCAATTTTATTACAAAATCAGAAGTCAATAACGTATTACCCTAATTTTAAGGGTCCTGGTGTCTCCAATGATTAATTTATAATAATAATAATAATTCACAAAATTAACCTTACATTTCTCTTTAAATTCTTTTAATACCTGTCAAAAGTTTGGAATAATTTATTGCTAGCTAGCTACATAGATGGATAGATATATAGATATAGTAATTTTGTGAAATATTATTACAATTTAAAAGAAGTTTCTATTTTATTATATTTTTACATTTTATTCAAATAGAAAATTAAAAAAATTATTTCAAATTACAACAATATTTCACAATATTACCTTTTTATTTTATTTTTATTTTTATTTTATTTTTTAACTGTATTTTTACATCCAGTGAATGCCTTTGTGAGCAAAGGGGACCTTTTTTTTCTTTAAAAAAATACAAATAAAATGTAATTATTCCAAACTTTTGCCCGGTAGTTTATGTTCGTCTGATCTAACTAAAAACTTATTTGATGGATATTATCAACACTTTAGTCCTCTATTGTTTCACAAAGTAGCCACAGATTTTTCAAAAATATTTTTTATATTTTCTATTAATCATGGCAGCGGTAATTCATCATAATATTGGGAAAGAGAGTTATATCCAAGCATATATCATGGATGCACATATATAGAGCACACTTTTGGTATTTTAAACCACTGATTCAGCATCTTCCACAACTTTGCACTCCACTTGGCCTGCAAACTGAACTGGGCTGTGCAAATTGCATTCATCACAATTTCTTAAACATGTTGGGACTGTTACCTGATTGGCATAATTCCTTTAGTGAATGAGGTGCCGAACGATTTTACACTGCACATCCAAATGATGCTATCAGCAGGTGCAATTCATTCTTAGTGAATTCTCCCCTTGAAATATCAACCCTATATTTCACTCATTGAAATTCCAGTGGTGTTCAATTGAAAAGTCATAATAATGTAAAAGTAAATAACCACCTCAGCATGCAGTCACTCCATACACGCTCTTCTCACACACTCCAGGAGCTGAGGCTGCAAACCTCATAATTATATAATTCACAGTATCCAAAAGCTACTCCACACCTCTTAGCATGTGTGAAATTAGCATGCGTGCAGCTGTTGGCTTACAAGCTGCCTGATAGTGATCCTCTACATGAGTTTAGGCGAGATAGCTTTACACTACAATGGTCTCACTATCCCCTGAGCAGAGAGCCTTACACACACATACACAAGTGAACAAAGCCCTCGGTGGACTAGCCAGAAGCTTAAGGCAAAGGGACCTTAGGGAGCCCATACCTAGCGCTGTGAGCTAACAAATCCAACGGCCTGATGGAATAACAGAGAAACTCAATTCTGAGAGATACAGAGAAAATCAGTGCAGCCAAATAATGATACTGTATTTCAACTGCACAACAAATTACATTTGAGTCCCTCATAAAGCAAATGCTCACGGTCCAATTTCCCCTCAGTCTTAGTCAGTTTTTGTCGTAACTGCTCACTGAATTGTTTAAAAATAACTGGTCAGATTTGTAACCCAATTAAGTGTTGTATGATTTAAATGTCTTGGAGTCTAATATTTGAAACAATTACATTTAACAGTGCAATAAAACAGTGGTATTTAAGATTGTTGTACTTGCCACCTTCTAGTTCTTCTGCCTTGATGTTATAAAAATTTGTTTGGTTCATAGACAATTTAACATGATACTTGCATGCTAGATTTTGCATATTGCATGTCGCACTTGGAATTTTTTTTTTCTCTTCTTTACAATAATAAATTGTGAACTTTAATCAAATGCCTTTTAATTATAGCTCAATTCAGTATTTAATAAATGCCAATAAAACAAGACATGTCTAAGTAACTCAATTAAATCACTAGCCTCATGCTATAGCATGTTAGATGTAATGGTTTTTAACCACATATAATATATAGTGTTGGTGCACTTCAAAAAATTATTTTCTTAGTATGTTTGTCTTATTTTCTAGTACATATACCTTCACATTCTTAAATCTAGATACATTTACCTGAAATGCAAAATCACTTACAGTATTAAGTCTTTAAATATTAAGAGAGTTTATGCCTAAAACAACCTTCGAAAATGTAAAAAAAAAAAAATGACAATGGCTAAAAAACTTAATTCAAATATAAAACAAGGTTAGAAAAAAGAAAGCTCATAAAGGTTATCTTATCCCATTAGCAGACATTTGTTCTTGTTTTCAGCATAATATTAAGAAATGTTTTATAAGTATTTGTATTGTCATTTCACTGTAACTATTCTAGTTATCTAATGTTAACAAATGGAACCTTATTGTAAAGTGTTTCCGATTTCTTTTTGAGTAAGGCAACATATTTTCACAACTTCGCTTCACTCTTCGCCACAATAATAACCCCAAAACTGCAAAATCCCAACATAGCTGAACATTAAATATGAAGGAGTTTCTAATTTTTCATCTTGCTTGAAAACACATGAAATAACGCTTAATTTCAACATTTACTCTCCCCATCCAGTCCCATGCAATTCACAATGGGAACTAGAAATCCCCTGTCCAGATTCAGCAAAGCTACATTAATGTTACGGAAATTATTCATGTGGTTCCAATACAAATGGATTGTGTAATCCGCTATTTTACCAATTTACCAAGTAGATTGTGAAGAAATGTTCACGAATTGTGTCGCTGTAGCCCATTTTAATTAAGCTAAAAAAAAAGTGCATGGGACAAATGTGATTTTATTGAGGGTTCATGTCCCCAAGCTTATTCTTCAATGTTCTCTTTAAAAAAACAACAACCCTTGAGCAATGGTAAATCACAGCAGTTGTTGTGAATTGCAGTGCAGGATCTAATGCTTGCTTTTTCTCTGTTTGATCCACAGATTGTGATCTTCACTAACTCCCCTAACAGGCGGGAGATGGCGATGATGCTTGAGTTTGCCTACGCCTGCTTACAATCGCACTGAAGTATCTGAAGTCTTCCCTTTAGCACGGCTTGAGCCCAATCCCTTTCCAACAAGTGAGACTGCTAAATAGGGATTGACCTGTAAAGTGTCCAGATCTTTGAGCACTATGGCTCAAAGGTCAACTCATTTCAGAGGTCAGGGTCCGTCCTGGCCGCTTCATCTCACTCTACTGCTGCTTCTATTGGCCAGGACACACCAAGCTTTGGCTATCCCAGGTTACAACACTGACACTTCCAAGAAAGAGATCATAATCGAGGGGGACCTGGTGATTGGAGGCCTGTTTCCTGTTCATCAAAAGGGGGAGGGGGCTCAGGACTGTGGCCGAATCAATGCACAGAGAGGGATTCAGAGATTGGAGGCAATGCTGCTAGCCCTGGACAAGATCAATCAAGATGATCAGATTTTGCCCGGGGTAACGTTAGGTGCCAACATTCTGGACACTTGCTCTAAAGACATGTACGCACTTGAACAATCACTTGAATTTGTGCGTGCTTCGCTTACGAAAGTGGACGATAGTGAGTACACGTGCCCGGATGGATCCTACGCCATCCATGACGATGTTCCACTTGCAATCTCTGGAGTGATTGGAGGCTCCTACAGTGATGTATCCATACAGGTACTGTTTCCCGTCTCCTATGTTTATTCATCTGCTTGTTTGTTTTCTTCCAGCAAAATTTCTTGATAATCAGATCATATGTTGTGATGTAACAAGTCATAAATGTGCATGAAGATTCATTTGCATGCATATTGTGTTTATCACACTATGGCTGTCATTCAGACGTATGCACAAGCCTGCAGTTTAATTCAGTTAACCCTGTAAAGTATTAAATATCAAATATGACACTCAACAAAAACACATATTAATCTTTTTTTTTAAAAGATTTTAGTAAGTTTCAGTAAACTCTTCTATTTTTTAATATAATTGTCTATATTATTTCAAGACTTTAATATTTGTATTTTTTATTCCATACACCAGGCTTTACAGGTTTAAGCAAACAAGAAGAAAATTATGGGGTGTTTTTTTCAATGTTTTGCGAGTTACTTTGTTTTTGCTTCTGTAACAAAAATAGTTCCAAACAAAGTACCTTTATGTATCTATAAGCAACACAATGTGATGTTTCATTCCTGAACAATTTTGTGTTTGTTTTGAATTCATTTCTGAATCAATCAGCATTTTTGTACAAATGGGTTGAATGAATGATTCAATGCCTCATTTAATGCCTCAGTTAACTGTATTATTTCTAGATTAATGAGCATTATTGAGCGAATGGGGTGAATGAATGATTCAAGGGCTTGCTCATAAAGAAAGTCACTTATTTCTTATTTCTATATACTTATATATATTAGTGTGAACATAATTAGATATCTTTAACTTTTAAAATCTCACTTCTGTGCGTTCATACTGCAGAATTTAGTAAGACAAATTTGCAGTCTCTTAATGAGAAAGAATAGTTCTAATGTCTGGCTACCTGTCATCCATATGCTCAACCCATCCAATTTGCTACCAACCATGTGGTGTTTCCTGACATTAACTGGGATGTCAGGAGCAGATGGGCTGCAGATGCTAGCTTTAAGGAATCAAGATAGTGACAGCTTGATTACACTCTCGCTCTCTGAAGATCTAAGTATACTAAAGAGAGAGTGACACCGAAAAAATGTGTAATATGCGTAATAAATTGACTTGATCAACATTCCAACGTTATGAAAGTTCATGCACAAATGAAAGTTCATATACATTCTATCATGGAAAAATCAGACCAGAAGGCAGCTGTGCTATTTGAATTTTGCTGCATTCCTTAAAACTTTATAGTATATTCTGTATCAAAAACTAAAAATAGGAAAGGAGAGAGAGAGAGAGAGATTTCTTGTCTTATTATTGTAAAATTCTAGAATTGTTGCTTTTGGTGTGACAGGTAATTAGGTGCTTGTTAAGACTTACTGCAAATACCAATAGTACATTTGTCAATATAAGCCTTACTGAATTGAAATAACAAGTTAATTATTTATTCCCCCAACAGAACAGCATTGGCTGATGAATGGAGGCTTTTAAATAACACATGACAGTCAGATACATGCTCTGAATAGAGTATATGAGTCATTAGCTGAGATGGAGATAGAGAAATTTGTTCATTCTTAAGGTTTCAAGAGCATAATTCCTGCAGTGCCCTCACCGGGACATGGAATGCATTAATAATGCAGAAAAATAGACAAGAAGAAAGAGAGAGAGTTGAGTGTATCATATTTTATTTCATCATTGTACAGAAATTTCTTTCTTCTTCCACTCATTTTTGCTGTGCTTTTTCCTTTCCTCTCTGTTCGTTGTTTTTATTTATCTTGCTTATCTTCCTCTTTTCTTCATGTCAGGTTTCTGATGGGTTGTTTCACACATATTTCACATGCACAGTTTCTTTCCACATGCTAAGGGACACTTTGGGCAATAGAGAGCTCTTTTTTGGAGGGTTAGTGTGAGTGAGACTCATCTAGCAGCCGTCTTCTAAAGCATGTCACTGGGGATTCCATGTTCCTGTGCCATTTTCCCACCACTTAGAACCATCATTTCCTTTAAAGAAGTACCCCCCGCCCCCAAGAAAAGAAAATTATGTCATTTTTATTTATACTGTAGGTCAAAAAAGAAGATATTTTGAAGATTTTCTGAGCTGCTTTTGTCCTTACAAATCAATGCACACTGTGACCAGGGGGTATGTAGCACCTAAAGTACCATCAAAGTTCATATACTGTATAGTATTTATATATATATATATATATATATATAGTATGTGCTATATTCCATTAGTTTTTTAATCCATACAATATCATTGTGTGAGGGGAAAAAACACACACATTTTCAACCTTGGCATGCCACGATGCATTGCTCCAAGTTTGATATCCATGACAAATTTGGCATTTGTTCTTGTCGTGTAAACAAAGTGTTATGTGCCATTCATAATGTAATTGAGAATACCTTTTAAATTCCGGAATTTGAATTGAAGTAGAAAACAGGAAGCAAAACTGTAGATGTAATGAAGTAAAATAAAAATAAAATATATAAAAAAATCTAAATAAAAATAAAAATTCAGAAAAACTCATATAATTGATTTAAATAATTGATGTAAATTAAATACAATTAAAATTCATTCAAAAATAAGAATATAATTAATTTTGAATGAAGTTTATTTTAAATTTATTTTTAAGTTATTTTAAATTAGAATAATATTTAACAATAGTGCTGTATTTTGATTGGATCTGTTCAGCCTTGCTGGGCATGTAAGAGACATCTTTCAAAAATATAAAAAATAATTTTACCAGCCCTAAACTTTAGGGAACTTTGAAATTTAGGGAATTTTAACTCTTCATTTGCTCAATTCTGAATTTTGTAAAAACCCTGTTTAACCATTTTATTCAATACACCCTCATTATGCTCATTATTTGTGAGCTTTTGCCTTTAGAAATAACACTGGGATTTTACAGTAAGAGTGAATAAAAATCCATTATACACTCTGCATTCCTGATATGCTCTTGAATGCTTTCTCACACTATGAGCTGATAACTTTGCATCCGTCCATGAATTTTTAAGCTTGTTCAGGGAAGTATGGCTGTGAAATGAGATCAGGGTTGTAAAGGTGAGATGCTTGACAGCAGTGTGAACTCACTTGTAGCTGCGTGGAGTCGACCGAAACAGGCAGGAGGTAGCTTCAGGCTTTTAGAGGTTCTCGTGTTAAGACTCCACTCTCTTTTATTGGCATTCTTTCCTGTGGAGTGATAAGAATGGTGGACTTTGACAGCACAGATGCAAAGCTAAAGAAGCTTTTAGGGCATGTGTGTGAGCAAGAGAGAGAGAGAGTCTGATGAACGAGATGTAATTTTGGTTGAGGTCGGTATTTGGGGCCTTTCTCATAAAAAGTGCATGTCCTTGCCTGGCAGCTATTTATGGACGTGCTGTTCTAAAGTGTCTGCTCCAAAGCACAGCCCCAACCCCCTAAATCTGAAACATATATCATCAGCTTGACAGTACATCAAAGCTGAAGGGATGTTGACTGGTTTACAACGCAATACCTTGTCTCACAAATATTGCTGCAGAAATTTACATTTCTATACAGAATGCACTTGGTTTAGCATGTAACTGATATGTCTGATACCAAAAATATGCAGTAATTCCAGTTAAGGCCCATTGAAAAATCCTGACATAAACATGCATTCATTTTTTTTCTTGTGTGTGGTTCTTTAGACTTTCTTTTGTATCCTCGATCAAACTTTGTACTGAATTATTGATTGTTTGCAAGCAATGTTCTTTTTAAAGGAATAATTCACCCAGAAATGAAAATGTACTCACCCTCAGGCCATCCCAGATGTAGATGAGTTTGTTTCTTCATGTGAACAGATTTGGAGAAATTTAGCATTACATCACTTGTTCACAAATGGATCCTCTGCAGTGAGTGGGTGCCATCAGAATGAGAGTCAAAACAGCTGATAAAAAACCATCACAATAATCCACAAGTAATCCTCACGACTCCAGTCCATCAGTTAATGTCTTGTGACGTGAAAAGCTTCGTTTGTAAGAAACAAATCCATCAAGATTTTTTAACTTCAAACAAGTCCATATTGCTTCCTCCAGTGAAAAAGTCGTCTTATCTGAATCAGGAGAGAAATAAGCACAGATCACGCAGCGTTTACAAGCTAAAACAGTCCAAAACAGCTCTAAACAAGTACTGCATGTCAGTGGATTTTAGTGTGAGATGACAACAGGGGAACCTTTTCACTGAAGGAAGTGTTCTATAAGAACTATTAGAGTATTAGAATATCAAAATGCACTCTTTTGGTTTTGGGCCAGTATGCAGCTACTTAGCAACCAGCTGAACAAATCCATCATTAAGATGTTTTTAACTTCAAATGAGTCCTCTATCCATGATATTTCTTCTTCCAGTGAAAAAGTTATCTGAATCAGAAGAGAGATATGCACAGATCAAGCAACATTTATGCAGCAGTAGGAAGTTTATTAGTTAACACTCAAAAACCTGCTAACTACAATGTAGCAACAACAACAACAAAAACAACAACAACAAAAAACAAAAACATACCCATGAACATCAACTGCATAGCAACCACCCAGCCAGCCAGCCAGCCAGAGTAGTTTTCCTGAATCTCTTTTTGTTGGCCTCAAAGCTGTCATAGCATTTCCCTGACAGCAGATTGTTGAATGAATCCTTGATTCATTTTCTGGCCTTAGTTCTGCTAGAGATGTCTTGCTGGTTGGACAAAACACCTCTGGTGATATATTCAGCTGATCTCACCACCTTCCTGTATTTTAGCTATTTTTACACCAAGGATTGATAGTACCAGGCAGAAGTCTTCCTGTAGTTTATCTGGAAGACTCCCACCATTGCTTTTGGCCTTCTTAATGAAGTTGTTGTTGTATGCTGGTCTCTGCGTGTGAACCATGAGCTGTGAGCTTCATTTACTTGTGATTTCTGAGTATGATTTTCATGATGATTCACCACACTTGAGTGACTCACAGCTTTATGAAGAGATGCAGGTGTAGAACCTTCATAATTGGTGTCTTATCTTGTTTCATTTCCTGGTCTAAAGTGTTTGCTTGTGATTATTGCAATGCAATTGCAGGCATAATATTTATACTGCTTTTTAATTATTTTTTATCCAGACAAGAAGAGACATTCAAGAGGACATTGAACCGAACCAAATTCTTAACAACAATTTTCAATGCTCATGCAAAGCACTGAATGATAATCCTATAGAAGCTGACTTCTTCTCTGAGAAAATGCTCAGAGCTCCATGTTAATTCTTGATTGCTGGCATTATGTAACCATACCAAGGAACATTTAGCCTCAGGAATAGCTAGTGATTAATTCATGCTGGCAACTACAGCTTTATTCGGTCCATTGGAGTTCTTGGCTTCGTGTGACTGATAATGAAGCAGTATCCTTCACTAATGCTAACAGACAGACAACAAATAAATAAGCAAAGCAGTTCCTCAGTAATGAAATCTTTGAAATATAAAAGTCTAATGCAGATTATTTTAAACCAACAGTTTAAAGAAAAAATTAGTTAGGTAACTGAGCGTTTCACAAGTATGGATGGGCATAGAAAGCTCAAAGTCAATTGACTTTATTCACCATTCTTAGATATAAGAACCCTCTCTGGCTGTAAGAAACATACCATTACCTCTGTCTGCATGATTGAGTGCCATAATGAGTAGCAGTTTATCTCTTTAAATGCTTCATCAACACTCAACATCTGTCTGTTAAAAAAACAAAAACTCAAAATACACTTAATTTTATGTATATATATAGTATCTACAGTAGTGTATCTGATGTGTAGCTCACTATGAACCTCAGATCAAAATGAAAATGAACCTTTAGGTTGTTTCCCACACTAAAACTACATTTGACTTTCACATTTAGACTATTACAATAATTATTATGTGATTCATGTACTGAAGGATTGTTGAGATTTTGAGCGTGAGTGCTATGATGGTGGCTAGTGACTTTGATGCCACCTAAAGGGCATATGAAAATAAAGGCCCCTGTCAGAAAGAGAGCAAGCCTGAGCAAGAGAGTCCTCTGTCAGACTGGGGTGAAAGATCAGAGTTAGATTAGATAGATCCTCTCCTCTCTAACCGGGTCACACTTCCACCTGACCAAACACATTCACAGCTGTTCCCTGGCAACGGAACTCTTCAAAATCCCAAATGTGGAATCCACCTCCTCCGATGTAGCGACAAACAAAGCTGCTCAAGAGATGTCACTGCAGCATCAGTTCATCATTTATAACATTCTATGTGTCGCTAATATTCTTATCGTCAGCGCCGACACTATCATTCTTCATCATCATTATCACTGATGACAGCAGCATTATCATAAATATTATTTTGGTCATCATTATCACCGCATTTATCACAATCCTCATATGGCATTCCTCACACACATCTCTGCGTGTATGAAATGGTGTATTTTCCAGCACGTTATGAGGTTTTATTTATTAGGCAATACTGCAGTTTTGAGTTGTGTTTGAATGTGCGTGTCTTTGTGATGTGTAGTGGGGATGGATGTGTCTTTAAAAGTAGGATGAGACAATCTCTAGGGACAAACAGATGGGTTTTTCATGTTGAAAAAGTCATGACATCTTTATGAAAGCAGAAGCATCATGCCCATATAAATTGAGGGGCCACATACCCATATTTATTATTTCATTTTATTTTTTCAAAAATATTTAGTGAGATTGGGATTTGAGAGAGAGTCCCTTTTCAAATTATTATTTTTTTCCCCCAAATTTTGGTCATGTCTTACATCATCTAGAGCAGGGGTTTCAAAATATTTGATTTCAAGGACCCCCAAATATGATGATCCATTAAATTTAAAAACAGCTGTATATACAATATGTATAGTATATTCTGTATGTACATGTTTAGAGTGTGAAACTATTCTAAATTAAATAGTTGGGTTTTATACTGTTACTGTACTGAAGAAAAAGCTTCTGAATAATACTGACTTTGTATTAGCTGTATCTTTTTTTTTTACCCCCAAAGTATAAACCTAAAGAGAAACATATTCATATAAAGCCCTTTTCGCAACAAATATTGTTCCAAAGCAGTTTAACAGATAACTTTGACAGTCCTAAGCAGTACATTGTTCATGTCCATCTTTATCTTCATACTGCGTTAAATTCTGCAAAAGTGTGTTTCAATTTGTTTCCCTCTACTCTGATTATACATATTTCATAGTAACACGTTCTGTGCTTGGGAAAAATTGCTCAGTGGAGCAAGTGCTGTGTGTGATATGACATATGGAATGTGGAATGAATGAAGCGCAATGTGTTACATCACGTGAGTGAAAAGAGCATCAGTGAGCAAGAAATGAGTGGGAGAGTAGATGAATAGTCTATGCATTAATGAGTAGATGAGTAGTCAGATCAATTCATTCTTAAATTGTAAACAGATAGGTATTGGATATTAATGGAAAGATTTATATTTTGTCTTGCTCTACATTCTTTCATTTTTTTGAAAACCTTCCAGATATAATGCAGTGCTGCTTTGCCCTCGGTGTGAGTCTCTCTCTGCTGTATGTCTTTTGCATTATAGAAGAAGCTAAAATCATAGATTTCAGTAAAGAGACTGAGAGTCATTTGACCAAGGAAATTCTGCATTATCTCTAGCTCAGCTTGGATCTAGTGTGATCAGAAGGTCCCAGAGCCTTACAAACAAGGTTACTACAATGTAAACTCTCTCTCCCTTTATCTCTCTATCAGTCTCTGTTCTTCATTTTCCCTTTCTTTTTTGCCTCTGGATCGTTCCTCCTCTAAAATGTCAATATGAAGGCAGTGCAGAGAGTGAATTGATAGAGTGGCTGACAGCAGGCCAGTGTTACGCAGCTGTGTAAATGAATAAGACATGAGCACACTGTCAGACTGCAAACGTCTTTATGGGAAAGTTTTTACATGCTCATCAGTAAATACAGTACAAGGTGCATTCCTGTGTAGGGTGTTTCATGTTATGCAGTCCATTTTATAAAATATATATATATTTATTTTTATTTATTTAGTCATTTAGCAGAGGCTTTTATCCAAAGCGTCTTACAAATGAGGACAATAAAAGCAGTCAAAACTAACAAAAGAGCAACAATAGCCTAACGCAGTAGCAAGATATATATATATATATATATATATATATATATATATATATATATATATATATTATACACACACACATATATATAGACACACACACACACAAAGAAAAACAAGTAGATAGAATAGAAAAAATATAAAGCTAGTGGTTTTTTATTTATTTATTTTTTTTAAAGATAAGATAAATAGATGAAGTAGAATTAAAATAGAATAGAAAGTGCTAAAGTTAGAGGGTCAAATAAAGATGTGTTTTTAATCGTTTCTTAAGGACTCGGTTTGGATTGAGTTGGGCAGGTCATTCCACCAGGAGGGAACAGTTACTGAAAAAGTCAGTGAAAGTAATTTTGTGCCTCTTTGAGATGGCACAATAATACACTCCTTGTTTAGTGAGTGTATACACAATATATTATAACATACATCATGCTACAAAACAAACCCCCCAGCCCCCCACGGCCGGCAACTGGCCACCCTCTTTTGAGCCAGTGCCCCAGACTGTGGACTCCCCCCATTTAAAAGACATGCCCCTGGCCCAAACATACACACTACACACTGGCTAAAATTCAAAAAGTGAAAAAGCATAATAGGTCCTCTTTAAAAGAGGATTTTTATGCTTACCAAGGCTGCATTTATTTGATCAAAAATACAGTAAAATATTAATATTGCAAGATTTTATTACAATTTAAAATAACTGTTTTCTATTATAATATTTTTTAATGAAATTTATTCCTGTGATAGCTAAGCATAGAAATATATTGCATAAGAGGAATAATTGGATACTGTATGTTAAATAAGAAACATACAACACAAATCCCGCTGTTCAGGAGCCATCCTTTCCTCTAGAATAATTAATCCACTTAACAGCTGACTCTTCCGTCTGCAAATCCATGTGGCTGGTGATTTTCTTAATTAAATCCTACGCTGTGTCTTGAAGGCAGACTCTCAGCATCATGACTTTATGAAAAAGGGCATTTGCTCCATATCTAATGTGTTTAAGTCATACAAAGCCATTTGGCATAATAGAAAAGCGACCCAAGGCTAATCAGCACTAATCAATTGAATTGAAATGCTTTTCAAAAAATGATTTAAATTCTTGTTGAGAACATTATGCTGATACTGTAACTGTGACCAATTTGAATTTCGAAACCTTTGATGATCTTTTAGTATCTGGGCACTGCCATCTGTTTTTTAATATTTCATCTCATTCATTCATTAACTTTTTATTCTTAACACAAGCAATACTGCTAGTTTTGATCATACTTAAGGTTACTCTTAGTATAAAACTGTGTGTAATTTATCCCACATCATTCGTGCTGCAGACATGAATGACTCACAATGGTGCTACTGTATTCAAGATTCAAGATTTCTATTGTCACATACATGGTTATATGGAGAAAAAACACTGGATGTTTGCTTTTTATCAAGCTGTATGCTAAAACACTTAATTGGTGAAAATAATCTTTCATCCCATTGTGATTGGCAGCCTTCTGCTATAGTGCTGGAGAAATGTCATCAGACAGATGCAACGTTTGCATTAAAAATCCTGAACCGTAATCAATAAATATCCATGAGCACCTGCATGCACTTTAGACTGATGGTGGCGAATGTGAAGCTACTGTAGTACAAAGCTGGCTAATGAATACAAGACTGCTATTAAATCTAATTTAAGAGTCTAATTTAAAATTTGAAAATGTACTATAATTAAAAGGTGATTAGAGCATAGACTATAATTTAGATAATTACTGATAGTCTCCAGTTATATTTCTGAGACACCCATGAAATCGTACTTATATACACGTTATATTGCTTCATTTTATCCATTAAAATTCGATATTAGATAAATGTGTTTGTTGATTTCACCTTGCTTGTTTCTTTCCTGCAGTTTGGCATCAAAGTAAGGGTGTGTGAATCTAAGAGACATGAAGGAAAAGTAAAACAGAGCAAATCTGGCAGCTGTCTTCTAATATGTTTAAACACAGACAGTCTGGACTCGTCACAGACAGAGGGTTTTAGTTTAAGCTAATGTTATATGACATTGAATCGTCAGAAAGGCTGAGGTGGGGGAACTCTGGGGGAACAAAGTAACAACATTAACCTCTGCTTCTCAAAGGCACCCTCTTATTTTCCACCCAACTTGTTTCTATAGCAACAGATATGAAAAATGTATGCTGAACTTTTCATATCGCGCCTCTCTGATAACTGTAAAAATGCCGCTGGAAATTTCAATATGAGAAGACCAAATCTGTGCATAATAAGAGATAGAGAGAGAGTTTTATGATAGAGGTTATATCTTTCATAATTCTGGTGTCACCTATTATTAAAATGCATCTGATCTAATGTTAATTTGATTTAATAATTTATATACAGTTTTATTATTCAAAATACCTGATTCTGTTTGTTCAATCACAGCATTCAGCAATCTGATGTTTTGTAAAATAATCACCGTCATATACTATGTTGCAGTCCAATCTCTCATAAAATTACCTCAGAGGACTTAAAGGGATAGTTCAATCAAAAACTAAAAAACACAAAATATATTACTAAAAATCACTCCATTCCAAACCATTAAAAATTTTCATTTTTGGGTGAACTATCCCTTTATGTATCAGTATCATTATCCACCTTATTCTTCATTGTGGAAGTAAGCCGTTTTCTGTCAATTTGCAAGACTTCTGGTTCATTAGCCATTGTAGGGAAGTAATGAGAAGAATAATAAAGTGCAATAAATGGTAAAACTGTTTGAATTACAAACCTGTGTTTTCATAATTAAGATAATACATTATTGGTAAGACACACCAATTTGCAATATCATGTAGCAAAACAAGCTGTTTTGCATAGCTAAAAATAGTTGGAAGCAGATGACCCTGGAAGCCAGACGTTTTTTTTAAGTTGATTCTGCGGTTTACAAAACAATCTGTATTGTATAAAGTGCTATAGAAATAAAGGTAACTTGACTTGACTTATTTGGCTTATTTTACGATAATGGCCAACACAAGCCTTTTATTAGCAATTTTTGCCCCAGCTGTGTCACATAGACAAAAGTGACATTAATATTGACGTCATGCATTAGTAACCACAGAATAACATGAAAATCGCTCTAGTATGCATTCTTGAGGTTCAGCACTTACAGTAAGTAGGGCAGTGTGCAATAAAAATATTGCATAACAGACAGGTAGTATTTCTAAATGGCTGTTTAAGTGAAAGTACATGAGGTAAGGCAGTTACATTAATAATTTGTTGCCTTTTGTTTGAAGGAGAAAGCTTGAGTCTGGTGGATGTGAAGAGTAGGTTGTGGCCTTGGTGCTAAATATCTTCTGGCTTTATTCCATTTGTGCTTATGAAACAGTAGCCGGTAATCTCTTTACTTGCCTGATATTTATTTCACAATGCACTTATAAGGTTTTCCTTATTTTTATTCTTTAAACAATTTGCGTATAAGGGAAAATGAATACATTTATGGTTTGATATCTTTGAAGGGGCCTTTAGTTTTACTGATAAGGCTGTGGGGGTACATAAAACTAATAAATAGACAATAACACTAATTTGGGAAGCACTGCATTCAAATAAAAACCTTTTAATTGAGGTAGCATTCAGAAAAGACTGTCTTTGTATTTCTCTTTTTATGAGATCTTTTCTTTTGTGTATGAGTCCTCAAATATTCACTGTGTACTGGTTTTGGAAATCCTGAGGAGCTTTCTTTTCTGTTGCTGGCATCTTCATACTGACTTTTGCTTCTGAGTAACTGCCTGAGGCACAGACCAGTCAGGCTCCATTGAAAATCACATGATCAAAACTGAAACACTCTCACATACAGCTGGCAGAATGTCTCAGGTTTACTGAGTGAAGTGACTCACTTTGGGAAGTCGTGGCCTAGTGGTTAGAGAGTTTGACTCCTAAGGTTGTGGGTTCGAGTCTTGGGCCAGCAATACCACGATTGAGGTGCCCTTGAGCAATGCACCGAACCCCCAACTGCTCCCCGGGCACCGCAGCATAAATGGTCGCCAACTGCTCTGGGTGTGTGTTCACTGCCATGTGTGTGTGCACTTTGGATGGGTTAAATGCAGAGCATGAATTCTGAGTATGGGTCACCATACTTGGCTGTATGTCATCTCACTTATCCACTTTTTTTTTTTTTTTTTTTTTTTTTTTTTTTTTTGCACTAACGTATAGATCCTTCAGCACCTAGATACTGAATAAACTCTCTCATAGAGCTCAAGTTTTAGTACATGCATATTTCACAAATAAACCACCATGACAGTAAAGAATATAAAGTTATAGTTTCATGAATTGCTGCTGACAATGCGGCACCCATGTCAGATATAGAGAAGGCAAGTTTCTTAGGATCATTGACTTGAGACTGCTATTATTTCATTGTGAAAATGGAAATGTAAAATGTTGCCATTAGGATTCTCGGAGACGAGACAAGTGAGAAGGGTGAGACTAATCGCTGCAGTATGCTAAGCATCTGGTGATAACTGCCTTAATTTGTGTTATCAGGTGAATCACATTTTCATGCTTAGACCTAAGTTTTTTGGTGAAATTGTCACTTTTTGTCTTTTTCTGTAAATGTTGATAGTTGATGGTACATTAACTATTCTGTCCGATGCACTAATGCAAAACACAATTACTACCACAACACTGAAAGATAAAAATGGCTTCATAGGGTTAGGGATTTGCATATTTGTTTGTGTGTTTCATTTTATATGTTAGTGTAGAAGTTTTTTAATCTCTGAATAACAATAATCTACATAAAAGTATGTCCTGCAATTGTTTTAGTTATAAGAACAATAAAGTTTTTTTATGTGTGTGCGTGCGTGCGTGCGTGCGTGCGCGTGCACACACACACACACACACACACACACACACATATACATATTATATATATATATATATATATATATATATATATATATATATATGTATATGTGTGTGTGTGTGTGTGTGTGTGTGTGTGTGTGTGTACTGAAAATGAAAATGAAGACACCCTAGGGTTGTAGGGTCTAAAGTACACATAAATTTGATTACACAGTTTATGAGAATTGTACTGACAGCCAACACTCGTGAATCACAGTGAAATAGTGTGGCCATTTACACACTTCAGTAGTTTTTCATCACAGTTTTTCATTTGTCCTTTTGCAGGTGGCCAATCTCCTGCGTCTTTTCCAGATTCCTCAGATCAGTTATGCCTCCACCAGTGCGAAACTGAGCGACAAATCCCGTTATGATTACTTTGCCCGGACTGTACCCCCTGATTTCTACCAAGCCAAAGCCATTGCTGAGATTCTGCGCTATTTCAACTGGACTTATGTGTCCACAGTTGCCTCAGAGGGCGATTACGGTGAGACGGGTATTGACGCATTTCAGCAAGAGGCCCGGGCCTTGCAAATCTGCATCGCTACGTCCGCCAAGGTCAGTCGCTCCACGGACCCCTACAGTTATGAAGGAGTAATCAGATCTCTGTTGCAGAAATCCAATGCTAAAGTAGTAATCCTCTTCACCAGAAGTGAAGACGCAAGAGAGCTCCTGGTTGCAGCAAAGCGCATGAACGTCTCCTTCATCTGGGTGGCCAGCGATGGTTGGGGGGCACAGGAGAGTGTGGTGAGAGGGAGTGAGAGTGTAGCAGATGGAGCTTTTACCATTGAGCTTGCATCCTATCCAATCCCTGAATTCACAACATACTTCACAAACCTCAATCCTTATAACAACACACGTAACCCCTGGTTCAGAGAGTTCTGGGAAAATCACTTTCAGTGCAGCCTGCATGATATTAATTGTGGGAAATATTCTCTCCGGGATGGCAAATTTGAGCAGGAGTCCAAGATCATGTTTGTGGTGAATGCTGTCTACGCTTTGGCCCATGCCCTTCATAACATGAGACAAGCAGTATGCGCAAACACAACCAAACTCTGCAGTGCCATGAAACCAGCCAATGGAAAAAGGCTGTACAAGGACTACATCCTGAAGACAAAATTTGATGGTGAGTTATATCTATAAAAGTTTTATTTTATATATTCTGTCATCATTTATTCACCTTGTGTTCCAATTCCGTAGAGTTTGCTAGCTTTCATGGAAACCAAATGATGGTTCATGTTGGGAAATGCTTAGACTGTTCATTTTCAAAAGCAGGTGCCCCAAAAGGACTAAAAAACATAAAACTACCATAAAAGTGGTCCATATGACTTTTGCTATATTTTCCAAGTTTTCTAAAGCAATACTATAGCTTTGTGCGAAGAACGGACTAAAAATGAATGTTATTAACCAAAATCTCCCATCAAATTTAGTAAACATCATAGTAAACTGTATATATACTATATATTTAAGGATATACATGTAAATAAAAAGCCCTTCTTTTTATTTTATTTAATTAAATTTTTTGGTTTATTTCTACCATATTGATATTTATGGATGGCTTCCATATGCAGTTTTCAATCATCTTGAATCCTGGGATATCTATTCATGTTCACCCCAAGAAATAAAGTTAATATTTGCACTCATCCAGTAGTTTATCTCAAAGTAAACACCAGTTAAGCAGTGTATCGTAATACATTTATGTCTGTTCTTTATTAAGTCAAAGAAATCAATTTGAAAGATATATGTATCTAGGAAGTTTCCCTCGGGGGAAAACTGCTGCTGTAAAATAAATTACACTAATGCATGGATGCAGCGTATGACCTGTGTACAGTCTAAGTGTTTTATTACATGCATTAGCCTCATTAGCCCCATGCTAAATTCTGAATGATTTAAACAAGTACAAGCAGGGATGAATAATCAATGTTTTTGCCTAGTGGTCAATTGCTTGTATTAGGGAACTAATGGAAGTCTGTCAGTTTCCTAAAGTAAATTCTTTATCTATATCAAAATCTTTTTGCCATCTGACTACTTTTTCATGATGTTCTTCCAAGAATGCCAAATGACATCATAGAAACCATGCAATGTATCAACCTCCTGACCTCAATTATGTAAATGTCCCATTCGCACCTGAGTCCAGTGCATCTACAAACCTAATGAGAAATGTGCAGGGCAGGATGCTGAAGAAAGTAGGGCGGACTTACCTAAGAAGGTCTTTCTGGGTTTTAAATTTTTCTGCTTACAAAGAAAAACACTTTGCTGCTGTAAAATATCTATTCATCTGTTGCCAAGAATGTCAATAAATTATGTTTATCATTTGCACTTTGTGTCCGCAGCTCCATTTCGCCCAGCTGATACAGATAACATTGTTCTCTTTGATGCTTATGGAGACAGTCTGGGCCGATACAACATCTTCCATTATCACAAAGAGAATGATGAGTACATCTATAGGAAAGTGGGATACTGGGCCCAGGATTTAAGTCTCAACACAAGTCTGATTCCTTGGGAAAGCCAAGTGGTGCCCACATCTCAGTGCAGTGACCCATGTAGGAAAAACGAAATTAAGAGCATGCAGCCTGGTGACGTCTGCTGTTGGATTTGCATTCCCTGCCAGCCCTACCAGTACCTTCTGGATGAATTCACCTGTGCGGATTGTAGCTTTGGACAGTGGCCTTTGGACAATCTCACAGGGTGTTACAACTTACCCGAGGAGTATATTCATTGGGAGGATGCTTGGGCTATTGGGCCAGTCATCATTGCTTGCCTTGGCATGCTCTGCACACTCTTTGTCATTGGCCTTTTCTTAAAGAATAATGAGACACCGGTGGTGAAAGCTAGTGGACGTGAACTTTCCTATATTCTTCTCATAGGTGTCCTACTTTGCTATTGCATGACCTTCATCTACATCAGCAAACCGTCTGCCGTAGTGTGCACCTTACGGCGGCTTGGCCTGGGAACTTCCTTCGCCGTTTGCTACTCTGCGTTGCTGACCAAGACCAATCGCATTGCTCGGATTTTCAACGGTGTTAAAGATGGAGCTCAAAGGCCTAGGTTCATCAGTCCAGCTTCACAGGTGGCCATCTGTGCCGCTCTTATTTCCTGTCAGCTCCTGGTTGTTGTGGTCTGGCTTCTGGTTGAGGCTCCTGGGGTAAGAAAGGAGGTCAGTCCTGAAAGAAGAGACGTGGTGACATTGAAGTGCAACAGCAAGGACTCTAGCATGCTGATGTCTTTAACCTACAACTGTGTGCTCATCATCCTCTGTACCTTTTACGCCTTTAAGACTCGAAAGTGCCCAGAGAACTTCAATGAAGCCAAGTTCATCGGCTTCACCATGTACACCACGTGCATAATCTGGCTGGCTTTCCAGCCAATCTTCTATGTTACTGCCAGTGACTACAGGGTAAGTAAATAAGAAATACATGCCATTTTCTCACCTACAACAACAGCTTGTAAGCTTCTTTCTATGAAAATAATAACCTCTATGTTAGAGTCAAAGTGAAATGTCATTTGCAACCTATTTTACTTCCATAATGAGTGCAACAAGATATTCAGCAGGAAAGAATTGTAGAAAAGTGGCTTCATTAATTTACTGGATTGTGGTTTGGAGGAGAAAGGTTGAAACTAAGAGGGATTTGTAATGTCAGCCCAAAAAAGGAAAGTCCTTTTAGAGGTGGAGTCAATTATATAATAATAATAATAATTATTATATATATATATATATATATATATATATATATATATATATATATATATATATATATATATATATATATATATATATATATATATATATATATATTATTTTTTTTTTTTTTTTTTTTTTTTTTTTTCAAAAATTAACATTTTTTTGAGCACCAAATCAACAAATTAGAACCACATGAAGAATGCAGTAATGGCTGCTGAAAATTCAGCTTTAAGCATCTTACTAGATGTATATACAAATTATCATTGCACAAAAAGGAGCATGTCCAAAACAATCATTTAGATTTTTTTATTCACTATAAAGATAATATGAAATCACTTAGATTTAATCTAGTATGTGAGGACCACAATATCATTTAACAGTTTCCATGAAAATATTTTTAAATGTGATTTTTGCTCAGCATAGTGGAGTTTTGGCTATGCTCCCTCAATTTTGTTAATGAATGCTTTGCCTGAGTGTTCTGTATAATAATGTGATTTCTTTGAGAAGTAAATCTTGTGCTGAGGGGATATTACCGGCTCTCCTCTGGGAATAGATATCAGAGGGGCTGTTTCAAATCACACTGCACACACAATGACAGCATGGAATATTTTTCATCATTTCGATAATGAGCTTCTCTTATAACCCTTAATCACTTTCCTACAACTGACTTTGAGTTGGAGAGATTGCCTGATTGATTTTTATTTTTTTTTTTTTTTTGTTACCGTACCTGCCAATTCAGATGGCACATCGAGAAATCTCTTTGATCACTTGTCTTTTGCACTGATGAAAGGAGAAGCTCACATGTGGCTCAAAAGCTGTTCAATGTAGAGCAAAGAAAGTGGGGATATTCATCCTAGCAAATGATTAGCCTATGAAAACATGCTATATAGTTGGTCTGAGTATCTTTCACTCATGTACCTCAGGACAGGAGCTATTAAATAAACACCTTTTCTTTTGATTTCTTTGAAATCCAACAAAAAAAACTTAATGTTTATTTTCAATTCAAATTATTATCTAACATTATTATTAATATTTGGTTGGTTAAAACATGGTTCTACATCATCTATCAAGACTAGAAAGAATACAGACAAAAAGAGACAAAAAGGCATCGGGAGAGAAAAGGGAATCATCCTTGAGTTCTGATTGGACAGGATGTCATTCTTTGTTCAGAGTTTCTGCATTTTATATATGTGTGTGTGTGTGAGAGAGAGAGTGTGAGGTGATGTATTAGAGCATGGGAGGATGATTCCCAGCTGGGGCCTGTAGTCAGAAAGCAAGGTGTGCCTTAGAGACCAAGACCCCGCCACACTCCCACACACACTCACAGGAAATGCTACAGCCTCATTCATCCCACAGATATCATTTTAGTTCTATCTTTTTTGCTTCTC
Source organism: Cyprinus carpio (assembly GCF_018340385.1). NCBI lineage: Eukaryota > Metazoa > Chordata > Actinopteri > Cypriniformes > Cyprinidae > Cyprinus > Cyprinus carpio. Next base: position 25,400,430 of record NC_056577.1, on the reverse strand, counting down.
ACCTTCCAACTACAACACTAATACGCAGAAGAAAGAGCACACACTGCTTGTAAGATTCAACTCATAAAAGACTAAGATTATAATCAGAACCAGGCTTAAAAAATGTGTAACCAAAAAAAAAAAAAAAAATTTTTTGAAAAAAGATTTCTGGATGTAGTATCAGCCCAAATTGTTCATTTCAGTTACTGTAGTTCATTCAGATATAGAGTTTAACGACATCAACCTCAATATATATACAAAAAACTGCAATATATATATATATATATATATATATATATATATATATATATATATATATATATATATATATATATATATAATTTTGCTATTGGTTGTTTGTTTGTGTAGTTACCAGAATCGATTCATATACCAGTCTTTCACTCTTAAGATATTCTGTTAAAGAACACTCAGTGAGATATTCTATATGAAAATTGCATGTTTAGGAAGATAAGACCAAGTCTTGCTGTGAAAGGATATAAGACCTTTCCTAGCACAGCTCTCTTCTGCATTATTTAAAAGCACTTTGGTTTATTCTGACACATTGCTGCTCTCACAGAAGCACATTTAAATCTAACATACTGGGGGGAAAAAAAGAATGAGCAACTCTTTGTTCATTTAGCATTAAGAAGAAAACTCTAATTCATTGCAGCTGAACCACGTTTTGCAATTATTTAACAAGGTCGTATTGAAGTTTCTTCAATCTGTGACCCTGAGAAGGCTGTTAACCGTAATGTTTTGTGATCCAGTTCAGATCAAAACAAGCAGAAGTTAGCTGTTTATACTCACAATAAGTTAGCTGTTTATACTCACAATTAAAAAAAAGGAGACTTTTGTATTATAAAAATTCTCCCGTTGCCCAACTCAAAGAGCATAGCAATGCCAAGGACGTGGGGTTGAAACCCAGGGAATGCACATACTGATAAAAATGTATAACTTCCCTTACCAAAAAGTAGTATACTTCAAGTTTATTTAATTAAGTATACTTAAGTAAAGTTCAAGTATATTTTTAAGTATACTTTATGTAACAAGTATACAAATATCAGAGTTCTAGTAGTATACTTGTAAATGTACTGTTTCAATACTCCTTGGGACTAAATTGGCCCACTTTCTAGTATATAAAAGTATACTTTTAAGTATAACAGTAGCAAACTTTGAGTACACAAATATTTTACCTCTATGTTTGTAGTTTGTACTGCAATTATACTAAAAGTCAACTTATAGGTATACTGATAGTTTACTTATTAAATACTTTGTACACTTTGAAGTATAGTCTAAGTAAACTACTAGTTTAGTAGTTTTATACTGCAAGTATAGTCATAAGTTTTCTTTGAGTGAACTTTACATCATACTTTAAGTATACTACTATGTCCCTATTTAGGTTTTAATTTGTATATATTTTGTTATATGAATATCTGAACATACAAAACATCCAAAGAAAGAACAGGGTATCTGCTTGTAAAAAAAAAAAAAAAAAAAAAAAAAACATTTTATTCTAGCTTCATGCATTCTTTTTTTTAAACACTTTAATGTGGGTAAGTTTCATAAAAAATAAAGAAATAACATTTTGAACAAAAACCTGAAAAAGATTAGATTCAGAATGATAATCAAAACTTAGATTGAGTCGATCAACAGCCCAAAGCTTGACTGTAATTATTACCTCTTCATCGGTCTACATTTTATTCCATAACGTTACAGTTTTGATGCTGTTTCATGTCAGATGATGTGTTAGATTACATGTGTTAGTGTTGTTTCTTTTTCTTCTTCACTTGTGTTTTTTTGGAAATTTTGTACAGAAGATGTGTACTAGCGCCCTCTACCGTATAGCAATGAAAACACGCATTCTAGGAGCACAAGTATAACTCAAATATATTTAGATTTTTTTGTAAGTATAAGTCAAGTATACTTAAATGTCATTTTAAGTATATTTCTGAGGAGTACATAAAGCCCATTTCTGAGAAGTACATAAAAAGTAAACTAAAAGCATACTTTTCTATTTTTAGTTTAAAAGAAGTATACTAAATAGCACACTTGAATAAACTTCTTTTTCGTAAGGGTTGAGTGCACATCGATTTGGATAAAAACGTCTGCCAGATTAAATGTACAAAGGTACAAGCAAACAGTGAAAATCTTAGCAAATCTTAGTAGTTCCTGTTGATTCACCCCCTCTCTCATACAAATGTTATTTGGCATTGCATGTCTCTAATACCTGTATTAGTATGCATGAGATTGCTCATACACGGCACACACACCTGCTCCGTACATGGATTCATCCTCTTAAGATACATCTTCAGCCACATAGGCTTTGGCAACACTTTGGAATTGAAATTCAATAAATTCAAAAATAAATTCAATCCCATGTTAACATCCTTGATGAATATGAATCAGCCAGTCAGCTGGTATCACTGTGTAAATGTAAAGGTGGTGTAATCACTTTTTTTGTGTCTACTCTCTCAGGTACAGACCACTACCATGTGCATCTCTGTGAGTCTGAGCGGTTCAGTAGTGCTGGGCTGCCTCTTCGCTCCCAAGATCCACATCATCCTCTTTCAGCCCCAGAAGAACGTCACTACGCTCAGAGTGGCCACCACTCGATTCAGTGTGACCACTGGCCCTGGCTCCAGCTTCTCTCAAAGTACAGTATTATTTACTATCTCTATCTTCAATATATCAGAATCATTAATATAATCAACAGCAGCTGTTCAAATCAAAAATATTGATTAACTGTTGTCACCCATATTTAAAAATATAGTTTGCCAGTGTCTGAACTATCTTCAGAAATGAAAGACGTTGATCAAAATATTCAGTACTGTATGATGGTGAAGTAATATTGGAAAATAAACATAAAGTATAGTTGATTCTGTGAGTGCAGGTATTTGGCTTTATTGCATTGTACTGATACTACTGCAGCATACTGTATGGGAATCTGACAAAATGGTTCAATAACATATTTCACCCCAGAATGAAAATAAACAAAGAAATTAGTATTATAATATATATATATATATATATATATTTTTGCATTATGATACAATTACTCTCATTACTCGTAATGCAAAAATATTCATTCTCAATAATGTAATGTGAAAATAGTATTTATATATTTTTGAATGGAAAAATGCTTAATATAGATAATGGGAGTGTCTGTGGATTTAATCAATGCTGCATTAAAAAAATATATGCCACAGTGATTTATGCTGTTATTGCAGTAATAAAAATATAAGGGGAACTGAGAATAAAGGAAATTACAAAAAGTGCAAAAAAAAAAAAAAAAAAAAAAAAAAGAGAAACAAAACAGTGAGAGAAAAGTGTTAATTGGCCATGAACTAAGATTTTGTTGTGCTAATTCATTCCCTTATTTTAGTAAATCAGTGCAACTTAATTTGTACAAATTTGTTCCCTCATTTTAATTGAATCGGCCATGACACTATATATGCATGTTATGTGCAGGGCTCTGAATTAAAGTAAACAATAAAGTAAAAAAAAAAAAAAAAAAAAAATCATGATTTAATGAGATTCACCAAAAATACTTGAAAACATACGTATATTGAATGGCAATGGTAATACACTGTGATTTGCAGTTTACAATATCTTTGTTATTAATAATGTCTTTACAGCCTCGGCCTCCAACATTGTGCCTACAGTATGTAATGGCAGAGAGGTAGTGGACTCGACAACATCCTCACTCTGAGAAACAGGATTCCTGTTTGTTTGCCAAAAGCGGTATACAGATCAATCTTATCTTCACTACTCATGAAATCAAGTGTTTGCTAATGCTGAGGAGGCTATTCAGAATAAAAAAATGCCTGTTATTGTTGTTCTCAGCGTGCTGTGAGTACAATATCCCATTTTGTTTCTGTTTCTGTTTCTCTCTCTGGCTAGTTAGATAATATCAGTGGGATGCCAGTTTAAACTCTGTATATCTGTTCTTTTTATGGAAACCATAATAAAGTATTGTTTGAGATATGGATGTAAAATATAGTAAATCTGTTTAAAGTATTATATACGAGATGTTTTTATTGTAGATGGTGATTCTGGTTTGTGCTTTCTTGTAATTTATGTAAATAAAACGTGTTTTATATGAATACAAGCTCTCCTGTTTGATTTAACTTGGTACTCTCTTGTGGTAGTTCATTATTATATTATATTATATTATATTATATTATATTATATTATATTATATTATATTATATTATATTATATTATATTATATTATATTATATTATATTTATATTATATTATATTATATTATATTATATTATATTACCATCCATGTACATTGGAGAAAATTAGACACATCAGCTTAATTTTATAAGATTAAATATTCACATTAAATGTTCATGGCATAGAGTAAAAACTTGTACATTACCCCCATCTAGAGGACATAGTTGCTCATTACATCAAATCGGGTGAGGTCAACCTTTATTGTTAAAAGAATTCACGTAAAATGCTAATTAATTGCACTGTGTAAATGCCTCGATTGTCGTTTTTATGATATACTTAATATGCAAATGACAAATGCAATAAATGATGCACCCCGATTTCATTATTTCATTAAGTCATTAAAGTAGTAACCAAGTTCGAAGTAAGCCATTAAGAAAAATAACAAGGCAAAATAATGCAAATGCTGCAGTTACTGCACTATATATTTAATGCACATACAGCTTCACATATGCAGCCTATCAGAGTCTGACCCATGTTACAGAAAGTGTATATTGCACACTCAATCATTGGTGGTGAAATGACAAACAGGATATTGTCCTGTCAACCTGATACATTCATTGTTTGTGATGGCTATATCTGCTAATTTTCTGCCTTATTTATAACAGTGTGGCCTGCTGTTGAACTGTCCATATAGTCCCACTGGAGGATTGTTCATTTTAGACTGTTACTTTTAAACATATTAAATGCTTCCTTTCAAGCACTTCTTCCAGTCAAGTAAGCCAGCATTACAGCTTACATTAAGTGAGAAGCACAAAGTTTAATGTTAATGAATTTGGCCTAATTGTAATGTGTCATGTTGTATAGTGCCTATTAAAGTTTTGCAGCAACTTGTACTAAGCAAAATAGCTGTCATAATAAAAGTAATAACTTGACAAATAAGTCAAGTTATTAACTTTTTGTTTTTGCAGGATGTCTCCTTTAAGATACACCAGAACCAGAAGCCTTCAGATAAGGACATGGTTGATTGATTGATTGATTGATTGATTGATTTCAACTTCGGTAACATGGTTATAAATACAACAATTATTCAAAGAAAAAAGAAAGAAAATTCTTAAAGTTATAGCATATAAATTTTTTTTTTACTGCAGTTGCTATGGTATTTTGACATAAACAGTTACTGAGTAAATGTTTGCTCCCTGAATTCCTGGGCAATGAAGGGTGTGACGTTGACGTAAACTCGCTCAGAAAGATGGAAGTCAGGCTGCAGACAGTTCTGAAGTGTGAGAGTGAATCCTCAATCTTTGACAGCACGGACACGAAAAGGTCAGTCATTTTTATCAGTCATATTGCACTGTAGACTATATGTTGCTACAGGCATGTAAAGCTACAGCTGCAGGAGTGCATTAAGAACACTCAGTTTAGCTCCAAGTTTTGCCTTAACGCGATTATGAACACAATTTCAAATATATGACTTTATATGTTTATTCATGAACATATTTGTCAGTGAGCAAATGTTTCATTATTGACTAGACAAACCCCCGTGATTTCAATCAGTAAGGGCATATATTCAACGCAGCCAAGCTCTGATAGGCTGCCAGGAAGATCTACGTCACTTACAGTAAACTCCAGCATCTGTCTCTAGCACATGTCTCAGCAGTACTATGTTGATTTATTATTAGCAATCTTTTGAAATCTGATGTCATACCATTGAACCTTTTTAGCAAACAGGAATGAAGAAATAAATATTTGCAATATTTTTATAGATTCCCAGGAGTTCATTATAGAAGTTAAAACACGTGCAGTACAAAAAGCTTCTCAAAGGTGAAATGTTTAGTTGTGATATTGCAATGAAAAACTTCTTAAGATTTCCATTTTTAAAATTTATTTGATGCATATTTTAATGCACTATACCATAAATAAACATACCAAATATAAACATGATTAATTATGAACAGCGAGGAAAGAGGATGGCACCTAAGTGAAGGGCAACATCAAGCACCAAAGTTGGAGGGAAGAAGGTTAAGGAGGAGCCTGAAGCTGTCCCGAAGGACAAGTTCACCTCTGCCAAAGAGGCTCTGAAGGTAACAGGTCCACAGGTGAAGGGCACGAGGAACCCAGACATCTTCTGTCATCTATCAAATGCTGAGGTAAGACTGAACAAGTAATTCAATTGCAAATTAGTAATTCAAATGTAAAAAGTAATGCAAATTATTACTCAGATTACTGCTTGCCCTGAATCACAAAAAAGTTTTGATGTAAACATATAGGTTCACAAAGATTACGACTGTATGTTGAACCAAACTAACATTGGAAACAACAATAAACAAATTCTATGTAATCCAAATCTTAGTGTCTGTAGGAAAGTACTATTGTTGGACAAGATGAGGCCGAGTGGTAAGTCAGTTTCTTTTGTTTGTCAATCAAATACATATATCACAACATGATGTGCAAAAATGGTCTTGTAGCATCTAATGGATGACTCATTTTTGCTATCTTTCACTGTTTTCAGGGAGAGTCAGGCCAAAACAATTTAGCCGGTCCATATACCGCTGATGTAGCCATCAAGAGTTTTAAAAAGAAATTCAAAGAGAAAACAAAAAATAATTGAAGCGATCGAGAAAACTTTGTCTCGCATTCTGGGAAGTACACATTGATAGAGGTAGATGGCGACCAGGATGCAGAAGTGAAGGTATTAAGCCTGTTTATAATTCATTTATTACATCCTTGATTGAACCTTGAAGTTTTTTTTTTTTTTTTTTTTTTAAATAACTAACTTGAACATTTCTAATATTTTATGTTTTATACAGTTGGACACTGTAGATGGTGGAGATGTCAAGGTGAAAAGTGAACAACAAGTTCTGCCTTGTACATTGGATGAGGCAACTCAAAGGCTCATTCGATTCATCTTTGACAATGACATGTTCAAAGAAGCCATGACCAGCATGAACCTGGGTTAGTTATTCATGATATAGCATTGAATCGTTGAATGGACTGTAAGTCTCAGTTCTTCTGTTCCTTTCCATAGCCATGTTATTGTGGTTCTTTTTTTTATTTCCCATTTTACATGTATTTCTGAAGGCCACAGGGGAGTTTTGTCAGTGTTATTGTGAACTGAAGATGGAATGTTTTGCTGCCTTTTTGATTCCTATCTACAACATGTCTGTAACATTGAATAGGATCCATTTTTATGGAGGATTTTAGTGTTTCTCATATTTCTCTGTCAGACATTAAGAAGATGCCCTTGGGGAAACTCAGCAAGCAACAGATAGCCAAAGGCTTTGAGGCTTTGGAGGAGATTGAAGCTGCAATAAAGAGGGGGGAACGGAACAAGTTAGAAGAACTCTTCACCATAATTCCTCATAACTTTGGCCGAAACAGACCCCCAGTCATCTCTGATGATTATGTCCTTCAGGGCAAAAAGGAGATGCTTTTGGTGAGATTCACACCAGTTACTGTATACCCAGTTTGATGAAATAGAGGCTAGTTGTCACACTTTTTACTGTATTTTTCAGAGAGGGTTATTTGTTAGTCAAATCATACATAGGCCAAAAAAGTCTTGGCTACAAAAAAACGCATTGATCTTGTGTGTTAGATGAAGGAGATAAGAATTACCAAAATCCAAATTTCCCTAATATGCTTGTATCTTGTAGGTTCTTGCAGACATCGAGGTTGCCCAGAGTCTTAAAGCTGAATCTGAGAAAGCCAAAGAAGAGATGAAGGACATGGTGCCTCATCCAGTTGACCAAAATTACCAGTCTCTAAAATGCAAGCTAAGCTTAATGGATAAGAAGTCAAAGGAATTTAAGGTTTCCATGCACAGAAATCTATACAGCCAGCAGAATCTAATTTTAATTCTAATTATATATATATATATATATATATATATATATATATATATATATATATATATATTAATTATGCATTGTATATTATTAGCATAATACTGATAAGTTTAAAGAAATTTAATTAGCAAGATTTTTAGACTGTTTTAATTACAGAATATGACCTAGTAATATTACAAAATTATAAAATAAAAAAAAATAAAATAACAACAACTTTTTTAACTTTTTTTTTAATTCAGTTTATTTCCAGAATTAAATAAAAATGACTGAATGCATGAACATATTGAACACATTGTGAATGATGTAAAAAAAGTAATTGATCTTGAGTTGTGGTTTAAACTGCAGTGCAGCACTCAAAAATGTCTTCTCTCTTAAGATTACTGAGAAGTACTTGAATGCCACTGGAAGAAAAGGGCTCACTTTGGTGGATGTCTGGGAAGTTGAGAGAGATACAGAGGTGAATAGTATTGCATAAATGAAGTTTAAAGCTTATGCATAGTAAGCTTTGTTAAAGTAAACAGTAAAGCTGTAACTACCAAAAATCTTACTGTTTAAATGCATAGTAGCGTTTTTCTATTTGGACTCCTTTTAGATGCCCATTAGATTCCTAATTTCATTTCACACCAGCAGTAAACATTTGGCCTCAGTGGGTGTTCTGAATTCTGTTCATTACTGAGTCTTCATCTCCAAATGAAATCCTCTGTGTGTGCGTGCATGTGTGCATTGGCTTGTGTAGGCTGAGCGTTTCATGGAAAATGATGCATTGGAGAACCGGAAGCTGCTTTGGCATGGAACAAACGTGGCAGTGGTCGCAATATTTGGTCGCGTGGTCGCAGTATTTTAAAATTCTGTACAGTATTTTAAAATTCTGCATAACATTAGCTTGTAGACAATGTCTTAAGTCTCTTATTTTTTATTTTCTTGTTCAGATCCTTCAGAAGAGGTCTTCATTGAGTTTGATGGTAAAAAGGTGGCAGTCCCTCGGGGAAAAGCTATAAAACAACAGCAGTACCAGGGAAGTTCCTTCTTCAACAGTGAGTACCTCATCTATAAGGAAAGCCAGTGTCACATTCGATACCTCCTGGAATTGAAGTTTGGTTACTAGAGCTGATTTGAAAACCTGGACCTATACATTTATACATATAGCCACATATAAATGTCACTTCTGCTATGTGGTCTCATCCTCACTTATAAAGCATTGACTGTTTAGTTATAATCATTGTTATTTAATAATAATATTGGTATTATTAACAACACTTATTGTTATTTTGTTAAATTGAATGCTAAATTGTGATTTTTTTTGTGTGGCAGTAATACAGTTCAGCAATGTTAATTTGACGGTACCTCTCTTTATTGAGTTGGAAAGTCTAATAAATATTTCATCAATACATTACATCTTTATTATGTACTGTAAACTTACAGTATGTTTGCTCATTTTGCTAATCTCTCAGAGCGAGGTTTGAATGTCTTCCTATCATTACTCTTCTGTAACTGACATGTTATTCATATTAGAAACATAACTGCTGGTTTCTGTCATAAAAAAGTACATGTTCACTTTTAAACATTTGAAGAAAAAAGAAAAAAATTGATCAAAATAACAAACATTTTAAAAGGCCAAAATTAAGAGGGATTAAAGATTTTTATTTGAAAGCTTTAGATGTTTTTTATTTTTTTTATTTTTATTTTTTTATTTTTTTTTTACTAAATACTCTTATTTTGCACAGAATAAGAGTATTTAACAAAATACTTCTAAAGTATGATTAAAGCCAAATTGTCTGCATGAAGCCATAATTAATCATAATTTCTTTAAAATGATATTTTTTTCTAAAATTAATATTTCTTTCAGTTGTTCTTCATTCAAGCTGAATTTACTCTAATTCATGACCATAAATGTCCTTGGGGTCTTAAAAAGCATTAAAAGTTGATAGCTCAATTTAGAGAAAATTAAGACCCTTAAAAAGTATTAAAAAGTCTTCAATGCCATTTACCAAAATATAAAATTTTGTATCATCTTTTCATTATGTATATTTGTCCGAATAGTGGGGTTCTGTGTAGTTTATTTAGGGAATCCCGCAAGATTTGACGTCATCTGTTACGGCGCTCACTGACTGACTGCGCTGCTGCGTGATCGCGCGCGCACTGTGTAAAGGGAGCATATCTATATTTGTCAATGAGCTCGCTATCTGTTGAGGAGCAAATCCTCAAACATCTTGTCAGTGATCTCTCTTTACTTTTGACCCATGATCAGTCAATTTGACTTCTGCAGCTCGTGTTGGATGCAGGGTTGTTGATGGTTTTTTTCTACGAAATTGGGCTGCTTTTAAACTGTTGCATTGGGTTGAATTTCCCCAGTTGATTAAAGGTTTGAAATATTGCATAAATTACATTTGGTTGAAATGCTTGTGACGACCCTGAGTCTCCTGATTCTATTGGTCCAGGTCGTGAGAGTTCCTGATTGGTCTTCCTCATTCTAATTGATATTTAGTTAGCGTATATAAGAGTGCTGTGCTTTATTTGGGACAAGCACTCTCTGGGGAAACGTTCCTCATGAGTGGGTCCTTGTGATTTCTTACACATGCACTGAAACATTTTGCATTCTACCTGTAATAAAACTGTGCTAGATATTTTGGGCCACACTAGTAGGAAGCATTTGAGCTGTGTTTATGATAAATGTGCATAACAGTGACTGTAAAATATGTATTTTAGGGATGGAAATGACCTTTTTTATATTTGGGACATGGTAAAAGCGCTACTTTGTTTTTTGTTTTTTGTTTTTTTTTAACTGGCATGGGCTTGGGATGCACAATTAAAAGGATGTTATTAATAGTTGTGATCATTATTTTACCTTCCATGATCATTCACACTTGATCAGGTGCAGAACTGACACTATCAAATCAAGCACTCCGTAATCACAGGTAAACTGTCTGATCAGTCAGATGTTTGTCATGAGAAGAGTTCCACAAAACAGCTATGGTTTGCAGACAGTTATAAGAGTTGATGTGACAAATACATCTTTTGAATATACTGTGTGAACTCATTTTCCCGTATTTTCCATCCTCAATAAGTTTTGTCAGTTGTTTTGTTTATTGGTCTAATTCTTGTTTCTTGGTTTGCATTGGTTAGTCACTCAGTTAATTATTTTGGGCTTCGTTCCCACCCTTCTGAATTATGTTGTATTGATAAGGAGTTATCACAAAGTACAGTAGGTCTGTTTAGTTGTGCTATCTTACAATCAATATATAGTAAATGTACTGTAAGTTAAAGTGTTGCCGATGTAACTGGTTAAAACTTGGAGTGGCAATGAGGTCTTAAAATGTATGGAAAGAGTCTTAAAAAGGGTCTTAAAAGGTATTAAATTTAACTCCATGATTCCTGTATATACCCAATCAGTAAAACTGTTAACAGTGGTTTTAGTTAGATTTTTGTTATATGAATGAATCCTTTACTAGACTTTATATGAGCATTTATAATCACTCAGTATATTGTTCTGAGATGAAATGGACAGCATTACAGTGACAGGCTCACATTCTTTAATCACATTCATCACTTAATACAACATATAGAATTATGCAGCATTATACTGCATTATAAACATGCCTGCAAATTGAATAGCCATTTAATCCAAATGCACTTTTCAATATTTTGACATAGAGATTTAAATTTCTAGTAAGCATACATGAACCAAACTTTTGTAAACTTTGTTGTAGAATTTAGAAAACTATTTGCGTTTACATTCTGTTTACTTCATATTGTATAAATTACATTACATGTGTTTTTGGGGCAACTTGTCTCCCCATCATATGGAATAACAAGCAGCTGCAGAGAGGAATCAATGTGTTCTCTATGCTTTGAAAATGTGCTGAAACTGACTATGTATAATAAGCTAACTGAAAAATCAACCAAATACCAATGATTATTACAAAATATGTTGTTTATGTAAGTATGTAAATAAATAAATCCAAACATTGATTTTTTTTTTTTTTTTTTAATGGTCCATTGATTGATTTTTTGAATGGTACAGGATATCTTCTATAGGATATAGCATGCATGTAGAGTTACAGAATTCACTAAATGAATGATTGAATAAAAAATTATTAATAAATTAATTAAGTTATAATTAGGTTCCATGAGGTAACAATAAATAATATGTTAATACATTTGTTTTGTGTAAATGCCATTCTAACTAAGAGCATGTATCATCCTCACAAGTACTAAATGAATGAATGCATGTGGGAATGGTTTGGTCAAGCTACAATGGACCATTAAAATATCTTCTTGTTTAATGGTGTGCAGTAGGACCCAGGGGAAGACTGCCACTCTGGAGGACAGAGGAGTGTGTGTCTGTTTGAAAGAGGAAGAAAAAAAATCCCAGAGACACAATATGTGACAGTCACAGCCCATCACAGGACCGGACACAGTGTGAAAGCGCATCCTGATGGACACCAGCCTAAGTGGTGTGAATACTGATCAACATCACTAGAAACAGGAAGAGCAGGTGGGACCATATCCCTTCTACTTCACCTGGGTTTTGTTAGATGGAAAAGGCAGCATAGGGACACCTGTATCAACTTCACTCCTTGGAGCCGGGACTTTCCTGGATGATAATACTTTTAAGGGATTGTGATACACTTTGGTTGTTCTCCACTGAAATCACCTGAGATGTTGAGTGTTGAAACACTGGCTTCCTGTGGGACTGCACTGCACTTGTTTTAATTTCTGCAGGAGGAAAGTTTCCACACATGTGAAAAATGTCCAGATGTTCACATCTCAGGTCTGATTGGAGATTGATCAAAAAAAGCAAAGAAATCCCTGAAGTTGACAGGTAAGAAAAATCGCATTGTCTTCTTTCACAGCCAGTTATGAATGTTGTGTGTGAGGATAATTCAGAACAGCGGAGCTCAACCTGACATGACAACGGGTCATTCATTTTAATTCAATGGAAAATGTGTTTTCGAATTTCCAGTAAAGAGAAAAAAAATCATCTGAGGGTCTGTGGGTCAGGGGAGGGGACGGGTCAGTGCTTAGGGTGGGTGTTTTGCAGGAAGGCCACGGCACACAATCAGGTATGACTCATATGACTCCCACTAACAAAAAACAACAATAACAAAGATCACGTTGTCCTCTGACTTCATCGATCCCTTAAGGTAAACAACCCATTTGTGCAAAAAACATATTATGCTCCTGTTGGGTGAAAGCAATCTGTCAGTTGCCAACAAGGAAGGGCAGGATGTTGTTCTGTCCTTATTAGCATATAGAGAGAGCTGGTGAGTGGATTGAAACAAAAATACGGGTGATTTTCCATTAAGGTTTAAGTAAAAGGTAATTGACACTATGGTTCTGGGAATGATCTGAAACCTTACAGAGGTGTTTGAAAATTTAAAGAAACTATGCATTTTCTAAGAGAGATGATTTCCCATATGCATTCGGGACTTATTCATTAACTATGTATGAGGGAATTTCCTTTTCATTTGCACTCAAGTGCTGTGTGTATGTAATAACAGCCTCTGTTTTCTAATAATAAATGCATGTTTAGTTTGACATGAAGAGGATTTCTCTCTGTGTCTCTCACTTGCTGAATGATGAGTGATGGAGGCATTACAAATTTACATAATTACATCATTATGGCTATGACATCTATCTATCTATCTATCTATCTATCTATATAAATATATATATATATATATATATATATATATATATATATATATATATATATATATATATATATATATATATATATATATATGCATGTATAAATGCGTGTTAAATGAATTAATGTAATTCTATCTATAGATAGATAGATACATACTTTAACTTTTAGGTGTGACATATAACATCACATGAAATACAGTTTTAATAGATCTTTTAATTTGTTCTCAGAGATGGTCTCAACACAAATGCTTGACACACAGAAGAGAAAACAACATTTAACCATGGAGAAGCTCGGTTCCATATCAAACCCGTGAAGCATGGAGAAAACCGTGCCAGGTCTGATGCTGGGTCTCCTGACTAATCACACAACTCCAAATGACACAGCCGGCCAGCGAAGCACAACCAAGCCTACCCCTCCCAGCTTGGAGGAGGTCATCCACTCAGAATCCCAGATTAAAGATCTTGTTGGGCTGTTTTGCATGGTGACCCTTAACCTGGCAGCCCTATTGGGCAACAGCGGAGTCATGGTGGCCATTGCCCGAGCTCCTCACATGAAAAAATATGTGTTTGTCTGTCATCTTTGTGCAGTTGACCTGCTTTGTGCTATATTGTTGATGCCTCTCGGGATAGTATCTAGTTCTCCGTTCTTCAGCACTGTAGCATTTACTGTTCTGGAGTGCCAAGTGTACATCTTTCTAAATGTGTTCCTCATCTGTGCCTCTATTCTTACTGTGACCGCGATCAGTATTGAACGCTATTACTACATTGTCCATCCTATGCGATATGAGGTAAAGATGACTCTAAACCTGGCGCTTGGTGTTATGGTCTTCATTTGGGTCAAATCCATCCTGCTGGCGTTGGTTACGCTTCTTGGTTGGCCAGCGTATGGGAATCAGAGCTCCATTGCAGCGGCCCACTGCTCTTTACACTGGAGCCACAGCCGTCTCAGGAAGGTTTTTGCAATTGTCTTCAGCGTGCTTTGCTTCCTGGTTCCCGCTGTTGTGATTTTTGCCGTATATTGCAATGTATACAAAGTTGCACGAACAGCAGCCTGTCAGCACGCACTGATGCCCACCTCGATGGCCAACCAGGCTAAACGTCGCTCGGATTCCATTAACAGTCAGACCACTATCATCACCACCACTCGCAGCCTCCCCCAAAGATTGTCTCCTGAGAGAGTTTTTGGGGGAGGAAAGGCTGCTATCACCCTGGTTGTCATTGTAGGGCAGTTTCTTATCTGCTGGCTCCCGTACTTCAGTTTCCACCTTCACATGTCCATCACCACTCCACTTCAAAGCCCAGGGGACATTGAAGAAGCCGTCACGTGGCTAGCGTACTCCTCGTTTGCTGTGAATCCATTCTTCTACGGTCTCCTAAACCGACAGATCCGCGAGGAACTGATAAAACTGAGAAAATGTTGTGCATGTAGGCCCGCTGAACTTCGAGCTTCCAGTCACGAAGGTTCCATCCAGGAAAACTTTCTTCAGTTTCTGCAGAGGACCAGCAGCACAGCTGAGACCACCAGGCCCAGTTGTGGCAATTCCAGTCCGAAGAATATTGTGGACCAAGGTGCCAGATTACCTGGCCAGATTCCTGAGGATTAACTAGGAAAACATGTCAGTAAAGGCACAAAGGCCACTAGCCAAATCAAGCCTTATGAAGTTTTGTTTTTAATAAGAAGGGCATCCATTCAATAGTAAATCCATGCAAAATCAGATCTAAATGCTCTTTGGACCAGTGTAATCTATGTATCCATAATTTGTTGTTATGGTTCACATAGATCAGTGGCAAAAGTAAGTATTTATGACAAGGGTAAATATCAAATTTCATAACTTTTGTTGCATATTAATTTATTTCTGATAAATTGTTAAGTTAACTGTGAATCACTCTTAGTCATTATTCATTCGTTTCATAATATCAACACTCATACTCAATAATTACTATTATTTAAGTCTTGACTCATAATGGTGCCTGTATTGATACTATCATGACACAAATATAAATTATAAATAATATTATATACATTATTTCAGTGAAAATAATAAAACATATTTCTAGCATTTGAAATGTGTTTTAATGGCTCACTTTGTAGGATGTTTCTCACTCCACAAGTTACATTACTAGGCCTAATTCAGTTTGGTTTGAGGAAAAGAACCTTCTTTGTTTATCTGAGGGAGCTCTGATGTTTGTTACTAATTCCATGTTGCCATGTAACCATGGAAATGTGATAAGACAGAGACTTGCATAGCAACAGGGCGCCTTTGAGTATCTTCCTAGCAGATTGGCTGAAATAAAGGGTCTCAGGCAAGCTCTTTTTATAAGCTGCACTGTATGGTAATACCTCTTTTATATGACTATTATGTATAGGAAGAAATTACCTATAGTTTGAGATTAGCAGACAGATAGCAGACTGTTAATGTAACCTTTGAGAGCAGTGTACTAGAAATCATTACCATGCAATGCAAGTGTGCAGAATGAGATAACGTGCTGCAATTTTATGGTCTTTTGCTTTTTTGTGTACAACTTTAACAAACAGAGGGAAAAAATCAGGAGCCTGCTTGTTTGTTCTTAGCAAACAGTGACAATGACCTTTTTACCAGTTCATATTGCAGACTAGATGTTGAATTTGTTTTAATTATGTAACTTGGGCTGTACAGTATATTCAATGCTTTAGTTTAGTAAATAGAACAGGTCTGTTTGCTGGTGTGTGTAAATGATAGTGGTGTGAAGGAACTGTGTATACAAATAAAATTGCTTCAGGTCGCATTTCATCCCTATAAATAAGTAAAAAATATATATATATACACACACACACACACACATTGTTTATAGCTTCTGTATAAATAAGGTAAATAAGAACAAAATTCTAACTACCATAATAAATGTTTTGATGTTTTTTGATGTTTACTTTCAAGTTTTTTCCCTCCAATTCCTTTTATTCACAGTGGTGGTTCTCATTGTCGTAATGCAGTGCAGAACAATTATTATTTTATTTTTTTATTTACTTCAGTATAAATTAAAGCCAGCACAACAAATACTACAATGATTTTAAAAACTTTACAATGTTAATATTGTTAGAATTATTTTGTCATATTATTGTAAAGAGATTCAAATAGGAAAATGTGTGTAATCATGATACTGTCAAAATGAAAACAAAAGAATGTGATCACTTTCTTTTAAGCAAAATATTTCTGTTTTTATTTTAGGGTAAATTATAACATAATTTTGGCAGATTCAGGCATGAAATCAGGGAGCTCAATGCCTCTTGAAGTCATTGTGAAGATCCATGTCAGTGAAAGTACTACTGTATGTGAAGGAATAGACTGAATGAAGCCTTATTCTCTAAAGCTAGCATGCGGATTAGTCTGTGGTTCAAAACAGGTCTTTCTCATCAGTGATTCAGTAGAGTGTGACCTGATCTGTCACAACAAACAATGAAACCACGAGGCATGCATGAGGAGAGATAGAGAGTCAGAAACTAAAGGGGAGGGGCAGAGAGAGAGAGAGCGAGAGCGAGAGACAGAGAGGCAGGTACATGTGGGGCGTGATTAGGGATTCATAAACTTGAGTGTCCCTGTCATGATCAAAACAAGGCTAGGCAAAAATAGAACCTGAAAGGATTTAGACATGTTGAGGTGAAGATTAAAGGAAATTGATTAAAGAGGGGGGAATCATGGTCAGATGAACTGCAACAAACTCCACCCCCTGAACTATGGACACAATAATAAAGCAATGAAGACTTGCTGTAAACATTGTGTGGGTTACAGATGACCAAATGCTTTAATAAAATTGTAATCTGAATAACAATTCCATATCACTAATTTTTGGAAAATTAATTTATAAATTATTTTGCCCCCTCTTTCTCACTTATGTTGTTTGTAAAAAAAAATTTTGCACCAAAAATGGTCATAATTTACTCCATGACCATTCCACCCTCTTTCTAAACTTTAGAATTAAATGTACCATTTTATGCCTTTAAAATCTCCAAGTAAATGTAGCATATGAAATGAGCGGCGTCCTATGAAATTTTTGGATTTGAAGGATTATTACTGTATGTTATTTCAATGACATAAAACATCAAAGTGACAATATGTTTTGTTCTATTACAAATATACTAGTATAATTAAGTAGACTATTATATAAATGCTAGGGACATTTTTAAAATAAACGCCAGTTGCTTGTTTTTAACAATGGGATCTTATGAAAGAATATGCAGAGTTTCAGGTGCTACACCAAGCCAGGAAGAGCAAAAGTTTGAGCAGACTTAACTCTTATTGTTAGCTCTCTTGGTGTTTAGGAATAATCAAACTCTCCTTATTACCTCATTGTGCCTGGGTCGGCTATGTTTTTAAACACTCAAAAGCTGTCAAAATTAATATTTATTTGATTATTTCCCAGTTGTTTATTATGTTTATAGTTCTTTTTTATGCATTGAGTAGAGAGGACTGAGATATGATGTCTGCATGCACCACCTAACAACTGAGCTGTTTGGATGCAATTTTGTCTGAAGCTGCTGGTTCAAACGAGGTTTTGGGTGGGCAAATCTGGAATGGAATGATTCATAACTTCAGCAACATCTGGAGGGGCAGGTGTGAGTGTCAGTACACAGTGCTCCGAATCCTGCTAGTGAAATACTTAAGCTAGTGGGATGGGAGTTTATAACATCAATTTAGTGGCAAAATAGGGTTTTGATGTCATGATCTCAATGTGATTGCCTTTTTGACACCAATGCACCTCGGGAATCCACATGATCTCTCTGCTGTGTTCTATGTTTTTCACTGTATTATTGAAAATATGAAAAGCAGAGAGTGCTTGTAGTGCTAAACATTTATTAAATTGCTGATAGAGCAGAAGAATTATTATTGATCTATTTACTATGAATGCATAGGCTTCACAAAGAAGCATCTAAAATATTTAAAGTCAAACACAATGAAGCAGCATTGAGGAAAATTCAGAATTTAACAATTGGCTTTAAATCCTTTCAAAGTTGAAAACTTAATGTAATAGTTCAATTTGAATTTCATTTGGAATAACAGGAAGAATACTGGTTTACACAACAAAATGTGCAAGAACAGCCACTTAAGTGTTCTTTTTAGAGGTGAAAAGATGAAGGTTTTTTTCCCCCACATTAAAAAGTCATGTACACTCACAGGAGATGAAGAATCAAGTCATACCAAGTCTTTTTTTTTCATGGTGAGATCATAACCCTTCACGTGATGTAAACATCACACATTCTAGGAAATTAAATGTTATTTTAAGATAAAATAAAAATGAGTAATATAAGTTCAAATTCAAAGTATAATTCTGCATTCTGTTTGCTATGTCATTTTGAATTCATGAATTTATTTAGCATTCAAAAGACATTCTAAATTCAGTTGTGAATGATACACAGCCTGCATCAATGGCAGAATAGACTTCTTTATTTCTATCCTTTATTTCTTGAAGCCAGATGTTTTCAGGCTGAACCATGTGGGAAATTAGTCTTGTTACACAACCATTTTAAACCTAATCAGTGTGATTATCTGGAGTGTCTCTGGAGGTGAAAACTGAAGTAGCCTATCTCTGTATTACAAAATATGTATTTCTGAGACAAGGTACATAATATTGATATAGAATTCAGGATTTTTTTGGAAGTTCATCATCTTCTATCCAAGCACAGGACAGTCAGGAGATTAACAATGTTCCAGCTCTCAGATGAACAAAATGTTCTCTCGCAGACAGTCAAGGTAATTTTCTCTCTCCTTCTCACTTTTCTTCTATATGCACCTCCCTTTATTTGTTTTTGGTGTCACTGTTAATCTGTCTCTAGTCAATGCCACAGGAATCAACATCAACAGTGGCCACAAAAAGTATTTAAACACTTAAAGCAATAATTCATCCAGAAATAAAAATTTACTCAGATTTGAAACATTTTAGCATTACATCACTTTTAGCATTATATCACTTGCTAAGTGATATAATGCTAAAAGTGATCCTCTGTGGATCCTCTGCAGTGACTGAGTGCCATCAGAATCAAAAACATCACAGTAATCCACAAGAAATACACATGACTCCAGCTGCATGTTTATAATAAACAAATTCATCATTAAGCCATTTTTAACTTCAAAACATTGTTTTTGGCTGTACATAATATTGCTTTAAAATATAAAAGTTCT
Source organism: Cyprinus carpio (assembly GCF_018340385.1). Lineage (NCBI taxonomy): Eukaryota > Metazoa > Chordata > Actinopteri > Cypriniformes > Cyprinidae > Cyprinus > Cyprinus carpio. The sequence continues at coordinate 25,380,620 of NC_056577.1, read as the reverse complement.
CATCTAAATCAGGAGAGAAATATGCACAGATCAAGCATTGTTTACAAGTGAAACAGTAAAGAAATATGTCAGTGGATTTTAATGTGAGAGGGCAACAGGCAATGGATATTTCACTGGAGGAAGCATTATTATGAACTGTGGATACATATTTTGGCCAGAAGCGATGGCCTAAAGTTAAAACACCTGGATTTGTTTCTTATAAACATGCAGCTTTTCACTTCACAAGATATTAAATTATGGACTGGAGTTGTGTGGATTATTGTGATGTTTTAGTTGTTTAAACTCCCATTCTGATGGCAACCATTGACTGTAGAGGATCCATTGGTGAGCAAGTGATGTAATGCCGAATTTCTGCAGATCTGTTATGATGACAACATAAACTCATCTACATCTTGGATAGTCTGAGTAATTTTTTTTTTTTTTTTTTTTTTTTTAAGAAAATCTTCATTTTGGGGTGGACTATTCCTTGATTCCACACTTAAACATATACATTTCATTGCCTTTGATAAAAAATATCAAGCTGAACATTATTTACTTAAATACATTTATTAGAAATTTGTATAGAAAATATTTTATCCATGCAATGAAATTCATATATTTTATTACATGTGACTCCATATTTTATTAGTGTCCAAACATTTTTCCAGAGCCATATTGTACAATATAATGAGGCCAACATACTCATTCAATGGAAAATATTTACCTATCCACTCTCCTTTCTCAGCCATTCCACCATTTCTTCCGAAGTCAATTAACTAACCTCTGCCATGTGCTAAATCTAGTAAATCAGACTGTGATGAGGCTGCACAGATATTTCTGCTATGTCCCATCTTGGTGTAAGTGATTTCATCTCTTACTGGGAAGATGCTTTGCAATCTTGTTCTCAGTGTGTCCACAGAAAGCCTTTAAGACAGTCACACAAACACATACTCATGCTACTGCACAGAATGGACCAGGGAGCACCTCTGAAGGAAATCTCAATAGACATGGAGATAAATGAGGAGGAGGAGGAGGAGGAGGAGGTGTTTTCACTCTTGGATCAGCGTGAAATTAATCCAAATGATGCTCCTGGTGTTACAGAAGCGCAAACAAACGGACAGGATTCATCGTCTCCTCACATTAACACAAAGGCTCTCATCAAGGACAGGGACCCAAAGGGAATCAACAAGTGTCTTAAGGCGAGTCATACAATCAACACAGTGCAGACTAATGTCCTGCTGCTCTTTTCAGGCTTGTACTAAGAGAGAGGTTTCTCCAGACTGATGGTGGTCCCATTTAGACTTTTTTCTCTGTTTAGACACAATACTAACCTCAGCCATGTGCTGAATATCTGTGTGTCTGTGTGTGTATCTGTCACATTTTGTCACTTTTACACATTGGTGGGGTTTTTGAAAATTCAGTTTGTACCTGTTTGTACTGTATACAGTATGAATTCTTGACTGAAAGCTATTGAACATTTCCATTTGAATAAAACTTAAATACAGACTATAAAATACATGTCAACTTGCCCCAGTATAAACGGGACAACTTGACTCAATCTGATTTATGAACAGTACTATTCTAGTAGGCTATTATTCATAAATGTCCTAGAACAGTTACATTTTTCAGTTAAAATCTATCGTAATTAGTAATTACATACTTGACCCTTACCTGAATGTTTTTCCGTATTGCTGTTTCTTAAAACAGCCTGTGGTGACTTGCTGTAATAGTCTTACAACTGAATCGACGGTAAAACGAATAAAGGGCGCTACTACGTTAGTAATGCTACAATGCCCTCCTATGTTAAATAACGGTATTGCAGGTCTTTTAAAGACAAAAGCACACAGATTTCAATTAACTCAGAGTAACCAGTTATCAAGAAGTTGGTAGGACGAGCTAAAGGTCCAAAACTATGGAGGCCTATAAATAGCTTTTCTGATGGTGTGTCTACTCAGGTGACCTTTGAGGATGTGCTAGCGGAGCCTGCTTCAGTGAGAAGCTTTGATAAGGTGTGGCTGTGGAGTCATGCTCTGTTTGAAGTGTCCCGACTCTGGGTTTACCGCATCGTTTCCCTGCTGCTCGCGGTCCCCGTGGCTCTGGCTGCAGGCCTTCTCTTTGCTGTCCTCAGCTGTCTACATATTTGGTGAGTCACGTGTGAGTGAACGGTAAATCCTAATAAAGCAACAATGTAAAAAATCAGTTATAAAACTAGTTATAACATTATATATTCCATTATAACGTTTTGTTAACAGTAGCAGGTTGTAAACACAATAGTTAACATGAACTAAAAGTAAACAATACAGTATTTATTAACCTTATTTAATCCTTATTTCTCCATATAATTTTAAAAATCAAAATGTATTATTATTATTGTTGTTGAAAGTGTTAACATATTTTTATGTAAATAAATAAACCTTAATACTGTGAAAAATATTTGTGATAGTTCATGGGCTCATGTTAATGTAAAACCTCATTGTCAAGTATTGCCTGTGCACATATAAGCAAAAGAAAATAACACAGATAAACACAGTATTTTAATAAATAGTTTCTATAGTAACATTTCCACCCTTGTCTTTTAAGCTTTTAAGCCTGTCAAAAAATAAACCTCATCTATAACAGCTTTCAGGGTGCATGATGTTTTTCCCCTTATGAATGTGTTTCAATTAGACTAGTCAAGGGCATTAACACACTTACACTAGTGACAGACAGGAAATCCGTCAAGCTTAGATCATTCAGGTGACTGCTATACCTCCCTCTGTCATTTAACATAGACAAAGCTGTTACATTCACTGTTCATTTTAATTTGAAACATGTGGGTCTGGGTTTTAAGAGCCTTGTGGATCACCTATGATGTGATATTTCCGAGAGAAGTAATTGCCAAGTGCACTCAGAATTGTATGGTTTGTCAAGTGAATCATTATATTTGCCACAAAGGCTTATCTGACACCAAAGCACAAAACTGAATTGAAAACTAAAAGAAGACCAGAAAGCTAATGAGGACTTATCTGCCTTCTCTCCCTATTTAGGCTGATAGTTCCCAGTGTGCAGCTCTTGGTCATAAACCTGCACTGGATAAAGGTGGTCTGGCATAATCTGCTGAAGATTGCAATCTCCCCCTTCTTCAGAAGTTTTGGAAAGTGCTGTGGATTCATCAGGATTGGTCTGGAAAATATTAATCGCATTTCAGAACTAAAGAAGCAGCTTTGAAAGTCAAGGGAATTCTGAAAATGATATCATGTACATCATATACATGTAAATGTCTCTTCGGTTGCATTTGATTTTGCATATGCAGTTGCAGCATATTTGAAACCTGCTTGTTTAAATTGAGGTGGTTTTTCTCATTTCATAATTTGGCAATATATCTTGGCAATATAAATAGAGTTGTACAGGTCTCTTGTAATGTAGGATACGATTTTTTGTAATACAGAAGTTGTAAACTAACTAATGAATAAGTCTTGCTAAGCTAATAATAGCAATAGATATAATAATAGAGACAATAATAACAATAATGTTCAACAATTTATACTGATTTATAACGATTCATAATTTATGTTTTATAACAAATACTGAATACTGAATAATTGCCATGTGTTGCTAAAAATACAATTACAAATTATCAGTCTCAAAAAGACAAATTTGCACACCAATGAGGCTTACATCCATCCTATCTACTTTCTTTGTCATCTTTTTAATAGTAGTCATCATTTATACCAATACACTTTATGAGATATTATGTATAAAGATGAGCCTCAATTCCCTGGTTCACATTTGAGACACCAAAATTGCTGGAAGAGGTAATAAATGACATTTACCAAGATTCCTCCAAGCATTTAAGAATGAATAAAATAAAAACAATACGTCTCATGAGGCAAAAGCTGCTCGTAGGAGAGTTTGTGAATAATCTCATCCTCATGCTAGGTTTCATCTAATCACCTTCTTTAAAAACAGTGGCAATTACTCAGCTTTGGCCGCTGAAAACAAACACTTTTAGTTACAGAAGATCTTTACAAGCCTGAGCTTTGCAGATCAGTATAGCAGCCAGCTTCTAATTTTGGCTCACGTTTAAATATTCTTCAGTTTCAAATTTCACTCTGGATTTAAATAAGTGCTAGTTAATTTAGTATAGAGTAGAACCGCCTGTGGATCTATGCTAAGTAAAGACAAGGATGATTCATCGCCACTGTTATAAACGGTCCCACTGATATAAACAGTAGACAGGCATGTCTGGGTGGGGTATTTTTGTGCCTCTCTCCCTCAGGACCTGAACCCATCCCAGCTCACAGAACACTGAAAATATTTCTCTAATTAGCAGAAAGACATACCACACACACCTCTGGCACATTTGCAGCCCCCTGTTCCTATCTTTGGCACATCTGAGCAAAGAATGTTCAAAACACCTTCTGTTTTTTTTTTGTTTTTTTGTTTTTTTAATCTTCTAGTAGTGTCATTCATTATAAATGGAGTAGACATAACAATGTGATGTATAGTAATGGCAGAATTATGCAAATGCTGAAACTGTTACATTATTAATTTAATCAATGAAACTATGAAAAGTGCACAAAAAATATGAAATAATTTTTACGAAATATTTTTTTTTATCTCAATGCCAGAACATAATAAACATATTTCTGTCTTACTTTTAACAGAAAAATATACCAGTTTAATTTTTTCATGTTTTTTTATTTATTTTTTTATTTTGTCTTGTCTTGTTTGGTTTTGAATAAGAAAGAAGGGCCTGGAGATGAGATAAACTGTTAAAGATTAAAATTATTAAAAAAAATTCTTATGATTTCAAGGAACCATTTGAAGTATGTATTGGACATTATTTGAATAGAACAGGATATTTATAGTTAACAAAAATTAAAGCCATAAAATAAAAAATAAATGTTTTTTATGTGAAATACAATAAATATTAGCAGAAATAAAAATATTACAAAATTATTTTATTTCAGTTAGTGGCCGAGACTTTTCTTATTTTCATTTAATTTTACTTGATGTACTAAAATAACTAAAACTGAAAAAAAAAGAATAAAAACTAAATAGACAATTTAAAAAACAATAATAATCATTAAAAAATAACTTTAACTGGAATTAAAATGAAGACTAATTCAAAATATTAAAGGGGTCATATGATGCGATTTCCATTTTTCCTTTCTCTTTGGAGTGTTACAAGCTCTTGGTGCATAAAGAAGTTGCAAAGACTAAAGTCTCAAATCCAAAGAGATATTCTTTATAAAAGTTAAATAGTCTCCTACCTAAAACGGCTCGTTCTAACATACCCCCACATCTCTACATCATGATGTGGGAAGATTTGCATAACGCCGCCCAAATGTTCATGCAAAGAAAGAAGGCGTAATTTTTATTCTCGCTGTTGCCGCCGCCGCCATGTTGTGGAGTTGTTGTGAAAGCGAAACTACTTTGTTTGGTCTTCCAAAAGAGGACACAACTAGAAATCAGTGGTTAAGTTGTATTTACAACACTGTTCCAGAACAGTTCAACAAAAAAATTCACACTTATGAATCAAACCTTATGGAGGACTGTTTCCTGATCCTGGAAGAGTAGACTACAATGCGGCTGTTCTGACTCACAGTCTGTAAGTACGTTTACATATTTAAAGGATTTGCCACTGATGATTCAAACCTGAGTTTTGAGCAGTGTAGAGTAGCGCTTGTTGTTTGTCATATCTCTGATCACAAATGAAGACATGGTTTTGTGTTTATGTAGTGTGATGCAAAAAAAGCCAGTATAAGTCAGCGGTTCTCAATTCCACTCCTCGCGCCCCCCTGCTCTGCACATTTTGTATGTCTCTCTTATCACTTCAGACGTTTGTTCTATTCGAACGTATGTGCCCTGCGAAGTGGACATCACAGGATATTCCACCATGATTCCAGTTCAAAGCGAACATATATGTTCCATTCAAAGCTACAACACCTTCACCATCTCCAATGGAAGTGTGCGAGATGTGAATTTAAATTGTATTTATTTATAGAGGTAAATGATGTCACACTTGTCCGTGTGTGAAGACGTTGCGCAGCATAAAACCATGAATGAATGTTCTGAAGTGAGGTAAACTTCAACAGATTTCCCCTGCTCAGGGAGTAGGGAGCACTGAACACTGTGTAGGGACCATGTCAATCGGAACACAGTTCATGCACAGAGCTCACTTCTAACGAGCTGATTATCTGAAAATGTTCTTTTTAGGAACATCATATGACCCCTTTAAATGAAAACAGTTTCTGTATCTCAGTGATACTAAAATAACACTAAAACAGAATAGTTTAATACAACAAAAAAAAAAGACACTATGCATTGTAAAAAAAAAAAGTACAATATGTCTAACTTGACTTGAGCCTTTGGGCATCAGTTTTCAGAGCAACACTTCACAGTGGAAATTCATGCCACTGTGCAATCCTGCCTGGCTGACCCCGCAGCCGTGTGTGAAATGTGACACGGTACTTGGTTTCCCCTTCAAGGGGTGCTTTTGCCAAGTGTGTGAGTTATGGACTGGGGAGTATGGGCTGTGTGGGGCAGAAGAGGTAATGGGTGGGGGTAGAGGAGGGGTAACATACAGTAGGGTGAGACAGTCAGCTTGAGCGAGAGAGAGAGAGATACAGGACCCTTCTTTTGACAGGAACCCCGGCCGGCGCAGCTGTCCCTAGCATTCCAGGCGTGTCATCGGTCCACAGATTGGAGAATTAAAAGGGACTAGAGACTGTGGGGCCATTCTGACATTTTTCCTTTGGTTGCTGACTTAGTTTGCTTTACTCTCCTTCCTTCGAACACTTCTGCATTACATCTATCCAACCAGTCTTGGGCCAGAGGCCCCCAATATGGCGGACCAGTATAACACCAATGAGGAGAAAATTCTGAAAGATAGTCACACCAAGGAGATTGATTTGATCAACAGGGACCCTAAGCAGATCAATGAAGATGTTGTCAAGGTATATGTCATTTTTGGTGTTACAGTAGTTCTGGTGTGTTTGGCACCGAGTTGATAATTTCAAAAGAAATGCCATTTAAACGAAAAGAAAGAACTTGTTGGTTTTGGAAAGTATTCGTAGAAGCTAATAGCTTGCACAAAAATAAAACTACATTTTTTTTTTTTTTTTAGCCAAAATAGCCCAATAAGCATATGCTTTACATAAATATGTACATATAACTTTATGAGAAAATTGACAAAGCTTTGCAAACTATTCACTAACTTCCTAAATGGTGGAATGGATACGTGTGGATAGGCGATCTAGTCCTTAGAGACAGACTTGTTTGTGTGTGAGCTGCACAACGCTTTATGCTGTAGCTACAAGGCATGACCCAAAAATAGCACTAAACCTACTTCATCTGGCAGGACAGTCCATACTATCAGTATTTATAGAAGGAGGTATAAGGGTGTGTCAGACAGCAAAATATATTACTTCTTCCCATGTGTTTTAATAATTCACTAAATTAGTAGAGGAAATTGTGCAATTAATTTAAGTTTGACTATTGAGCTATGTACAAATCATAAATTACAGTCTGGTTCAATCATTTCTAATATTTATTATTATTTTTTAGCAGATAATCATATATTATTATTATTTTTTGAAAGTTTGGTGCTCTATATGTTATGTATATATTTTTGAAAACCATGATACTTTATTCAGAATACAAAGGTTTTTTTTATAACAATGGTAAAAGTATTTACTGTCACTTTTGCTTTAATGTAATTCTTGCTGAATAAAAGTATGTATAGTATGTACAGTATTTTGAGTTTTAGATTTCCAATAATCTCTGTTTTATTCAAGAAACTGGGTTTAATTCCAAATGTTGTCAGTGCTATGCTATACTTGTATATACAGTACTATACTATATTTACCAAAGATCAGATTTTTCTGTCAGCCCTTAAATAGATTGTCACATAAAGATCTGAAATACTTCCTCTTAAATACTTTCCAGTTGTCACGAGATTGAAGCAAAAATAAATAAGGTGCCAGATTTTAATATCAAATGTTACTGTTTGGAGAATTAATCATCATCCATTTTAGGAGCTCAAGCAGAAGAGAACCCATGCCACATGCCTGCCAAATTATTGACAATGACTTTTGTTTGCACAATATACTAAGCAGGTTTTGGCAACAAATCTCTGGTTTTTGGATATTTGTACTAACCAGCAAATGTTGTCTCCCTCCTTAAAAAAAAAAAACAATTCGGTGGATTTTGAGGATGTGATAGCTGAGCCCGACGGCACTCACAGTATGGATGGAGTGTGGAAGGTCAGCTACACCACCTTCACCGTCTCCAAGTACTGGTGCTACCGTGTGCTGTCTGCCATCTTTGGCATCCCAGTGGCGCTGCTGTGGGGCTTCTGTTTTGCCTGCATCTCCTTCTGTCACATCTGGGCAGTCATGCCCTGCATTAAGAGCTATCTGATCGAGACCCAGTGCCTGAGTCGAATCTACTCTCTCTGCATCCATACCTTCTGTGACCCCTTGTTTGAAGCTCTAGGGAAAATTTTCAGCAGTGTACGGGTGGCATTACGCAAAGAGGTTTAGATTTTCAAAGTCAAAGTTTTCAATGTTCAGTCCTTGGAGGAAAATGTTATATTTTACAAATATAAAATTTTGGAGTGTGGATTTTGAGGTCCCTTAAAGACTACATGAATAATCTAATGTGGGCACAGTAAGTTTGCTACACTACAACAATTAATTAAACATCTAATTTTATGCCCCCAAATCTGACACTGAATAAAACATTGGAAATAACTTTTACCTTTAAAATGATGCCATGAATTCATGATGAAATATGTTTCATTCTTTCTTTAATTTGTAAGTTTTTCTAAAACTCACTTTTCCCTTAATAAATACCAAATGGTTCAGCTGTCAAAAAATAACATTATGATTTTGTAATTTGATCTATTTGCTTTCAACCCCTCACTTTAGTTGGCTTATTATATTCCACTTTTCAACACATTTACTCACAGTCAGACATATCAACACACAATTTATTTCAATAAATAAAAGCTACAGCTACACATATTGAATGTAAATAGGCAGTATATTTTCCAGGAGGAAAAATCAGTAGCTTTTTAAATGGGAAGTAACAAGCGTTTCAGTGAATAGTGTATTTAAACCTTTTAAAATAAATATTTTCTGCTGTTAATACTGCCTTTATCATTTTCTTTATCCTTCTAATCTTGCAGCAGTCATAAACAATTATGTGAAATTTCTTGTAAACAAGGATATTTTCAAATATTTTATAAAGATGAAGCAACAAACAGGCAGAAATCAAAGTTTTTAGAGCGATATTAAGCAAAATATGTAACTGGAATAAACATTTTAATCTCATTGATTACAAACACTCTCTCTTACTAGACAAGCATCCATAAAAGTGAAGGAGTAAACAATCACTCCTTGACTTTTTGAAAACAAATGGGTGTTTGTCATATTTAATTACCATATTGCATTGCAGAAACATTTTGCAAAGAGATGTGGTCCTTTGGGCATGACAGTAAAATGTACATGTGAAATGATAAAGAACAGTGATAACAACAACAACATGTATGTGCCAAAAATGAAAAGTGCTCGTGTTCTTAAAACAAACAAAAGTATTCTCTTTTGAAAAGTAAAGTTCATTAAAAAGAGCAACTGGCCATGTTTCTCATTAGGTTTCAGAAGAAACACTTCATATATGTCATCAACAATCTTGTTTCCATCTGTGTTTTGTTAACCTCCATATGTGAACTGTTTTGTGTAGTGAGGGACAGTTGCTTCCTTTTAACCCGTAAAATGATATAACCCTGCTGACGTCTTCAATGCAAAGTAAGTCAAACTTGATTTTTGACAATAAGTGAAAATTTTATTACTTTTCACTGCTTTTTTCATAAAGGGGAGACATGAGGATCAGTAAATGATGAGTTTTAATTTTTGAGTGAACTATCCCTTTACGGTTTAGTGGTTTTTGCATGTTTACATCATATCGGGGATATTTACACTTGGACACTCTAAGACATTTAAGCATGACAGAAATCCGATCTGTTGGTTTGAGACTCAGCCAAGAGTAAATCCATCTGGTTGTTGAGGCCATGAATGCAAACTTTGCTCCTCCTAAACATATCTGTGTCATGGCGGTTTTGTGAGCCCCAAACAGAATGCAGCACATTACGGTTATCTTTTGTATTGTCGAAGATAATTCAGCCACATCCTGTTTTTATGAGCCACATCAAGTGCAGCCAATTTTGGTGCCCACCATGACACGTTTATGTGCACCAAAGTGAATGCGCATGCACAATCAGATAGCAATTCAAATGACGTGTGACTAAATGTAAATAGAACATAAACATGGTCTGGAATTGAATGACATTCCTTCTGTAATGTCTAGAAAAAGGTAAGGAATAGATTACTGCTGCTCAAAGTCCTCAGAGATAAGAAAACGAAGTGGAGTAACTAAAATTACATTCTAAATAATTCCCAAACGAAAACACAGCTGAAGCAAACTGATTGTGACATTTGCAGTATTGTGTGGGTTTATATTTTAGATTTCCTGTCCTTTGTCTGGCTTTCAAAAATGTGAAAAGCTGGTTTTGAGGTATGTCTGGTTTATGTGACAGAGGTCTGGGTGATACTTCGCTGGCTGCTGGTACTTTTGATGACGTAGGTGGAGGAGTTGCTCTTACGGGAATCCTGCTCCGGATCACACCGGCACTGAGAGGACTTCAGATAGAGAGTGGAACAGCACAGCAGGTTCTGCTTCAGGTCATGGAAAAGATGCCCAGCAAAAAACATGTAGATCCAGGGGTTACAGCAGCTGTTCAGACTGGCCAGCAACATGGAAATGATGAAGGGCATTGCTGTGGAGAAGAAAACTGCTTTAAATACACAATGAAAACATTGTACTTCAACTGTGTGGTCTTGTTTGAACCTGTTCAATATTCTGCATTGTCAGTGCTTTCATCCTGTGTCTAATGTTACAAAAAATGACACATTTGACCTTTAAAAGTCAAATCAGCATTTCTGAAAACTTTAAATTTTACATTGAAAAAAAAAATGGTGTAGAAACAATTTTCACTCTTCACTCAAATTCCTAGTAAAATTCACAAACAACAAGTAGATTATGTGAAATTCTATAGTAGAAAAAATGAAATGGTATTTTCTTTTAAAACATACTCCAATATATTTTTTATAGTGTATGAATATGGTTCAGTTATATAAATATTATTTTCTTCATTTGTATTTTACACAATCACAAAGGTAAAATTAAAATATCTGCATGTGATTTTGATTCTATAATATTGACATTTACTTGATATGATCCAATAGCAATATTTGATATGAATGATATACAGTAAAAGGTGCTTTTTCAAGGTTCTATAAAACAACAATTATTAGAGTACAATTTACAAGAAAATACTGTTTCAGTCTTTTAAATTTCAAGTTTAATGTGTTATTTGGTTTGTAATTATTTGTAAAATGTACTAGCAATTTCTGAGTAAAAATGGTTTCAAAGTAAATTCTACAGCATTGTTTTTTAAGGTAGTGTCCTTTATTTAACTTCACACTGAACATTTCCTCATAGTGTATCTGATATTAGTGCAACTCAAATTTGAACGAACAATTGAAGTTCTGGGGAAGATGAAAACATATTTCTGGGCAGACATTACAAGCTAGTTCAACAGTCATTTGTGAAGCAGTACTACAGTATCTTGATAAGGGTCTGTGCCACTAGGCTGTTTATCTTTAGAAATCTAGAAACGGGGGGAAAGGAAAGCTTCATTTAACACAGTGTACAAAGCTCTGACATGTGTTATCACTCCCTACAATCTGTGCATACACCATGCGGCATAAAAAATTAATTGGTATGAGAAGCATGACGTGAGACAACTTCTTTATTATGAAAACAGCATTGGTGGACTGTGGTGTAATCAGAAAAATCTGTCACTGAGCTTCTTTAAGCTCTTTTACAAACAAGACAAATTTAGACAGAATAAAAAATGCATTGTTTGCTAGCTCATAACAATGCTGAAAGATATGTTAAGCCAGAAAGTAGGAGATGATTGACTGAGGTAAACTCGCTTTGCTTCTATTGTGATTGGGAATCATGGGAAAGATCTCAGGCATGAATAGAAAAGAAAAACCCCTTTAATCTTTATAGTTTTTATTAAACTATGGCATCAACAGTAGACCCTACTGTTCAACAGTGTGGGGTCATAAGATTTATGTATTTATTTTTTGAAAGAGATTAATATTTTTATTCAGCAAGGACACATTATATTGATCAAAAGTGACAGTAAAGACATGTATAATGTTATAAAGATTTTATCATAGTTCCCACAAAAATATTAAGCAGCACAGCTGATCATGTGACACTGACGAATGGTTGCTGAAAATTCAGCTTTAGCATCACAGGAATAATTCACACTTTAAAAGATACTGAAATGGTTAAAAGTTATTTTAAACTAATATTATTTCACAATATTACTATTCGTTACTGTATTTTTCATCAAATTAACGCATCCTTGGTGAGCATGTACTGTAATGACATCAGCAATTAATGAATAGTATTTTTTTTTATTAATAATTTTTAAAACATTAAACTAAAACCTAAGCCAATATAGAGTGTGCAGTCCATAAAAATAAAGAGCAGTTACAGGTGTAGGTGTATCAACATCTGATTTGAAAGCAGGTCTTTCAGTCAGAACTTTAAAAACTGTTTAAATAAATCGTTTTTAATCCTTTTACTAAAAATGTCTCAATTATCCCTTCTAATGAACCAAACTAAGACAAAAACTGACCATCCATGTTCAGGGATGTACACATGAGAAAAAAAATATCTAAAACCTGCAACTAAAAATGCACAAAGAACCAGGACAAAACTCTGAGCACTAACATGACATGAATCACCATTAGAATACTGACAAGACTTTGCAATGCATGGCGACTTGGGTACTCCTTAAATATTATTGTTAATGTGCAAAGAAGAAATGAGAACCAGGTGATGGCAATCAAAAGACTCATTAGTATTCTGGTAGTGAGATGACAGTGTACCGCGATTAAACGTGACATGTCTATTGCGGTCTATACGGGCTATTAAAAAAAATATATCCTTGAGAAATTTCTGGATGACCTCACTCTGACAAAAGGATGATACATGAGGGTAAAAAAAGAGAAGAAGAATCTGATACATGAACCATGAACCCATCTGAGCCCTTTCCCCAAACTCTTTCTGAAAGTACACTGTGGTGCATTTTAGAAAGATCTGACTGTGTCAGGAATAGAGTAACAACCAACTCATGCTTGTTGGGCTACGTACCCTAAAAAATAAATTGGTGGAAAAAACATCCAAAGGAAGGAATATCTTGGAGATGGACTATGCTGGGTTTTATTTTTGGAGCAAACAGAAGAAGGTGAGAACATCTTAAAACATAGTTTATAAAATATGAAACCACGCATTCCTGTGCATGTGTGCCAACAGAGGTCTAGAACTATTCCCAAAATTCAACAAACAACCATGACCATCACAGATTTAAACAAGACCAACCTAGTAAACTAAAAGCAAACTTGGCAACTATAAATAATATACAATGATTAAAAAAAGTTCAAGACCCAAACAGGTTGATGGGAACTTGTTCAGTGTACGTTTCTGTGCACTCGTGTGGTCATCCGCATCAAACCTTTCTGGGTTTGATTCTGTAGGCTCTCAGAGAAAAGGAAATTGAATTTAGAAATGAAGGAGTAAGCAACAAACCCAGATGGGGCTTCGGTCAAGTGTATCGCTTTTCTGTTTGCTACCTCTTATTTGTGCTGAGGTCATAGGCATCAGAGAAAACTGTACCATTGGCAGTTGGATCGATGAACAGAGAGAGAATGAAAGAGAAGATTCTTTAATATGAAGCTCAGAAAAAGAGTTTCCAGGCTGCAGAAGATTAAAAAACAAACAAAAAAGTGCTTTAGATATTCAGCACACTTCAAGTAAGATTCACAGATCTATTTTAGCACATTTTTTCCCATCAGATAGGTTTTTTTTTTTTTTTTTTATAATTAAAGTATTAAAATACACTACTGTTCAAAATGTTTATGTTAATATTTTTTAGGAAACTGTAAGATTTTTTTTTTTTAAGGATACTTCAATGGAATGTCTCATAGAAATTTTAAAAGACAACATTTATTTTATTTTTGACTGTAAAAGTCTTTTACAGGAAATATTGATAAGTGTTAAAAGTATTAATGTCTTTTAGAAAAATCATACAGACCACAAACTTTAGAAAGGTAATGTACAGTATATTTACAAAATTGAAGATAAAATGTTCTCGCAATGTAACTCTTTATTTTAGGAGCACTACAATTCAGTGACTGTCATTTGTCCAAATGTTTATCTGATTTAGACATTTCTGCAAAGATTTTTACTGTTCAAAAAAATGATAAATGCTTATTGGAAAGCTGTTTTTCTATTGTAATTTTAGTTAGTGACATGTAGATGAGACCAAACTAGCAGCCAAATCAGTGATTTGTGATAATAGTGATCCTGTGGCTCAGTGGTAGAGCATTGTGTTAGCAGCGCGAAAGGTTGTGGGTTCAATTCCCAGGGAACACATGTTAGGTAAAAAAAAAAAAAAAAAAAAAAAAAAATGTTTGCCTGAATGCACTTTAAGTCGCTTTGGATAAAAGCATCTGATAAATGTAAAATAAAGCAACCATATATAAGTTCAGCTGGAAGACACCGTTTTCAGCTGTCATTTAATCTTATCAGATCTGCAGCTGAGATTTGAGCAGATCAGATCATCAGAGTTTTAAAACTGATCCCTTGGTCTTAGCCAAAAGAAACAGCTCTTATTTCACACATTCGGAGAAATGTCTAGTAACTGCATTCCACTATGGCAGTGTCAGCCACTGTTGATGCATAAATCTGTTCAGTGTTGTCCTAATATTTAGACTGTGTGGATGTTTTGCTGAACTTAGCATGATGTGTGGATATTTTGTATGGTGGAGATCATGAAACGAGTGAGTATCTCACACTCTCTTTCCTCTGGGTCTGATAATATTTAATCTTTGTCTCTGAAGTGTACAACATGTGACTTTACCTTACTCATTTTTTTTATTGCCTCAAGACAAACATGGTAAAACTCATGGTAAGAACATTGTTCACTGACATTTTCTTTTAAATACACAAAAGTAGCCATGCAGTACCCTTAATGTTTTTGTAAGCTGATAAGTTTTAGGGTTTTGTCTACTGAAAACCTGGACTTTTGTGTGCATGTTAAAACAAAATGAATATTTATATAACAATTTGTCGAGCACATGATTTTATCATATGTAATATTCATGTCTTAGTTATATAATTCTTTTATATATTCAAAACAACAGTTATTTATCATCAGTTCTCCCTGGGTTTGTTTGGGTTGGCGATTTCTCATACTGCAGACAGTCATGATTTAATTGTTGCAGCTCTGCTGAATATTAATGTTTCCCTGAGGCTGGTCTTTATGGCTTCGCCATTTTTAGCGGACTACATCTGTAATGATTTAAAAGTAAGATGCCCATCACAGCAGTACTAGATCTGTACTGGCAAAACCTTCTTATCTGAAGAATTACAATAAATCAAAACCAGCTTCTTTTCTCGAGTCTTTGATAGAACACAATGTCAGAAACCATCTAACATGATTCTGAAACTTATTAGGCTAACTTTTTGAATTTGTTCAAATCTTATCTGATAATTGTATTTTCAACTGTAGCCTATACTTTTTGAACATTCAAAAAGATTTCCATGTTGAAATATGTTAGCTGAAAATACATTTATCATTCAAAAAAAAAAAAAAAAGACAGGAAGCACTGTGACATCGGTATACAGGGCTGGAAACACTATCATACAAGAACACCATCCTGCTGAGGTGACAGTAGAACCTTATGTTTTTAAAATACAAAGGCTTCAGATTTCATGTTTGAGGTATGACTGATGGAATTTGTCTTTAGAACAAAATAGGAAGCCTCTTTAAAGTTAAATATCTTACTCATTAATTTCAAATCTCCCCACAGTCTTCATGATTTTATGAAAATCTAAAAAAGTACTTTTTTAAAATTATTATTAATGCTCTTTCCATTAAAAAGTTGCATATTTTAAAACAATATCACGAATATTCAGATTATAAAACAGCACTTGCTGTTTAATAATTTAGATAAGCCTTAAAAGGTAAGCCTTTTGAAACCATTTTTACATTAAAAACACTGGCTTGGCTGGCTGGCTTTTCCATTTGTTGACATGGTTGATGGTTAGATTAATGGTTAGATTCAGATGTTAAATATCATAAATTAAGCTGGGTGCCCACCTTAGAGATAACCACAATATTTATAATGAAACCATCATATTATGTCATATAAATGATTTTAATAATATAATAAAATGTAATTTATTGTTACTACTGTAAAGCTATATTAAATTAGGGGCGGGATCTTCTTCAGTGCTTTCAGAATCTTTATTTTTTTATTTTTTTTCTATTTTTGAAATAATTTTTTTTTGTGACAGTATATTTATTGAACAAAAAAATTTTTTTTTTATCAAACTAATCAGAAAATAGTTCAAACTTTACTAAAGATATTGTTTTGAACAGGTATGAACTTATTAGTATACATTTGCATAAACAGATTTACGTGATTTACCCCATGCGTGGTGTAAAAGGCTCACCTGGTTACCTCATATAAGAATTTAAAACAAAACATACCATTTATTTATTTATTTATTTTCACACAAATCTGTTGCTCCATCAATGTTCAATAAAAATTATTTTTTTCTGCAATCATACAAAAACTTGAAAACCTTTTTGTAACTGCCACCAAAATATTAAAAGAGTCCCCAACTAATTATTAATTCTTGCTTCATGGATGCCACAAACGACACTAAAGGTAACAATCACCCCCGTGCTCAGTATTCATTTTGAATGACACGTGCATAAAATGCTAATCAAACTTTTAAAAGAAACTCACCTTCCCTTGGTGCTTCAGGATCCCATGCTGACCACATCTGTACGGAGAAAAACGGAGTCCAGCACACTATATAAGCCAGTACGATAACAAAGGTCATTTTAACAGTGGTGATTTTGGCCTTGGAGATGAGTTTGACACTGCTGACCCGCGTGAGTGTGCTGCCTTTCGATGCCTTGGGTGTGAGAGTGATACACTGGTCCTTCTTCGTCTTCCTTTTAAAGTTTTGCCATATTTTAAAACTTATCAGTCCGTAGCAGACGCTCAGAATGGCCACTGGTATGATGTATATTGTCAGACTAATCCATGTAATGTATGCCTTCGCTCCCCACGGCTGCACGAAATCTCCCCAGCAATCATATACTCCTGAACCCACCTCCCGTAAGGAAAATATATAAACCTGTGGGATGCTGAAAAGTAAGCTTAGTGCCCAAGAACAAATCACATAACAGCGGTCCTTTCGCTTGTGTAAAGAACGAAGGGGCTGGCAGATTGCCATACATCTGTCTATGGACATCAGCACCAGCATGTACGTGGAGGCGAACATCCCAACAATCTGAAGATATTTCACCAACCTGCACAGGATGTCTGGTCCATAAAAGCGAAATGTTATGTCCCAGATGAGTTGAGGAAGTACCTGGAAGACAGCCACGACCAGATCTGCAATGCTGAGGTGCTTCATGAAGTAGTACATGCGAGATTGACTGTGCTTGGCCGTGTGGATTGCAACAAGGACACAAAGGTTACCAGTGAGTGCCAAGAAGAGCACCAAGGCCAATACAGTGACTTCCACTTTTGCCACCTCTTCATTCCGCTTCAGCGGGTTCACCGTCTGGTTCACTCCGTAAGTTTCATTGTTGACGCTGGAGTTTCTAGATGACTCATTGAAGGACCAGAAGTCTTGATCCTTTAAGATGTCCTCCATGGTGCCAAAAAGCGCAGGCCTTCTTCTCCACAAATGTCAGAGAACTGATTAGATTTCCTCGGGCATAATCAGCCTGTACATAGGCTACCCTTTAACTTAACAGGTGGAAAGACAAGGATCTCCAGGAACAAGGAAAGTCCTTTGCTGCTTGGTGGTGATACCTCAGCTGTTTTTAACCTCTACTGTGAACTATATAAACATAAGAAGCATGGATTTTTTATTTATTCTTTGGTAATCCATCACATTTAGCACTATATTTCATTAATAGAGATTAAGCATGTTTTTTATGAATTATAAATCAAATAGATGCATTAAAGATGCATTATAAAAAAAATAACTAATTAATTTTTTTAAATATTTTAATGTGCAAGTACTTACAATTATTATCCATTTCACGAGGTTGTCAAGCTGCTGGCAGAGTAGGTGTAAAGGAGAGTCCTAGAGGTGGAGAAGCTCCTGTGCTCTCACTCAGCTCACACCGAATGGAGCGCGTCACGATATCAAGCACTTATACATCTTCTCAATGGTTCTTCCTACACTGACTTACCCATGACTTCCACTAGGGGTCCTTGTGCTTTATTGCAAAACAGTAAGTTCCTTTTCAGTGTGCTTTCTTGCATGTTGACTGCCTTGTAATCTTTTATTTTTGTTAAAGGACCATTTATGATAAACAAAGCTAATTTTAGTGTAATAAAATAAAACAATTTATAATGGGAATAATATAGAGCAAAATCTTTTTTTTGTTAAAGAGAGAAAAATACACAATATCATAAATGCAATTCTGCATGTAGATACTAATATTACTCAGCAGATATCTTTCTCAAGTACATTAGCACAGAAATATTTGACTAATTGATACAAAATATCAGCCAACACCGTTATCGCTGAATCGTGTTCATCTTTGGTTGCATTTGAGAGGTTGCAGCTCATGTTTTGAATTTCCACCTCAAGATGACTTATTAGTATGCCCCAAAAGGCCTTATCACACTCCATCAATTGAATGCCCGAGTCCTGATCTGCGTCAGCGTTTCTCTGTGGACGCACGCGCTGCCTACCAGGGTCAGGAGAAATTCTCAAAGTCAATACACTTCTAAAATAGTGCCAGCAGAGGAAGGACATGAACACTCAATTACAGAAATTATATAAATAATTGATGAGACACGATAACATGTTTTCATAATTTATAACAGAAAGTAATGCATTGATGAAATTTTTATTTTTTTTTATGATCAAACAAAGAACAGTAATATTTGTGTGTTTTATACATGCAGGTCACATTGTCCTTAAAATATGTTGTTAATCTGTCTGTGATAGTCACATTGGAGAGGATTAAAATATGTGAACTATGGACTATGATAATTCAAAGTTAAGTAGAAAAGGGATTTTATTTTATACAATAACATTACCAAATCCTAATTAACCTCAAGGTAACCATCTTGGACTCGCCAAACCTTTTCAATGAACAGAAATGATTTTTTTTCTAAGTGTGAAGAACATTTTAATAATCTGAACAAACTTTTCACTTATAAATAACCTTTTGGGCAGTAAAACAGTTCTGTGCATATTTAAGGGGTAGTTCTGTCACAATTTACTCACCCTCAAGTCAATGTTGTTACAAAACTTTGACTTTCTTTCTTCTGTTGAACATAAAAGAAGATATTTTGTGGGTAACCAAACAGTTACTGTCATCACAATTAAAAGAACCAAAGACTTAAACTACTTCAGTCTGTGTGCATTGACTTTATTAAATACACAAGTTTCACAATTTCTAGTGAATTACTGAAATAAATGAACTTCTCCATGACATTCTAATTCAGTGGTTCTCAACTCCAGGCCTCGGGACCCACTGCTCTGCACATTTTGAATGTTTCTGAATCTGACACACTCAGTTCAGTTCATGGATCTCTCTCCTAATGAGCTGATGATCTGAATCAGGTGCGATAAATAAGGGAGACAAACAAAATGTGCAGAGCAGTTATTCCATAGTAAAATATCAGCTCTTTTATGAAGAAATTTATTGAGATGCACCTGTATATATATATATATATATATATATATATATATATATATATATATATATATATATATATATATATATATATATATATATATATATATATATATATATACATCATATGGAAGTCAATGGGGACCAGCAATTCAACAGGAAAGATTCTTACAGGCTTGGGACAACTTGAGGGTGAGTAAATGATGATAGCATTTTCATTTTAGGTGGACTATCCCTGTAAAGGTTCTTAATGGAATCAAGGACAACAATAAAGAGACTTTAAGAGTGTATAGAATGACACTGTGCAATCCATCGACTGTGCTAAATCACCAATTTTGCTGTCACTCTTAACACCCAACCGTGGATTGTCCTCAATGTATCAAACAGGTCAGCTTCAAGAGGAATAAATCACTCCATAATTACTACAATTACACTCCATGTTACTACAACCTTAATGATTTCTAGCCCCACTGGTGAACTGGTATCTTGCCATCACTCATTTGGTTGGATGAGAAAAAAGAAACTCAGATATCCCAGGGAGCCATTGCAAGAAAATGGTTTGTTTGACTCCCTTTTAAACCATGCACTATCATGGCCAATAGAACTAAATCTAAGACACTGAAAGGAAGTAAATGGAGCTTTATTGCATGGCATGTCTGTTCATTTGCATTAAATCACTTTGCCTTATTATGTTCCAAACAACGTCTGCCTACAATACCCTTGGTGAAAATGTATAAAAATCAGTTCAGTTGCCTCATATAGGTTCAAAGAATCCCTGTCACAGTGCTGAGAGAAAACTTGCTGAGACCATGAAGAGCTGTAAATTACAGATGTCAGTGGCATCTCTAGTTAAATCTCAAGATGTTTCCTGCTGCACATTGCCAAAGCCAGGTAGCCTCTGAATGGGGTTCACATGTCAACTTCAATTTTAAGACAAATTTATCCAAACAGCTCTTGTGGAGTGACATGCACAGATTACCAAGCTTGACAAAATTCTTTTAACAAGTCCATGTCATGCTCATAGAGAATCAAAGTGAGCAGGCCCAGCTTCCTGGCATGCACTAAGGCTCATAATTGGTGTAATAACACCATCTCTACCACAGAAGCATCCTAAAATCTAATTTTCTCACCAAAGAGGGGCTCAGAATATGACTGCAGTCACCTTATGTAATCACTGTTTTGAGCTTCAAAAACAGTCTGGCTACTTCTACAGAAAATAGCAGGACCTGGCTGACCCCATAGGAGATATATTCTTCTGACTGTGCTGTTTATTTACAACAAAGCTCACTCATTATTCTCAGCGCTAGCAGTGGCGGAAGGGAACAGGTCTGGATTTCTTCTAGAAACTTTAAACACGTTCAGTCAACTTTGAGAAAAAGGGTCATTTCTGCTCTAAATGGCTTTAAAGCTCAGGAAAAAAGTTTTCATATGTATAACACTAAAAAACCAAATCATTATTTTTACAGCACCTTTATCTACATTATGATTTGATTTGGCCCATTATGACTGAACAGTAAGCCTGGTTTTCATTATCATCCCTGGCACAACTCCACCATAATTAGATTTTTAAATTTCATTCACTTTGGCAAGTTGTAATTGGTTAAAACAAAAACAATGCTATATGAAAGTATCTGGAAACGGTCAACAGTCCCATAAAATATAAATCAATGGAAAAAATAATCAAATTAAACATAAATTAATTTGCATAGGCCAGGGGGGTTGATTATTTGTAAGATCTGTGGTTGTGCTGTACAAAATACAACCCAGATGAAATAAAGTGAGAAAGAAATATTCTTTAATTGAATATACATAACACAACTTTGATGAGGACGTCTGACTGTGCGATGAACTCAGATGGTGGCACAATAATTAATGCAAAAGTTATGCACATGTCATTAATATATAATGAGCTGAATTATCACAATCACTGTTCATTAAAGAGAGTGTGTATACACTAATGTTAAAAAGTGTGTGGTCATTGTTTTAATGGTTAATGTTGTTGAAAGAAGTCTCTTATACTCACCAAGAATACATTTATTTAATAAAAACATAGCTGAAACAGTAATTTTGTAATATTATCATTTTCAGCAGCCGTCCCATGTGAAAGAAAGAGTGTGCCCTGAAGGTATAATGGTGTTTTGGTAATCGACAACTAAATGACACAGACGTCAAAGAAAGGTAAATATTGTTATACATAAGATTGGTTCAAAGTCAACCTTGCAGTTACTGGAAACCAAGTTACTCCTGATGAGTGGTTGGCCTTTCATTGATCATTGCTACATAGTCGATAGCCATTTGTGAGTGTGAATGTGTCTGTTTTATATCAACATAATCATAATAATATACAGAGCATGTTTAAAGGGCTACTATGTGTATCATTCACAGACAAATATTTATGTCTATGATAATACATTGCATGTTGTAAGAGATCTGATGTACATTCTAAATGGGCACATTGTTTATCTGATAATAAACTGAATACACAGTATGACATTAAATCAAGTCAGTGAAGGGTAGTCTGACTTTATATTTACCTTCACACAGACAGATGTGTGCACACGGCGAAAGAGAGAGAGAGAAAGACAGAGGACAAAGACACAAAACAGGACAGAGAGAAAACATTACAGATCACGCTATTTAAATGCAGCAGTGTACAGTGAAAATGCAGAACTGGCCTTGATATCAAAGCTAAAGATGAAGGCTACAGATGTGATTTCCATAGTGGAAAAGAGTGCTTCAAATTGTCTTTGTGTTGATTTTATTTTTAGACTTAGTGGGATCAGAATCACAATAAAACTGTTTGTATAGTTGTATTATAATAATGCTTAAAAACTCATGCATTCCTACTGCCTATGTATGTGTGAGTTTTTAAGCATTATTATAACATACTTGAAAAAAAGGAGATGAGCAATGTGGCTGTAGAATTATAGCCATAGAGGAAACATTTCCTTTTCCACTTGGCCAGAAAGTTTTCTATTTGGCAGATGCATTTGATTAGTGCAGATCCAGATTTGAATGGTAAATGATTCACATATGTTGTAGGATATTTTGTACTGTTGACAAAAACTAAGAAAGAAATTAACAAACCGTGCATTAAACATACTGATGATGTGATGATAGATATGACTGATCTAAGCACTGAAAATATGCAGCTTTCTCCACACAAAAGATGATTCAAATGGTATTTGACAAACTCACCCATTATAGAATGCAAAACCTTTTTAAGAAATATGATGAGATTTGTTTTAGTGAGGAATAACTTACTAAAAATATATTCCAAGAAAGACGTTACAAAAAAAAGTATTTTATAAGTATTAATAAAATCTAATTAAATATAATGGTTACCATGTAAAAATATTGTTATATAATAGTAATCATCATCATCATCATAATGTATGATGTCTCTGTTTTGTTTTACTGACTTATAAGAACTTGAATCCTCCGTCTAATTAGTCTAACCTTGCTTTGATATAACAGCTATTTGAGGCAGCATGATTGTCAACCCTTAAGGTACTTTTAAGGATCCAAAAATGTTATATATATATATATATATATATATATATATATATATATATATATATATATATATATATATAATATATATTTAAAGGGCACTTGACGTTGTGCAGAGAGTTAAAATAAAAAATTATTTGTTATTACTGTAATTGTTTTCTATTATATGGGGCATCACTCATAAATGACACATGTAAATGCTAATGAAAACAGTCATGATAAGCAGATTAAATCTTGGCATGCATGAAGTGATGCATTCTGGGAGTTTTGGCAGTACTGTTGTACACTTCAAGGGTGACAGATAAAACAAGTTCACTCTTTATTAACATAGACAAGCATGACAAGATATCCCTGGATCAAATATTTAGATATAAATCCAAAACAGGCCCCAAACATCAAAATGAAACTTGAATTTGGATGCCAGTGTTGAGATTCCTTTCAAATCAGCAGTAAATGAAATGAACACAGGGTATAGTTCAAGCTCTGCTAAGTATTTCTAAACCGTGCTGCTACAGAGCTGTATATAGAGTGAGATAGCATCACTCTATATACGAAAAACGAGAAACTGGTGATTAGGGATGGTATACACCCACAGAAAAGTTAATATACTTAAAAAGTCCAGAGTGTGTAATGAAGTGTACGTTGGATGTGTGGGAATTAATGTACAAACCTCATTCAAAGAATAGCAAATCCCTGCCTACGACACCTCATTTACTTAAAACAAATTTAATCTTCTTAGTGAACAAAATTAGCTCATTAGCCTGAGCTAGCCACTAGCAAGAGAGACCGAGAAAGATACCTCAGATCTATATTGATACAGAGGAACCCTGGAGTCTACCTTAATCTTCATAACGAAAAAGTTCTTTGTTTCTTAGAAAGTAACTTTCCAATTAGCGTAATTTCTGAGGTCTTTGAGGGCTGTTTATATATCTTTGTTTCTAATATAGATCAATTTAAAGGCAGGCAATGTCTGATTTTAGTGCAAAAGCAACTAGAGAGGGATATTTTACAGAAGATCTAGAATAACCGTCATCTGGACAGCTGGACTCTTTACATTAACTGAGGTTTTCAAAATTGAGGCATTTACTTATCTGAAAAGCTTTGAGCAGATTATTGCAGTCAAATTTGTGCAAATTTATTTAAGGAATTCTCCACCCAAAATGAAACAGCTGAAAATGTACTCACCCTCAGGCAGTCCAAGATGTAGATGAGTTTGTTTCTTCATTAGAACATTTACCATTACATCACTTGTTCACCAATGGATCCTCTGCAGTGAATAGGTGCCGTCAGAATGAGAGTCCAAACAGCTGATAAAAACATCACAATAATCCACAACTAATCAACACAACTAATCAATAAACTGAAAAGCTGCATGTTTGTAAGAAACAAATCAATCGTTAAGGCTTTTTAATTGTAATCTCTGTCTTACAATACCAGTCCATAATCTACAATAATGCCTCCTCCAGTGAAATCACATCAAAATCCACCAACTTTTTTCGTTTGTTTAGATCTGTTTTGGACTGTTGCTTGTAAACTTGCTTGATCTGTGCATATTTCTCTCCTGATTCAGATGAGACAACTTTTATTTTACAGGAGAAAGCAATATGGATAGAGGGTGAAATATTCCTTTAAACTGAACTGCAAATTGTGATCTTAATTGTGAGTTTTGCATGCCTTTTGCTTATTTTCAAGCCCCTGATATATTGCATGAACACACAACATATGTGACATAAGAAACATGTTGTTTGCCAACATGTACAACACGATTTACAAACTATTGGGGGCATTGTGTGTGAATAAACGTGATATATTTCTTAGCATCCTAATTTTTTTTTTTTGTCTTGGTCATTCGATGCTCTCATCCTCACTGAATATCCCCCCATTTTCTGGTCCTGATAACTGCAGTATTATGGCCAGTCAGTGTGCTCAGGCCGGGCTAGATAGCAGCAAATCTGTTAGAAGTGTCCTGAGGATCACACAGAAATAGAACGAGCCATTTTTGCATCAGACTGGCATGCAATGTAAGATGGGTTGGTGAATCAGTCTGGATTGAATCAGCTCGGATCGCTTACTCGCTCACTGAACCACAGGTTATCATAACCTGAAATGAGCTGAGGACCATTATGTGTTCATTTTGAAAAACAATGTTAAGATGCAAATTTGTATGATTAGGGAAACTGTTTCGTTATTTCAGTCAGGACCTCTTTGTCAGAGTATATTTATTATAATTATAAAGCATACAGTTAGTGTTGGCGGTATGGTTCTGTTCTGGGCAAAACTCCCCACACCTGTCCATGCAGCCATGCTTGGACAGAGCGGGGAGAGCAGCAAGTCTAACCCCCCGGTTTACAGAACAGATCCAGTATATGCATACATAATTACAATTTACATGAGTGAAGATACAAAATACATGATAGAGAATGCTTGCAATATAGTGAACTGTATATGGGAAAAAAAACAGATTAGGTTACAGGTTCGGTTAGGTGGAGTTGTGGTTGGAGAAGGGAGTTTGATTGCGAACAGTGATGCGATAGAAGAGATGCTGATGAATGGGAATTTAAATGGACCGCTGTGATAAGTGTCAAAACTGGATTGGTATTGTCACAGGCCGGCTCATAGCCCGTGGCAAAAATGAGGGGACACAAACAAGTATAGGCCAATCAAAGAAAAATGTACTTTATTGTAAACCAAAACTATTAACTTTAACCAAAGAAAAAGGAATGAGGTGTGAGAATGTCATAATGTAAGGTGTGTGTAAAGTGCATGGATGAAGGAAGAGCTGACTATCAGCTGATGGGAGCTTGGCTGACATGGCCTGCCTGAACTAACGCGATGCTTGATTATAAATTATATTTTTTAAATTTTAACATCAATAAATAATAGTATTAAAGGAATAGATTACCCAAAAATGAAAATTTGCTGAAAAAATACATTTTTTGCCCCAGCTGTTGGGACTCTCATTCTGATGGCACCCATTCACTGCAAAGGATCCATTTGTGAGCAAGTGGTGAAATGCTAAATTTCTCTAAATCTGTTCCCATCAAGAAACAAACTCATCTACATCTTGGATGGCCTGAGGGTGAGTAAATTGTAATGTTAATTGAAATGTGTGCAATTTTGGGATGGATTATTTCCTGAATTATCCTTTAGCATGTCTCCCTCAGGCTGCAAAAACAAAATCCCATAGGAAACACTAGGATATTGTGTGTACGCAAACACAAGAAACGTCATCAGCCCTATTTTATGTATGCTCAACATGATGAAATTTGTATGTGGCATTCAGACAAGAGGATTGACACATTTGGTAAAGAACCACAGAGACAAAAAGAAAGACAGATAAAAAAATAAACAAACATATATAAAGAGAAGAGAGAGACACATAGAAACAGATAGATAAAGACATAGAGAAAGAGAGAGAGAGATAGAGAGAGAGAGAGAGAGAGAGTAGCTAAATTGGTGCTAAATTGGTTAATTCAGCCCATAAGTGAGAGAATAGCAAACAAATACAGTAGACCTAAGAGGGGTGTGACCTTTTGGGAGAGACCATGGTTTGGCTATCATACAGTGAATGGAGCATTGCTATAATGAGAGTATGGAAAAGTGAAGGGCAGTTCTTAAAATTCACCTCCATTCACCACTGAATCTCTTGAGTTCTCCCATCCTTGCGAGAACATTCTTTATAGACCAGACAAAAAATTATTCACTGGAATGTCTGGTGCCAACAATGATGGTAAAAGACAGAGAGAAAAGGAAACAGGACTTCAATGAATCTCAATTCAGGTGCAACAGTAATTAATCCCGGAGAGTATAGGGGGAAAAGCCTATGGTGGGAATATAAACCATTTAAACCTACTGCACTGTGTCCCATAGAGTGAACACTTGATTTTTTAAACGATGCAGAGACACGAAGGGACAATGAGTCCAAACTAAAGTGTGTTTGGATTGGCTTTTTCAATTGTTCTATTTTCAACTTTGTTGTAAATTCAAATACTTCTGGCACTCAGTGTCAGTATGCTCCCCCTTGTTTGCATACAATATGATTTTGTATAATATATAATATAAAAACACTAATATTGCGAAATATTATTACAATTTAAAAGAACTGATATACTGTTAATACATTTTAACACTTTATTTATTCCTGTGATGGCAAACCTGAATTTGCTGATTTTTAAATAATAAACATTTATTCTTTGATGACCTTTGATGAGCATTTATTTGTAATATTTTTTTTTTCTTTTCATTTTGACCTTTTGTAACATTGTCTTTACTTTCACTTTTGATCAACATAATGTGTCCTTGCTGAATAAAATTATTAATTAAAAAATAATTAATTGGATAACAGGAAATTAAAAGGAAAGGAAACAAACTACATGAAGAGAAACAAAACAAAACTATTTTTTAAAAAATAGTTGTTATATTGTATATATATATATTGCCTTAAATTATCTTTTGTTTCATTTCATGAATGTCCCCTTAAGAGGTATATACTATGATTTTCAAGCAAATATGGTATACCTGTAGGTCACTGTCAAGACAGTAGTTTTCATATTCTCAAAGCTATACATAAATTCAATCTTCGAGCAGAGGGTAAAAATATGGCATCATAACACTAAAACATCCCTGGAGAAACCCAAACAAGCACTAGCACAAGTAAATCTGCACAGCTCTTCAATTTAAACTGCACTACTAGTCTGGAAAAACAAAGGTCATACAAAACCACAAATCATCAGGCCTGTGAAATAAGAAACACAGTATAAAGTACACTGATTCTACAATGCTAAATGGCCACAATGTGATCAAGAAACAGCTAAATGTTTACTTCTTAAGGGTTTTCTTTACTGTGTGAGATACTGATGTTATAAAAGTTTTATTTGTGTGATAATCCCTTAAATTTATTGTTTTAAGCTTTCATATCTGAATCAACATCTTTTGACTATGCATTACAGGTCTACATAACCAGGATTGTAGAAGCGTCAGGGCTATCTGTGCTCTATTGTGGTTATTTCTGCTGGAATTGTGTCATTCTATTCTGCCCACAAAGAAGCGTTTTAGTCCAGTTCCTAAAGCTGTTTGCCTGTGAGACGGAAGCTATTAAAACCTGCCATTACGGAACTATTAGTCTAAAAATACCTCCCTCAAGTTAAAAATTTCACCTTTCCCTGAGGTAACCATTCAACTTCTGCTACCTCCACTTTTACGGAGTATTTATGGTCTCTCAGTTTTTTAATGTAGCTGTAAACTGAAGCTGTTTTTAATATTATTATCATTAATAATAATAATAATAATAATAGCCCCCTGTATTTTCTTACATTTTGATTACCTATTATTTCCCAAACATTTGAAAACACATTTACTTTCCTCAAATACTTGAACTGAATACTTGAACAATTGGCTGTAACCTACAAAATTAAAAACAAAAGCAGCTGTAAATACTGTTCAGGTATCATCAATAGACGCTCTGTTAGAACTGATTTTAAACAATTGGCCAGTAAATATCTTGATATTACTGAAACTGCAACTAAAAAATTCCACTTACCCTCAGACTTTCCATAGTTATAAGTGTTTTCTTCAAATTTGAGCAAATCTGTGTCTGTACAAGCACTAAAGCCATAACTAGATACTAAATGGAATTAGTATACTAAATGGAATAATAATATTATATTTAATGTTAAATTACAGGAAAATGGTAAATATTTGATTGTGAGCGTTGGCTGATTTCTCACCCTGAAATCATGTGACGTTTGAAGCTAAAGTGTGGCTTTCATCAACATAAAGCAAGACTCTCAATTTGAGTTTCTAAGGATGTATCACATGGTGGAATTAAGGCTAGGGCAGGCAGTGAATGCAAATGATGCTTATTAAAGCTGTTCAAATGTCGACCTGATAATGATGTCACAGTGACGCAGGACAGCAGCATTCAGTGGACAAATTCAAAGCTATCAAACTGGCTTCCTTCATTCGTCCCGACATTAATTAGTCATTTTCATCTTCGGATTCGGCACACTCAACCTTGTATTGTACCACACACACACAGACATAATGATTCACTATTCTCTATAAATACTCAAAGAGGTGTAATTTTACTGTAAATCATGTTGACATTTGGCAGACGGGGTCTTGGCCAGATGCAGCACATTTAGCTGTTATGCTGTTTGCTGCTGTTTTGTCTCACAGACAGGTCGAAGGACTCGGGCTGAGGAAGGAGAATCGTTGCATACTTTATGCATTCACATTGATTTAAATTCAGTTTGTTCTGAGACATCTAGTCCAAGCCTTTGGAACTCATTTAAATGTATAAATAGAACAAGAATCTATAGATCCTGCACCACAGTATTTGCTCTGTGCAAATGAATGAGCTCTCCAAATGAATGCATAATTCAACCAAGTCCTTTTACATCATAACCTTATGTAATAATGATGATAAGCTTTGGGGTCTTTGAGGATACTGTCCTTATCGGCAAATGGAAGGTAGTTTTCTAAATTTCTAAAGTTGGTAAAAGCTTGAGTGATTGGCAAGCCTTTTTGAAATCAAATTCAATTGTGGTCTTTGTTTTTCCATCAAAATATTTTCAAATGGAAATAAACAGACATTAAGCCATGAAATAATATATTTAATTTTAAAAATGATTTGTCAATTAGACACAATTGCCTGTAATTACACTCTCATGGAGTCACAGAGCTTCTCCAGACAAGCGTGATTAATTAGAAAGCCTTATCCAGGCTTCATGCTCAGCTCGACAAATTCATGTCCAGCATGTGGAAATCCTATGAAAGTGCTAAAAATTATTTGATTCATAAAAAAGCCTTATGCTGGGATTCTTTACTGGATTGCCTGATTAGCTTTGCATTGAGTGTGTCCTTGGCCAAGTCAGAACCAGCATGAGTTGAAAGGCTTCCAAGAGATCCTGAAATCAAGCTGCAGATTGAAGGAGAGCCGCTCACATCTGCTCATGTGAATGAATAGACTCTAAACTGGACAATCACAAGTACAGAATCCGTCACTTGCAGTGATATAATCTTCAATGTTCTACACAGTTTTTAGCTATTGAATCAGCTTCAATAGTCTCAATAGACATAACAAGCAATGATGATTTAAAAAAGTCATTAAAAATCCAAATTAACTTATTTACAAGGCAGTAAATAAAAAAAAAAATGTCATCAATGAACTGCAGCTGTTCACTTCTAATATTTGTATTTTTTACAATTAAATAGAAGAGTACTAATCTGAAATGAATGCAAAAATGAAGATGCTGCATTAAATCTCATGGATCAAATGGATCTCACAAATTTAACAGCTCCCTGAAATTCCCCCATGGGACTGTAAAGCACGTAGAGTACAAGAAAGAATCAAGATTAGTGAAATCCAGCTGCGCACCTCTCCTGCTGAATGGATTTGGAAGTACACAGACTAAAGGTAAACAGCTTGGAACACAGTATGTGCAGAGACTGTCATACAGTGAGGAGGTAGAAGAAGAGGTTTATCCATTATGCTTTGAAGGATTTCTCTATATGTAAGACATGCTTTCTCTCTCGCTTTCAATTTCTCCTGCACTCTTTCCCTCCTCTCCCTCTAAATTAAATCAGGTTTTTTCCCATGTGTTAAATAGAAGTCGCACCCCACTACCCCTGTGGTATTAGAATTTGTGTGCATTTCCACACTAGCACTCAGTATGTTGCAATGCAGAAAATCACATCTAATTTGCCCAGGAACTCTGTTGGTTTGACGAAGCGGTTAGAATGGCTGAGGTAGTCTGAAGTTCACCCATCATCCTGTGAAAAGCAATCAGGTTATTCTGGAGTCTTTATATTGATAATAAAGATTATCAGAGGGCTACCTGAGAAACAGCCTACTGTCACAAATCACATGAACTGCATGAAGTGCACAGATTCTTGGCTATGAAGGAAACCGAAAAAAAAAAAAAAAAAAAAAAAACGAAAAAAAAAATGTTCAAAAGTTTTGGGTCAATAAGATTTTTTTTTAAAAAATAGTATTGTATTAAATTGATCAAAAGTCACTGTAAAACAAGATTTATATAAATGTTTTTATATAAACACATTTTATATAAATGCTACTTATTTTGAACTTTATATTCATTAAAGAATCTCACAAAAATCATGGCTATCACAACTTCCACAAAAATATTAAGCAGCTTAACACTGATAATAAAAAAGGAAAAGTTTCCTGAGCAACCAACCAGCATGTAAGAATGTTTTCTGA
Organism: Cyprinus carpio; assembly: GCF_018340385.1. Lineage (NCBI taxonomy): Eukaryota > Metazoa > Chordata > Actinopteri > Cypriniformes > Cyprinidae > Cyprinus > Cyprinus carpio. The sequence continues at coordinate 25,349,031 of NC_056577.1, read as the reverse complement.
ATGATCATCATTGGAGAAATGGTTGATGAAAATACAGCTTTGCCTCACAGGAATAAATTACGTTTTAAATTTTACATTTAAAATTTACATTTCAATTTACTTTAATTTAAATAAGTTTTGAAAAAAATAAAAAAAATTACCCATCCCCAAACTTTTGCGCAATAGTGTATGTATACTGCACCTAAATAAATAATAAATGCACAAAACAATTTATGATTTTAGCATGGCAAAAAAATAAAAAAATAAAAAAATAAATAAAATTCAATTCAATTGATTTCCAAGCCATGTCTACCAGAACTTCACAGAGACTGGTGTGTGGGTTATGACTCTGGCAAGTAAGCAACCACCCAGATTATAATAGCAATGCAGTAACATCCATCTAGATCCCCCATACTATATTGCAATACCTAAAAGTCCTCCAGAGTGCCCAGCAAGTGTATAGCAATACCCTGGCAATCACCAGGGTAAAAAAAAAACTACATGTTTTTCTTCAGAAAAAATAAGAATCTAGTTTAACATGAATCTTGTGCTTTGTAAATTGTACTAAAGACCAGAATGGTGCTAGCTACATTTACACAAAAAGCAACAAATCACTCTTAAAGTACAGCCACTTTCACACATACACAAATGGACCTGAAGGAAGAAGAAACAAGGCAAGATAACATGCAACGGGCTTGCTTCAGTGGCTCATCACACATTGTGAATACTCAGCAGGATGTTTTTTTTTCAATTTCTCAAGGCCATCTGGAAGCAGCACAAGAGATTGGGATCAAGTTGGAAGTTACAGTTCCTGTTGTACTCTACATGTTCTCTACCTTAATGTGACTTGAGGGATAGGGGATATCTCCCATAGCATCACAAAAGAGACGACAGAACTCATACTGGACACAAATTAGATGTGATTGTTGGTGTATCAGGGTTATCAGAGCTGGCTTTTCTTCCAATAGACAAATAAGGGCAAATTCAACTGTGGAACCACAGAGTAGATGTATTGTTGCCTATTTGTGCACTCCATGTTTGATATTACTGGACATTTGGGGAAACAGTAAAGTATTTTTCCATTTTTCAATCCAACTACATCAGAATGCTCAAAACCTGACAAAAAATGTAAATGATAAAAATTGGATTTCTACAGTTTTGCACTCTCACAGCAAAATAACATTTACATGTAATTTAGCAGATGCTTTTATCCAAAATGAATTGCAACAGTGGAAGCACAGGTGATTATTTCTAATAAGACTGCAAATGCAAACTATATTTTTCCATTTTTTAAGAAAATGTAAATGGTGTTCCTGAGCAAAATTCTAGGGTGATTCTAAGGTGTTGTGGGTGGTCGCCAGGTATTAATATGTTGTTGCTAAACCAAAAGAGCCCACCTCCAAGTCTCTGATATTTAGGTGCCTTAATATGGCTCAAGTCCTTCCTTCAATGTAGGAATGTATTTTTCGGCTATTTTATTAACCACCAGGTGAAAGTCATAGGTTCAACCACTTAGAAAAAACAGAGTAAGCAGTACATTCTTCAAAATAAAGGTTCCAAAAGGGAGTTTTTGAAGCATTTTTGGGTTACCCAGTTCTTAAAAGAACCATTTTTTCTTAGTGTGAAGAACATTTTAATAATCTAAAAAAAAAGCTCTAAATAAGCTTTTATGCAATGGAAAGTTTCCATGGATTTTGAACATTTGTCATGGAACCAGTGCCAGTACAGAACCTTTAATTATTAGGAGTGTAACAATATATATACATACATATACATATAACTATATATATATATATATATATATAACTAACTATATATATATATATATATATATATTATATATATATATATATATATATATATATATATATATAATATATATATATATATATATATATATATAAAAATACAGGACTATTTGTTTTGTCAATACATTAAAAATCCTTAATACCTCATTTCATGTCTTCTGTTTCTAGTTTTTCCTGCAGCTGTATGTGTGTTGTTGTGGACAAGCGAATCACTTCAGTTATGTGGCTCATCCTGGACCTCTCGCTCATCAGCAGCTGCTATTTGGTTCGATTTATGCCTTTATGAGCTAATCAAGTCACAAGGCTTCGCTGTTCCACTTATCAGCACCATTCAGGTGTAAAAACCAAATTGAAATGAAAAGCAAATGATAGAAGGCATTTCAATATGGAATCAGCTGTAAAAACAAGGTGGGAGTATTATCACTGTCAATTATGGACACTATAGACGATAGGATGACATCAATTGCTGCTGCTTTTTCTTTTTTCAATTAAAACAAGGATGAACAAGAGATGCAGCTCTTAATAATGCCATATCTTTCAGGACAGCAACAGGGAGATACTGTTACTTTAGTATTTTGCATGTATTAATCATTATCATATAATAATGGTCAGAAAATCAGAATTATACACCTCAATGAAGCTATATTAATCTTTCTAAAAAGATATGTTTTGCTAAAGGGTTTGTGCAGATAAATGTTTATTTACTTCTGTGTACTTTTTATTTGGAAATGTCACCCCTTCAAAGAAACTGTGAGTTATGTGAGAGGGAGCAGAGCTCTGTGGGAGTTACATACGCATGAGAGGCAATGCATCATGGGAGCAGACTCACCTTTCCGCCCATGAGATTGCAGTGGGAGAAAATCAGAGCAATCAATCTGGTTCTCTTCTGGTTCAGGCCCTTCACTAAACATGGTCCACTGCATGGCTGGACAATAACTAAAAGCAACAGTGGAAAAAGTCATTTCTGAGTTGCTTTTACTCAAGTGAAACTTGCCAAATCACAAGCCAGACAATTTATGTGCAATCATCATAGCTGGAAAGGGAAGAGTTTCCAGAGTGCCAGTACCTGAATCTATACATAAGTTCTACTTTTAAGGATGAAACAAAACAGGGAAAGTTTCATTTCAGGAATTTCAATATTAAAATACAGCGCTTGATCAAAAATGGCTGACGGATACTGAGTGGTTTGAAACTCTTATTGAGTGAAGCTTTCGTACATCTACATATACAATAGGACCTCATATCTTCTTTATTTTATTCTTTTATTACATTTCAAGAGTCTTCAACCGGTGCCCAGTCAGTTATTGTTTAATCTTGTGAAAAAATTCAAACAAAAACAAAACAAGGAGACAATATTAAGTATCTTTGCTAAAGCTAAGAAGCTAAATTAAATTTTGTGTGTGTGTTATTTATAAATTATATTACTCCTCACAAATTTACATTTAAATGAAGAACCCTGGTAGTATATCTTAATATATTTATATATTGTTAATATAATTTCTTCCTATCAGTTTAGAAGAATTTAACAATAAAGGCTGTTTTTTGTACTGCTATTGTGCTTATATTTATTTGCGCTAAGGTCTTGCATATTGTTTGTGTGAGTTTTTTCCATTAGATTCCTTAAAAACGGACATTTAAAAATATTTGTAAATGGTTTTTGTTTACTTTCTCCATTTGAATTTTTTTTTTTTTTTGAAGATGTTCAGACCCAAACTACAGCTTATCTTGTGCTAATGAAGAAATACTAGTTAAAAAAATAGACTACTGAAAGGCTAATCTAACAGTGAACATGAAAATAGAAAAACTGCCCAACTTTAGTGTTGTTTCAAAATTTGGTGAGCATTGCTGATTGCATGATCATTAAATCATTAAATAACCCTATTTCCTATTTAAGCTCTATTCACAAAAGCCCACAATCAAGCGGAATAAGACGTGAGAATGTCTTTTGTATAATGAGCTTATTATTTTATGGCTAATTAACTCATGGTTCTGTTCCACTGTGCCCATGATTACTGTTAATATCCCTTCCACTCTCTCTTATCCTCAGGGTGAGAAAACTGAGAAGAAACAACTCACTGACCTTAAATTTAACCTGTCCCATGTACTGTACAGCAGCTCTAATTCCTATTTTTTTTTTTTTTTTACTCTCAATGCTACTAGTTGTTTGTTATTGTTCATTGAGGATTTATACTGGCTTGAGGAGAAACGTAATTTAATCAGAAAACGACACAAAAACAACTTCATCAGCTGATATACTGATTTCAGCCTGGGCATTGTCATATTTCTCAAATGAAACTGACATTGTATTTACAAAAAAAATTCAAATTTGTATCACAGGGCTTGACATGAAGCTTTTCCAGGTCCTTTGGTAAACCGATAATCACTTGTCTGAGAGATTAGGTCACTTATCTGAAAACCTTTTTAAACAATACAGCCTACGTTAAAACAGAAAAAGGTATTGAGTATATAAAAATCCACCATAAAATCAACTAGAAAATGTGAATGATTCAGATTACACTAGCTTGATTGTGTTATTTCACTTAGGATGACAAAGATCACAAATGATGATATAGTCCTTTTCATGAGGAACTAGTCTATTTCATCTGGAACTAGAACAATTCATGTGGTAATTGAATTGTGAATAATTATTTACATCATCCACTTTATCTACTCTGATAAAAACATCAAATTAATGTTACTGCAATAAACAGAAAATGATGAACACACACTAGCATTTTAGATGAAGTGCTTGCTTTATAATCAAACTACACAACACAAAAGACTATATTTATGCCTGACATTCTCCTTCCCCTGCTATCCATTATTTATCAGTCACCAAAGTGAGGAGCATTTACAAAAACCCTCTGCTACTCATCATTCCAGTCAATTCCCTCTCACATTCCTTCAACATGCTCATACTGAGCGATTCAAATCCTTTAATTTATACTCATTATTCAACTCTCCATGAGATTATGATCCTGGCAAGCTAATTAAAGAGCCTATAATGTTTTGTCCACACTTAAGCCCACTTAGAAAATCCCTTGTTTCACTTGTAATAGCTTCCATGCACAGGTGTCAGAAGTGTTTCAGTCAGTTTATTGTGCTTTATATGTTGCGGACACTTATACTGTTTATACTTGTTTATACTTTCTTCTCAATTTTTTTCAATCAACACATAGTTTTGCTTAATAATAACAATTTATAAAATAAATCGGAATTCATTTAATTACATTACTTTCAATTAAATATATTTGTCAATATTTTATATATATCCATTCATAAAAATATAGGCAAACAAGGAATAGATGCATTTGCTGTTAACTGTAGGCCAGACAAACACAAATATTATATATACAAATATTTTAATATTTTATATTACACATATTTTAAAATACATTTAAATAGAAAATAGTTTCACAATATTTTTGTGTTTTCACTTGTATTTTTGATAAAAAGAATGCAGCGCTGGTGAGCATAAGAGACATTTTGTTTTCAAAACTTATATTTTTATGTTTTTGAAAGTTTCCTTTTTATGTAATACCTATATATTGATGTATCAAGTTTAATTCAAGTTTCAAGTTTATTTGTATAGCGCTTTTTGCGATAAAAATCATTGCAAAGCAACTTTACAGAAAATTACGTTTCTACAATATTTAGTAGTAGCTTATCAGTGATGACTGTCAGTTTATGTGCATACAGCAGAAATGTTCAGAAAAATCAATAAAAGACGTAAACAAACAGACGATTAACACTCTTAACAGCAATTATGCAATCAAATTTTTAGCAAAATTACACATGTATTACATATCATAAGACTACCAATGACCTACAGTTCACAGCAAATGCATTTTACAATGAAGTTTGTCAATCTGCTTTCCCGCACCGATGCTACATTTTTAGGACACAATATCAATTTAAAAGTAGCTTAACTTTGAAAATTGCATCCTCTACAGGGCCTGTGCCTAACGCTAAACCATACTTTAAATCCTATTCCCACACATTTCCACTGACACTTCAACACTGTAATGAATCTGCAGTGTTCCTACCCTCCATCTCTCTCCTCAAGCACACGCAGGGAATAGACTTGCATAAGCTGGAGAGACTCTGCAGTCCTTCTCTACACACAGGACAGGAGTCAGGCTCATCTATTTACTGTGACCTTTCCCCATCTGGGTCTGGCAGACAAAATAGAACAGAACAGAGTCACAACAAATACAGCAGTATTATCCCCGGTACCATAGCGACACTTATTATTAATTAAGCACCGGCATCTTTAGATCTAACATTTTCAATAGTTTGATGTGGTCACTCGCAGGAGGAAATGATTTGAAAATGCATCGGTTGTTTGATTAAAAGGTCACATGGATCATAATTTGCATGGTACATACAATGTAAAGAAGACTTTAAAATCGATATGAGATCAAAATGTACACGCATCCCTGGTGTTTTTGTGTATGAATAATCAATGCACATCATTTTTGTCTTTGTAAACTCTAATCAAAATGTGATCATTTGCTCAGACTATGAAACCACTTGCCTTTGGGTTTTGTTTAATGCTAACCACATTAATACGATTCAGTCTGTTAATATTAGATATCATGATAATGTTAAACAATACGTTTACAACATTTATTAATAAAGCCAAATGTTAATTTCGTATATTTAAATCTCTGGGGTGAGTAAGATTTTTAGTCTCTTTTATGCCCACCAAGACTGCAATTATTTAATTAAAAAAACAATAAAAACAGTAATATTGTGAAATATTATGATTCAAAATAAGTGTTACATTTCAACATACAGTGTTTTACAATGCAAATTCATTCAACAATGTAATTTATTTAATATGCTATGACAAAACTTAATTTTTTTAGAATCATTACTTGAGTCTTCAGCGTCACAAGATCCTTTAGAAATCATTCTAATATGCTGATTTGCTGTGCAAGAAACATTTATTATTACAGTTGAAAAGGGATGTGCTGCTTAAAAAATTGTGTAAACAATTAAATTTTTTCAGGACTCTTTAATGTATTGGTAGTTCAAAAGAGCAGTATTTTTATTTTTGGGTAACAATTTAAGTCTATACTGTCTTCACTATCACTTTTTATCAACTTAATGCATCCTTGCTGAACACACAAACACACACACATATCAATATATTGACTAAATTAATAAATGCTGTAAAAATATTGTTCAAATTAAAAAAAATATTATTTTAGTATTGCAATTGTATTCTAAATGTTACCAAAATGTTATTAATTCCAGTTAATGTAAAAATTGTGTGATTTGAAAAAGGTGGCTTTTCCACTGAGATACATCAAGATGTATTCAATGAACTTGACCGTAAGCCTCCAAATATTGGTCAAAAAGTTAAGGATTGGAGTAGGATAGTGAGTTAGTCCTTCATATTCATGGAGGCAGCACATCCTGACAAGCATTTTCTGCCCAAGATATTTTCTGTTAACCACAAGATTAACAGACTTTAATTATGGTGCATTTGTAATTTTAAAGATGACATTTAAACTATTGATACCTGTAGGTCATCCTGAGTGGGGAGTTCAAATTCTCAGTAGCTCATTCACAATCCAGTTTCAATTCCTGATTTAAAAAAATGCATCACATTATGGAACTAAAACAGATTTGCAAATGCCTTTTCATGTTGACTTAAAACAATGCAGTCATGTTATATGACAGTCAAACACTAGAAATATCAACACTGAAAATTAGTTTCCATTTCAAAAGATTACTTACTATTGTGAATAGGTTTTTGGCAGCAAGTAAGAAAACACATATGCGTCCGCACTGACACCAGCAATGTTCAACAGATGTAATAAAGTGAGTCATGGAATAAATGTTATTCACCACAGCTGGTAAGCGGTATTGTGATGTAGAGTGCAACTTAATTATGCATCTCTCGCTATGATTTCCAAGCTAAGTTTCCATTTCACAGCTCATTTTCTATGCTATGCTGTTCTCTGAAAATAAGGAGTCTTCTTGGCAGTGTTACATGAAATTACGAAGAGGTCATGACTGGATTGTTTGTGTCCCTTGGTGGGAATGGATTGGAAGCAGAAGTGAACTGAGAATGGACGAGACACATTCTTAGTGGAGCAGAGTTGCACTGGGACATGTTTCTGTGCTCACAGCGAAATGTCTGGCAGCATCTTTGCACAACAAACTGGCCAGTCATAGTGCTGTGCTCAGGCTCAAGGGTTTTAATTCAAGTGGGGCTGAGATCAATGAGCTTTTACATTTGGGGGAGTTTGCATGGGTGAGGAAACCACAAGAAGACAGGGTAAATAGGGAAGGGGATGGGCATATGCGCAAAAATTTGTGGAAGACAACCTGGCCCTGGTCCAGAGGAACACTAAGCAATGTACTGCAGTGGAGAACGCAGTGCACTTCGGGGATCACAGCAAATTGGTAGGCTTTGTTTTGTTATCGATTGGTCATGTTGCTCATGCTCCCTAAATATCAACCTGCACTGGAGAGACTAGCATGGCACAGAAAATATCATAACTATGTGATGAACACTGCATTAAATCACTCCATATCGCAAGATTTGTGCATCTGCATTCATGGGTTAAGCTCATATCATTCTGAAAATAAGTCTTTATATTTCTTTTCTGGTAAAACTTTTACTTCTCTTTATATTTGGGGTCTTCAATGATGAATATGTAAAAATAATATTAATTTAGAAAATTATCTATTTTACCAAAAAGCCATGCACTTTTCTGAAATGTGACCACAATTCATTTTAATTACATTTTTATTTAAAGTCAGTCTGACCCCAGCAAAAATACATTGTAGATACAGTAACTAGCTAACTAACTATATATAAAAAAAGGCTCCAGCATCCCTGCGACCCTATAGGACAAGAGATTGAAAGAATGTTTCATGAATTTATCCATCCAATCAATAAACCTTCAGGAAAAAAAAAAAAAAGTCAGTTCTTGTAAGATTAGGAAAATTCCTTGAGTATCTTCCTGATGCTAACTAATGTTAATTTTTTTATGTATATATTTTTTTAAAATGGGCCTTAAGTTTTCTCTTGACATTTGGGATCTTCATTGATGAATATGTAAAAATAATATTAATTTAGAAATTAACCTCCTATTTAGTTTTCAATTTTACCACAAAGTCATGCACCTTTCTGAAATGTGAATTTCGTTTTAGAATACAAGTATTTTAGAATAATTCATGAGATTTCTTTATGATTTTTGGGGAGAAAAAAAAAATCAAGCCCATATGCAATTCTGTATGTGTCCTGTTGCTATGGAAAGCTGTATGAGTGCAGTGTTTTCAGAAGGATTTGTGGGAGGGTCTGTGTGTGCACATCCCTTTTGGTTCTTGGTTCTGATGATAAGCCCCCTGCTTGCTTGAGTGCCTTTCCAAACCCTGAAACCGAGGTGTTATGACTATGGATGACAAGCACAGGAGCTTTCCAGCCCGAGACAGAGGAGCAGGGAGACATAGAAAATAGAGGTTAAAGAGATGGGAAAGTGAAAGATGGTGGTAGTCAGAGAAGACAAAGATATAGAGCCATGTAGAAGGAGAAAGCTGGGAGAATAGCATTATAAAGGGAAAAAAACAACAAAGGAATAATATTAAAGATATGAACGAAGAGAATAAGGAAGCAGCATTTTATTCCACAGTGCTGTGGGAATGTGCCAGGTCATGAGTGCATACATGTTTCTGGCGTAAAAATTTGTAAATGTCCACTGTCGATGTATTATTTTCTACTCTGGGAAACATGCAAGTATCTCTGGAGCTTCTGAAGGGCAGTTTTCAACACCAGATCTTAATGTATCACATTTCATTCTTCAGCATCAGTGCGTATGAGTCCCTTAATTGTTGTCAGTGTGAAAAGATGGATCTCAAAACCATACAGTCACTGCTGGAAAACCAAAGTATTATTGGGACCTTGTGGATTTTTCTGAAGAACAGCACAAACATGTACAACAACCACCACCACAACAACAAAAAATACAATTAATGGATTATAGATAATGAAACAGTGTTAAGAATCAAGAATATGTAAACTTTTGAATGGGGTCATTTTTTTAAATTTAGCTATCATTTTGTCTTGTGTACTACATTTAAACATCTTTTATGCATATACATCCAATAATCAAGCAATTGTGAAGCGGCAGTAAGCCTGTCATGTCATTTACGTTCACTTTTTTGAGCTGTATTTGCATTTTGATTTCAATTACCGTATCGATCACACACAATGTTTTTTTTTTGTTTTGTTTTTTTAACCTACGCTCCCTTCTCCTCCATGTTGTTTTTCCTTAGACCTTGAGTAAATGGAATCATCTTGCCCCTACAGTGCACATTTAAACAAACACAAAATCAATTTAAAAGCCACTTATGCTGAACACTTGACCAGTGATTACAAAGGACAAGAAAATTCAACATGTCACAGCTGCCATCTCCTAGAAAAGGAAAGGGGTTGTAATACTGTATATTATGCATATTATGTAGAAAGCAGTCACTGAGACTCACTCTCAGAAATGTGAAAATAAACTTCAAGGACTAGGAATGGGGGTAGGAAAGATTAGGAGCCTTGAACCAGCAGAATGAACGAATAGGGCGTTGAACCAGTACTGTTACATCTGACTGCAGTGAGTCACTGTTACTGTACTTTCCATTGACATAAATGTGTCCAATGCAAAGAATTACTGCTAATTCCATGAAAGGGTCAGAAATGGTGCTGAATGCTTTTGTTCTAGTTTTCTAAGCCTCTCACATGTACACCGCTTGGAATGTCATTTACTGACATTTATTTAAATGTTATTCTAGCCAGTGGTGTGCTTTTCTTTGTTCTTGAATATTTTGCAAGAGCATGAGTCATGTAGTAATTAAGAGACCTGTCTATAGTGGCGCTCTGATACAAGAAAGATGAGACAGGACTTACATGCAAAGATTGTTTACAGTGCATGTGCATGCTTAAAATTGTTTATCTGCTTGGATGAGCATCAAAAATCTTGAGCACAGGAAACCCTCAGTATTTATTAGTCTTGACAGCACAATTGGGAACAATTCAAAAGCAGGAGGTAAGATGCATTTCATAAGTCTCTGGCCAAATAATACCAAAAGGTTTAAAGGTTTTACAGGCCCCATAAGTCCCTGCTAGTAGATACAGTCACTACAAATATATTACAAATGTGTTTTCCATTGATATCTTAAAAGTAACCATGTATCCTTAAAAAAAAAAAAAAAAAAAAAAGAAATATACAAATACAGTCAAACCAAAATTTATTCAGACAGCTTCAACATTTCACACATTATCAGTTTATTCGCTATAGCTTAGAAAATGGTAATAAAATATGACAAAAACTCAGAGTTCAACTGTGTCAGTACAAATTCATCTTGATAATGTCAGATAACACTTAAGCAAAACATGGTCTGGTCAAAGTGTATGAAGAATTTTTGGGTATAATATGTCACGGTTTAATTTATCTTGCTATCCTTACTTACATAAATGAACTATAGTGTCCTGCACCCACTAGTAACAAAAAAACAAAAAACAAAAGAAAGAAAGAAACACTAATATATATATATATATATATATATATATATATATATATATATATATATATATATATATATATATATATATATATATATATATTAGAACACATATATATATGTAAAAATTATTTAATATCTACAAAATATATAAAAGTATATGCAGATATTGTAGATTTTTTAAACAGCTGTTATTAAAAATGTGAAATAGACCTATCTGCTTCCTTTCATGCCATAGGATAGTTGCCAGTGAGGGGTCTGGAACAGTGGTCTCCTGATGTCCATTTCTTCCAACTCCAACATAATTAGTCACTCAAGAGCAAAGACTGCAGGTTTCAAACCGCATACTTCTGTGGAGTTCATAAGTTGAGCTACTACGGCTGTGATTGGGAGTATATAATAAGTTCAATATGAAATTTGGAATGATTACATAAATTCCATAAAAAGTTGTTTTTTTCTGTTTTATTGGAGGAAACATAATACTGAAATGATAAAAAAAAATTACTGTACATAATATGGTGGAAATTGGATCAGACATTTAGACCACACATTCAGCTCAGAAAAACCTCGAAACTGATACTCGTCACTTAATGAACTGGGGATGTCTCTTCACAGGGTCTTCAAACATCTTCTCTATGAGAGTCGAGACCTCTCTGTAACCGGCTGCTCTGGACTTCTGCAGAGGAGAATTCACTCGCTGTGTCTAGAGAGAGAATTGCACATGGTTGAAATTGGTCCATTTGGCACTAAAGCAAAGCACAGGTTAAATCGAGCAAAGAGAGATAATCAAACAAAACAGCTGAGGTACTGGTCTCTCTAACTTAACACAAACATCATCCATTTTTCCCCCATGCACTTTTTGAAGAATAATGTGGACTGTAAAAACTCTTTTACACTTTCCATTGCATATTGTGACACGTTACACAAACATCATCCATTTTTCCCCCATGGAAGCCTTTACATTATTGTTATTAAAACCAACTAGACTAATGATGATTGAATAACTAAATTCATTATTAGAGCAGCACTATGGTGACCACAGAGATGCCGGAGGCTGCAAAAATCACAATAGACTAAAGCCATTTCCTCTCCGAAGCTCAGACTCAGACAATCATTCACTTAGCCTCTTGTTAATTTAGCCAGTTTGTCTTCAGTTTGTGTTTAAGTTCATCTTGTTTTGCTGTGAAGTGTGTCCTCGTTATACTCAGCAAAGTACAACACCCACAAAGCAACTTTTGGCATTTCTTTCTAAAATCAGTCAGACATGCCTCTTAATTTCTCTGTCTGCTTGACTGCTTGAAACAGAGAAAATTACATTATTCTGCTTAAGAAAATTAACACCTTGAGTACACTCATTGCAGTTCAATTTTGACGTCTAAATAAATTAGTTTTAGAATACATTTTGTACACATTATTGTAACACATTAAAAAAGTTATATAACTTAAAATTTAGATACTTATGAAGTAACATCATTTGGACACTATGACATGGCAGGATGACAAGTGATTAATAATTTACAAATTATAAAATAATCAAATATTAAATACTAATTAAATATTACATTTTCAATTTTTACACAAACTGTAGTGTTGACTGTATTTGTTATGCTCAACCCTGTAACCCAAGTAAAAAAAAAAAAAATAATAATAATAATAATATATATATATTCTTTTGGTTTTACATGCTTGGTGAGTGTTAATTCACATCACTGACTGCTGTTGCCTTAGGACCTAATAGTCAGAAGCTGCTTCTGAGTCTGCAGACAAATGCCCTTTCACAAATAAAATCATGGATGAAGTCCAATTTCACAGTGTGACCAGTATTTCTAAGGACTATAATTCCGCTGCTTTCAAGGACATGCTTTTATCAGTTAGAATGACTCGTCTGCATTTGTTTTCAAGTTGGTATGTGCAATGTCTGAGTTACTGAAAATTAATTTTTTTGACCATTTCTCTGTCCTTTCTGGTTAATATCATGTCTCGCCTGCACAATATTATTTTCCTTTCCACAAGATCAGATCATCTTACTTTGAAAACACTGATATTCTTTTTCCCCCTAAAACAGAACAAAGGAATTTTAAGGGGAATTTAAAAAGTGAAATCCAAACATGGAGTAAAAGTGAAACCCAAAACTTACTAGAATCTACACTTTGTTATCCAAACAGAATTTCCTCCTTTAGCACGAATCTACTTAATGCTGGAACTATTTCAAAGTGAAATACAAACAGTGCATAGTGAGCTTTTGGATCAAAAATTGATCAAAAAATCGTGACAGGTTTTTTTGTCCATATCGCACAGCCCTAGTCTGCACTTCCCGGTCAGAGAGCACCTGTCCATCAAAAGCTCACTATCCAATCAGAGTAGGTCACTGTTAAGCCCGCCCCCACGAGAGGTTTGTGTCAAAACACCAAACGAAAAACTGCCAAGCGTAAGCGAAATCTGTGGCAATGCATTCAGAATCCACGACATTTGCAATGGCTTATCCAAACATCCAATGATCCTAATGTCTTCCAGATCAGCTCTTAACAAACAGAACTAATTGATTCACTTCATCAAATGGAGGAGCTTTAAAATGGCTTCATAGCTTGACTACAAGCCAATGCGTGACGAGGACCTTCATTGTCAAAAGAAATTGCAAGTATGTACATACATAGATGTCACAGCCACTGCTTCAGGGAAGTGTTACTCTGTAAGTGACAGAAAAAAATCCATAAAAAAATAATGCTGCATATGTCCACATAGAAGAGTACAAAGTACAGTGTTGGTTGTAAGTAAAAAGTGATGGTTCAAGGTTGCATGTTGAACAACATTTAGGTTTGCTTTACATGTTGAGATCTAAAGCACAGGCAAGTTATTAAATGTAAATTAAAAATGTTTATTCCTGTGATGGCAAAGTCTTTAGTGTAGTTTTTGTCAATTCAATGCATTCATGCAGAATAAAAGTTAAAATAAAATAAATAAAATAAAATCTGTCCCCAAAATTTTGAGTGACTGTGCCAATACATGATTATGATACTAATTGCATATTATGGCTTATTAAAGTTCAGGCTTAAAATGCAACATAATATGTGACAGGTTCCTGCTCCAATTTTCTACCCACCAAGGGGGGCCTTGGCCTGAAAAACGTTGAAGACCCCTGAGCTATGGAAATTGGCTCAGTTGTATGTTGAGAGGAGAATGTGTGTGGGATTTGGTGCAGTACTGTTTTCCTTCCACATGCTTCCGCCTTTGAAAAGAGATTTATTGTATTACAATTAAGCAGGACCTGAAGGCCTGCAGATAAGCCTTCTAAGAGCCATAGAAGATATATTTTATTCATAGGAAATATTTGATCCATATGCTTAATGAGAAAACAAACAAATCAGCCCTTTCAGTCCCCTGGTTCATAAATCACACAAAGTGCTCAAGAAACAGTGAGTGGCACTGAGCGCTTGCTTATGGCTCCCAAAGCAGCCAGTTCAAAAGGAGAACGAATGACATCGCCTGGGACACAAAGGCAGCCGTATGTCTTGATGAAGGTTTAACCAAACAGAGATTGAGTGGAGGGATTTTTGTGTTTCATAAACAATGAGGAGGGCGTTAATAGGCTGATCTATTCTGGAAATGCATAAAATCTTTGAACATTTCTGTTTTTAGGAACAGGCTGTAAGAAACAGCTTCACTTCTGAGAGAAAACTGAGACAGATGGTGCCTTGATGCGCAAGTCTTTCATATTAGCTTCAAAGTTTAAAGTAGATTCTTACATTTTGATGGAAGAAAAATAGGTTCTTTATATTAAGAATATGCTACAGGTTATAATTTATAAATTCTGACTAAGGATCATCGAGTTATATAGAGATATATAAGCCAATTAAACCACTTTGACAATTATCTCTTGTATCAGTGACAAAATCTACCTTAAAACCTTGATTTAAAAAAAAAAAAAAAAAAAAAAAAAAAAAAAAAACATGAATTTGGGGTAATACTGGCCAAAATCCTTTAAAAAAAATCTAAGAGTACTGGTTTGAGCAGTTCTCAGATGCAATTTCAAAAAATATTTTATTATCGCCAGTGCAATACATATTTTTGGTACTTAGAAGTCATATGTTAATTGGGATTCAGCACTGGTCTATCTCAGTAAGATGACAGAGTGGTGAGAATTCATTTTACCAGTGAGATGACAGTTCTGTTCTGGCTAAGACAGAAAAGTTTCTGAAAGAAAATCTGGGACATTAATCAAGCACCATTTCTGCTATTGCTTATGTCAGGAATAGATCAGATAGATGGCAGTTCAAAAGTCTGTGAAATGCATGTTTGAAATGTGACTTTTTTTAACCTTACTCGAGTAGCTGTACAGTATTTGTCTATATACAGTACAAAAGACAACCCAAAGTGTTAATGTGTTCATTTATCTTATCCCCAAGTGAGTGGCTCATAGTGGGGGGCACTACTCCATCAAATAAGAGCAATCTCTCCCTGAAAGAAGGCCTCACACACTCCAGATGTGCTGAAACTATAGGGATACAACTCAAGCCAACAACAACTAGCCAGACTCTAAGCCTTCATTAGATGTCTAAGGATGTGGGGATTTTTGTGGGACAACATCCTGCCAAAGAATAGACCGCATGTTTATTGCTGAAAGTAGCAAAAAATTAACATGGGAAAATCAGCACTGGATAACTGAAATGAAATAACAATCAATGGGAAATATTAATCAAGAACATTTTCATTGTTGTCCATTTTTTTTTTTTTTAGATTTATTTTTGGTGTTTTTGTCTTTATTATGATTGGAAAGTAATTAGACAGGAAGCGAAGTGGGAGAGAGTGAGGCGGATGGGATCGGGAATGTTGGGACTCGAACTTGGGATGCCCGAAGTGCAACAGCACTATACAGTATGTCAGCGCGCTGTCCACAAGGGTATATTGGTGTATATTGTGTATTGTTCATTGGTAAAATTAATAAACAGACCAGCCTGCA
Source organism: Cyprinus carpio (assembly GCF_018340385.1). Classification (NCBI taxonomy): domain Eukaryota; kingdom Metazoa; phylum Chordata; class Actinopteri; order Cypriniformes; family Cyprinidae; genus Cyprinus; species Cyprinus carpio. The sequence goes on along the minus strand of NC_056577.1, from coordinate 25,332,756 downwards.
TTACCATTATACTGTAAATCCTGGAAAATATTACATTTAAAATAACTTTATATTTCAATATATTTTATTAATTTCTGTGATGGAAAAACTGAATTTACAACAGCCATTACAATTTAGAACAGTTCTCAATTTCATATGATCCATCAGAAATCATTATAATATCCTGATTAGGTGCTCAAGAAACATTTCTAATCAATACTGAAAGCAGTTGTTCTGCTGAAAATCTTTGTGGAATCCATGTTTTTTTTTTTATTGTTCTCCCCCCAGGATTTACACCTGAACAGTTGCATGTCACACTAACTATAATGGAAAATTAGTGGAAAAAATAGACATTTTGAAGAGCAATTATAGAAAATGTAAAGTCATGGCCTAATGGTTAGAGAGTTTGACTCCTAATCCCAAGGTTGTGGGTTCGAGTCTCGGGCTGGCAATACCATGACTGAGGTGCCCTTGAGCAAGGCACCGAACCCCCAACTGCTCCCCGGGCGCCACAGCATAAATGGCTGCCCACTGTGTTCACGGTGTGTGTGTTCACTGCTGTGTGTGTGCACTTTGGATGGGTTAAATGCAGAGCACGAATTCTGAGTATGGGTCACCATACTTGGCTGTATGTCACGTCACTTTCAACTTTCACTTTAAATAAAGGCAAACTGTGCACAATAAGACAGGGAACATGTTGACCACTTAAATTAATATTTATGAATCATTCAAACATCCAAATTAAATAAAAGTAAATTCAGAAAAATCTGAATAACTGTTAATGAAGTGTCAGATATTTTGATTTAAATTTTGTAATTGTATATGTGAAGTGTGAAAATATGCATGTCATTTTGTTGTATGTGAAGAGCTACTTACCTGAGTAGCTGCTGCCATGTCATCAACAGAAAATATCTGAGATGGAGCTGAAACACAAGACAGAGAAAAGGCTGTTAATGTTCAATATGTAATTCAGTTTTAAAGATTTATTGTTAGTGTTTTTATGCCTTTATTTTTAATAGGACAGTAAGTTGACAAGAAGCGAAATGGGAGAGAGAGAGACAGTTTGGGGGGGGGGGGGGGGGGGCAGTAAAGGTCCACGAGCCAGGACTCAAACTCGGGATGTCTGAAGCACAATTGCGCTACATGTCAGCAGACTGCTCACAAGGCTATCAGTGCCAACTAATATGTAATATTTAAAATATTTGTAAAGATTTAGCATGGGCCAGTCTATTACAGGCCTCTTACAAAACACTCTGGATTGGAGGAATGCGATCATAAACAACATAAAAAAATACTTACACTCTGTCAAATAAATTAATATAAAAATAGAAACATTTTTATGTTAATTTAATATTTATGTTATATTTTTATGTAAAAAAGCTTTCCAAAGCATTTTTTTTTTTTTATGTTATTCTGCTGTTTTGGCAATCTGTATACACTCAAAAGATTCTCAAGGTCAGTCCTAGGTTTGTTTCCAGCGAGCACAAGCATGCTGTTACAGTACATGACCTCTGCACCACATAATAGCATGACATGTTACTGCACTTCACACATGCACATAGAGCACTGACCTAGGCACAATTGTGAAAGACTAGGGTCGATAATCTTAAGTCACGACACAAAGCTCCTTCACTGCCACACTGGTGCTTTGGGCCCAACTTTTCTTAAGAAATGATTACAGAACTGGTCTCTGCTGATGAAAAGCACGGGGGACACAATAAGCCAGCCATGTGCCATGTAGGAAGTGCGGAAACTGTGTAGCTGGAGGCAGTGATGGAAAGGGGAGAGTGGTGAAACGGAGGGAATTGGTTGCACAGGAAGAAGTTGGAAATGAAGAGGGGGAAAAAACATTATAAAAACAGTAAACAAGCCCCCAGCCATCCCTGACTTTAATTTTGAGGATACAAAACAATACACAAAAACATAGTATGGACTAAAAGTATTAAGAATTGGTAAGTTCTAATAAGTGTGAACCTGTGTGGCTGCATTAAGTTTTGTGTTCCATTCACTTCAATTCTTACACATATAGGAAGAGCAGGTAGGCAAGAACTTTTGTCTTGCTGCATACTAAAGCATCTTACTATCAAAAGGTGCATGCATAAAGGATTGAAATAAGTTGTAGACAACTTCAAAACTTCTTCCTACCTCCAGCATTTCGATTGGTTATGAACCTGTGAATCACCTCAATGTCACAGTTGAACAAAAGCACTCAAATGCATAACTTCAGGGTGAATAAACGCCACAAAGAGATCAAATCAACCTATGAAGCTGGGATTTCAGACTTTCTTTGACAATAATCAGAAAGGAAACCACCAAAAACTTTTAAACAAAAAAAGAAATATACACTCTTATCCCATCCAAAAATATTTATGATTAAGACTTCAACTGTATGATTTAACAAACTACGAGAGAAGTTTTAGTACAAAACAGAGGACATACCCCAGAAACAAATAATTTAAACTAAATCTCATTTTTACAGCATGAACTCAAAATGTCAGTATGCAAAGTGCTAATGACAAGTATCTTAAAAAAAAAACTATGCAGTTTATGGTCTGCAATATTTTAATAAGCATATACAAACTAATCCCTAGAATACAAGAATCATCCATGCGAATTAGCTCCTAGTATCAGTTAATTACCCAGAGTACTAAAGACATCCCAAGACTCCAGTATGAGCTGCAGTTATGAGCCTATAATAGATCTTATCACCTCTGATTTGTGTCCTTACACTAGTGGAGCTGCAAACGTTGGGGACTTGATGCATTTCTAAAATTTACCTTAACCTTTAACTCTACTGACAGCAAATCACAACATTGAGATGTTGTGTGCACCAAAACTAAAATTTTTTATTTGTTTATTTTTTTTTTTTAAATCAACTAGTTAGGGCTGTGACGGTATGGGATTTTTTCTTACCGCGGTGATGAAGCAACAAGAATCGCGATTTGGTGGTTAACTTATATACTTATATACATAAATGTACAGATTTGTCTGGCAAGCCAACGAATACGGTGCTAATGAAAATATCTCATTATCATTCATCTTGTTAAAACGGTCCACCCACTTTCTAAAGACACAATGAGGAACATCTGTTACTAGAGGCCTTCTGCAAATTAATAAAACAAATACATCGAATTATAGTGCACCTGAGCCAAGCAGGACTGTGCACACATAACATCTCATTACATTAATCTGCATATCTAAATGTTGTGTCCTTACAAAGCTAAGCAATCAGGGCCACTTGTGAGAGTAAACTATCGAGTAAACAAGCGAGATTTATTTTTCAGTTTAACAATGGCAAAGATCATTCAAGTTCATTCGTAAACTCTTTACAAAGGTTACATTTTTGTAATTCCCTCAATGACTTTCTTCAGTCTTACGATGAGTGTGACCTGGCATGAATATTCTTTTGAAATCTGGTTAAAAGTTATTAGCACATCGACTACATTTTCCGTCAACAAAATCACACTGATAATGAAAAGACCCCGTTTGATGAACTTCATCATACATTCTACACATCATTTTCGCCTGAAACTAAATCCCACAGTCTTGCATTATGATTAATAACACGACACTTGGTGACAGCTCTCAGGAGACTTCAACACTGGCATCACAACAAAATACAAAACTGCACCAAAATATAACAACAATAAAAATGTATGTGTAAAACAAAACATTATGGCCAGGACATTGCTTTGCAACATGCAGCAGCTGCTGAAACACAAAGTGTAAAAGGCATTTTGAGGGTCACAGAAAATAATTTTCTTACAGTACTAGTGCATTAGAGCATGTAACTAGATCAGACAGTTTAAAAGACATTATCCACAAGCTGTGAGAGAATCAGAAACACAGGTAATTTGTGTAAATTTATTAACTAAACACTAACACATAACTAGTCTATACAAACAAACAACCACAACAGCAGGAAGGGACTGAATGAATGAAACCCTTTAGAGAAACAGGGAATGAAGCTATGAAAAGGAGTCCGTTAACTACCCAAGTAAAACCATCAGCACCGTTTTACAACGGGGTCTACAGCTTATACTAAACCTCTGTTTTGCTTAGTTAAATGTACGATACTTGCATTGCCTTGGTCGGGTCACTAATGTAGGCCTTTTAACTTCTATGGAGGTCACACCTCCAGGGGTCAGTGAACCAATGCTGACTTAAGGCTGATTTATACTTCTGCGTCGGACCTACGCCGTAGCCTTTACCTCATAGGCTATGCATCAGTTTTCATTTATACTTCTGCGTCGTTGTCCACGTCGACGTGCAGTACACATGCAATCCGCTAGTTGCTGATGTAACCTGCAGTACCACGACAAAAGCCGAAGAAGAAGCAGCTCGTCGGGGAAGCATTATAGACGTGACGGCGGCAAATAAATATCAAATAATTATTTAAAACTACAAAAAGGAGACAACAACAGAACAGGAGAAGATATGGCATTCTTTCAATCTCCACAAGGACTTGTACCACGGCAGAACATCAGTTTGTCGGCGGACAACTACTGATGTATAATGCTATGTAGTATAATAAAGGATAAGACTCTTGTTCTTTGCTTTGTTTTATTTTATATAAGAAGGTGTAACATTAAAATATATTAAAGCGCACATTATAAACACACACCAAACTCAAGTACATATGGAGGAAGGGGTTCTAGCAGACCAATCACAGTGCTTGAGGTCCGCGTAGAATTGACGCGCTGATAGATTAATGGAGAGGTGCACGTCAGGCTTCGGTGTAGGCTACGGCGTAGGGAGTGTGTCTATGCGTAGGCTACAGCGTAGGTACGACGCAGAAGTATAAATCAGTCTTTATACTTTCGGAGGGAAAGTTTTCAACTCTTTGTCCTCAAACTGGACTGGGTGCTGATGTAAAAACTATCAACATATAATATACACTCATTTAGATAATCGAAATTCTAATTCATACAGGGCTTGAATTTCGACGCAGGATTGCGGGAGCTTTCTGTGAGCTCACACCCAAAGCGCACGCACATAGAGCCACATGTGAGAACGCGTGACTACAGAATGAAGTTGTGTTGAACCTTACTACACGTAAACGGCCAAATACACACAAAATTATGGCAAAATGCCCATCTTGATGTGTATTCACGTAAACAGTCATTTTACACTAAACACTGTCGGTATATAGGCTATTAAGTGAATGTAAACAGATGAGGAACAAAATTTCAAAAAACTACCAAACTGGCATGGGACAATGTCTACGGTGAAACATCGTGATGGATGATGACATCGGGGGGCGGGGTTAGGGGTGTGCACGAAGAGTGACACAAATAACACGTTCTACGGAGCCACTAAAAGATTAGCCGCTTGCTAGCAGTAGCCTGTTGCATTACAGTACATTAAGGTTCACTTACCACATACACAGAGTGGTAAGGAGAAATGTCTGATAGGACGATAGCGAATGATTTGCAGATCCCGAGCACCAATGACAAACATCTAATCTTGTCAAATGTGTGGTAAGTACTGCCACTCCATAGTATAGAGTCCTTGTGATCACGAATCTCAAAAGTGAAAGTAAAATTAGAGCACGCAATCAAAAACGGTTTCAATAGCGGCTCCCTGATGCCTGCAATTTATATACAGTTGCCAAAACTTACCCAACGATATATTTGCGAGAAAAAGTATTGAAATATATATATTTTTTATCCTCCCATCTCGTAGGCTATTTATTCCCTTTAGGGTTTCCGTAGTAGGGATGGGTCACGATTTTCAAATATTCGATTAGTCGATTTAATTACAGAATATCGATTAGGCTGTGCGATTATTTTCTAAGGATATGAACCGTGCCCGAGCACGTCTGACCCCCAAAGCCCGGTTCGGTTGACTAATGTGATCGCTCTGTCCCGCCGCTCGGACACGGTTGGTTGGAAGAGGTGGGCCAGAGAGAGGTTCAGTTTAATTAGGGTGTGGTACATGCAGTGTGAGCACTAACCGCGCCGGAGCAGGGAACTACTGATACGTGCAGCATGATTACGTGAACATTTCTGAGCGGCAAACAATAGATCTATAAAGCAATTTGTTGTGAGAGGGTCTTCTGTGTCACCGCGTCCCAAACGATTCAAAATAATAAACCACAAAGTCGTGATTATGAGCTAGCTGCATTAAAATGATTTGTTATTTGTTGAAAGAATAAAACTTAATATTCCAGTGGTTGATAAGCATAAACATTTACCACCCATATAAAAAAAAAAAAAATTTGACCCTTATGTTGATTTTTCTGAAGTAAATAACGTTATGTGACTATTCACAAGCTTTTAATTATGGTATAAATGCTTGGAAATAATATGTAACGTTTTAATCGCAAGCTTTGGGCTTTGTTACTTTTTATTATAACACAAAGCCTCAGCCTTCTGTCAATTAAAAAAAAAAAAAAAAGTGAGATATTCACCTCCTTTCAAGCGGCATGTAAATCAATTATATTTTCAGCATGAAATAAAAACGAATAAATATCTGAGTGCATGTTGAAAAAAAAAAACAGAACAATTTAATACAAATGAGTGTCTCGTGAAATAAATCAATTTGTTAAAAAAAAAAAAAAAAAAAAAAAAAAAAAAAAAATCACCAGTAAGCCTATTGCTGTTTTTTGTGTTAAATGTGAAGAATGACAGGTGCCACACACTTTTTTATTTTTTTATTAATTTTTGGGCGGAGTATACAGGTGTAATATATTCACTTTTACTTCACACAATGTAACATGATGTTATCGTAATTTTGACTTTATTCCTTAAATATTATGACGCTAATCTTATTTATTTATTTATTTGAGAAGGATAAACTGGTCAAAAAGCTCAACTCACTGTCTTGCGCTGGCTTCTTTGTAGGCTATTTAAAAAAAAAACAAAAAAAAAAAACTTGAATTTAAACAAAATGTTCCAATCATATTTCTGAATTAAATTAATAAAGAATCAAAACGAAATATGACCACTTTGCCATTAAAAACCAAAACTAAACTATTATAATGGCTGCAACAGAAGCTGTGTAATGAGGACAGCAACACGGGCTCGGGTCGGACTCGGGCAGATGTAATGTGTTTTAAGCCTAATATTCATGGCTAAATTAATCTGTTCTAATCTTAATGAATCTGTAAACTTTTTTTTTAAATGCTAATAATGTTCATGCTCATTTTTAAAATAGAAATATCCTAGGCTCCTACAGCCTTGTGAGCAGTTGATAATCGACGGACTTATGTTAATAATTGCCGTCATTTGGTTATGTTATATTAATATGTTTCAGCAATCATACAACCATCAATTGGCTTGGGTTAGGATAGACCTTTCTCTAATGAATTAAACAGTTTGTTATCATACAGATTGAAAGCCTGAATAGTCTCTCTTCCTTTCTCTCTTTTTATGGGTGTGTGTTTTTGTGTGCGTTACTGCGTGGGTGCATGCGCGGGAGGGGTGTGATTTTTGACTACTAATCGAATAATACCCAGTGATTATCGAATAATACTTTTGCTTAAAATGCATATCCTTATTCCGTAGTAAGCTTCATTTCCTTTCTGAACATGGAATTGGTATGCAGGGCAAATTTGGGGAAGAGGGGGTTGGAGGCGGGGGGTGGATCACGATGTCGGCGATGGATGATGTCTATTGGCCCAACCCTAATCCCATGCATGAGGTCTTAAAGAGACAGCAGGAAGTCTTCCTGTACGTTTACATTTACCAGTAGTATCATTATTTTAAGTGCATTCAGAAACAGTACATTTCAGAATCAGAAATACTTAATCTGCAGCAAAAAGGGTGTTACTGGCAGCCTTGATAGCATCTAAAACCCATTTTCATGGTAATGCCAGACTGATTTGCCTCAAAAAAAGCCTTTTTTTAAATTCTGAAATATGCCACAGCTAGGCTCCAAAATGCATCACCATGACCAATTTATAACTGGACAACAGCCACTGATTACATTAAAGCTTTCATAGGGTAAGCAGTACTTATTTTCAGTACTTTATGATTTCCTCCCCTGTATATTCAATGCATTTGATACATTAAGTATTTGTATTTGATGACAGTACTTTATTATGCTAATTTTATTGTGAGTTCAAATTATCTTTATTGTTAAAAAAAAAAATCAACATATAAAGCTGTTTTCACAAAATCAAAGCTAATGCAATGAATCCCAGAGACAAAATGATTCTGAATAGATCCTAGTGTGAAAAGCAACAAGGAGCTCTCAATCACTTAAATATCAAAGTATCTGAAAGCCTGTGAGATAATGAAAAATTCTCCAAATCTGTTTCCTCAGTGACTGACAGGTTCCTTTCTGCCAAAGTTAACATCCTACACCTTGACCTAAACAGTTCAAAGGATTACTGCAGAGCAAAAGACCTGTCAATATTGCTTTAAAAACAGCAGGAAATTGGCTCATCTGCTCTGAGAGAGGAAAAGAGCCAATGAAAAACAAGATAAGATGTGCAAGATAGTCAGAAACAGAGCATGAAGAGGGCACTGGAAATGATTTACAATGTTTCCACACCTGAACATGTTCTCAATCGCAGGTTTCCATTAACAGTGATATTTAATCCTAGAGATGGGCGTACTGTATGCAGTATTTGAAGTGGACTAGAGAAAGAAAGGTAGGGAGGAACACTACACTCAAAGTGCATGCATTTACACAATACTTTGCTTGCAAACACTATGTGGTTTCAAAGACAGGCCAGAGAGTTTTTTTTTTTTTTTTTTAATAAAACTGCTGGTGCTGGTCCTAGATACAGATTTAGACATCAGGGACTGGATCTTGTTAAATAGTTTTGCTTATAAATATTTTAGTAAAAGCAATAATGCACTCTATGCAATGCTGTATTTAGCTAAAAGACATTGGTTGACAAAAAGCTCAGCAATTTGGTCTTATTTCCCTTATGCTTAAAGGTATAGTTCACCCAAAATGAAAATTCTGTCATCATTTACTCACCCTCATGTAATTTTAAAACATGAAAAAATACATACAACAAATACATTGTGAGAAATATCTAAATGCTATTTTGTGCCCATACAAATGTCAATGGTCACTAAAACCATTTAGTTATCCTTCAAAGAATGTCATACAGGTTTGTAATAATATGAGGGAGAGTAAATGATAGAATTTTCATTTTTCTCTTTAAGTATCGACCACCTAAAATTATTCCAAAAACAGGCATGGAAATGGTTTGCTTTCAAAAAGAAGTACCTGCTGTCTGACACTTCAGTAATTGTAGGGCTTGATGATCTTGTTGGAAGCTCAATTACCCCCTCCATCTCCTCACTCTTTACTTTCAGCATTGTAGAAATGAGAGGCTGGGGAGTGTTCTGAATACTGCTTGGTGCACCTGTTACGTTAAAAAAAAACAGAAGAAGAAAAAATTAAGACTTCAGACGCAAAAGCCTCTAAGTGCCATCTGAAATTTGTATTTTTATCAGGCTCCTATGTTTGTTCCGTTATTTCGCTTTAATGGCATAGAAAAGGACCTATACATTGCCAATAAAGTAAAATTACTAAACCTAAACAGAGATATTCACAAACTTTCTAGCATCACAAACATTTTCAGCATAGTGTCAACATAAATTTAATTTATTATGAAGACACTTGGAATTAAATATCAACTATTCAAATTTGTGATTATATGCAATTTCATTAAGCAGTTAACTACAATTAACTACAAATCAAGCTAAAATAACCTATACAACCTGCCTACATTTAACAAATGTCAGATTTTCTAATTAATTCATTGCTGACCAACAGTTAAATTGTCAATCACTCAATATTAACCAATGTTATATGGGGAAATATGTAACATCTTTAAGTGCAATCTGAAGAGAAACTGAAGACAATGGGACCTTTGGAGTCTGTCTCCTCTGTAGACTTCTCTTCTTGTTTGCTCGGTGCTCTCTTGGATGTCTCCAGACGACCTCTGACCTGGGCAATCAAACGGGAAAATTCGCTACTGTGCTGCTTCCCTAAGTAAAAGAATCAAAAGGCAAAGAAGTAAAGTGTTTAGTACTAATTTCAACTTACTTTATATAAAGAAATTAGGAAGTAAATACTGAAGCTTGGAAAATGGGCATTCTAAAGCAGACCTGAATGCCTCAAGGAAAGTTTTAGGAGGTGGAGCATATTAGTCGATTTTGATGAAAGATTAATTAATTCCCAACCTTTGGCAATAATGTGCACTAATGAATCAGGAACGTGCACCATTAAGTAAATATGGTCAATTATATTTTCATGCTAACTTTTTTCATTATGACTTTTTAACCTTTAAAAAAAAAAATGCCAAAACCTGCATTATACAACAGTCATGCCTGGATAATAAATTATTACATAATGTCAAAATACATTAATAAAGTAAAAAAACAAAGCCATAAAAGAAAAATCTGAAAGTATCTTGTACCGAAAATGATTATATTTTAATCTTAGCTTTGTCTTCTAACAGAGAATGAATCCTACAATGGAAAATAACAATGACTCTGAAAGCACTGGCATTACAAGGCAGACCATGTAGTGGCGAAAAACAACAAAAGCAGATAAAAGGTCATACGGCCTGCTTTTAAAATCACATCAGCCAAAAGCCCAAGAAGAGATCAGCTGAAATAACAAAGAACTGCAGGAGAAAAAATACAGAGATATCCAGTACAGCTCACTATCACTAACACACTGCTTTTAAATGTCCACAGACCCTGACATTCATCTGTGTCTGTTTGCGATACAGCATACGAATCCTGTCGCTGGGCGATATATCGCATGCGACTGTCACACGCATTTCGTCAGTAAAGCCGGTTCCCTGATTAGTGCTAAATCGCCATCACCTGCTTTCAAATGGAGCGTCATTTAATAGACAGAGCCGTAGTTCACTGACAAGCTACGCAATATGTACGGCTCTGTCTATTAAATGCCGTTTTTTTTTTTTAGCTTAGTAAGCAGGTACATCAAGAATTTAATGGAAGTAATGCTTACAAGAAAACATAAATTTCACACAACATTTATCTTTCGAATTTTCAAATACAGGAAATTTGTCCAGCAGGATCCTGTTATTCTTAAGGCCTAATTTTTAGAAAATAAAACTGCACACTGAGCAACATTACTCATATAGTGTTACCTTAACTCAACCACACTGTTGTTACTCACTGAAAACATTAGAACGCGTGGCTTCTAATCTCAATTGTACATGGTGTGCATTAGTCATGGCCTTTATGGCAAGTTAGCCTGATATATCCTACTTTATACTACAACAGCTGAAAGTCCATTTCGGCAATTCCATTAGAAAGCCTGTTTAGTGTCATTTTTCACAAACCACTGCTGGCTAATTACAGAATTGCTAAATAGTGAACTTTATCTCAGGAATAATGACTTGTTGACTGTCTGGGAAATTACTGCCTTTTTATGTGGGCAAAGTTTTAGAAACAACTACAAACTGAAAACAGCTATAAAAAAAAAAAAAAAAAAAGAACCCATGATGAATTAGTCTTTGGGATCGACCTACAAAATGGCATCAGGTCTAATCCGCTTCATTATTTATTCCTAAAAAATAAGTGAAGAAAAAATCCTTATGTGAATAATTTAAGAACCAGAAAGCTAAAAAAAATTGGAGTAAGAAAATATCAATTCCAATTTTGTAATTTGCAGTCTTGTAATTTTGTCATTTTTAAAAGCATGTTTTAATTTGAGTATCCTGTATTTTTATTATATTAGGTGCCCATGCACAGTTTTGAAGTAGGCTACGCTGTACCATGCTGTGTTGATTAACTTCTGTTTCACTTGTGCACTGCAATTTCCTTCGTGGAACTGATACAAGTATCTATCCATCTAAACTGCAGATCTCGATAAAAACGGTTAAGTTAGCCCAAGCCATGCCACCCACTCACCAGCTGTATCTGATCTGCTTCTCTTCTTGCATAAGTCATTCTGACGCTGAAGACACTCTGTAAACAATGAAATCAGACCTTTTTTCCAGAGCCAACACCATTATAAATTGTAAAAACACAGTCATATCAAACATGATACAAGTTCTTGAATTTATTCATTCTTGCTATAAGCCAAAGATGATGTGAAGCTGCTAGGATAACAACTAAAAATCTTTGAAGTAGTAGTTTACAGATAGCTAACACAGCTTACTCTCATAATGCTACAATGCTTTAAACCAGATAAACACAGGGGATGATTGGGAATGCTAAAAGATGGCTTTCTCCTGCTATTTTAGATCTCCGGGGATGCAACAAACAAAAATATCAAGTTTTTTCCCTCCCCATTGCAAATTTTGTATTTAACAGGCGTTCCCTATTTGGTGACAGTCTACATTAAAATATGAGAATGTGACAGAACAAAAAGAACATTACAGCAATCCTGAAACCATTACTAAGAAGTGGGTTGTGTTACAAGAGTTACAAGACTTCAATGTCTAAATATTCTGTTTCTCTCTCAAGTTATATTGCGTCATGCTCAGGAAACTTGGGATAGAAATCTGAGGCTTCAGAGTTATTTACTGTGGACAAAAGCAGGATCAAATCTGATAATGGCCAGTTACCCAACAGGCTCATGAGCTTAGCATCTTTGTGTATATATACACAACAATCACATAAGAAAAAAAAAAAAAAAAAAGACTACAAATGTAATGACTTGCAGAACACACAACTATAAACAATATTATAGTGTACAATCTAATCTAAGACTGAAACAAAATTATCTAACAAAATAATCATCTCCACGCAACACATACGTGCCAAAATTATAAACGCATGTACAAGAAAACAGTTCAGTACTCTGTTCATTTTCATTTTTCATTTCTGACAGACAGATGGTTGAGTTTAAATTGGTAAACGAAAGGTAAAACGCTATATACACAGACACGCACATTCAAGATGAAAAAAAAAAATCTACTTCCTACAGGTCCCTGTAAGAATACAGATCCTGAGGCAAAGGGCATGAAAAAATTCCCCAACAACTGAAACAAATTTTCCCTATAGTGCTATGATGAAGAAAATTAAAAATTTAAATAAATGCAAAAATATATGGAATATGAACAAATAAATACAAAAAAATTAAAGAAATATTTTGAATGACATTCTGTTTACAGAATTGTGCTAAGGCCTAACATTGACACTTTTGCTTCATTATTTAGGATGATCCCATTGTATAGAAAAGCTAGATTTCTGGGGTGTCTTATTCAACCCGTGTCATTTCCCCATTCATCGGACACTCCATGAAGCTGGTGAATCATCAAGCCCTTTTGATGATTAATCAAGAGTTTATCTCGGCATGCTGCTATTTATAGATCTCCTCCGTGCTGCACATCAATATTTCAACATCCTGTCTCCGACATCACAGTCTGGCTGCTCTAATCACACAGTGGCTTTCATCTTTTGCTGCTAGGTCAATTTTACATGACAAATATGGGCCATGTTTTCTCACTTGGCGAAAATTACACCAATCCACCTTAAATGGCTTTGTTTCTAATGTTGGCCTCTGGGAGGAGGTTGTTAGGGTAAGTGAGTTTTATTATAGCAGAGACGCCACTAGGACTAGCAGCTGTAACCTGTTCATGTCAAATAGAAACATGGTTTGAGCACAAGGAACAAAACCTTAAGAGTTGAAGTTAACAGGGCACAACATTTGGACCTGTAAGGATAAACATCCATAATCAGAAACAATTAAAAGACATTCAGCTTACTTGGGGAACATCTTCAATCTTCAGTTTCTTAGGTTTATGTTAAAGGAACAGTTCAATCAAAAATAACACTTCTGTGATCATTTCTCACTCCCATGTCTGTGGAACACAAAAGTAGAATTGTACTGGTCGCTTTTCCATTATTATTCCCATCTCACTGAGGCTTTCAAGCTTAAAAAAAAAGATGCAAAAATACCATAAAAGTGTCACAAAATGGTCCATAAGACTACAAGTCTTTTGAAGTCATATGATAGCTTTGTGTGAGGAATAGACCACATTTTAAGATGTTTTCAACAATAATCATCTCCTCCACCAACACAAATTAAATTGTTTTAATTTTATTCCATTAAAACTCCACAAAACACAAACTGACTTACAACCATGTTCAGTTGTATCATCAGCTGACTTCCTCAAAGCCCTCTTGGCAGTCCATCAAACAGGGCACAGTATTTTTAAAGCTTGGAGCCCATTGTCTGATTTTTTTGGTCTAAGCGTTCTGAGCGGGGTCACTAAGGCAGAATGGAACATTTAATGAGGTAGGATCGATCTTGAGACCCTGTTGGTATTGTCGTATTGATCACCCCCTTCCCCTTCAACCCCTTGAGGGATCTTTCTCCGTTCCTCTCTCACACACACACACACACACACACACACACACACACACACACACACACACACACAAACACACTTAGCTGCTTAGTGAACTTGGAGTCACAAAAGGCAAAGGTTTCTGGAAAACATTTTGGCTGAGAACTACTGAAGATAACCGAAGAGAGATTATGCATATCGAAATCGTCAGGAGAGAAACTTCAAAATGGAAGCATGCAGCTCCACTCAAGACCTAGCTAAATCTGTATTCAGTTTAGAAATCTCTGCACAACAGTTCTGCATAGAGTCCAAACCACACCTGAACAAGAAGATCTGATATATGAGTTGGAAACTCACCGATTAAATACATATGATACATGGACATTACATTAAAGCAGCAAATCAGAAAAATAATTTTTGATGATTACGATCATAGCTGTGCCTTTAATTTTACAGCCATTTTCTGCTCAGCAACTCAACTACAACACTTCTTTAATGTAATTTAATATTATTTTTCACTAAAAACTAGTTACAACAACATATAACAGCAGCTCACATGGTACATCTTTTAAAGAGACTGTTCAATAGATAAATATCCCAAATGATCTTAACATAGCCTTGTGAGACACTAATAGCTTTCAGTCATGACTTTAGCTCATTTAAAGAATGAAAAGGACAATCTAACCTTTGCTTATATAAGTCATATGAGTGATTCAAATGCAAATCCTCAATTATTTATTTTTTTTGCATTAGAAAAAAAAAAAAAAAAAAGAAAGTAAGAAATACAAATTTTTCCAGACCAAAATAACTGGATAATAGGCACATCACATTGAAGCTATGAGTCCTCAATTAAAAAAAAAAGTAAGCGTTTAAGACTCAGAACTGGACTATGCCTAAGACAGACTGGCTTCTCATCTCAAAGACTGCACTGCACACTGTCCACATTAAGTAATATAAAGAATGGCCGAAAAGGCTCACCCCAAACACCATAAAAATATTATACTGGAGCCACAGGAAAAACATTTGCTAATATCTTTACGTGCAAAAATATTCAGATTACATATCCTCAGTCAACCTTGAGGTAGGAGATAGTAATGTTATTCGGTACATAAATCAAACAGACATTTTTATCTTATAATGCACGGGACAAGCAGTAGAATGAGCCTGACCCTGTTGTGACATCACTCAAACATCAGTGCAAGGAGAGCACTTCCTCTAAACCAGTGATCCTCAAATCTGGCTCGTGAGATCCACCTTCCTGCAGAGTTTAGCTCCAACCCTGATCAAACAAACCTACCTGTGATTTTCTAATGATCCTGAAGACATCGATTAGCAAACTCAGGTGTGTTTGATTAGGGTCAGAGCTAAACTCTGATGGAAAGTGGATCTCGCGAGCCAGATTTGAGGATCACTGCTCTAAACTGACAAGAGCAACACGCTCATTCTTTATTCAGTGTCAGTTTTTATAAAGCCAGGACTTACGGTACTTTGAGTGTAACTCCTCAATTTCTTCAGCTGCCTGATTCTTCGTTGTGACAATTAACTGTCAGACACAAAACATGAAAACAGAATAAATCTAAATGCTAAATGAGTTGTTTCCACATGAATGCACTTTTAAAAATCTGAACCATCACAACAATTTGTAAAAAATAAAATGCAGAGACATACATATATATTTTTATATTATAGAAATAACAATCCATAGTAGCACATACAGGTTTTCGTTTATTCTCCAACTGATTCTTCAACCTCTCGTTGTTTTCAACTTCTTTGGCAATTTCTCCAGCTGTTAGAAAGAAAAAAAAAAAACATTAACTATAAAATACAACCACCTTTTCTGAAGACAACAACATGTAAATATATACAAATACATAAAAATCCCACCCCAATACCTACAGTACCTATTTGGTTTTCTGGCATCTATTAAAGTACACAAAAGGGATGATCATTCTCATATCTTTCTGTATAACATGACCATTTGGTTTTACACAATCTTGTGGCATAGAAGTCAGTTTGAGTTCTATAATTTCTTAATTCAATCTGCCATTGTATATGACAAACTAGAACATCACAGGTAGTGTGAGAAAAAAAAAAAAAAAAAAAAAAAAAAAAAACACAATCCACACTCAAGCCCAGCTCTTAAACAGAAACCATGGTAACGCCGGATAAATGAAAGAAAAATAGAAAGTTTCCTGCGAAACCTTTGACACCTCAATGAAGAGAGATAAATTCAGCTCTGAAAGGGTCAGTGGGAAGGGAAGCAGTAACTCAAACAAAACTTCAGGGATGAAAGTACTGTATTTTTCCACCTGCCCTGTCATTTTTGTGCCAGGGTCCCCCACAGGGTGACTAACTCCAGCACATAATTTACATTCCACCACCTACAATCACTGGAAAGAGAGAAACTGTGTTCAGCTAAACTCTTTCACCAGCAATACAGGCTGGGCCAAAACATAGGCTAATCCATGCCATTCATCATCATGTTAGAGAAACAATTTTACATGAAACCCCAACCATGTTTTTCATTGCCTATAAAGCAACGTCTTCCAATTCAACAAATATTTATTCATTTGTTCATTCAGTTATCGATCGCTGACTTTATACCTGATTTGGGGTTGAGTGCATCACACTGTGCATTATAAATCTGGGTGAATTCCTGGTGGCGTCGCACTAGCTGTTCTCTGCTGCCTTGAGCGGACAGGTGGCATTCTTTAAGCATCTTCTTGAGCTTTGGAACAGAAATCAAAGTGTACAAGAGCTTGGGCATCCCCTTTCGCCTTCCACCACTGAAACACAAACACATAACCAAGTCACAGAGTCACTAAAAAGAAAAAATGCTAATATACAATTAATATAATACAGAAAAAAAGTACATCATCATTCAAAACAAATTTACAAAAACAATTCCTGAAATTCTTCAGCCTTTGTATAAAGTATTTTAGCAACAATTTTAGATTTAGGTTCTATGGTAATTTCACAATAATTTTGTACGTCATATCCATAAATAGAGAAAAGTAGCTAGCTACCATGTAGTGTGTTTACTATATAGCATTAGCTATTGTAAAGAGTCATCCCATTATGATTTGTTTCAAGGATGGACTGTGTAAATTATAAAGCTAATACTGTAGGTTGCCAATTTAACTTCCTTAGCTGTCCAAAGAGTCAAACTGTGAACCTTTCCATCTAAGCTGGTTATCTCTTGAGCCTGTGTTTTGGTTGCACTTCAGCCACATCCAAACGCCTGTAAAGTCATTAATCTAAAAATATCAATATTTCCAATAACTCAAAACAAACCCTGAAGGGTTAGTTTTGAGTTATTGAATTATTGAGTGACCCTCTCAGATGACATGTTTTTTTTAGATTGCAGTGTGTACATCATACATTTCAATGTGTACAACAAACCACAATCACTGATTAATGCGTGCAGAGCCGTAGTACAACCAAAACAAGGTTTTTCCTCAAGATGCATGCAGTTTTAATTATACCAAGTAATATAGTCCAATAGCCTAACTGTGCATTTTTTGCCCATTATTCAATACAAATGTGCAGTACCTCTAGCTAGTTAAATGGAGAGTGACTATTCAAGACAAGTCATAGCACAAATTTTCAATTGGATTCAAGTCTGTGTCTAGAATGCTAAGTCATAACTTCACAGTTTTGCTGTGTAGTTTGGGAAACTGTTGTGCTAGAAAGTAACTCATATCTCTGGCTAACTGAAACAGGTTCTCCTCAAGGATTTGCATGCATTTGGCACAATCTATTTTGGCCTTGATGCCAACAAACTTTGCAGTTCCACCATCTGAAAAAGAAATCCCCCAAAACAAAACACTGCCACCGTGGCAGAGTAGGTGTTGCCTGGTACTGAGTTGTATTTTTCACCAACCACAGCACTTTGGTTTCAGGCCAAAAAACTTAACTTATCAGACCAAAAAGAATTTACCACCCAAATGGTTCAGGTTTTGTCCTATGGCTTTTACATGATTTAATCTCAGTCTTTCTCAGAAAAGGCATTCTCCTAGACACTGACACTGATTTCTTGGTCAATTCTCTGAGAGTTGTCCTTGTCTGGTTGTTCAGTTCATTAGGATGGCATGATCATGATTGTTGGCCATACTGCCCTTTATTTTGTTTACTTGTGTGATCTTTAGGGGATCACATCATACATTATGTTATCTTTCCCTGATATTCTTCATGAAATGTGTCATATAAACAATTAAAGAAAGAAGTGGCATGCTTATGAAACAGGCAAGAAAAGTCTTCTCGGCATGATGTGTAATATTCTTTTTATCAAATTGCTTTTGTATACTTCCTTTTACACTTCCTTTCCTGATAGGCCGATTTATAAGATAGCATTACTCATGAATCTGAATATGACTGATGCAGCAATATTTCTTAGTTTTCAATTATACTGGATACAACAGCCTTCAGGACTTAGTTAAATAGCTGTAGTGATAAAAGTTTATCTAAAAATGAAAATCCTATCATCATTTGCTCACCCATAATTCCAGTATCAGACCCAACACTATTACACAAAAAAACATTTAAAGGTGAAATTTTCATTCATCTCTGTAGCAGTAGTATGTCAGGATAGGCTTAAGGCCACAGGAATGCTGATGCATGCCCTCATTAATCATGTTACCCTCAAGGTGTCCAGTAAATGAAATCACCCTTTCTGTCAATCAGACACAAACCAAAATGTCGGCCCTTCAGAATGTCCCTAGGGTAAAAAAAAAAGAGGAAGGACGAAGACAAGCTATAATCTATAGGGAACGTTATTTAATAAGGATCTAATCCATTCTTTAACCACAAGTACTCTTCAACTAATTTCCAAGTGCCCATAATTTTTCACCACAGAAAAGTTCAAGTTTAAATCGGTTCAAGAAAAGTTGTTTCAGCAGCAATCAGTTAATTTGTTACACTCCATCCAACTAACTCAGACACATGCAAGAATAATAAAAATAATACAGTTTTAAAGGGTCTCTGATTATGTAGAAAAATAAACAGGTCTAGAAAGCTGAGATCGTCAGACATCTGAACACACAATCTGCAATCTTAAGAAAAGTGAATTAAATTATATAATACAGCAATTAGTTCTGCTCCACTTATTTGATTGGACAAATGATGTTTCAAAATATTTGAAATGTTTTGCCGTTTGCATCACTCCCCTTGTCTGCATATGTTACACTGAACAATTGATCCTGGTTCTGCAAAAGAGCAATCTTGATAACACCATTTTGGACAATTGTAGACCTATATCAAATCTTCCTTTTATAGGCAAGATTATTGAAAAGGTAGTCTTTAATCAGCTGAACAAATACTTAAACTCTTAAATGGATAATACTTAAATGGATACCTGGACAACTTTCAATCCGGTTTCCGACCACATCACAGTACAGAGACAGCGCTCGTTAAGATAATAAATGATATTTGCTAAAATTCTGATTTTGTCAAAATATCAGTGCTGGTACTACTAGATCTCAGTTCTCCGTTTGACACTGTCGATCAACACATAACATACTACTAGAGAGACTGGAAAACTGGGTCTGGCTTTCTGGGATGGTAATCAAATGGTTCAGGTCATACTTAGAAGGGAGAGGTTATTATGTGAGTACAGGAGAGCATAAGTCTAAGTGGACGTCCATGACACGCGGAGTCCCACAAGGCTTAATTCTTGCACCGCTCTTGTTTAGTCTGTATATGCTCCCATTAAGTCAAATAATGAGAAAGAACCAAATTGCCTATCACAGCTATGCTGTTACCCAGATTTACCTTGCCTTATCGCCAAATGACTACAGCCCCATTGACTCCCTCTGCCAATGCACTGATGAAATTAACAGTTGGATGTGCCAGAACTTTTTTTCAGTTAAACAAGGAAAAAAAACAACTAAACAACTAAAAATCAAGTCAGGAATCTTGGTGTGATTCTGGAGACAGACCTTAGTTTCAGTAGTCATGTCAAAGCAGTAACTAAATCAGAATACTATCATATAAAAAACACTGCAAGAATTAGATGTTTTGTTTCCAGTCAAGATTTGGAGAAACTTTTTCATGCCTTTATCACCGACCGGGTGGACTATTGTAATGGTCTCCTTACTGGCCTTTCCAAGAAGACCATTAGACAACTGCAGCTCATCCAGAATGCTGCTGGCAGAATTTTGACTAGAACCATAAAATCTGAGCATATCACACCAGTCCTCAGGTCCTTACACTGGCTTCCAGTTACATTTAGGGTAGACTTTAAAGTACTTTTACTTCTTTATAAATCACTCAATGGCCTAGGACCTAAATACATAGCAGATATGTTCACTGAATATAAACCTAACAGACCACTCAGATCATTAGGATCGAGTCCAGAAGACTTCCATAAGAGAACATAAAACATTAGTCACATTTAAATGCAGACTCAAAACCCATCTGTTTAGCTGTGCATTAATTGAATGAGCACTGTGTAATGTCCGAACTGATTGCACAATATTTTATGCATAATAATTTTCTATGCTTAACTGTTTTAAATTCATTTTAAACCTTTTAAATCAATTTTTAAATCATTTTCAAAGTTTAGTTTTTACATTTTTATTATTAGATTTTTCGTTTTATTGTTGTGATTATCTTTTCTTTTATGTAAAGCACTTTAAATTACCATTGTGTATGAAATGTGCTATATAAATAAACTTGCCTTGGTTTATATCTAGATTGATATATATCTAGATATATTTTGTCTGAAATGTCAGTTATTCAGTATTAACTTATTTTTATTGAACTTCTGCATTTAAGCAATTTCAGTAATATCTTGATAAAAACTAAAAGAAGATTCTGATTTTGAATAACAGCAGGTCAACTAACAGCATGTTTCCTTTAGACAATCAGATAAGACAATTTGTACTGTCAAACTTTATATTGTAATATTGTATTATGGGACAAATATTCTCCATACCTTCTCAACCCCTCCTTCTTATCGTCTCTGCTCAAGCACATATCCAGATGTTTATTAATGTGCTGTTCGGACACACCTACTCCACAGACAGGACATTCCACTGCAACACACATTATTAAAAATAATTGCTTATTATAACCAGTACTAAGTCCTTCCTATTAAAATCTCTAGAAAACATGCACAGATGTGTTTAAAAGGGGTTCCCCACTATATATATATATATATACATACATATATATATACACACATACATATATACAGGTCCTTCTCAAAAAATTAGCATATTGTGAAAAGTTCATTATTTTCCATAATGTAATGATAAAAATTAAACTTTCATATATTTTAGATTCATTGCACACCAACTGAAATATTTCAGGTCTTTTATTGTTTTAATACTGATGATTTTGGCATACAGCTCATGAAAAACCCAAAATTCCTATCTCAAAAAATTAGCATATCATGAAAAGGTTCTCTAAACGAGCTATTAACCTAATCATCGGAATCAACTAATTAACTCTAAACACCTGCAAAAGATTCCTGAGGCTTTTAAAAACTCCCAGCCTGGTTCATTACTCAAAACCACAATCAATGGGTAAGACTGCCGACCTGACTGCTGTCCAGAAAGGCATCATTGACACCCTCAAGCGAGAGGGTAAGACACAGAAAGAAATTTCTGAACGAATAGGCTGTTCCCAGAGTGCTGTATCAAGGCACCTCAGTGGGAAGTCTGTGGGAAGGAAAAAGTGTGGCAAAAAACGCTGCACAACGAGAAGAGGTGACCCGGACCCTGAGGAAGATTGTGGAGAAGGACCGATTCCCAGACCTTGGGGACCTGCGGAAGCAGTGGACTGAGTCTGGAGTAGAAACATCCAGAGCCACCGTGCACAGGCGTGTGCTTTTGAACCATAAACAGCGGCAGAAACCCTGACCTGGGCTACAGAGAAGCAGCACTGGACTGTTGCTCAGTGGTCCAAAGTACTTTTTTCGGATGAAAGCAAAAATTTTGCATGTTATTCGGAAATCAAGGTGCCAGAGTCTGGAGGAAGACTGGGGAGAAGGAAATGCCAAAATGCCTGAAGTCCAGTGTCAAGTACCCACAGTCAGTGATGGTCTGGGGTGCCATGTCAGCTGCTGGTGTTGGTTCCACTGTGTTTTTTTATCAAGGGCAGGGTCAATGCAGCTAGCTATCAGGAGATTTTGGAGCACTTCAATGCTTCCATCTGCTGAAAAGCTTTATGGAGATGAAGATTTCGTTTTTCAGCACGACCTGGCACCTGCTCACAGTGCCAAAACCACTGGTAAATGGTTTACTGACCATGGTATTACTGTGCTCAATTGGCCTGCCAACTCTCCTGACCTGAACCCCATAGAGAATCTGTGGGATATTGTGAAGAGAAAGTTGAGAGATGCAAGACCCAACACTCTGATGAGCTTAAGGCCGCTATCGAACATATCTGCAATCCTGGGCCTCCATAACACCTCAGCAGTGCCACAGGCTGATTGCCTCCATGACACGCCGCATTGAAGCAGTCATTTCTGTCAAAAGGATTCCCGACCAAGTATTGATAGCGCATAACTGAACATAATTATTTGAAGGTTGACCTTTTTTTGTATTAAAAACACACTTTTCTTTTATTGGTCGGATGAAATATGCTAATTTTTTTGAGATAGGAATTTTGGGTTTTCATGAGCTGTATGCCAAAATCATCAGTATTAAAAACAATAACAGACCTGAAATATTTCAGTGGTGTGCAATGAATCTAAAATACATGAAAGTTTAATTTTTATCATTACATTATGGAAAATAATGAACTTTTTCACAATATGCTAATTTTTTGAGAAGGACCTGTTTGTTTGTTTGTTTATATATATATATATATATATATATATTATATATATATATATATATATATATATATATATATATATATATATATATATATATATATATATATATATATATATATATATAAAAAATAACTCCCTTATTGTGAATGTTACTTTTAACATTTAACTAATATACATGTTTATTTCACATTACCTTTAACCAGCAGCTTATTTTGTGACGTGGAGGGGAAAGCAGTTACATCCATCTTTTCGTCTTTCACCATTCCCCTTGTATCGTCCACATTTTCTTGCTTGATGTTGTCTAGCTGTTGAATACACACCTCAACACGTTCCAATTTGACTGGCATGTGAACCTCAAGACTTGTTTGGGTCCGTAATGAGGAAGTCACAGGGGTCTTCTTCTGGAAAAAATGACTGAGGGTTTTTGCTTCCCTTTTGAGGCCCTTCTGTCTTGCTGCTTTGCCTTTGATCATCATAGCCGGGGTTTCAGGTGAAATAGGGGGTGATTCCAAATTTGAGTGACACAAGTTTTGCCTGGTGAGATGAGAAAGATGTATAGTCTTTTATTTGATTTGCCTTCATTTGATCACGAATTCAGTAAAAAAAAAAAAAAAAAAAAAAAATTAAATATTGAGAAATATTATTAAATTTTAGAATAACTGTTTTCTATTTTAGTATATTTTAAAAATTAGTTTAAGCTGAATTTTCAGCAGCCATTACTCCACTCTTCAGTGTCACGTGTACTTTCAGAAATCATTCTGATATGCTAATTTGGTGCACAAGAAACATTTATTATTATTAATGAGTGAGTTTTTGTGCCAGCAGCCTTGCAAGGACAAAAGGGGCTTCCAAAACTTTTGGGCCATGTGGTGTTTGTGAAGGACATACAACATGTAATATCAAAGACACAAAAATATTCTTGAAGAACAAACTGGGCTAAGGAAGACAAAAAATGAAAGGTTGTTTGAGCCACTATGGTGACAATTTTTCAGCAAAGTGTTTTTGACAGCAAAACTGTGCTTCTCGATATAACGTGTAAGCCTTCGAATATCTCCGCTTCCCTACTGAGTGAGAGTGAGAGATGAAATAGTGAAAAATAATTTTAGGGGAGGACAGAAGGGCAGAAGGAGTGCATTAAGAGAAAGGAGTACATAAAAGGAAGTGAGTGAGAGAGAGAGAGAGAGAGAGAGAGAGAGAGAGAGAGAGAGAGAGAGAGAGAGAGAGAGTGAATGCAGGCAAGCACCTGTCGGTTTCACAAGTCCAGTGGAAATGTGGAAAGCCAACAAACGCACAGAGTGGCTGTGAGGCCATTACAAAGCCATAAAGTGAAGTCAATGAGGTGTGCAAACACTACTTTCCATATTGAAACCTTTTATTTCTCTTTGTCTACCCATTAGTCCACATATACACACACAAAACAAAACACTTGAGAAAAAAAGAACAAGAAACAAGGTGTCCCAATCTGTATTAAAACAGCTGTGAGCATTTTGGGTCTATGTTATCATCTGAATGGTGGTGTCAGTTTTAAATACAGCTGGATAAAACAAAAATTGTGTCCGTCTTCATTTCAGGCTGCAAAGCAACAAAATGAGATTATTTTAAAGAGGGATGAATCTTTTCTATACCCACTGTACATACTCTGAAAGCTCTACTTACAGGATGGCATCATGACTAAGGTTATTAAGTACAGAACGTTATCATCAAATGAGCCAATGAGAAACAAGATTGAACCAATATTTAAAGATTTACTGAAAACAACAGATGCAATCATAATGCAAGCCACCTGGTTTATACCGTGTTGAAATCTACTTGAAATATCACAAGCACATATCAAAGATGTTTATGTAGAAGTCTTAAAGACAAAGCAACAAAAAAGATATTGAAATCTACTTGAAATATCACAAGCACATATCAAAGATGTTTATGTAGAAGTCTTAAAGACAAAGCAGCAAAAAAGAAAATAAAGCATGCCCTTTAAAGGGTCTGAAAGAGGGTGGAATAGACGTGATTTTAGGGCTGCACGATGTGTCGTTCAAGCATCGATATCGCGATGTACGAATCCACGATAGTCACGTCGCAGGATATGCGATGTAGGCTGTCGTAGTTGATCCGTTATTCATTAACCGTACGGGCCAGCTGCTCCCCGGCCCTTGACGAATGTGATTCGCGGATTAATTGCACAGCTTAACCATCATAGAGTGAAACTTTATCATTTCCATGTGTTTTTATGTCCTGTCAGTTTAACAGGGCGCATATAAGAACGAGCAGAGAGAGAGAGAGAGAGAGAGAGAGAGAGAGAGAGAGAGAGAGAGAGAGAGAGAGAGAGAGAGAGAGAGAGAGAGAGCGCGAGAGAGCGAGCGAGCCCCGGCCGCACGCGCTCACCTTCACCGTCTTCAAACAACACCTGCGCTGTCTTGCTCTATCTCCCTCGCGCATATTTATCAAAATCAATTGACACGATGGTGTCGAACAAAAAAAAAAAAAAAAAACTATCCAATGATGAAATGTTTTCTGTGTTGTCAAATCTTGTGCGATATCCTAAACTGCCGAAATAATTACACAACGCGTGCCGAACACGTCTGATTCGCGAACTAATGATTCCTTTGAACCGAATCAATTTAATGAATGGTTTAAACAACTGACCTGTCCAACACTGAACTCACGAGACGTCTGAATTGGTGTATAAAAAAAAATCTGTAACACTTTACAATAATGTTCTATTTATTAAACTATTTAACTACATTACTATTACTAAACTGCACTTCTACAACATTGTTAATTTCAACATTTAGGCTATAGCCTTCATTGTTGAAATCAAAAGTTGTACAGTATTTGTTAACATAGTTAATGCACTGTGAAGTAACGTTACCAAACAATGAACAGCTGTGTTTTTATAAAACTAAGATAAACAAAGATTAATAAATATAGTAACAAAAGTATTGCTCGTGGTAAGTTCATGTTAGTTAATATGTTAACAATTCAAACCATATCCTAAAGTTACAAACAAATAATTTACTCTAATTTAAATAATACTCTGTTTCAATCATTTAAAATGAGAACGTAAGTGTGCTCACCCCATTTTTGTTTGTAAAAAAAAATTTGATTAGATTTCATATCGCAATATATATCGCAGAAAAATAAAATATTGCAATGTCATTTTTTCCCAATATCGTGCAGCCCTACGTGATTATACTAACTAAATCATGAACTTTCTACTAACGAATAACAAACAGTCCTGATTTTTTGGCCTTTCTTCAGTAATGCTTTTAAAAATCAACTGCAGTCTTGTAACTACAGGCATAACTACCCACCCAGTCAAGAAAGACCATGAAAAAAACCTCATGGACCCCCTTCACAGACCACAGAAAATACGTCTACTTTCAGTCCCCCAAAGCACTGCTGTGAATCCAGTAAGGCAAACGGAGCAGAACAAGAAAATGTATTGCTTTAGAGAACCAAATACGTTACATAACCACCAGCAGGACCCTGGTGTTTAAAACCCAATATATATACGAGTTTTTAAAAATCTGAATTTCAGTAGCTTTCAAGTGGATTATAGCAGCAAAAAAATACTGTGGTCAACATCTTAATAAAGCCTATAAAGGCAGAAAAAACAGGCTTTCCCAGTTTGTATGGAAGTGAAATTTCAGAAAACTTGGATCTCTTTAAAAGCTCTTTGATCTTCCAACAGCAAGAAAAGGATAAGTAGGAGACAATGAGCTTGCATCAGCAGCAGCTCAGAGTCGTCGATAATCAGACCTGGAAAACAAGGCTAATTGCACTCACTGAGACCAAGAAGCTCTATAATATCGGGAAAAAGCTATTCATTAGCATTCCCATTCAACTCAATGACAGTTTCCCAGCTGGCACAGGACAGTATGAGATTTGAAATCTGCTGTCTTTGCTCACAGGCATTTGGCACGACGTGCCATTTTTAATTTTTCTGATTAACCACTGTGCCGAAATGCATTCTGTATTTATACAGTACATACACATTTTTAAATGATACAATAAAAAACAATAGGCCTATTTGATTTTCATGCAAATAGTTTCTGAAGATTTTTTCATAAATTGTTTTTTAAACTTTTCAAAAGTTTCTTGAATAACAGATATAGTGTGACCATACTGAACACCACTGTGTATGTGTGTGTGACAAGGCCAATGCATTAAAACCCATCGCTCAATATATATAATAACAGCGAGCGTGCACACACACACACACACACACCACTCGCACACAGAGATCTGAGATTGTATGCTGTGTACCTGTATGCTCTTTTGTGTCATCCGCGCCACAAGGATGCGCTGTTTTATTTCAAATCAAAGCAAAATACAAGAAGAAACCGTGCATCTTTGTGGTGCGGATGACACAGAAGAGCATACACAGCATACGGTCATATGGAGAGACACAGAAGAGACCGTTGACAAAAGGAATTATTGAATAAAGTCTCATCTTTGTTTTCTTTGCTTACAAAAAGTGTTCATTTAAAAAAAAAAAAGCGCTTCATATAACCCAGATTGCACGTCTGATGGCAGATGGAGTATTCTGACGACGAATTGAATACCTTTTATGGACCTTCACACTGCTATTTACTTGGCAGTCTGTGGAACAGTCTCAAGCCTCCAAGTTTTCATCCAAAATATCTTAAATTGTGTTCCGAAGATGAATGGAGCTTTTACAGGCTTGGAACGACATGGGGGTAAGTGATTAATGACAATTTTCATTTTGGGGTGGAGTATCCCTTTAAACTGATGCTTCACGCTCTTCAGTGACCAGTAAACCCCACCTACTTTGATCTGATTGGCCATCACAGTCATTTTTACATTGACGAGCGTTGTTAGACCACTGAGGCTTTGATCTGAAGCACCTAGTAAGCATCCATAGTATAGCGCAAGTTAATTCTCACACTTTAAAAGTATTTACAACTCCTAACAGGCTGTGTGACTATGAGAAGTTATTACCTCAAAATGTACGTCCTCAAAATGTGCAGTTTTCCCTATTGCTCATGTGCCAGCGATTATCTCTCCGCGTGCCGTAGATTGCCGACCCCTGCTATATACATATGAATGTAATATCACAAACAATTATTCTATCCAAGATACACTAGCCAAAGGAATGTAAACAAAGATATGCTGTATCTATATCAAAAGCCTTAATAACTGTCCCCAATGTCCTGTCCTTAAAGATGACACATGCCTTTGACATCATCACTGGGAGAAAACAGGAAATTAAAACACTGTCCCATAAGACACCTCCCTCTTCAACCCGATGGTCATCTGTAACTCCACCAACCATATATAATACACACACACACAAAAAACAGAAGACTACTGCCACCACCTTGAGAGACTAAATTAAAAACAATATCACAAATAAAATCTACCGTGTACTCTATTTTACATTCAATGTAAGGTACACATTTGGAAAAAGTCTTAATATAAGACAGCAGGTGAAACAATGTTAAAAAAAGAAAAAGCATTCCTTGACGTTTACTTTAGGTAAGGTGAAGACTTTGTAATACTGTATGTGTACAGTCTGAGAACTTAAGACCGTTTGAAGAGAAACACAGCCTAGCAGCTTCTGCAGCAGGTACAGTAAGCCTAAACTAGCAAACTTCACCTGTTTTTTTGCATTAAATTTGAATTAATTACTTTTTCTTGTTCAATTTTATCCCTACCCATTAATTAACCCCCACTGACTTTCTATAAGACTGCTATTCAGACCCACACATAATTTGCAGCCACAGAACTTCTCAGAAAGCTATTTAGAGTTCTGCAAAAATGAATCACCATTCATCCACAAAGTAATAGAATAAAATGTGAGTTTAACACATTATACCATGTTTAAAACCCTTTCGCAGAATTCCATACCCCTGCCCCCCCCCTCAAAACAATGCAATATACAAAAAAAGTCTGCAGAATTCATACTGTATAGGTCCACTGAAAAAAATAATATAATAATATAAAATAAAATAATTTCATAAATATATGAAATAAATGCTCATATTTTAAACAGATATAAACTTTACCTTGCTGCTTGGAAGCTCTGAACTAAGTCATCTATTAATCTGTTGTTCCTCAGGTCTTGTTCTGTTGATGGCTGCAAAGAGAGTTAAACTAAGTTTAATGGAAACATATCAGCATATTAGAATAATATGCTAATAAATTCATTAAACTGCAATAGCAGCAATGTTTATATGAAGCAGCCAGAAGTTAATAATAATTAAGCTTCCCTAAGCTGCAATTATTTGATAAAAAAAAATCAAGTAAAAATAGTAACCTTGTAAAATATTATTACAAGTTAAAATAATTGTTTTCTATTTGAATTTATTTTGCAGTGTAATTTAATCTTGCGATGGCAAAGCTGAATTTTCAGAAGCCATTACTCCAATCTTCAGTGTCACATGAGCCTTCAGAAATTATTCTAATATGCTGATATGTTACTCATTTATTATTGGTGCTTAAAAATGAACAACTATTAATGTTGAGAACAAAGTTCATTAAACAGCATTCACTAGAAATTAGTTTTTTGTATGAATATCTTTACTGTCACATTTGATCAATCTAGTGCAAGCTTGCTGTATTATAATAAGACTATTTTTTTTCCATAAAAATATTATGCAGCAAAAATTGATAAAAAATAAATTTTTCTTTAGCATATTAAAATTCATTTCTGAAGGATCATGCGACACTGAAGACTAGAGAAAAGCCTGTTAAATTAATCTTTGCCATCATATTTCAAAATACAGTATTACTGACTTAACTGATTTCTTTCACTCTCTCCACATATCATATGTGTGTGGAGAGAGAGAGAGAGAGAGAGAGAGAGAGAGAGAGAGAGAGAGAGAGAGAGAGAGAGAGATTTATCAATTTGACATCCAATGTAAAATCTCCATCCAGTGAAGGATTACTGGAATATCTGACAGGAAGGTTTGACAGTCATGTTAATATTATTTACTTACCAAGTTACAAACAGGACACAACAACTTATAGGAGAGAAACTTCCGTATGCACAGAGAACAAACTGTTGGAACAGCACAAAAAAAAGAAGCAATGACTTTGTATCTGAAAAGCAATTATGGCAAGTTAAACATAATACATGTGAAATGGTTATAAACTGAACTGTAAATTTATACGTACAATTGTGAGAACACTTGGTCATCATGGTGATGTTGAGAAAATCAAAGCAGATAGGACAACGAAGGAGAGTGTCTATGCTCTGATACAGACAAAAATAAACAAGATCTGATGTCACCGAACCTGGGAATATCCAGATATTTGCCTACTGGATATCTATAACACTGTGACACGTGCTTATTAATGTATAAAACCATTCAGTACATTTTGATCAGTATCAGGACAGCAGTGGATATAAAACAAGAACATAATGACATCCTGAACAGAGTGTCATATCAATAAAACAACAACTGAAGTAACACTTTTGCGTTGTCGATCGAGATTATAAAACTATATTATACACGTGAGCGGCAAAAAAAAAACAATGGTAACGTTAGCGGATAATCTTGTTTCAGCTGCAGACTTAACAAAGTTGAATAAGATAACGTACTTTGAGACATGACAGGTTCGGCGGTAAGTCCACTTCGTTTAACTGAGCCATTCTGCAAATCGCTGAAATGTTATTTATTTAAATGAAAGAGAAACATTAATACAACTCCAACTTTATAGCAATAATAAACTCCCGCGCATCGCTAAACACTTCCTACAATAGCGTCACTTCCGGTTGAAACACGTAACAACAATATGACGCAACGTTTGCAAAAAAATACCATGGAATTTCTTCAATAACTGGTTACAAAGAGATCTGAGTATTATAGGCAGAGTTCTGTTAACCAAAGTCGAAGGGGTTTATTCCGCATTATCTCTTTTTGTTCAAGATTCAACATGTAAAAAAAATTATAATTTTTTTTTTTAATTTGTTTAGAGGAACAAATATAATCATTTAAGAAAGGGAGTTCTTCAGGGACCAAGAAATAAAGGTGGATTTGAGCTTTTGGATTAAAAAAAAAAAAAAAATTATTTAAATTATACATTTAAAGTAAAATAGCTTAGAAACTGTTTACTCAAATCAGACTCAATTTGGTTTTTCATACCGTAGAATATATTTAAGGTTGGAGATTTACGTTTTTTTGTTATGGTGTGATTATTCTATTAGTAAATTGCCTGTGATGTTGTCTAATTTCTATCAACAGGCTCTTAAGGCTTTGAAATTATTTTATGTAGGGTACATAACTTTTCCCCACATCTTGTGGAATAATGCTTATATTACAGTCAACAGGAAATCTCTTTATTTACAGAGCTGAATGGATAAAGGAATTAATTTTTTGCTTGATCTTTTAGATCAGTCTGCTCAGTTACTTTCGTATGAAGATTTTATGAATAAATGGTCCTTTCCTATTAAATATAAAGAATATTACTCTGTGATAAAAGCCATTCCTTCAGGTTTATTAATGCTAATGAGAAGTCATGTCAATTTTTTCATATTAGCAGAATTGACCCCACACTTTATATAAATGGAGTGGACATCAGCAGTGGAAAATGTACAAATAAACTTATTAGACAACTGTTGTATAGGTCCATCAAGCCTAGAGGGAAGTTCATTTGGGATACCTACTTTGGAAAAATTATTTGGAAAAAAGCTTGGTTGCTCCCATTTCGTTTTTGCGTATCTAACAAGATTCGGGAATTACATTTAAAAATTCTTCACAATATATATCTGTGTAATTATACTTTAGCAAAGTTTGTGGATATTGATGAGAGTTGTTCATTTTGTTCATATCAACCAGAAAAATTGTAACACCTTTTTTTTTTTTTTTTTTTTTTTTTTTTGACTGTTGTATTCAAAAATGTTTTGGGCAGATCTATCTAGGTTTTTTCAACAAAAATCTGGATACAGTTTAGATATAACATGTAAAGATGTCTTCATATATTATGAATCAAAAATTATTTCTGTTAATTTTATGGTGAATCTTCTGATTTTATATGGTAAATTTCATATACAAAAAAGTAAAAGTTGTAACTCGAACCCATGTTTTAAAGCTTTTATTGCTGAATTTCTTATGTTTATTGATTCTCTTAAATGTACTGAAAACAAAAAATCGAAGTTTACAATTATATTTGCTGAAAAGTTAAAGTTATTTTAAAATAATTAACATCTATTTTGTTTTCCTTGGAGAAAGAAAATTATACAGGTTTAGAGTAAACAAGGCATAATTATCATTTCTGAACAAACTATCCTTTTAAGTGAAGACAATATATGTCAGAACCCTTGAATCACACAGATGATGCAAAGTGCTAGTTTTATTTATTTTCCTCTGATAATTTCTCTTTTTTTCTGATCTTTTTTTTTCTTTTTGGTTTGTTTGTGATGTGTCAGTATAAACACCTTAAGGACACACAAATATGGAAAATGAAAATACATGTTGATGCTACCTTGAGGTTCAATTGCACTGTTCAGGTGCTTATTTTACATGAATATTACAACCGAGGCTGACTGATGGCTGACAGTTTAAGTATACACGTACACATTTCAAATGACTTAAACGTGAAGGTTAATATTCTCTGACGTCTTCTGGTGCCTCTCTTTGTGGGTAGCTGTGCACAGGCAAAATCTAATGGATAGCAAAGTGTGACTGCAAGATACATGAAAAACCTTTAGAAAATAATAAGCCTGTTTTGTCCTCAAGGTGGATATCATCAAATAATGGTTTTAAGCAGCACTTTAGTGACTACCTAATATAAACTTGCTGCTATGAGCATGAAAAAATTAAATAAACTTGATATTGCACTGAACTAAAAAAAAAAAAGCACTGGTAATATGTATATTATCCATCCGATTAAATGCAAAATTCAAAATACAGGTAAAAAAACATTTTTAAAATATATACAGAAAATTTCTTTATTTGATTACAGTTCATTGCCCCCTATTTTTACAGTGTTTATTTTTATTTATTTATATCTGGCTTCTATTAAATGTATGGCTTTTATTTAATAAAATTATCTTACAAAAAAATCACAGCATAATTAAAATTAATAGGATATGGAGAATATTATTTGATTTCATTTATGAAGGCTTGCCAATACTTAAAAAATATATATATATATATATTTTTTTTTTTTCATCAGCAACAACAGGCAATCACTGCCTAAAAATGTAAGTAATAAAACTCCACTTAAGATTCAGCCCCATTGTTTAACAGCTACAATGGATGAGGTGTCTATATAGAATAAATTACATAACTATCTAAAAACAGTTACATAAAAACTGTAGAAGGGTACACATTTGACTGCAAAATCACACAACAAACATCAATATCAAGATTTGTCATGAAAATACCTAACAAAATGAGGTAGCATTAGATTAATTAAAGCATTAGATCAGATCAGTTGTGCTGCCACTGAGACCAGGGAGCTGTCCTTGGAACTTTTAGATAAAGCTGGACACTGTTCAAAAACCACCATGCTTTTCTTGGAGCATTGTGAAGTCCATGTAATAAAATGGAAATTTATAACACAACCCAACCTTCAGTCAGGCCGTCCCACCAAATTGGACAACTAAACAGGCAGGGCAATTGTAAGTGTGGTGACCAAAGGCCAGCAAAACACTTCTTGGATGAAATGGCAAAAACTGTCCATCAACAATCATTTCACTACACTTCATTTGCTTGGCCCCTTTGGGAAAGTGGCTGAAAGAAAGCCAATTTTGAGAAAAGCCAGCACTAAGTCAGTACTGCAGTGATCTAGAAGCCATGTGAGGCATTTGAAAATGATGAAACTAAATTTGTGCTCTTTGGCCTGAATGCTAAGCACTGTGTTGACCAAGTAACACGTCCTCTATCATCAATCAAGAATGTCCATGGCAGCATTAGCCTGTGCCTAAGGGGTTGCTTTAAGAAACTGGAAAATTTGATGGAAATAAGAGGAATCTGGCTCGAGTCAAATCCTAAACCGTGAGGAGAATCAGTTTCAGTCAGCCAAAGATATCACTTAAGATCAGTTTTCCAGAAGGACAATGACCTTAAGCAAAAAGTAAATACTATGTTATATAATTGGCCTGCAAAAAAAAATAAATAATAATAATAATCTGAAATTAATATTTCAGACTTCAATTCAGCTATAAAGATTTCTAAATTGCAGTTCAAAGTAAATAAAAGTGTAATTTGGTACAGTTAGATATATATTAATTATTAACATATTAATGTAGTAAAAGCATTGAAAACAATGAATTTGGTAAATATTTTAAAATAAATCATATTCTGTTGTATAAAATTAAATATTTTATTTTATCATAACAAAAGGAAAACAAAATGCGCAGTCGTTCTCTTACTACAGTTTTAAGCTCATTACAGGAGATAAAATATATACACACACATCACATGCTTGGTACCTAATACTGGTATCTTGGACAAAATAATGATTGGTACAATTACAGCAGTGCTGATATTAATAGAATATGTTAATGCTTTGACTGAGGGGACATTAATGTCATGTACAGTAATGCTATATAAGTGCAGGTAGAGACTTTTAACTACATTTTCTTAAATTACATCTATAATTTATTGTCAATTTTGGTTGTTGAGCACTTGGATGACAGCAAAACCCCTGCCAATTACAACATGACCCTCACATCTTCACCTGAAGTGAGGAGGAAAATGACAATACACGCAAAAAAAAAAAAAATTCCTGAAATTTAATCACCCTTAGTCCAAAGATGTAGAATATTTGTTTCTTCATGGGACAAGGTTTAGAGAATCTTATCATGGATTTGTTTCTTACAAACATGCAGATTTTGTCTTCACAAGATATAAACTGATGGACTGGAGTTATGTGGATAACTTCTGAATTATTGACTCTTGTCGATTCCCAAGTCAAGGTTGAAGAGTAGGGGTGACTGCGCATTTTCTGTAGTTGCCCCCAGACTTGATGATTTGATCAAAATGATTTACCCATTTTGATTAGACTAGCTTCATATTTGTCTGTTTTTAAATCAAATTTAAAAACTTTTCTGTTTGATAAAGCATTTAATACTTAAAGCATTTTCCATAGTACTGTTTTTATTATTTTATTACTGTATGCTGAAGCACTTTCTTTTATGGTACTCTACTACAATTT
Organism: Cyprinus carpio; assembly: GCF_018340385.1. NCBI lineage: Eukaryota > Metazoa > Chordata > Actinopteri > Cypriniformes > Cyprinidae > Cyprinus > Cyprinus carpio. The sequence goes on along the minus strand of NC_056577.1, from coordinate 25,297,621 downwards.
TAATTGTTTTTGTCTTATGTTGTTGTTGTAAAGGACATTGTTCAACATGGGTTGTTTTTAATTGTGCTATATAAATAAATTGTCATTGTAATTATTGCAATGTTTTTATCAGCTGTTTGGACTCTCATTCTGACGGCACCCATTCAATGCAGAGGATCCATGGGTGAGCAAGTGATGCAAATTTCTCCAAATCTGTTCTCATGAAGAAACATATATTATAATCTACATCTTGAATGGCCTGAGGGTGAGTAAATTAGCAGCAAATTTTCATTTTTGGGTGAACAATTCCTTTAACACAAAATGACAATAAATGAATACTACTAATAATAACAATAATAATAAAAATGTCATTGTCCTTCTAAATGACAATAAAACTTGAATCACTGAAAGGGAATTTTCCACTTTTGGTTCAAATCTTGTGTAGTTTTAAAAGTGGAGAACACATTTTAATTGTATGTTTTAAACAATTCACCAAAAATGAAACACTTTTACAGTACCTTTTATTTGATAGTCCCGGATTACTAATCATTTTCAGTATATTGAAAAGAGCCTCCTTCCTAACATCTATTTTGTTTTCCTTGGAGAAAGAAAATTATACAGGTTTAGAGTAAACAAGGCATAATTATCATTTCTGAACAAACTATCATTTCAAGTGAAGACAATATATGTCAGAACCCTTCCTAGTCCTAGTTTTATTTATTTTCCTCTGATTGTTGAAGAATAATTATGGAGGTCAGTTCACAAACACATGAACATGCTCTCAGGGCACTTGTAAATGTCACAGGCAATCAGTTCTCTCTGGCTCAATTCATTTCATTAGTCTGACTGATTAAATACCTGAGGATAAGCCAATACATCTTCAGTGCTCAATCTCTTTAAAGTGAGAGACCAGCTTTTAGAAAAGGAAGGATTTAGAAGGCAGGATAATTCTTTGCTCAATTAATTTCCTTTTCTGTGGGGGTTTAATTTGTTTTCCTTGTTTTAAAAGATTTAGAAACCAGAGAAACACCTGGGTTTTGTTTATGAACTATTTTTGATTCCAGATCAGCAATACCAGCAAATGAACTAGAAAACTCATGAACGTCTACAGAGACATATGGGTGTAAACAAATAGGCACATGCAATTTCTCAGGTCTTGAAAGACATTACATAACAAATGCAGGTTCTTACCTGCAAAAGCAATTATTTTCATACAAAAAATTCTCTTTCTCACACACAGAATTGCTCAACGCTGAAAGTAACCAGATTCTTTGTCAACCAGACAGTCATTGCCTTGGGCTCAAGGTGATATTAAACTATTCAGAGCTGTTCCACTCCAAGCAGCAATCGAGTTTGGATGACGTTCAATTACTAAACCGCCGTCACACAGCAATCTTGTCCTCACTGTGTGGCTGCTGTAGCTTGGGTTTCAATCAAAAAGGCATCCAAATATTCTGTTACAGAAAAGCGCTGTCTACTAGAATGAAAAACTGCCTAAACGCAGATAAGGATACAAGATACAAACAATTTTTTTTTTGCTCTCTAAAATGCATTATTTTATAGGTTTTATTCCATTAATGCAAATCATATCAATTATTATAAATATGGTACCATACAAAATAAATAAATAAAATCATTACTTAGCAGCACAACTCTGGTGATAAATTATATTGCATTATATTATAGCAGAACAGTGATTTTGAATTTGTGACAATAATACTGATCAGTTGTATGCATAACACTTTTATCACCATCCTATAAATCAGTGGTTTGTAAATGATTTTGCTTCAGGACCCAGATTTTTCATTTTACATCCTCGCTGAATGTGAGCCTGTATTTATTTGTCTTTGTCATTCTTTCTTTTACCTTGCAAAGTTTTCTTCAAAGTTTTTGAGAATGAATAGATCTCAAGCAACATGCCACATCTGTCCAATTTGGCTTTTAGCAAGTGACTGATTGTGGACCAGAAAGTTGCTTGATTGGGCACATGGCCTTGACACCAACAACAAAAAGTATGCAAAGTGTTTTTAAAAAGTTGACAAGCATATGGATTTTTCTACCACAGCTATTTACCATTATTCGCTAGGTTGCATTCTGCTATTTGCACATGTTAGAATATTATTGTTTCCCTGCTGTCAGAATAGACCTGTGACTGCGATACATTTTTGGGTCCTGGCCCATCAGTTGAGAACCATTGCTATAAACACTCAAAAATAAGTTTTCCTTGTTTCAAATCTCCTCTTCAGCACAAGAATTTACATTACATATAAACATCTCCTCCCTGAAACTGTTCAGAATTCAAATGTACAGATGTGAGGAGACTTTATAAAAGAAGCTCTCAGACAGCTTGTCAGATCTGGGAAACATATTAAATGTGAACGCTTACCTAGACATAGGTGCTCTGTAGCAATTCAGCTGTAAAATATGCATTTAAAACAAAGGTATTGCTTACTACACAGCAATCATTTTAAAAACAACAGACATAATAAATACAAATCTTTTTCTGCAAAGAAATACAAGTTGGTCATTGCATGTAAAAAATAGGTCTTCATAGCACTTTAAAAATGAAGTTTTTTTTTTTTTTTTAAACTCAATTTATTATCTGTCTTCACTGAACTTAAAAAAGTCAAGACATTTACCTGCGGCTCCAGATTAGTCACAGCACATTTATGACCAAAAATGGCAACTGAGCAATCGTATTGAGATGAGTGGGAATGTTAACAGATTGCTTTCTCCACATATTAAAGACTCCCTGACATGAAGTACAAAAAGGGTCAAGTTACTAATCATGATGACAAAAACAATATAAATAAAACTGGCAAATGGTCTAATAATATTAATTTTACATGCTCTGATGCATGCTTGGAAGAACGTGGCTTTGTTTTTCAGTATTTCTTTAGAGTATAATAGCAAAACTTTTGTAAAAACAAGTCATAAGTGTTTGTGGAAGACATTTTTGACTTTACACTTCTGTAGCTCTTGTATCCATTCGTGCAAACAGAGCACAAAGTCATCTCTGGCTTATGCACAGGCTCTAAACCTCTACGACTTTTAAGTATGCAACTGGATGTTAAGTGAGCAATTAAACTATTGCTTAGCCTTACCCCCACATTTATTTCAACTAATTGTAGAATAGTACAGTCATTAATCTGGTAAGAACTCATTAGTATTTTTAAAAAGCAATAAAGGTGGTCAAAGAGATTTATTTGTAAGGCAGACAACAACAACAGTGGAATAAGTGGTTTTAGTTTATGTAGTTTCTCCTACATTTGTACCCCAAAAGACTAAAAATTGCTATATTTGAATATCAGAGCAATTGTATGACTCAAGTTCTTGTGTGTGTGATCTCACTATGTCACATCATGAACTATAGATAGTGCCATCAAACAAATTAGCACCATCACATGGGAACACATTTCAGTGGTGTTTATTTGAAGGACAAAGAGCAAAAGGAAATGGCCAGCTCTGCAATCATATGTTACCTGTTAGTTCCTTACTGACTACATGAAGACTTTTGAGGCCCACTTGTAAAATTCTTAAATGTCAGGTCAATGAGCACATAATACAGCATTTGTCGTAATCTTGCATTTTAATATCTCCAACAGAGAGATCAGCTTAATACGACAAACCATTAGGTGAGTCATCCAATTGCATTACCAACGGTTCCAGGTTTTCTCAGCAGACTGAAGGGTATTTAGCAGGGCTAAATGCAAACACACTCCACTTTTCCTCTTTCTCACTTTCAATCTTGTGTCCATTTCATCCTTTCTCTTGTTTAAGTGGTACACTATGAGGACCCACTTTATGTTGTGTAAGTAACTAAAGGTAGATGTTAAAAAGCAACATTTCATGTCAAAGATGCAGAAAAATAATCGCATGGATGATATCCACTAAATATCCAAAACATGTTTTGTTTTCCTCATTCAGGCTCACAGTGTGCTCTTCCATGCATTTTCATTAGCCGCAAAGGTGTGTAATTTGGCTCCCTGGAGCCGCTTATAGGTACAATTTGCAATAGCTAAGATCCAATGTCCTCTGGTCCTTATTGGTAAACATGAGCAGCATCACCAATGTGGCTGGCAAAAATTCTTGGCCTGCAACAGAATTTTAGGGCTGCAGAGAAAATATTGAGATGTTTTTTCACCATACAAATTTGAATTATGACTAGAAATTAATACTTATATCTGTGTCCAGAAAACCCTGTAGCTCTGTTCAAAAACCAACTCTAATAAAGATAAAAAAATAAATAGTGAAAACAAATATTGGCAAAAACAATACATTTCTTATTTAGGCTACACTGAATTATTTTCATTGATATTTATTCATATAATTGCGGATGAACCACTGATGTAATTCACAGATCTCCTTGCTACGTTTCTGGACTTGGGAACATCTCAGTTGCATTGCTGTCTATGCAGGGTCAGACAGGTCCAGATTCCATTGAAAAAAATCTTAATTTGTGTTCCGAAGATGAACGAAGGTCTTACGAGTTTGAAATGACATCAGGGTGAGTAATTAATGAAAGAATTTTCATATTTGGTTGAACTAACCCTTTAACTACCATACATTCTGTCATGTCTTTTTAGGGCTGCTCCTCACCTTCAATCAGCAAAAGATAAAAAAAAGGGAAACCCTTCCTTCTGAAGCTCAGTACTCATCAACTTCTTCCAAAGCCTGCTTCCTGTTTACTGCTGAGCATTGCTCTCTGTCACCCCTCAACTCCTTTAGCCAGAGCCTAACATTTAAGAACAGATTACCGCTGGATTATGGGTATGGTCCAAAGTGCTCTCTCCACACCCAGAGCACGTCCCTATAGCCCCTGATGCCCACTCAGAGAGTGCTGAGATCCTTTTCTAGGACAGTTGGGCTACGGCTGACTGTGTTCTCCCTTGGAGAGAAATTTTCAGAATTAAAGGCTTGCTGTCTCGAGACTTTACCAGCAAAGACATGATGTTTGTGACAAGTAAACTCAATGGCCCTTTCAGAACTGCATGGATTTTTAAAAAATTCTTTTTGGAACCATTTTTGCAGATGGGGGGAATGTTTGGTATTACGTGCTATGGATCTAAGCTCATGGAGTAGACATAAGTGCACAGTTCTGGAAGGGTGCAAAGTACAGACATAATGTTTCCTTTTACGGGCTAAAATACACTGCAATTAAACCCCTCAGCAGGCACTTATAATGCAGCCAAGACCAATAATGTGCTAATTTGCCTCTTGGGTTTACACTGACATTTACCACGGTTCAGGGGTGTAAGAAGGTTGAGCACTATGTCATAAATGTATTTAAATGGCAAAGTATCTACGCAGCCACAAAACTGAGTGAAAGTATTTTTTCTCCCACTTATAATTGTACACAAATATTAAAGTTTTTTTCTTAGTTTTACGAATAGACTTTGCAACTTTGATGCAAAAACTTTGGAAAGACCCATTTTAAACACAATTTTTCAATGTTCTGACTGTGTAAGGGTCTAGCACACTTTAAATAAAATAAATCTTTAAAATCTGTAGACATTAATAGTTGGTTGAATTTTTAATATAATTGTTTATGACTAAAAATGTATCCCTACTTTAATCATGTTCCTCTATAGCTATGACATTTTGCACTGAAACAGAATGGTTTGCTATTAGAAAGTTATATTTTATTTATAGTTTCCATATAATTGTTTTTTAGTATGCACACACAACGTGCATTATATATCATAAACACATATGTTGGCTTTGTTGGATTTAAGTTGTGATGACCTGCAAAATGTGTACTTTTAAATTAAATTTAAGGTCTAAAGAGAACTTTTTTTTTTAATCAAATTAGTAAGTTCAAGTATTCTGTTAAAATAGTATTCAAAGTCCACAAAATAATACTTTAGTATGTAATGATGAAGCACTCATGTATTTAACACCCCTGCTGCTGTTCTAGGCACACATTTTCTTATCATAGTGACTAGTGTATTCCAAAATACATAAATTCAGCTGCAAAAATGGACAAGCAAGTCTTGACGGTCTGGAATCAAACCACCACTTAAAGTATCTGATCATCATTGATATAAACTCTCACTGGAATCCGCTACCTTTATCTGGTGTGTGATCTATCTCTCGATTTGGACTCTGTAATGAGGTGCTGTATTGATCTGTTGAGTGCACGTGGAATACAGCGCAGTGAGCCATCTGCCAAACTGCACTAACTCAGACTGATTGCACCAGCATTAGCACAATGCACAAGCAAGTATATAGGAGCCGTTACCATGGTAGCAGCATTGTGACAGCATCACAACTTCCTGCTGGTCCTTGTATGGGAAATAACAGGTATATATTGTGTGAGCTAACATTATTAGTTAATATTTCACCCAAGAATAAAAATTCTGTCATCATTTACTCACCATCATGTTGTTCAAAATCTGTATCATTTTCTTTGCACTGTGAAAATGAAAAATGAAAGCCATATAATACATTTCAGTACATATACATAAATAAAAGGTCACATGAAACTCTCACTGAATTTTTTTATAGTGAAGAGTTGGACTGATGAATAATAATAAACCACACTGTATCTCACACTGATCTGAGTTCACATGCAGTGACAATCCATCCATCATTTCTGTTATCTCAGCTCCACTTTTGCCAGCAATAACACATTTACAAACTTTCTGCATGATATTTTGATGCCCTGCCAGCAAACTTTCAGAGTGGTTTGTTTTGTCTTGACTCAAGAGAGTTATTAGTTAACATACCTGTTAACATTACAGTATATCACCAGCCAGCCTGCACGATGAATCAATGCATCAAAACAGAATTAATGTTAAAATGTTGTCTAAATTCCTTCTGCATTCCACATTTCTCCTGCATTCCACTTCATTTCTTCTCTTTTGTTTTTCTTGCCCTTCTCTGAACTTGGAATCTAAAGATGTAACAAAGATGAAGAGATTTCTAAATCGACTTTTTCTCTGGAACAGGTTCTCTTCTAAAGGCCCTGGGTGGCTTATATAAAATAAAGCAGCTTCCCATTAGAAGACACTGGTTTAGTAGAATATGTGTTCTGTATTCAGTTTTTTATTGAGCAAACAGATTTTATAATGATAGTAAATTATGCAATTCTGGTGGCAATTTTCCTCAAGGGTTTTCCATTAGAACAGTAACTGCCAGCTGTTCATTTTCCCCAATAAAATAAGAATGAGAGAAGAGAGTGAAAGAAATGATCATAACAATTCCTGTTCTGACATAAACACTAACAATTCATTTTAATTAAGGTGAATGTGCTCATTTGCTTGCTTAACATTGCAGAGAAAAGGCCAAATTAGAGAAACGTACACAACATCCTCTTTTATGATTATATGTAGGCCTATGTAATTCTTCTCTCTGTAGCAGTTACACACAGATAAACAATGTGGATTTAAACCAGGTCATTTTATCATAGCTGATAGATTATTGATGGAATAATAGCAATAAATAGTAAATCTACATTGAACCTAAACCCTAAAGAGTAGATAAAATTGCTTAAATCATCTGGATTCATTCAGATTTATTGAGTAAAATCGCAGTTTGTATACCTGATACTTGAACCACGACTCCTTTTTTTTAAACAATGGGTGAGTTCCTAATAAAAAACACATGAACATACGTGCAAGGGAGCTTTAAAAGAACCTTATGTATCCAAGACCTAAAGAAACCTCTGTTGGTCAGTTGGTAAAATTTGACAATCGGTCATGTCATGACAGCACGAAAGTTAAAACTCAGTAGAATGATACATTTTATTTAGTCATAATTATGATATCATTCTGTGAACAATTCATAAACAAACATTCATTTTACCTGTTTTATTCAAATAAAGAACAAAAATATTCCATGCCAATTGTTCCACAATCTAACTGCTGGTTTGTTTTAGAGAGCACAGATTCAGTCAAAATGTTTACAGAAGCTGCTCTGAATTTCATGCTGTCAGAAGGCAGCCGTCACAGCATTATCACCCCTAGAATCTGTGTTGAACCTCTTTGGTTTCATACTAGCCTTTATTGTTGATTCTGAGCAGACTTACAGTAAGCTGTTGAGTTTGATGTCAGGAGAAGGAGAGGTGAGAATCTGTCCATCCCCTGTTCTCTTATCACTCTTATCCCGGAGCCAATCTTGTCACCCAGAGAGCGATGCTACTTCTTTTATTCTGTTTTGTGTGATTTCTAAAACATTGGCTGGACACACACACACACACACACACACACACACACACACACACACACACACACACACACACATTCCTGTGTATCAGTACATACCAGTCCAAAGTTGGAATAATTAAGCTTTTTTTTTATGTTTTTGAAAGATGTCTCTATTGCTCATGCATTTAATTAATCAAAAATACAGTAAAACAGTAATATTCTCAAATACAATTTAAAAAAGAGTTTTCTATTATAATATATTTCAATATGCAATTTGTGCTGGTAAAGTTGATTTTTTTTTCAGCAACCATTACTCCAGTCTCCAGTATTTTTTTTCTAACTTTATATTTTTAACCTTATATTTATCATAGAATTCTGAAGAAAAAAAAAATCAACAGTGCCCGTAAAAATATTAATATTAAGTAATAAAAACTGTTCAACCTTATTAATAATAAGAGCTATTATTAATAATTGAGAGCCAAGCCTGTGTATTAGAATGACTACTGAAATTTTAGCTTTTAGCACGATATTACCGTTTTTAACTATTTTTAATAAAATAAATGCAGCCTTGGAACATAACTCTTTAGAGGATATTAAAAACTGAAATGTAGAAAACAGCTTTAACTTGTTTGAAGCCAAACTTAACTCACTTTTATTCCTTTTTTTTTTCATTAAAAGCATTCTAGTTGGAAGCTAATTTGATCAATCTAAAATTATTGCTGTTGTATTGTAAGGCTCTACTATTCTTTACTGGTGCTGTGTGTTGATCTTGAACAATGTTCATGTTGTTTTGATAGGTTCTTGGTGGCTTTGAACATTTATCCACCTGACCAAGCCCTGCTGTCATAACACTTCATACTTCACAATCACAACAACAGAGAAGAAATGCTTTTATTTTTATAACTTAAACATATACTGTAAACATATCCTTGCAAACATATGCAAACTGACAACTTTACTCTATGTAATGTTACAAAGTTAATCTATATTATTTGATCTGTTATTTATGTCTAATAAATGTAATATTCTAAATTACATTTTTGACTGTTTAAAAGTGTAAAATTCGCCAAAACGTTTTTATTTTAATAACTAACAATAAAATGTGTAGGCTATGTTATGAAATGTCCTCTTAATGTTCTCAAAACACATGAGAGGAAAGCGTGTTGAGATTAAGCAATAAATCAACTGACTAAAATGAGAGAGAGAGAGAGAGAGAGAGAGAGAGAGAGAGAGAGAGAGAGAGAGAGAGAGAGAGAGAGAGAGAGAGAGAGAGATACTATTTTTCATGTTTACGTCTTGTTTATTAAGAGTCCCTCAGGTGTAACAAATGGGATTTTGTTTTTCTTCGCTTCACGCCTGATTGGCTGCCTATATTGTGTAGCATTATGATAAATGAATAATTAATTGGCGAATATATCGCAGTCAGGTAAAATCAAAATGCACTTTGGAAGACATCGGACTTACTGCGCGCTTAATGAGAAAGGAAATGATTTCCCTCTTTGCCTCTTTTTAGACCACCTTTGGTGTCACAAATAAAACAAAATGTTATATAGTTCTAAGGCTTCATTATCCGCCGACTGCCAGAGGCCAGGGCCCGTCTTCTCCTGCCATCTAGTGGTCAGACAAGTGAGTGTATCCTACACTGATACAGACGCGAAGAATCTCTGTTTGTCCAGGTCACATTTTACCCCTAAAATTAAAATGATGATGTATTAATAAATAAATTACCAAGAATGACGTCGTTAATTTCTTGCATTTTGTATTATTATGTAATGACAATCAAGTAAAATATTAAATAAAATTAATAATAATATATAATTATATTTAATTTATTCAGTTGGTCAGTCAGTCAGTCCAGTAATAAAAATGTTTGTTTATATTTGTGGTTTGCTGAATTTGAGCTGAAATGTAATCTTAATAATGTGAGTGTTAGTAACACATATTATTATGAACACAAGCATTATGACATGGATTTCAGCTAAAAAAGAAAAATGATAACAATTAGAAAATGACATTAATTTCTCACATTTTGTTATTATTTAATGACAATTATGCACACATAATTAAGAAAAACTGGAATAAAAAATGTGAAATCATTTTTTATATATAATATTACATACACTAAATATACACAAACCTTACTAATAACTTGTTGTTGTTGTCGTCATTATATTAAATTACATCATTAATTTCTTGTAATACACAGACACACACACATTTAAACCCATTCATACATACACATGCATAAATACATATGCACACCTTTTAATAGTACTATTAATAACAACAATTATTATGATTATTATCATCATCATATTTATCATAATTTATTTTTACAGTCCAGTAATTAAATGTTTCATTTGTAATATTTTAATTTCTGTGTTTTATTGATTTTGGGCTGAATTTTATTCACATTAATATAAGTTTTAAAGTAAGAGTTACGCATAGTTAGTTCAATAATAAGTAGTATTATGAATACAAGCATTACATGACACAAGCTTTAACCAATTCATATCATCTAAAATGAAAAGAGGACAACGTTTTTTGTAAGGTCAAAAAAAAAAAAAAAAAAAACTTTATTTGGACTTGGAATGGTTCACATCCAAACATTGGGATGGTGTACGATAACATCACAGGGGGGTTGTCCAACCATTCAAACACTCATTTGAGAACAGCATCACTAGACAAAAAGTGTTTAGAGGAGGAAAAAATAACCCAAACGACAGTTTTCACAACCCACTACTACAGACAGACGGCACCTTTGTCCTGTGGAACGTTGTGTCCAGAGAAGGAGACAGCCTATATTTTCTGTTATCTTAGCATACATACAATAAACACCCATTGTGGCATACGTACAATACACACCCAATGTAGCATACATTCCCAAAACATACTTCCAGTAACATCACATACAGTCTATTAAGTACAGGGATGCACCAAGTGCCTTAGTAATCGTGCAAGTACCATACAACATCCTATTATCAGACCAACACGGCCTTAAATACTGCAATGCATTAGCTTGGGTAGAAGATTTAAATCAGCAAAAGCATATACGCTTTTCACAGCACAGCCTTAAGTTCACTGGCAGAGGAGAGATAAACATAGATGAATGGCACAACCATGACTATTTCAGTTTACAGTTTCTGTAAACTTGATATCATATATAATCAAACTTCGTCTCTTTATGTGAGCGCTACTATACACTATGTACTAAATGAGCTGTACAACAGATATATGAGAACGTAATGCACTGACTTTCCCAGCAGAACAAGTAGAAGTCTGATACTCAAGTATTCAGATTCATGAAACTCATGACACTCAAAGCCATGATTACAGCATGAGTAAAGACAGTGTATGGTTGTGGATTTCTGGACGTACACTGATTTACGTGATCCTTTGGTGCATGGCTGCTAGTGCAAGCTAGAGATAAGAATGCCTACAATGACACCAAGACAGGATATGATGTAGAACATGAGAAACTGTGAGAAATGTGGTTACATTTGTAACAAACAGCTTCATGTCTGCCAAATGTTTTTATTTTTTTTTCCCGCCTAGTCTTAGTCAATGAATGATCAATACCAGCACTGACCAACAGAGGGATGTTGTGAGCAGAGACAGGCCACCAGAGGGCAGCATTTATTTTAGCCCTTATGTGTAAAGACAGGTTTATCTGGTAAATCCACACTTAACAAGGCTTAATAGGTACTGCAGGGGGTTTTAAAACATTTTTATACATAAAATGTCATGCCTTTCATGCCATTCATGATTACTGGATGAGGATTTGTTATTATTTTTATTAACAATAACAATCTCATTTAAGGCTGTCAAATCGGAAAAAAATTGTTACATTTAATTTTAATTTAGATTTAGATTTTTGACTTGAGAATAACAAAAAACCTCACATCTATATTTACTATAGAAATTGACATAATTGACTTCCGAGGCCTGGAAATGTTTATGTTAAAATGATGCTTATTGGGAAGTGACATTGTAGGAGATATTAGAAACAAAATTAGAATCACTTCCTGAGATGAGTTTTATCCTCGTAGCTACAGACCCGGTTTCCCATCGCTCCCTTGTGGATGAAGGCTAACATATCTTAGGACATTGTGCATTGTATCTAAGGAAAAGCACCGCTATCATTCTTTGAACAGTGTTGCTTGGTAAAGAAAAGCATGTGCAAGTTGGTCTCCCTCACATGCGGACAACAGGCCCATGCTACTACAAAGCTGAGGAATTCAGACAGAAGCTAATTACCAGTCATTACCAAAATCATCTGTTAAAAGTAATTCAAGATGGCAGCAACAATACAAAACATGGAGTCTCAAAAGAGATTTTCTTTTTTTTTTTTTGTATGCTCCAAATGCAAAAGTAAATCATTATGGCACCAATGAGAAATGTAAGACTAATGCAGACAGATGATGTAACAGCTCAAGCATGACATCAAATGCAAATCTAGAAATATTACTAGATTAAAAATTGTGCGTAGTAAACGTACTGTTTTCTTGGGAGAACTGTTTTTATGTCATTCATCTTTTTCCCTACACAAGCTTTCACATACTGTCATTCTGATTTGACTGCGTGAAGTGGCATATCCTAAACCAAACTGCAAAAGTTAAATCTGTGAAGAAGATGAGATTAAAGCTTTGGGCTCAGTGTGTTTAAGTGGATATCTAGGTCAGTCGGGCAAATTTGTGTACACGGCTGGGTATTCCCCTTTCAAGCACAGCTCAGGGAGGAGGGGTAACGCTGAAGATGAACCGGAGAAGATATGACAGATTGGGGGCAGTGGAGTTTCTCTTGGAGGGGTTCTAGTGGGGGGAACGTTTCTCGTATTTTGAAGAAGAAAATTAGTAATTTTAGGATTTTTTTCGTACTATTGTATATATTGTATTATGATATTATCGTGTAGGCTATTGAATATTTTGATTGGGAGGAGGGATCTGCACCTCACCAAATGTATCTGGGAAATGTACTTCGCATAGTACATTTGACATACACAAGTTTTTGGGTGAATCTCTCAAAAATATGTCCAGATCATCATAAAATCAAAAGAACAAAAAAATATGAAAATATATTTTGCATAAGAAAATGAGTCCTGTTTTTAGAATTTTATGAGATTATTGTCATTAAAATTAATTACATTAATTTTTACAGTCCCGGGTACATTTGGTGAGATTCACCATTTTTACTTGGGTTGCCTGTGTGTCATCTGGTTATTTTAGTAAGTATTAATATTCATATAATCAGTTGACAGAGTATATATGGGATACATGCCTAAAGCAGGACTATCTGAATTATATAATTGATGGATGCTTGCAATAACATGGAGCTCATTGGAATGCCTTAAAGCCATGTAACTTTATAAGAATGAAGCATTTACATGGGTAAATTAGGCATGGTGATCTGCTTTTTGTATTAGGAAGCTGATGTGATCCAAAAAACACAGAGAAGAAAAAAGTAGAGCACTCCTCAAACTAATAATATTAATATTAATGGCTCAGACTATTGATTCATTATTTGTTTGCTTCTTGGTTGCAAATGTTTTTGATAAAAGCCGTTCTATTCTCCCTGCCTGTTCTGTCCTCGGCTGTACAAGATTGACACGTAAAAAAAGAATCTACCCAAAATTTATATACAACTAAAACTACATTTACCACAGGTTTCTTACAATTAGTTGGTATATTGGTTTTCTGCATCTCATATATGTTTACCGCTTGGCTAAGTTGTTACTTAGATGTATATCGCTTATTCTACAAATGAAAGGCATTACAAGTTCAAGTACAATATATCTCTATTTACAACAGCTCAAAGGTAGCTGGCCGTGTTATACAGTCTTCGAGTGACCGTTTGATTCTATTATTATGTACAGTCCAGTTCTGGAGGGCGAGACTCATCACTTATTTTAGAACAGTCCTCCAATGAGAGTTTATTCACTCCTGAATAACAGAACTCTTCTGGCCAACCAGTGCAGAGAAAAACACATGCAAACCACTCGTTTAATCTTGCTCTAAATAAAGTTCACATAAAAATGTGGCCCAAAAGACAACTTAATATTAATTCTGAGGTAAAATTAATAATAATAATAATTAAAAAAAAGGAATATATCATATTTTTTTCAACCTTCTTTTTATCATAGAATGAAATTTACCCTGGAATCGTCTTTTTTCCTTTGTATTTTAATTTTTTTTTGTTTGTTTGTTTTTTTTTTGTTTTTTTTTTACAGAGATGGTCGGAAATGATGGGAAGAATGGAATGGAATGGGAAATCACCTGAGCCAGACTCAACTCACATCATCCGCAACCAGGTTCCACATGTCAGACCACTAGGCCACAGCTCTGACCCATGTGCATTTCAACAACTCTTAAAGGCTCAAAAAATAAATTCAAAAAGAAATGAGAAGCACTCCTGAACAACCTCCCTCCTATTATCAACAACCAACGCAGCTACACACAACCCACCAGTCTTCTGCTACAACATCCCACCTATCTCTCCAGACATAGCAGACAGAGGAAGCTGCAGCGTTGCTCGGGTTGTTCGGAAAGATCTTTTCTGTGGGGGTCACAGCAGGGCTTCCCACCCCAGAGGAGCTGGAGCTGCTGGAGCGGTGCTGTGTGGGCGGGGGTCGCAAGGGTCTCATAGGTGGAGGTCTGAGCTGGGCTCCGGCCAATCTGGCCGACAGCGCCGGTTTAAAGGTGGTCATCATCTCGGAGGTGGAGCTGCTGCTGCGTCTCAGGGCTGCATCCGGATCTCGGATCATGATGGTGTGTAAGGGGCTCGCTGGCTCTGAGCTAACAGGGTTCTTGAGTGGTTCTAAAGTATCCAGAACAACATCAGGAGCTTGTTTGACCGTGTTTTGGCGTTCCAATTCACGGAGCTCATGAAGTGCCGTGTTCATTGTCTTCTCAATATCCTGTAAAAAAATATATATTTTTACAGTTTTTTTACATTGTTGTTGTTGTTTGGTACAGTCATAGATTTTTTACATTTAATTACAATTCTTTAAAATCAAATTAACGGCAAAATATTGACATTTTTCATTTTATTCTATTATGACATTGAATTGTACTCAATAAAAAGAACATTTAATATTAAACCAAATGTTCAAGCATTCATAACCTAGTTTACGTTTTTGTCAACAGTATATATTTTACAATTTTGGCAAAAGATATAATAAATTTTGATATTTTTCATTTCACTCTAAGATAGTATTGAATTTTAGTCAACAAAAAAATAACATTTGAAATTAAACCAAATGTTCAAGCATTTTAGTCATAAACTAGCTTATTAATGCCATTTTTGAATAAAATGAATTTTGAATTTAAATTCAGTCAATATTTTGTAATTAATTTCTTTTTCAGCCATTTTAATTAAAACATTGTCGACGAAAAAATAATATTTAAAATAAAATCAAATGTTCACAAATTTTATTCAAAACTTAGTTTGTGTTTTAGACAACAGCATGTTTTAATTAAAATTGCTAAAAAATAAAAATTGCTAAAAACTGAATTCAGTATTTTTTTGATGATTTTGATGATGAGATAAATTTAACAAAGACTTATATATTCATTAAATAAATACTGTTTTTAGTCATGTTGTTGAAAATAGCTCTGTGTACTTAATTTGTCTTAACTTTTTACAGTATTTCTAATATAGCAAAGTCAAGCAAGATTTGTTTAAATCCGAAGATGCGAGAAATGATCAATAACTTCAATTTGTCGGTTTCTGTACAGAATGTATTTACAAATGTACGTTCCTGGAAATGCATCTTACTTTCTTCCGAAGCGGTCTAGTATATCATGGAGGCAGATTATGTTTGATATACACAGAGTGTCGCTGCCGTCCTGATAATGGTGACTATAAACTCACTGCTTTCCAGTTCCCTTTCAAGACTATCCTCCATCTTGCAGCTGAGCATGCCATAAAAATGTAATGTTCAGAAGATAAAGGGCTCACAAAGACCCCCCCCCACCGGCCGCCCCCGCCCCAAACCCATTTACACACATTTCCCAAACTGCACATCAAGCATTAATGTTAATCAGATCAAGCAGTCTGTGCTTATAATGCATTATCAATATACAAGACATTTCTGTCCAATCATATCAATCATGCCTTCATTTTGATGTCTGTATTCACATAAGCCATTTTCTTTTCATTAGGTGAGTGTAGACACAAAGGGCATATTACAAAAGATCATTAACTGTTCCATGTGTCACAGACTTCATTAACCGTGCGCAAATGAATCACATGGATCAGTGCCAGCCTGTCCCGTTCATGCTGATATCTGCTTTAGTGCCAGCTCTTTGTTTCTGCTGGACTAAATCTTGCCAGCTTCTTCAGCCTCACAGAATTCTAGGCTAATTGCAATGCTCAAGAAAAAGATCAAAACGCTTTTATGGTACACTTACTGAGAATATTTGAATATTTGATCTCAGCAATAGCGAATTATGTTTTAAAAAAATCATATATTTAAATCAGGGTGATTTAATCACATTATGATAATTAATCCAAATATATTTTATGATTTTTTTAAGAATTACTGGTGCTTGCATGTGTATGTGTGTGTGTGTGTGTGTGTGTGTGTGTGTGTGTGTGTGTGTGTGTGTGTGTGTGTGTGAAGCTTCACAACTTTTTCAACATTGATAGTTAAAAGAAATGTTTCATGAGCACCAAATCTGCATATTAAAATGATTTCAGAATGATCATGTTACTGGAGTAACGATGCTGAAAATTCAGCTTTGCCATCACAGAAACAAACTGCATTTGAAAATATATTAAAACAGGTAGTTATTTTAAATTGTAATAATTTTTCATAATATTACTTGTTTTTTTGTTTTTTTTTACTGTATTTTTGGTCAAATAAATACAGCCTTGTTGAGTATAAGAGACTTCTTTCAAAAACATTAAAAAAAATCTTAATTCAAACTTTTGACCTCCAGTGTATATATACACACACAACACAGTGAAATTTAATGAGAATATAAAAACATGCACGCACATAAACCCACACACCCACCTCTGCTAAAGCCTCAGCCTCCAAGGACTTGTGGTCTCCTAGGCTACTGTGTCTTGTTGCTCCTGGCATAGGCCTGAGCGGGTGACCCTCAGGATAGACCTTTCTCTCAGGGTAGTTAATGCTGCCTGCACTGCCAAAGGTTCCCAAACGCTTCTTCTCAGGACTCTCTATGTGGCCCCTACTGATCGACACCTTGTGGGGGCTGCTGGGACAGGCAGCGGCCCGCGGCGGTGTGTCTCGGGGAGGACTGTGAGAGTCAGTGCCATTGCGGCGCCGAGGAATGGCAGACCCATCCGAACGCAACCTAACCCTGAGTAAATACACAATGAAATGGCAAAAAACTTAAATCCAGACCTTTAACATTTGTGTTTTTAACTCAAAGCAGACTACAAATAAGAGTAAAAAATATTAGTTAGATATTCATGTCAAAAACAAGCCGAACAAGAGTAAGTAAATAAGCTGCAAGGAGAAACAGGACAAGATTAAACACTTTAATTCAGGTCATTATTTTTTCCTGCGGACAAAAATATGTTAAATAAATACAAGCAGAATCCTGAATAATCAGCCACTGACCGGCCCATGACCCCGCCAAAGTTGTAATCAGGCGAAGGTTCACACGGGGACTGCAGATCATTTTTGGATGAGGCTTTATCATCCAGTAAAGGTCCACTGCTGGCCTCGCTGTCAGCCTTCTGACTCAGACTATCAGAGAACGCGTCATCTCTAAAGAGACAGATACAAAATTACTAGTTACTCTGTAAGATCTCTAGCAGCAACTACGCCAGTCTTTGTCACATAATTTCTGTCATCTTTCAGAAATTACTCTAATATGCTAATTTGTTGCTCAGCGCCATGCTACATTTTTTTTTTTCAGGATTCTTTGATGAATAGAAAGTTCACGAGAACAGCATTTATTTAAAACTGATTTTTTTTTTTTTTTAACACTGTAGAAGTCACTTTACAGTCACTTTTGATTAATTTCATGTGTCCTTGACTCCTTGCTAAATAAAAAAATAAAAAATAAAAAAACTGCTAAAGTGTCACACACATCAAAAAATCCATGTACATAAAGCTGGCAATGAAAGAAACCTCTAGTTTCTTATTTTTCAGTCCCAGCAGCTCCTGCATCATTCTCACTTCACGTCTCATTCCCAGAGCTCTGAGCAAGCAAACATCCACTGATCACAGTTTCACAGCATGTTCTCGGGCTGCTTTTACAGTTCTCATGGGAGATGACAGCAGAAGGTGTTTGGCAATCTGAAGCTGTTAAACGTCACATTCAAGGGGAAAAAAGTATCTGAAAAAGTCTACAGCCCAAATGTTTCATTAGGCAATGAGTGCCTTTTAAACACATTAATGGACTGAAGTGGGTGCTTGTTGGACCTTAATTTCAAAACCACTTCCATTAACAGGAAGGAGATCCTGTCTAACAGCTTCTTTCCTTCTGCTGTGTCTTTCCACTAGATGTTTGAACATGGATAAAGAAATTTGCTCCTATTGAAACATGCAGTTTGCAACCCACATAATCTCAAACTTTAAGTACCTTTAATTTTTTTAAGTAGATAAATCACTGGATTATTAAAAAAAATAGATATTTTTATATGATTATGTTATACATAAAGCAATTGGTGGTGGAATTTACAGCACAAATAACTATTGGGATACAAGATTTTGGTAATTCCGCCCACCTCTACTGTAGAGTAACCGGCGACCTGTAATCTCTTTTCATTTAAGCAACCTCAATTTTCCTTATGCGCTCCTGTCAAATCTTGCAATATTAGGAATGGGGCTTGGACTGACCCTTTTAATAATCTCATTCATCAAACTGACACCGGTTAGACCATACAAAGAGATAATGAGCATGTCATCATTTTAGTAATTACTGAAACAGCAGTAGGACAGTTAATAACAGCTGATGATATAAATATGGTCAACACAAGGACGTTGCACTTTCATGTTATCCCAAGACCTTATACAGCAGTAACAGAGGAGCAGAAAGCTTGATCGGCTTACTTTCACTTTAACCTCAGTGAAGTACATCATGTCCCACTGCACCCGACGAGCTTTCACATAAATGCATGCCTAGCACATTAAGGCACCACTAATGCTTGGTGCTTCAGAAACACAATTAGACTCATAGTGTAAGAGAGGTTCCCTGCCAAAGACATAAGGGCATTCTTTAACTGCCACTCAGTGCTGTTAAATTTTAATTAAAGTCTAAAGCGTTAATGGAGGGAACTATTTGATTCTCAATTGAGCTATTACGGTATGAACTCAGGTCAGATGGCCTGGTTGATTAGTCATATATTACCCAGAGGGCAACACTTTCACAAGGCAACATGTATTGAACTGTCCTGTAACTAGTGCCAGGACTATATAAAAATAATTAAATGAAAAATTATTTAATTTCGATACTTACAAGTCTTGTACTACTATATACTGGTGAGGTATGAGGCCGTCAACCCCATTGTGTCGGCCCTCCCACCAGTCCTCAGATGCACGATGATATAGCAAAAGGGATGCGCCTTTTTTGAAGGACAGCTCACGAGGAGTCCGACCCATGTAATCAAACTTTGCAATGGCTTCAATCTGCTCCACCTCTGTGCGTGTGAGAGAGAGAGGAACAGGGAAAGTAGCACTCATTAACATGTTTGCACAGAGAATTATGTCAACAAATTTTTTAAGAGAGCTTCAAAGCACTGCAACAGACTCAAAATCTGTCATGCTCCCAGCTGGTTCTCAGCAAAAACACACAGTCACACCATGTCTTGGCCAGGCGTGATATGACAAGTTTCCAGCGACAAGCAATTTGTCTGTCCAGAATAAACACAAAAATGCTGCATGACACTGAACTTATCAGATGTCAAATAAACAGTTATGTGAGGTAAGATTTTGGAGCAATGATATTTCACAGTGGGTGTATTGGACTGCAGAAACAGAAACCATTAGATTTTATACACAAAAAATATTGCAAAGTCCATAGAAAGTCTATAGAAAACAATAAAGTGAGGCAAAGCCAAAGCCTAAGAAAAAAACAATGCATGTCATGTCAAAGATACTGAAAAGTTCATAGATGAATTGTTGTAATTCACAAAACAAAACATAAAGCAAGCCAAATAAAAACAAAACAAAAGCAAGCCAAACAAAAATAAAACAAAGGCAAGCTAAACAAAAACCAAAAATCCTGTGGCTCAGTGGTAGAGCATTGTGCTAGCAGTTCCAAAGGTTGTGGGTTCGATTCCCAGGGAACACGTGTCAGGTAAAAAATAAGAAATAAAAAATGTTAGCCTGAATGCACTGTAAGTCACTTTGGATAAAAGCATCTACTAAATGCATAAATGTAAAAAACAACATAGTCTTTGAATCACTGCAATGCAATATTTCAGACTTGCTTCTGTATGGAAGAAACACACTGCATTCAGTGTGATCAAGTGTACTTACATGGTTCATTTATTCTTAGGGACAGATGTAACTGATCAGTCAACAACAACAAAAATACTGTTCAACAAGCAGTGTGCACAGCAAAAGCTTGTATGTGCATTACTTGTCAAATAGTTACTGTATTCAACATTATACAGAATTGCATTCATCACATCAAGGTCTTAAACATCAGGATATAATCTAATCTTTTACCCCATCAGGACCACAAAGAAACAGGCACATTTGTAATACAGATGGGCTGCTAAAATGCAAAGTGGACTTTATCTAAATCCTATCAAATCTGCCACCCAGCTGCCAGGGGCAAACAGACAGTGGGGTCATTCAGGGTTAAGGAGATATACAGAGCAAACCAGCACTTGGCAAGAAATCTCCAATTCAACTAGAAGAAACCAATCAGTTTCATTAGGGTCTCCACCCAGGGGTGAAATTAAATACAGGCATGGAACAGAAGTGGAAGGAAAGAGGAAAAATGGAAATGAAGAGAGAGAGAAAATCAGCTTTTGCAATTCTGTATGTCGTTTGAGTTTTTCCATTGTGACTGCACCTGATTGGCTGGATTGAAGGTTAAGATTCTGATTGTGATTTCTCAGCAAGTCCCGAAGGTAATGGGAAATTGTGATTGCACTGTTTTGGAGCTACGGCATGTGACTTCAAACAGTCATTCAAACAAAATGCATAAAGCAGGCTTTGGCTGATGAGCTCCTGAGAGAAGGCTGATTCCAGATCAGAGCACCAGACAGATTAAAACAGAATGTTAGTGTGGATCACTTACATATACATCAGCATACACACTACACAGCATGCGATTCAGTCAGTAACATGTTTAAAGAGGTTTATAGGAAGAGCTACCTCTAAAAACATGATTGCTTTGAATGTTTTATTACGGCAACAACAAAAACAAAAAAAAAATTCCCATCACCAATAAAAATTATTTTGGCTATTTTGGAATGGAATACTACCATACTGTTTTTTGGGTAGTATACACTTAATACAGCTTAGTATTTAAAACCAAATTATACTTTATGTAATATGTGGCATTGTTGTCACATGACCTTATTAAACGGTAGTCCACTCATAGTCCAAAAATTCTGTCATAATTTACTCAACATCTTATCTTTCTAAACCTGTATGTATTTCTTTATTCTGCACTGCAAAACATTTTCTATAGAATATTGGCAACCAAACAGGTTCCCATTGACTTTCATGTTTAACATTTTAAACATTTGTAAAAAGTCCTGCAGCATTCATTTCGTGTAAAACTTTAAATGGAAAAATAACTAGTGCACCTTTAAATAGAAACGCAAACTATAATCTATTTTAGTGTTAAAAAAAGACCCACTCTTAACCCATTAGTTGAGAGCAGAACCGTTTTAGTGAAACTGGAAAAACTGACTTCTTGAATGAGCAGGGGGCTGTATGCGAGATGGTATCAGTAATGTGGCTGGTGTTTGGGGTTAGTCAGCGAGTGCAGCTCCATCAATCACTTAATGAAGGGAGCGAGCGCAGGAAGCCCCGTGAGACCTGTTTACTCACCCTGAACAAAGAGCGTGCAAGAGAGAGGGAGAGAAGGAAAACAAAGTGATAAAAGGCAAAGGAGGAGGCAATTAAGCAGAGAAAACTAAGGGCTGGAAGAGAGAGATGAAGTGCAAAGATTGCTGAAACTGGGCCGAAAGAGATATTTCCGTCTGTGTCTTCATTTAATATAGCAACGGAAACATCGCTAGACAATGCTATCATTTACATGTGAGAAATTAATAGGGTGAAGGGGGAGAGAGGAAGGGAGTGAAGAAAATAGCAGAGAGAACGACATTTTTAAGACCTAGAAGTGGAACCTCATATAACAGTTTATGAATATGTGCTGCCAGGTTTCAATTTGAGATCATCTTTTTCATCTCCTCATAGCTTACCAGCCAATAAGGATGCACACTGCTGAAAGGGCACCACTCTGACTGGCTGAGTTAAATGTCAATCATAACATCCACCAAACAACACAACTTTGTGTATATGAAGCATTTCTTTCATTTGTTTATATAACAGTTATACACACACCTTCTTAAAAATCTAAATTCAATTTACCTCAATTATATATATGTGTGTGTGTGTGTGTGTGTGTTTGTGTGTGTGTGTGTGTGTGTGTGTGTGTGTGTGTAATATACCATAAATGTTTTCATTTGAAAATACCATTGTGTGTGTGTGTGTGTGTGTGTGTGTGTTTTATATTTCACAGAATATACCATAAATGTTTTCAGTGGAATATACCATAATTTAAGTTTATTTCATTACCCCACTAGTATTTTTTTAAATGCTAAAAAAAGGCTAAAAAAGAGAAACTACTCACCACTGGGGTAAGAACAATAAACTTAATTTGACATTCATTGAAAACATGTAATATCTAACACGTTTTTGCTTCTCATTTAAATGCATTTTCCATTAAGGATGGTTAGATATTTTACTAAAATACACAACAAATACTGAAAGATTTTTTGCAGAACAGTAATATAAGCTGTGGTTGTATGAATAATATTGTTTTGTGGAAACTGTTTAGATTAAACTGAATATGACCCAGATGTTTCAATGCCAGCTTTGACATCTGATGTCAATTATGCAGTTGACATCCATGTGCACACACATACACACACACACAAGCAAGAAAGGTCAGCCAGAGCACAGCAATACTAATCAGCACATCATCTTCAAAATACACAAGGAAAAACAATTTTTATTTTTCTTTAAGAAGCTATATGTGGTCATTTTGATTCCTTTCAATCCCAAAGGCTAACATAAACATCTGACTGTACTTCTATTGGTAAGTAAACTAAAAACCTCAAATGCTGATTTTTGCTTCTGGTTATTTGTGGTCTCTTTTACAATACAATACTGCATCTTGCTATAAGAGACAATGATAAAAGTAAAAATAAAGCATAGAATGAATGGATAAATGCCTGTACCATCATCGCTCGTGTGTGGTTCGGTGCAGTTGTCTGCTTCATCAGTGGTGCCTGGTTCGCTGTGAGGGCTGTCACTGTGTGAATATACACACATAAACAAACACAAAGAGAAAGAGTTGTTTAAAAGCACATGATAATGCCAGCATTGGAAAAAACATGACAATTACAGTTCTCCAATGTCACGCAAACAGTAATCATTTCTGCTAGCATCAATATTAGAGACTCATGAAACATCAAGCACTGTGGATTAAAATCCAAAAGCCACATTTTTATTTCATGGGGATTTAAAGCAATATGCTTCAAGAGACTGTGTTACATATTGATTTTACCATGGTTAAGAGTCATTACGCATAAGTCATAGCATAAGAGTAAGAACAGGGTAAAAAAAAAAAAACAGCATTAGGAGGCTTATTGCTTTTAAAACAGCATGTTTGATAAATACATTCAAAAGTCTGGAGTCAGTATGTTTTTTTTTTTTTTTTTTTTTTAGAAAATAATACTTTCATTTAGCTAGGATGAATTGATTCTACTTTTATTTCAAATACTGTTCTTCTGAATTTTCTATTTGTCTAAGAATCCTAAAAAAGCATCATAGTTTCCACCAATATTAAGCAGGAAAATGTTTTTCAGCATTGATAATAATAATGTTTTTGAACACCAAATCAACATATTAGAATGATTTCTGAAGGAACATGTGACAATGGAGACTGGAGAAATGGCTGCTGAAAATTCAGTTTTGCCATCACAAATGAAATGTTTAAAATATATGAAAACAGAAAACGGTTATTTTTAAACTGTAATACTATCTCATGATTTAACAGTTTTTACTGTATTTTTATCAAATAATTGCAGCCTTAGTGAGCATAATCTAATTCATCGGATTCATGTAGTTCATCAGAATCTAATTTCTAAAAAATCTTACTGACCCCAAACTTTTCAACGGTACTGTGTTTACATTTATTACTAATAATAACCAAAGCAAACCATTTCCACCAAGTACCTTGGAATAACAAATAATCTTTAGTATATTAATATGGTAATCTCAAAGAACCATGTGGTATTTCCTTCTGATACTAACACTGTATCATGGATCTTTCTTAGAAGTAGAAATACTGCTTTTAGCAATAGGTTACAAAAGTATGCCTCAGGTACTCCACTTTATATGACCCAAGTGTGAAACTCCCCATTTTTAGTAGAGAGCTCAGTTTAAGCCACAGCTGGCTCTAATGGAGCAATTATGACATTCCTTAGTAACAACAAAATCCAGCTAAAGTCTAGAGCTCACCAGTACTCCTCTCCTCCAGTCATGCATTTCTCATAGACAGGACCGTCCAGCTCACGCAGGCTGGGGAAGATGACCTCGTGGTTGATGATGATGGTCTTGATGACCTCATTAACATGAGCCTGGCAGGCCACAGGGTCCTGACCATCCGGGATAGGCATCAGAGTGGGTCCAAAACAGATGGCAAGGTTATATGAGTCCATCATGTTCTCATCACTGTACTGGGACAGACTAGAAGGATGAAGAGACAGAGATAGTGAAAAAGTTTGCGTTCTTAAAGGTGATGTAATGCTGCAGGAATTACATTTCATCAAAATCTTACTCCTGCTGTCTATTTCAATATACTAATTCATAACTTTGTCCCAGAGAATTCATCTTCATGTACAGTGCATTATCTTTCAGCTCATCTCTTATTGGGAAGTCTCTTGACTGCAGAAGTGAAGTTCAAATGAGTCAGAGCTGCGAGCACCGAGAGCAAATGAAAGTGGGAACGAAGTCAGAGGGAAAAACTCATGAAGTGAAATCAAATTCTTTGTTCGGCCTGGGGGAGGGTGAGAACAGGAAGCATCAATAAAAACCCAGAAGAAGAGGACAGGTATAGTACAGTACAGACTGATCGGTTTCTTCTGGCGTAAATATCCTCTAAAGCACTTGACTTGACAGACATGGTCATAAATAAGACAATAATGGTAGGGGCTGTTGAAAAGCTCTTTGTAAATATAATGAATGCCTTTGCTTGTGACTGCTGCTATTCATATAAATGGTGATTTACTTAGAGATTTACAGTATAAAGACAGATGCTGTGAAGGAAGTGTGGTAAAATTACAAATTAGCCTCCCACTTTTGAGCATGCATGTGTGTAATTGCAGGTCAACTACTTTAAAGTATGGCACAAAAAAAGTTGTTGAAATATAAAACTTACTGATTTAGAAAAGCAAACAGGTATCTCATGACGATGATGATGGTACGAGGAAGGGTGATGATGATCTGCTGGATGTGGTGGGCTCTTTCCACAGATGTTTCAAGCTCTGTAACAAGAAATCGACAAACAAGCATTCAAACTATTAAACCAACAGCTTTACATTTAAAATATACGCAGCTGTTCAAAAGTCTGGGGTTGGTAAGACTGATTCATGTTTTTGAAAGAAGTCTCACCAAGGCTGCATTTATTTGATCAAAAATACAGTAAAACAGTAATACTGTGAAACTTTTTTACAACAATTCATCCTTCAGTGTTGCGTAATCCTTCAGCAATCTAAATAAAAAAAAAAATCTTACTGACCCCAAACTTGTGAATGGCAGTCAACTATTAGCCAAAACAATCGTTTGTAGGTTTACTTATGTTTTACTTTTTACATTCTCTTGCCAGACATTTTTTGTTTCCAAAAGCAAAATATAAGTAACTGATAAACTCCTTTGTCAAATTGCAAAGACGAAGACAAGCAACAGCAGAAACATACAACAAATAACAGCAATCTATGGAGTAATACCAGGTTTAATCACTCCAGTAACATTTCAACCTATCCTGCAGCTGAATGAAACACTCACTGATGGTGGAGATCAAATCCAGGAAGCGCTCCTTGGGGAACAGAGGGTTCTCCAGCCCTCTGAAATACAGCTTGAGAACTCCAGCCACAGAGTTGATGTCATGATCGCTCTGATCATCAACCAGTGGGTCCTCACCTGAAATAAATTGTGAAAAAAAAAAAAAAAATTGGGATTATAGGAGAAAAATACACACACACACACATATTCCTAATATATACTAATAAGTAATAACGTAAAGTAAGTAATAACACAATTAAGTTAATGGTCTACAAAATAGAGATTTGTCTCTTAGAGTTCCCTAAGCTTTACAAGAACGCAAATTCAGGCACTAGTAGGCACCTTTGTATATTTACATTTTTCACTGATGATTCAATTACCTGTGACACAATAACAAGGTTGCACATTAAAACGTAGCTATTTATCAACAACACTACTGTGTAACACCTAATGACTGATATCCTTACGGTATCATTTGTTTTGTTTATCTTGCATCTCTCTTGCAGCTGAAATTTGCGCTTGTCCTCATATCTGATGAACTGAGACACTTCAAAAGATTATCTGACCAGTTTTTCTGAATGTCCAATCTCTGTATTATTATTTTCAGAAATTACCATTTCAATTTACTATACTATTTTCTGTTATCATTATTATGCTCCATCTCTCTATTACGCTTTTTTTTATTTTCTGGGAATTTCTAGGTAGTAAATGTTTCAGTGCAAATGGAATGATTTGGATGACGGAATAGCCTTAGAAATGGCTTATATCATTTGATACATCATTTGTCAATATCAAAACCAGGCAGATGATTGTTCGTATCTGCAAACACGAGCTAAATGTAGAATCAATTTGTTTCACAGGAAAGCTTTTGTAAATCGAAATCCTGCTACCAAACTTAATTTTCGTATATTATTTACACTGATGTGCGGAAGAAAAGTATTCATAGTTTGTAAAGTACATAAACAAAAATAGCTGAAAAATAATTACAGTTCATCTCTAGGGGCCTAACCTCTTTCAAATGAATTTTTAATATCGTTGACTTCCACCTGAGATCCAGGAACTCGGAATATGCCTTGTTGTTGCAGCCCTGGCACAGAAAAATACAAAGAGACATGAGTTGAAAACTTGTCATGATATTGTATTACTTCCAGCTCAAAACAAGAAGAGCATAGGAGGAAATGCAACATTTCCCTCTAAGAGGTCCTTACTTTTTTATTTAATTATATATATTTTTTTTGGGCACATAAGAGTTGCTAAAGAAGTTCCAATGATTTTTTTCATTGGATACTGAGGGAATGCCTGTGATCCGAAAGCAATAATCTCAAAGAAAGAGTAGATTAGGTTACTGTTAACAACCTTTGAGCAAGCAGAGATTTTATAGCATTATTATTTTCTGCCTTGACATCTATAAAAACTTATAGTCTCTAGCAGAATAATAAATCATCAATCCATTGAATACTTAGCAGCCAAGCTGATGTCATTCTCTAAATTCACTAACTTCAGCTTCACCCTAACAATTGGTCTTTATATGGAACTATTTCCAAAGTATCACGGGATCACTCAAACTTATAACACATGAGTCCTTATTCTAATTAGCATCTGTGTCTCACTCTGGTTGAGAATGTCGAGCACTCGCTGAATGATCTGAAGGGAATGTGTTGTTTTTGGAGAGCTCTCTAATGGTTTCCAGTAGCTCCTGAGTCAGCATGTTTATCTGCAATCAATTAGTGACCTTTCCTTGAACTGCTTACCATATAGATTAATGTATCGTATACAGCTCTCCACCACCAGAGGAATGGGTTGACCTGAATCCTGAAAGACAACAATCATTACAAAATAACACCAGTTTTAAAGCTGTGGCTGTGATTTAAAGGCATAGTTCAAAAATTGAGTTTTTTGTTTTGTTTTTTTTTCAAACAAAATTGAACCTAAACAACTTTCATTGTATGGACAAGAACATTTTTCAAGTTTGGAACACCACAAGGGTGAATAAATGATTCCCTTTAAAGGCGCACCTGCTCATTTTTCTCTGATTAAAAAGTAAACAAAAAGCTCTAAAAGTAACATAAAAGTATAAAATAGTATACAATCATGTATAATATTATGTTCACTCCTAATAAACCTGTTATATTTAACATGGAGCTGGTCGCATCACTAGGCGTCCATGCTGAGATCACATGATCAGCTAAAAATGACCTGCTTTATCACTATAATCCATCGTATTGGACATGTTTTCTCATGGAATATGCATTTATAGAATCAAAACCGCTTTTTCTAGGCCACTGCTATGACTGGAGTTTTACCTCATGTGAGTATGCATTATTTTAATTTTATTGTACAATTAAACAAATTGTTTTAACACATTTGCGTATCATTCGATGCAAATTTAAAGATGATTTAGTTATGAATCTACACAGACATTAGATCCAAATCTTTTTTCAACTGGAAAAATTGCTTGGTGCACCTTTAAATAAGTAAAACATTTTCTAAATGCTTTAAAAATAGGTGATATATACATAAAACTAAAAAAAAAAAAAGTATTTTTTCATTGTTTTAGTAGAAAATAAAGCAAAGCATTAAGCATGTCTGTCCTCAAGGGCATAACACAATAGCAAAGGCTGCTAAGGCGAATTTCTCTGTTGTGGAAACTGTTGTAGAAAGCAGCAATGACATGTCATTTGTCTAAGCAAATGTATTACAGCCTTATCTAAAAGGTAAAGACAGTGCATGCCTGGCCCTATTCTACAGTACCTGATTGCGGGTACGAGCATTCCGTCTTCCCCTAAGACACAAAGCAGCATAGAGCAGAGCAGAGGAGTGAAAAAGGTGAGAAAATCACAGTTAGAGAGGAAGGGATGACAGAATCGCCATGGAGACGACAGTGTCGTCGTGGTGACTGGGTGGAACAGCATTAAGGCGGCTGCTGGAATGGCTTGAGATGCAGTAAAGGGAGGCATGTGAAGAACGTGATACCCTTCGGCTAATTTTCTCTTCTATTTATATCTTTTTAAACAAAATACTTTAAATCTAAGTGGTAACTGACCACGTAGTTGCGTAAATTAAGCATTAAGGCAGTTCCTTAAAAACTAATGGGCCCTGCTGTGTCTATATTTAGGCTGGAGGGCATCAGCTGCCCCCCTTATCATCTGCATCATCGCCACCTGGCGAAAGACAGGAAATTAACAGAAGCAAATAGAGGGTGTGAGCGCATGAGTCAGTGAAAAAAAAGATAGACAGAGCTTCCGCCATCCCTCCAGCCCACCAGGGGGCGCTGTTAGCACCAAAGTCAGTGGGTACCTTAATGAAACTCTCCATATTGCCGTTAAACAGCTTATGGTTATAGATGGAACGAGGCCTTGGTTTCCGCAATTTCTGTGGTTTCGGGGGAAGGGTTGGGGGTCTGAGGAATGGAGATGGATAGATGGAACAAAAACACACACAAAACACCCTCTGAATGGCATGTTATATTAAAGACCTTAAAACCTACATAGCCAAACCCTTTCCCAACTATTCGACTCTTACTTATGTCTCAGCGGAGGAAACAGCCAATAATGAGGGGTTTAAATAAGCAACAGGCATTAATTGTTGTTCTTTAAAATATCGTAATTACATCCTAATGCTTTTGACCTCAAATTAACCGATAACAACTGCAGGGAGTTTTCTATTCCCTGTAGGAGCACTGAATCAGGCCCTTATTGAAACATTTGGCTTTGGAAACATAATTGCTGTTGTGACAGACTGGTAAATGCAATCAAAGTCAAACATGACATGTCTCTGTACTTTGGTTGTAAACGTGAGGGCACAAGCACAAACTGTTGTTTATATTTACTTATATGATTATTCATTAACAGAGATGGATGTTTTCAATGAAATTGAGAATGTATGCATGCTTAAATATAGATATTTTGCACTTTATTATTTGGAACTGAAACATATTCCATGCAAGTATGTGAATGAAAATGCTTCTAGCTATGCAAGCACAATCTCATATGTCGGAGTACCAACATATGTGTTCGTCAAGCATTTGAAGCTGTATTTGTGGAGTTGTGCAGTGTTTCATTTGAAATTTGAAATTAAGGGCATATGATTATCAATGGCGACACTGGTAGATGTCACCCAACTGAGAGGTCAGAAGAGGTCTGCATTTGTTTACAATGAAGGCTCTATTCTCAGTATTCTCCAACTGTCAGAGGACATTCTGGATAACCCAGCATGAGCTGAGCCCCTGCCATTGACAACTTGAGGACATGTCCCCCTTTGGACCGCCATGCAATTTCAAAAAAGTTTTATTTGTCCTCTCTTGCTTTTACCCTGGCCTGTTATGTGTTTTATAGGTTGTTTTAGCAACTGAACATGCAGAAAATGGACTGAAAATAATGGTTTAATCTCTTTATTTTTTGTCTAAAATGCCACAACAAAGATTTGTAATTATGAAAAAAAAATGTTTTTTAAAAACAATAATCATGGATATGGATAATGAATAATGGATATGGATGGTATAACATGGACTGAATCTCATTCTTTAATGACCCAATGGCTTAACAAGTGCAGTTTTCTTTAGATACTTTATAAATAAAACAACAATCTTGAAATATTGAGGTAAAAGAGTATATCTTCAGTCATAAAAATAAAGGTTTTAAAGGGGTGTTTTCATAGCTATACAATCTTAAGAATGAAGGTACCAAAAAGGGGTTTTCACAATGATGCCATAGAAGAACCATTCTGGGTTCCCCATAGAACCTTTTAGTGAACAGTTCTGAAAATAACCTTTTTTTTCTTAGTATGAAGAACATTTTAATAATCTAAAGAATCGTTTTCCACTATAAAGAACCTTTTGTGCAATGGAAATGTCCCATGGTTGGTAAAGGTTCTTCACGGAACCACAGATGTCAATTAAGAACCTTTATTTGTATTTGAAAATGGGAGTCTCTTACCTTGTAGTACCACATTCGGCTCTTTCTCCTAAAAAAGAGAGTGGAAAGAGGGAGGAGTCAGAAATGTCATTATTAGCATGATCTCATGCACTGGGCTCTCAAGCTCGGTCAGAGCATACTGAGGGCTATCGTGAGAGTGGCCAGCACTATTGAAGACGAGATGAATGGGTGAGCAGCCACACAGCGCTTGAGACAAAAAGGAGCACTGGTCACCGTAGAAACCTCAGAAAGGGCCCTGCGGGGTGTCAGACGACCACAGAAGGGAAATAAAGGAAGCTAAATGAGTGAGTGAGCGTGTGTGTTTGTATTTGTGGGTATGAGGGTGTGTGAGTGGGTGTGTATCAAGGGATTCATTTCACACTGATGACACTGAGCGATGTCTGTGACGGCTCACTAGGTTCTTTGTCCCAATGTCCAGTGCATTTAAAAGGGTTCCCTGGTATCTCCATGATGCAAACAATGAAAAAATATAAAAACACAGGAAGGTCAAAAAGAAACATTATAATGCAAGAATGCATCAACTACCAATTGATGCATTTCATATTTTTCCAATAATAATTATTTTTTTAAATACAATAAATAAACTAAAAAAAAAAAAAATCTAAACAAAATGTAAGCAGTGCTTCCCCATGCAAAAGTCACCTTCACAATGTTAGCATGTAGTTGTGTTGATGCCAGGGTGTTGCTAAGATGTTTCAGTGAAAGTGAAAGTGAAGTGATATACAGCCAAGTATGGTGGCCCATACTCAGAATTCGGGCTCTGCATTTAACCCATCCAAAGTGCACAC
Source organism: Cyprinus carpio (assembly GCF_018340385.1). NCBI lineage: Eukaryota > Metazoa > Chordata > Actinopteri > Cypriniformes > Cyprinidae > Cyprinus > Cyprinus carpio. The sequence continues at coordinate 25,265,541 of NC_056577.1, read as the reverse complement.
ACACAGCAGTGAACACACACCCGGAGCAGTGGGCAGCCATTTATGCAGCGGCCCCCGGGGAGCAGTTGGGGGATTGGAAAAATGACAAATAAGCCCTCAAATTACACATCTCTATAGCACTTGCCCATAATGCAGACCAAGTTTTTCCAATTCTGAATCACCATGTAAAGAGGTGGATCCACTAATGTCTTTACATGGTTAATTTAGAGATGTGAAGCGGGCCCTCAAACCATTTCATTTCACTAAATCTGCATATCAAATGGAGTGGTTCCCATGTGCCTTTGCTATGTCCTCTAAAATTATTCCAAAAACTGAAAGGCTTTTGTCATGCCAGCTGAGGAGTTAAAAAAGAAGAAGACTCAAATCCTTTCCAACCACGTTTCTGGATAGTTGTTTGGGAGGATCTGGTTTACGCACAGAACATTTGCAAATTGAGACAGTTTATTCTTCCACATCACTCATTTAAATAAGCATCAGCATTTAAGCCAGGTGGCTGGCACCATGGCAACCGCTGATGACATTAATGGAGATGTGCCAAGCTAATTGGCTTAATGGATTGAGGATCAATTAGGTGAATAATTTAAAAACATGGGTGGTACCTGCAGCAACCATATGTGGAAAACTCATGTATATGTACTAACGCACACAACTTGTCTAGTCTCGAGTGTCTGGTTTTACTCAGCCAATGAGGTGAAGTGTAATTGAGTACACAGTCTGGTGAGGTGAAGAGGGTAGGACTGGTCAGCGATCATATACGTGGATGGCTGGACTCAGCTGGGGCGTCCCACAGTGTGCCATCATTAGATTATGAGCTGCTGCACAGGCAGCTGCCGATATACCCCCGCTGGTCCCACTAGCTGATTGATTGGGCGTAAACTGCCCGTAACTGAAGTGACAAGAGGCCTTATGGGAGATGTGGCCATGAAAGCAGGGTCTTTATAATTATCTGACAACAAAAGGACTTACACTTAAAGGAATATTCAAGGTAATTTTCAACTAAATGTCTATGAACTGCATCTGTGTCCCTCAGTTGTTAAAAACAAGGAGGAAGCAGCATGTTCACACAAATACACTTTTTTTTTGTTAAATCACTAAAATAATTCTTCATACTCCAAAACAGTTTCATAAATTGCCTGTCTTTATTAGATAACAACTTTCTTTAGGCATTTGCTTCAAAAAGACTAACATTATTATTTGCCTGAAGAAAGTCATTATCTAGTAATTCTACAAAATCTAAAGTGTGGAACTTTTTTCACAGTATTAGTTGTGTCAATACAATGCAAAAGTAACTGGGTTTATGTTTTAGTTAATTGTGATATCAGTTGAAAGATTGGATAACTTTGCACAGAAGAGTTAGTAAGCAATCATACTTGCATTACGTTAACACACGTAAAAGTCTGTGTTATGGTCATATATTAAATGTTAATTAAAAATTTGTATTATCAAACTGAGGGATTCACTGTGTAATATAGATGTGGAACAAACTGTAAACATTAGGCTGAAAATTACCCTCTATATTGCTTAAGGGAAGTTAAAGCTTTTTACCCAACAATAGATGACATTGAAAATCTGGGATTTTTTTTAAATTAAATAAATTAAAATTATTATATATAATAACATATATAAAACATATATACATTATATATATATATATATATATATATATATATATATATAGACAAGCAGACACAAAACAGAAGAGTGTTCACTAATGGTCTTAACCTTTTGGTCCTCACTTCTGTATATCTTGTCTAGTTAGTTTAGATACATTCATTATGCAAACTTTTTGATTTCCCTATGAAACTACAACTTTCAATTTTATATCCAACAGTGACCAAAGTTGGAATTAGATGAAACTTATTTAATAAACAGACAACTCACCTTCCCCTAGAGTCTGTTTCAGCAGGTCATGCTTGGCCTGCAGCTTAATGATGAGGTTACTGCCGTTCAGGTACTCCTTGAATTTCTGCGACACAGATGAAGGCGTCAGTGAGCTAATGATTTTAATAGGATGTGACTAAAACAAGGGAGCGATGTGTGCTCTGGGCAACAAAAAACAGATTTCGCTGTCCTTTGGACACCGCAAATTCAATCTGTTCCAATAGGAGGATTTAATTTCTGTCTCATTGGTGAGGCATGGGCCTTGTCACGAATACTTTGCGAATCCACGTGTGATGAGTTTGAGAGATAGATAGGACAGGTTGAGTAGACTTTCATATCAGTCTTTGCAAAGACGATTCTATTGAGAACCATGTATTAAAGGATCTACAGAAGACCTGGACTTCATCTTTATCTTAAAAAAAGTATTGAGAAGATATCAAAATTTGCCTTATTATGTCCAAAAGAACCAATAATTAGGAATATCAATCAAATAAAAACTGAATTAAATACACATGCTGATTAATCCCAATTAATTGCATATACCACTATTTGTCAAATAAAATCATCCATAATTGTGGTCTCAGTGCTTGTGGACTGAAAAAAAATAAGACAACTCACAGTGAAGTAGAAGACTTCTGTCTCCTGTTGATTGGCTCGTCTCTTAGCAATGTTTAACTTGCTCATGTAACTCTCAGAAGCCACCGATTTGACTGACTCTGTGGATCGACTGTGCTGGAAGGCATCTGATACATCAAAGTCCTCCACTGTCAGCATGTCTTGTAAGGTTTGCATGGTGGCATCCAGGGTCTTGCGCACCTAATTAAACATAGCAGGGACTCAGTAAGGTGGAAGAGAGATGAGTATGAACTTAGGGAATATAAGTTACGTAAGATTTACACTACCGTTGTGTGGTCAGTAAGATTTAAAGAAATGAAAGAAATACATAATTTTATTCAGCAAGGATACATTAAATTGATCAAAAGTGACAGTAAAGAATGAATGTTGGTTTCCACAAAAAGTTTAAGCACCGTAGCAGTTTTCAACATTGATACTAAAAAGAAATGTTACTTGAGCACCAAATTAGCATATTAGAATGATTTTGGAATGATCATGTGACACTGAAGACTGGAGTAATGGCTGCTAAAAATCCAGCTTTTTCATTACATAATTGAAACATTTTAAAATATAGGAAAACATAAAACAGTCATTTTAAATCATGATATTATTTCTCAGTATTACAGTTTTTACTGTTTTTGATGGTGAGCATAAAAGACTTCTTTCAAAAACAAGTTTACAGATATTTCTGGACATCTGATAGTAACGTAACGTAAAAGGATGTGGGGATTTGTAGAAACTGTTTACTTGAAGCATCAGTTAGTATAAGTTTAAAATTACACCCAGTGTATTCATGAATTTGTAGCAGTCATGGAGTAATACATGGACATTTAAAAATTAAAAGGCAATTATGACAGTTTAAAATAAGAAAGGAAGTCACATTGTGATATATTGTGATATAAATCCCTGTGAGATGCAACTCACTATTTAATTCCTGAGGTTGAAACTGGTTTTCATAATTATATTACATATTTCTGTTGTATATATACAAAATATTGTTATAATATAAAACATTTTCTAACACACACACACACACACACACACACACAAATGTCTCATATTGTTGTCATATAATGTTAGCAGGGAAAGGAAAAAAAGAAATACTTGCCCGACATAATCAAAAAATCTTTATTGTTAAACCCTGGAATATATTGTGGGCACTTTTATAATACTTTCAAAATAAAATTTTCTGTGCACACTGTAGTCAAAAAAAGTTCTTATTGTTTGCAATAACAGGCTTGCAATAACAGGTACATGCCTCTGTGATATATACAAACCCACAATATGAGCTTAAGATTATAGAGAGACTCAAAAAAATGGATAAAACTTTCATATAAAAGTATTTGTGTAGTACACTAGTTCAGAAAACAAATCACTGGAAGAAAAAAAAGTGTAAAATGAGCTTTAACTTTGTCTGCACTTGCATCTATGTATCACTATGATACATATGCACCCAGTCTTAGATGTGTTGCTGCTTACTTGAATGCTTATGCAGGTAGAGTTATTAAAATCTAAAAACCGAGCAATGAAGAAAAGTTCTGAACCTATTTTGAAGACAACCAATGCAGCCAACCCACAAGCGACATTTGCATATATACTGTAGTGATGTATGCAGATCTGAAACTTCCTAAACCTCTGTACATTTGACTCTGGGACCAAAGATCACAAAGATCACACACCAATGTATGAAATGAAGGATCGTCTGAATGCTGTAGTGAATGGTGTGTAAATTGGCCCCAGGCCCTCACAGATTAATGTGACATAAAATCATCAATTACTAGGTGGTTATGAGACACAAAGTGATATGGGCAAGATGAAATCATCAATACACACAGACGGGAGCTATTACAAAGTCCATTAGCACCTGCATACAATTAGTTGGTTGATAATGTGATTGAGTTGTGTTTGGCTCTCCCAATACAAAGAATTACCCCCACCGAAGACCAAACATGGAGATAACCGTTCCATCCCAAAAGAAACACACCATTAACAGATGAGAATGCTAAAAATACACTCTCAATTCCCAGGAAAGATGGACTAAATTGCAATGAGTTTGAGTGCTAGGCTCAAGTATTCTCTGGAGTGCTTTGAAAATGGTAAAAATAAAATAAAATATGTGAGTAAAGCCGAGGGCTCTTTGAGTGCTAAAGACTCATGTGAGAGAGGCAGTTGGGCTCTCTGCAGAGTGATGACTCACACTAAAGAAGCTGCTGAATCTTTACACCGAGCAGGTGTAAATAAAACTGAACAGTTGGCAAAGCATGTGGTTGCAACAGCGGGATCTGTATAGCATATAGATCTGATGTTAAAGTCAACAGGAAACAGAGTTCACATTTTACTTCTATAATATGATGTCAGTTGCTTGAGCCAGAAGTACTGAAAAATATAAGAAGGCTTGGTGACATCAGCCCAAAAGGAAATATTTTTTCTTCAAAGATTAACGAGGACACACATCTGGGCTTTTCACATTGTGCTTAACCCTGGGTTATAACTGTTCTAAACCCTGCTTTTAAAAGCCTTATTTTTTTATCCTCAGAATAAAGGTGAAATCACCTTTACCATTGTTACACAAATTTTACAAGCAAATTCCAGTCATTACAATAGGAATCCATGCAATCAGGAATTTCATGTGTGTGAGAAAAATTTTCCCACACAGATTTCACAACGGTTTCAGGTTGGTCACAAAAATTTGCTGCAATGACCATTAGAAAGCCTTTTTTTTTTTGGCCCACAAAATATCACCAAAATTTGATTGATGTGACATGATCTGATAAATCAAGATGATTTAAATAAATAAATAGGGTTTAAATTTCATTAGTTTGATCTTACCGGTTCACCTCATGGGTCTACTTTGTAGTTTGTTCTAGCAAAGAGCTGACCACTTAGACAGGATCATCTGATTGACACTGTAAATCAACCAACTAGCATTTTTGGTTTAAAACTGAAATCAGCTATAACTTTGAGAACAAAGTGGATTATACAACTGTGCTCTAACAAGCTCTGAATATTGAACCACAAAAACTGTGACTCAAACAGCTAGATCTTCCATTGAAGCGTTCAGTGTGGCTGCCTGGTGCCATATCGGTAAAGTTACCTTAGCGTAACTTTGTTTCTCAGCACACTGATAAAGACCTGTGTACTCTGACTTTTTGGAAATAGGATAAAACCAGTCAATCAGATTAAAGCTAGCGATTATTTTAGTATGCAATATGAATCAAAAGTCAGTGAATGGTTGTGGCGTCTGAGGCTGAGACTAAATAATTATTACTGAGAGGTGGATACCATGATAATGTCCTTGATAAAATGTTGAATGTAGTAACTGTGATCATTTTTACCTCCTCATTCTCAATCTTGAGCGTGGCCAAGCGGGACTGCAGCTGGTGGTAACGCATCAGAAGTTCGGTCTGGACGGGCTGCTGAGCGCTCACCTGGCACACCTGAGATGCACAAAAACAAAACAAGTTTATCTCTGTCATAACCATTGTTGGGGAAAGTTACTTTTAAAAGTAATGCATTACCATATTGTGTTGCATTACTAAGTTACTTTCCATATGTTTATGCAAAGTAATGCATTATGTTTTGTGTTACTTTTTATCACCTGAGCTGGGTTCGCTTATTTATTTTTAATAACAAAAATCCCCAAAATTATATTCTTGGCAACTGTAAAGGCCTCAGCCTGAAGGAAGAGATGTCACTGAATAATGGGAATATAAAGCAACTTCATATAATAAGTTATTTATATGAAAGAGTTATATAACTCAGATATTTTCTCATAAATGTTAAAGTAATGCGTAACTTTACTAGTTACTTGGAAAAAGTAATCTGATTATGCAATTTGTGTTACTTGTAATGCGTTACCCCCAATTCTGATCGTGATTTTTTTTTCTTGACATTTCTTAGATTTTCAATAAACATTTAGTATATTATTATTCTTGAAAGGACAGTTGAAAAAAATTATATTTTGTCATTGCTTCCAACTCATGTCTCTCCAAACCCAATAATGACTTAAATTTTGTCTGTTTTATACACAAAGTTAATGTATATCTTGCAATAAGTGATATGGACCACTATAATGAAACTTTTACTGTAATTTTTGGATTATATTTCATTATATTGAAAACCAGGATACCAGTGACCAGGATAATCTTTAAAAAATTTACTTTTTTGTTCCACATGAGAAAGTCATACAGTTTGGAGTGACTTGAGGGTGAGTAAATAATAACAGAATTTCATTTCTGGGTGAACTGTTCCATTTATAAGATATTATTAGGTAAGTTGAAGGCTTGATACCTCATCTCCCATGTGCGGCAGAAACTCAAAGCGCATGGGTGGGCAAAAGACCTGATTGTACATGTCCATGATTTTGTGCTTGTCACTGCGAGGGTCCAGGTTGTCCACAGCATTCTCAATGATGTCCAGACCCTCATGGCGAGAGGTCTCCAGGTTATACTCAGCAGACAGATACGTCCTTAATGTGCGTGCCAAGCTAGCATGATATCCGAGGTCACAGCACTGTGGAAAGAAAAAAAAAAAAATGAAGGATGAGACATAATATATCTCAAAGCAAGCCTGAATGACATTTAGATGAACACCAATCCAATATGTCTTCCTGCAAAGTCAGTATAAATGACATTTTATTTGCCAAAATGTTTCCATGGTGATGCCTATTTTTAGCAGTCATGAGATTTCACATTTTACAACAGGACGAAAAGTACGTCAGGTAGCATCTCCTATGTCTCCATGGATCACAGTGTCATTAAAATGACATGATCTAAATGAGTGAATTACATCCTGAGGAGAATCAAGATCATCAGTATCTATAATTAGAAGAACAGGCACAGTGGGATATCCTAGCTAATTAGTTTAAATGTGCAACAAATGTGCGACTAACCTCTTTTAGCAATGTGGAGCAAGTTTAAATTAGCTTGAGGGAAATTTTACACCTCTATGAGTCATTGTGATTAGGCAGTTATCGCTCTATTGGACTGTAAATCCATATATTATGCTTTAAAGGGTTTGAGTGCAAACACTAGACAGTCTAGACAATCTATTTAGCATTAAAAAGCCACAGGAGAGGAGGTGCACGTTGGTGAAAATGTAGCACAATAATATCACCAAGTTTAGATTCTGTATTTACACATTCTTGGCCCAATAACAGCACTGGTTCAAATTCTCAGCATTTTCTAACAATCATAGACCATTAGAAGAAATTCAATGCTATTTGAAATTATTTACTGTGTTTGTCAGTGATAGAGGTTGGGACTTAAAATATATTCTCTGTGTTCACCAAAGACACAAAATGATGACAGGGTAAGTGATAATAAATGATAACAGAACACATTTGGGTTGAGCTATCCCTTTAAACAGAGTAAATGTAAAGCCCTCCTGGTTACTTTGAAGCACCAGTTCCATGGGTTGTGGCACTTCTTTTTGGAACAGCTTTCTGATACAAGGTAACTTGGCATATTACTGTAATTCACCATGGCAGACCACAAGTACCACATGAATTTCTATGTACCCATGGTGGGTGTGGGAGTTTTTAATGAGTTTTGGTTGGGTGGTTTCTACCAATTAGTGGTCTATAGGTAAACCTATGCCAATTACCTAAATGAGAGCCCTTTAAAGAGTTCTTCCAACTTAAACCTGTTAACTGTCTTAGGGATTTACATCTGTATAAAATAAACAGTATAGAACAGTATAGAAAAAGCCTAAAGGTTTATTGTCTGCTAACTTTTCCTAACAAAACGGTTACTACAAAGATTTACAAACAGTAAAATAGTGACTGCAGTAGTTTGCATAGAACAATAAATCTTGGCTTAAAAGTTATCTGTAATAGCTAATGTTTCCTCTTTGCTTTTTTGCTGTTATCAGGAAGTACCAATGTATGTGTGTGTGTGGTTTTATGTTTTCTTAAATTGCTCCAGGATATCAGGGCGTACTGATGGACAGCAATGTGACACTCTTTGCATCTCTCAGCAAAAATCACAGAGGTTTAGTTTATCTGCAGTGAGTGTACAAATGCTAACATGACAGAGACAGCAAAGACGAGCCAGTCGGGGAAATTATTTCAGTATACTTTACATTAGTCTCAGCAGATTTTTGATAGGATGATACCAGTGCGACCAACAGCCTGTTGCTGTATATGCAACAATTTTTGGTAAATTAAATGCATTAAAAGGGTTTATGTGCAATTAAGCTAGTAATTCCATGTTCTTGTTATAGAGCTGACAAAAATCATTCTGGTTTGGCAGAATAACAGTTTTAATCTTCTTTTGTAAAGCCGAATGAAGCTGCAAAATAGATTAGAAGGTTACAGTAATGGTGATTAATAATTCAATAAAAACACAAATACCAGAAGGAGAGGGGAATAAAATCAGAACTCATATCCAATTTACTAAAAATGACATTCTAGCAAACATTTAGAGAAAAGAAATCAGGCAAACCATATTAACACGGAGACACTTCACCCACAATGCAAAAAGAAACAGATGGAGCTGAGCCCTCATCAGTTCAAATGTTTAAATCCCAGGTGATACACACAAACAAACGCATGGCTCATTGTGCATACTCACATCAATCATATCCGAAACATCGTGGATGTAGTATTTCGCCACAACGGCGTTGGTGGCTGTCAGGTTCAATAAATAGTCATTGCGGGCTTTAGTGCATTTCAGTTTGTTCTCGGAGTACTTGGCTTGCCTCTGAAAAAGGGAAACAAAATAGAGAAGAAATCAGTTAATATAATAAACATTTAACTGATTTAATATTCCAATCTATAATTGGAAATTCAAAATGTATTTCCACATGATCAAAGGGGAAACTTGCCCCAGTCTCCACTATAAAAAAAAAAAATATCATTTTATTTTTATTATTATTAAATTATTATTACATAGTTTATTCAAAGACATAACATATCATATATTTTGGAGTCTACAGAGATCATAACTCACACTACACTTGAATAAAACCTTAAAAAGTGTGGGTGGGTGACGGGGTGTAAAGTGTTCCATATACAGTAGTTAAAAGCTGTGAATAAGCAATCTGCAACTTTTAAATGTATTAAATTGCACAGAACAACAAATTGATCAGTTAAAAAATGTAAATTCGGAGAGCATGAATAATAAAATACATCATATGAGAGTTCTCTGTGAATTGAAAAAAGACACAGAGACTGAGTCTCATCTGCTTGTGTTCTCCAGCTGGGTCCTGCTGAATTTTTCATCAAAAAGCTTGAGCACTCAAAGCAGACAGCTGCTCTAGTATCATTAATAACAGCTGACTGCTACATATACATACAGGTGTGCTAAGATCACGTTGGAGTCTGCTAGCCTGCAGAATCAGGTCAGGATGCAGCGAGAAACACAGAGCATCTATGGCTACCATGGTTATAAATAGTGTGAGGCTGAGTGGCTTTCTTGCCAACATCTCTACGCATTGCAGCCTGAAAAGGGGAGGAAGGGAGGGAGAGAGAGAACAGCTGAGAGAGAAAGAAAGCGACACAAAGAGCAAAAGTGAGAGAGCGCGCACACTGGCTAGTAAAGGAAACAGAATTCATTCACATGAAAACTGCCTCGTGTGAAAAGCAAAATATTCGTAAATGTTAATTTTTAAATTTTTTATGGTGCCATAGTCACTATGAGTTATCTTTCTGTAAGTGATAGAACCAACTATGAATTAGCATGAATTAAATGATTTACAGCTAAAGTCACTGACCTGAAATGTTGAATCTGGTTTGTGTGAGTAGTCAACCATTCACTCTCCAGGCTGTCTACAGTCTCACTGACCTCATTGTCCATTCATAGATAAAGCTCAGCCCACATTCATTTTTATAAACCCATCCATCAGGTTCATTCAAACCTTAGTGCCTGCACTGCTTTTAAGAGCTGATGAGAAGGTAACTAGGAAGAAGGCAGGGTTGCTACTAGGTGTAGAGGGTAAAGAAACTATCATGATAGGGCTACAAAATTTTGGGAAAATATAATTGGTATTTTTCCTAATAAAAACTGTGATCATGATTTCAAATGTGATTTAAAAAAAATGTATAGTGATTATATCAATATGACTCCAATAATAATAATAATTGTTATTATTATTAAATAAAAATGGAAGAATTAGAAATATTAGTCTTGTAATATTTTACTGTAACAAAGTCTATTACAATTATTACATCTAATACAATAATATTAATATTAATTGTATTAGATTAATATTAATAATATTAATCTAATAAATTTTATTTTATATATATATATATATATATATATAAAATATATAATATAGAGTATTAAAATATAATAATAATAATACAAATATTAAACATATTAAAAAGTATTACTTTTGTAATATTCCCCCTTAAAAATAAATGATATAAGAAAAAAAATATTTTTAAATTAATTAAATGTCTTAAATGAAGATTTTATTTCAAAGGAAAAATGCAGGAAGCCATTAAAGCTTCTCATTTGTTGAAAAAAAGACTCGAAGGAAAGAGGTTTTATAATCACTTCTCATTACAAGTTTGGGAACATTATAAGTGACCCAAACTTGGAGCACTTGAAGAGAAAAGTTTGTGCGGATCAGCATTTACTGCCAATCGAAGCTCTGGGTTTGCATTCGGAAGTTTTCTGGTTTGATCCTCACAAAGAGGTGTCACCATTGTGCTTTGAGCACTTAACCAAGAACAAGGACACTTAACTCAAGGTTCCTCCAGAGGGATTGTCTAATAAGAGTACTGAAACTAGCTTTGGATAAAAAGACATTGGTCATGACGAAGCAATATGGGCTTTCACTTCCTTCCAGTGGTTTTCGAAGGAAATCAAGGAGTGACAAAGGGCTAGCTTTATTCTCCATTGTGCACAGATAATATACACCACTTGAAATAACATAATCTTTCTCTTAAAGGGTCACAATCCTGCTTGAGAGTGTCGGGAGAAGAAATGAATGTGATTCTAGGCTGCAATGGCCCTTTGGTTTAATAAAAGCAGGGAGGCATTATGAGTCACTCTGCTGAGCATTATGAGCCCGGCCACTGGCTCTCCAGAGTAATCTCACCTTCTCCTTCATCTTCTCAATCTTCCTGACTGAGCTGCGGCGCTGGGGTCGGTCCTCGTGGCGCAGGAGGTTGACGTTGAGGTCTCCAGATTTGCTGAACTGTTTCTCTTCTTGTTTCTCAGCCTCCTTCAACTTGCTTTCTGCACTGATGCTCTCCGTGTGGTACATGTGATAGGTCTTCATCACCTGTAGGATGATATAAAATACTATAAAGACTAGTTTAACAGCATCACACTATATCTGAACCAGATGGGCAATAAAATCTCTGTCATGTGAGTTTTTGTCCTAACTAGCTGTGAAAACAAATGATATTTGCATATGATATTTGGTATTCATTTCTGCTGTTTCACTTGGTTGCCCCGCCCACTCCAAAATCATATTGGTCCGAAATCCTGCTTAAGAAAAATACCATTTAAAATCCTCTTAGCAATGTTTTAAAAACATTTTTGAACAAGCTAATAATCTCCCAATTACACCAATGGCTTTTGGAATCAGTGACCTCAAAACTGTTGGAATACTGAAAGCATTAATCTATGAAGGGAAATACTTTGAGAAAGAAAAAATACACCACTGTTTAAAACTTTTATTCAGCAAGGATGCACTAAATTGATTCAAAAAAGTGACAGTAGAGACATTTATAATGGTACATAAAAATGTAAATGTATTATTCAAAGAATCTTAAAGGCTGGAGTAATGGCTGCTGAAAATTCAGCTTTGCCATCACAGGAATAAATTACATTTTAAAACATATTAAGATAGAATACAGTTATTTTAAACTGTAATGTTACTGACTTTACTGTATTTTTGATTACATAAACGCAGCCTTGGAAGAGAGTATTAATTTTGTGCATTAAATTGGGACAGAAGAAAGTAACAAACACTGAAAAAACTTGTACACTTCCGGTTTATGTGGGACAAAATCCTGAATTATACTAGAACGTTCATAAAAATGTAAATGAGAATATGTACCAGAGAACCCAACCCAAAGCTTTAAATGGCAAACAACAATGAAACTTTTCATAAATGTTATTCTCACATTTACTCAAAATGAAGACATCTATAATTTTCCTTGGTGATACAAAACAACTCAATCCTGACACTTCCTTGAAATGATCTCCAAACTAGTTTATTTCCAGAGAAGCTGTGCAGGTCTCAGTTAAGAAGGATCAGTTGTATTCCCGTCAGCTCTACAGAGCAGATCACCTCATGAATATGCATAGGAGTACGGACTTGGCAGCAGAAGTATCCATAATCCTGCCTCTTTCCACCAAGTCCAAGCCTTCCATTCAAGCCCGGGTTGACAGAGGCTGAAGGAGGGGGCGATCTAAGGACAATAAGATTCTGAAGGAAGTGTGTATGAAACACAAAGCTGATTCAAACAGAACCACACATTTTGCTGACTCCGACGACAAAGCTCTCTGTACGACTGAGGTGTTCGCAACGATGTAAACTGTTTTACCTCATGTCTGATTGGTGTGACCCAGTCTGCTATTCAACCCCATTATCCTCTCTGCTCAAACAATAGAACATTTAGCATAGAAGTGAAAGGGGAGGGGGGTTCACTGCACCATTGCCCAGCTTTATTCCGCTCCTTATAGCCGGCAGATGCCTGTCTGATGGTGTTTTCAATAAAATGCTTATTAAATCAGCCAGCCTGCAAGCGTCTACAGACTGCTCATCTGCACCGACCCTGACATTAATGTACATACACTCAGCTATTGCACTCTAACTTTACACCCACATATCATCTGATCATTCCAGAGGAGGTCATCAAGTGCGTCCGCATGATGGCACTATGCATGCTTTTAGTGCTGCTTCCCCTGTGATTTAAAGGTGAAATGTGTCTGTGCTACTCCAATTTAAAATTAAACTGCAAAATAATTGTCTGCGTCCCGGTTTTCCCCCATTGCCTATTATTTGGACAAATAAGTAGTCCTGTCTCAAATTTTCAGCATTGAAAGTTAACATAAAAAACTGCTCAAACAACACTTTGAAAGCACCACAGCCACCATGTTTACACTTTTTTGTGGAGGTTAACCTATAAATGCCTATAGCTTTAACCAATAAAAGAAAATGTTTACCCAAAATTTAAATTCTGACATTACTTACACCCTCATGTAATTCTTAAACCACTTTCTTTTCCTTTGTGGATCACATGTCCAATTGTAAATGATTTAATTTAGGGGTGTAGCAATCAAAAAATGCAAACTGAATACATAATTTACTGAATTTAATAACTGATGATAATAACTGAATAACTGTAATGGTATTCAATTAAGTGTACATGTATTACCTAAAAATAAAGTTTTTGAGCATCACAAATGAAACGTGAATTGTACCAAAATCTGACAAATCATGAAAAAAAACCTCTAAAGAATCAATGTCAGAGCAAATATTTACAATCTTATTACTTACATACTTATTTCTGAATATAAACTGAATATAAAAATTACAAATGTTACCTTCTATCAATATGACAATTTTCTAAGCTTGAGGTTTGTATGATTTTTTAAAATGATTTTAAAAGAAGTTTCTTGTGCTCACCAATGCTGCATTTACTTAAACAAAACTAAAGTAAAAACAGTAATATTGTGAAATACTATTAGAATTTAAAATAACCGTTTTCTTTTTCAGCATATTTAAAAAATGTAATTTATTCCTGTGATGTGGTGCTCAAGAAACATTTCTTTTAACGATCAATGCTGAAAACAGTTTAGCAGCTGTGGAAACAAACAAACAAACAAAAAATACTTCTTTCAGTTTTTTTTTGATTAATATTTTTAAGAATAAGATCAACTGCGCCAAAAAATATGAACAATTTTAGTCACAAATACTTCAAAATATTGACATACACATGATGAAGCCATGTTAAATGCTCTAAATTCAATACACTTACACCATTAGCTTTGTTCTTCGAACTAATATAACATGTTCCAATCATTAAACGTTACACAGGATCCAGGCCCAATGTCCCTAGTATTCCCTGATGGAAAAAGCTGTTTCCTCAGGCTCATTATAAGAGGATGCAAAGGATGTTTCACAGAGAAGTGCAAGCTGTGTCTGGCTCATGGACAGATCACCAGCTCTTTTAACAGGGTCTAGTAAACATACACAGATGTCTGAAATGTCTTTCTGAAAGCTAACCGATTCTTAGATGGTGTTCTCTGCCGTTTCACATACGGTTGTGTTAAAGATGCAGCCATTACAAAGTTGATGGAGGGCAACATTTGTTAGAATCTGCTGCAGTATGCATGTTTGAAGAGACCATTAAAATAACAGCCTTCTATGCTGCATGGAATATTACATACAAACCTTACACATCATCAGCATATATGTAACATTATAACATAATAATAATACAACTAAGAACTGATCCATCAGAATTGAATGACATTATTTTATCATTTTCAATGACATAAATCGGCTAAACAGTACAACACTCAAAGTGACACAATCTTAAATCTGCAGGCAGGGTGATATTATTATTAATAAAAATACTGAGCGGGTGAATAAATTTGACAGGACCTATGTACTCCAGTGCAGGAGAAAATCTAGGTTAGCACTCAGCTCCTCCCCAAGCTGTCACCCATCAACTCATGCTGCTCAAAGAGAACACAGCAAAGGAACATGTTTACAAGCAGGTTTGATGGACATGACTGGCATCAAAATTGTATTTACAGGCATGTTGAGGTGAAATGACCTAAGCTGTAAAGAGCAATGCTTGGGCAAGATTGACATTAGATACAGCATAGGGATCTCTTTAAACACATGCACTTATGGTTTACACGTACATGCTGTTGTAACTAGAGAAAAGATTGAAATAAAATGTAAAAAGGTCTCACACAAATGATTTTTAATAGGTTGGCAAATTCTGCTCTGGTACAGATCTGATGAAAATGTGTAGCTTGCAAAATAACCATAGTTTAACTATGGTGTTGTGTAGTAAGATCACATGTAATACACATATAATACTCCTCCTCGTGGTTACATCAAACTAAATACGGTTTCTATAAAAATCTATGGTGTGTTTAATGAAAACAGTAGTAATATAAAAATGTAATATAATATATTTTATATATACATAATATAAATATAAATGTATATAGAACATTTTATAAAAATTTTAAACCTGTGACTAAATTGCAATTTTTACTAAAACGTTATTTTTAAGGAATTATTTTTTAGAATGTTTTTCACAAAACAAACAAACAAAAAATCACTGCTGAAACCATCTGTTTTAAAACAAAAAACTTGCCTTCACCACATGAAACACATTCTCACAATTCTTAAGTTGAGGAACTGACAAAACATTTATTCTCACATGGAACACCAATGAGGTTTTGTGGCCTAAGTTTGTCCGAGAGCTGTGCAAGGATAGTCTCTTTTCCTTTGCTAAGCCGCATTAGCTCAGTATTTGAGCACTAGCCAGAAACCTTAAACTAACTTGCAATGATTTATATACAACTTCCATTTCCACAGAAACTGCCCGGAGCACGTCTGTGTGCTTCTGTACTACGGTACACAACCTAACGGCTACCATTTCAACTTCTTGAACACTGCAGAAAAATGTGAAGCATTCCAACGAAACTATTTACCTGTCGACCGGCCAAAAACAGACTCTCTTTTGTAAGACCTTGTGATCAACAAAGACTGGCAAAATGGGCCACACAGACTCATTCATCATATTAGACTGATGCTGTGCACTGCATGCAGGCTGATGCCTTCAAGACCCTGAAGAGTCAGAGGACCATGGCAATGAATGACAATCTTGTTCAGAACATTAAAGAATAGGAAAGAAAGGTGGAACTTCAATTTCTGCAATAAGCATAATATGATTTCTCCTGTTTACCATAGCATAAAAGCGGCATGAGATGCAACCTGTTTGAATAAGAGAAAGAAACGACACCATATTATTTCTTTGGTTTTGAAGGTCTGCAGTTCTGCAGGTCTGCAATGAAGGTCTGCAAATTTAATTCACATTAAATTAAGTCACATGTCAATGTCTTTGGGGAGGGGCTCCCAAAGTCAACACCCAATTATTATGCATAGAAGCATGCTTAATAGAGCTTCAAGTACAGTCGTGCAAGGACACTACACTGATTTCCTTAAAGCTGCAGAATTTATAATGAGCTGTTTTTCTATCATTTAGAAAAAGGATTACTATTCTCAAATACAATACACAACCATTTTCAATGTTCTTCAGCTCTCATTTGTTATAGGCCTGTTCACAGGCAAAAGCTGCTGAGCTTTCACTTTCCACAAACTGTGTGCAAAGTGCACAGAACTTTCCATTACAAAAATAACAGCAAACTACTACTTTAAATTTTTCAAGCTTCTTAGATGGAAATAAAAATAAATAAATGCAATTTTGGTGTTCAATCTGATTGATGGATTACCTAGACTTTGCACATAGAAGACTGTACTGAACATTTTAATGAATAGATATCGCCATACTTTCCCCAGCTGATTAATCACAGTACATTAAGACAACTGTTTCGTATTACAATTTTTCTGAAATGTTATATTTAAATACACAAATGAGTCATTGTATAATTAGATATGCACTCATCTTCATACATTTCTAGAACAGAAATCTAAACATTAAACTAAGCCGAGTACAAAATTCTTTTTTTTCTTGCTTGTTGTTTTGTTGACATTGGGGAGTTAAAGGTTTTACAGGGGATTTTAGATATCTCTTTTAGCACTCCATAATTCAGAATATACTGTCAACAGCCAGAAAAATAAATCACCATGTTTTCAGGAACAAAATGCTATATAAATCAGGCGAATGATATCTAAACAAACCAGTCTGTACAACACTTATAGGAATAAAAACTGTAAAGTTCGGTGTATGTACTACTGAAGTGGCGATTTCACTCACTTTGATAAAACAGCCATATATTTTCATTGAAATGTGCAGACGTAAATAGACAATAAACACTTAAATGTGCATTTTGAATGTTTTCATTCCACTAGTCTGAAATGGAAGCAAAATAGCACAAAATCTCAAAATTGACCAGTGCATGAAAAAATAAACTGTTGATTTTGCCTGTGGCTCCTTGCTTTAATACCCAAGAAAGAAAGTCAAGAATCATTGATCATCCTAATTCACAAACACATTGCAAAACTAACGCAGAAATTCCACATTGCACATTGGGACTGTCAGAAGCTTTACATTTATATTTCTTATTCTACATTCAAAACACATAACTCAACCACAGGAAGGGGGCAGAGGGATCAATACTTAAGGCTTCTAGTGCAGGCTCTCTTTCATTTTTATTGTCAAGCTGTATATCAAGAACAGTTGATCAGAAGCAAGCCACTATGCTCTATCAAGCATACGTTATATAGAAGTTTTCAAAGTGAGACAAAATTTGTGATATTCATCACACTGTTTAGCATAATCCTCAGACTGTTGAATAATTCATGTTAATTGTGAACCTACGACCTACCAATATAAGGGAAAAAAACAAACACTGACATTTAAAATTGTATATAAAAATGTATGCTTCATGAAGTTTAAAATAAATTAAATGTAAGACCGCTGAATTAAAAATGGCAAAACTGCAGAACTAAATACATATTTTACACTATGTTTGTGTGTGTGTGTGTGTGTGTGTGTGTATATATATATATATATATATATATATATATATATATATATATATATATATACATAAATACAAACACACACATGCACATTCATATACTGTATATCATCAAAACTGATAACACTGCACAGCCTATACTCCAATAATACAGTAGCAGAGAAATGACATACTAAATATTTTGTGACCACAATGATGCAGAACGTAATAATTTAACTCTTTCTGCAGGTATTCAGTATCCTGACAGGCTCTATTTGAGGAAAAAAGAGGAAGGGTGGCAGGGGAAGGATAATGATCCTCTCCAGCGATACATTACACTCCCTGTCAGTGACCTTGAAACACATCAGCGTCAGAGCGCCTGATCCCAAACCGCATATGTGTGCGTTTCAATAATTTAAAAGGAAGTAACAGTCTATTCCTGATTCATAAGTATCATATCTATTCTCGTAAGGATTTAAGAATGGCTTAGGACTGTGTTTTATTGTTTCAGATTTTTTATGGTAGGTGGGGTACAACCACATTTTAGACTTTTTTGACACTGCAATTTACAACCGTAGTCAAGAGATGACAAAATAGGAGAATGATCATATGAGCTAAACTGTGACTAGTTTTATCCAGAGATGCGGGTGAGACATTTTACTATGCCACTTGCATAAAGATGCAAAGGGGACATCTGGAATAGGTCGAGCGATGGAGAAGAATCTCCCTCTGATGTCCTGTCATGGGTGACAACATTAATCTCAGCCTGCTCCTCTGCAACGATAGCTATTTCATTCAGGGAGAAAAACTGAGGCCCAAAGAAAGAGGATGCATCTTGGTTGACGTAAGAGAAACTAAAGCAATGGAATCAAAGAAGGATTTGGCTTCTAATGACCCAGATTCTGAAGCAAATTAAAATGCAATGTGGATGTGACTTAAGATGTGCCCACTATAATGCTCTACCAGGTGACTCTACCAACCTACTATTTTCCCATCACTAGCACTATCGCAAATAGTACCACTTTCATTATTCCCTGAAAAAACCCCCTTGATTCAGTTTCCCATCCTTTAATAGAAAACTATGTGAAGCAACAGTTTCTTTCTTCTCCAAGTTGTCGCACAGCCAAACTGTTTTTGTTTTTGGCCAGAGAGTCAGCGTTTCCATGGTGCATGGCAGGACACAGCGGGTGAGAGCTCCATTCAGAGGGAGAGCGAGAAAAATAGTGAAGGAAAAATAAAGAGAGAGAGATTGAGAGACATTATACTCACAGTGTACAGCTCGTTTGTCACTTTCACCAGCTCCTCGTGCATCTGAATGCCAATTTCTTTACTCTGCAACACACACAAAAATAAAATAAAAAAATACACAAAATGGGTCACAAATTAGTCAGACTCTAAACTCTGCAGTAACAATACATTATAGATTAGAATATACTAAAAAACAACAAAAAAAGAACAGAAACATCTAGAAACATTAAAAACTCATTTCCTATTTGCCAGACAAGAAGTACTGCAAATTCAATTCCATTAATCATTTTTACAACCCCATGTTTTTTGATGGTGTCATGTTAAAGATGTTGTTTTCCCCTTTTTGTAGACTGGTAATATGTTGCACAAATATCTTTTATATAACATTCCAAGCATCACAAACATACTTGACCCAGATCAAAAATGCAAGGTTTAAAAAAATAAATACATAAATGGTCACCCTTTATTTTAAGGTCCAATGCTCACTATTAATTAACTATTAACTACAACTTTTGCCTCGGTAAACTCCTAATTACTGCCTAGTAAGGTAGTTGTTAAGTTTGTAATATGCATAGTATAGTATAGTATAGTATAGTATAGTATAGTATAGTATAGTATAGTATAGTATAGTATAGTATAGTATAGTAATATGCATGCTAATAAGCAACTAGTTAATAGTGAGAATTGGCCCCTATACTAAAGTGTTAGCAAATAAATAAATAACTAATTTAAAAAAGGCAGCTTGGTTTGACAAAGATGACTATGGGTTTCAGTACTGGTTGACTGAATATTTAATTGGATGTTCTATCATCATCATCAGGCTGGAGGCTTCATCTTTCTCATTGCTGTATGGCGACCACACTATATTGTCACAATATGCCAAAAAGGCTCATGTTTTCATTTGATACAACACGTTTCAAATAACCTCTTTAGCATCATTTCCTGCGTTTTTGTAAACAGTGGTTCAGAAAGGAACCAGGCTGATTCAGATACTCTGACTGTGACACTGAAAATTGCTTATGCTTTCCTGTGGTAAAATAATTATTTAATAATGCTATAAACAAGTTAATGGGAAAGAAGACAACTCTACGAGGGGAGAAAAACATTTTGTACCTCCTCCCACACAGCATAGCTACTCCTGCTTACATGCACATGTACACACACCTGCTGCCGTGTGAGCCGAGAAAATGTAGTGCATTTAACTCTAAAGTCAGAGGCACAATCTGGTAGATATTAGAGGGCAAGAACTCCAGGGAAGCTGGAAACTGTTCACTGCAAGCACAGGTTTTTTTCATCAGGCATAAAAGACAAAGACTGGCTCAGATAGACACATTCAGACACAACAAAAGTCTGGTAAAACTCCCATGCCCACAGAGTCTACAGGTACAAGCATTACCTTTCCTGTCAACTGTTCAAAAGCTGTGCGTAGGAATGATGCATTATTCAAAAAAAAAAGAAAACAAAGCAGATGACAAAACCATGCAAAGTACAAAAAGAAAACAAAACATAAAATGATATCAAATGGCACGTAAAACACTGATTTATCTAAAGTTGTTATTGTTGACTGAAAGTAAAACTTTCAAAAAATTGATTTCTGGAAAGCTGAAAAAATAAATATTAGTTGAAAAATGTAAACTTTAAAAACAATTGAACAAAAATTAGAAACGGTGCACTGGCAGCTAACTTAAATAAGTGGTACAATTATTACAAAATCTAAAAATGCAATAAAAATAAACCTAACCAGAAATATTGGACAAAAGACAAAAGCGCATAACAAAATATAAATAATAATAATAATAATTTAAGACTAATTTAAAATATTAATAAATATTGTATAATACTAAAATAACACTATACCACATGCTGCTGGAATGATCCATCCTGCACAAAGAACATTTTTCGATATTTTGATGTAATAGAGAGCTGTCATATTTTAAAATATACATAACGCGTGAGCTTGATCCCAGTCTACTTGAATGAATTACCCCAGTAGCCCTCCAATGCCCTTTTATGTTCATAAAGCATAATGGACCATAATTCCCAGTGATCAATAAAGGCTACAGCATGAGTAGTCAGATAGTCAAAAAATAATCTCCCTCTACACATGAATGTGTACATAAATATACACACTTACCCCTGCCACCAATTTACACATCTATTCATTCATACTAATGGGATAAGCACCTTACCTCATATGTGCCTCAAACACCTCATTCATATGTGTTTTTGTTTTTAGGAAACATGTAGACTTAATATAGCACAAAATCTGATGAAAGAGATGAAATGCCTGAATAAAAAAATTGTCAAGCATATAAACACATAATCACCGCTCAGGAGACTTAAATGAGAACAGAATTAATATGGATAATATAGCTAAGAATTGTTTTTTTATTTATTTATTTTAATTATTTTTTCAAATTTGATTACAAATGTTTATATTCAGGCATGTACCAATATTAAATTATTTATTTAAATATGAATTATTTAAATAAACAAGATCATGTTATTGCAGATAACAAATGAAATGTCTAATATTCTAATTTCTTACTATTTTGTCATTTTGAAGTAAATTAAAAAATAAAACAAATCAAGGATTTGCTACAAGTGAATTTAGGCATCACAACACTATAACATTCAATCTAAATTGATATTTATTTTAAGATTACATTTAACCGTGTTTTTATTACTGTTTTTTAAGGTTCATTATGATTATTATTGTTATTAAATATTCAGGTTTTTTGGGTAAAGATATAAATAAATTAAAAACAAATAAAAATACATTGTAAAAAAATAACAATAAATGCCTGGGTCATATGTTCACAGAAAAAACATGAAATTATTACCAAGCGAAAATTGCTTAACAAGACAGGACATTATATCTTGTAAGATAATGAGGTGTTCCCCTTTTCTTTATCTTCTCACAAACCCACTCCAAATTCATGCTTTTGCTGAGCCAAATCAGGCATTATTACGGCTCATGGGGATTGAGAATCCGTATTACTGCATGCATCACACTCACAGCGGAGAATATATGGCAACAGCTCTCAGTGGAAACCTCTGATGCAATATTAAGAAAGAGCCAAAGCCACTGACACACTCTTGCCGCTGGTAACACTAGTATAAGAGTGTTCAAAATGCTGTCAGGCTACAATACTTGTTTCCCGCTTTTTGCTGCTCATACATCCTCATCCGACCCACCAGCGAAATGTTTCGCTGACTTCAGGTGTACGTTTCTCTTCTCACTGTGTGCTGGAATCCTCTGACGTGGACAAAACTGCTGTTAGTGTTTACTAACTGCTGTTGAGTATCTCAAACACGTAATTAAAGAAAAAGTTCAAATAAGAGCTTAAGGATGTAAGAAAGGCTATTCATTATCATTCCAGACAGCAGACTCATGTTGCTAGACTGGTGATTTTCAACAACTTTTTTTTTTACACTACACATAAATCACACATCAAACCAAATAATAACACAAAAATACAAGAGTACCAAAAGTAATCAAAAATGTCCTTAAAAATCACATACTGAAATGTAATAATTATATTATGAACAGTGAGTATGTTCTATAGCCACAGTGTTGTAAATACAATTATAAAATATCACATTTCTGAACAAGTTCAGTTATTTTTAGTGAATCAAAAACACACTGTACAACACATGAACAAGTATTGTATTATTGTACGTTTGTACTATTATATGTTAATTTTATGGATCAAATTTCGTTTTGATGTATACAATGACAATAAAATTAACTGAACTGACTTTTTTGAGCCAGTCCTTTTATTGAATTATTAAAAAAGTCACATATTAAAGTGTTTATGAGTTTATCATTTTTACTAGTTATGAAAGTTTGACACTATTTTATTTTATATCCAGATTTTAATAATATTTATGATTATTGGTGATGATATTTGTAGAAAAAAATAAAATAAAAATTAATGGCATTCATTTTTTTATATCAAGTTAGAACGTTCTCTATATTTCTAAGAACATTAGCTGAAAAAAATATATATATTGGGGCATTCTAACTGTAATATGCCAAAATGAATCAAAATTGACTCAAAATTAACTGTATTCTGAATCACATCGAACTGAAAGTGAATTAAAGTCAAATCTGTAAAGATATGCAGGCCTGTTTATAAATATAAGCCTGTCACATCACAGCAGCACTCAAGCATGCATTCATACAGAGTAGGGTATCTTAGGTGACCTTGAGTACACCCACTGCAAGCAATTAACAGCTTCCCAGGGTGCTCTAGGTGTGTTTTATTGGTTCACAGTCACCTCACAGAACCACTCTCCTATGAATGGCGGCTGGAAGCACAGGGCCTCACCTACAGGAAAAGCAGCCAGGTGTAAACACGCTAGTAGTGTTTGGATTACACCACAGGAATCCAGGCTATGTGTTGACAGCGTTCCAACTCATATAGTCCAGACCCCATAAGTCACACCATGGAGAATACAGCCAGTAGCGGCACTTCTCGCCCCAGTATGACTTTAACTCTGAGAGGATGTGCATAAATAGGCTGTAGTCACCCTGTGAGACAGCATGCATTTTAACATGCACATTCATTTTGTTGCATACCATCCGTACACATGTCTGCAAGCATTTAAATTCAGCATAAAATTCCAACAGAACAGTTAAAATAAGAAGGGAGGCGTTGCTGTGCTAAGAAAAATGTCGCTTGGCATTTAATAATCTGATCAAATAGCAAGTATGAACACAGAGGTGTCTGTTAGCTAAAAGTGGACATGAGATTATCATGGTATTTAATTGGATGAGAGAAGAAAAAAAAGGATGTCAAAGCTATAGACCTTTTTGAAGAGCCGGATGACGTCCTCGCTGATCTGTGCCAGGCGAACGATGACATTGTTGATGTAGATATCGTTAAGTGTGGCATGATCTCTGCTTTCTCTTCGAGTCTGGTTCAAAACTAGATACCAGCAGTTTACTGAAGAGAGAAGGTGTTGTTCTTTCCTAGAAGGGCAGAGAAAGGGATTATAATGTTAAATACTGTTATAAGTTGGCTTGCTTACTTTTTTGCTGAAATGTTTGGCTTGTTCTCCATATAACGTATCATCTTCCCATAATTGTCAAGACTGTCAAATGAAATTCACAAGGCCTTCACAATACATTTTCCCCTTTGCTGAGTACAAAGTTAGCAATAGTTCTTAAACTAACAAATGCAGCCATACATTATTTATTCACTGTTATAGGAGGTATTGCAGACTTATATGTATAGTTCACCCAAAAATGAAAATTATATCATCACTTACTCACTCTCAAGTTATTCCAAACCTGTATGAATTTCTTTTTAGCAGAAAAGAAGATATTTTGAAGAATGTTGGTAACCAAACAGTTGACGGTAGCCATTGACTTCCATAGTATTTTTTTCCATTCTATGTAATTCAGTAGATACTAGCCACTGAATTACATAGTATGGAAAAAAAATACCATGGAAGTCAATGGCTACCGTCAACAGTTAGGTTCTTAAAAATATCTTCTTTTGCGCTCAACAGAAGAAAGAACCTTACACAGGTTTGGAACAACTTTTTGGGTGAACTTTCCCTCCCAACACATACAACAAGTCTCCAACACCACACTTACAGTACTCGGCACCTGACAGCAAACTGATCACTTAATACCTTAACACTTCTAAAAATAATGATGCAGAGACAGAAATCTCCCTAGCTTGAACTTAATCAGCTTTTGAGACCATAAGCTTGTGTTCTGTGCTAACCCTTCACTTCTTTCCTTAGTCCTATCTTCTTAACCAATCAACAAGCTGAAGAACAGGGAATGCAAAAATAAATAACTGAGTTGTGAGTATTGAAAGCCGAGAGATAGCAGGATGACGCTTTGGAGGCAAAGGCAATTACTTCAGAGAGTATTTGGCATAGGGAGAGAACATCAAAGTGTGGCCTCTTGTGAGAATTAGTGAAATGCTAATCGCTGCTAATGAGGAACATATATCTCCCTGCTGCATGTGACAAATGTTATCAGTCCTGTAATCTGCCCTCAAATAAGGATAAACAGTAAACAAAGAAGCATACGTAGGTCAACCAGCACCCTTTGGGATTATGACAAGCTTACCGTATGTTAATATATAGAGACATCTATAAGTATTTCTCAAGTTGATTCCCCCCAAAAACGTAAACAGTAAATTCTGTTTGGTGATGTTAATAGTGCACATTTTAAGGAACCACCAAAATGACTTTTGTTAGTGTATCCTAATGTAGTCAAGTTGATACAGACATGTTATTATTAAGTATTACCTACAAATGGACAGGTCCAAAAACATGCTAAAACATGGTACAATGCATTTAATGATTTTATTGCATTTTAAACTGATCGGCCATGCTGCAATTACTCAATGAAAAAATATGAAAATGTCATATGACTTGCAAAACATAAATGAATAAGTAGCACTGTCTGTTCATGCATAGATTCCTTTTAAAGATAAATGTTATATGCAGAAGATAAGAACTGCATTTACAAGAATGAGGAAGAGGAAGAAGTGTAATGAAATGTGCCAGATCACACATATGCCGCAGCAAGGAAATAAGAATGTGCTGAAAGACGAACAGCTTAAAGTTTGGCTGTGCAAAATGATCAAAGATTTTTTTGCCTCTGCTTTTGAAACTGCCAATTGTAGCACTAGGCCATAGGCTAGATCTCTACAATAGATGAGAAACTGCCTTGTTTCATCCAAAACTGGGGAAAGACAATCTCTGGCCCTTTTCCTTTAGTCTCATTTACAATTTTTTTCAACATTCAGAAAATAGATCAAAAGCACTGCTCTGACTCTAGAAATCAAGGCCTGAAAAAAAGGATCATATGATTCATAATTACATTTCTCCAATTGCTTTTTTTGTGTCCATGGTCCATAAACCATACAAAGGGCCAAAGATCACATAAAACTCTAAATGTATTTTTTTAAAGCCTTTGAAACAAGAGTGCAATGCTCTAAGGCTCTCACACACTTCTGTTTTCTTTAGGCTATGTGTAGTTAAAATGGGTATGGGTAGCAACAATGCACATCAAACGAGCTTTGGTGATCTAAATCTAAAGCTTGTTGCATTTAAAAAAAAGTAAATAATCTGTAAATCTGTTAAAATGAACGGGTCAAAAAGACTCATGGTTCAGTCTGCTCATAAGTTAGTATGAATAAGTCTAATGACTCACTTACTGAATACCTTAGACAGGCTCTTGATTCACTGAACTTTTATACTGAATTAACCGCAAATCATTACGTTCAATATGCTCTAAAGAAGAATACTAGAAGAATCATAAACAGAATAATTAGGAATCAGAATTGTTAAAAAGGAATCAGTATCACTAGATTCTAATACCTACAATGAACACAAACTCAAATACAAACACAAAAATTTGCTCCTTTACTTGTGCACCTTTACCATGTACAATTCCTTCTTATATAACTTTAAATAAAATATCTGCCAATAGAAAGTCCTTTTCAGCTTATGAATATACATACAGTCAGCTGTTTTAACACCCAACAGCCGCCTAGAGACAGCTAACGCACTGTGCTGTGCTGTGATTATTTGTGACAGGAGACAGGGGCTTCTGGAATTTGGTGATATCCTTTTTGTAGGCCACTTCAGTCCTCAGAAAGCCTCTGGCACAATATTGCAATTTTAAATAAATTTTTATCTTATCTTGGCTGTAAACACTTGCCTTTGATGTTCAAAAAAGGTTGCATCAAAATACCAGTTTTTTTAGGTAAGTATTTGAGCATTTTCTTAAATTAAGAGCATCTGAGTTGAATGATAGTTCATGGTTTTGTTTTGTGGGGTTGACTGTAAAAAGTTTTCCAATATTCTATATAATTTACTCACCCCCATATGCTCCACAGAAGAAATGAATTCATATGGGCTTGGAACAACAATAAAGTGAGTAAATGATGACAAAATGTTCATTTTTAGGTGAATGATTCCTATAAACGAAAGTACTTGAAAACTAAAAGATATGTCTCTCATTGTTTCACATCATTCTAGACACTAATTCTACCAGGTATACTGCAGTTCCTCACACGTCAATACAAACACACGTGATAAGCAGCTTCAGTCGAGCGCACGGCTGCCATTGATCCACAAAACAGACTGATCTTTAGAGGTTTCCACTCTAACTGAGCGAGCATCGTGTTGTTCTTAATCTCCACATATCGGATCCTTGTAAACAACTCTCTCAAACCCTCTCGGACTCCAATACTTCACAGCTCTGCAACCTGATGAGTCAGAAAAGATTAAAAAAGGAGAAAAGACTGAGTGTGAATGAGTAAGTGAGTATGGTAACTTTTTTGTAAGGGATATGTGTGTTTAATTCATCAGTGTAAAGTGCAAGATTATTGATATTACTACAAATTATAATGCATGCAAGTATGTATATGTAACATACACGGATAAAGTGAAACATTTTAAGTGTGTATTATTGTGTCTTTTCTAACCTTTAAGGCTATGCAATATATCTAAAGATCTCTAATCCTATGCTAAGAAGTGATAATAAGCAGTTATCCGTATTGTGCTCAAAAACACCCACACAGAGTATCTGTGGGGTTCAAAATCACTTCACTCTTAGCTTCATTATAGCAACACAATCCATAAAACACAATCATACAATCACACTCGCCGCCTGCCACAATATTCATTCAAGAAAGTTTTTTTTGTTGTTGTGTGCCAAGCCCAATACAGCTTAATCAAAGAGCTTTTAATCCAGTCTGGGGTGGCTTGCTGATTGCTAAAGCTTATCTCTTGATGGAAAAGCAGGGGAAGGAATCAAGTGGCAAATCAGGAACCGTAGTGGAAACAGAAACGGGGGCACACGCTCCCCAGTTCAAACACATTTCCGCCTTTTAAGTAAGCTTCAATAAATTGCAATTGCACATTTTTTGCTGTTTCACCAACCCCCCCCAACACACTAATAACACCCCCCAATCCACAAACACGCAAAACGAGGCCACCAGTGCATGATTGCTCCCAGCTGTAGACCCATGAGAGGACTGGAAAAAAGGAGAGAGGATAGAATTTTGTCAGAGCATTGAATGGTAGGACAAGGATTAGCTCAAAAGCTCATTGCTGATGTCTCTGACCTCATTAATCTTACATTATTAGCCATATACAGGGATCCTAAGCCAAAAGATCTGAGGAAAGCGTGTGTTCGAGCTGCGTTGAACGTTTAATTTGGACTTGGCTTTAAAGAAATAGGGAATTCTGTCATCGTTTACTCTTTCTCATGTCATTCCAAACCTGTATGACTCTTTCTCCTGTCAAAAACACAAACGGTAAATTTTTTGAAGAATATTCTGGCCACTTTTCAATCATTTTTATAATGAAAGTGAGTGTGGACTGAGGCCGTCAAAAACATGCAAAAAATATGTATAAAAACATCCATATTCCTTTTTGAAGTCATAATTTGTGTAAAATATCATTCTGTTTCTCATTGGCACGTACAAGAGAGGTAGTGATGGTTCATTCATGAATTCAGTTCACTAAATCAGAATCAAAATGTATTTTTAAGTATAACATAATGACTCACTGACCTTGTCACAATTGTTAAAGTCAACATGAAATGAAAATGTACCCTTTCTATTTTGTAAATACATGTTATTGTATATCTTACTGTGAGTGATTTATCCATGTAAATGTAAATTTTTGACTTTATAATGTTTCATCTAAATGTCAGAAGTTGATCTAACGCAACAGACTATTCTCTGGTGATGAATGCCAGACTTCACCAGCCATTGAGTCAGTTTAAACTCTGCCCCTCCACAATCAACCACAAATTCACATTTATTATGTTTCAGTCTGTTGGCTACACATAGCTACTTTATGACTTGAAAAACAGTGTATGGGTGATATGAACAAATTTCATTGTACTTTACGGGTATTAGCATCCTTTTTGAAACTTAACTGAATGGAAAAGACCAGTAAATTATTCTAATTTTGTGCTCTACAGAAGAAAGAAAGTCACAGGGGTTTGGATTGCCATAAGTATGAGTAAATTATTTTTTATTTTTGGATGAACTAATCCTTTAATGTCTAAGTCTGAGAGATTAATTTTCCATCCCAAGGGGCTTTGGCATGCTCTCTGAGAGGCTTGGCAGTGAGTGAATGAAGGCCGGCGGTGGAAGGCAGGTGCTGCTGTGCGAGGAGCAGAATGCAGCAGGAACGTACTGCAGGGCAGTTTGATTTCAGGCTTCTGTCCAATAGGCTACAGCAAATGTAGTCTGCATGCTGCCACATCTACACCAGAGCCGCATCTCATTCCAAACCATCATCACTTTCTTACACTACTTAGCAACCAAAATTAATCTTTAAAGGCAGCTATCAATGGATAAATAGATAGACTAAATACCAATCCGTAGCAAACAGTACAACAAAATCACCATTAATGGTCTGACATACAACGCTTGATGATTGTAGCATTGGTCAAAAAAAGTCCTGGCAGACTGTGGGCACTGCTTTGTCCCATAGGCAAGTGCATGAAATTCATGCATAACTTATAACAATCTGTATGGATTTATATATTAATGGATTATGAATTAATACTTCTACTGAATTTATGCCACATCGCTAAGATCAGCATGTATAAAAAAGGGGTTAATATGTTGTACAGATGAATAAATTGACCATAAGTGAAATTAGCACTGATTAAATAAGCTTGTCAGCCAAGGGAACATACTTAACCATAAGTAACAAATACCATGTTTACATGCACTTAAATTTAATATTCCAGTTTATATGCTCAATAGACTTTGGAATACTTCAATATGTATTCATGTTCCTCTACAGGAAGTACTAAAGACATCCCCTCTGGTTATTAATTACACAGAATTTTAGTAATATAGAATGGTAATTTAAATCAACTCATTGAATTCTTCTTATCTCACTGCAATAGCATCAGAATTATTTTCATATGACCGAGATACTACAGTGTTTTTATAATTAATATTTTAGATTTGTATTTAATTTTATATTTTCTGCTTTCAATTTTAATTAACGTTCTAGTAATTTAATTTTGTCATGTGTTTTTGTTGTTTTTATCTATATAGTTTTTATTCACTTTTATTTCAATTTTAGTTATTTTAGTACATCATATTAAACTAAATGAAAATAAGAAATGTTGCCTTTGCAACTAGCTAAAATAGCTTTTTTATTTTAGTTAAGTTCAAATTTATTTTATTTCATTTCAAGAAACAGAGATTTTTACGTTTTATTATTATTATTATTATTTTGTTAACTATAATAACAGCACAAATTAGTTAAGAACAATTAAGAACAATAGTTTAAAAAAAAATTAAAAAGTTGATATGACAAACTCTAAATGTAGCAAAATCCATGTGCCTGAAAATTCAGTCATTGAAACATCTGGCAGAAATAAAACTTGTTGATTAATGGATGATAGCAAACATTTTATTCACTAGAATGTATTTTACACCCTTCTTTAAGTCAATTGTGTTTTGTCTCAAAAATAATGAAAAATTAAAATATCTGATTCTGAATTGAAATTGAATGCATGCAATCATCACAAGTTGGGCGGTCTCAATGCATCCCTTTCCAATTCTTTGCCATCTTTGCATAAAAAATCTGTGTAGGCGATGATTTTTTTTTTTCTTATTTCAGCCTAGCAAAATAACCTAGTGTTCACAGCTTAAATCCATCAGCCAATCCACCCTGCAAAATATATATGCAGAAGCCTTGACCCTCATTCATATATACTTTAGAAGTAATCTATGGCTGCTTTAATGCACAGAGACAGAGCTGAACTGCAGAGCAGACTGGATTAGTATTTAGGTATTGTGTGTTGCAAGTCTCAGCACCAATACACATCAAATAAGACTGCAATAACAACACATGCAGGCCAGGGAACGAGGCAAGATAAGAACAGGAAATAGGGTGAAAATAAAGCTAAACATGTGCAAAGCACACAAGCATACAGACTTTGTGTTTTGACTGATAAAGCCCAGCGTGGAAGACAAGTCTGCTTTGTGGAGATAGGAAAAGGTATTTATTGACTTGAAACACATGGACACAAACACACACAAACGGCCATTAACGACACTTTTGTAGACACCTTCTTATCTCCTCTAGACATGTCATGGTCTATCTAGAACTACATAAGTTGAAGATAGTTAGGGTTCTTTTATGCAGAGATTTTTACCTTTATAAATAAAGAGATGGCAAATAGGTGTTACATACAGTATTTGTAGATTAAATAACTTAATTTGTTTAATCTTGCATAAACGCATAAAGTTAATGAAGAAATTTAGAGAAGGATATACCGTAGCTGCATTTGGGTAACTGTCATGGTTTCCACTTAAATATTAAGCAGAAAAACTATCATCGTCATCGATAATAAAAAAAAAAAAAAAAAAGATATGTTAATTGAGCACCAAATCAGAATATTAGATTTATGAAAGATTATGTGACTCTGAGGACTGGAGTAATGGCTGCTAAAAATTCAGCTTTCCATCACAGAATAAATTTTGTTTTAAATATATCAAAATAGAAATCAGTTAATTTTAAATTGTAATAATATTTCAGAATTTTTATGTTTTTTTTTTTTTGTTGTTGTTCAAATAAATGTAGCCTTGGTGAGCATATGACTTTTTAAAAACTTGAAAAAATTACCAGGCCTAAAGTTTTAAACAGAAGTGTATGTGTATTATACACATAATATACATTTGTATAACTATAAACAATATCCTGCAATCAAATGTGTTCCATGTTCCTGTATACCACTGCATTTTGTCTGTGAAGAGACCATAAAACTGATTATAATCTGAAAGAGCACAAATCCATCTCACCACCGAAAAGTCAAAAGTTTGTTGTTGACATACAGTATGCATTGTTTGTGTGTGCTTGATTCTTAGCATGAGTCAGCTGAGCTTGCTGTGAGGCTTGCACCAGCAAAACTAGAACCCAAAAGCTGACACAATAACAGAGAAAAGAGGAAAGGAGAAAAAAAATGAAGTACAAAAACAGAAACAACTACAGAGAATGACAAGGCCAGACGCAGGGCCAGGAGAGCAGCAGCCACTGGCGCTGCCGTTCCTCATTGTTGTCTGCTGTAATGTAGTGAATGGTGCAGTGAGACTGGCCCCAGGAGCAAGCAGCAGACGGCCCTCCTCCACCAGCTGCTATTAATTAAACCCCACCAATCCTGCTGCAACACACTCGCAAAACAAACCTAAAAACAGTACATTCAGAAGCACATTGTAAAGTCAAAGTCCAAATATCTAAAAGGGCTTTTCACACCTTAAAATTTATATATTCACTTTTGTCTTGTTTCCAGAAAAAACTGAAATTTATCTCAAGTGGTCAGAATGTGTTTCTATAGCCTCGTTAGAGCTAGCATTGGTTAAATCCTTTATTTTTTTCACAGCCCACTATGACCAATTGAGGTCTTGTTAGCAGAAGTTTTACTGCAGACTCAGAATCCAATGTTGGCTTGATGCCACAGGTGCCAATAATCACCCGCTGATCTCATGCACGCAAGGAAAAACAGTAGCTGTGTACTGCATTACTGAAACGGTTTTACAACATGTATATACACTTGGTTTTCTAAAGTAAATTATTTACTTATGCCATTGCAGTCAACTGAATCAACATATACATTAAAAAATGCTGTGCATTCTCCATAGACTTAAAGGATAGTTCCCACAAAACAGAAAATTCTGTCATCATTCTGTAGAACAAAAAAAAAGAAGATATTTTGAACAATGAACTGTTTTTGTCGAAATAACCAAAGTCAAGGGTCAAAACTAACATTAGACGCCACTGACTTTTCCTGACATTTTGCAATCTGCTTTTGTGTTGCATAGAAGATTTATAGGTTAGGAACAACATACGCATGAGTACAAGACAGAATTTTCATTTTTGGATGAACTATCCCTTTAAATTTGAAAGAGCACAGGTTTGTCAGATAAGGAGAGTTGCTCAGGTAGAGCAACATTTTTAAGGTCAGGTTAGCAAAGGGTCAATTAGTCTAGAAATTTGAGGAATGAACTGGAGTGGCATGAAGAAAAGTAAGTTTTCTTTAGAGGGAACATTTAATTCAAAATGGTATTTCATTTAAATTAACAGCCAAAGATAACATCCTAATGTGTAAAACGCTACGGGCATTTAACAACTTTTTAAAACTTTGTGGAAAGTAGGGAACGAGGAGCAACCCTTGTTTGAAGGACGATTATATTCAGCAGCAGGAGAGAGATTTAAAATTCACCAGCAGCTATTTCTGCTCTGATAGAAGAAGCAATGAGACAAATGGTGAAACAGACGGCAAAATAAGGAGGAGACATAATCTGGCATGCACAATTAAAGGAACAGTTCACCAAAAAATGAAAATTGTCATCATGTATTTATTACAACCATCATGTTTGATGTCATTTGTCATTTTTGGTGTCATTTTTTCCATCAAGCACCAAATGAGAATTTTTTTGTAGAATCTTTATGCAGCTATTTTTCATACAGCTTCCCCATGGGGGAAAAAATCAAGGAAAATAATAATTTAATGGCAGAATTTTCATTTTTTGGGGGTGAACTTGCACATATCAATAATCTCTAACCTTGGGCCACGGATCTTTGACGAGAACCTTTCAGCCAGTTTCTCCAGACTGCGAGAATACTCCAGTTGAATCTCGGCTTTGCGCCGAAAAAACTCCTGCAGGTCCTGCAACAGCTGGATCCGAGCCTCTGATTGCTGCTCCAGGCACTTGAACTGCTCCACCAACTGATTACGGATCTCTGAGCAACAGAGTACACATAAACACATTAGTTTGACTCAGCATAATTCTGACATGTACATATACAAAGCTAGTTGGATTCAGACGTACTTTCTCATCTCAAATAGGCCAAATCCATTATTTAAACCATACAGCTAATGATCAAAGAATTTCCATGATTATTCCAGTCGTTTGTGACTACTGGATGCACATTTTGGGAGTGCTTTTGTACTCCTTCCACACATGGAACAATCATTTAGGTTACTAGTAATACTTTGCAGTGTGTGTGTGTGTGTGCACAAAATATATTCCATCATCCCAGAGTATATATTCATCCAATATAGATATGAAGGAAAATAATCTACCACTTACAATAGGAAATATGTGTGCAAATCGGTAAGGGGAAATGGAGAAATATATATTTAGCACACCAAGTCAGAACCGTGCTTTGTCCTTTAATAAAAAAAAAAATGGATGAGACTGAAATCCACACTTGTTTTGTCATGATCTAAGCTTTAGACTACAGCGTGTTCCTTACCAAATAACAATGTGTGAGGAAGTTAAGAATTTTGAAGTAGTCATCCAACAACAAAGCTGATTAGTGAGGTTTCCTGGATTAACTATAATATACGGTATATATACACGTGTATATACAAGCAAAAATTGACTATATATATATATATATATATATATATATATATATATATATATATATATATATATATATATATATATATATATATATATACTGTATGTTCTATCTAATGTTCTAACAATAGATAGATATATGGAAGTTTTCACAGAAAAATCACTGACTTGCTGTTAATTGTAAAGAAAGGTTTCCTGCCACAGACAGAGCTGTTCCCTCAGAATTATACTAACACAACAGAGAAGTACATGTAGGTTGTACACTAAGTTGCGTCCCTTGGGCAGCCAGTTTTTATGGTGTTGAAGCAAAGCTTCTTTCATGTGTCATTTCAAAGAGGCCTCTTTTGCTTCAAAGACTACCTTTAAGAGAATATTTCATTATTTGAATTCCCTGCGCTTAGGTTAACAGAACAATTAGACAACAAAACAGTAGCTTGACGAAGTAAATCAAGCCTGACACAGAAAAAGCATGAAATCAAACACAACATTAAGGTAGACAGCTTTACTGGAAATAAAATAAATCCACTGCGATACTGACTGAAGCAACATATCAGAGACAGAAGCAACACATCAGAGCTAACCCAGTCAAGTTGTCAACATTCTGCAGGTTTTTTCACATATACAATAACACTTCTGAGCTACAAGGGAAGAATTAACTATTACGTTCAACAGCAAAGACTGTCATGGTGTTGAAATGAGAGGTGCTCTGTTTTTCTGTGATATTGTGCTGCGACGGCGAGCCACAGTGGAGCATGAAAATCTTTGGTTAACCACCGAACCTGAGTCTTCCTTTAGACGTGAGGACTACTGCCTGCTGGCACTATTTGTAGTAAAAACCAATGTGGGTCCTATTTAGAGGTAGCTTACATACTGAAGAAAAAAACCCTAGCATGTTGATAGCTTTCTCTCAGACTCCCTGAAAACTTCAGCTTTTCCTGTTTTTCATTCTTTCTCTCTGCTCAGTTTTTTCTCAGCGTGTATTCAATTGACAAAACAAGGGAGCCAAGAGGAACGCCCCAGAAACATCTGACACCGTTTCGCATGAATAGCAGGCAGGGCTTTTTTGAAAATTCTCTCTCGTAAAAGGAGTGGGTTTAAAAACCTGCAGCAGTGCGAGAGCTGAAAAATAGGTCATGTTGTAAGCGAGCTTTTAACGGAGAACCTGAGCAATCACAGAATTATTCACAAGAAAGAGGATTCCAAGTGCGCTGCAATCACTCTGTGGCTTCACTTGATGTCTGGAACTCATAGCTGCTCTCGGAGGAGGAATGCTGTGAATTTTGGCCTGATGTCCCTTCAGCCCCTGCATAACACTGTGAACTGGTTACTTTAGAAGC
Organism: Cyprinus carpio; assembly: GCF_018340385.1. Taxonomy (NCBI): domain Eukaryota; kingdom Metazoa; phylum Chordata; class Actinopteri; order Cypriniformes; family Cyprinidae; genus Cyprinus; species Cyprinus carpio. Next base: position 25,229,436 of record NC_056577.1, on the reverse strand, counting down.
CCAGAATTACTTAAGAGGAGGATTTCTCCGGAATACCCTCATCTGATGAGACCAGACTCTCTGCCTGCGGATAGACTCAGCAAGCAAATAGCTGAAAGACTGTGTCGCACAATGGTCGACGCACCCCTGAATTACACTTTAAAATCAAACACACGAGTTAACACCATCTGATTTCAATGAAAATAAATAGCCTGTCTCTCTGATTAGCAAGCCGTGATGACTAAGCCATCTGAATAAATAGAGATGATGGATCTCTATTATAGAGTATGAAAAGTAGGGTCAAGAGCCAAAACGAGACAAAAGATCATCTAATTTTACAGGCAACAACCCTTAATTTAAAGGTTTTCTAACAGATACTATCTATCAAGATACTATCAATTATCTTCTGTGCATCGTTCACAGAAGATAATTGAACCATTTCCATCTGAGCCTTGGGTCTGTTTATCTATATGGAGGGACTTGAAATAGGGTGTTATAGAGATTCCAGAAATGTTCTTTGTAATTAAATCTCACAAAACTTGCCCTCAGTAGGTGTTGGTCTAAAGCTGTGGTTCTCAAATTGTGGTCTCCAGAAACCCTGGTGGTCTGTACAAATCTATCAGTCTCACCAAGGCTGCATTTATTTGATCAAAAATACAATCAAAAATTGTAATATTACGAAATATTATTACAGTCTAAAATAGTTGTTTCCTATTTTAATATATTAAAAAAAATATTTATTAGAGTGGGGGCAAAGCTGAATTTTCTTTACTTTTGATTAATTTAATACATCCGTGTTGAATAAAATTATTAATTAAAAAAATATTTCTTGACCCCAAACTTCTGAATAGTAGTGTTGCAAAAAAGCACAAACACTTGGCTGATTAATCAGCTCAGTTTATTAACTGATTGCATAAAATAATTTGTGGAAAAAGATTTTTTTATCTGTCTCATTTCAAAAATGTAATTATGTACACAAGTATTTGGTCTAACTTCTCAGCTGGAGAACAGTGGGCAATCTAGTTAATTTCAGCGAAATAAGAACAAAACAGCAGTCTGGAAAAATTTAAGCTAATTTGTACACCACTTGAAACTGCGGGTAATTTGTTCTGAGGTAGTTTGTTTTTTCTCCCAGATTTGAGGAGTTATGTGATCCAGAATCTTTCAGAAAGCTGCAGAATTTGAACACCCACCGTTCACTGTTCGTTCAGTCTTTCAGTCTGCTCGTTTATTAAATAACATGGCTAATTTGATCAGGCTTTCAGCTGCCATCAAGACTGCAGTTTCCTGAGCTCACATTTTACCACGCTGAAATCCATTCAGCAGTGTTTCTCCAAAAATCAGCACAGAAAATGTCAAAAAAAGGTCTACAGAATCCATCTGTAGAATCCATCAGCAATAAAACTGTTAGTCCCTCAATCGTCTGAATGGCGCAACACGATTCTTGCAGTTTCAGAAGAAAATGTCAGTGGTGCTTTCTCATGCAAATGCAAGGGTTTCAAATTTGATAGTTACCATGGCATTGCCATGCAGTTGCTAAGATGTTCTGAGTGTTTTTTAGAACATTGCTATGCAGTTTCTAGAGTGTTCTGGGCTGTTTCTACATAAGCAACCATCCAGAAGACTCTACAAACCACCACAATAATATTCCATCCTGATCCCAAGATATGGCTTCTAGAATGCAAATTGATTATGTTTTTCCAATTTTAATGTCTTGCTTAGAAAAGCAGCAGCACAATCTTAAAACAGTAAGTAAGGCCAAGTTCTGTTGTGCTTGTGATACAATGAGAAACATTTTTAAAAAACAGCATTATCTGACAAAACCCTCACAGTTTCAACAAGTAACAAGCTAAATTCTTCCACGCACCATTTGCACAAGAGTTCATTCAATTCACTTTTTTACAATGGTGAATTGGAAACTCAGGCCCTCTTCAAGCTAAATAAATCAATACCAAATGGTTCCACCATGTAATAAGCACTTAAGAGTTTTACTGCAACACAATACCAGTGACGTGGACTTTATATGACACTGAAAGCTCTCCGTTCACTGGACTTCGCATGTATAATGCATTTATATTCCCAGACATGCTTATCTTTGAGTCGCTGCTGCCTTCTATTCCTCACTGTCTCCAAATCATTTCACTAGTGGATTTGTGTATTATTAGATTCGATTAAAGAATTTCTGTCTTTTTATCATGGGTGCTACTCATCCATAGATCTCCTAGTTTCTCGCTCATTACACACATTGATAATCCTCTTCAGACATACAGTGACTCAGATGCTATTGTGTCAATGAGACAAATTCTAAGGGCACACACTAGCCTTGGACAAAGAGATGAGTGAAATATAGTCAAAGGAAATATTTCAGAATATGGGAAAAGGTGTTATTTAAGTGTTATTTACTGATTGTCTGTTTGTCACTGTCTTCTAAAAACATGTGAAGGCATGATTCATTTGTATACTCCTAAAGCATTAAAGGGATAGTTCACCCAAAAATGATAATTTTGAGATCATTTACTCACCCTCATGTTGTTAAACCTGTATGAGTTTCTTTGAAGCCATTGACTTCCCTAGTATTTTTCCTCCATATGATAGTCAATGGCTACCAGCAACTGTCTGGTTACCAACATTCTTCAAAATATCTTCTTTCTCGGACATAGTGTGTGGACATCACTTGTTTCCACTGACATCACTTAGACCGTCCACGTTATTAGGTAGATAATACTAACAAACATACATTTAATTCAATTCCAGATTCTTCAATTTTTACATTTAGTCCTCCCAATCTTGAGTATCATAGCATAGCATTACCATAGTATGAGACTTGCATCATTTTTATTCTTAAATGTTATAAAGTCTTCTCTGAGGTTAATACCTTTCAAGAACATTTGACTCATAACCGAGGGCACAACACCTTTAAATAATTAATTTAACCAAAGACACCTTGGAAAAACTGTAACTCACATTATTCAGCATTTCTCCACCAATGCATTATACATACAGCTTGTAGCAAACAGTAGCAGAATCAGCATCTTTTCCAGTCACTGCTCACTGCTAACCAATAGGAGCCCAACCACAGGATGCATGAGCAGGCACAAGTTAAGCAGGGGTCATTTTCGAACAATATTTAAATCTTTGATGGTGTTCTCTCTCACTCCACCTCTCAGCACCCCTTTTCTCCAGCCATCTGTAAAGCAAGTCCACTGCAGCAGTTTTGCAGAATTCACACCGAAGGTTGCATAACACACACCGCAGGCAATTAACTTCAAACTGAATCTGATAAAGCCGCCCATTGGTTCCATTAAGGTCAATTCATTAATGACAGCAAACCTGAACTTAAGAGCCAATAAGTTAACTTATTAACCCAATACAAGAAAAGGTGAGAACAGATGTATGGTGCAAGATATGGATCTTTCCTGTGGAAAAGGTCCAGCACTCTAGAGAACAGATCTATAGGTGGCATTTGAGCTTTAAACCATCTTCCTAACAGTATAGGACTTTGCAGTCCATCATCAGCCGAACAGAACTCTTAAAGTCACTTTAAAAGGCCACAGATTTATGTTTATATGTTTATAATGGACTGATTTACATTATATTCGGCTGCCATGATGGCATTTATATGATGCCATTTGCTCCATTATGCCTTTTCATTTATCATTTATGTGGCATCATTCTTCAGAGCAACAACATTTGATGGGTGTTTATATAAGGGCAGACAGCTAGATCATAGCTATCCAGCTATCATGGAGTACAGAATCAGAAACACAACCACAATGCAAAAAAACTAATATGAAAGCAAATATGCTTTTTTTGTATATATATTCACCATGATAATCAGAGCATCTACAGTACCGTTCAAAGGTTTGGGGCCAGTAAGACCTAAAATGCTTTTAAAAGAAGTCTCTTATGCTCACCAAGGATGTATTTATTTGATTAAAAGATACAGTACAAACTGTAATATTGTGAAATAATTTTATTTAAATGAACCATTTTCTATTTGAATATATTTTAAAATGTAATTTACTCCTGTAAATACAAAGCTGAATTTTCAGCAGTCATCAGACTTCAGTGTCACATGATCTTTCAGAAATCATTCTAATATGCTGATATGGTGATCAAGAAACATTTCTTCATATTATCAATGTTAAAAAAAAGTTGTGCTGCTTTTTTTTCATGGAGAACATTAATTTATTTCTTTGATGAATAGAAAGTTAAAAAGAACAGCATTCATTTGAACTAGAAAGCTTTTGTAATATATGTTTTTACTGTCACTTTTGATCAATTTAATGCACCCTTGATGAATAATAAAAAAAAAAAAAAAAATCTTAATGATACAAAATTTTGAATGGTAAGTATCTAGAAAACACTGAATAGATTATTGATAATTAATGGTGTACTACCGACATTAAAATATTGACTGATATTAATAAACCAATAATAATTTTCATAACAGATTAATGGCTTATAATACAATTATAAACTATTTTGCCTAAATAATAAAATAAAATAATAATAAAATCAGTTGATACAGGTCAAATTAGGCATCCTAACATTTTTCTTTTTTGTATGTTAACATCATCCTTTTGCAGTATGAAAAACAAAAAGATTATATTTAACAGCAATATGAAATTGAAGTTATTTCAAAATTGCAACACCATCAACAGCAAAAGATAAACACACATACATACACACTCAATATTATAATTCCTCATCAAAGCCAATTAGTCTCACACAATCTTTAGTTTTCTCAGCATATTCAGAACATAAGTGTGTGCAAATGTCTTCCTAACTCCACATGGAAAGTCTATTTAACATCTGCACTCTGCGGCTGATGCAAAGAGCCTGGGACATCAATTAACTGAAATTGGGTACATGAGACAATATTGCAGCAATATTGCTGTCCAGGAAGAGGATAATGTAATTCTGTCTTTTTGTCCAAGCAGACAAATCCAAAACACACAAATACATGAATACACAGAAACACACACACGCACACAAACACACCAGCTTCCCATGATCTATTTATCGCATTGATTTCTCCTCCCTAACTGTAGTATTACCATCAGCATCCTGTGTCTATGTTATAAGATCTAGCTTCTTAGAGAACTTTAGATATGCCCCTTTTAGAGCTGGGCCTTCAATCACAGCTGTCTCCATGCCAGTCCCACTCACAGAGAAAAATGACTGTATACTGTCTCCACGGCAACACACGGGGTATTCTCCCGGGAAAAGGTCTGAAGAGAGATGGAGGGCGCCAAGATGTTGACGTGCACATTTACACAAGGCAACATGACAAGACAATCATCTGACCTCTTTTGTTCCTGGCTACCTCCAGTGTGGCACCAATTTTTAGCCTTTTTTCCTCCAGCTATACAAAATGTCAAAACTGCAGTGCTCATTTGCAATTACGTCAGTTGCTGGTTAAGAGCATCTGGGTAAAGACAGAGAATATGAACAACACCGGCCATCCACACAAATCTGGATCCTTTTATGCTGGCTATAATGCAACAAAAACAAGAATTTTATTGTTCAGGCAAACTTTAATAACCAGGTATATGGCGCTTCCTCTAATAAATGATTTTATAGCATGAGAACAGTAAAACAAGACAGGTTGTAAATTCTGAATTACTCATGCACGTCAATACAATTCAATTCAACACATTCCTATTTGTTACAAGTGTTATTCAGAGCAGTGTTTTTAGCATCTTTGAGATGCTATTATAGTTTGCATTATTTTGAACCAGTTTTTATTTTTAGATTTTCCATTTTCATTTGAATTTCAGTTGAAGTTTTAATAATTTTGTTGTTTTTATCATTTGTAATTTTTTTTAAATATATGTGACTATATAGCTTTTACTTTTTTATTTTTAGTTTCAAATGGCAATTACCTGAAATAAATGTTTTTAATGATTTTATTGTTAGTTTTTTTTTTTTAGTTAACTATAATAACCCTGATTCAGACATGCCAAATAACCATGCCACAAAAAACAAAAGAAAAAAAGGGGTTGAGAAAAGATACATGATAGACATATACACATACATGAGGAAAAAATGAAAAAAAAAAAGTTAAATAAAAAATTAAAACATAATTTTATATATATATATATATAATTATTTTTAAAATATTAAAATAATTCATATCAAATCAAATGATGCAGAAGTAAACATGAACTGGTTGCCCTCATAACATGCCCTCATCCTTAAATCATGAGAAAAACTATCCAAGGTAAAAGAAGATATGACCTAAACTAAATTAACTGCAAATTCACTAGCATTTTTGCTTACTCCTGTAGAGTGAAAAAATCCTGGACCTGAAGCAAACCCAGCCCCTCTGGTTTAAATAATTCACCACAGTCAGGTCTGGACTAGGACAGAATGCATATGTAGCATGACATATGTTGCTAAGAGGCAGTCTAGCACAGTGGGGCAATTTCACCACAATGGAATGATTCAAGATATGATTAATAAGTTCAGTCAAATAACAAATAAACCAGCTGCTGTGATGTCTGTTAATCAAAGAACAATAGAAAAAAACTTTAGAAATTTAATTTCGAATTTAGTGTTTGATAACTTTATTCAATTTCTGTATATTTCCTACTTGTTGAAGGGCACAGGTAAATATAACATTTATTATAGGGTTTATGTGAAGATTGTTTTAAAGTCTAATAAATGCTAAAATTATTGGCTCTCAAGTATACTGTAGTGTTTATTAGTTAAAGTCAATGGTTAAGTCAGTAGTATAAGTATCAGTGATACTGGCCTTCAGTTATAAAAAATGATGTTAAACAAATACTAAAATATACTGTCTTTATGTTGTTTCTACATTCATTTGAAGATTGAATGTGAAATTATGGCAATATGTGCCATGACATGCAATTCATCACCATTCATCACACAAGATTTTTTATATAGGCCTTGTAAATGTCATAAGACTTTGACAGTATGAAGTACTTCTATAGGAAATCTTTGGGGCTGACAGTCTGAATTGCCATTATCTTCAACAAAAGCCTGGACATTCTTCTAAATATCCTCATTTAGTTTCCTCCGGAAATGGAAATCAGTACATTTAGATTTTTGGGTGAATTATTCTGTTTTCTGTTAAACTGATTTCAACTGGAAGCTGTAGATGACCTTGAAGAAGACAGCCTGCATTTGACTTTCTTCTTTCTGAAGATCATCCAGACTGCAGTAAGTCAATAGTGTCAGTAGAGCCAGTAGGTGTCTGAATAGTGACGGTAAACAGTCCGAAAAAAGGTCAGTCTGCCATTAACAAACCTTTTTTTGACACAGGAAACCAAAACCAAAGCCTAAAGGAGTTAAAACTCATCATCACTAAGCAGTTACCATAACAAGAAAAACCTCTGAAGCAAGTTAGGCTAGTTTATTAATAGGCAAACTCAAATCACACAACTGACAACTATGCTTATTTTTTCCAGTCCTATCTAGTCAGCTTATAAGCTAACACAATTTACAGATTTGGCATCTGAGTTCCATTATGGCTAACTTCAGGCTGTGTAGAGTTTATCAATGATCATTTGGAACCATATCTTTCCAGAGAACAGAGTGATATAAAGGAGATCCTGAGCCCCAGCCATTGCTGAGGTTTTAAAACAATGCCTGGCGCCAAGGACCCCTGCCAAAAACACAAACCACCTGCTCTCCCCTTAACTCAGATCACAGAGGAGGAAACTCATGGAAAATGACGTAGGGAGAAACCAAATTCAAGACCTTATTACAAAGCTCAGGTCACATGACCAATGCATATTACCACAATAAGTGATTTAAAGGAGTACTGAAGGAATTATATGAAAAAAAAAAGAAAAAAATAACTTGTGTTTCTTGTCATGAGGCTTGAGCTTTATCAATGCACTTATGAAAAGAAGGCCTGAATATGGTCATGCCAGACTCAGACAGCACACCCACAGACCACCCACAGTCTGTTCCCAACCATCTGATGCATACTGAATACAAAATTGTCAAGAACTGTCTGAAAATTTGCACTTTCATTTTGGATTGCTTTATGCATCTTTTTGGAGTTGGAGTGTTTGCAAGGTTAACACAATGTGCAAATCTTTGAAAAATACTAAGATGTGTTAGCACTAGCAGGCAAACTAAATTTCCACAACCATAATTGCATAATTGCACACTCTGTTTTCTAAGTTGCATTTTTTAAATTGGTACTTTTGATGGCAAAGTCTACAAAAATGTCCTTTACTTTCATCAGTGTTCTTCAGCCTGGTTGTGAAAAGACATTGCTAGTGCAGTTATTTGAACTGCCGTTTTGAATGTTTTTCCCTCTACAACAGATCTATTATTGTAGCATCTATCAACTATTTTAGAAAAACCCTAAAAAGCAAAAGAGCAAAAGCAAACAATTGCTTTACACTTACAGTATGAGTAAAAAATACACTAGACTGTATGACAATAGTCCAAACTCTTAATACACAAAACTACAGTGTATCTCCATGTACAATTTTTGCCATTTTTCATACTATACAGTAGGCAAAAAAAAATACAAATATGTAAGCCACGTATCTTTCCTAATCTATATTATTTTCCCTATTATTCATAAAAGAGGTGGCCACAGGAGAAGATTTGTGAATGACAGTAGAGTGATGCAACTGATGGCATAGGTCACATGAAAATGACATCATCCATCTGAACTTCATTTATAGTACACATAATATTTTTTAATGGTTGCGAAGCATGTTTCAAACCAAATGTAGTACCTATTATACAGTATTCGATTATGGATGCAGTGACTAAGACATATGCAAAGTAAAACGACTACTAATAACATCCTGTGTTGGGGTGTAACAGGAGGCCTTTGGATTGTCCTGCCCCGCTTCTGAAAGAGGCAATGGGAAGCTGGCAGACCCTCACTGCCAAACCCTGACCCATTACATAACACACTCCCTGTTCAGACGCTCTGATTATGACAAGACTGAAAAGGAGAGAGGACAAGCAGGAAACAGTCCTCATCCACCCTCCCCATCCCTCGCTCCTCTGCGTGAGGGGAAAGACTAAAAAGTCTAATTCTACCACTCCAGCTATTTCTCCACTTGGATCCTCTCTGTTTAAATGCAAATAAATGTGTGGGACTGAATATCGGTTAGTGTTGTTTTTGTCCATTGGACATCCTTCCACAAGGCTTTGATTGAATATTAGTTGCTATGGCAATAGTGACTGTCTGCTTGCATTGAGAGTGAATGGGAAGGGCATTCTATGAATCACAGAATCACATTACTGTACAGAACTAAGCAGCCCTGCACAAACTATTGAGTGGTGTGTTCGTCTGTGAGTGTGTTTGTGTGTGGTAGGACCATGAATCACTGCCGGCCACTTGGCCTGGACCACATTAACCTGTCATTTACATTCCTGCTGCATGATGTATGGTCAAATGTGGTCTACAACTAAGCTTTAGAGCAGGTATACCAATTTACAAGCCACTTATGATGAAAAAAAGTTAAAACAAAAGGGAAAGAAAAAAGACACTCAGGCACAGATGTTTCCCAGTTGTGTTACAATAACAAGACTAGGCCTACTAGTTTATGTAAAGCTTTTATTGTATTTCCGAAGCATTCCCCTTTAAAACATTGTTGCCAAAGTCATACACATTCAGACCAACTACTGATCAATCTTTGACTACTGTGTCATATCTCACATTGTTTTAGTGACCTGTCATAACCAATTACACATTGCTTCAATAAGAGCAAATGGTCAGCTAGCAATTCAATGAAATGCATTTTTAACCCCAGAAAGAATCTAAAACCTGAGAAAATAAAACATGAAAACGACAAATATTTAATTTTATTTCCTTAGTAAAGAGGATAACTAGCAAGAATCTTAGGTTAAGATAAAGCTTTTTTTTGAGTGCATACCTTATTTGTTTCCAACTGAAATGTTTTGAATGACTAGAACAAAAAGAAGACTGAGAAACCCTCAGACAAAGAACTAAACATTAAACAAAAAAACTGGTAGAACCTGTTGTAAAGAATTTTCCTCATACACAAAAAAACACATTTCAGATTTCAGAATATAATTTTCTTACATTATTAAATTCCATAATATAGTTTTGTGTCTTGCTAGACTATCCAACAAGGTTTAAAAAGTGTCTTTACCGGTTAATAAACTTGAACGTTAAAAAAATAATAATAACTGGCTCCAGCATGACAAAAAAATTGTGCTGCTTTAAAACATGAAAAATCCGCTGCAATATACTAAACACTATATATTTACAATTATTATAAAATTTTCAAACACTTATTACTTATGTTATATCTCTGGTTTATAAATTGCCCAAAGTAAATCTTCTAAGAGATTTTAAAGGAGCAAAATAGTCAAATAAATCAGTATGATTTTCTTTTCTATGTATTATATAGAAACGTAAGCATTTAGCAAAATTTCCAAGCTGCTCTTTTTCCATACAACAAAATAGACAATAACCAGGGACTGTTAGCTTCCAAAAGGAGCTTGTGCATATTGGTTCTTTGTGGTCATGAGACACATGAGAACCAACAGCTTTTAAATTCACAGATGTTAAATCTTGGGTGAAGCATCTCAAGGCACCAATGTCTGCAAACACAAATGGGATTTGAACACAGAAAGCTCTTATATGGCTTCTGAAGACTTGAATTACAGTGTGTGACTCATATTGACTATTTTCCTGATGTTTTTTCACTGCTTTTTGTCCATTCTGGGGCTTAGAAGTACAAATCGCCATTCACTTTCCAAGAACAGCCTAGAATCTCAGACATTCTGTCCTATTATCTCTTTGTGTGTTTCCCTGAAGAAAGAAAAAAAACACACAACAACATAAAATAATGGGGGGGTGTAATTTTGCATGAATTCTTCTTTAAAGAGTCTTGTCAACACTGTTATTAATATTAGAACTATATTATTGTCTTTTTATTGTGTTGGGTCAAAATTATAATAACTTTCGCGCCTTTGGCCTGGATGAGTGAGATCATTTGATTGTCGAATACATGTAAATAGAACATTTAGTGTATTTGCATTTGACCCTCTTCTGTACTCATCTTGACAGCTTGAAAGGCTCCTGCGAATTTCAAAACATTAATTATGCAATTTGCATGTGCATATGTCTGAGGCGCAATGCTTCTGTTTAATTAAGCAAGGTTCCATGTGGAAAACATGCATGAGCAGGGAGTGGGCGGTTTTATGCTAATTTACTCTCAGCTGCCCGTAAGGATTGTTTATCATCTTAACAGGGTATTTCAGCAGCATGCATATTATGCTAGTTTTTTCCGCAGTGATTGGTTTGCGATGGATGGATCTCTTTAGGTCCGTATCAGAAAGCTTGAAATTAAATGCATTTTTAAACCACTTCTGTCACACTGTGAGTTACTGCTACCTGACTGTATTCATACGCTAGGGACGGAAGTTATCAGGATGATTTGGTGATTACTGCTCTGTTATTCACATGGTGATTTGACTGTGTAGTATGCATTGATGAGGACTATAATTGGACTAAATATCACGTCTCTGAATCTCCACTTAACATCTTTTAATTCACTACCATTCTCTAGGGTTAACATCAACAGAGAGGTGCCAGACAGTAGGGCAGTTTGTGTTAATGTGTCAATATGTCACTTTTGTTTCACATTTAGTTTTATGAAAATTAGCGATTCTAAAGTTGATATATGGAAATTTATATTTGAGTGTCATTTGCACTAAATGATTAAGTGAATGTTACAAACAAATGCATCAATATAACATGAGTGAGATTATTTTGACCACATTAAGATTATATTGCTATTATAATTATATTAAGATTATATTTTATCCATTCAGTCTGCGATGGTAAATTGCTGTGGTGAAAGGAAATCAAGGGTCGCCACTAGCTAACAGAGCCCCAACATGGGTCTGTGTCTTGGGAGTCCATCTGGCATTAACAAACCACTCTGTGTCATTCGTAGCTTGCTGCTCAAAAGGCTAACGATTGAAGATAAAGCTCATTACTATTCCAGACTACATCTCCCTTGTGTAACCACAAGATCTGGATTTGACAAAGACTGTCTATGGTCTGTGACCTTCTGAATTTAAAGATCACCAAATTACATGTGTTACCAACACCAAATACAGTACCAAACCAATACCTGGAACAAAATGAAATACTTCATAATAATAATATGTAAACATAATCTATAAAATTGAGCATCATGGAAAATAATAATAATAATGTATTATTATAAAATATATTATAATATATTAAAAATGTTAAAAAAAAAGATATTTATTAAATATAAACAATTATTTAACTTTATATATATATATATATATATATATATATATATATATATATATATATATATATATATATATATATATATATATATATATATATATATTGTTTAATAATAAGTATCATTATTATTATCATCATCATTACTATTAAATTAAAATTTAAATATATTACTACAACTAATGTTAGCAAGTTCAGCTGGATTTATATATATTCTGACATTTTCTAAATTCTTTGGTACCATTTCATTACAGATGGGGGAAGGGCTGGGCCACATTTTAATGTTAATGGCGTTTGTTCAAGAAGAGAGTGGCAGTGTTATAGATCACAACAGTTATGTAAATCCAAAGTATTTACCATGTGGCCTTCTCAAACACTGAGGGGCAAGACTCTCTTTTAATAAAAGCTACTCAAGCGAGAATCACATCAGAGACATTTAGTGTGAAGGGTTCCTCGAGTAGAGGAACAGACTTTGTAAATCCCATCACAGATTCAGTGTGCATCACATTACACTTAATCTTTGAAATTCAGGACGGCCAGTTTTAAATGCTTAATATTAATAAAGCTAACTGGGAGAAATTACCAAACCCTGCTCTGCTGCATAAGCAGGCTCATTTTAAATGGACACGACTGAATTGTTTGTACTATTAACCATTAATAATTAATAACTATTTTCAGTTATTATTCACCCTTTCTGTTGGGTTTACAAATAATCTAGCCTTTCAGTTAAATGGCCATTGTCCTTTGAACCTTCACCGTCACTACTGAGTAGCCAATCAATGACCTGTATCTGCAACGCCTTCTCAAACTAAACCTAGTTAGTTTCTAAACCTTGACAGACAAGCTCAGTCTGACAAACAACCAATATACACTTCAGACACTGGAGCTGTTAAAAAGCTTTGTGAATGGACACATTAAGTCAAACACCAACTGTCATTCAAGTCCATTGAGGGGGAAAGTATCTTGTAAACAGGGGGAACAATATATAACATCTGTGCATCTCGTTCACAACAACAGATCACTATCTAAACATACTCACTTACTAGTATACTTGCCTTCTTCACATACACAGTGACTATATACAGATCTTCGTTTTCCCTCAATGCAAAAAAGGTCCAGTAAACTGTAAACAAGGGAGAAGAATTAACCAAGCTCGCTGGTCGCCTTGAAGTTCCACCCATCTGTGCAGAGAGCGTGACACTACAATACACCATTCTACCCAGCAACAAAAACCCTCACCCAAGCTTCTCGTTTCCACCAAAACACAATGTGTGCACAAACAATTTATGTGCAGAACATTAATAGCAGGAATTTATGTGCAACAGCACATGAGTCACTCCAATAAATCACATCTGAATATATCAAACCATTCCTATGGCTGCACAACACCCTGTGTCAACAGAATCAAAGTTACTATTGTTATTGTTGGACCCATTTTTGACATGAGGAAGGGACAGATGGCTACAAAGCAGCAAGGACATCCCGCCCAACTATTGCACAATGCAACTTCAGCCAAACAAACACAACGTCAAACATTGGGGTAAAAACGGCAACAAGAAGCCAGAATGAGATGCAATCAGGTCTTCTTGATGCACAAATGCCGAACCATTACATGGACTTAATTGCTGTCCTGTTTATGAGACACTAGTAGTGCCAATTGCTACTAGTAACATTTCATATCTCACTAGTTATCTCATTAGGTATGTAATGACTAATCAGAATGGCTACTTTATAGTAAAATCAAAACTGTTACTAGTAATAAATAGAATTCATATTAGTGTCTAACAAGTGCTAGTATGTAATAAATACCTGCTATTAAAGTCAGTACTACTAACTACTGGAATAGTCAGTAATAATAATTAAGAAATACCCAATACACTAATACTAAAAGAATAGTTACTAGCACGACTGACAACACAACAACTGGAAAAACATACAGTATTAGTTGGAAGTAAATAGTTGATGTCAGAACCAAAGATGCAAAAAATCTGTGACCAGTAATGGACTAGTTAAATGTCACTGTTGGGATAGTGACGGCTAGTAGCTAAAGAATAAGTACTAGTAATGAAAAAGTACTGAGCATCTAATGAATAACTACTGGTTTAATACTAGTTAAATGGATGAGTGCTAGGAGCATACAAATAGCTGCAAATTTTAAGGAATAAACGTTATTACGGCTTGAACAAGTCATCTTTGTTTATTTAGAGAAGCAGGTTATGAATCGGATCAATAGAAACATATCTCGCTACAGGCCAAGTGAAATGATGTTCATCTAAACTCCTCGGATCGATTCGTAACAGGCAAGCATGCATACCTTTCACTTGCGTTTCATACTCCGCAATGATTTCCTTGTCCTTCTTAATCTTCGTCTGAGATGACATTTTTCTTGAGGTATAAATGTAGAATCCAGTGATATGTTGAGCCTTGCGCGCAAGCTCCCGATTCTCACAGTTTGCAGCTTTTCTCTCCTTCTTCCTCACCAGTACCTATCAGAAGTGTCCTTCAATTTACATCTGCTGGTAATCCTGATACTTTCCCCTTCAGAAAGAAGCACAAGGGCAGCTGTAAGCACCCCGGGAACACCTGCGCTTTCTCTGATCCGATCCCTCGCGTTCAGATGAGCTGCTGGACTCGGGGAGAGGCTGCTCCTCCTTGCTCAAGATCTGCCATCTGAAGGGACTGAAGAAAATACAATTCCTGCCTACAAGAGGTTTCGGTAGGAGTGATGCGGCGTTGCGTCTATGCCCATGCCGTTTATGTGGTCCTCAGGTCCGCATGCTCTGGAAGGAAGAGTTGAGATGGCATAATCTGAGCTCGACTGGGCTCCGCTGCATTAGAATCTCAGCGGCAAAGCAAAGAACAGAATAGCGCTCGAGCGTCGTATGAGACTCCTCCTATTGTCGAATCCAGTCCCTCAACCAATCCAATCAGTTTCATATGCACCCCTCCCAGGGCACACACACAAAAACACACACACTCTCACACGCCAGGGCGTTTCGTTTACACTTCCATTCTCTAAAGCCAATGCGTTTAGCTCAAGGTATCATTTTTCTTAGAGGTATCAATGTGTTTGTTTTGTTTCCCATTTCTTATAGCTATCAACTAAAATATGAAGTTATACACACAATAGATAACATAAGGTAGTGAGGACCCATACCAACACCTGATACTATTATCTCTCAGTATAGGCAATAATTGCATCACTGCCACAAATGTCATTATTGCAAAATAAACCATGGCAGGGTTAAATTGAATTTGCAATATTAATATGACTTTTAATTCATAACTTGTAGAGGGCACATATAGAGACCTAATACGACCACAGGAAACAGGCACTGGACGATGCAATTCAGAAATGTCATTCTGTCCTTTTTTCTTCAACTGATCAATCAAAATGCATCATATAAAAATACACAAATAAGGGCTTTTTTGCAACATGAGGGTGAAATGCATGCAATAGATAAAAACCCTGAAATAGCTAGATAGTGAGTGAAAGAAAAAGACACTCTACAGGGCTCCAAACTGCGACTAAAACAGTCGCATTTGCGACCATAAATATTAATTTGCGAGTGACGTTTTTGCTGAGGTCGCCACTGGCGACTACCCGCCGAAAGCTCCTCAGGATTTAACCGCTAAAAAAGTTTTCTCAGGCGGATGATTTGCTTCATTCTAGCAGCGCCCCATCTGTGATAAAACGAGCTCGGGCCGAAGGTTAATACACACAACTACACCGAGTGTGGACCTGCCGCGTGTACAACAGCTTTCAGCCGAGATCGGCCCATAGAGAAAAAGCCGTCTGTCAGCCAGAAGTGTTTTGTAGAGTCGGCGTGGCTCTGGACCATTATCTTCTCACCGATGCCGAGACTGAACCGACAGAGACGCATTTCAGCCAGAATCAGCCCAAATGTTATTGCTATCTGGGTATATATTTACATGTTATAACTTAAACATTTGAATGTAATGCCTTTTTTCCTAATTGTTTTGCGATCAAATCCTTTGTTATGTTCACGTATTAAACTGAGACGATGCGCATTAAAGTTTTAGTGAAAAAAGAGAGTTTCAGACAGTCCTCTTCTCTGCCGCACATCAGTGCTGCCGCACACAGTCTGATAAACGCAGCTCCGCTGTGCAGCGAGAGAGAAATGACGGAGACGTAAGAAGGGAAAGTGCAGAAAATACAGCATCTATTTCGTGCACAACTTGAACAAACTAGAACAGGTAAAGCTGTCAGCTGTGTGGATATTGACAATATCGTTAACAATTCTCGTTTATAATAATTACTAATATGGCTTCTTCTAAACAAGATCTTGGTCTGTGTTCTTTTAATGCGTGAACTTCATTATTTGAAGTGCAACTTCCTTCCAGTAATCGCAAAACGCTCTGTGCTTTGTCACTTTTTAATAAAAAGTACCAGCTTTAAAATTATTCCGAATTCATAACGAAATTAAAACAATACAGCTTTGGCGCTCCTTAATTGGGCAGGCGCGGTCGCTTTAGCGCCTCAGTTCAAGGGCAAGTGAACCCATTTAATCTTTCTCTTTACTAATATAGTACATAATGAACATGAATTAACATCAAAAGGTAGGCTATTTTATAAGAGAGCCTACAGTACAACTTACTGAAATGTCTCATGTAGGAGGAGCCCAAGCTTCACTCAGTGGCCAAGTGATGCTTATGCTCCATGATACTGGTACAGATTCTGTGTAATGAACAATTCTTTGTGATTTCAAGCTGGAAAAGACATTTAGTTCCCACTTTAAGTGAACCTTAGTTCCCAGGTCATCTACAAGATGGATTAAAATGCTGATAAAATCAAGAAAAGATGAGACATAAACACATGACAGTATGATTGAAATGTTGAAATGTAAATAAATAAATAATAGCAATCGTTAAATAAATAAAACACGTTTATTCTGTGGCACCTAAAAAATTATTTGGCTCCTAAGTTTTTTTCCTATAGGAGCCAATGGCTCCCTACTCGATATTTCATAGCAGCAGCCCATCTCTAGTTAGTCTCTAGGTCACTACATATCATTGCATTTCCCAGTTTAGTCAGGAAGATGGTTAAAAGGTTGGTAGTTACTTGGAAAACTGGGAATGGAGGCTCATTATTTGCTATGTAGCACTCTGTTCATTCCAAACCTGCAGTTCATAAGGACATTGTGAGGTCTAAAATGAAGCATGGATATCTGATGGTTGCATGTGATCATGTTATAAATAAGAAATATGAAACAGCACAGATGTTCAATTCACACTCTTTTTTTATTTTTTATTTATTTATTTATTTTTATTCTGTGGGTGATTCATAATTAGTTTGATTTGCATAATATGGCAGGACGTGTTAAAATGTGTTTTAAAAGGATTAATCTTACATTTGATTTGCTTGCATCTAATTGAGTGCTCAAGATGAATTAAGGATCTCCAAAAAATGAGCATGTGACACAAGCTCTGTTCATTCAGGTGTCAGGGATGTTCAAAGATTTTATGTTCTGAGTATTAAGATGATGGCCTGACAGTTCCTATCAGTGAGGTGTTAAAACCTGCGGTCGCAGAGACCCACATCATAGCTCTGTCATCATGTCATTTTATCTGCAATCTTGCAGTGCAGGAGAAAAGCTCTTAGTGAGATGGATCATGGTCTGAGTGACACTGCAAAACACTATAAGATGTGAGATTAGAATTCAATGACAAAATCAATAGCTATACATTCACATAGCATTCTCACTAAAATACATGGTAAGAAAATACATCAGGCATATATCTCACCTCATTTCATATTTCTTTTAGAAATAGCTGCATTACTCAGTGTTGTATTTATGAACGGGGGTTGTGCATGTCACCACCATAGCATTCATTTAGTCACTGATCTATTCCATAGAAGCAAACAAAGTTTTAGTGTTTCTGTAGTCAACCATCATGAGCTTCTTGAGCAGTGTTTAAAATACAAGACACTTGACCTTTTCAAAGTGCATTTTCACAAGCTTACCTCAGGAATTTAGAAAGAGATATGCAAAAAGAGGCGTGAGAGGATTACATTTCTGTTGTGAAAACATAATTTTTATGATATCAATATCCAGCCTTCATGTGGACTTACTGTAATTATTGATTTTTAAATGATTCATAATCAATGCCACGGTACGTTTGGTCACATTTTTGTTTTTTGAAATAAGGCAAATAATGACATGCAGGGCTGTGCAACATCCAGAACTGATTTGAGAATGCCTTTTAAATTCCAATTCAGTTTCAAAATTTTAATTAAAACAAACAAACACATTTCAAACATGTCAAAACCCTTGAAGTTCGATAGATAGATTAGATGGATAAAATGGACAATAGAATTAGAATGACAGACAGGTAGATTGAATGAGCGATAGATAGAATGAATGATATAAAAAATGACAGAGATAGATAGATAGATAGATAGATAGATAGATAGATAGATAGATAGATAGATAGATAGATAGATATCCAATCCTTAATTTCTGGATTTCATTCATTTATCAAAGTGAAGGAGGCTGGGGAACATTTTAGAGAATATCATCAGCTATATTGGGGTAATGAAGATCCCTACAGAGGCACAAGAATGTATTGTACCCTTTTGTTCATGGCAAAAAAAATTTAGCAAGCAATTTACTAAGCTCTGTGCCCCTCCTCTCGGTTCTTCAGTTCTAGGCATCTCAGGGGGCAGCAGCCTGGGAAACTATGACTTCAGTGTTTTTGAGGGACAAAGCAGCATTGTGAGGTTCTTCTCAGTATTTCAGCTTGAGGAATTGCACATAGAGAGAGAAAGAGAGCTTCCTCCGGGAGGCTCAAAACACCAGAATGAGTCACTGCTGAGAATATATGTGCCATAGAGGACTCTGCCAGACTCTGCTATTAAGCCACTTAAGATGAATGAAATTTGGACACGTTGAGAAGCTGGAAAAATGTTTGCATGTAGAGATTTATGTTTTCTTTCGATTACATGACCAATATCTGATGCTACATTTACACACATTATATATTTAAATTAGAGGATTAAGATGAAATCTTACCTTCAGTATAATCACAGCATCACCCATACTCAGTAAAAACAACAAAATCCTTCATCAGTGTTGCTTTATATAATCACTACAGTAAAAATATAATGCCAAGAGCAGGTTAAAAATCCTAAATATTTCCTGCATACTTCCCATTTTTTATCATCCACATCTGGCACTCAGCTGCACTGTGCTATTCCCTCTCATTGTGCAATGAATCCAGGTTAGAATATTCCTGTCATATTAGCAAAAGGGAAAATATTATGCACAAAATCAGTTTAATGCTTTGGCATTGACATAATTGTAAATAATGATGTAAAAGAACTAACATGTCTTTTCCTTTTGGTGTTTTCCACATTTTTTAGGAGGGGACAGTTTAAACGATGGGGAAATTGCATCTGGAAATGTTTTGAGCTAATTTCAGCCTCTCATTTTTTGATCTCCAATTCTTCTCTTTCTGCAGGTCTAGCAAAACAAGAAGAACAAAAAATGGGTTAGACCTTTTTTTATAATATTATATATACATATATTTTTTTTCTTTTTCAAAAAGCAAAAAACAATATCGTGTTTACACGTGGAACACTTTCTGATCACAAGGCCCTAACAAGACATTGCATTGTGTGTTTTATCAGTGTGAAGTTTGTGTAGATTGTGTGACAGATACTGT
Source organism: Cyprinus carpio (assembly GCF_018340385.1). NCBI lineage: Eukaryota > Metazoa > Chordata > Actinopteri > Cypriniformes > Cyprinidae > Cyprinus > Cyprinus carpio. The sequence goes on along the minus strand of NC_056577.1, from coordinate 25,209,509 downwards.
AGAAAAAAGATAGACTGATAGATAGAATGAGAGATGGGTTGTGGTGGTTGGTGATGCCCATTGTATCAGAATTTTTTTGCCTTGGCTTCACACAAAAAGAACACACAAAAAAACATTTTGTCTTTCTAGAAGCATGCTTTTTTTCTGACAATGTATGTCTCAAAAATACATACAAATAAATAGCTACCTTTATATTTTAGAAAGGTAGTCTCTTGCAAGAAAATAAGCACTTTTAGGGGTCCTTGGCATCAAAAATCTTTTTTTAAAAATCCTACTTTAAAATACTTTGCAGTTACTCCCCAGTGGTTAAGGTTATGAGTCAATTATGAGGGGTTAACTTTGAGATGATCATTTAGGTCTGACAAACAGTAGCATTTATGGCAGTTTATTTAAATGGTAAGTTTAACTGTAGAGTATCACAGGCAATGAAACCAGTGCAGTCTTACTTTTCCTGGCAGGCATCACCAGTTTCCCTTAATTACACACACACTGTGAGCAATTATCACAAATTTGCTTTAAGGTCAAAAAAAAAAAAATGCATCTATAAAGCTCCTCGCCTTTTCTTTTTTTTCTTCTTAATACTTTAACACATTTTCCTTTCCTTTGATATTGTACTTCATCTCCTTTATAGCCTTCCATCCTTTTCTGTCCTCTTTCGTTCACTTATACACTTCTCTCAATCTAATTTTTCTCGTCTCATCCCCCTTTGTTCATATAAGGAGAGACATTCTTACAGACAATGTTTCAGGGGAAACACAGGACTTACAGATGAAATCATCTGTAGTGCTGCGCACAAATAGACTGAGGCTGCACACACTGCAACCCCTGCAGCACACAATAACAATCAGTCCCATCTGGCTGACAGCACCAGTCCTCCATCCCCCAATCCAGCCTCCCAGTCTCTCCTCACGTGATCTCTGCAGTTCTCTCTTCTCTAACTCAGACCGCAGACAACAAGTCCTTTAAAAAATCTGTCTTTGAAGTTTGTGTTGTCACACTACTGGTCAATATGCATGAACTAAAATTTGAGCTCTTAAGGTTTACACAAAGAATTTACTAATAGCCAATTAACATAGTTGTTATCTGGAAATTATTATGAAAGTAAGTGAAATTAAACCAGAAAACGAGTCACATTCAGGGCAAAGGTATATCACAAAGTTTCCAGTAATTCACAAATCATGTTATCCCATCAATATTATTTTTTTGTCATAATAAACTTTAGGAGCTGATAAATAAATAAATAAATAAATAAATAAAGAGGGGGATCTTTATACCCGTTGTACCCAAAATAAGATTTCATGGACTTTAAGTGGTTTTCGATTTGAGTTAAATTAAGTTTATCATATGTTATTATTCCTAACATTTAGCACCTTTAAACGTGAAGTAATGCACTTGCGCTCTCTGGTGGTCATTTCAGATCACACAGATGGGGTTAAGCGTAAAAGTATATCCAGTTTAACGTATTTAATTACAGAGTGTAGCATAAACATGAAAGACAACATATTTCTTTTTCATTGACAAGGTTTCTCCCTTTAGTTTGGTTGTCACCATAGGGTTGTCACATTATTCAAAAACGGCTTTTATTTTGAAATTTGAAGAACTAAGTGACAGGAAGTCCGCTTCGTGTACACGAATCGGTTCATTTGAACAGTTCAGTTCAAAGCACTAGTTTAAGAAATGATTCGGATATACTTTTACATCATCGCAGTGGAACCTGATGCCCATTCCAATAAAGTAATTTTTAGTCACATAATGTTGTTCATTTTCAAGTATTTTTTTTTTCGCTCTATCAAACAAATACTTAAAATGCTCTTATTATCAGCTCACTACGAATCGGACGGGTCTTAGCGTTAAATAGTCAGTGTGCGTTATTTCCGCAAAAGATGCACCTGTGAATTGTCGATCCTAATTCTTCTATGGTATGGAATGGGTATGGAAACTGGAAAGCATCGATTTATTTGATGAGAAATAGTTCGTAAATGAATCATTCAAATCAACCATTTTATCAACCCGTTGAACTGATTCAAATGATCCGACTCATAAGAACGTGATTCAACCATTCGGGCCACATGGTATCTCTCTGGTATTACGCGGATTCAAGGGCTGAAACATGCAAGTTCTATCATTTCTTGAGACAACTATTCCATGAATATTATAGCAGCCCAACGTTTATTTTTTTAGCTCGATTGGCTTACAGTACAGAACTACAATGTTCAAGACTATTTGGTTTCTAAACCGATTATTGCACAGAAACAGTGGAGTGTCAAAACACAGAGTAAGTGTCTGATGTCTTATGTAGTTTAATTACGATCACTATGATCAAATAAGCATAAAAAAGTGAAATATGTATTTCTATGACTACGACGCTGCGGTGGGGTTTTATTAAAGGTTTATTTATGTATTTATTGTTTGAATGTGCTGTTGGTTGTTTTCCAGGGTGTTGTCAGGTTGTGGTCAAATGCAGCAGAGGGCGCAGTTGCTCCTCCAGCAGACTGCAGTATCACAGCAGAGCAGGCGATTAGATGCTGGGCTCAACACTTCACACTGCACGGCATTTCAGAGCCTCTTCTCTCTAGTCAGTACATCATATCTCATGTACTAGGCGAAAAAACTGTGAGTTTCAGCCAAATCACGTTTTGATACAATGTAAATGATACAGTGTAAATTATGAAGACGTTATTCAAACATATAAACATAAATATATATAATTTTGTAAAAATTTGTGGCGGCGTTAAGTGTGTGTAAAATAATGGTTAAGGAGAATTACAATTTAGATTTTTATTTTATTGATTCCACTTTAAAAAAAAAATGTTAAGTACTTTAAGAAATTAGTTTTCACTCCCATTCCTTCCTCTTTTCAAAATCAAAGACATACCTATTTCCCTTTCCATGACACTGTGTCCTTGTCTTTCTTTGTTGAAAGCTGGAGTGTGTGCAGAGGAAAAGGCTGAGAGACACCCTGACTGACAGGGAGAGAGAGAGTGTGTGGGAATTATGCTCCAAACGTCTCACAAGGTACTACATGTTACAATTATATGTTTTTACATTTACATTTAATCACTTAGCAGACGCTTTTATCCAAAGCGACTTACAAATGAGAACAACAGAAGCAATCAGTCCAGCGAGAGAACAACATCAGTATACAAGTGCCATGACAAGTCTCAGATAGTCTAGCACAGAACACGTAGCTAGGTTTTTTTTTTCTTTTTCAAGAATAGAAAAGAAAAGGTAAGTGCTTTTTAATGATTAAGACCACATACACACGTGTGAAGGCCTTCACAGAAGCTCATTAAAGTTATTTTGAATTGAGTTATTTTAAAATGTTATTTGTTATTCATTTACTCTCCTTAGATTACCACTAAACCATTTCTGAGGACTTTAACTTATTCCACCCACTGATCATTTCTTATTCTTGTTTATGTCTAGTAAAGGATGAAACTAGTGTTAAACTAGTTTTTTTGTTTCTTTTTAACTGCCAATATTAATGGTGATACAATGCAGATATGCAAATAATAAAATGAAATATAAACACAATTGGTAACACTTTAAAATAAGGCCATATTAGTTGTAAACTGCATGAAATAACAATAAACAATTATTTTGTTACAGTATTTATTAATTCTAGAAATACACCTGTTAATTAGTTAGCTAGTTCATGTTAGCTTAAATAATATTAACAGCTAAAATTTGATTTTAATAATGTGATGAAACATGCTGAAATTAACAAACTAAGATTAATAAATGCTTTAGAATTATTTTTATTTTTTAGTTCATTTTAAGTGATGTAGTTACCTTCCTTTTTGTAAAGTGTTACCACAAGATTTTACAAATTTAATTAAGATACAATGAGATATAAACAAAACTGTACAAATGAAATTAACGTTTACATTTATGCATTTTAGCAGAGGCTTTTATTCAAAGCGACTTACAGTGCATACAGGCTATAAAATATTATTTTTTTTATCTAGTATGTGTGTTCCCTGGGAATTGAACCCATGACATTTTGCGCTGCTAACGCAAAGCTCTACCACTGAGACACATGAACAGAACACATTAACTCATTAATTAACAAAAACAAAAAAGATTATCTTTTGACGACTGTAGATTTCGTACTGACATCAGCTTGTTAAAATTCAGTTTCTTTTTCATAAATCAGCTACAATTTGTAAAAGCCTCTAAGAAGATTGATTGCCTATTAATCTTTGTCAAACCTGTGTGCACATGTATTTTTTAGGATGCCTGTACAATATGTGATTGAGGAATGGGACTTCAGAGACCTGACCCTTAAGATGAGGCCTCCCGTGTTCATACCCCGTCCTGAAACAGAGGTGAAAAGCTTCAGTGACCTAGTTAGCACGTGTCCGAATTTAGCAACAAACTGAGAGTGGACTTCAATTGGACATGACTTTTTGGATAAACGCGGCCTGTGTGTTTGAAAACATTTATTTCCGTTTGGTCCCGCTGGTTTGTGTGCATGTAGGAGCTGGTTAGTCTGGTTCTAGAGGACTCCCGCTTGATACAGGGGGAATCGCACAGGACTGATTTACGATGTCTGGAGGTGGGCTGTGGATCTGGAGCCATCTCTCTTAGTTTACTACACAGCATTCCACAGGTTTGCACTCAGTGTTTTTTCTAGTTATTTATCTTGCTCTTCTGAGTAATGTAGCATGTCATTTTTAACATCTGTACCCATGATTCTTTGCTCAGGGTATTTGCTTTGGATCAAAGCCAGACAGCAGTATGTCTTACAATGGAAAATGCAAACAGGTGACCACCAACACCTGTGTTCACCATTGACTATATATTATAAAGCTTCTATATTTGGGTATTTATCACTTGATGATTTATTATTTTGACTCTTCCATATGTGTCATTTTCCTCTTTTGTTTGTTCCAGACTAGGTCTGCAGGACAGACTAGAAGTTCACCTTTTAGATGTGATTAAGGGTAAGAGTGATGGAAATGACACAGAAAATCCCACTCAGCAATGACTAGTCATAACAGTTAATCATTATTGTGGGACTGACTTCCTGCGAAAGTGGCAATTTTTGGTCAGCACACAACAAACGTCATTTCTGGTCAGCTTGCCTATTTTAGGTCACTGACTGATATCAGGTGATTAATCTTTAACAGTTTTTAACAAATAAATGTCACAAAAACATTTTACTGTAAACTTAACAGTTACATATTACACACACACATCTATATATATATATATATATATATATATATATATATATATATATATATATATATATATATATATATATATATAAAAATACAAATTGTGTGTATATTTATTATAAATGTTTTATATATATATATATATATATAATATATATTAGGTTTATATATATATGTGTGTGTGTGTGTGTGTGTATTTTATATAAATCTAAAAATATAATTCAGCTGTTTATTCACCTAATAATAATATGTATTTAGTAAATGCTTCAGGCTCATGTTGTGCTTTCACAGGGATGATTATGGCTCTAAACAAAAAATAACATGATATTTGGGTTACTACATTAAGTATTTCCTTTAAAAATAGTTATGAAATGGTTATCAGGAATAAGCTATCAAGATCTATTACCTACTTAATTGTCATAGAATTACATTTTTCCAATCCAAATGATAATGAATTTAGATGGAACACAAATCCCAAAGTGCAAAATCATGTGGATTCAGTTAGACTTTCCATGCAGAATGTGCTGTTTGTGTGCTTGTTGATCTCGCATCTAGCCTTGAGAGATTTAAACAAATTTAAGATTAAGGTTAATTTGACAAAAGCTGACAGAATGGAAAAAAATCTTATCCAAAGTGTCATCAAAGCCAGGTCATTTTATTTTCATTCTTTGTTGGTTTCTTCACAAAGTACTTGCTGATGTCTCAAAGCTGAGATAAAACTTTAACAAGGCCACTTGGCTGTTTAGAATGTGGAGATGTGGGAATGCAGCATGAGGGAGTGACTAACATCTTTTGCCCCATTTGTGTGATTTTCTCTCTGTCATGACTGGCTGAAGTGATCAACACATGACCTGCACATAATGCTCAGCTCAAAATTCCATAGAAAGCTCCACGGATTTCTGCAGAACACAGTTCCCACACTCCTTGTATGTTTATTTATTAAATATTGTGGCTTATTTCATCATGCATTCAGATGTCAGTAATAAGCTCCATTTTCCACATTTAAATACTTGCCACAAAATTTCCACCCACAATCCGTGAAGAAACTAAAAAAGAGCTGTGGGCCTTATCATAACATTCATAATTAATTTAGCATTAGTGCGACTTGAGTGCTAGTAGATAATCGAGACTTTGATGGATCGAGACAAATGATTCAGCCCAAATCCTAGAAGGGCCTCTAAGGTAGTGACATGGAAATATTCTGCTAATTACAGGGTTTTATTGGGCTTTTCCTGTTGAAGATCGTGCCTCTCTTCCCACTAGATGGCATTAAAAACAGCCCGCCTGAATGCTAAATAACATTTTTAACTCTCTGTGGCCTTACCACTTTACTATTATTAGACTCTGAGATGAACTTGTTTGCTCTTTAAACGCTGCACTTCACTGACCAAATAAATGAAGGTACTTCTGCAGAAATGTTAAGTGTTGTTATAGTTAACAAGTGTAGTGTTTATTGAGCTAACAGACATAAATGGAGGCTTTTCAGGAGAACCATGGATGTTTGACACAAATGCATGTTTTGACAGCTTGTTGTATACGTCATATACTATATATGTGTGTGTACAGTATACATGCATGAGAAAATCAAATACTATCATACTACTTTATATACATATAAATAGCACCTAATAGAGTTTATACTATATAATATTTACACTACGGTTCAATTTTTTTTGAGTAGTAGTTTTGTAAAGAAGTCTGTTATGCACAACAGGGCTGCATTTATTTGATCAAAAATATAGAAACAGTAATATTGTGAAATATTTAACCATTTTAAATAACATTTTTTTTTTTTTAATTTTAATATTCTATAACATTATATATGCTGTTTCTGGCATAATCCTACTGACCTCAAACTTTTGACCAGTAGTGTACAGGTCCTTCTCAAAAAATTAGCATATTGTGAAAAAGTTCATTATTTTCCATAATGTAATGATAAAAATTAAACTGTCATATATTTTAGATTCATTGCACACCAACTGAAATATTTCAGGTCTTTTATTGTTTTAATACTGATGATTTTGGCATACAGCTCATGAAAACCCAAAATTCCTATCTCAAAAATTAGCATATCATGAAAAGGTTCTCTAAACGAGCTATTAACCTAATCATCTGAATCAACTAATTAACTCTAAACACCTGCAAAAGATTCCTGAGGCTTTTAAAAAACTACCAGCCTGGTTCATTACTCAAAACCGCAATCATGGGTAAGACTGCCGACCTGACTGCTGTCCAGAAGGCCATCATTGACACCCTCAAGCGAGAGGGTAAGACACAGAAAGAAATTTCTGAACGAATAGGCTGTTCCCAGAGTGCTGTATCAAGGCACCTCAGTGGGAAGTCTGTGGGGAGGAAAAAGTGTGGCAAAAAAAAAACGCTGCACAACGAGAAGAGGTGTGACCGGACCCTGAGGAAGATTGTGGAGAAGGACCGATTCCAGACCTTGGGGGACCTGCGGAAGCAGTGGACTGAGTCTGGAGTAGAAACATCCAGAGCCACCCGTGCACAGGGCGTGTGCTTTTGAACCAGAAACAGCAGCAGAAGCGCCTGACCTGGGCTACAGAGAAGCAGCACTGGACTGTTGCTCAGTGGTCCAAAGTACTTTTTCGGATGATGAAAAGCAAATTTTGCATGTCATTCGGAAATCAAGGTGCCAGAGTCTGGAGGAAGACTGGGGAGAAGGAAATGCCAAAATGCCTGAAGTCCAGTGTCAAGTACCCAAAGTCAGTGATGGTCTGGGGTGCCATGTCAGCTGCTGGTGTTGGTCCACTGTGTTTTATCAAGGGCAGGGTCAATGCAGCTAGCTATCAGGAGATTTTGGAGCACTTCATGCTTCCATCTGCTGAAAAGCTTTATGGAGATGAAGATTTCGTTTTTTCAGCACGACCTGGCACCTGCTCACAGAGCCAAAACCACTGGTAAATGGTTTACTGACCATGGTATTACTGTGCTCAATTGGCCTGCCAACTCTCCTGACCTGAACCCCATAGAGAATCTGTGGGATATTGTGAAGAGAAAGTTGAGAGACGCAAGACCCAACACTCTGGATGAGCTTAAGGCCGCTATCGACGCATCCTGGGCCTCCATAACACCTCAGCAGTGCCACAGGCTGATTGCCTCCATGACACGCCGCATTGAAGCAGTCATTTCTGCAAAAGGATTCCTTTTTCAAAGTATTGAGTGCATAACTGAACATAATTATTTGAAGGTTGACTTTTTTTGTATTAAAAACACTTTTCTTTTATTGGTCGGATGAAATATGCTAATTTTTTGAGATAGGAATTTTGGGTTTTCATGAGCTGTATGCCAAAATCATCAGTATTAAAACAATAAAAGACCTGAAATATTTCAGTTGGTGTGCAATGAATCTAAAATATATGAAAGTTTTAATTTTTGTCATTACATTATGGAAAATAATGAACTTTTTCACAATATGCTAATTTTTTGAGAAGGACCTGTATATATATACATATAGTTTGATAATATTTGATTGAAGCACAACCACTGAAAATGTCCCAGATATTACAAATATGGAATTCAACATTCATGTCAATTAATTTCTTAGGGTTAGCTTCCGGTGCAAATATATGTTTTGCATATGAAAGCAAGAGATCAAAATGTGTTTTCTATTCACAGATGCAGATGTGATACTGAGCAAATGCAACCCTGTTGACTTTCTAATCAGCAACCCTCCCTACTTGCTCAGTCAGGACATGAAGACATTACAAACAGAGATACTCAAGTTAGGCCAACATGCGGACACGCTCAAAATGTGCTTTAACCTTTGCTGTGTATGTTTGTAACCTTTTAACTGGCCCCACCTCTACCCTTGAGGTTTGAAGACCACAGCGCATTGGACGGGGGTTTAGACGGGCTGTCTGTGATTCGCCCAATTCTGGCTCTGAGCTCGAAGCTCTTAACTCCGCGAGGGTAAGAAGTGTGTGTTTGCCTAAAGACATCATATGAGGTCTGGCAGAGCGACTGGTACTCTTTGAATATTCTTGTGCGAGTGGCCTTTTAGCCGAATGCAGTATAAATAGTATGGTATAATCGCGCTAAGAAGCTTTCCCAGCATATCTTAAATGCTTCAGGGAATCGAGTGCAGCACAGTTCTCTGTAGTTCAGTAGATAACAGTATTCCAGGGACTAGAACATTTTCCCAGACCTCCTCCCGCCCTCATCACTTCTAAGACACACAAATGCACATACACATGCATGCATACACAATAACAAATAACACAATTAGCCTTTGGTGATGAGAGTTGGAAAGCCTGTCTTGTGTAAGGTGATCATATTCCATGCCCGTAAAATGACATATTCGATAAGCATTTCACCAAACGGATGATTGATAAACTCGTAATGGCCTGAAAGCATTGCATGTGTCATTTTTCTAGTCTGTGCACGCTGTGAACTTCAAGTGGACTATATAGGATTTCAGATTTCCTTGGGTGTCTTATAATGTGTCCACTCAAGACTTGTGTCTTTCATAGAAATGACACATGCTGTCCTTTCATAGATACTGAGAATCTCTATAGAATGGGATTATTCTAGCATTAGCTTTCACTTTTTCCATCTCAGATGTACTATTCTTCATGACTAGAGGCTTACGAGATTGTTTACTTGGTAAAACATCCTCTCCGCCCAACCTATTCCTCTCTTACACTTTGAAATGTCTTTGTCTGCCCAGACGTGTTTACCTCGAGGTTGCCCCATGCCATCCTCCAATCATTCAGCAGCTGATAGAGGAGATGATGCCAGGGTTGCTTTATCTAGAAACCCGCTGTGACCTCACCAACAGGTCAGGTTCTTCTGTAAACTTGACCTGCCCTTTGTTTTGTTGATGTTTCCTTAATTTCAAAGAAGTTTCGCTACAAATGCCTGTCAAATGTGTGGGAAAAAAATATTTGGAAGTATTACATTTTCATTCCATGAATGTCTGTTCCTAGACAGAGTCCATGTTACAGTGTGAGAATAAGTTGTGTGGAATTACTTGCTCAATAGCAAATATGTACTAAGGCATTTGTCTTTCGTGGAATGTTTTAACTAATTACTTTTATCCCCATGAGAACCCCCCCCCACCCTCCCTCCAGAAATTGTCAGGAAATATTATAAATTTGAATTACATGTAAAAAAAAAAAAAAAATGTATTTCAATAGCATGTATAATACTAAAAATTATATTTAATTATAAATTTTTATATATATATACTATATATAATATATATATATATAATATATATATATATATATATATATAATAATTATAATATATTAGCTATTATATATGAACATGTTTGTGTGTGCAAAAGTTAGCAAATGTCTTTGTTCCTAGAGAGAGTCCATGTTAGAGTGTGTGTATGAGTAATATGAGTAATATGAAATTTCATGCTATATTAAAAATGTGATTTGAAATATAATATATTTTTCAAATATATGTGTGAGCTTTTGTTGTGCTGGATCATCTCTACATTTAGTGTAGTTCCATACCAAAAACAGGCTGTAAATGAAAACTGATTCAAGTCTATTACCCTGTTATCTCTGGGTGCTGAGTCAGCAGTATTACATGTTTATAGTATTCTGTTAAACACATTGTTGTTCTTTTTATTTTACAGGCCACGATTTTGCATTTTACAGAAGAAAGGAGAGGATGGCTGAGAGAAAGGACAGAGGGAAAGACAGGCATGAAGATGATCATCTAGAATAACACCACACTAGATCGAGCTAGAGACTTTACCATTAGCAATTGCCCATTAAAAAAAAATGCCTTCAGCCAAACTTCATATGGCACACTGCCAGTCTCCTCACTGTCCTGCCAGTTCCCAGCATGCACTGAGTTAAAAAACCTGCCAATCCTACCGAGAAGCTCCTTCCTGAAATCCGGCGACCTCGGGTTTCTATTTGTTTTGTGCTGTAACCTACTGTTGTTATAGCTGCTATGTTCACTTTCCTTTTAATTGGTGAGTGTGTGTGTGTGTGTGTGTGTGTGGCTGTGGTTTGTTGTGGTGAGATTGCATTGATTGTGAGTATGTGCTCAGTGTGCAAGTGTCAGGGTGCAGTAGGCTGAAGGTAATTACTGAGGCCTTTTCTAAGAACTCCCCCTCCCAGTCCTGCGCTAGTCTCTCCCTGGAAGTAATGTGCTCATTCTGCGAAACAGCTGGCCCATTGCCGCTAGCGCTCGCTCAGTTAGCCCACAAAGACAGAGACAACCCGACATGCTCTGCTACCACAATGTATACAAGTACACACCAGATCTGTCTGTGCTGGTCTGTTAATGAGTGAAACAGAATTTTACACCCACTGCCTCTTTTCTTTGTTTTAGTAATGTGTATTAAAATATTGCAGAGTCTAAAAAAAAAAAAAAAATTTTTATTTATTTATTGTACCTGTAGACATGCGATGCTATAATAATAATAATAAAAATAATACCTTTGTTGTATTTATGTTCCTAAATATTTGCATCTATGGGAATAGTTTAGACTGGGATCTTATTTATTAGATAAATAAGAACCAATTGTTAAAATAGATCTCATTGATAATGATGATATACTGTTCTCACATATATTATTGCACATAAAGGATATTTACATATACACATTTAACCAAAAAATCAAATTTAAGCTAACCCAGCACAGCACATAGAACTATCATAAAAAAAAAGCTCTGCCTCAGTTTCTAAGAAATGGAAAACAAGGTGCAAACAATTAACAAATACACACAATTAATAAACAATGTTACCACATATTAACACGTCTTTCATTTCTCATTATTATTCTGTTATTCTTGTTCATCCCACAGCTCTTTTTCAATACATTCATTTCAGCGTACCTCAAAACTGTAGACTTTTCAAATCACCAAAACTTGATGTTACCACATATTGATTCAAATATTCCATAAGTGCTTATATTCATAAATTTTAAGGCGGCGACTGGAAAGTTTTTTTTTAAATTATTCCATATTGTTAAATGTATAAAATTTAAACACCTATAATCGTAGGCATTTCAAATGACTAAAGCTCTGCCCATGACAAAAGTACACACACACACACACACACACACACACACATATATATATATATATATATATATATATATATAAACAAAAACAATTGGAGAATTTTTTAAAATCCAATATTGATGTTAAATGTATAACAAATCTCTTTTCAGTTAATGAATTCAGTTCATTTAGATCTTTCCTGAGCATAGTTGTGTTCGGCTGTAAAACAATTATGGCCGTAGCTCAGGATACATTCAGAAAGCCATCTAATAACCTTGTATAACACCCAATTTTTCCTGAGATGATTAACTAAATTGCAAATCAATTTCATGCCCATTTGTTCATCTAATAATCCTATTATTCTGAAATTAGTTTTGAATAACCTTGTTTCATAGTCTGGAAGGCCAGTACGTAAAAGAGACCCGAGTCTGTTTGATTCTCTGTAGCACTTCTGCATTCTGGATGTTTCATTCTGTGAAAAGGGTTTCATTTTCTAGTTACTCAGCATCTGCCCTCATCATTTTAGGCTTTTTTTCCCCCATGCCATGCATTTTACATAATTACACTCTTCTATAAAATAGAATTATTCTCAGAAGTGACAAAAGACATGATAAAATCTTGGATAAAACATTATGACTTCAAGTAAATTTGATTGTCACTTTTATTACAAAATGAAGGATTTCTCATCCATAAATACATACAAATTCCACATTGTGGGCATAGAAAAAAAATATGTAAATCTTGATTAAAATAGTCCAAAAAAAAAAATCACTGCATTTCACTTTCAAGGAAAGAAACAATTCCAGTCAAGGCAGCGCAGTGACTAAGCTCGCCTTTATAGAGTGCTGAAGACCAAGCTACGTATGTGCCTCTCGTGAGCTCAGTTTCTCATTTTGAATCGTTCATAAAAGGGTCACGTGACCCATACAAAAGTTTCATGAACATTAAATTCATCTTAAAACCTATGCCTGTGGTTTAACCTCTCGCTCTTTTAACAGTATGACTCAAAAGTTGAGTCACGTCATACTTCTTCTTAAGAAGTCCATTTCTGGACAAGGCTTAACTCAGTCCTACTTAGGTATAAAAAAAAAAAAAGATAGACTTGTTGACCATCAAAAACTTGCTCCAGAAACAACAGTCACTCTTCAAGTGATTAACACTGCTTTTTGACCCAAACTTCTGATTGGGGCTGTGCATTAATTTGCCTCTTTCAAAACATCAGCATCCAGCTCATGATTGGCCGTGGTGTGCGTTTCCATGGCAATGTCAGAGCTGGAAAGGGTAATCCTGAAGATACTGAAGCAATGGTCTCGGTAGAGGCAGGCTTTCTGTGCAAGTGGTATGTTTGTTGATTACCAAGCGAGTGAGGTGCTGCAAAGAAGGAAAGGCTTGAGGACGATGGATTGGCTTTCTGAGTTTTAGCAACACCGCGCATTCCTTGGGTGCCGGCAAAGTTACGTGATCCAATTCCTCAGTCTTTTCCTCCTCCCCTTTGTTCCTGGAGTCCACGTAGTGCTGCACGAGGCTTGGGACGTCAGGGAAGGACTGCAGGCGAGATCTGGCCGGGGAAGTGGAGTCCAGACGGAATCGTCCGAGACTGTACTCAATGCGGACGTTCGTGGGCCCACGACCCGTTTTAACAGACAGTGTCAACATATAGAGAGGGTGGCTGCTGTCCCGTATCAGGAAAGTACCCTCTGATGCCCCCTGTAGGACAGAGTGGGCCTCACTGGCAGAGATGGCACCCCAGTACCAACCTGGAAAAAAATGGAGGGATTAATAAATAAATTTTTATTGGAGAATATACATGGATAAACGAATGAAATTGTAGTTAAAAAGCCACAAGAGGCATTCTCCAAACCGGGTGCCTTTAGAGGCCTTGAAAAATTATTAATTTTTTAGCATGTCCCCACACCTGTTACCAAACTCTCATTGCTGTATATCTACATTCTATAAAAAAAAGGGAAATTAAGCTACAAATTTACCTTTCTGAAAGCATAATTCTCACTAAATAAAAAGTTATAATTTACCTTTTAATAGTAGCTTAATTTAACACATTATTAAACACTTTATTTTAAAAACATATTGGAAAAGGCACTTGTTTAATAGAATGACCCTTAATTTATGGATTTGCGGATTTATGAATGCATGAATGAATTCATCCTAACTGCCATTTTGTTAAGAAAATAATAATAATAATAGTTATTATTATTATTATTATTGTAGATGTAACATTTTAAATTTGCATGCTACCTGAGGCATCCAGATAGGAAAAATTATTGGAGATAGATCTGAAATCCTTGCTAGGGTCCCATAAGGTAACGGTTGCATGGATGCAGCGAGGAGATGAGAAAGTCACCACTGGAAAACTGACCATTTGATCAGAAGCATCTTGCAAATGAGCTGGCCTGGAAAAATAATAATAATAATTAATTAATTAAAAATGTAATAAATTGTAAGCATTTGAAATTTTGCAATCATCTTAAAAAGTAAACAAAACATTTTTCTTCTTAATTTTTTTTTTTTATCTTAGCACCACTCACTATATGTTAAAATTTGCACAGAAATACACATTTACAGAAACTGCTTATTCATCTTTTTAATTTAGTTAAACAATGTTAATTCTTAACCCATTCACAGAGGTATAATGAATAATTGTTTGTGAGAGAGACCCAAAAATAAATAGTTGTTTTTTCCCGTTACCTTATATATTATTAATGTCACACATTATTATATTTTATGTTAATACACATATTACTATACAGAAAATCAAGATCTTTCATTATTATTATTCATCTTTTTAATTAAGTTAAACAATGTTAATTCTTAACCCATTCACAGAGGTATAATGAATAATTGTTTGTTATAGACACCCAGAAATAAATAGTTGTTGTTTTTCCCCTGTTATCTTATATACTATTAATGTCACACATTATTATATTTTATGTTAATACACATATTACTATATAGAAAATCAAGATCTTTCATTAGGTTGAATTATTGCGTACAGATTGTAACCTGTCAGATGTATTTCACTGTTCCAAAAAAATATTTTTAAACATTAAACAAACTACATATTTATATCTACTTTTTTTTACTTAAAAAAAATGTATTTTTCTTAATTTTATTATTATAAATGAATGACGCTTAATTTATGGATTGATTTATGAATGAATGATTGCATGAATGAATTCATCCTAACTGCCATTTTGTTATGAAAATAATGATAATAACAATAGTTATTAATATTATTATTATTGTAGATGTAACATTTTAAATTTGCATGCTACCTGAGGCATCCAGATAGGAAAAAATATATTTATATATAATTTTTATATATAAAAAACATATTTATATCTACTTTTTTACTTAACAAAATAAATGTATTCTTCTTATTATTATTATTATAAATAATAATAATGTAGGAGTCATTTGTCTTTAACACTATGCTTAGCGTCATCAACAAGAATGTGTGGTATTTCGTAAATGAACTATTAGATAGTAATGTTGTTATCTCTATATGTCGTTGTGATAATTTAATAAAGCTGGGTCGCTAAAACTCACCCTTGAACGCACAGAATCATTGTGAAGATGTCTGGTTCGTTATCTGCCGGGTTTCTTAAAAGTTTTTCTGTTCCTCAGGTTTTTACTCGGACTTCCAAAAATAATCCTGTCTACCTTGAGCGATGACAAACAGTTCAAAGATATTTCTCAAGCGCAGGAAGGTTGTCAAACAGCGTCAGGAGTCTCGCGCCGACTGTCAAATTAAGTGCGCGACTTGTCTGCGGGTTTGTTTAACAAACTACCCGAGTACATAACACGGACATGGTTCTTGAAAACGAGCGGTTTCTGTTCAGCTCGTGCCCTAAAACTGAACAAGAAGCGGAACACTGCAGGGTTTGGCTTGCTCACTTCGTCTGAGTTCCCAGAATTGGTTTTCTGAGAATCGCCCCGTGTTTAGCGCCTCTGACGCCATCAGCAGTGCAGCTCTGTGAAACCCACAGAATCAATCCCCTCTTCTTTCTCATTCAAGCATACTGCAGGTCTCGTGAGTGATGAACTAGCACTGGAATGATCCTCGAATGCCTCATTTTGGGAGTTTTATTGTGGTGCTGGTCGGTAATTGCTTCCTGATGTTTGTGATTGACATTCGAGGATGAAAACGGCATTTCTTGTGAAACCGCACGTCTAGCGTTCCAAGAACTTTCCAGGAAAACTGAGCGCCTGCCCTGAGTTAAGCCAATCACGTCCTCCCCTTCGCTAAGGCCCCGCCTCCCTTTAGCCGTCATCGAATTAACCATTTGTTTACTGCTGAAATGAGATTCTGAAAAAAGACAAATCCTCTTGGGACCCGGAAAAACATTTATTTGAAATTTAAACATTTGACTAGCCCCTTGCATTAAACGTTTTGATATTTTGTGCAGATTAAATGCATTTTAGTGCTTGATATATTCTAGTAGCCGTGCCTATACACGTTATTTAGTGTTTCTGACGGAGATCATTCTGAACGCTTGTTTTTACTGCCATCTTGAGGCTATTAGGTGTATCTCCCATTTAAATTACGGTACAGTTTGGATTATAATTTGTGAAAAGATCTTGATTTACCAAATAATAATAACCACCAAACACTCAGTAAATTTATTTATGCAACAGTATGTTCGTAAAAAAAAAAAAGGGCAGTGGATTTTCATTTACTGATAATTACAGTTTATTACTTATGATTATTTAATATAATCAATGACCAACAAAAAAGAAAAAAAAAAAGGAAAAAATAAATAAATATAAATGATCCATGTTACTGTAGTCTAGTGTAATCATAAATAAAATACATGAAATCAAGTACAACGTTTTTGTTTGGATACAACTTTACATTATTTCTGGTGAACATTTCACTTGTTGCCAAATTAATCACTCAATTATACACTCATTCTTAAAGCTGGGAAAGTTTTGATATTTGTCATACAAAAATGTTTAATTTGGAATTGTTCTGATTACTAACAGAAGCTTATACACAAATACATTATGCGCTTGACAGTAAATACTGTGGGACCATGATGTCAGTCAATGAATGATGTTATGAGACATGTTTATATATAAAAAAACTGTAACAATAAAACAAAAAGTAAGTTATTGTTTTAAAATATTCAATATTAATTAATCCAAATGTCTAAATTTTAACATAGCCGATTCTTGCTACATATCCGTTACTGTCTGCGTGTCACATTTGGCTCTAGTGTGTATACCTTTTGTTAATGAAATGGCTGTAGGTTCTGTAGGACTTGTAACTGCTTAAGTTTTTTTTTTTTTTTTTTTTTTTAAGCTTCTTGGACAAAACTTCTTTTCTACTTTTAAAAACACATATAAATATGACCGATCTATCATCTTTCACAATCAACACTTTTAATATGCTTAAAATTATATTGAGTTTTGAGTCAGATTATGTAACAAAATTTGCTCAGAAAATGTAGATAAAATTAATTCCTGAGTTTTTCTCTTAAAGGGGTCCTATTATGCTCTTTTACAAAATCTTGATTTTGTTTTGGGGGTGTATTAGAACAGGCTCTCATACTAGGTTGTTCGAAAAACACATTATTTTTCACATATTTTACATTTATTACAACACCTCTCTTCCCAGTCTGGCATGAACGGCTCGAATAGTTCCTGTATCAAATGAAGGCCCGCCTTATGAAATACGAATTGTGCTGTGATTGGTTAGCTGGGCCAGTGTGTTTTGTGATTGGCTCCACTCGGCACCTGCAAGCTTCAGTGTAAATATTGCGTCAGAATCAAATCAATTTGAGGGCAATATAAACCCGGATGATTGTAATCACTCTAAGTTCGTCTGTCTTGGGAACACTAGCATGTCTCCGACATAGTGATAACACTCTGTGCCTTCTCTAGCGCAGCTCAACCAGGTCTCGTCCCATTCGTTGATCTTTGTGATATCACAAATCCCGGAAAATAGGCGTTGTAGTCCAAACGAGTCATTCGTTGTAGATTTTTAAAGTGATTTCTGTTAAATAAAATATCTGTTTTTGAATTGGACTTTGAGCTTTGTAACTTTGCAGATCTTTTTTATGCTCAAACAGCAACATTACAGACTAACTAAAGTTGAAAAAGTGAAAAAGCATAATAGGACCCCTTTAAATATATGCATATTAACACACCAAATGAATAAACATCTAATAACACAGAGTAAAAAGAAATACAAGCCAAAGAAAGTAAAATCAAAACAAAAAAATGTTTTTGAATTAACAACAACTGAGCATAGGATTCCAATTTTTCCTTCACACTCTCTGCAGGATGAAAAAATGACCCTGCAAACAGGCATAAAAAGGGAGCTGTAGAACATTTAGGGTACAACTGAAGTTCATTTCTGTCTTCCTCTCACTTTCTGTCCTTCCTAGCTGTTGCCACCGTTCTCTCCTCCTCCCTTGATTATACGTTTGTTTCCCCTCTTCCCAGCAGGGCCACGAGGTTTGGCGAATGCTTGCTTGTGGGCATGCTGCTTAGGATGGACCTCATCATACAGATACTCCTCTGTCAGCTCCTCTCCACTATCTATCTCCAACTAACATGGACACATTCACAAACACAAAGATTTAAAAACATTTAGGTCAGTTTGGTCACATATCGAGTGGAAAAAAAATACATACAATTAATGCAATAAAAATCCTCTTCAGTGAATGGGTGCCGTCACAATGATAGCTGAAACAGCTGATAACAACATCACAATAGTCCACAAGACCCCAGTCCATCAATTAATGTCCTGTGAAGTAAAAAGCTGCATGCTTATAATAAACACATCCATCATTAAGACATCTTTATCTTCAAACAGCTGCTTCTGGAGAAAATATGAGTCCTTTATTCATTATTTGCTTTCTGCAGTGTTATCCTCGCTGGATCAGGAGCGAAATATGTACAGATCAAGTTAGTGGATTTTGATTTGAGGAACAAAGAAAGGGCATGGACATTTTTTTACTAGAAAATAACTATTATGGATTATAGACTATTTTGGGCAAAAGCAAAGGTTTGAAGTTAAAAACATCTTGATGAATTTATTCCTTAAAAGACATAACTGATAGTCTGGAGTCATGTGGATTATTGTGATGTTTTTAATCATGTTTAAAACTCTCATGCTGACGGCACCCACTCACTGCAGAGGATCCATTGGTGAGAAAGTAATATAATGCTCAATTTCTCCAAATCTGTTCAGATTAAGAATCAAACTCAGCTAGATCTTGGTTGGCTTGGTTAGAGTAAATATAGATGAGTTTAATTTCATGCTAACTTTAAATGAAGTTCTGGGCTTGTAACTCTCATGCTGGAAGAAAAATGAGTGACAGAGTTTGTTTTTACCTTTTTAGCCACTTCTAGGTAGAAGTCCCTCTCGACTTCTTCCAGAAGTCGACTCTTACAGCTGGAATACAGCATCCTTTCCTTGATGCTACAGCTGTATCCTGGCATGGAGTATATGAACACTTTGGAGAGTGATAGAGGAGGATATGAATAGTTTGCTTAACTTTAATACATAACTGTAATAGATGAGATATGTATAAGGAATGGAGTGACTAACCCACAGACTCAAGGTAGTCTCCCTCATGTGAATGTTTGTAGAGGAAGAAGTGGTATCTGGGTGTATCAAGGGGGATACGGCAGGGTAGATCACGGATTTCTGTCGGGCTGGTGTGCACGAGATCAATTCTTTCCTTCTCTGTATCTAGCTTCTATATATAGAAAACAAAAATGTAACATTTCAAACAGTTTGGTAAGGTAGTTTCTAGTAAGAACATACTGGAAGTATAAATGTGTGTGTCTGTGTCTTACTAGTTGAATGTAGTTGATGCGTCTCTCTGCGAGCTGCTGTAGAGCACGTTTGGCCTCAGCCTGTAGTGGGAAGGCAAGACCCTGTAGAGTCTGATGCTTGGGGTCCACAGTGATCTCAGTTTTCACCTACAGGCAAAGACACACACACACACACGCACACACACACACACACACACACACATATATATATATATATATATATATACACACATATGTATATATATATATATATATATATATATATATATATATATATATATATATATATATATATATATATACCGATTGAAAAATATATGTTTTAGTGTAAACTATTGAAAATCATAACAGAGGGTTACAAAAGAGAAAAAAACTAAAGTAAAATATTCACATGCCCTACAGTAACAAAATGTTTGATGATAAAGTGTGTTTAATTGCCATGAAAAATAATGTAATGCCAAAAAAATAATAATTATAATTTTAATGGTTCTAAAAGCTTATTTTTATTTTTCTCACCTGTTTAACTCTGCCCTGCAACCACAGAGATTGAACACAGAATATATTAAAACAAAGAGCTAAAATAATTCATGGATGTATATTATAATTATGATTTTATATGCATGTCTGCAGTCTTTTCTCACCTCTGTGATTTTGATTCGCTGTAGCTCTTGTTCGGCTGCTGTAAGGGGTGCTGGTGCAGAACAAGAAGTCACATGTCGCAGGTACCCCTGAAGACAAACGTCCTCCTGGTGATGGTGAAAAAAGACAAAAACTTTATTTTATGTGCACTTTGGTGTTAATTTAACAATTATTTCAAGTAATCAGAAATAAAAACCATTTTTTATTTAATTAAATTAATTTAGTAATTAGATTTTTATTTCTCTGATATTTGTTTTCATCAAAGTGATTCATACTTTTACCAGCCAAACTTTTACATTTAAATTAATTAATGAATTATAGATTTATTCCCACTTCCCAGACAACCTTAGTTCTTTCAATATGTAAAAAAAAAATATATATATATAGACTCTCAACTAAATATACTTCCTCCCATAAAACTACAAAGTTGTTTGTTCAGTACTGTATGTGTATGTACAGTATATATTTAGTCTTGACTGAGATGACCATGACTGGTAATCACTTCCAAGAAGCCCCAAGAGTCCAACTTCTAAATTAAGGATCACTCTGGGTCACTCTGTAAACTTTTTCAACTGTAAATAATCCAGTATCAGTGTATTTGACTTATTGTCAAATTCATCAGCACGTCCCTCATTATAACGTCATTAGTCCTTCAAAGAGGCAAAACTGTAAATATTTAAATAAAATATCTAAAATGACAGATAAAGCTGCCTTTGTTAATCTAAAGAGTATAGAGAAAACTGACCAATTTTACTACCAGAAAATAGTCTTCAGTCTTGACATTCCTGTGTAAGCTAGTACCTCAACTGTGCCGAACATTTCATCTTTGACATGTCCACCACCAAACTCTTTCTTAACTGTGGCCCGAGTGGCAGCATACAGCATCTTTTGCCGGACCTGTAGCAAAAGGCAAGTTATTTACCTTTACGCATTTAGCAGACGCTTTTATCCAAAGCGACTTACAGTGCATTCAGGCTAACATTTTTTATCTAACATGTGTTCCCTGGGAATCAAACCCACAACCTCTTGCGCCGCTAACACAATGCTCTACCACTAAGCCACAGGAACACAGAGTTTATTAAATAAATAAACAGTAAAAAAATAAACTCTCACAGCTCTAACCACAATGATGTGTCATGGTTTACCACAATTATCACATGTAATTAAATTTTTTACATTTTCTAAAAAAAAAAAAAAAAAAAAAAAAAAAAATCTGGTTGCCATGGCATTGCATTGCAGTTTCTAAGATGTTCAGAGTGTTTTAATACATACAGATGCAGTTGCTAGTGTGCTCTGATTGGTTGCTAGGAGGTTGCTTAAAATCCAAAGAATCATGTTTCGATGAGCATGCAAATAAGATTATTCTATTTAAATATTACAAAGGTTTTTGAGTAGTTTTTATTCTTTGGTTCACCAAAAAAAGTTGTAAAATCTGTTTTTTATTTATCTGGAACCTTAGGAGTGCATGTTTATATGAACAACCGAATAAGCTATTCCAGCTAAATCTAGAATCATGTCTCATGTCTGGATGTTAAAACTTACAGGAGACTGGTCAGGTGACCAGGAGATGAAGAGCCATTCATAGCCTTGAGCGTTCTTGGTGTCCATCCGGTACAGAATGTAGCAGGGCTCATTGGGGTCTAGCAGGGGGAGCAGGAAGTGGTCATAGTCTTTGTCCCAGCTCTGACGTGGCTCTCTGTATGCCCCCAGCACCAGCTGCTCTGAAACACACATAAAAAAGCTCTATCATTACAAACCTGGTGCAACCAACATCGCACACAACAATCCCAAAGATTTTTTTTATTGCATCACGTAGATCAATTTAAATGTGTTTACAAGGCTAGGCTTGGGTAATGGCCTACTGCTGATAACAAATAAGTGGAATATTCTCCATTATCTACAACCTGCTATAAAAAGAGCATGACACACCTTGTATCTTACACCCAATATAGCACAAGCTGCTTAGTTCACCTAGAGACACGTACACAATAATACACATAAATTCAACCTTCAGTTATTTATATATTAAACAAGCCAGTACTGAGAGATGTCTGATAACACAATATATTCTGATCAGTAATGAACTGATAATCATCTCATCTTTAATGAAATGAAACATACTTATTGTATCTTACATATGCAAACACACTTTGCTTTTAATAAAATTGATAAATGGAAAATCAGTCACTTTGATGTGACTAATATAATATAATATAATATAATATAATATAATATAATATAATATAATATAATATAATATAATATAATATAATATAATATAATACCTTATAGAACAATTTTAGATTATGCAACCATAAATTACTCACAATGTAGTATATAAAACTATGACCAACAACTTGCCACATCTCTGAAAGTCCACCATTATTAAAAGCAAAAATGCATAAGCCATTGTGTGAAAATGCACTAAAGGGACATGGTGATGGGAAAAAAATTGAGATGGCAGGAGAAATTATATTTTAGCATGTTTCTGTTCTCTTGAAAAACTTTTGAGTTCCTCCGAGAACCTCTGCATTGACTCACAAATCGTTTGTGATAGAAATAAGGAGGGTGTGAAAAAATAGTTCCTACTGCATAAATAGCATTATAGTATTTTAAACACAATTTTCATTGCAATGCATGTGAATATATCATAAAAGTATTAAAGACACAACAAAGTTACAAAAGCATTAGAGTTCCATTGAGAACAAAATCAGATGCAAGTTTTAAGGGCATTTCACTATAAAAACCCTAAACTGCCATCATAAAGTGCTCCTCAAAACAGTTCTAAGAAGCAATTCGTGCTCATATAAAAAGCAGTGTTCATATTTATACATTTATATAAATATGTTTTTATATAAATTCTCTGTACAATGACTGTACTGTATAATGTAGGCCACTGTAACACTTGTAAGACAGGTTTTCAAACAATACTCCATTAAGAATCATTCCTAATGAATGATTAGATCTTTTATCATTTTCAATTTTCTCTCAACCGTATATTCTCATCAGATAGTTAAACAATACAAGAACGCATGAAAACAGCACAGCATATTTCATTTTAACGTTACAGATGTCACACCTCATCCTACTGGTTCTTCATGTCCTTGGATTATTGTCTCAGTTTACAAACTTCACACTGATCACATCGCGCACTCAAATGCATGTCATTTGCTTATTGAAACATGCAAACCAGTACACCCTCTGTAACCACTGGAATGAAGCACTGGAAGGCTTTATCTTTTTGAATGGGTTCTCTTTCTTCCCACCGCTTTATCATTCCTTGTGAACCGTGTGCTGTGCTGGTGCACGTCCTCCAGAGCCCCACCCTCTGCTTTCAGGCATCAACACTCTGATTAACAGCTATGCTTCTCAGTATGCATCTCTTATCACATCAATAATCTACTTAGCAGTGCATCTGCCCACTTCCCTCCTTGCTGCCCTCATCTTTTCTTTGTACACAAAGACTTAAAAGTGCTAATCTAACAGTTGCTGCTGATTTTAATTAAAAGCATTGAGAATATTCAAATTTTAATTATATGCATATTTTTATTTTGAATTTTAAAAAGTAAAAAAAAAAAAAAAAATCTATTGTTATTTGGGTGAATGTTATGTAAACATTTCATACCAAATATAAAAAGACAAAAATATGAAATTACATTTTGCATAAAGAAAATAAGTATATTTTAGGACCATTTATTATAGATTTTTCATTAAAACTTCTGCACTGCATCTATATAAAGCGTTCCCTATTAAAATGTTAAAAATCTAAATGGCCCTACAACATGCTCTTTTCATTTATTCAGTCCTTTAAACAATCAATCAGTGTCTTTTACTCCATGTCTTTGAAAAGGGATTCAAAGTGATTTTCAATAAGGACAAAGTTGTTGGTTGCACTGCTGTATAAGACTGAATGAAACAACAGTCCTTCTATAACTAGATAAACAAGCGCAATCATGGTCAAGGCCTGTGGATTAAGGCATCTAAAGGTTGTGCAGAGTGATTGAAAGATTTTGCACCTAACTGAAATAAACCTTTAATGAGCACACCGTGAAAAACAGATAGCACATCAATAACCAGATCTAGTGCAAACATCATCCTCCCACATACACGTTATCAGTCCGAATGACCTTGGAGGTGGATTTCCTGATGGTCTTTTGCAGTAGCTGCTATTCTGAGGTTGTACACATTCCAGCTATCAGCACAGACACATACTTTCCATCAGCCTTTTACTCACCCCTTAACAACACACATATAGAAAGCTGTTTACACATATGTGCCAATTTGAAAAAAACGAACAAATATCTGCCATCCTTCTGTTTCAGTGAGTTCTGTCATACAAATACAT
Organism: Cyprinus carpio; assembly: GCF_018340385.1. Taxonomy (NCBI): domain Eukaryota; kingdom Metazoa; phylum Chordata; class Actinopteri; order Cypriniformes; family Cyprinidae; genus Cyprinus; species Cyprinus carpio. Next base: position 25,184,544 of record NC_056577.1, on the reverse strand, counting down.
TCATTGTGAAGAATATCACACATAAACACAATCTGGCTAAATAACTGAGTGTCTGCCCCATATGTCGGCACACTATAAGACTATAGCTCAGACGTTTTCCTATCACCATGAGCACAGACTAGCTCCTGACCATGTGGTCTGTGCTACCCACCAATAAGGGTATGGATACACATGTGACTCTGGATACAAACTGTGTTGACCTGTTTTATATTTCCTGAAACACCATCTCTGTGAGACTCAAAGGCACCCCCCAAAAAACCCAGTCTATTCAGATCCAGACGTCTTCTTAGGCGTCAAACATACAGGAGAAGAGCCATATACCAGCCTGAAGACTATCCATCTGTGGCTGCATTAGGCCACCACTGGGTGTCAGAACAGCTGGAGCTGTCCAAAATGTCTGTACAGTCTAACTGACAGGAATTCATATGATGTAGATCTGGACAAAATTGTCCAGCATAATTGCATTTCATGTGATATGCAACAATTTTATTTAATCACTAGTAGTTTGAAGCTAAAGCAAACTAGAAGGTAAAATTGGCAACTAATTTACTTCTAGAAATGTACACAATAATGTTCTAAAGTTTGGGGTCCTTACGATTTTTTTAAGTTTTTGAAAGAAAAGACTACCAAGGCTATATACAGTAAAAATAGTAATGTTGTGAAATATTATTACAATTTAAAATAACTTTTCTATTTGAGTATATTTTTAATATGTAATTTATTCCTGTGATGGCAAAGTATGCATCTTTTCAAATTTTCAGCAGCCATTACTCCTGTCTTCATTGTCACAAGATACTTCAGAAAGCATTCTAATACTCTGATTTGGTGCTAAACATTTATTATTATTATTATTATTATTATCAATTATGAAAACAATTGTGCTATTTAAAAATTTTTTGGAAATTTTTTTATTTTTCAGAAATCTTTGATAAATAAATAACAGGATTCATTTAAATTGAAATCTTTTCTAACATTATAAATGTCTTAGCTGTCATTTTTAATCAATTTTATGCATCCTTGCTGGAAAAAAAGTATTAATTTCTTTCAATAAAAAATCATTTTATTGACCCCAACTTTTGGAAGGTCAAATACTTAAAAACACATTTGATAGTGTTTAATCTGACTGGAGCCATGTGGAATACATGCACACATCATGAAGTCAGGTTAGGTAATGACAGAGTGACTTCACTCATATTTGATAGTGTTTTGCCCTTTCCTTCCCAGCAACTGGATCTTGTCATCTGATAGTGAGCTAACATTTCAACAGTACCTGACACTCGGCCTCGTACGCAAATGCACGCTTGCACACATGCACTTTTATTGCAACACAGAACAGTCCATCATTCCTTTGGCCTCTGCACAGTTCATCCCTCAAGAACCATTCAGTTTCTACGCCAAATGAAGTGTCATCTGACCCACAGCAGCATGTGAAGGCAGAATCAAAATACATTGTGAAATGTGTTTTGTTACTATTTCCTCATGTCAGGTGACACCTAGATGATAAAACAACAAATAAAAAAAATCCACCTAGAACAAACAATAAATTAAATATAAAAATTTATATAAAAATAAAACTGCAAAATTAGATATTGTGATAATTAGCTTAATCAATAAGTGTCAGTGAATAATGTGACACTATAGCCAATCATAGTATAAATTAACAGTACATTAAGTCATATTTCAGTTAATTTTAATTAACCTCACATTTAAAAAAAAAAAAAAAAAAAAAAAAAAATATATATATATATATATATATATATATATATATATATATATTTTTGGTCAAGTGTCTTTCTGTTTTAACATCTTAGCTGTTACTCAAGCACAGATTGTAGTTGAATCTCACATCAGGGAAAATATTATGTTACATATTTATGCAGTTTTACACATTAAACATCTTAACCATTTAGGAAGTGAAAATCAAGCCTATTAATTGATAGAACATTGATCTTCAACTAATAAAAGGGTACCAAAAAGTACCATGGTTCAAACATGTTTTTTAGTTAGGGTTCCATGGCCATACTATGTTTTTTTTTTTTTTACACATATATCCTTTAGTATTAATTTAAGTTAACCTTGGAGTCCTATATAAATACCAAGTTACATGAACTTGGTAATTGTTCAGAATCACTGAATTGCCATTTGACACCCTAATTAACATGGTACATGATTAAGGTGACATACTGAAAGAGTCATAATACTATTGGAAAGTTTTATCCCATTAAACACACTGATGTTTTCTAGCCTTCATTAGGATTAGGATGATTTAGATTAACGGACAGTTGATCTACAAGCAGGGTAGAACAGATGTTTCATTTTAGTCTTGAAGTGCACTTGGTTAACTGGTTAACATGTGCACTAGCATTTTTCGTTCACAAGATACTAACATTGATACCTTACCTTTTTTGATTCACAAAATTTTCTGTGAACTGAGTGAACTCCTCAGACCCCCTGCTGCTCACTCACCGTCTCTGATTAACACCTGGATGAGGCGGCCGGCTCCACTCCGTGCCCGGGCCAGAAACTCCCTCAGCTCCTCTGTAACCACCAGAACCAGAAACATGGCGGGTCAGTGTAGTGCCTTCCTACCCGCCAAGGGACCTTCTGAAGCTGGATGAAGTTGGACGCACAGGTCAGGTCACCTGGACGATCTTCTTTTTTACAAATGATCTTCAATCAACGGTCAGTGACAGAGCTGTGTGTTATATAAGAAATTATATAAAGGCAGCAGTATGAAGTGAGAGTTTGGTGTTTGAGAGACTGTGTGCTATCCAAGCGAGAGGGCATGTGAGAGCAGCAAATGTGTGAGAGAAGGCTCCTGTAACTAGGACAGGATCATGTGTGCTGAACGAACCCGATCCCTCTTGCCCCAAATTTAGCAGGCACACTGTCTGGCCTCGGGTAACAGCCTGACCATCCCCCAGCATGGCCCCGGGGCCAGTTGTTTAAATCTTTTGATACAGATTTGTAAGGATTTTATTTGGGATTCAATACATAACCCTAAATCACAAGTAGACTCAAAACTCATACTCCCTCTTTTGGGTAAGGGAGGAACTGCATCACTAAATGAGGTACTTTGCTGTTATTAGTCAGTAATTTTACAGCATAACGATTTCACTCATTCATTCATGGAGATGTTTGTTGTTTCTAATATTTTCATAAATAGCGTTCCAGGTTCAGTACAAGTAAAGCTCTAATTTCTCAATGAGGCAAAATTATTTTCTGTGGTAATCAACAGCTTGATTCTGTTATAAATAAAAACAATACAACTTATTTTTGTAGGCCTATGTTCCTTATAGGCCTACTATTATTATAGACTCATTATTATGATGTTTAGCTTGATTATTATGATTATGATGTAATAATGACTTTACAAAAACACATTTCAAAAAGAAAGCGTCTGCTAACTGCTTAAATGTAAATGAAACAAAATAAATATTAGCCTAGATATTAGAACCTATGATTAAAAATTTCTCAAATGTTTTTAACATTTTCTAATTGTATTTATCATTTTCATTTTGATTGTACGGTATAGCCTACAGCAATCAGGCCTTAATTTTTTTTATGTTATTTTTTGTTTGTGCATTTGGAAATGACTATTTTCTTGGAAATGTCTATCCTTTAATATTTTGCATTTTAGCCACATTTTAAGCACAAAGTATTTGTTTCCTGTAAATGTAATTATTGCAAGTGGAATTGTTTTTAATTATTTTAATATTATATTGGATCTTACATTCACCCACTTAGTAGATTTAATAAAAATAATAAAAAAATTAAATAATCACTTGTGATCCCACTTCTTTGCAATGTATTTGACGGCTGTTTTGAACGTGCTGCAAAACGGGGGCCATTTTCGTGGACAGCTAATGTTTCAGTCGGGGTCCAGACCCAAAAAAACGGGACTGTCTCCAAAAATGGTCACCCTAACGCAGGCTAAACTAAAATGGATAGTCAACACATATTTGCTGGAAAAATTAACTAAACGGTATTTTAGATGTCTTGTTCAACATATTTATTTTTCATATAAAAGCAACAGAATTTAGATCACACTTCAGCCGCCTGCTCGTCTTGCAAAGCTAAATTAATAGTAGGCTATACTTCCTAAATACACACAAATTAAATAATTTTTCCACTTTTTGGAAAATTCTGCTAAATTACAGTTTGATTGGAAATGACAAACACACACACAAAGTTAACAAATAATATATAGCCAGCGTATACCTTTTTTTTTTTACACACATCAAGTGTGCACTGACACAGCTGATCCTTTTGTAAACTTTTTTTTTTATACACAAATTATATTATGAAGTATTGCATATAAACTGACTTTCAAAAAAAGAAAAAAGCTGGAACCTAATTAATTTAACCTCTGGGACATGAATGTGACCATGTTAGTCAATAAACCTTCTGACAACTAACATGAGAAAACAAATGAAAACACAGATTTGTATGTAACCTCTTGAAAGACGTAATTAATTAAAGTGAAATTAGCTACAATGGCACAATATTCAGATTAACATTCTCCCCATTTTCCCCTAAAAACTAGCATAAACACAATTGTTCCCTCAATAAGTGCAAAGTAACTAGAACAAAATAAAGTGAAACTTGAGAGAGGGGTGGTCATTGTATATTGTTATGAGATTTGTTTTTATAAGCGACTCAAAAGAATGCCAGTATTGCAAAAGAAAAATACATAAAAACAAGAAAACAAAACCCAGTAAAATAATGGCATAAAAGCAATTTGCACTCAGATAGAATTACACACATCAGCTATGAGCATGTCTGAAAGGCTTCAAAACCATATCTTTGGACAGTTGCATATTTAATTAAAAAAAATGTTCCACTGACATTTCTTCATTCACAAGATGCCAAATCTACAGGTGCTGAGTTCTGCTATAGTTTGATTAGCTAAGATCAGATCTGCAGAAATGTTTTACTTCTCCTAAACAAGCCAGTTTGATCAAGCACTTTGCTACAACCTCATAAACAAAACAGAAAATGTGAACAGATTACTTTACAACGTTTTACAAAAAAGTTTTAATGATACAGATATAAAATGAACAAAGAAATACAATTTGGCATCAAGGCCAATCTATTTACAGTTCAAAAGTCCTACAGTGAGCAACTCTGTGGTTGAAACTCCAAGAGAGAGGTGAATGATGCCACCTGCTGGAAGAACACATCACAGAGGCTGACCTCTGACAGCGGCCCATCAGTCATCAATTGTGGGTAACCAGAATGCCTGTGAAAGTGAGATTTTAGCATACATTTTAAGTGGTTGTCAGCTGGTGCACAGTGACTACTGCAGTATTTATACAGCCATAATCAGACATGCAGGGGAGTATGGCCCTGTTTTTGAATATTCCAAGCCCCTATTCCTCCTTTAATGATAAAGAAATAGTTCAACCAAAAATGAGACTTTTAGCCATCCAAGATGTAGATGAGTTTGTTTCTTCTTCTGAACAAATCTTCTGATTTGGAGAAATTTATCATTACATCATTTGCTCACCATTGGATCCTCTGCAGCAGGCACGTGATCAGCTAGAGACAAAGTGGGAAAATCTGACCACGCCCCCCACACTTACTATTATTATTATTTATTTATTTTAATCACATTAAAAGATATATCTTACATTGTAATAATACATTCTGTCCTGTAAAAATGAAAAGCAGCATTAATAATCATGATATTAATTAATAATATATAATAGAATAGAATACAATATGATATAATAAAAGTATTAATAGAATTGTTATTATTAAAGTGAATGGGTGCAAATATTTCAGTGGACTGTGATGTGAAAAGACAAAAGGGATTTACTTTTAACACTGGAGGAAGCATTATTATGGATTATGGACATGTATTTTGGCTGGAAGTGACAGTTTAAAGCTAAAATGCCTTGATGGACTTGTTTCTTACAATCATGCAGATTTTCACTTTACAAGACATGATGGACTTGGAGTCAATGGACTGGAGTCGAGTAGATTACTTTTGGATTATTGTGATGTTTTTATCAGCTGTTTGAACTCTCATTCTGACGGCACCCATTCACTGCAGAAGATCCACTGGTGAGCAATGATGTTAAATTTCTCCAAATCTGTTTTGATGAAGAAACACTCAGGTCATCCAAGATGAAGATGAGTTTGAGTAACTGTTAAGCGAATTTCCATAAATCCAAACAAAAAATCCAAACTGCAAAAATGCAACGATAGTAGGTGTTTCACCAGTGATTAGTGTTGGGAGGGCGTTTTGAGTGTATGCATACCATATGGAGAAAAATGTAACAAAAGTATCAGATCGGCTTATGGTTAAGTCTTACCATGTTAGAACAGGCACTGGCAAAGGTCATGAATTTGGGGTTAAATTGTAGACAGGTGACTGGACCAGTGTGCTTCCCATCAAGAAGTGCTACTTTCATTCCACTCTCAGCATTCCACACATGGATCTTTCCATCTTCTGATCCTGAAAATCAAAATGTTGAGGTGACAGGCATCACTTTCTGTAAACTAATTTCTAGTCCTTTCTGAGTCCATTGGTGAAGACTTACCGATCATGACGAACTGAGAGTCTGGTGTGAAAGAGGCCTCCAGAATGACACCTTTACTGTTGTTATAGCCCTGCAGTGAGGAAGAAAGAAACTCCATGAGACACCATCTTAAACACTAACTTTGACAAAACCTATTCAAAAAGACACTATTTTCTCACTCCAAATGAGTGGAGCACGGCTCCTTTGAAAGCGTCCAGCACTCTGAGTGTTCCTCCATTGGTGGAGACCAGAATGAGCTTTCCGTCATTGCTGAACTTGAGACCCGTCCACTCACAGGTTCGCTCATATTGTAGTTTAAAAGTGGCAAACGGACCCTGAAGCAGGAGGTGTGATACAAATTTATTCATTTTTATCATCTGAAAGAAAAATACCACTACTGCTTCTAAGATGCAGTTTTATACAATTACCTTATCAAAGGAGCGTAGGTCGTAAAGCTTGACCATCTCAGAATTCACTCCCGCAGCAAAAATCAACCCCTCCGGATCAAATGAGCACACAGGCTTCCCTTGCAGGTGCATGAGGCCCTGCGAACACAGCCAAGATTACAATCTAGTTTAGACTTACAACAAAAACACACACGGATCCAAAATAAAAAATACTGCTTACTTGACAGTTAGGTGAGCGAAGGTCCCACAGGCGAATAGTTTTATCAAGGGAGCCAGAAATGAATGTGTCGTCAACAGGAGACATAGACAAAGCAACAACCCTGAAACAGGATAAAATACACAAAAACAAGCACTATAACTCAAATGCCAATAAACAACAACAACAATATATTTAATGTCACAAACCCTCACCTCTTATTGTGTCCAGGAAAGTAGCGAATGTACTTATTGTCATGTAGGGACAGGTATCGAATAGTGTCTGTAGTACCACATTGGCAGTGAGAAGAAAATATTAATATCATGTCTAAGGAAGATTTTACAATTGAATTGATAAAATATACTGTATACGGTGTCAGATGAACAGGCTCAACCCTGGGCAAGGCAGTAGTCTGTACAGTTAACTCCTTAACAGGGCAGAATAACAGACCCTAAAAACTGTACAAACAACTACCTCAACCCAGAGCAGGCACAGGTAGACACACACCTCAGCAGTAAAGCTTTGAGCAAATCACTTAAACATAAAAATAAACAAATAAATATAAATAAACACCATAATAATAATAATATCTATCAATCAATCAATCAATCAATCAATCAATCTATATATATATATATATATATATATATAGATATATATATAGATAGATAGATAGATATCTATCTATCTATATATATATATCTACTTTATGCAATATGTGCATAAATTGGTTTCCATTCTATACAATGTATCTATTAATTGCATCTCATTTGCATATTACTGTGTTCTGGGTCAAACCATAACGAAAAAAGAAATGTTATAATGGGAGTAATAACTTGGCAACATTTTCATAAGAATATCTCATATTTCAAAGGAATACATGATCTATCATTTCTTTCCCCATTTACTTGATTTGTGTCCCCAAAATGCCTAATTAACATGATGTTTGTCCTCTACAGAAGACATGTATGAAAATTATGCACTGTTTCGTAACAAAGTCATATTCCAATTTGAAACTCTGTAACATTTTTCTGAGATGTTTATTTTCGACAAACAATTTGAAAATTCAGACACATTTAAATGACAATTACAAAACATATTTTCCTAAGAGTGCTAAATTTGATCATTGTCAATAACACTGATGTTTAAAGACCAAGGAGACAGAGTGTTTATGATCAAAACCTCCAAACATTTGATATCTCTAAAAAGCCCTGAATGTAGCATGTATGGTCTCAGAGAAATTCATTAAAATATAATGTCCTCTACAAATGACAAAAGTCTAAGCCTGGGTCCCAGGAGGGCATGACATAAATGAACGGCATAGGAACTGAAACAACTTAATATCATACTGAGACTTTATAAGGAGTCCTACCATCAATCTTGTTGGAGCTGTAGACAACAGTGTTGGCGGCATGGGTGTATCTGATGAGATCCACACCATACTTCTTACTGTAAAGCGTCCGTTTGGGTCTGATATAAAGGACAGAAGAGGAAATAAAGAAGTTAATCTGATTGCTTAATTATATACATGCAATTATGTGTGTGTCTTTATCGTGAAACACTAAATCCTAGAGTTTACACTACAGTCACAAGGCGGGCTCGGAAGGAGGCGTGGATGCTAACGGTTAGCACTGTACATTCGACTCATTTCCGCGAATCGGTTCCTTTGAAATATTTGTTTCAAAGATCCGGTGGTTCGTTTACATAATTTCGTGGTCCTTGACAACCGAACGTAGTATGTTACAATAAAGCCATACCAGTTATTAAGAGCGGTGTTTATTAAAAATTAATGTGCTACAGTTATTTAGTTACCGCCATGATTCAGCTCATTAAACATTAAGACGCTAAAACGACACTAAATAGACTCAGACGAATCGGACATTGCTACTGTACATTAACATGAATACTCTCTATGAACATTCGATCTTAATCTTTCAAATTCCACACAGGAATGCTCATGTAACCAAGATCAATACTTTAAAAGCCCGTTAAGATCAAATCAACGGGGAACACCAGCCTGTTGTAGGAAAAATCACATTGAGTATTTTATAAGCGACTTACTTTCCCTCCTGGCAGTCGTACAAGACAATCGAGTCGTCATCGCTACTCGATATTACAGTTTCGCCGTTCGAACTGAAGTCAAAGCAGTTGATTTTGTCCGAATTCTCTCGGAAAACCTTCGCAACCCTGAAACTCCGCAGCACATTGTCTGTGAGCTTCATTGTGGCCTTTCTGCCTGGCCAGGCGCTGGGGGTCGTCTAGTTAAAAACAACGAGTAGATCGGGATCTGGTTGATCAGTTTTGTGTGTTGCGAGTGTTTCGTAACAATTTTTTTAAAAGTGAAAACAGTTTTAGATATACATTTTTGTCACGTTAAAAAAGCCCGCCGACAAAATTCGTCAATGAACCGGATTTCGAAGCCGAGATGAAGCTGGAGGTAGTAAGGCGGTAAGCGAAATGGCCACCACACCTGCGGACGTTTCAGAATAAAAGTCCCATGTCAACTTGACCTGAGAGTCGAAGCCAGAGGAAGATTTTGATGTTATTTAGGGGTCTGATTTATTGTACACACTTAACATTAACCTTCCATGACGTACACGTAAAAATAATGTGAACGTCCGGTTATTTAGTTTTGATTTGACAGCTGTAACGAGGATCTGGAATTTCACATCTGCACTCTAGCTGCTGTTGTGTTTATCTGTATTTGTTGCTAGGTTGAGTTTCATATTTTCAGACGTGATCAACTGTCACATTTGTAATCAATCAATAGTACATTTAGTTTTCCATCATAATATTTGTCCTTTTTTTTTTTTTTTTTTTTTACTTTTTTGTTTGTTTGTTTAAATAAATGCAGGGTGGAACAGAAAGAGGATGTTATTATCATACTACAAGATGAATCTATTCTCTCTCCTATATGATACATTCTGCACATGGACATCATACTAGCCTCACCCAAAACCAGCCAGTGGTATAAAAGTAAGCACTGCACTGTTCTAGACAATTACACCGAGAAACTGAGCATCAAAAGTTTACCAAATACAAAGCAGACAAATTATTTTTCAGTGAATTTAAGAGCTGGATTACATGCACTTATCTTTGTTTCCTTTCTAACCAAACAAATCTACAATGGCAAGCAGTGATTCAAAGGTGAGTTCTGTACTGTGTAGACTTCTTCAATGAACATATGATAATATGAACTTGAATTTACCGACATCTGTTTTTCAAAGGGGGAAATCTGCACTGTTGGAGATATGTATGTATTCACAGTGAATGTAAGTGAGTTTGCACCAGAAGAAGTCACTGTAACCTCCACCAATAATTCAATCCAAGTATGTGCAGAAAAGGTAAGCGAAATAAATTATAATAGCAATTTTATTAGCAAGCTTTAATTCTCTCAAATGTCCTTCACTGATTTTTTCATTTAAAAATGAAGAGCATTTAATATCAGATTGGGTTTTGTTTGTGTTTTTACACAACTTCTTAATATATTCTGTCTTTTTTAATTTCATTTATTTTCCATTTTCCCTCACTGATGAGTCAGCTGGCATCAGATGGCACAATTGTGGACACTGTTTGTCAGAAGTGCCAGTTCCCTGCTGATGTGGATCCAATGTCGGTCACATCTTCTCTAGAGAAAGGTGGCTTGTTGAGTATAAAAGCCCAAAAACTAACAGTAAAAGGGTCTGCAATCATAGATTCAATCTAAGAAGTGAAAACCTAATGTATGTATGTATGAGCATTTTGGAAACAATCTGTTTTCTCATTATTGTACTCTAAATGTCATCCTTTGGATTATTAAACAAAAACAAATGTTACAATTTGTATTTGCATGTTAATAAGGTTTTTGACTTCGAAATAAATGAGGTTCATGAGTATATGCATATAAAAATGTTTTTGTTGCAACTGTCTTCAAAGTACAAGCAAACTCATTTCATGACATTTTTATATTTTTGTTCACCATTTCTTGACTCAGATATTTGTCACTGACTGAAATGACTAATAAAATTATCTGCATTTAGAAACTGAAAAATACTTCAAGTAAGTGGTATTCAGAGTGTTTCCATAGCAGCATATTCCATCTATGAATTTTATTGACCAATCCATGTTAGATTGACCCACAAAACACGTACAAGCTATACAATGATCTCTGAGTCTGTTTCTCTGAGAGCAGCCTGTGTGGAGATGAACACAGATGAAGCAGCCATACAGTCCTGGTGCCACAGGTTTTCTGCAAGGGCATTTAGGAGGGGTGCTACTTCACTCACATCACCTCCCACTCGGAAGATCGGAAGACCACACACTTCTTGAAAATGTGTTACGTCACTCTCTGTCACGTCTGTGTGCATAAATAAGTCAAATCTGCACTGTTAAGGGCCATAAATGTCACATGACAACACAACATTATGCTTTTAATCAGTGTTATTTTAGAATCATTCAAATACTATTCTAGTTTTTAGTAACATTTTGAATGTTTTTATTTTTATATTTTCCATTTTCATTTCCCACATGATTTTGTTGTGATTTTGTCAATTTTATTTTTTGTTTTAAAATATATCTATATAATTTCAATATTTTTTTATTTCAGTTTTAATGTTTAAGCTATTTTAGTATATCAAGTTAAACTAAGTAAAATAAGTTTAAGGTTTTGATATTTTATTTCAGGTATTGTTTATTTTATTCCAAGTAACATTTTTTTTTAAATTAACTGTAACAACCCTGCATAATAGTAAATAGTAAATACAGCTGGATAAAACAAAAACTGTATCATTCTAAATTTCAGTTATCAAATCAAAAAAACACTATAAATTTAAGGGATGCTTAATACCCTATAAACACAATATAAACTTGAATATAAATGTGAACTAAATGTTGTTAACTGGTGAAGGATGCTTGGTGCCAACGACCAGTTTAACCACTCGATCTGAAGATTCTGTGATCCGTGATATCTGATTTGAAAGATCATCAAAGGAGCCACGATCAGTGAAGGAGAACAGGAAAAGGACTGCATCCACCTGTTCCTTACAGGACTGAAGAGAGAAGAATGACGTCATATTTTAAACATCATATCATACCATAAAATTATGCAGAATTTGTGGATTAAAGGGACAGTTCACCCAAAATTTAAAGCTTTGTCATCATTTACTCACCCTCAAGTTGTTTCAAACCTGTATGAGTTTCTTTATTCTGTGGAAGAAAAGAAAGGACAAAAGAAGATATTTTAAAGAATGATGGTAACCAAAGAGTTGCTAGTCCCCACTGACTTCAGTAGTACTTTTGGTCCATACTATGGAAGTAAATGGGGAACAGCAACTGTTGGTTACCAATATTCTTCAGAATATCTGATTTTATGTTCCACAGAAGAAAGAAACTCACACAGGTTTGGAAACACATGACGGTGAGTAAAAGATGTCATTTTTTGGTGAACTTTATCCCCTCCCTTGGAGTTGTTGTTCAAAGCTGTTATAAATGCCACTGTTTACAGTCAAGTAACATGTTAGCAATATATCTGTCATCGTCTATTATTAATTTATTCTGCAATTAAATGTGTATTATAATAAACGTGTTATGTTGCTGGTCAACAAAAAGTAGTATACTTCAAGTTTATTTTATTAAGTATACTTAAGTAAAGTTCAAGTATATTTTTAAGTATACTTTTCTTTAAGTGAACTTTACATAATACTTTAAGTATACTACTATGTCCCTATTTAGGTTTTAATTTGTATAAATTTTGTTATATGGATATCTGAACATACAAAACATACAAAGAAAGCACATGGTATCTGCTTTTAAAAACATTTTATTCTAGCTTCATGCATTCTTTTTTTAAACACTTTAATGTGGGTAAGTTCCATAAAAAAATAAAAAAATAACATTTTGAACAAAAAGCTGAAAAAAGACTATAAATTGGATTCAGAATGATAATCAAAACGTAGATGGAGTCGATCAACACCACAAAGCTTGACTGTAATTATTACCTCTTCATCGGTTGACATTTTATTCCATAACGTTACAGTTTTGATGCTGTTTCATGTCAGATGATCGTGTTAGATTACATGTGTAAGTGTTGTTTCTTTTTCTTCTTCACTTGTGTTTTCTTTGAAATTCTGTACAAAAGATGCGTACTAGCGCCCTCTACCGTATAACAATGAAAAACGGATTCTAGGAGCACAAGTATAGTTAAAATATATTTAGACTTTTTGTAAGTATAAGCCAAGTACACTTAAATGTCATTTTAAATATATTTCTGAGGAGTAAATAAATCCCATTTCTGAGAAGTACATAAAAAGTAAACTAAAAGCATACTTTCCTATTTTTTAGTTTAAAAGAAGTATACTAATAGCACACTTGAATAAACTTATTTTTCGTAAGGGAAGTGATCTCAAGACCGCCATGAACGGGGTTGAATAGAAAATCGCTTATTTTTTATAGGTCGCAGATATGACTGGAGTCTTCATCTCACACAACGTGAGTTGAACTGGTTTTTAAACGTATTTATTAAAAGTACTATAAAAATATTTTTTTACAATAAAAAACTTAATACATGTTAAATGTGTGGTTTGTTCACCTGTGGTCTCATAGTGCATTTTGGGGAGTTCGAGGCCAGCGAGACGGGCACCAAGAGCGCTTTCCCCGACTCCAGGTTTACCTGAGATGAAGACCTTGTAGCAAACCATGTCCACATTCATATGAGGAGGCATCATTGGTGCTTCTAAGAGCCCTTAGTATATAAAAATCACGAAATGTTGCATTTTATATGTTAGCTATAGCAAATACTTATTTTGCTGTTATTTTCCAAAATGAACAAATACTGGCCTACGATAATAAACAAGTGATGCCTAACTGCTGTATCCATGGTGACCATCCTTACCAAACTTTCTCCGTTTCTTATTATGCAGTATTCTGCTGAAAAACTCTCTGCTGTCTGGACATCGGTGCCAGTCCGACGCAATTATGGATCCAGGTGGGAAAGACATTTTAATTTAGCGAAATTAGATAAATGAAAAGACGGTTGTGCTTTTTATTATGTTATATGAAGTTATTTTAGCTGCGCGAACGTGAAGCCAGCTAGGTTAACCGTCAAGCTGAAATACGTCAAAATAAAAGTCCACTACGAAAGGTCTATAATTGTGTAGCTCCAATGATACTAATATATTTTTATTTTTTTATTTCCTAATTTCCTAATGATGCGTGTCACTGATTCCACATTCTGAATAAAGACAAATAAACAAAATCTACAGGTAGCCTATATTAGTACATCATGTTATCTTTATTGAGAAGCCACAGCTCTTGCATATTACAACTGTTGGCTTTGATAAGGCAAACGCAAGAATGAATCCACCAGCTAATTGACACAAAAACAAAAAAAAAGCTTTTGGAGAAGGTGGATCCCACAGGCATGCAGCAATGGCTCAGAATGCAATGTACAGCATCATATATACAGAAACAATAGTGAGACCCCAAAAATGGCACATAGCAGTTTCGACATCTACTAACATAAAGAGAATGCTTTTCATTTGGACATACAAACTTAAAAAAGAGAAACAGAGAGATTGATCCTCTGCAAATTTGAAACTGAACCAAAAATATAGCCGTTTTATTGTAATTTCTGACATCTAATTATAAGACGTCTCAAATGAGATATCAAAATGGAGGTATGGCAATATTGCATTTCTAGAATACCAATTCATTTTCATTTTAAGATGCCTGTGAGACAACGCCTAGTTGGATATTTGCAACACAGGGCCACAGAGCCTCGACACAAAGGAGAAAAGTACAATGAAAATGTGCAGACACAGAAGACATTTACGTTGAACAGTTTTGAACTTAAATACAGAGGTTCCTTTTTAGTTTTGAAGCAGTTGGCATCCACTTTAAAAACAGACAAGACAAAGAAAAGGGTCCATACCCTCATCTTCACAACAATGTACCATTAATGTATGTAAGAGTACGTCAAAGAAGCGCCATATATGTTATCGCATTGGACAGGGACACACCTAATAATCTCACTCGACATTATCAAACAAATGGTACTCCATATTGCTTAAGAACACATAGAAACAAATTCCTCAAATAAATGAGTTGGAAAAATTGGTGCTAGTTTGCTGTTCTTATGTTATGACACAGCTAAAATTGCAAATCATGGTCTTTGCAATGTTCTTATTATGCTTCAGTACAATTCTTTGATTTGTATTGTTTTTTAGCTTAGTTTGTGGGCAATTCGAGCTGATGGGGGGAGATCCTAGAGTGGCTAACTGGGTAATCAGAGTTGTTACATGCATCTTACATCATCAGGCTAAGTTTAAAGTGTTGGGGTAGGGTAGAGTAGAGTTGGATAGACGGGTCAGGTTCAGGGTGGTGGTTGGCACCGGATGGATCGATGCTCTAATCATCCTCCTCATCTTCCTCATCGCTGTCCTTCATCGAGATGCCCTGCATGCCCCCCTCTCTGACAGAGGCAGTGGCTTCCTCCAGGATCAGCCGGTTCCGTACCGTATCGTACGCCTTGCTGTTCAATGTAGAGTCAAGAACGCCTTGCAGCCTAAAATCTCGATATTTCTTCTACAAGAATGGGAAATATCAGCAAGCATTATATGTAGTATAAGACTTATTTGCCCCTGAATATTAAAGCTAAATACCCGTATGTTAAACAAGGCCAGAAAGAATAGCAAGACTAGGGATGCAAGCTATGAAAATTCTGGACAATACGGATAAATAGCTGATATTAAAACTCAATACTAACCTATATCATCTAAATTAATTACACTGGCAGCCAAAAGTTTGGAATAATTATGATTTTCAAATGTTTTTGAGAGGTGTCTCTTATGCTCACCAAGGCTGCATTTATTTGATTAAAGTAAAAACAGTAATATTGTGAAATATTATCACAATTTCAAATAACTATTTTATTTGAATGTATTTTAAAGTGTAATTTATTCTTGTGATGGCAAAGCTGAAATTTCAGCAGCCATTACTCCATTCTTTAATGTTACATAATCCTCAGAAATTGTTTAAATATGCTGATCTGGTGCTCAATTATTCATAATGTTTTTTATAATTATTAATGTTGAACAGTTTTTGCTGTTTAATATTTTTTTTTTTGTGGTTGATACATTTGTTTTAGGATTCTTTAATGAATAGAAAGTTCACTGAACAGAATTTATATAAAAATAAAAACATTATAAATGTCTTTACTGTCACTTTTGATCAATTTAATGCAGTTTTTTAATAAAAAATATTATATATAATAAAGCAGCAAAAACTGTTTTCAACATTGATAAGAAATGTTTAAGTGATTAAATGAAAATAAGAAATAAAAAATAAAGAAATTAAGAAAAGTTTCTTGAGCACCAAATCAGCATATTAATGGCTGCTTTGCTATCATAGGAATAATTACATTTCAGAATATACAGGTCCTTCTCAAAAAATTAGCATATTGTGAAAAAGTTCATTATTTTCCATAATGTAATGATAAAAATTAAACTTTCATATATTTTAGATTCATTGCACACCAACTGAAATATTTCAGGTCTTTTATTGTTTTAATACTGATGATTTTTGGCATACAGCTCATGAAAACCCAAAATTCCTATCTCAAAAAAATTAGCATATCATGAAAAGGTTCTCTAAACGAGCTATTAACCTCATCATCTGAATCAACTAATTAACTCTAAACACCTGCAAAAGATTCCTGAGGCTTTTAAAAACTACCCAGCCTGGTTCATTACTCAAAACCGCAATCATGGGTAAGACTGCCGACCTGACTGCTGTCCAGAAGGCCATCATTGACACCCTCAAGCGAGAGGGTAAGACACAGAAAGAAATTTCTGAACGAATAGGCTGTTTCCCAGAGTGCTGTATCAAGGCACCTCAGTGGGAAGTCTGTGGGAAGGAAAAAGTGTGGCAAAAAACGCTGCACAACGAGAAGAGGTGACCGGACCCTGAGGAAGATTGTGGAGAACGACCGATTCCAGACCTTGGGGGACCTGCGGAAGCAGTGGACTGAGTCTGGAGTAGAAACATCCAGAGCCACCGTGCACAGGCGTGTGCTTTTGAACCAGAAACAGCGGCAGAAGCGCCTGACCTGGGCTACAGAGAAGCAGCACTGGACTGTTGCTCAGTGGTCCAAAGTTCTTTTTTCGGATGAAAGCAAATTTTGCATGTTATTCGGAAATCAAGGTCCCAGAGTCTGGAGGAAGACTGGGGAGAAGGAAATGCCAAAATGCCTGAAGTCCAGTTTCAAGTACCCACAGTCAGTGATGGTCTGGGGTGCCATGTCAGCTGCTGGTGTTGGTCCACTGTGTTTTATCAAGGGCAGGGTCAATGCAGCTAGCTATCAGGAGATTTTGGAGCACTTCATGCTTCCATCTGCTGAAAAGCTTTATGGAGATGAAGATTTCGTTTTTCAGCACGACCTGGCACCTGCTCACAGTGCCAAAACCACTGGTAAAAGGTTTACTGACCATGGTATTACTGTGCTCAATTGGCCTGCCAACTCTCCTGACCTGAACCCCATAGAGAATCTGTGGGATATTGTGAAGAGAAAGTTGAGAGACGCAAGACCCAACACTCTGGATGAGCTTAAGGCCGCTATCGAAGCATCCTGGGCCTCCATAACACCTCAGCAGTGCCACAGGCTTATTGCCTCCATGCCACGCCGCATTGAAGCAGTCATTTCTGCAAAAGGACTCCCGACCAAGTATTGAGTGCATAACTGAACATAATTATTTGAAGGTTGACTTTTTTGTATTAAAAACACTTTTCTTTTATTGGTTGGATGAAATATGCTAATTATTTTGAGATAGGAATTTTGGGTTTTCATGAGCTGTATGCCAAAATCATCAGTATTAAAACAATAAAAGACCTGAAATATTTCAGTTGGTGTGCAATGAATCTAAAATATATGAAAGTTTAATTTTTATCATTACATTATGGAAAATAATGAACTTTTTCACAATATGCTAATTTTTTGAGAAGGACCTGTATATTCAAATAGAAAACAGTTAGCATAAGAGACTTATTTCAAAAACATAAAAAAATCTTAATTATTGCAAAATTTGGCCACCAGTGAAATCTCAGTTTAAATGTTTCAAGTGAATTTAGCAAGCACAACATTATAATGTTCAGTATGAAAAAGTTATTAAATTATTTAAAAAATATGGTAACACCTTATTTTAAGGTGTCCTTGTTAATTGTTACTATTAAGCTTAATTCTAAGCAAGTGTTACATAGCAGAAAAGGTAATCGACATGTAAGAATAAAGGAAATGACCATGCATAATTTAATATCTAATATAATACAGCAATTATCCAATAGACCAATAATACTATAATGATAAATTTAAAAACTCAGTATGGCACCAATTTTGTCCATCACCAAGCAAGCCCTGAGTCATAAACTGAAATCTAGAATTAGATGTGTGGATTTACCTTGACTAGAACCATACCACTCTCGCTTCAGAGTATAAATACTTCCATTTAAGTTATAAAAAGAAATACCTTTACAATCCTGATGAGGATTTTGAGTTGATAGACATGAAGCTGTTGGTCCATGCGCTCAGTCAGCCAGGTCGCCAGCAGATTCATAGTGGCTGTATACCATTGCTGCAAAGAACAAAAACACAGCATTCTCCAGCAAAACACAGACAGACAAACAAACGCATGCAAGAGACCAGCATGTGTAGACAGACGTAAGTAAACCCACAAAACACAAACCTAAACACTCCGTTCACACACACACACACAGACAACTGATACCAACATTTACACAATCACACCCTCACTTAAAACCAAGGTTAGTAAACCAAGAGCCAGCAGTATGACCATTTTAAAAAACAAATCTTGCATTAGGAAATTGCATAATTCATAAACCAAACACTTAATCTGCCCTACATTTACAGCTTAGCCTGTAACCTAAGTTTCAAATGACTTGGTTATCTGAAATAAGCTTGAACAAAAGCCTTATTCTAATCAAAAGTCTTTAGCTTTTAAAAGCCATTCGAGGGCAATTAAACAGATTCAATTCATTGCTTCCCCCACCTTTCACCATTAAATTATGCTGAATGTTATAAAACAGCACTTGTGCATGAATGACTTGCTTAAAAATCACCACTGAACCCAAAAGCAGACTCTAAAGAACCCAAGTTGCAAACAAAATTAGTGCAGTCACAATCAGGATTCTCAGAAACAAACTCATAAAAAAGTGAGAAAACAGCAGGCAAAGGTGTGTTGTACTGTTATCTTAAACCATATCTACATTATGAAGATCTCATATTCATGCATATTCAGAATCACCTAAATGCTTATAGTTCAAAGAGAACAGCACATGTGTGGTTCAATGAATGATGTAAACTTCCATTTAGAAGAGGAAGTGCTGTATCCTATGTGAACAAATCAATCTCAAGGGTTTTGAAGTGGGCTATGATCAGTTCTTAAGAGGTACAAATAGCCTTTACCATTTAGCCAATCCATTTATATGTATATATAATGATATTATACACATGATTTCTTATCACTTGATATGTGATTATGTGAATTAAATCAGATTTCTTGTTGTATTAGGGTTATCTGATGTTTCGATCGGCGATTTCTCTTTACATCTGTCCACTTCAAATAGGTGGCCGGTCGGAGCGTGCAGTGCATGCAGAGAGTGGAGGTGAGTGTACAGGGCAGAGAGCTGTGTGTGCGTGTGTGTGTGTGTGTGTGTGTGTGTGTGTGTGTGTGTGTGTGTGTGTGTGTGGGTGCATGAGGTGGGATTTTTAGGAGGTGGGTCATGCTAGAAGATGTACACAGGAAGATTATTTGATTAGAACTCATGCCACTCGACAGAATGTGATCAAACAGCAGGACATTTAGAGATAAGTTCCACTTTGTCCTAGAAAGAATGCAGAATGAGTCAGGATGCTGTCATTGGGTTAGGATAACGTGAGGGCAAAGTGTTTAGAGAAGGAGAATGTAATGAAAATGATACAACAGAAATGTAACTGCATGCAACCAAAATCTGTAATACAAGTTGCATAATTAAAAAAAAAAAAAAAAAAAACACGGTTGCCTGTTCAGACAATACATGATGCTGGAAGAGAGATATTCAGCTTGGAAAATGGAGAGCTGCCAATCCTGTTAATGTTCTGGTCCCAATGTTTGTTCAAATATGTAACCCTGAATGTAAGTTTAATATACTTGTATTAGCAAGTAAAAGTGACTAATCAGTCCTGGTAATTGTTTTTGACGTACAGCCCTCAGCTGAATATTCCTTTTGACAACTGGCCTCATAAGACCACACTGAACCTAACAAATTTCCACAATTTCAGTCTGTTTCACACAACTGTCCAAGCAAGGATTCAGTTAAAACAAACAGTGAATCATTACAATCAGAAACATGCATGTTTCTAGCAGTTATTCTTTAATTTGCCAATTAACCGTCACATAGTCACTATGTTGCTGCTGCCATTCTGAATTTTGGTATTTTAATAACTGCTTTTGATTTCATGCCTCTGAGCCTTTCACTGATGGGGATTAGTTTAGACTGAATTTTTGAGAAGACATTTTAACAGAGACAAACTGAAACTATAGAGCAAAAACAGGACGAATCATGCCAGATTCAATGTGGGTCTTTGAGGTTGGATGTCAAATGCATTATCACAAACTTAGTGTGGAGGGGGAAAAAGCATAATGGACATAACAAGCACTAAATTTTAAATAAAATAATAAATAAATGAAGGCAGATCCATGCATAAGATGTGTGTCACAAATGTTCCAAACACAAGCAAGTAGAGCTGCAAAAAGTTACGTAATAGACTTCCTAACAGTCAAACAGACACACACACATACACACTTTTATCCACAATATTCTGATACATAAAACTCATTACAGTATGGTATGACACACAACTAAATATCCACACTCATATATATATACTGGGAAAAAAATACAGAAAATAAAATAATAATAAATTTGCTGACAAACCCTCACGCGCACGCACACGCACATAAGTCTCCAAGACAACCACTGGTCCACACATCTGTTACATTTCATATTAAAACATATAAACACACATGTATGCCATTGTGTAACAAAGACACATGTTCACAAAATCACAAAGGATTATTTTTCTAAATCGAACAGTGCTCTCTTATGCCCTAGGTCAGATCAGGGCCGGGTTTCCCAATAAAGATTGATCTTAGCGCTTTCTACAAGTCATTTTACGATCGTTTGTTATTGTTTCACGTGTGTTTCCCAAAAATGCACTTAACACAATCACACATAGCTGTGCTTTAAGTGCTACTTAGGAGTCGCTATCCGTTTGCCAAGTGCTGAAATGTCACCTTATAGAATGGTTCGTAATTGTAGTAGCAATATTAGCCAGCAATGTAGTATACAATATTATAATATTATATTATAATTTACCTAATAATATACTTTATATAAATATATACATATATTATAGTACTACAGTATATAATATAGAGACGTTATCGTAATATAGATGTTAGCCGGGTCCAGTACATTGCTGGTTTTCGTGCACATCAGCAAGTCACTGACAGACCCCCCCCCACCCCACCCCAAGTCTTTGAAGCATATTTCCTACATTATTTCTTTTATTAGTTTTATTTTTTATTTTTCTGTCATTTAATTTAAATGTGTGTTACTATTTTTTCTGCCCTTTTTAATTAGTTAATTTATGCAATAAAGTACAATCAAATCCTTATATTATAATCACATTGCACTTGAATAAACTTAAAGGTGTAATCTGCTGATTGTCCTGCAGGTGACCGCATAAATCTGTCTTCTTACGATGCACTTAGGGCTTTACGACTACTCCAGAGCACTCGTAGATCTACAATGATTTTCAAGTACTACTTAAGTTATGATGCTTTTGGGAAACAGACCGTAATATTAATTCCGTCGTACAATCGTTTTTTTACGAACTTCTTAGGCTTACGAAGCTTTTGGGAAACTCAGCCCAGGACAATCGCTTCGTAAGCCTAAATTTAAATTTAATTTTATTCATTGATTAAACTGCATATCAGTATGTAGAATTAATTAAAGTGTACAATTCATTTTATGAAAAGCAGTGATGCATTGGTTTTTGCAATTGCAAAAAAATTTAACTGATACTATAAGCTTGAATTGCTTTGATGGTTCGAAGTTAGGTTGTATAGTTAATTGCATGATTTTGTTTTACATTTTTGTATAATATATTACTTATTACGATCTGCCCTTTTTTCTCTGTGATGTTTTTGTGTAAGGGATTTGATAGCATTTAAAAACTTAAATTGTGTGTAATGTCACACTTTTTGGTTCAAAATAAAATCTACTTTTTTGAGAGCACTGTCTTATAAATAATCCACTTGGTGACACTTTGCCTCTTAAACAAGAAACCGCTGTGAGCATAAAGTCCAACGCACGTTAGCTAACACAACACCAGAGCACAAAGGTCCAATGCATTGTGGCTAATGAAACACCAGAGCACAGAGAGCTGGAACAGGAAGTCACAGCAATGAGACATTAGGGAGCTGACTGAAAGCTTCAGGTCATGATTGGCCTTATGTGTCTGGATGAAAGGTCTCCAGGTTTGGCACTCAAAATGTCACTTATCCCTCGTATGCCTCATTGTTTTGCCACATTTTGAATGGGCCCTCCTTTGTTAAGCACGGAGGTAACGGCATCTTACTTACATCAAATAATCTCTCTATATACACCTCCTCATTGACCTTATCTCTCAGAATGTCCTGAGAGTGACGGACAAAGGTCACATAGCCATCTGCAACGTCCATCCCTGGTTTCTGTGGAAGGGTGAAACCAGAAAAAAGTTAGTTTTGTATGGAATGATGTGAATAAGAATAGTATATTAGGGAAAGTATGTTGAATTTTTAGTACTTACAGGGACATCCACATATTTTGATGCTGCTTTCACCTGAAATAAAAAAAAAAAAAGTTTGACTCAAGTGCTTCTAGGAAAAATTGCTCTCCCTTCAAGTTGCTATAAGTAACCTTTTTCCTCTTATTTTAACACCTAATGGAATTTTCAGTGTACATTAAAGCCCATACTAGAATTTAATAAAATAGGAAAATAGGAATTCAAGAGATAATTCTTACTGTGAAGGAGAGGAAGGAGGAGAAGAGAGTTCCCTCATCGTACCTGGAGATCTTCGCAAGTAAGCTCTCCAGAATGGCCACAAACTGTTCAGGTGGCACAAAACCATTAATTCGATGACAAACAACCAACAAGAGTTAATGTCAACCATTTTCTCAAAACGTACCTTTGCCACCAAGAGTGAAATCATGTCTTTTACACTCTCTTCGATAAGATCATCGATTTGAGAGTGGTACTGTTTCTAAAATGTAAAGAAAGTTTTACATACTTAGACAAACTTATATGGTGCATGTATATAAAGACAGAGAACTCAAAAACCAAAGACGAGTTCATACAGAAATACAGTAGATGGCCAAGTTAAAATTAAACATAAAGATGCAGATGCCTATACAACCAAATTCATGATTATATGTGATTAAAATACATAAGTTTACACATTAAAATATGCAGCCTTGTAAAGTAAATATAACTATTGAGGTTGACCAAACATGAAATTGTACTTAATGGAGACATTATTACTTTCCCCATTCCAATATTCTAAAAAACACTTCTAGAAAAAAAATTCTTAACGTTCTCTAAAAATTCTTTCCTTCTTAATGTTTATTCTGAAAATGGTGTGAAATTACCAGTATAGCTCAAGCTTGTCTATCACAACAATCAGAAGTTCTGCCAATTACCTCCTGGCCCATTTCCATGGCACACAGTTTAGCAGACTGGTCCTTGGCGTCCACCATCACATTGAACATGGTGCATAAGGACAGTTGGATACGGAAATCTGTGGAACGGCTGCTTTTGGCCAGCTTAGATTCAAACGCTGCCCTGGTGCTGTTGACCAGCAAAGCATGTGAAATAAATGAGTCATCTTGCATGAAATTTCATTCTTACTTAAAAGACTTAATTACATTCTTACTTTAAATACTTTAAAATGATCAGGTATACCATCAATCGTTTTGAATCTGTTAAGTACTAGAGATATTATTTTTACCGTTTAACGCTTGTCTCAATCATGTCACTTGACATGAGCTTCATACGGTTATCCAGATGTTTGGCAAACTCTTCTTCTGGCCAATGTAGGTCCCTGATGAAGGTCTGTAGGGCATCCAACTTCCAGAACAGATCTTCTGATGTTCCCGAGCCATTGCTGCCAGGTATAGTAAGATTTTAGAGGTAAAAAGTCCAAAATATAAGGAAGATGCAGAGTATCTAAGACTTTAAGATTGCTTTATTTTAACCATACACCAACTGGTGGTCCCAAAATTTGACCCTCAGAACTGGAATGTTTAATTTAAAGGCAATGTAATCACACAATCAGTGCATGGCAAAACAATAGACAAGTGTGTTTACAAAACACTTCAATAACCTTGCATTTTTGCGTGGTTATTAAGCCTTACAGGACTGACCTGAATTCATGCATATGTCAATTTTCTCTAAAAGAGATGGGTCTTGGAATGTCATGGTGAGAGAAGGCTTGCAAAGATACAGTTGCAAACTAACAGATGGTGCTTTAACATGAAGCCAATGCTCTTAATGACATCTCTGTTACCTAGTTGGAAAATCACTATACTTTCTTAGAGTTAGTGTTTAATGTTAAAGGCGACTCTATATGCAATAAATGCAATATGATTCAACAAAAATGCAAATTCTGTATCATTTCCTCACCCTCATATCACTCCAAACCTGACTTTCTATCTTCATTGGAACACATAAACAAAAAGATGTTTTGAAGAATGCTTTTGACCATAGAATGAAAGTCAAAGGGGTCCAAAACATTGACTTTCATTGTATGGACAAAAAAACCCTTTCTATTCCACAGAAGAAAGTAAGTCAATCAGATTTGAAATGACATGATGTGAGTAAATAATTTTACCCTTTAAACCAAAATATTAAAGTTGGTAAAGGGCAAGGTCCAGTGAAAAAAAATTGAAGAAAGATCAAGCTCTCTCTCACCACTCATGCCCACAGAAACTAAAGGAGCACCCAAGATCAAAACACACCATGCAGTCGACTCTGAGGACGCTGCCATCCTGAGTAGAAAGATGTGTCAAAAGGGCCAGGGTTAAAGAGTTAAAACATAGGAGCGAATCATGTATTATGGAGACAGCCTCCATCTTGGAATTGGGAAGGCTCAAGATCAAGTAAAACTGTGCTTTAAATTCCTTACTGAAATGGGTATGATTCAGTGATCTTCTACTGCAAATATGATGTCATTCAAGTGTATATGTTGAAAACGAATCCCACTCTGATGTTTGAACTCTTTGGGTGTTAGTTGCTACTGCCTTGGATGCCAGCTACACTGAAGTAATGTCTACTTCAGAGCATCAGCTACCAACTCAATGACAGAGCTACAATCAGGCAGGGAGTTGCACCAACCCACACCCACTGGTACCTTCCACACAAAACAAAACCCAGAGTCCCTTTATGTTTAGACCACTTTTTTTTTTTTTCTCAGCTATCTCCAGGAACAATTTTCTTACCACTGACATTCTGATGATTATACCAGCTCTTTTTAATATCTACAAACCCTAATGTCCCAACATAATTCATGCAGGCACTTTTAGAAAGCACTGGCTTAAGGAATACAAAATAGTAACAAAATATTGACTTCAACAACATTGCTCAGGATACAGGTAAATTAGAAAATGAAAAACTAAAGGAACTTTCTGAACTTAACTTTCAAATTAAAACTAAACTTTTTTTGTTTTTTAAATAGTTGTTTTAGTCCATCATTACTCTTTTAGTCCAAAATTCAATGTGTGTTAACTTCAAGGCCATATAGTAGCTAATTTGTATGGATTGAATATAACTGTATTTGAATACAAAGCATTGGCTTGGCTGTAGGTTTGGGTTGCAATCCAGATCTCACCACTTCAGTCTAACCTCAATGGCATGCACATTGAGGAAAATGAAGAGCTTTTCAGTTCTCATTTCAAATAACAAATCACATGAGCCTGTCTGGAACCCTTTGCAGGCTACTTGACATGAGAATGATTCCAGAGGCAAGTCATCTTGCCCTGTAGTTATTCTATATCCAATACAAAGAACATGGGAAATCTACTATAGCCATTAATTAAGTCTTTTAACTATTGACAAGTTTAGCAAACATCTTGCAACGCAATAACACTTAACTGCCGGTATGTTAACTAACCCCAAACATTTTCATGCCAAGAAGACTTTAGAATGCATCAGATCTCATGTAAATGCATTGAATACACACTCAGAGTCATATATAGCAGCCATCCAGGACGGAGTGGAAAAGCTAGGCATTTGTGGAAGGTTAACAGATAGTCCTGCTACTGGCACGGGAAGATTTGGTACTTTGGGAATTTGGAGGTTCACATTTGGTAGATTCACATTGGGCAGATTACTTGTTAAACTCCTGCAGAAACAGACAAAAAAAGAAACAAAAAAATCCATAACAGTGGCAGTGTGGAATGCTGCAAATAAGCAATGTAAGACATACAATACAAAAAAGAGAAACTGAGAAATGGAAAAGACCATTTTTACACATAAAGAGCAGACATTAAAACTGGAGGGAGGGAATCTACAGCACATTTAAACAGAAGACCTGAGTAGAAAGAAACTTGTGGTCAATAATATAGACAACAGCACACTTATATAAAAAGTAAGTAAAAGCAGAATTTTTCCACAGCAAAAACAAACAGCAGCTTGAAAGATTTGAAGACAGTGGTGGGGTGTTACACATACAAACAGACAACAAACAAATGAGAGAAACCATACTGACATATATTTCTCAAGGGCATAAGCTTAATTGACAGAAGAGTATTCTGTTAGGCTGGGAATATTTGGGTAGGCGGTATCTCTTCTAAGGATAGCAGATTATCTAAATATTGTAATCTGTTCATTGGGAACTGGTATGAAATCATTACAGTCAACATGCAAACCAAAATCAAGCATGACAGAATTGATTAGGACATAAAAAGCATCCAGTTTAAAGCGCACAATATGAGGGTTAGTTGACAAAAAAAAGATGGAAACCTACAAGACATTGGCTGAAGTCTATCCTGATAGATTGTGGTGCACTTCCTCTAATGTTTGGCAGCTTTCTCATGTAAGGCATGGTTAAAGAGGTCACTCTAGTACTTAGATTTTTTAAATGATTTTTTTCCAGTGGTGTAAACAAACTGGTTTCAGACTTTACCTGAGAAATCTAAGTGGATGCTAAACAGTTTCATTTGATTAGCTGTATAGATTTGCAGAGAACAAAATCCATCATAGGATTGGGATATGCCTATCCCTGCTACTGTATCTCACATATATATGAGTTATTTTTTTAGAGATTTTTGTGATGTTTTTGTCCTGAAAGGCCCTGGCACCCGGTGACCACACACATCTTTGAGGAAGTGGTGTCTTACTTTACAGGTTCCCATGACTCCCGCTCAAATCCCCTGTGAATGGACTGAGCGATGGAGGACTCCATAAGATCCACATATCGCACCACAAGAGGGGCGTACAGGTCCTGCAGATGTTTGTGAAACTTTCCGTTACACAGGTGATCTGTAAAAACAGAAAAATAGTAGGTTATGACAATTTTGAGAGTAACATACCCAACTTTTACATTAAAATCTCTATTTTAATCAGAATGAGAGTACTTTGCAGTACTCATAGATGACAATCATTTCAGAACTATTAACCAAATATTGTAAGAAGTGCTTACAGTCGGTACGGAGGAAATCATTTAGAAGCTGAAAGAGTGGGAAACTATCCCAGCTCTCGGGGGACTGGATCTCAAGAGCAGCATCCATTTCAACTCCATAGAGCGACAGGAAGTTCTCAGCGTGCTCCACCATCAGGTCTGACCACCATGCAAAGGCTGACAGTCCAGTAAAGGAAGAAAAAAATGGAAAAAGAAGCAGAGAGTTAGAAAATAACAAGTGTATTAGGTAATCTCAGGCAAGAAAAACTGTAAACTGGTTAAGTGTCTGCCATATGGTATTTCACATATTCACTTTGTACATTTGCTTCTAAATTAATGGCTCTTCATTTGAACAGTAAGAGTTCAAATGAAGAGAAGTAAGAGTTTTGGTCTGAGTGATTCATATTTTGCTTCAGCATTTAAGGTCATTATGTTAATTAAATAGATTAATTAATTAATAGAGAGGCTTTCAAGTAACCAGTTTACAAGGGTTAAGGTGATCAATTTATCACTATGGAGTTTAAAACTTACATTAAACCATTTATAAATTTGCAACACAGAAAATTCTGCTATATATTTTCCAAAACAAAGTCTAAATATTATGAAAAACATTTCACCATAAGAAGAAATTTATGAATCTTCTATAGAAAGTTGCATATCTTAAGAATTCTGAAGCCCTCTAAAGGAAACATGTTAATCCAAATAAGAGAAAAATTCAAACTCATTTAATAAGAGGGCCTGTCATTCAAATCTAAAACATGACAATACAACTTAAATCTTGTGTTGCAAATGTTTGCATATTTGTGACCAGAGGTTATTTTTTCTATATCGGGACAATTGCATGTGGAGTCAAGATGCCAGAGGAGGTGCAGTTCTCATGCAAGTGAGGTAGAAATCCCTGCATGCTTTTGCCCTCCAAATGGAAGATGTAGTTCAACCGTTCACATCACTGCATCCCTACCCTTCGGGATGGGGATGTGTCTTGCGATCATGCAACATTGCCATCTCTGATACGGCAAAAACGGCAAGCAAGCAGCAGACTTCTTTACTTGGCAATGCATATGGTTCGACTGAATATTTTTTATTTTAATCTCTTAAAGTGACCATACATTTTGGGCCTGTAGTTGGGTAATGAGCAGGAGTTTCTGAGATCAATCAGGCTTGCTTGCAGTCTTGGCATAAAACACTTTTCTTCTAATTAAAACAACCAACCAGTGATAAACCCATTCAGGGGATTGATCAGCCTTTGTAAGAGGCTTAATCCTTCTCTTTGGTTGCATGCTATGTCATTTTTTTTTTACCCCTCTAAACCCACAGTTTCAAAGAGCCTTGAAACATTTCCCCTAAATCCGTTCTACTACAAAGGGATAGCCAGCTCTAAAACCAGACTTACCACACAACTTACCTGCAGGCTTTATAATTAACACTCAAAAAGCTACAATGGTCATAATATTGCGACCAACAAATATAGCATTTGCTAGTGTAGCAGGGGAACGCATATGGCTGATCTTAACCAGACAGACATGTATAAAATGGGGTTAGAGAGCAATAAGAGACACCAAATCCAAGCAACCCATGAATCCTTTCCCAAGGCCCTTCTTGCTAATCTGGAAGCACTGGGTAGGTGTTAACATTAACATCCTATTTACTAAATGCAAAAATTATACTGTGAAATAAAATCAGCAAGAGTGGTCCTGGGAAGAGGGCTATGAAATTGGTTTGGTCATTTTGAAGGATTGTGAAGTCCAATAACACTAGCAGAAGGGAACACGTATAATTGGGAAAAGTTAGGGTGACACAACTAGCGTGGCAGTGAGTTAATGTAAACATTCCCCTGGAAGCAAAGGAATCATTGAGTACTGACCTTGCAGGTCAGGGACACAAGCCTTACAAGTTTGAAGGGAGACTTGACAGGCACAATGCTGAGGAATTAAGACGAACCCATGTAGGATGCGGCAAAACATTCCTTCACGTTGTGAGGAATGGGACATTACAGGGGAAGGGAACCCTTCATAGCTCATGCACAAGCCAGTAAGGGGCTTTTTTCACTGCATTAATTTTGACCACATACCTCTTTTCCCTGCAACAACACCATGGAGTGAATGGTGAGGAAAAATATGAACATGTAGAGAGTGATGTGTGTGCAAAGTATTAAAGTATGCACAAAATATTGATTATAAACAAATTTTCCAAAAACCTTTGGATAAAAAGTCACAATTGTGAGATTTAATTCAACTGGATGAAGTCGCAAATACGTTTGGTTGAAATGGCCTTCCATGGTTTTATAGTATGATGCCACCAGTTGGGCAGTGAAGTTCAAGCATTGTAGTTTTACAAAGTAAAATGTAACAGTATGATCTACAGATGGTTCTATAATGACTTGGTGCCAAATGTAAAATATTTTGCTCATTTGTGTATCTTGATCAGTGCATGAGGGGTGGGGTGGGGGGGTTGGGGTATTTAAAAATTTCTCAGAAATCAAAGAGACCAGCAATTTAAGTTAATTCTATCATGTTCGTCTTGCCCCATACCACCAAGACATAACAGAAAAGCCCTTAACTGTGTGAATCGACATGCTTGAGGGAAAAGGTACACTATGTGATGACAACTTAAGAAAAAAAGAAACATGATACTGTACCGACTGGTCTCCTGTACTTGTGACCGCAGCCTGTTAAGCATATTCAGAAAGATACAGTAAATCTATAAATCTCAGGAAGACCATGGATTACCTAATACTTTAAATTCCATCTTGGAATAATTCTAATTATGCATTTGTTCTTGGAGTAGTAAATGCTGAAACATCTTAAACACGTACTTGGCTATCTATTCACAATGCATCTTTGGTTCTATTTAGTTCTTGGCATTCCAAAGGAAACTGTCTAACATTCAGAACACAGAAACTATCTGTATTCTGAGGCTTTCTTTAGAGTATAGATCCAGGGAAAGTGGTTTAGAGACCTGGATCTCACGGGAGAGTGAACTCTTGCTGTTTCACTAATTTCCACTAATACAAATTGCATTGTGCAAACTGCACAGCTGCCTTTTTATTATTAGAGAGGAGCCACTGGCCATTCAAATCAGCCCTATTTTGTACTAAAGAAAAAAAGAGTGAACATGAGGGAAATAGAGAGTAAGAGTCCAGTCTCACCTCTGCGTGATGGTCCTGGTTCTGATGTAGAACCTCAATGACTAACTCTGCCAGGCGGATGACATGCTCCAGTTTTTTAGCAGGCGTAGCTAGGTTAGCTACATTCTCTGGAGCAGAATGGTGGAGAGAAGAGGGATGGTTAATATTACAGTGGTTGATTATTATATCTATTCTATGAATCTCTGATGTCATGGGCACTACAATGCAGTCTGAAGAAGCTAAGGTCATAAAACTGAGCATGCAAAATGACAACACTGTTGATGACACTCATAACACTTCAAGAAAAAAAAAATGCCTAACTGGTGTCAGAGACACTAGAATGTAATCTGTGAAGTAAAAATATAATTTGGCAAGCTTACAACTAAATTGGGGTTCAAAAGTCTGAGACCATAAGTGGTTCTAAATTGCTTTTTTCCTAATTAATATATATTTGTATCATTACTAACTATATCATCAGCATAACAGTTTAAGTAAAAATAAAAAAAATACAATTTCATAGCATGCATGAACTCCACTACTTTGTGTAAAACCTCATAATCATGTGCTCCAGGATCATTTGAGAATGTTTCAAAGAGTATCTTGCATGTCAGTGTATTACAAAACTTCTTGCAGAAGAAATACAGAATTTTTACTATGCTGTATTTACATCATAACTTTTCCTAAACCCTAACATTTTAAATTCAGGTTTGAATTTTAGATGTTTATTATGGACACAGACTTTTGGACCCCACTGTAAATACATTTATACTGACACTGTATTTTTATGTATCTAGGTAAATTCCTAATAATGGGTAGGACTTCTCATGGCTGTCTAGAATTTAAGGCCAACACATGAGAGAAAAAGCAGACCAGACTGTCAGACATATGCAAAGCTTTGATGAAATGAGAACATCAGTACACACAACAGTGTTTCTGGTTTAACATACAATTAACTTTTATCTGAACAAGATGAAATGAGTAAGACAGAAAAAAACAGTTAAATAAATAAAATAAACTACCAACCAACCCAGCAATGCTGAGGTCTCTAGTAAAGGAGAAAAGAAAATCTTTCATTTATTGACTGAAATGCTACTTCAGTCATGAAGGATATTACTTATTTATCATTTCGTCTGACTCTTTAATCTTAGTGACTAGAATGAACCATGCCATTGGTTTATCGGTCTGTTAAATTCATGGGTTATTAATGGGCTTGTGGGGCCCTGTACTGAAATTTACTACACTGTGAACCATTAGTATCTGATAGAAGCCATGATGTCATCAACAAAACATGATAAAGCAATGACAATGGATTTAATGATAATCTATGATTATCATTATCCAAATTTCATACTTTATCTATTTTCAATGTGTCTAAAATGTTCTGGACTGGGAATTAAAGAAGCAAAAATATCTTAAACTGGTGAAGATTTAGAGAAGTGGTTCTCAGCTGGTGGTTTGTCACACAAAAACAGTTTGCAGATTTGCATCAAAACCAGCTGAGTACTACTTTTTAGAAAATCTGTTATTGTCAAGATTTAGATATTCTTCAGTTACAAACTTATTCCCAGTACTTTAGTGAGAAACATTTGGAATAGTTCTACCCTCACATTTTAACACATTGAAAAGACTGCCACTGAAATATTTGTGAAAGATAGTATTACTTCTTGTAAGTCTGCATAAAGTAACTCCATCAGTCTGACTGTTCAGTGCTAAGAGGTTCCGCTTCTATCTAAAGTCATAATATAACACAAAATAAGTTTTTACCCCAAATCTATGCACATATTTATAGAAGAATACTATCTTCACAAAAAAAAAAAAAATGGATTGCACAAGGGGGATCCTTGTGTTATGGTGTTTACAGGACTTTCAGACCAACGAAATTTTCCCTGTAAATGTGTCATGTGCATGTGCCAGACAGCGGATGACGTCAAAATAGCTTCACCTGGATCCTTCTGATCCTTTAGAGTTTTCTCAACGAGAGAGAGAGAGAGAAAGAGAGAGAGAAAGAAAAAGAGAGTCAGAGCAACATAAGGAGAGGGAGAAATAAGGGAGAAAGAGAAGGGAGAACTGGGGGAGGAAAAATAATTATTCCTCAAAGTGGCATGTTTTAGCCCAAAGTCAGTGCAGCATCCCTGGTCATTTCACTCTTGGTCGCTCTCCAGAGAATTATTGTATATTTGATACAGAATAATAAAAAAACAATGGCAAACAAACACACATGTAGATAATTACCTGGAACAACAAGAACAAAAACACATAGCAAAGTAGCGACTGAATGACACACTGAACAAAGAGACAATAGCCATTGTTCGGTTACATGACAAATCGAACACAGTTGTAGTAATCACGAGCAAGACAGACTTGTGATGTTGGAACATGTAAGTCATAGCTCGTACACGTGTTACTAACTCCTGCTCTCCCAGTAGCTCAGGCACCTGTTGATGTGTCTGGAACCCCCCAGTGAAACCACCTACCACACCACAGTAACGATATACACAGTAAAACAGCGAGCAAAGTAAAAATGCATTCAAGTTACAAACATGAGCTTCAACAAACAAGAGGAAGCTGAACGGATGCATCAGTCATGTCGTATTACAAACAGATGGAACATCTCTGCCAAAGGAATTGGAATCTAAACGTTACGTATCGTTCTCTACTCTGTGTCTGTCATCTGTATAAAAATGGCAAAACAGAAAAGTTCCAAGAAGGACGTGACATGGAGGATTGAGCTGATGAAAGAGAGGTAAAGAATGAGTGAAGAGTGAGAAGAGGGTGAGGAGTTGTTACTCACGGATGGTTAAATCCATCACTTGTGTAGCCAAGGAGTAGACAGGATGATCATACATTTCCCTCTTTTTTCCTAAAGAAAAGGAGGATTCCAGCATGCAAGAGTTTGGGATCAGAGGAAAGGGGGTCAAGGGTTGAATATGGTGAAGGGATGTCTTGTGTTAAGGGAAGTTCTCATCAAGAAAAGTTTTTGCAGAGGTCGGATAATACAATGTGATTTGATGGTTAAAACCCTTAAACCACAATCACCCTTAAAATCTCACTTAGAGACACTTTTAAAGGTGCACTACCCTTCAAACGTTTGGGGCCAGTATTTATTTATTTTTTTTTAAATAATTAATGCTTGAATTTAGCAAGAATGCATTAAAAGTATCAGTTTTATTTCAAATATATGATGATGTTCTATTTGAACCTCTACAAAAATATTAAGCAGCAGTGTTTTCAACAATAATATTAAGAAATGTTTCTTAAGCATCAGCATATTAAAATGATTTCTGAAGGATCATGTGACACTAAAGACTGGAGTAATGGCTGCTGAAAATTCAACTTTGCCATCACAGGAATAAATTACATTTGAAATTATATTAAAATAAAGTTATTTTATACGGTAATAATACTTTACAATATTACTATTTTCTGTATTTTAATCAAATAAATAAAGTCTTGGAAAGAGACTTAAAAAAAATTAAATTACATAAACCCGAAACTTTTGAACGATAGCGTATTGTTCACCCAAAAATGAAAATTCAAAAAAGTCATTTGAAACACATAATTTTATGCTGCTTCTTTTGTCAAAACTTTTCAGAGCAGCCAGCCAATTTTTGTTGCATGGAAAAGAGCTGCTTAGTCCGCAAAATATCTGCTTTGTGTTTCAGTGAAGAAAAGAAAACCATATACATTTCAAATTATATAAATGACATGATGAAATATTCATATTTGGGTGAGCTGTTCTTTTAAGGATATTGTGTCAATATCAGCCAAGGCCCATTAGAGAGGCACTGATACTGTGTTCTAAAAGATTGCCAGCCATTTGGCTCTTGTGTCATTGGTTTGTCACCCTGTTCGAAATAAGCAACAGAACAAATGATTTGATGAAGTAGAGGGTATTCCTTCAGAGAAACAATTTAAAAATGATCTTTAAACATCTAAACACAAAGATTCTCTTCAAAACCAGCACACAATGCCTTTTAGTTCTCTTCAAACAGACACCTCTCCATATTGCCCATCTTTTGCTTCTTTGTAATCCTCTTTCACGCTTGTTGCCCAACCTGGCATTGTTTCATGGATGCTTCCCTCTTCATCTCATTGCTCTTTCCCCCAACCTGTTTTCCTCTACTGGTCTCTTCATCCCTTCAACCGCTCCTTCCCACATACTTAATTTATTTCACCGCAAGATCCGTCCCCATGCCTACATCCTCCCTCTCATTTTCCTTGTTCCTTTTCCTCCTCCGTAACTATTTCTCTACCCTGATGTAATTTATCATCCTAATCTGAGCCATAATACTAGAAAAGAGAATGTGTGGAGACCATTTGAAAAATGTCCAATTTTCTATGTTATCGCAGCAGTAAGAAGCTCTTCTTTGTGTGGATCTGAATGCATTTTTACACAAAGTCCACAAAAGGAGAATGGACAAGACATTTAAACCTTTCTTGAAAAGACAGAGAGAAACAAAAGCAGTAACTGCCTTAGAATAAACAAGTATATAATTTTAATCAAGACAGATGCTGTGCGATTCAAGAATGTAGTCTAGTGTGCTACTGTAAAATAAAAAATAAAAAATGTCCATGTATATACAGTATTTACCTGCAAACCAACACAATACATAAACAATTTAAACAGAAGCTTAATTACCCAAACCTAAATTTCTTTTCCTTTCACAAACTGAAAGCAGAAGAGTAGATTATTTACTCAAAGCACATTAGCTAATTATTCAAATATAAACCACAGTTTATGCATTAAATTGATATAAATGAGTAAAAAGTAAAAAAAAAAAAAAAATACAAAAGTTCCCTTCTGGATCAAATCTTTGCATGGTTAAGTGCTTTAAAATCATAATGCTGTGAAAGAAGGGGGCAATGCTAGTCACCTTCCTCTCTGGCGTATTCAGTGAT
The DNA here is from genome assembly GCF_018340385.1 of Cyprinus carpio. NCBI lineage: Eukaryota > Metazoa > Chordata > Actinopteri > Cypriniformes > Cyprinidae > Cyprinus > Cyprinus carpio. The sequence continues at coordinate 25,148,641 of NC_056577.1, read as the reverse complement.
GCGCTGGTAGTTAATTTGAGCTGCTTGCTCTAAGCATTTACGAATGACAGCCTTGACCTCCTCCTGCGGGACTGGGGTCACAATGTCCTTCATAAGCACCTGTGAAAAAGCACAAATCCAAATTTGTTATCTAGTGACAAATTTTGTTGTCCTAGTATGAATGAGTCATACTTTTTTTTTTTTTTTTTTTTTTTTTTTGTGAAATGATGCGTGGCAGAACAAGTAAACAGAAACAGGCGGTGCTGAATAAAATACCATCAATTGCCTCCTTTTACCTTCTATTGCTGCTACTCTGAATCAATATAAGCAATGTTGTCATTACCCTCTCCAGCAAAGACAGAGTGGCTTTCAATGCTCCCTCAGGGCGACCGAACGGAAAGCAATACCTACAACAACAAAAATGACATTATGGTTGCAGAAAATCCTATACAATTATATTTTTGCATGTAAAATCAGTGGTTCTCAACAGGTGGGTCGAGACCCAAAAATGGGTTATGGACAGCAAGGTAAAAAACACAATGCTAAATGTGAATAATACAATATAACTAAAATGCAACTGTTTTCAAGAAAATACAAACTGCTTCCCATATCTTTTATGGCTGATGTCAGTAAATTCAAAATCTTCAGTATTTGTCTCCAAATGAAAACCAAAAACAAAACCGTACAAGGTAAAAGACGCATTGAGCAAAATGAAACCACATCCATGTGTCTAGTTTAAGTTTAAGTTATACTTTATTCTAGATTGATTTGAACAGGCTGTAATTATCACATTGATAAGCTTATGCACATAATGACTGTGCACTTGTCATATTCAGCATAATACATTATTTGGCTCAGCATTTGCTCCATGCATTAAGCTGAAAAATCACCTCTGCTGCTGTTTATGCATTTACAAAACTGTCAGTTTCTCTACTCTGACTAATAATTTGCAAATTGATGGGCCTATGCAGTCCATGGTGATATTATTTTTAATATATGATGAATATATGACATTTTTGTCTACTTTTGTGGACTTAAATTTTTAATAAGGGGTTGGATTGCCACTCAATGTCAAATATAAAATCTGTATCCTGAAACAAAACCAGGAGAACTTCTGATGTACTTCCTGCTATAATACAGCTTGTGAAATGTTCAATAAAGGCCTTACGTCTACATACTTATAGCATACTTATATACATACTCACCTAAAGTTTGTGATCTGATTCTCCAGAAGGACACGTAATCGCTCTTTGATTTCCTCAAAGCGTTCTTTTTCCTCCACCTTTACTGTTCCAAGACCATCAGGCCTATTTTACAAGCAAAACAGGGTAATTTTGAGCCAAGACAAAAGAGATACAAATCTAAAGAAAGTCCTCTACATAATTGCTTTTTAAAGCTCTGTATATTTTCAGTGAAAGCAAATCAAACCACATTAACATTTCAGTATGCAGTATATCACACTTGTAACAATAAAATACAGGCCTGGCACACTGAGTCCAGAAAGAACATCTAACCAGAAGCAATGTCTGACTTTCTTAAATCTAATACGCTGGCTATAAATGTATTTGTACCCAGCAGATGGGACCCTGTTGTGATACTCTTGGGGGACATTGATTCCAGCCCAATTTTTTTATTTACAGCTATCGATGTTACAATACTCTACTTGAGAAAACTATTAAAATATATTTAATACACACTCAGCTGCAACACAATAATAAATATACTTTCAACAAGTCAGTGGGAAGAGAAACCTAAACTAAACATGCTGTACAAGTGCATTCAGGCTTAAATTCAATGAATTTAAAATTGATTCTACTTATTTTCTTACAGGATACTGGTCTTATTGTCAAAGTAAATATATCACATTATGCAATCTTATGCTGAATTTAAAGGAATAGTTCATTTTGGCCTTTATCCACCTTTTTCCTAATGAGCCTACTGCATTTTTAGTTATGGGAAGCACTTCTGGTTTGGGGAAGTTCCATGCAAAAAGACTGAAACAAATCATTTCAAATTATAAGGTTGTGCTACAAATATCTTTATATGTCAGTTTGACTGAAAAGGCTGTACATTTTTCTTCATGTTTTATTTTCAGATGCCAGGAGAATAACGGAATGCTTGGTATTTTAATATGACACAGTATAACAAGAATATCTATGGCAAGAGCACTCTTCAGTCAGTTGCATTCTTTTCTTCATTATTATTTTTATTTTTCCTTTATATTCCACTGCAACAATGAGAAAAGACAACATATACTGCATATTTGTGGTCTGGTCTCCCAATTGAATTCATGATATATCCTATGAATAATTCACTGGAATTCACCAAGAATTTCTTATTTTTATTCCAAAATCCTCATGTCTCTTTCCAGGTTTTCACTAAGATGGTTTAAGAAGTAATTATCCCCCTTTTCAATTCATATAAGAAGTGTTTACTGGAATGTTTCTGAAGCAGGTAAATACAATATTTGTTATCTGTCAAAATTATGGGAATCACAAAAAAAGCCTTTTTTATATTTTGGGTGAAAGACTACTACAGTAGACAAGCTGAGCTGTTTAATCCATTTCACTCGGTGTGAACTGTGTACTGTACAGTGTAGAATAAGATGCTGTTGATATGAATATATGCTTGATAAGCCCTCTTACCTTGTGCTTTCAGGGGCCAGCTGTGTTTTACATTTCCTTTTTATTTTTGAATCCTTTTTCCCTCCAGAGTTTGAGCCAGCCCCCTGTAACTCAGACCCCCTCTGACTATCAGGAACATGTAATGAATGAGCAACACAATGAGATTTGGAAAGTAAAATAACAAAAAAGGAGAATGGAAAGTGTAGTGGCTGAAAGAATACTGCTGAGGTTTGGAAAGTGGAAAAGAAATGAAAAATGATTGCGAACAGAAGACACAACAAATCAAACAAAATTTGGCAAAATTATAAAGAACATTCACAGGGAAAAATATAATAAACACTAAAGAAAAACTATGCTGATGACTTGCAAAGAGCCCTTGTTGTCCACCCTCGTTCCTGCTTCCATGATCCGTATCTTTTCCGATATCTAACATCCCAGTAATGTGGTGTATCTGAATGCGGGGCTGTACCTGTTGCCGTGAACATGGGAGGCACAAAACGCGAAGCTGTAGTGCAGCAGCGTCGGGTCAATCATGTGCCCGGCATCTGCCCTCTCCAGTAGGTCGCCAAGATAACACAGATGTCTGTGGCATCCTCTCACCCCATTCCGAGCACAGTATTCATCCAGAACAAACACCTGGCCAGGGCTAAACCATCCCTACAATTCCAGCAAATGGGTAGACAGTTTGGAAATGATGTTTACAGTTGTTTTGCATTTAATTCAACCAAAGAAAAAAAACACTTACCAGACATGCAAAGTTGTCATTTAGCCTGTGGTCCAACGTGAGCCTCTGCACGATCTCGAACAATGAGGCATGATCAAAGCTACATGGGTTAGCTGAGATAAACTCATCCATGCCGTGCTTCTGTGCCCTGTCAGCATCTATTCCAGCCATTCATGGGGGAGGAAGGGACAGGGGGTGGGTTCAAGGAAGAGGAAATTAGCAAACAGCAAGGAAAATGATTTGTTCTCCTCCCAACACAAAAAACGAAACACCTATAATGAGTATTCTATGGCAAATCAAGGACATTGAGCTTTCACATTGTCAACTTGCAGCAAAAGTCAAGCAGAGTTCAATTGGACCTAGCAAATGTGGAACTGAATGGTAACCCTCAGCTCACATTCATTCTGAACGTGCATGCATGAGCTGATCTGGGCGCGGTCTCTTCCTGTTCTCTCAATCAAAAGCTTTTCAACTTAAAAGCCATCAATGGCTTTGAGCAAGTGGCGCAAATCCAAATGATGAATTGTATGGCGTTATTTCCCTGTCAAATGTCGAGAGCGCATTATTGTAGCGCGAAAGTACATTAATATAATGCGCGGGCGCGAATCTCTCTGCTCGCGCGCGGGAACTGGGCGCACGCTCTCAGATACACATTGCTCTTGTAAGAATTTTCTCTGGGCTCGCTCAGAGAGTATGCCTGCACTTAAAACATGTTCAGTGCAATCGCGAATCTCTCCTCTTCACTTAAAGTAAGCGTGTATGTGCTTAGACTGTGTCCCGAGCGTTCACGCACGGCCAAGTACTCTTCTCTTCGATTTCTTTCTCTTTGCTCTTGGCATAAACACTGTCAAAACGGCAACAACCAATCAGAAATAGGCTTCCACGACTGACCAATGAAAACGCGACATCGTACATGGACTCTTATTGGTTGATGGGCATTTCGGCTCTTTTTCATGAGCAGGCTCGTTTGACTCAGCTCACTGAAAAGAGCCGGCTCTTTTGGCTCACAAACGGCTCTTTAAAAAACAATAATATTTTGACTATGATAGGTGTGAAAGCAATTCTAATTAAATTATTAAATGAAATCATACTCACAATGTCTCACAATTTCTTTAAAAATGCATTGATTTGTTATGAAAAAAGAATACTATTAAACATTTGCATTTAAATTACAACGTTTTAATGTATAGAAACAACAACATTATAAAACAAATACAATCTGAATCTGAACAACAATAGAACCCATATTAAAGAAAAATAAATAACTTAAAGGATTAAACTGGTCCCTCTTTTTTGGCATGTTATATAACCAGCATGAATCTCACTAGTTATGTTTTGTATAACTAGCATGAACACACACACACACAATGCTGATCATATTTTTTTTTATGAGAGATTTGCATTCAGAAATGCAAGCTGCCTTACTTTCGAGGGGCTGATGCGGTTTCTTCTCCGAGTTTGACACTGTGTGTGTGGTGTGTGTATGATGGCTCGGCCCCTCCTTCATGTCATATAATTGGTTGACACCTCGTGTATGATTGACAGGAACAGAATGTGAGGCTGATCAGACAGTCGAAACGAATATGTGCGCCTTTAGGACTATACAATATTTTTTTTTGTTCTTTGAATTAGTCAATTATTTTAAATAAAATAAAATGCATCCATTATTTCATTATTACATAATGATTTATGTAATAATGCGAGCCAGCTCTCGTCGTTCACCTACAAGAGCCGGCTCTTAGAGTCGGCTCATTCGCGAATGACCCATCATGGAATAAGTTCACTGAAGTTCAATCAAGACGAGCCTAGATGGATCCGCCGAATCGACGATCTCAGGTAACCAGTTTTATTTGTTTTTATGTTAAATATGTCAAATGTATCTTAGAAATGTCTGGGAAGAGGGCGATTGGATTATTTTACATATAAATTACCTAGACTGTCAACCACATTGTTCACACTACGTGCCATGCCCATTGAAGGTTCAATTTTTTAGAAGAAAAAAAAAACAGTGCGTGATTGATTATAACACTCAAGGCTGCAATCCGCGATAAAGAAAAACCATTGCAGATGACACTTTTCATTAATTTCACATCACTTCATTCGTGACAGCCATAGATAACATAATTTTACTGGGTCATTTTCCCCCCTTATCTTATTCCCCCGAAATATTTGTTTCAATTTAGCAGTTGATCTCGCTACGTACTTAATGTTTAATCACTGGTGTGATTGCACGAGACAATGTGTTAATTATCAGACGTAAAATATTATTTTTGCCTTTTGGAATCGGCTTTCAAATATATTTGGCTAAAAAATCTACCCTTCAATGGGCATGGCACGTAGTGTGAACAATGTGGTTGACAGTCTAGGTAATTTATATGTAAAATAATCCAATCGCCCTCTTCCCAGACATTTCTAAGATACATTTGACATATTTAACATCAAAACAAATAAAACTGGTTACCTGAGATCGTCGATTCGGCGGATCCATCTCGGCTCGTCTTGATTGAACTTTAGTGAACTTATTCCATGTGTTCCATGTGCGGTTCAATATCAACCAATAAGATTCCATGTACGATGTCGCGTTTTCATTGGTCAGTCGTTGAAGCCTATTTCTGATTGGTTATTGCCATTTTGACAGCGTTTATGCCAAGAGCAAAGAGAAAGAAATCGAAGAGAAGAGTACTTGGCCATGTGTGAACGCACGGGACACAGTCTAAGCACATACACGCTTACTTTAAGCGAAGAGGAGAGGTTCGCGATTGCACTGAACACGTTTTAAGTGCAGGCATACTTTCTGAGCGAGCCCAGAGAAAAATTCTTACAAGAGCAACGTGTATCTGAGAGCGCGCGCCCAGTTCCCGCACGCGAGCACAGAGATTCGCGCTCCGCACATTATATTCCGCGCGCGAGCAGAGAGATCCGTGCTCGCACATTATATTAATGTACTTTCGCGCTACAATCATGGGCTCTTGACATTTGACAGGGAAATAACGCCATAGAATTGCAGTTGTAGTTTCTTTCACATGAATACAATAGATTCTGCCATTCGCAATTGGTTAATATCACTCATTTCAAGAGAGAAGATGGACTGTGTGCTCGTAAAAATACCAATGCCAAAAAAGAAATCGGGGTGATATGTTAGCCATCTTTGATTGAATGTACTCAAACGTTATCTTTAAGATAATATTGAAAGACCCCATGAAATGACATTTGATTAGAGAGAAATATGTGAAATGCAGCATATTTATAGTCCTTTTCTTCTACAAAAAAAAAATATAAGAATTTTTGGAAAATATTTACTAGCATATAAACTACCATTCAAAAGTTTGGGCTAAATAAATCTTTTGAAAGAAGTCTCTTAAGCTGCCTTTATTTAATCAAAAATACAGTAAAAACAGTAATATTGTGAAATATTTCAACAATTTAAAATAACCATTTTCAAGTTTAATATATTTTAAATGTATTATATTTCAGTAACACTTTACAATAAGGTTCCATTCGTTAACGTAAGATAAAATATTAACTAACATGAACAAACAATGAACAATACATTTGTTACAATATTTATTAATCTCTGTTAATGTTAGTTAAAGAAAATACAGTCGTTCATTGTTAGTTCATGTTAATTCTCCGTGCATTAACTACTGTTAACAAGCACAACTTTTGATTTTAATAATGCATTAATAAATGTTGAAATTAACATTAGCTAAGAACTTATTAACCTTATTGTAAAGTGTAACCACTATTTCTGTCTGAAATCATTCTAATATGCTAATTTGAAGCTGAAGAAACATTTCTTATTTTTATCTCATTTGAAAACAGTTGCTTAATTTTTGTTGTTAAAACCATGATAGATTTTATTCAGGGTTTCTTTAATGAATAGAAAATTCAAAATAACAGCATTTATTCGAAACATAAATCTTTTGTAACATTAAAAATGTCACTTTTGATCAATTTAGTATGACACTCTTGAATGAAAGTATTTAGACAAATAATAATAATAATAATAATAATTCCTACTGATCCCCAAACTTTTGAATGATATTGTTAATGCTAAAAGAAATGACATAAAAGTCACAAAACATTTTTTTTTAATTTCATGGGCTCTTCAATATGCTCAGTGTTCTAGGCTAAATTTAATCAAAATAAGTTAAATAGTCTGTTCGATTTCCTTAGTCCTATGCACATATATTTGTTGGAGAAAGTAGTAAAAGAAAAGTTATTCCTAAAAAACTGGCCCCTTGAAGAATTACATTATTAGCAACAGAATGATAGAATCTAAATCTGTGCAGTGATGAGCGTGCTCTAATGAGAGAAAATGTGAAGAAAGAATGTGCATCGTGTTACACCAATGATTAGGGCGTGTGTCTAGATAACAACATGATTTCACACCTTTTTTGTAAAGTCATATGTCTAAAAATAAAGTGCTTAATCTAGTGCTTATGTGGAAAACAAATAAATACTATCTTGATCTGCTTAGAGGAACTCAGATAAAGTTCTGTTATCCTTTGGCTGAATAAAGCATTGCTACAATTATAAAGACGTAGACTAAAATAAAAATAGAAGACAAAAAAGAAAATAGAGGCACAGGAAAAGACACGGGATTGTAGGAATGAAAAACTCAGTGAGAAAATGATTAAGATAGACAACCAACAAACAGAATGGGTTGAGAAAAGACAAACATCAAAATGAATGGCAAAGAAGCCCTATAACTAAGCAACTCAGGATGATAAAAATGAAGTGTAAAAATATACAACAGACTATGTGAGTTCTATGAACCATGTAATTGTAAGGAAGAAATAAGACGGAATAATTACAGGGTAAACCTACGGGATTTAAGTATTTATTCGCCTTACTCATTTGCATTTTTACATTTCATAATTATACATTAATTAAAATAATGTTCTTTTACATTCCGCACAGTTTTAAATTGGCTTATGCACAAACCAGTGTGCTGCATTCAAATAAGGCTAGGACATAAGAGGATGCTAACAGGCTAGAAACCATTATTAATATTATTTTATTACTATAACATTTCTTAATGGTTATATATGATATTTCATTAAAAATTGATGTATTTTACATGCAGGAATACAGTGAGACACTCCACTATGCTTTCCTATGTCATGCAAGGAAAAGAAAAAGGAAGAAAAAAATTGCAGTAACATTTTCAGCTTGCCTATCCATTAGCATTCCATATTTTTCTGTTTTCTCTTTGCAAGTTGACAATACTGGAGAAATTTTCAGTGTGTTCACAAGGGTTGCTGAGCACACTGACAAGCAAGCCACTTCAGTGGCATGCCAACAGGCTAGCATTATTACTGTTCTTGTGCAGATACACGGCTTTAGCAAGAAGCCAACAGAGGCTACAAAAGTAATTGATTCATTCTATGTAAAGAATGGAGAATAATCAAAAAAGGAAGAAAATGAACTTGTCTTTCCATCAGCATCTGAATGGATAACATGACATCAAAATGCTCACCTACTCAAGCAGTATAAGGGCAAACACACAGGTGCAAATAATGAACTATATCTTTGCTAAGTTCTACATTGGGTTTAGGGACTACTTCAAAGAGGCCCATTTCCACCGGACGAAAGATAATTAGGAGTATTTCTTGGTGAGGAGGGATGGCAGTGCCTGCTCCTTCACATTGGCATTCAGAATACTCCACTTACATATTTGCCAACTCTTGTGAAGCTCAAGTTCAAAAATAAAGAATTTAGTTGAAAGGCAAGAGAACCCTCAAGAGTAAAGTCCAAGTCATCAAAAATGAGCAATGCTTCACTGTTGCAGTTACTGTAGACAGAACTAATTGCCGAAATGCTACATTTGGTTTAGTTACTCTTCCTGAAAACATTAAGTGCCAATTAAGTGACAATTAGGTGGCAAAATAAACTTAAAAATTCTTAAAAGTGACTCAAAAGATTAGCAATCACATTTTCAGATATATTTTTTTTTAATTTATTAAATGCCACCAAATAGTTTGTTTCAGTCGATAACCAACAGGACAATCCAAACCCTCCTCTACTTTACTCTGAGGGGTCTTGTGATGCCAATTATGTTTATGTAGAGAAGGCAATTATGCAAATAAATCATAAACCATACTACCTTAGCTAAATGATAAGTACAATCGCACTAATTATCATGCAACCTAAACTGGAATAATGAAAGTCTGTAGTTTTAACCATCATCAAAAAAGTTCAACGGAAAAATAAAATTATCTACTTAGGACTAAGGCATGAGGAGTGAGATTTGAAAGGAGGAGAAAAAGAACGAGAGAAAAAGGATAAAGAGAGCATGTTGCATTGGTCAGATAATGGTTTTAGGATTATCTGACTGGTGCTAGCTAACAGGTTAGCACTTACCCTTGAGTCCAGCTAGAAGACAGCAGGGTAAGAAGGGACAAACCAGAATAACATAAAGACTAGCAACAAGGCTGAAGGAAAAAGCAGACACGAAAACCCTGACTCCACTACAGCTGCAGGACTAAAGAAGGGTAAAAGCAAAGCATGAACGAAGAAAAAAACACAACGTAAAATACAACGACCTGTATCAATATGATAGTGCAGTTTGAACTGGTGGGTGGTCAGATCGAGTAGTGAAAGAAAGAAAGAAAGAAAGAAAGAAAGAAAGAAAGAAAGAAAGAAAGAAAGAAAGAAAGAAAGAAAGAAAGAAAAAAAAAGAAAAAGAAAGAAAGAAAGAAAGAAAGAAAGAAAGACTTATTTAGGTGTTTTACGTTGTGCTCTGCTGCAGCTGATTTTGACAGGATTCTCATCGGTGCACTGGATTGCCAAACACTAATACAATCTAAATCACTGGAACATTTACTAACACTGTACTGGCAAATACACTTACCTTCAGACATATATTTGAATGCTGGTTGAATGTGTATTAGATGCCAGTATCAGCTGCTAAACTGATTCTATGAAGGTACTGTTTATAGTAAATAAATAATATAATCTGCTCATAGAGAATCAATCCAGTAACCATTTACCATTTAAAGTAAAAATTTGAAGCCATGAAAATAATTCACGCTGTCAGCCTACCTCAAAATGTCACTGCTTTCAAAAGTATAAAAACACTGGTAACACTTGACAATGAAGTTCTATATGTTTAAAATAGCTACAATGAAATAACAATACATTTCCAGTTTATTTATCTATAGGTTAATGTTTATTTCTATTTTAACAGTTGTAAGAAATGATATTAGTAATGTATTCTGAATTACATAATATGAATAACAATAAACAACTCTGTATTTATAAAATAACATTATCCTAGATTAATGACCAAGATAATTACTGTTTCCAAAGTAAAGTGTTACCAAAACAAAAATACTCAGGGATTCAATAATATTTACTTATTCATTGTATGTTATTATGATACATGCATTCTGTTAACAGAGTAAATCATGTCCATTTAATATATACAAAGCTTTAATCAGAACCTTCATAGCATTCTAGAATCTGCAAAAAACATCTGCAGCAAAGGGATGTTTGCTTGTGGGTGTGTATATAGCATGTTTTATATTCCACTACTCTGTGCCATTCAAGACCACCTGGGGTGTGTTAAGGTGAAGGGTGAAACATTTACACAGTGTAATAATGTTTCAGAAGGAGAGGGGTCTGTCTTATAGTAAGAAAATTGAATGGCATCTGAACTTGTGAGGGAATCATCTGTCCACAAGAAACATTCACAAACAGGACAAATAAATCAATGGAAAACAACACAGAACCTCTACCTTTAGATTTTGTATATGTGATTAAAACGTGAGCTATTCTTTTAATTGAATTTATTTGAAGATTGTATCAATTCCCTTAAGAGACATTTTGTGATATAAGACATTGCTTTGGACAGATGCAGAAGTAGATGCACACCAAAAGACAGGCTCTGAATAGCAGGATCTATTATTATTTAGATGCTTCAAAGTGATTTGATATTAGTGTGAAGTACTTTTTATTTATATTTTTTTACTTTAACGGGTGTTTAAATTGTCGGTGAGAACATGTGTAGCAGAATCTTAATTCCATAGGGTGAGTAAAAGATGCCAAAATGTTCATTTTTGGGTTAACTATACCTTTTTTAGATAGAAGCTGATATTGGTTGACCACTTTAAATTATCTAAGTTATTAAAGGGCAGTAACAAAGACATGGACATTAAAATAAACACATTTTTCCACTCTACACACTCAATCTTACCTTTTCCTGATATTTGTGCAGTATGCTGAGAGTGCAAGGTAGCATTACTATGAGATTATGAGTTACTAATTCAACCTGAATTCATTTATTCATTATAAGTCTGTTATCTACTATATTTTGTGACCACAAAAAGTTGTGACAGAAACACTGTCACTGTATGTGAGTGGTTGTGGGGCATGTGGGATATAGCCTAAATAATGGAGCCATCACCGTTTAAAAAAAAATGGATATTAACAACCCTTGGTATGTATTTAATTTACTCGCCATCTCAGCTTCGGTCGATTTTTGTCCTAACTGACAGTGCAATTAAATGCTTTACTGGTATGTTTACTTACAGAACTGAGAGATGGGGGCGTCCATCTGTGCTGCTGCTCCGCCCTTAGAATTCAGTTTCTGGACCTGGGTGGGCGGGACGGGTTTGTGTGATTGGCCAGTAGCACGATACATGGCCTGCACCCATAGGATCCGGTCCTGCTCATCATCACTGGCAAAGATCACAGTGTCACCCTCCTTTACTGCATTGAAGAAAGCACGGCCTCCATCCAGACCTGTACACACAGTAAAAAAAAAAAAGAAGCAACAAACAAAAAAACAAAGATGCAGTTTATTACATTAACTATGGACATGTTCCACTAATGTTTGACAACCAGAAAGTGAGAATAGTTTCATGACAGTCTGATACATAAGAGTAATCTGTGACTGTGGGAGCATAACCTGGCTGTGGGTCAGTGTAGTCCACAGTATAGCCATCTAGCTGCAGCAGCTCCTGTGGTTCTGACTTCTTCTCTCGATAGCTGCACACGGCAAAGGTATACTGACTTACCTATAGGAGAAAGAGAAACAAATTCATATGCCATATGCAGCCCATTAGATTCTCTGATTTATATCTGTGTCATATGCACTATTTAAAATTGTATATGGGTCATTAAGGCACTGATAATCGAAAGACATTTCAAATTGAAGCCGAAATCAACTTTGTTACATTCAACATATTCTTCACGCACTCAGTTTAAATATATAAAAATATACCTGGACCAAGACAAAGAAGCGCTTCTTCCAGCGTTTCCAAACATTTTTGCCAACAGCCCATAAATACCTAAATGAATAATCACAGGTTTGCTCAGTATTTTACTTCATTCATTTAAATACATATATACTCTCATACACTACCGTTCAAATGTTTGGGTTCAGTAAGTTTTTTTAAATACTTTTATTCAGCAAGGATGCATTACATTTTTCAAAAGTTACAGTAAAGACATTTATAATGTTGCAAACCTAAATATTTGTTATTTTAAATAAATTATGTTCTTTTGAACTTTCTAGTAATAAAATAATCATGAAAAAATATATCATGGTTTCCATGACAGCAATACTATTTTCAATACTGATAATAATAAGAAATATTTCTTGAGCACCAAATCAGCATTTTGATTGATTTCGGAAGGATCATGTTATACTAAAGACTGGAATAAAAATAAAGACTTAATCTTAAAATACATTAAAATAGTAAACAAATTTTCAATTGTAGTAACATTTCAAAATGTTTTTACAATGTTTCACAATATGTTATTGTTTTTAATGTATAATCATAAGAGTTTTTTTTTTTTTTTTTAATCTTACTGACTCCAAATGGTAGAGCACAGTAATGTACATAGTGTTTTATTATATCAGGAAATCAAAGATGTTATGTCTGAATGATACTGCTTTGGAATGCAATCTCTATATGAACTGAAGACTTTAACAAAGGAGTATTCCTGTACCCACAAAATCCCTTACCCGCAAGCCTTCATGTTCTGAGGTTTGTCCATGCGTACAGCAAGTTTGATCTTCAGATCTTGATCAGGGCAGGCCTTGGTCACAGTCATCTTGTGAAGCTCTGCCTGCTTCGGGCTGTTTGGAGTTGGGTGAAGAACCACCTAATCATTCAACATGAGAGATTCATGATTATTAGTCAATCTTATCACAATTCATAACACTAGAATATCACCATAAAAAGGAACAGCACATCCAAAATTAAACTTCTGTAATTATTTACTCACTCAAATGTTATTGTTCCAAACCCGTATGAACTTCTTTCAGGACAGAATGACAGAACTTTCATTTTTGGTGAACTATCTCTTTAACATGTAATCCTATAGCCAGAGTCTGCACTAGAAACTCATTTTCACACACGAAGCATTCAGTAAACAGATAAACAGGTTGTGTGGGTGTGGGAAAATATCCCTGAGTCTGGGTGTGAGCTGATAATGACATATTACCAGTCAGCATTTTCAGAGAAATTCTCAGCATTCAATTAATTTTGGTTCATGCGGCAGTGTACTGAGAGTTAGAATGTACAGCTCTTCTCTTGGCACCTTATCAGAGAAAAGCCAGTTTCTCTCATATTCTCTCTTGTGCTTTTTTATTTTCTCTTTTCTCTCTCTGATAAGTTGGCGTAATCTATTTCTTAGCTAGAGTTAAGGTTTAGAGATGCCTGTCTACTTTAGTCTTGATGGAGACACGGACACATTTTTTAAACTCTGTGTAAATCCGGCATCCATCAAGGTCAAAAAGCATGCTAATAATGTCATCATATGAGGACCTCAGAGTCCTTGAATTTACAATGTTTTTTAGATTCCAATGAATGAATTTTAATTAGGATTGCAAATGTGATGGAGAATTGCAATTCAAATTTGTATTACAAAATGTACATTTAAAATTAAATGAAATTGCTTTAGGTTTTAATATAAAAAAATTCTGTATGAATTATCCATGATATCGTATATATCCAACATTGAAAATATTTCGAGAAACATTAGATTATATTAATTATTAAATGTTTTCTAGGTAAATTATTAAGGTCATTTGTATCTTCAGTATTATATATATATATATATATATATATATATATATATATATATATATATATGCACACACACACACTACTGTTGTGGTTGTAAGACTTTTTAATGTTTTTGAAAGAAGTTTCTAATGATCACCAGGGCTGCATTTATTTGATCAAAGATGAATTTTCAGTAGCTATTACTCCAGTCTTCAGTATCACATGATTCATCAGAAATCATTCTAATATGCTGTTTCTAATATGCTGCTGAAACATTATTATCAGTGTTGAAAATAGTTGTGCAACTTCATATTTTTGTGGAAACCATGACACAAGATTCTTTTATGAATAGAATGTTTAAAAGAATATCAAAAATGTGGACATTTGTGATTCTGTATGGGAAAACGATCTGATTTGATGCCTGTGTTAACAGTCTTGTTCTTATCATAGCCTAATTAATAAACAGGCATAATCAGCCAAAATTATTCATAATTGTATTAATTACTTATTATAACAAATTTGCATACAAAAGAAGGAAGCCTGTTTTGTTCTTTGGGAACCTCTAAATATATATTTACTGATTATTCAAATATTCACTGAAACAGATCAGGGATTTGACTTAAAAGCAGTGCTTCTAGTTTCTTAACAGGGATTTTCAAGACTAGAGATAATTTTTTAGCCACAGGCATCAATCAGCAGGAGAATGAGGCAAAAGGAGAATTAAAAAGTAAGACATCACTTCTACAACACCATAACAACCTCAAATAATCCATTAATTTAAAAAAAAAAACAAAAAAAAAAAAACAGAATGACAGATGTCCAAAGCCACAAGAAAGAAAAGAAGGATCGAAAGTTACCCGGCCCAGCTCCTTGTCCTCCAGGGCCAAGACTCCTGTGCTCTCTGTGAAGAGCTTCACTTTGACCGCTGGCAGGGGGTGTGTGGTGGTGAAGTCTCCTTGGGTTCCCCAACTGAGAACACACATAAACACAAGGCTTATATTTACTTTCTACACTCATTTTCATCCTTCTCACACACAAACAGTACAACCACCAAGGAGTTACTTCAAGGGGCTCTTACACCAGCTGAATAACTCCCTTTAATATGCAAGGGAATGCTAACATATGGCTTTCTCCAGGTATCATAGATCTCCTTGACACTCGGCCGCTCTTGATAACTTTATCACTGCATAACCACTGCACAACGCTTGTTTCCATTGTATTACTTTGATCAGCGATGAAAACAATCTCCGCAGTCCTATTCGGCTACATGGCAGGGCTGATGAAATCGTTCACTAACAAATCATTTGATAAGGTCATAAAAAAATGTAATACTGAATGTCAAGTGCATGAGAGATAGACCAGTGGGTAAATTGTAATTTCTGATGTTTTGTACATAAACGCTTTCAGCTGAGGATATTCTCTGTTGATTACTGGTACGAGATTCTCTGACACAACAGACAAGTCTGACATTTGGAAAATAAATACATAAACAAATAACCTATAGAAGATTTCCTCCTCTTTATGGCCACTAATCCTTATGTATGTAGTGTAAAGCCTCCATAAAGAGAGAAATATAATAACTGTGCAGCTTTGCTGGCTTCAACTTATGTATAAGAGATCACACGGTAGTGGGGCTCAGCAAGAATGATAGAAGACTGTAACTCACAGACGTGCTTTAAATGATCAGAATTGATATTATAAATAATACATGTACAATTTTCTCAGAACAATATGATGCAACAGTATAGAAAAGTACACCTAGGAAAACAGAGATAAACTCTCTGCTGCACACACACACAGAGTGAGGGGTAGAGTTGGCCTAGTAAAACTCAAACACGTGACATGATCTGCTGCCGTGGAAACAGGCTGCACATTTCAGAGGCAGCAGTCAAATGAGACAGAAAGAAAAAGAGGGAGAGCGAAAAAGAGATGGAAAGAAAAAGAGGGCAAAAAAAGGAAAGCTAGCGCAAGAGGGGGAAAATCTGGTATGTGTGTTGTGGGAAGTGTGATTTATCACACGGAGAAGTGACAAATGCAGATTGAGCGATGGGTGAGCACAATCGTCAATCTGTTTAATGAACACCAGGGGGCGATAAACATAACGACTGGGCGGTTGAGGACGGATACACACCATTAGCAAAAACTGTTTTATTTGCAACAAACCTGTGATTAATATGTGGTAATTTGCATGTGAAATTATGAGCTTGAGGAAAATTTGGTGGCCAAATGTTTGCCGCTATATTTTTCTAAGCGCCTACAAGGGATATAAAATATTTTAAAACACAAAGGAAGGAATACACAAAGAATGACTTGCACCCGCTGACGATTTTCACATACTGTCTGTGTTGCTGTTGCAATAGATTTACTAAAATAACTACGGAAATTACTCCAGGTAATGATGCAAATGCATTCAAAAAAAATCTTTGCTGATGCAATTTTACTTTCTGCAGACAGTAACAGCGCAATTGTGAAAGTTGTGAATGAGGCGCAATCTATACTGTATATAATAGATAATTTACTGTATAAAGAAAAGAGACTTTAGCATTGAAAATAATTACATTTAGCACCTTTACATTTAATAACATTTAGAATTTAGCACCTGGTTGAAAGATGGTTGGTGAATAAGAATCAGGTTTTTGCACTGATAAATCACAAATATTAGTGAAGTCTTAAGTTAATGAACGAAAGATGTTTAGTTTCTGGTTGAGTGTATGTATGGTTTCTATGGATACTGATGGGTTAGCATTCTAACATTGCTAACGGCAAGTGTCAGCGAGATTGCTGACACTGCACAAGGCCATGCATGGCTGAACTGTGTGTGTATGTGTGAAGGTGCCTTTGGGACAGCGCAAGATATGTTTATTCTTGAACAGCTGACTGAATAACATTTTATAAGTACATATGAATGTCAAAAAAAAATTCTTGTCGATTCTGCTGTCTCTTTCGCAGTCTCCTCTTAATCTCGCTCCTTCAGCATGTCTGTTTGATGTGACACATTACTGTGTCCATTAACGCTGTTATGCTTTGCCAAAATGAGCCAATTCTCTCTGTTTTCAACCGCCAGTGACAGCATGAATACATGAATATAGACTGAGTTCTATGACTCATAACCATAAGGCTTTTATAAGAGCTAAGTGCTTTACAGTTGAAAGAAGAAAAGAGAGGGAGCGGAAGCAAAATTTAAGTCAAAAAAGAAGAAAAGATTGGAACAGAATCATGGATAGAGAATAAAGAGGAGCAGGGGAACTTTGATATAGGAAAGAAGTAGAGCTGCATGCTAAATATTCATGATAAATGTACAATTTTGCTGGTGACGCAAAATGAAACAATATTTTGTACGTGTGATATGTTGATTCTGATAAATGTTGCAACATCAACACTGTTATTAAATTGAACTGAATCAACACTGAACTAATTTGAGTAGAATAGCGACACGACTGTCTTCAGTAGAGCTGCTTATCACTGAATTTAACTTGTTTTAATGAATAAACTTTATCCAGTTATTGAACTAAACTGAACCAACACTGAACCGACTGGAGCTGAATAATGACATTATCATCTTGCTACAGCTGTTTTATAGCAGAATTTGGATTTGATTAATTGATTCTGTTATTTTCCAGTTTAATATTGCAATGTTGCTTTGAAACAATCTCTACTGCATAAAGCATTTTAAAAATAAAGGTGTCTTGACTTAAATGTTTTAATAGCATCTTTCATTTGAACTTCAGTAGCAAAAAATAAGTTTGATTCACTTCAATTCAAATGAATCAGTTACTATAAATCCACTCAAAACTCTAATTCAATTATTCATTTGCATCAGCACTTACAGTAAAATGTTATTTGTAATGGTATTTTTTGCATGGTGTTTTCCAAATAATAAAAAAATTGAAATAATGAAACATAACTTTAAAAAGTAAGTGATAAAAAGGTATCATTTAAAAATTTGTGAAATAATAGTGAAATATATGTAGGTATATTACTGTTTATTTATATGCACTGGTAAAAAATAAATAACTTTCTTGTGATCATACAGTGAAAAGCAATGTGGAAAACATGTTTAAGATTTATACTGAATACTGTCAAAAAATACTGAGATTTGATTGATGGATGGATGGATTTATTATTTATTTTATTTATTTTGTTTGTTTTGTTTGCTTTTTTTGCTATATTGCCTAGCCCTGGGAGGAAAGCATAGAGAGGAAAAAGGGATAAAACAGGGGGAACATGTACTTGAAGACTATGATTCATTGTAGGTTTTCTTCATTTTGTGATGCAAGAAGGTGACCTTGTATATGAAACAGATTTTACTCTCGTCAAAGGCATGCTATATGGTGTGTTTGTGTGTGTGTGTGTGTGTGTGTGTGTGTGTGTGTGTGTGTGTCTGTGTGTGTGTGTGTGTGTGTGTGTGTGTGTGTGTGTGTGTGTGTGCAAGTTCTCACAGGTACACACACATGTGAAGGTTGGTGTGTGTGTTGATAGAATCTAAATGCTAATTCTCATGTGACGTCATTATTCTTCGGGGGTGCTGGAGGCTCTCTGTCTCTCTCTCTCTTCCCCTTTCCCCCCCTCCACTGGGATACACACTCCTAATCAGTTTCTCCACAGCTGATTACTTTTCTTAGGAGACATGGAGGCTGTGTCTCATATTCTCTGATTCTGTCTCGGTCTCTCTTGCTCTACCATGCTCCCTCTCGCTCTTTAGCTCGTTATAAATTGGCATCTGATCCAATGATGGAATATAGGGCCCAAAAATAGCACCACGTCGTGTGCTCATCCCTTGAGTAATTGCCTCCGGCCAAATAAGAGAGTTCTAGATGGAGGACACAGCTCCTGAAACTGCAATGTTGTTAGAAAACTGTTCCATTTAATGAATGTAACGCATTCTGAGAATGTGAAAGTTTGTATTTTGTATCGTCATAACATATGATTTTCTATAATCTAATTTTAGGGAAAAAATACCAATCCATAGGAAATCTACAGAGCTTATAAATGAAATGTAACTTATTATAAGCAATAGAAAGATTTTATTGAGGGATAATATAAATTCTGAGTAAACATTTGGTAAAAGAAGTATTTGTATACATTTTTATTTGTATGCAAATTTATACACAGCTAATTGTATTATATTTTTACATTATATCAGATGCCTTCCACCGTGCTCTCAAGATGTTGGCATTAGCCACTGAAATACCCATATCTCCATAAATAATAAATATTTTACCACATGAATGTAAAACTATAAAAATGTACACTACCGTTCAAAAGTGGAATCACTAAGTTTTTTTTTTTTTAAGAAATTAAAATTTTTGTTCAGTAGAGGTATAATAAATTAATCAAAAGTGACAGTAAAGACATTAATGTTTCAAAATATTTCAATTATAAATAAATGCTGTTCTTTCTGAAAATATAGTTGTGCCATCACAGGAATAAATTATGTTTTAAAATATATTAAAATAAAATAAATTTGTAAATTTAAATTTAATTTGTAATTCTTTTAACTTTAATTCTTTTAACAATATTATTGTTCATTTTTATGATATTTTTGATCACATAAATGCAGCCTTGGTGAGCAAAAAGGACTTCTTTCAAAACCATTAAAAAAATTCACCAACCCAAAACCTTTGAATGGTAGTGTAGATGTTAATTTTGATCATCAAAAATGTTTGCATCTTAACATTAGTTCCAAATTAAAACCATTAAAAAGTATTATCACTAAAAAGTAAAATAAAATTAAAGAAAGTGGCCTACGTGGGTTTGGAGGCCTCAGCCTGGTCCGTCTGTAGCTTCTCTCCACCTTCCACCTCCATTGTACAGTACACAATGCGATTGGGGGCCAGGGACTTCAACCCCTGAACTTCCATAATCACCACCTACACAAGAGGAACATTTGATTTTTATTCTGTATGCTCACATAAGCAATTAAACATTCCATTGGATGCTGGTTTAAAAGCTCTTATTTCATTAGCAGACAAGCAACTCAACATTTAGACCACATTATCAACTTTTATTAGTATTCAACTTTCTTGTTCTTGACACTCATTGAATAAGCACTGTTTTTGTCTGGACTGAAAATCAATCCACACACCCAGAGCACCTATAAAATCTGTCAGCTTGTAGCTCCCCAAAACAAAATAGACTCCAAAGACAGAAGCCAGGCTATCAGATCCATAAAACAATGCTCTGTCAGCCTCTGTGACTACTAAAGCCGTGCCACGTTATAATCAACTGCCCTGAAAACGAGCTAGCTCAAGATAGTATAATTATAGCAAAACCTCAGACTTGAGAGGGGATATTTCTCAGAGGCATTCGATATTCTTAGGAATCATTTATCAAAATGCAGCATAACTTTTTTTTTTTTTTTTTTTTTTTTGCCACAGCCTTTTCTGTCTGCAGTCTATCTATAATTTATGTGATAGCAAGGGCTGGAAACTCAGTAAAGTTTAAAATCTCATAGACACGTGTTATAATTAACACTACAGCTGTCATTACTCCTCATTTGAATTCTCTATGAAAACTAAGAAGTCTCCATTAATTCGAAATGATGAGAGGCAAACCCTTAGACTCCCAAAAGATATTTACAAGTGTGGAAGTAAGCGCTATTTGAGACTGTAGAAAGGTTGGATTTTTTTCAACTATGTAACATACTACAGACTATTTTTACAAAGTTTTGTTCAAATCAGCACATTTCAACAGTTCAAAGAATACAACTACTGCTAAAACCTAAAAAAAACTTGGCAAAGTCTTTAATTTTTATGGAACTATGAATGAAAAGCTGTGTGCTTCCATTAATTGATGGACAAATCCATTGATTTATAGATTATTATGATGTTTTTATCAGCTGTTTGGACTCTCATTCTGACGGCACCCATTCACTGCAGAGGATTCATTGGTGAGCAAGTGATGTAATGCTAAATTTCTCAAAATCTGTTCTGATTTAAAAAAATAAAAAATATTTCTGTCCCACTCAGAGTGGGTGAAAGTAGAACCTGGGGGTAGGGGGTTACAGAAGCCTTGATCAGGGTCACAACTTAAAATTGCTCTCTCCCCTGGGTCCGATGAGATGGCATACTTTGTGAACCCTGGCCTTGAGCACAAAACTAAACTACACTGCCTGAAGGCTAGAACAGTTCTTACCTCAAGTGTGAAAGACAGCACAACATCAGACTTGGACAGCTGGTTTTCATCTTCCTGTCCCATATCAATGATGGAGGTGTTGTGTCCCCTCTTTAGCTTCTGCAGTTTGAACTCTCCTCCCTTTGAAACTGGCATGCTCTCCAGGTTAGCCATCAGCTGGTTAACTGAGCTCTTCAGTTCCTCAATATACATAGCCTCCATCTCCTTCGACACAAACTTGGGGAATTTGCCAGCCTGAATTTTTTGAGAAAGAAAGAAGAAATTCCAATATTTGTAATAATTACAATTAACAATTTAAAAAGATCACTGATGTTAAAACCATTAAAACAAGTATTTTGTAAGCCTGAATAAAAAAGAAAGCTGAACTGAACTTAATTAAAAATGTCAACCTGATGACCCAAAAGATATTTACTATGGAACAAGTCCTACTTGGAAAAATTCTAGTCATTCGGTTGGAATTATAAAGCGACTGTGGGTGCATAAACTGAACTGGCTGAGATGCAATGGAATAAATGCCAATTCTGTTTACAACACGTCCGGAGCATCTCTGTCCACGTGTAAGTGACCAAATGATGAGACTTACCCGGGCAATCTGATCAGCCATCTGCAGACGCCCATCCAGTTCCCTCCTGATCTGAGCTGCTTGCTCGTCCAGATTATCCAACTGCACACACACACACACACACACACACACACACACACAAAGTAATATCGGTTACCATCAGTCCACACACTGATACCAACCTATACATCTCCAGAAGACAGCTAATCAGGTCTGACCCGTTACAACTTTCCTGCACCCCATATGTGACATAATTGGGGTCACCAGGGGTCAGACTTCGAAAAGGCAAATGGCCACACACATCCTGAAAGCAGAAAAACTGTTCCTTATTACTCAAAGTGATTAAAACTAATAAAAATAATTTTCATCAATTGGAATAAAGCTGACATAAAATAAAAATAAAAATAAAAATAATATTACACTTGATGAAAACTTTATCTTAAAATGATAATGAGATATATTGCATTGGCAACCGACTAAAATGAGTTTAAGTTAATGTATCAAAATTACTAAAACTAAAACTCAAATGAAAATAAATTAAACCTAAATAAAATAACAAAAATGACAAAGGCACATAAAATGATTAAAAACAAATTTATGTTAAAATGAATATAAAATTATATAAAACTTAAAAGCTAACAAAAATATTAATAAATAATTTTTATAATTTCTATTAGTATTTATTTAACTTTTTTGTTTCTCCTTTCAAGATGTGAGTGACCATCTACCTTTTAATTTAAGTGATTATAACTATTAAAAGTCTTTTTCATTCACCAAGATAAAGCTTAAATAAAATAAAATATCAATTTTACATTGATGAAAATTTGAAATGTTGCCTTGGCAACTAATTGAATTAATTTTAAGATGCTAGTGATTTAAGAAAGTGATTAAAGGAAAAGTTCATTTAATATATGTTACGAAGAAAATAAATTTAATTCATACTTTTCATTTTAACCAACTGATGTATGTCAAAATGTTCATCTTTATATATTTGTTTGTCCACTGCAACCCACACACGGAATCAATAAAAAATTCTAATATATTCCATCTGTAACCAATTTTTGCACTGCTCAAATATACAGCCCCTCATACATAAATATATGGCTATAAATCCTGTTGTAAAGCATAAAATATATCACACCCACAAGGACCCTGGGGAAGATGGAAAACTCCTATGGAGAGGAAAAATCTGATGTGCTGGAATAGGAAATAATCTCTCCACCCCCGATAACTCTGTTGCATGCATGTGGGTGTGCAACCATGTCACTGTCTGTTTGTGTGTTATGACATCTGAAGCCTCCCCATCCAAAGCCATCACTTCCTGTCTATGTCACTCTCCTGCTCCTGTCCACACAGAATCCACGGGCGACAGCACCAAGGCAACCCTTGCCATGGCGACAGTCAGTCTGGAGTGGGAAACCCTGCTGTCACATGGGACAGAGTTGAGTCCTCATCCCCAGAGCCCTGTCTATCTTCTGCCCTGCTCTCCAGAGGCTGTGTTCTAATTAAGCATGGCTCAGCAAATACAGGAACCTTCTGTGTGTGCATTTGTGCAAGTGCGGCCCCTGGAATAGAAGAAGTGTGTCTATGGAGTTTTACAGAGCAGAATTCTCTGCTGCATTGTGTTCGACTAAAAGCTTTTGTTTACATTATTGATCATAACCCCTTTGGTCTTCAAAAGTCTGCACATGGGTTTCTCTGAAGCTAAAAATGCCAAACTGAACTTAGATGGGACATTGGGAGGACTAGAGTGACATAATGACCTGTTTCATGATCGCATTGTTCTCCAGGCTGGCTCGGGGGAGAGTAGTTGTGGAAGGGTGTGCCATAATTTTTTGGAAACAGGCAACCTCTGCTCTCGATTTATGCAAAATGATCATCTCTCTATGGTTCTCAAGTTAGTAAGGCATTCTTAAATAATTTACAGGAGACATCCACAAACACGACTGAAATGCTGGTCAGGAATTGCTTGATAGATCCAAGTACAAACAAAGTGGTAAAGCTCAATTTCCTCATTTATTCTGTATGTTTCTGTTCTGTTTGGAGGTAAAAGGCTCTTTCATCAAAAGCCTAGTCTTAATAATAGATTGCAAACAAAGCATGGAGGTTGGGTGTCTGTACAGGAGCTTTATCATTAGTTTATTTACCTCAGTTCTTAATTTACCAGCTGTAACTCTGGTGTAAAGGCCATGTTATGTTTAACATTAATTCATACAGTGTGTGACATTTCTCATCAAAGCATATTAAAGCAGCAAGCCATGGGAAGTCATGCATTATATTGATTTTGCACTAATAAAGGGGAGTATGTGTATATATATACATATAAGGGGGGAAATAGTTAATATAGCAATGAATCACAAAAACAATTCTACCAAACAATTCAGTTGTCTCAAACAAATTCAAATTCAAATATGGGTTCATTAATACAATGATAAAAAATAATAATAATAAAATAAAATAATTATTATGAATGAATAATTCAAGGGGGTATTTAGAGCTTGAGTTGCTTAAGTCCTCCATTATGGACAGTAATATGTTTACCTTTTACTCAAGGATTACATGAAAATGTATGGATTGTTTATGGAAGGGATGCTTTATGGTTTAGCAGAAATAAAATTCAAGGAGGTAAACACTTTCTGTAATTAATTCGAAAGCTCTCTTCGCTCTTGTTATTCTCTGTTGCAAGCAGTAAACAGAAAATTCCTGGCCTGGTATCATCTTTATCTCAGGACACTGAAATATGAGTCAAAGGATTGTTAGCCTTCGACTGTTGTTTATTTAATTTGGACCCTTTAATTCAAAGGAAACTAAATCCCTGTTGGTTTTACGTACAGCACCCAGTGTAAAGCTAATGTTTGCTTAAGCGCTGTGATCTGTTGGAGTTAGACGGCATCTCAGCAGACGGAGCTCCCGACAGCTGTAACCCCGATTCCTCTGTCCTCACCGAGACGGAGCGAGTGAAACTCAGAGATTCACTGCATCAATAATGCATTCACACATTTAGATTTGCTTATGGCTGACTGTGTTCTCAACCTTGCTTGTTTCTTCCTCGTCGTTTTCTGCTGTCACCACACTCCTTCACAGCATCTCTCTCAACCACCTCTCCACCTGTCTTGATTCTCTCTCTTCCCTTCAAGGCTCCTCTGCTGCGTGCAGGAGAGCGACATCTGTGACATTGTGTGAAATAATAGGGCAGACAGCACAAGATCGAGTCATGTGACTAAACCCTACAGCATGACCTTCGGCTGTCCACTGATATATTCGAAAGCCTGAATATCTTGGCTACTTTATTATTGATCTACTGGCCAATCTGGCAGATAGGAAGTGACAGATGTGTTGTGCGCGGGTCTTTGTGTGTGTGCATGGGTGAGGTTAGATTAGAAAACATGTTACAATGGTCAGCAAAAGCAGGGTATTAAGACACACACCAAAAAAGAAGAAAAAGGAAGGATTTGTAAGGCCATTTTACACTGTACACTGTTAGAAAGGGTTTCTAGTTCATTTTCAATGGGACAGAGGCGGCAGAACGGAGGCGGCACTGCTTGCTGTGCTTGTGCTCAAAAATCCTGATTTGCTGTGCATGTGGAAAGATTAAAAAAAAAAAAAAAAAAAGGTTTAAACAAAACATCTTTCCATAGCTTTTATTCAAAATAAGACATTTTTGTTTCGAAAAAAACAACAACAATGCTTTTGCTGATTTTCCTGAGCTATATAAATCCTAAAAAATAGTTAATATCCAGTCTGCTCACCAGTCTCATTTATTTAGTCTTAGGCTCATTTTATTTGTGCTTAGCCTTGTGCTATTTTATGAAGAAGAAAAAAAAAACCCACATTTTATGGACAAATTGTCACTAACACAAGCCAGGCAGCTACTGTATAAACATAAATGTTAGACTAAAAATAATGGTTGCATTATTTATTTTATAATTACATAAATTTTTGTATTGCATAAACACAATAAGATGATTGCAAGCTTACTTTTTAATGATAATTTATGTAAGAAATTCAGGTAAAAAATTTTTTTTTATCTGAATTCATTTAAATATTTTCTACTTTTTTAAAACTAAAATTATTTTTATAATATTTTTTTTTATTTATACAAAAAAATGACTGGTGAGACAATGACAGCTGGAAGCAACATTTTACTGCCTACCATGCACTGTATAAAATGCCCTTAAGACAGAGAAGTAGTAAGTGAGAGACAGTAAAATAAAGAGACAGGTAGACAAGGATATGTTCTTAAATGACTGATGGTTTCCATTTTAATAAGAGTCAAATATGCCACATTTCATCATGTACTATAAAATAATGAAAGGACAAAACAGCAGAACTGTTCTTTTAAAAAGGGCAGAAGGAGCCATATTCTTTTGAAGGGCTGTTAAGGAAAAAAATACAACCAATTATGCACATTATTATATAGAACAAATGCATTGTCTCAGTGCATGATAGCATAAAAATGTGAATGATCATTTGCAATGTGTGTTTGTGTGTGTGTGTGTGTATGTGTGTGCCGTAACCCTGCTGGTTCATTCTGAGCAGTTGATTAGTGGAGCACATAATCAGCTCCTGTCACCGGCAGCAATGAACCAACCTTCTCTATTTCTGCAGTTACTGTTACCAACATACGAAAGAAACTGCTTTTGTTGTTGGGTCAGCTGGACTGCTATGGGTTGTATCAACTTTTCCAATTGCTTTTGAGGAGATGAACAGGAGCTTTAAATCCAAAGCAATGGAGCTGACGAATTAAAGGAGCTTTTAAAGACAGATAGGGAGAAGGGGAGAGGGAGATGGAGAAAGAGAGACATAGAGGTTGTCTGACAAAGCACAATATCACTGCCAGTTTTCATATGCACACAATAATTCCTGTATGTAGGCTTGGCAAACACAACATACTGCAATTGTAGGAACTTATGTCCTGCCAGTGTTTCATCATCTCACGTCGGCTCATTTACTGTGAATCAAGCTGTTCTTTTTATTATACAATAAGAGTATTATTGTAATAAAAATATTAAGCATAAATATTGTATTTAATAATAATCACAAAAATACAATTATTATTTTATTCATATTGTGGAAACAGTGGAAATGTTGTCTATAAAAAAAAGTGGCAAGAGATTCTGTTCTTTGTTCACTTTATCGTTACTGAAAGAGATTCTACAACCCTAAAATAAAGACTAAAACACAAATAAGAACACATAAAAATTTCCCAAACTGTCCAACCCTAAAAGGATGGTTCAGACTTAAAGATGCCTTGAGAGAAAGATGAACTCTCCAACAAAAATTCACCCCAATAATTCTAGAATGATTTCATACAGCTATTCTAGTGAACATTCCGATGCAAAATATTTTGCCAAAAAACGAAATATTGCAATGTAAGTTTTTTTCCAATATCATGCAGTCCTCTATCTATCTATTTAGATTGTAAATACCCACAGACAATTCTTAACATACATTTTTAAGCTGTCAGAAGCCAACATTCAAAGCTATACACGTCTCCTAAACAACAAAGAACAGACAACAATGAGAGAGAAGAAACGGGAAAGGCTGAATGAATCTATTCAGTAATTCAATAAAGGAGGCACTTAAGAGCACCAGAGGTGTGCATCACAGAGAGAATCTATTTGTGACTGGAGGGAGATGACCGTGAATGGACCAGTTTATGAGCTAGCACTAACTACAGCACACAGCACATTCACTGTTTTCTATTTACTTGACTTAGAAGCGATTCAAGCAATAATATTTAAAAGTAATCTCAGAAGATGTCAGAATCCCAAAATGTTACCCCCGAAATGTGGTTTGTGTTATCCATATGACTATTAGAAATATTACGTTAGAGTAAGTCATGTTGACTTTGCTTTCAGACGCTAAGGCACTGGCAAACACTAAAAATGCAGTCTCAGTTGCTTTGTTTGCAAACATTATTTGCCGAAACACTCCCGCCACAACTGCCCGCCACGATAAATTAACCATTGAGTGGCGAAATAATCAGAGAGCAATCCTACACTCATCCATCCTTATTTGACAGGTTTCCTGTAAAAGGCTTCTGTTTATTAACGCACAAATGGCTGATAATAACACACACTTTGAGATGGTTCAGTAGCTCTACATTCAAATGGTCTGCAATATTTGCTGCTGAAATAAGCAGTGAATACATACGGTGGCCCAAAAAAATGTTTGGAATTTAAGCTACATTAGTATGACTGCCACTGCATTAGATATCAGACACATTTTTACAAAACTGTAATGTTTTAAATTCTAAAACAATAGATTCAAAATTAAACTGTTAACGTAATTATATTTAGGCATTTTAAGACTACAAAACTTTTTTGTGGCGCTGTATGTATAGATTCAGCTCTTTTAAAAATTTAAAAACAAAGCCAGAGGAAAGGTTGGCCGCAAAGATAATGCAATGTATTGTTTGTTTTTATTTGTGATGATGGGTATGTGTATGTGCAGGGCAGTCAACAGCGCAGTTGCTCCAGCTGAATGCACAGAGCGGCAGACAATTTTTGCCAATTATGTGTGATTGTGCTTTCATTAAATACACTGCAGGTGGTGTATGAAGCATCTTTTGGCAGCCAAGAGAAAACGCCTCCTACACATGGCCTTGCGACCCACACAACAGAGTCCTTCCTGAGGATAAAGGGAAAATGCAAGAGAAATGCTTTGTTACTCTACAAAAGCAAAATATGCTTGGTTTGATGTGGAGTGGCCCAATCGATTTTTGTTTACTGTGTAAAGAAACTCGTGGTAAACAGATTTTTGATACTAACTCGGAAATCCAACCAATTGCATGCTTTGAGATGAGCTGAGAGTGCAAGTTGTAACATTTCTGAAATCATCTAAAATTACATAAGGAACCTTTCACCAAATTAGATTTTCAAAGCTAGTATAAATCAGTGCTGACTGACCAGCTAATTGATGATCTCCCAAAGCAATTACAAGGGCTTTTTGATCATAAAAAGCATTGATCTTGCCAATAGGATGATATGACATCCCATTTATTCCCAAATGTGCGGCTGTGATCTATTCAAAGTGGGTTTAAAATAGCTCTTTTAGCTGTGTCATGAGTTCTCCATCTACTCCAGAGAGCATATGCCTTGGAGGATTCTCTAAAATAATCTCTTATAAGCTAAAATCCTGAAGATATAGTTATATGACCCTTTATTTTTATATCCACTAAGCCTAACAATAAATTTAAATCATTAAAAAAGTTCCTACATAGGTACACTACCGTTCAAAAGTTTGGGGTCAGTTTTTATTGTATTTGAAAGAAGTCTCTTATGCTTGCCAAACCCAGTACTATTATAAAATAAAATATGAAATAGATTTTTTTGTAACAATGTAGAAGTCCTTACTGCCACTTTTGATAAAATTTACAGCCATTACTGATTTTCATTATATGGAGAAGAACAGTATAAACTTCACCCTTTCACTCCCCGGCCGAAAGAACGGGTTTATAAACGCACACAAGCCTGAGTAAATGATGAGAGAACATTCAACTAATTCTGTAAGTGCATGAACAGTACCATCTGCTTTTGACAATATAAAAAAGTGCCTATGAAACTGGCATAAAATCAGAGGCAAAACATTGTTTGTTTGTCACGGAAACAGTGCTTGCAGGTATACTTGTCACACAGAAATGGTGAAAAATGCTGGTTTTGGGCTTATTTGTCAGCAGATTCAGCAATTTTCCCCCTGCCAGCACTGTGATGTTTTGACTACACTGACATGAACGCTGCCAGGACTGAGGAGATTTTATGCTGAACTTCCCTCCTACTTGTTCTGCTCCCCTTACTTGATGTTTGTCCATCCATCTAAAATACAGTAGATAAATTAACAGTTCCTTACCGTTTCCCCAAAGGCATTTTTCAGTGTGTTATAGATCTCTTAAGTGCTTTCAACGAATGCCAATTTGGCCATATTTACAAACAGAGGATGTTTAATTTGGATAAGGAAATAAACTTAGTCTCTAAGTAAATGCTGTGTAGCATCCCATCTGAGCAATATAAGGATCCATTAAGAACAAAACAGACTAACACAGATTCTCTGTAAATTTAGCTGTGTTTTTGGCTTTCTAAATGACAAACATGGGGAGACTATATGCTAATTCCCCACTCTGAAGTCTGAGCTAGCAGGAAAAGTGGAAAAGGAAAAGTGGGTTAGCCATCTTCAAAGCACATTTGAAAGAGAGAGCTTTAATGGCGGAGGCTCAGGTGAGATCTCTCCTGATATACGTAGCTTTGGAAAAAGCTAAAATATGAAGACTGCAATTTCTTAAAGCCTAGTCCTTTTCATACATATGTACCTTTTGGCTTAATACCTTTTAAAGTTGCTGTCCTAAGGTGATGTGTGTATTTTATTCATTGTTAAAATACATTCTCCTAACCCAGCTTAATGTGAAGAGACACACTCACATGAACTTCCTGCATTCCTAAAGAATGTAAACGCTGTGCTGATATGTCAAATTCTTGCTCAGCCAATTACGAGTTTGGGATAGAACTACCTGTTTGGCCAAACAATGGCAGATGGGGTAGTGTTCAGGGAAAGCTGTGTGAAAACGATCATGATTTTTGCACAACTACATTACATAACCATAAGTAATCAAGCTTGACCTTAGTAAGAATAGAAACTTCAGAATGAAATGAAGCCATTTTACTTTCTGCAAATTTTTCTTGATTACACTCTTCATCCCCAAGTGACAGTAATTTCTGTACTTCTAGACAAATATCATAACTGCACCAGCACTGAAGTTTCTGCAAGGCAGGGGATTTATTATAAACTCAAGGACAATAAAACCAAAGCACGTCCTTCACTTGAGAAGAAAAAATTATTTTAGATCTAAAAATATTATGTTGTTTGAAGTAGTCATGAGGGATCTTTGCATTACTTAGATCTCAGTACAATGGGGATCTTACAGTAACATTACACTGCCAACACTAAGGGGATGTTAACATGACACGTGTATTTGCATTCAAAGTAGATTGAGCGCAACGACTTGGAAAAGAATGCAAGGGTCTTGAGGAGCGTTGCAACAGCCAAGACATCCTTCTGACACATATTTATATAAACTAACGATTAAACAACAGCGGAAGAAGAATGCTTGATCCCAATCTGCTTGAATTACCCTTTCATTTCAAGGCAAAAACAAATAAAATATAATACCTTGTTTGTACAAAGAAGTCTTTCACTGAAGTATCTCACTGTCTACTGAGTCAAATAGCTCCTCCCCTGTAGAAGTTTTCCACCTACCTGGCAAGCCTGGTACAACAGCTGGTGCTCAAACTTCTTGATCCCCAGGATCAGCTGGAACATCTCGTAGAGCTGATCTTTGCTCAAGATGAGCTCGGAAGCGGCGCTGGCTGTCATGCGCTGCTGTGCCTTGCGTGGGTCCTCGTCTCCACGGTAAATGGTGTCAAACTTTGCCATCCAGGAGCTCAGCACAGTCTCCTTGCTCAGACCATCGATCTCTGGCAGGCTCCGGACACGTTTCTCGATATGGCGCTTGAACACCTCGCGACAGTCCAGAGCGGATAAACCTCCTGTTTGCACCATCTTAGCAACACGGTCGCTCTTTAGAAAAACCTACAGTTCAGACAGACAAGGGGAAGCCAAAAAAATTATTCAAGACATAGTTTGTGACTTTTAGTCCAGGGCATATGCTATATGCTACATAAACACTGAATTAATTGACTTTAAATATACAAATGTAATTTTGCTGAATAAAATGAAAAAATATATGTATTGATTATTATTCTTTAAACATAACACTTCAAATATACACATTTAAAGTTTATTATAAATGTATAGAAAATATATATTGGTGACTATGACTAGCAAGTATGGTTCATAGCTCTAACGTTAATAAATAACTAAAGCCTAGTGGCAATTATAAAAAAAAAAGACAGATATGTCCCGATCAAGCTGTTTCTATAGGAAATATAATTAACATAAGACACTGCCTTTTCATTGGACCTTTATAGGTGAGATGGTGATAAAACCAGGAAAACAGTTCTGCCATTCAAAAAGTTTCACTTGGGTGACTTCGAAACATTCACTGTTTTCAGTCACTCCAATCTGCTAGAGGAAATTATGCCTCAGTGCTCCTTTAATATTCTATGCTGTGATAGATATAACATCATCTACAGTGATATACTGCAGTAATATAACCAACGCCATTAAAGCCATGGAAAGCAATGGTAACTGTAAAAATTTCACAGCTTTGAAATGATGGGATCAGTGTGGGCAAAAATGTTGCAGTCCTATGGGCTCTCGCTCTGAATTATTCAGAAGATATTTCCTAATTCAAACCGGAATAACGGGAGAGAACATTTGTTAAAGATTTTATTCTTTAGTCCTGCCTCCTCTTTTCCTGTTCACAATGTTTCAAATCTGGTTTTATAGAGGTGTGAATAAAACATGGTTTTTGTTTTCTCAACAACTGGAGTGCTTGGCAGCTGCTTTTCTTCATTCCTTTTAAAAGCCCTTCTGTCGTTCACTGTTCAAGAAGACAAATAAAGCTTTAAATTGCTGTCTGGTCCCAATCCAGACTGCAGTTTACTGTGAGCTTCTCTTTCCATGGCCTGCTATGACCAACTTATTTGGAAATGAACAGTTCCGCAGACTCTGCAATGGCTTTTCTAGTTGGATCATTATGGAAACCTGAGGGGGGAAATATAGTCTGACTGAGCATGTTTCTGAGAAGTATTGTCACAGTCTAAAAAATATTTGTAAAAACAGGGCATTTTCCATATTGATTTTCACAGGTGGTTTACCTGTATTACATATACTATGTTTTAGGGTTAAAGGAAATGTCCTGGCAGAATATTAGCAGTACATTTTCTGTTTTTCTATGTATTTTATGGAGTGTAGCAGTTCACAATTTGCCCATTCTATAACTAATTACCTGCTATAGCTGCAAGTCATACTGTAGGAACTATTGGAGACATACACTTTCATTTACTGTATATGCTTAGCTATTAACTCTTGCATATGTCTACACATTTCTCATTTAGTACTCATACTGTATACAACACACATGAGAATCTTGTAATTGCTACTGGCTCCAAGAAATCATTATTTACAACTTTGGCAATTAAACACAATGCGCATGTATTAATGATTTCATATGTGAGGCAGCCTGAAGTATTCTAATAACCACTTTCAACCATATTGTGCAAGTAATTAGCCTGCACAGAGGCCCAAACCACAGCAACAGGAAATAATGTGGTGACCTTACCACAATATTTGAATCCATTAGAATAGCAATCTCTTCACAGAGCATGTGTAAACACTTGTGTTTAAGCTAAGGAGAGCCATCCCCAAAGGGCTATTTAGGCTCTCTAATCTCTATGGTAATTCACTTACAAAGACATGTCATCATCTAAATGTTTTGTCTAACCTGCAATGCGGTAACTACAACTGGCTATGTATCATTTCAACACACACTGTACAATAATCAAGGGGTCACTGTTGTTTGCAATTAAAATAACTGCTTTCTATTTTAATATATTAAAATGTTTATTGTCACTTTTGATCAGTTTAATGAATCCTTGTTAAATGAAATATTAATTTCGCTAAAAAAAACGGACCAATTTAATGGTAGTGTAGAAATCATTATATAGATATAATATCAGTAACATAAAGATAAACATAAAATGTACATTTTATAGTTTAACAATATTCTCCTTTGATCAATAAGGAAACTACCACACTGTTTTATCTCTAGTCAAATATCAAACCAAAACAGACTGATAAGTCTGAGGTGCCAGGTTTGAGGCCAATGTGATGCTTAAAAAAGTTTAAGAGCAGACGTTAAAAAAGGCTGAGCAACCAATAATAATGAGCCATGGAGTGATTACTTGAGCAATACAAGGGTCAATTTCTGCCATTCATTCTACTGTTGCAATAATACTTCACCTCAAAATAGCTCTGAACTGCATTGATGAAGGCTTCATCTGCCACAATCTGTGTGTCTCCTTTGAGAAAAGACTCAAAGCGGTCCTTAGTGGTTTGCAGCTGCTGCTTGGTGATCTACAAGAAATGGAAAAATAAAACAATGTCAAAATTCAGATAATTTGCGATTGCAAAAAATGCAAAAATATTTTCATAAGACCAGTGCATTCATTTGTAGTTCACATAGATAATACAACATAAAAATGTTAGCTTTTTAATCAGTGACTCAATCTAAAATTGTCTCTGTTGAATCTGTTATGAGATTTTGCACACTCAAATGGATCCAATTCTATTATGGTGCAGGACTAAAGTAAATGATGTTACCGAAAAAGGGTTAGAGATTTTTCAGAAACAAATGACAAAGCAAAGTGGGTTTCTTTTTTAGCAAGAGACATTTAATACATCCTTGTTTTTCTTTAAACACTCCCACAAGTAGTCTCTTCTCAAGTCTACACTTAAAAATAAGATTTCTGCTTTAAGCTTAAGAAATAAAAAGAAATAAAGAAACACCCACCTTCTAACTCAATAACACACATTCTCTCTATCCTCACAGTCAAATATCTCTAGCTACATCTCTCTCACACTCATTCTCTCACTTGCATGCTCTAATTTTAACTTTCCCTTGCAGGAATTGTGTACCTAAATGCTTCAAATTTTTTAGATATGTTGATTTTTCATGCATAATACATCTTATTTCACCGAAAGCCTACAAACGCTTCTACTTCCTTCTCACTCTCTCCTAATGTGATTCATCACTCTCCCTGAATGTCATCAGGGCACAAGATGACAGAGTGACGAACGAGTAAGCAACAGAATGAGAGAATTGTTATGAAGGAGAAAAAGAGCAGGCCAAACAGTATCCTCCTCCTCCTCACATAAAGCAAAAGAGCGAAGCACTGACAGTGGCAGTGCAACTGTGTTTTATGGCAGTGGTTATCAACTGGTTTTACATCAGGGCTCAGATTTTACAGTGGATAAGTTGTTTATCATAAACACAATCCCCCGAAGCCCCCCCCCCAAAAAAAAAAACCAATCGCTCAAAAATGAAAAATGTGTCATGTTATTTTTTATTTAAAAATATATTATTTTGTAAATTCAGTAAATAATGAATAGAATTTTCAGTTTTGTATGAACCATCCCTTAAACTTTTAACCATGTACTGTCCAACAGTATGCAAAATTATGACATGACAGGTTGAATAGGAAAATTGGCAAATCTGTAAACGCATAAACAGCATTGTCCAGCCTAACACATGGAGCAAACACTGGGCCAAATATTGTATTAGGCTGCTGAATTTGTGAAGTGCACAGCCATTAAGTGCATAAACATATCAATGTGATTTCAGTGCAATTAACAACAGACTCAATAATAACTCAAAACACAAAACAACATTGTGGTCGGCACAAGCCATGCTCGCTGAACCAGTATGTAATGTAGCCTGGGTCATGTTTTCTTTTCATTTGTACACACTACATTTGATATCTACAGAGAAAAAATAACCGACTGTTGTATTTTTTCCTAAATTTAAGAGTCAATCTTTCAAAAAGTTTTAAGATAATTTTAGTTGAATTTTATTATTTGTATTTATCATTGTTTATCCCTGCCCTCAGAGCATGTTATTTTTTTTTTTTTTTTTTTTTTTATAACCTAGCCCTGCATAACATAGTAGTACCACATGGCTCTCTGGAATACTTGGTTCTGATTGGTCGATAATGACATTCTGTGGACAAACATTTTGTATAATGATCTCTGTATAAAGGGCCACATTCTCATGATGTCCAGCATGGCAAAGTTTAATGTCTTGCAAGTCCCTCCACTCTTTCTTCTCACATAATAAAGAACACAAACAAATATTTCAGAGGTTTTTATTTATTCATTTGGTAAGTACCAGTGCAATAAGCAGAAGAGTTTACAGTGAGCCAGTCATTATCACAAAACTTAAACCCCCTTCTTCTTCTAATCATCTTGTCAGAATACATTTGGCAAAAATGACCGACAGAGTGTAAATTACCTCTCACATATAGAATTTTTACCCACACTTCTGTTCATGAGATAAAGGACCAGTGATGTGCATGACCATATTCCTAAGATTACATCACTATTTTTATCATCTCACTGAAACATTCAAAAACCTGTAAATGTGCTCTATTGCTCTGTCATGCATATTGTGGCTTGCTAAGCATACCAAAAAAAAAAAAACAAAGTTTAACAAGATGTTATGTTGCCGTTCGTCTTGAAACCACCAGTGTGACAAAACTAAAGGGAACAGGGTTTTCTGTGTGCAAATGTGTAGGAGGGAGGTGGAAAAGTACAAAGTTGCATGTGCCTGTGAGGCATCACACCACCATCTGTGTGTTCATCTCTCTACTACTGTCCTCTCTCCTTCACACACACATAGAGCAGTTGACTTTATCGGCCTTCTGAACTGTCTGTACAGAGAATATTATAACTCCCAGCAGCTTGCAGCCCTCAATATTTCAGAGTATGCTCTCTTTGTTATTTCCAGAATAGCTTTTATAAAGGAAGGGTACAGGCACACAGGAGGTGATGTATGTTAACAATCTAACTCTAGAGCGAGTGTGCATGTGTGCACACGCTCCATATGACATGAATATCTAACATCCATGTATATATAATGAAGACATTCGAATGCAGGTGTTTAAAGGCTCCATTTTCTTTACTGTGTTGACATATTTCATACTGGAAGAGGAAGATGAAATAAAAGGGAGGGCACATTTTCTATAAAGAGAAAGATTATAAATTTAAACGCACTAGTTCTGTCAGAAGTTTAATTTGTCAATGTTCTAAAGCACATTAGCATATCTATGGCCTCAGAACTAACAAAGATGGACTAAAAACCTCAAAAATAAATTCTGATTTCGCAGCACCTTTAATAATGAATGAAGAAACAAAAGAAAGAAAGTTAGAAGACGAAAACATTGAAAGGATAATGACAAACCTGGCAATAATAATCTTTATATTTACTAGCTCACAACTTTAACCTCAGCATTTAAAAGATTCAAAGGTACAATATGGATGTCTCTTCTTAAATTAATTTGGGTAACAATAAGGTTACAATAAGGTTCCATTAGTTCATGTTAGTTAATGTAAAACTAACATGAACAAACAATGAACAATACATTTTTTACATTACTTATTAATCTTTGTTAATGTTAGTTAATAAAAATACAGTTGTTCACTGTTAGTTATGTTAGTTAATGTTAATTCATAGTGCATCAACTAATGTTAACAAGCACAACTTTTGATTTTAATAATGCATTAGTAAATGTTGAAATTAACATTAGCTAAGATTAATTAATGCTGTAGAAGTATTGTTAACTATTGTTAAGTTATAGTTAACTAATGTAAACTAATAAACCATATTTGAAAAGTATTACCTTAATCTGAATGTCTTTGTTAAAAAAAGATACTGTTTTAAACAGTGTTGTTATTGTTAACTAAAAATATAACTATTAAAAATTTTAATTATGTAAGATGAAAAACTTAAACTTAAAAACTTAAATAAGTTTATATATAAGTTTAAGTATATAAGTTTAAGTATATACTACTGAAAACTAAATCTAAAATTGAAATTAAAGTAAAGTATTTTTTAAATTGCAAAACAAAATTTCGAGAAATTAAAATTAAATTAAAATTAAAACTGAATATATAAAAATAAATGCTAATTCAAAATATAAACAACTATTATAATAGTATATAAATAAAACTAAAATAAAGGCTAAGGCTTTATGCATTTTTGTGTTTACAGGTGTAACACAACACCATATTTTAATCATTACATTAGGCTGAAGCTCCCCTATATTTCTCTCTATTGAGCCCCTGTTGTTTTAAAGTAGGAGTAACCAATATCCAGCTAACCTCCTCCTTCATCCTAGAATTCCCATTGATTCCCTCTGGATCCCTCTTATCATGACTGCCCTGTAACAGCCTGATCCTCTGCGCATATTTCATCCTCCATACGTCACTATTAGGGGAGAATACAAGTTCATTTTAAATGAATAAATTCTGCCCTTCAAACAAATACAGTTAACCTGGAGCTCTTTTAAAAATGCCTTTTAAATCACAGTCTGATTTTTGTTTTAATCAGAAAGAAAGAAACAACCAGCACTATGTTGGACTACACAGATTTCTGTCTAATTAAAAGCTAGAATAAGTATTTACCTCCTCTGCAACTGACTAGCAAGAACCAATATATCTAGTTCTACTGTAACATCATGTTTCGATAGGAAATATGTCAACAGAGAATGGAAAACTGCGCTCGTCAAGTGATTTCTCCATTGAGCAATTCGGTAGAATCACCTAACAAGACAGAAATAAAATTGTTCACCTGGGCTTGAACATTGTTGACTTGTCTTTTTAATCAGACTCAAGACACTCCTTCTTTGGAAATGCTATCGCAGTGCTTTTTACTTTTACCTCACCTGATGAATCCATTCTCCTGTTATAAAACTATAATTTCAGCGGCCGTATCTTATTTAAAGCGTCATTTACATTTTATTTCTGTGAAAAACAAAAGTGTACATTTTCTTTTGTGTGAATGAAGAAACAGCAGAATAAAATGAGGCACTCTTTCAGTGTGTGTGTGTGTGTGTGTGCGTGCGTGTGTGTGCGCGCGCGCACTCAGCAGCAGACTGCAGAGTCATTAGTAATTATGATAATTGCATGAGTGCAGCAGCTTTTGCTGTGGGCCAGAAATGATGCATAAGAAGGGGGGGAGGGGGTATGGATGAGTGATTTAAATGATACTCCACAGAGGGGGAAGTATCAAGTTTGCATTCAATCGTTTGCATCTTAATTATTTTCTTAAAAGAAAAGAAAGACCAATTAAACCTTATTTAATTTTAAGTTATCTCAATGTAAATTTGTTTTTTGAATTTCCTACATACAAGCCTGGCTGGCACCAAAGAAAGAGGTAGATGAAAAAAAACGTTACATAACTGAATGGGGGAGAGAAAATGGAGGTGTTTGCCAAATTTAGACCCAGACAACTAAATGAAATGGAACAAGAGGCTGAATTTAAATGAAACACACAAAGCCAAATTCAATATAGCACTCTCATTGTAATCATTTGTAAGTACATTATGTACAACTTAAATGGATCTTCCACTTGCTTTCAAAGTTATCTTAGACAAGTCTTAACAAATTATATTAATGCATTTTGATAACCCATTTTGATTAAAGCCATTGTACGCTGAAAAAAAAAAAAGTCTACTTTTGAAAGATACTTTTGAAAGAATTCTCTTATGTTCACCAATGCTGCATTTATTTAATAATATAATATATTCTATTTTAATATATTTTAAAAGGTAATTTCAGTGCTGTAAAAACATTTCTTATTATCAATGTTGTGCAGGTTAATATTTTTGTGGAAACTGAGAAAAATTTTCAAGGACACTTTGATAAATATATATATATATATATATATGTACTTGGTCCTTGAAAAGTTTTCTCAGTTTCCACAAAAATATTAACCTGCACAACATTAATAATAAGAAATGTTTTTACAGTACTGAAATTACCTTTTAAAATATATTAAAATAGAAATGAGTTTTTGATTAAATAAATGCGGCATTAGTGAACATAAAGGAAAAAACTGAATGAATGAGATCGTGTGGTTAAAAGTTAACAAATTAACATTTTAATGCTTTCTGTACAGTAGATGCAATTAATAATCAGGACAATAAATAAACAACCATGTAGAATACCATCCACACATATATAAAATCGGTAAAAAAAAAGCAATACTAGTAGTAAACTGAGCAAATAGTGTCAAATAATATGAAGCCTCTGAATACAGGGTTCAATCGTGAAAGCTGATTTAGATTAGGAACATAAGCATCACAAAACTGCCATAACGAATCATTCCCAGCTTCACTGGACTCCCTGGAACTCATCTGCCAATGGGGAACAGAGTGTTCTGCATTGTCCTGCAGCCTGCAACTCTTTTCCTCCTCTCCCCTCCCTGCGTCCCTCCATGGCATTTTCTATGTTTAGCATGATGCTCAGAGCGGGGCTGTGTACCCGCAAAGCCAGTGCTGAAGATAGCAGCTGGTTAGTTTTGGTGTCTCTGAGCCACAAGGTAGAGAGACCAGCCCTCTACTATGCAGTCCCCGCTAGCACATTACATCAACAATTAAAAACCATGAAAACCTGAATTTAACATTTCATACACGCTGTTGAAGGGCATCCTAAAATCTCCATTTTGGATTTCATTCGAATTCAAATCCTTCAGCATAACTGAACCTCATGTCATCATCCATACTAAAGATGATTATGTTAAACAATTAAATAAGAGGATGAAGAAAAGGCAAACCCCAAACAGCTGATATTCGTTAAAATAGCACGACTGCAAGTATGACAATGCGTTTATGCGGCTCAATAAACAAAATTACATTTACACTACATTTTAGACACAATATTTCCAGTTTCTTTGTCAGTTTTTGCGTCAACAAACCTATTTCCAAACATTGTCACAACACAGTACCGGTTTAGAAAAACTGGCTGAATCAATGTTTTAAACAATTCAGCTAAGTAAATGATTCAATGACTCATTCACAAGGAGAGTCACTTTTTTGTTCCTGAATGAATCAGCATTTTGAACAAATCGGTTAAGTGAATGATTCAATGAGTCATTCATAATAGCACTTCTGTTGAATCTCAGTAACAGCCGTGCTGACATTCAATACTACAGTTTTTTGCTGCCCCTCAAACACTGTAATAAAATATTTTTTTCTAACGAACCTAAACATATACAGACTTTTACCAGAAACAAAGCCTGAAGCAGCAGAAGCTCATCTCAGAGCAGTAGTGTTAAGGAAAATGCAAACAGATTACTTCGCACTTGCTTACACAAAACTTCACCACACTCCAAAATGCCTTCTTCAATATGTTCAACTGAATCCCTGGACCTCAGACAGTATGTATGCTTGTGTCTCTTTGTGTACGAACATTGCTTCACCAACACCCTATTGGTGTATTAACAGCACAATAAAAGTAGGATTTGGGTGTGGGTGAAGTATCTATCTGCAGAACAAAGTACAGTGCTTCAACAGATTGTGAAACCATAGCATTTTAATCACACTTCCAAAAGACAGAGCCGTCAGCTAGTCCTTTCTTTGGCAAAAGCGAGCAAGGCAAGAAAAATACATGTTCAGAGTGAGTAAGGGAGTAAAGTGGGGGAATTATGGAAAAAGCAAAAAGTCTCATGTGATGGAAAGACAGAGTGAGTGCCTTCAGAAGGTTTTTGGTGCT
The DNA here is from genome assembly GCF_018340385.1 of Cyprinus carpio. NCBI lineage: Eukaryota > Metazoa > Chordata > Actinopteri > Cypriniformes > Cyprinidae > Cyprinus > Cyprinus carpio. Next base: position 25,107,370 of record NC_056577.1, on the reverse strand, counting down.
TCTATGTGAGCTGAAAGGTATCTAAGTATAAGACAGTGTGTGTGACAAAAAAGCTACAACAGCATGCTCAATATAAGAGTTAATGGGCGTGTGTGTCTGTCTAAGAAAAAGCTAATGAGTGTGTGTTTGTTGGGGAGGGGGGTGGGATGGGGCTGTGAAAGCACTTGCCTGAAACTCCACTAAACCAGCTAAAAATAGGAACCTGTGACACACAGACTCTGTAAGATGGCTTCCTCCTGTGAAGAATTAATGCTCCTCTGACAAAAAAGGGACATGCACATGCCTCAGCCAAGTGGATTTTGAATGCAGCTTAAAATACAATTTTAAAAACATTAAAAAAAAAATAAAAAAAAAACCTTCAGTAATTGTAAGTATTTGGCACATTATTTGCTTTCATATTCTGGGCTATTCTGCTTGTCTGTAAATAGTGCCTATGCTTTATTAATAAGGTGTGTCCTCCAGTATATTTTCATTGTCTGGCTATCTGGGACTTCGGTATGGAGTTAAAGGATAGGATTATAACTTTTTCAGTAGTATTATATCACATTGTGAGTGTATATTAGCACCTTTTGTTGTTTTCTTGTGGTATCTGATAGAGCGTTTGGACACAGAAGCGGTGCTACGTGACGTCAGACTTAACAAGCGAATAGGTCATAATAAGGTGCTTGCACAAATGACCTATAGGGCTGATTTTTGTTGGAGGACAATCTGTAGCAAAAGTAAAATTCATTTTTGGTATGGTTTAATTTTTTTTGTATATGCACCACATGGTCTGAAAATTGAACTGTGAAGCGTTACACGGGTTAAATTGTGTATTTACTGATGTTTATGCTCTCGGATTTTAATAATTATAGCTGAAATAAAGTTGGTACCAAAATGTCTATAAATGGTACCCAATGTCTATAAATGCTTACCCACTAGGGTGGCAAGTTAGTCTCTGATTAATGTGTAGTGAGTGAAGATGCTGTTGGAGAGTATGGTATGGAGAGTATGGACCTGAGCCAAGATCTATGTCTGTCATTTGGTTTATTTTCTCCTTTTTTAAACATTAGTTTTGAAGTTAGACTTCTGTATGCCTTTCAAAATGTTTCCCTTTTTTAATTTTTCATGTTTGTTGTTAAAAAATGTCTTTGTCTCCTTTGGCAATGTCTTATTGCATCTAAGGCACAAAATGGGCTAAGTCTGCTTCTGCTGCTCCCTTAAAAATAATAGGATAAAATGGGGTTAGAGGAAGCTTTCATGCTTAAATGTAATGGATGCTTACTTCATGTGTTCACTGTTGAAATAGAGACCTTGAGAAAAATAGAAGGTCATATCGACCTGCCAGGAAATAGAGGAAAAGGGAGAGACAGGGAGTGAAAAGAAGAAGTGCTAGTGCTGCTTAATGGATTATAGGATATGGAAAAAGCTGGATGGGAGAGAGGAAAGGAGAGAGTGTGTGTTCTGGTTTACAAGGGGGAGAGTGGGTGTGTGTGGTGGTGATGGCATGAGAAAATTCTGTCACATGCTTTAGAATAAGGGTCCAGGCTAGAGAGACAGGGCTATAGTGCCACAACAGCTAGCAGCTACTGCTGTTCATCACACTAGACTGTGACACAATCCTCCTCCTCCACTCTGGCTAATACTACTTCCTTTCATCCTACTCTCCATGCCTCTAGGCGAAAAAACCTGCAGACTTATCTAAACTACTGTTCTATCTTAAGGCTAGTGATAGACCTATTGGCCAGACTGATTAACTGGCAGTTTTGAGATTATCAGCATCAGACAGCAAATAACTGTTCCTACTTGACTAATTAACTTTTGTCCAAATCTACAAATAGCCTTAAAAATGAATAATTAATTTATATTTTAATTCTTTTCTTTAAATGTTTTAGTGGATTTTTTTTTCTTCTGTAAATATTTTAATGTGAAGATGTATTAAAACACAAATATTAAAATGTATTTTATTTCAAATGTTTAATATTATTTAATTTTATTTGAACAGATAATATAATTTACATGTAAACATACTACCATTCATAATTAAATAATTTGTTGAACAACTTTTTGTCGCCATTTTATTTTGTAATGTTCTGTTTTCAGCTCTGGATAAAAATTTGGACTTTGGTTGCACATTAAAGCATTTTAAAACATTCAACATATTCCTTTGAACACCAAATAAAAGTTTAGCAAATTAACGGGTAATATAATTTTCATGTAAGCATCCTACTATTTATAATTATTTTTTTTCATTAAACGTTAGTATGGTAAACAACTTTTGGTTGCCTTTTTATTTTGCAATGATCTGTACTTTAGCCTTGGTTGCACTTTAAAACCATAAAAATGTAACATATTCCTTTGTACGCCAAATCAAAGTTAGTTTTGGTCTGCTTCTGCACTGTAAAAACTAGAGTCTTGTTATTATTTCTCTCACCCCTAATTGAGCTGTCTATCTTCAAAGTGCACAAATATGAGAGGCCAATTAGTGCTGAATAGCAACATCTAATTGATCATGGGCAGGAGGACAGTTTATTTCTCATTAGGAGCTTTATTAGGGCAGAAGTTATCCATAGTTCCTGAAATATAAGTGTGAACGCACATTCATGTTTAGGTATCATCTTAATTACACCAGAACAAAGACAAATGCACATGTGAGAGCAAAAAACATTGCCTCTTATCCTGACCCATATCTGTTATGTAAATGACCTTTATGATAGCCTGGGTCTCTTATTCTGTCTTAATATTTACAGAAAAGTGTTCCTATTGCTCGAGCAGATGTCCCTCATCTCACTGTCTTTCTCAGACTTCTCTCGGAGCAACACTTATTTAAATATCCATGAAAAATCACACATGTACAAACACATGCTGCAATGCCCCTAAAAATATGAATAAAAATCAACACATTTTCAGCAAAAGCAAACATTTTCAAACACACACTGCTCTGGCTCTTTATAAATGTACTGTAAATACACTGTTCCAAACTTTCAAACACAGCTTTCAAAATGAGCATGGATTAATGAATATGGATGCATAACATTTTCTGTTGTACACATTTACATTATACCGAAATTACCTCTAACAGTAAAGACCTTGTATTAAATTATATTTATTTCTATATTATATTTATATTTAGATTATATAAAATCACAAAAATTCTAAAATTATATTGATGTTATATTACATATTTAGATTTAATTATCTTTTTTTGTCCATTCATCTATGCATTGATATATCAATATCGCTCATAAATCTACATTTATCATTTTAAGAGAGTTACGCTAAATTTACTCCAGAGCTGGGTCATACGTTAATTAAAGCAGCACTAAGAATAGCCACCATTTATTCCACTGTTTAATAATTCACACTCAAATGCGAATAACCTGCTATATAAAGGAAGTTTAAGGACCTTCCATCTGGATGTTTATTACTTCTGACAAAATGAATCTGCTAGTCTCTCACGCTCTCTTCCTCTACTCACCTGTCTTTTTCTCTCAGTGTGCTTAATGAACCGATAAATTTCATCCCTCTCACCCTGTTATATTAATAAGGTAATTTCAGAATCTCCAAATCTCTTCTAAGGAGCCAGCTCTGGCCTTTCAATCAAACACCCTCTTATCTCTCCTAACTAACTCCTGCTTCATCCAGCTGCCATAACCGCTGCTGTCTCTCAGCTTCTCCTAATCTCCTGTCTGACCTCCACTCTCTTTCTATTATTGCCGTTGTCATTGCTGTGTCCTCAACGTGTTCCCTTCACAACAGACCCTTGTGTCTCTCCCATACCCTTATATAGTCCCTTCTCTGTATTATGAAGCATTACAATTAAACATTAATTTCTATGATTTCCTTATTGTTTTAAATGATTTTTTAAATTATTACTTTAAAGAAAACAAAGATATTTTTCCTTAAGTATTGGAATCTCCATAAACATCCAGCAGACTATTTTTGTAACATTTTGTAACATCAGTTGGTCCAGTTTCATGTATGGTGCACTTTGAGTGATTTTACAGTAATTGATTTTTAGTGGACAATTCTCACATTTATGTCTCTGTAAATTAAAAAAAAAAAAAAAAAAAGAAAAGAAACTACTGGCCAAATAGGTCAAAATTCTATGCTATGCCAGTCATAAGACTTTGACATGCTTTCTACCTGTCAATCATTTTGGGCGTTTATGCCAGTCTGACAGTGTGACAGTTAAAACATTCTCATTAAATGCCATATTTACCTTCATTGTCAGTTGTTAGCTTGTCATGAACGAATGCTGTCTTCCTACTGTTGTTTTTGACAACATTGATATTTGCTGCTGCTGTCTTACTCCTTTAATTAATCTTTGAGGGCGCTATTTTGGAAAGATGGGGGCTTGTCTGTTCAGACTGCAAATATTGGATTTGTTTAACAGCAAATGCCTGGTTTCATGCATTGTTAACAAATGCAGAATTAGCTTACATAACTTTTCTAAAAGACATTTGTCAGTAATTTGACACACACTAAAATAAAAACACTAAAAAAATAGCAAATATAATGTGTATCCATTAATCTATCTCATCCACTGACCTGTTTTAAATAAAATCACTCATAAAATCACAACCCACACTGTATTATTGATGTTACAGACTGTGTTTCATATGTGCAACATTTGCCTGGGAATTTTTTTTTTTTTTTTTTTTTTTTTTTTGCTTTAGAAACCAAGCATCACTTGAATTTTAATTTCTTGTAACATGTATTTGGGCTTATTAATGCAAATTCAATACATCTTGTTTTTCACATCAAAGCCCATCACAGACAAGACCAAAAGAGACTGATTATATTTCTTGAGGGATTTTTATGTTTTTCTTCTCTCATATTTTTTGGTTTTCACTGCTCTACAAAACTGATTTATAGTTGACTTATGAAAGTTGATTTCTTCATGTTTTGCATTATTCAGAGATTTTTATAAAACATGTAATGGCAATGAAAATCCCCATGAACTTCAAATGGACATGGATCAAGCAATTTGTTTTATTAATATTTGGTCTTGTCATATTTATCAGACATTTTTATAGCTGTCTATCCTCAAAAAAATATATATATATTTTTTTTTTTGTCTCGTCATCTCCTAGTTTCATATTTCACACTGACAAGAAGCTCTCCTTTTGCTAAGCAAACTGACACACCTTTCAACATGTGTGTGGGATTGCGACAGAGGTTTCACACACACACACACACACACACACACACACATAAATAAATAAATACACACACATACACACACACACACACACACACACACACACACACACACACAATACATGCTGGCAGTGTCGCTCCGTAAAAGACCTCAATTAGAAATCAGTGGAGAATGAAACTGAATTTGTGAGACTGGCAACTCGATACAGGCATGGTAACTTCATCCATCATACAAAGCTGCTCTGGTTTTCCTTCTTGTCTGAACAAGAATAAAATCATTTGGCCAGCAGGCCAACCCAGTAGGGCTCTCAGACCATAGAGGAGACCTGTTGGGTCATTGTATTCTGTTTGATTGTGCTAAATACTCTGAAACATAGGGTTTGATTGAATGAATTCCTTATTCACCCATCTTTCCTGGGCTTGCCTCTTGTAAAAAATCTTCAGGTATCTCCTTTTGCAAGCCCTACAGCAATGCAGACTGGTTTCTAAAGCCTTTTATGTGGGACAGGCATTAATTCTTCTCAACTGACGCTATAAACAGACCCTCGTTTTATCATTAATAAAAGTATCTAGGTGATGCATTTCATTTGAGACCAGCAGTTCAGTATACTTTCATCCAATTCATTCATAACCCTTTGTGTGTGATACAATCCGCACATTTACTGTATGCACATACAGTATGTTTTCTCATTCTGCATATCTAAACAGCATGGATATTAGATTTCAAACAGACATCCACTAATAGATAAAATGCCTAGCTGTGAGTGACAGTATAACACTGCAGTCCCTTTGTGTCGTTTTTCACAAGGTCAACAGCCTTTACAAGGTGTGACTGTGCAACACAAACAATAGTCAAGCTAAACCTGTCAACATGTGATATCACACGCAAATGCACACAACAGCAGACAATAATGTAGATGTGCAACTTCATTAAGTAATGTGTATATCTTTATCTCCAATTAGGAATGGTAAAATCTAATAAAACAACTGTGACAAGATCTGAAATGTACATATTTACATATTTAATGCATATATATATATGACCGGCTAAAAGACTCACTTGTATTTGGTTGGTTCCTAAACAAATCAGCGTGTTTTAAGGAATCATTTGAATGAACGATTCAAATGATTCATAAAAACAATCACTGCTGTACTGGTGTAACAATGCAACTTGCAGTCCCTGATAAAAACTATGAAATAATAAGGACCAGAACTAACTTTTGTATATTTATAGCACATGCATTTATCAATTATAATTATATTTATTTATATATTTATATATGTAGGCATAAATAGATGAGAGAGGTTTGGGTGAGGCTTAGTGTGCCATATGGTTAACATAACTCAACCTGAGAGAGAGAGAGGTCGAGAGAGCTCAGACTCTTTCTGATTAAAGTAATAACTACAGATTTCAACCTTAATATCTTTTTGAAAGCAAATCCTATGGGAACAGGTAATTGTGACCTAAAATACCAGGTAATAAGGTAAAACATGGAAGAAGAAAAAGATCAAAATAAAGAGAAAAGAGAAAAGGGTAGGAAAGAAGACCTCATCTGTAGATAAATTCAGCTGAATTGACAAAGATTTGCTTAGCTAGCTAAGTAAAAGACAATAAGCCTCTGAAAGCTGTCACCGCCACCGGTATTATTCTAGGAGGAGTGATCTCTCAGCACGATGTACACACAGGGAAGTATGTACTGATCTAATGCTAATCTTAACACTTCAGTTTATAGGTGCATCATAAAGCTAGAGGGTCTGGAGTGTGTAAGGGCCTCTGATGTGCCCTTGTTACAAAATCACCTTATCTGCTGAAATGTCTACCATCTACCATCTATCACTGATGAAATCAAACACGGGAAGGATACAGATAATTGAAATTCTATCCGCCCCCAAGGCCCGTGAACAAAACTGCTGAGAGATCTCTATCATGTGCCTGTATCGTCTGGGGTTCAAGCAAGGGCTGCAGGTCCAGACCAGTGTCTCATGAGAGCAGATACAGGGTGAGTACAGGAGACGCAGGGGACAGCATACAAATTAGTCTCAGGCAGTAAACACACAGTACAAGTGACCTCCTGGACTTAAACTAGGAAAGAAAATGAAATGTGACTCATATAGAAACAATGAGGCTTATTGAACATTATTGAATTTTAGAATGAACTGGCTGAGCATTGGAAGGCTGAGTAGTGAGCAGTTTGCTGAAGATGTGAGCCACGGTAATTAAGTCCTTTAGATGCACCAAACTTGAATGGAAAAACTCCAAACATAGGAAGGTAGCCTTTCAGAAGACCAAAGATTTTAAATCTAATTCTAGATTTGATTGCTTTGCACTGTAAACACATACTTAGGTGCTTTTCAAGGTATTTTGTGAATAAACAAAAATGGAATAAGTTTTATTATTATAGATAGCAGCTACCTTCAGTAATATCCAGGAGTAGAAAAGGATGTAGTATTGACAGCAAATTTAATAATAATATACCCAACGTATGGCTGTGATTTATAAGTGAAGGAAATTAAATGTGGAATTCTGGTGAGACATAATGCATTATATTATTACAGCAGAGTATAATGTCCTTTTATATGGCTTTAGTTAACCTTTAAGGACATTCACAATGACTTTAGAGAACAGAATGACAATTTTCCTTGCAAAAAAAAAAACACCAGCATGACCTAGCATGATGTTTTAGGTGACATTATAATTAACATTTGGACATGAACCTGATGAAGGACATATACTATCTATACTATCTAAGGATATATACTATACTATCTCTGCTTTTACAGTCATATAGCAGAGTCAGAAAATCAAGCTACTCCATACACATAAGAAATAATGCACAAAGGTGATTTGATTTTCTTCATGATAGAAAAACTGTGATTTCTTAACGAGACATATGCTACAGCCATTACCTTCAATCCCCTGAGCTCCTCTGATATCACATTAGCTGAATAAGTACCCATAAAACTACTAGTCAAGCTTTCTGCAAATAAAGTAGGGCAGCTCAAAGAGATTAATTTTTTTTTATGATTTTTAGTGATGATATCTTAATCCCCAAATTCACATGTGAGCATCCAATTTTTGCTTTTTTTTCCCATTAAATTATCTTTTTCATCTGACACTCCAGAAAAATATAAATTTAAGAGTCTTTGATGGTTTGAACTCATTGTTTTCAGCTTTAGTGTGTTATTTTGTATAAAATGAGCATTAATGTGTACATATATGGCTTGTTTTCCTTTTCATTTTACATGCATTATCTATATACCTACAGTATATGCAATGATTTTATGTTCAGATTTATATTTAGTGAGTAAACAGGTAAATGTCATACTGTCATATAGCAATCACTGAATTCCATTTTTGTCTAACTTACTTTATGAATTTTATTGGGAAAAGTTTATCTTAAAACAACTAAAGCACAACATGATGCATGAATCTATGGAGAAGCTTTTTTAATAAAGCCTCTGATGACACAATCTTTACCATTCACTATACCTCTCAATGGCATTTTAAAATCAGTCAACTAAAAAAAAAAAAAAAATTATAACCTTCCTTCAACCCTGCTTTTGATAGATGTCCTTCATGTCCATGATTCACATGGATGATTCTGAGTCACTAAAGTGATTGACTGCAATGACTCTATTAAACCTAAAGGAACAGTGACTCAACACTGAGATTCGTTGTAATGACCCAAATACCACCAGCTCTGACTCACTTAACTGAACCGGCATGCATTGTGAAGATCAGAGCTTTGATTTTTGCAATGACAAACAGCGGGTATTCCAATGCAATGTTATTGATCAAAGCTTTTACATCTATAATTGCCTCTTAGACCTCATGTGAGGCTGCCTATAGCACTGAATAACAATACTGTGGGACAAATACATGCAGTTTTTCAATGAGGTCTATTGTGTGTTCATCTGACTAAGCCATATCGCATAACCAAATCTTGGGCTATATGCTGCTATGTTGACAATGTCAGATAGATGTTTTTTTGTTTTGTTTTTTACACATAACACATGCTATATGCCCCAAATTACATTTACAAATTACACACTATACTTTTTTTTTCTCAGGTAAACACTAGTCAGGTAAAAATCCATACACACAACAGTCTTTGTTTGATTACTGAAATCTTTTAGTTTTTTCTAATTTATTTAGAAGTGTGCAATAGCATATATTGAATGTCTGAATAAGAATGGAAAAAAGAACAGATGTTTTTCCTTTTGTTACTTACTATAGCAGTAAGTCAAGCTGTTAACTGTGGTTTCAGAGCATGTTGTTAATAGTCAGGGATCAGCTTGGACCTCTAAAAGATACCTCTCTTAACAAGGAAACATTTTTATGGTAGGGTGGCTACCACTGGTTTCTTTTATTTCTTCCAATCTTAGGTCAATTGTATGCAAATAAAACTCAGGATAATTTCTAAACACATGTTAGATTTGTTGCATTTCATTTAGACTTGTTTATCAACGGGCTTTTGAGTAAAAAAAAAAAAAAAGCATAATAAAAGAACTACTATGAAGTCGTTTTTACTTAATCGTATTTTATTATTTTACTATGATAAAATACGAGGAAGTATTTACATAATCAGGGGGCATGACAAATACGTTGTTCTTTTTCGACCTTCTGAACAGTGGATCCCGCGTTCGCATCTGTCACACCAAAAGTCACCTTGGAAGATGAATGAGTAGCGCGAGTGATGGCGCAAATGGAACTGAATATCCTGTGGCCGCACGAGTGCACACAACCGCTGGCTTCCAATGTGAACGAGTCACATGACCGTACTACGGCAATGACACCGCTTTATTTTGGTCCACCAGCCTCTTGAAGAATATCTATAATTAGAGCTCGCCTCGTGCGGCCGAATTTGACCGAACGTGCACGAATCCCTTCGGGTTTGGGGTCTCGCGACAGGACCTCTTGAGGTTGAAAAACAGCCTGAAATGAAGGCTGTGATTTCATAGGTGTCCCATGCAGGATATGGTGATTTTTTTTTACAAAGGTTCCCTCACTTTAAGAGTAATATCACGTGACATATGCATGGGGTTTCAGTACAAATGTTTGCTGGTAATGGCATGACATAAAAAGGGCATAATGATGCATAACGTTTTTCTCAAGGTGAGACCCGGACACCTCATGCTCTTACCTTCAGCTGTCGCCTTGCCATGTCGGTCGGCTGCTTGGCGTTGAAAGGATAGGCGATGCATCGCATTACAAAGACATAGAGTTGCAGCTTCTTCTTTCGTTCCTCTTCTTCCCTCTGCAGTTTCTCCACGTCCTCCTTTTCCTGCTCGCTGGCGGCCGACGGGCTCGGGCTGGATGGTCGCGCGCTGGAGCCTCGGCTGGCGGGTTGGAGCCTTTCGGAGCTCTCGCTGGTCCTGCTGGGGGAGATGCGAGAGGATCCGGACTGAGGAGCCATCACCTCTCGGCTTTCCTCCTCCACTATCCCGTCCGATTCCTCTTCGCTTGAGGATGGATCCAACATTTTTGCTCTCGGACAGCGCTCGCCTAACCGTACAAGCGAATTAAACGCACGATGGGATGTTTACGGCGTGGAAGTGTATCAGTTTGTTGACGTAGCGTTGGGCATTCAGAGGGCTTATCGACTGTTGGTGAAATTTCAATATCCTGAAACACTTCGGGTGCAGAAGCAGACACTGCAATCTCTTCACACGACCAGAGCAAAGATGCTGCTGCTGCATACGTGTTCCGTGCTGTGCCTCCGTTCGCCAGTCATTGAGAGGGACTCGGGAGGAAAGGGGATGGGAGGGGCGCGAGCAATGAAATGAGCGAATGATGGGCACTTCCTGCTGAGTCTCGCGTGAGACGCAGGCGCTGTCCGCGGTGCTGGATGAGAGAGCGGGTCATTTCGGTCACAAAAAATGGTGAGTGTAGTAGACACCGAGAATGTGTTGTTATTTCATTTGACCTCTGGACTTTACTCACGGGACAGGGACCTTGCCATATTACATCACCATATTTCATATTTCATATTAGTTATTTTTTTAAGTAATCACAATTGTGAACTCTTTATGTAATTAGTAGGTTCTACCTATAACACCATAAAACATATATTTACAAAAAATATACGCTATGTCATTTTTCTTAAGATTTTATACTGAAAATAAAATGGTGTAGAAACAATTTTTACTCAGAATTTGCTAGTAAATTTCACAAATACTAAGAAATCCAGCAGTAAGTATTTTGAAGACTGAAATAGTATTTTCTTGTAAAACACTCAATCATCTGTTTTATTTACATTGAACAATATTTTGTACAGTGCTGAAAACATAAACAATTTATGAACTATTTAATTAGTAGGCTATACCTTCTATATTAATGCACTATTTTAGTTTTAGAGCTATTAAAAAATAACCTAATTTGTACTTCTTGTGATAACTATTAATTTTTTTTCTATTAATTGGCTGTATTCTAGTCAAAATATGATGATTTGATGTGACTGAATCAACCTGAATACATAAGGTCACACCAATGAATGTGATTTTAAAGGTCATAAAGCCAAAATAAATAAATGTGTGTGTGTGTGTTTTTTTTTTTTTTTTTAAGTAGACATGACATTCTCCAGTAGTCTGTGCACTGTTGGCTAAATACGGATAAATCTTTTACATTTTTACACCTAAGAGAGACATACAGTCCTCAAAATCTTTGCCATTTAGTAGAAGCTTTTCTATCCAATGCGACTTCCCTTGCTATGGCAAGAGTCCGTCTGGAGCAACCTGGGGTTAAGTGTTTGACTCAAGGGCACATTGGTGGTAGGGGGTTTTGTTTGTAGTTTCTTTTTCCTACTTAAAGTAAAATGTCTTAAGTTCATTTTGGGGTCACTTCTGAAGGAGCAGCAAGTCACAGATCAACAAAATCACAATGTAAGGTGTTTCCAATTGTAGCCACAAAGGACAAAATCAATAAAGAGCATACACAAAGAAAGAAAATCAGATAAATTACGGTGTCAGCTGATAAAAAGGATAGTCTGATTTATGATGAGCCCCACCCTTATGTGAGGCCTTCTCTTTCTCAACGATGACATGTTAAACAACATTCAAGGTAAAAGATTTAGGATCTGTTGCCTTCAAAAACAAATACATTTCAGTTAGTTTTTGGCAACACTGAATTTTTAACATCATTGGCTTACATTCTTGCCGTCTCATGACTGTGACAAATTTTATCATCACACACAGCCGTGTGGCAAGAATTAATCCTTGACTATGTACAGTCATATAGCCATATATCCAAAGGCTTATGTGAATTTTCCTGATGGATATTGGATATGTACTCCAATTATGTTGACTGCATTTGAATAATTTATCAGGATTATTCACCCTACTGTGAAATCTAAAGTAAAGCCATAGTGAAGATAGAAAGTATTTAACATGAAAATTGCATTCTATTTATACAGAGAGATTCTGGACTGGATTTTGGACTGTTAAATTTAATAAAAGAAATATTACTGTTCATAATTATAATGTAATAATCAGTGTTAATTTATATATATATGGGTGTGTGTCATTTACATTTTAGAGCAAAGCCTCCAATTTACCACAGACCTTGTTTTACTCATAAAATCCCATTATAAAAACCCATAGGAAATAGTCTTCAGGGTTTTGACGTCACAACTGCAGCACTCTATAAAAATGATACAATAAAAAAGGTTTCAAGCATGAGAAAGTTACAATCATAAAAATGTTGTTTCTGAAACTACACAATATTGATTATGATGGAATCATCTCTCACTGTGTTCATCTGTCAATGGATTGCACAAATACACTGAAACATCACTCTGATCATTTAGTGAAAATATGATTTAGAAACTGTAACAAATTCATTATATTCTTTATGTATAATAATTGTCATCATCACATGCAGCCCTGTGGCAAGACTTAGTCCCTGGCTATGTGTAGTCATATATTGAACGGCTTATGGGAGTTTTCCTGATGGATGGGGAAATGTACTCCAATCATGCTGACTGCATTTTGATCATTTATCAAGATTATTAATTTACTATGAAATCAAAGTAAAGCAACTGATAGATAGTATTTGACATTATACAAAGACTTCTGGACTCCTCATTCTAAGAAAAAGGATAGAAAAAATATCCTTCACAAAAATTGCCATAACAGAAATACCCTTCAACTGTAACACACGCTTTGTTCTATGGGGCTTGCCAGAGAGCAGTTAAGACTATTAATATAAAGTCCCAGTGGTTCAGACTATCACACCAGATGTTCAGTAAAAGCGGTGCTCTCCAAAAACATGTCTGCATGTTCACACATTTGCTAAATATAGAGAAGTGTTTGGCTTATTTCAGAATAATCACACTCTTCGAATGTGTCGATGAACCTAACCGATATGAAAATGAAAAATTTGTCTTGCTGCAACAAAAGCAATTATACAGTACACACTACAACCCACTTTTTTATGTTATCCTACCAAACAAATACTCACTCACTCACTCACTGAATAGTATACATTTAGAAATACACTTTTTTTTTTTTACAGATCTCAAACCAAATGACTGCATTATGTCTGGTTCAGTCAAGAAACTGGATCATCAGATTATACAGGTCATGAACTATTCTATTTGGAGGTCTGTTTTCATGTACTGTAGCACAGATGTTCAGCGTTCCAAACCACAGGAACCACCCCTGGTGTTTCCAGAACAGTGCTACTATGCTAGCACTTCCTGTTTGGGCTCCGGTGGATGTTGGCACAAATGGTTCTCCAGAACCCCCATCAGATCCCCTGTCGCCCCCCACCCAACCCCCCCCACCCCACACCACCCTTGCTCCATCTGCAGCAGCACTCTCTCTGCATCTTAACCATTAATAATTGACTGGGTTTCTCTCTGCTGTGCTTTACTTCAGCTTCAATGTAGGTTTCACCATCTCTCTGTAGGCTGGAGGAACTTGTGTTGTAAAGCTAACATTGGTTTGCAGTGTTTTTGGCTTGGAGGAAGAATCCATTTCTGGTAATGTTTTGTATTCATTTGTTTTCACAGCATTTATATTATTCCTAAAGTTAGCTCATGCTTCTCCAAAAATATTGTCTAATGCATTAAACATTTTGAAGACCACACCCTGTATATGTACAGAAATAGGCTATAAATAATAAGTCAATGAGGGTGTTTTTTGGTGTTTGTGTGCATGTTTTCAAATTAGATATCAAAATCTGACAATATGTCAGTGATTAATTCACAGTATGGGCAGAAGCAGTTCATTTTATTATCTCCATATCTACTCCCGCGGAAAAAGACAAAATGGGTTATTAATAGAATGATTTGAGCAGGCCTTGACCCTGCCATTTTCACATCCTCGCTCAGTTCCTTTCCCCCTCAGTCTACTTTGAATTTAACACCTTAGCCATGACAGTTCCATAATTGCTGTATTTCAGGATTTTTACCAGTCCTCTTTTCTCTCTCTTACTCTCTATACATAAACTAATGCTGAACACTCAGAAGTGTCAAGCCAAATCAAACCAAGGAGCCACATGACCCATCAGATTATATATATTCATAAATATATATTAATAAAGTGTGAAAATAAGCCTTTTTATAAAATAATATATTAATAAAAATAGCAATACAAATAATAAAATAAAAAGGAAAGTTGTTCCAAAAAACTACTCAGTGTGTACAAGATTCAGACATGGCAGACACGTTCATTCTACAAACATCTCCTTACAAACATTGGTTCCTTGCTCTGTGTAAAGCAACTAGACTGATCTGAAATGAAACAACACTGAGAAGTTGGGAGTGTGGGGAGAGGTGCACTGTTCTGGTAATCAATCAACTGAGCAACCATCATTAGCATATTCTGATGAAAACCATGAAAACTGAAAAATATTGAAGAGACCATTTTACATTTGGGGTTTACAAATATTTATCCAATCAAATGCTCTGTAAAATAAAAATGTTCCTTCCCCATATATCACTCATTACTGTGTAGCAAATCATGAACATTTAACTATTTAAGTAATAACAAGCTTCGTGTGGATTTTTTTTTTCCCCATCATTTTTTATCATATTGATAATAATGCTAATATATGGTATAATCTGAGTTAAAAAAATAAAAATAAAATAAATAAATAAATAAATCCTCCGGTTTGGTTTGCCATTGAAAAGGCCATTCTGATGGGGCTGTACCTAAGACAAAACTTTTAAAAACACTGTTTAGATCACAGTTTAATTTACTGAAACTTGCATTCTGTTTTTCCGCTATTTAACATGTATGTAATCAGTCTTTTTCTTTATTCTCCATCTTGTACATTGGCTAGACAGGAACAGGAGAGACGAAAAAGCCAGAAAAAGAGTCATTAAATATGCAGTGAAGAGCAGCAGCACTTCAGGCGGAGTGAAAAACTCACTGCTGTCAGAGTTTCAGACCTGCCATCCACCAGGAAACACCAACTCCTTCCTTATTCTGAGAAACATAAACCAGGATATACACAATAGCCTATTTGAAAATAGGACATTTAGATAAACATACAGGGATGAGTAGGAAGCTATTATGGTTATTATGTCAATTATAAACACAATGCAATTTATCAGTCTTTACTCATTACTTAATCGCGGCGTATCACCTCATAAAAGATTAATACAGCTGATATGCCTAAAGACACCAAGTGCTTTGATCCACTGAACAGTGCAGCACTGCATTCATATGATAAAGCAAATCTGCAAAATTACCTGCAATTTTCTCCTTTCTGCAGCATAATAAAACCGTATTGTTAGCTGCATATTATGACACATCTAATTAGGCGCTCTGAAATTCTTTTTGTATTATCAGTTTATTCATTTTTCTTCTCTGATATTCAGTACAAGCATAATTAATTATGTTGAGGCCTACCACATTATCATTTCATAGGAATATTAAAGGTAAAGTCTCTTTCTGTGTTGTAGAATTGCTTACTTGTAAGCTGTTTCTGCAAAATCTCTCTTACTGTAACTATGCAGACTATTATTTAGTTTTGTGTCTCCCCAGTGTAGGTAAGGGGTTATCTTGCCAAAGGTTGCCTGCATCACTGCGCCCATTCTGGGACATATGTTTGTTGCCTACACTAATGCAAAAATCCCACTGTATATGAGCAAAGAAAACTGTTAGGGATCCAGAATTAAATTACCTTTGAGTGGATCTTGGCATTTGAGAGATCTAAAGCAAGGAGCCAAAGAGAGAGAGATTGGGTGGGGGAAAAAGAAGATGGAGAAAAAGACAATTGTGAAATATCTTCATAACTGGGGCTATTTATTATTTATGATTAACCTTTTTTCACGTCTACGTGTTTAATTAAAAATTAACATCAGGGAGGTTATCCCACAGCTTTAACAGAGAAAGCTGACCACAGAAACGGGAAAGACGAGGAAACCACAGTTCTTAACATTACTTCACCACACTTAAAAATAATCCTCATTATTAAAATGAAGTTCTAGTTTCTGTGCCACTAGTGCCCACATAATGCCTGTTTACAGAACTCTTTGAAGAAAAAGAAATTATTGGCATTAAAAAAAAAAAACCCTCACCTGCCTGCACCCTGCAGCCTTAGTAAAACTTAGGGTTGGAGCTACTGTAAACTTTGTAGGGCAGCGGCACTAGAGGACAGTTGCCTTTAAAGCTTTGCTTTAAATGCATTTCAAACACAACAGCCCTCCTAGTGGAGAATTAACATAACAGCCCCTTTAAATTCAAGAAGCATACAGTATGAAAAAGAAAGCACAGTGAAGTCACAGGAGTGATAATGGAGTATCATGTAAGCCCATGAATATAAGAGTGTTTGACAATCTTATAAAAATAACAAACAAAATACGTAAATAAATATTTATTAATTTAAATAACAACTATTGATTCTAAATGTCCGATTGATTATCATGCAGGAGACAACTTCGAACAGCAGATGGCAGCATTGTATAACAACATAACACGTAACTCAAAGCGTATGAATGTGTAAGCACTTGACTAGCTTTCTTTCTTTCTTTCTTCTGCAAATGTGTGGTTTCACGACTCTCTAATTATCTCTTGGCCCTGAAAATGAACTTTTTACTGATCAAAGAAACTATTTGGCTCAGATCTTCTGAAGCCACCAATGCCTGTTTTGTTTGGTACTTTCAGGGTACTGTTCTTTATTCATAACTCGTATTTATAATAGCTGAAGAAAGACAAGGTGGCTACAGGTGCGAAACATGAGAGAAACATTCTACATTTCATTAATGACACTTATATGTGTTGTATACATTATAATACTTGTTGTGTCCTTAAAGTAGGCTAAGATGGAGTGACTACAAATATTTCCTACTACAACAATAGGTTTCTTGTTTATATATATATAATTAAATTAATATTTAAGTTAATTTTGATCAACAATCTTGCCAGCGTAATTAAATAGCTTATTTGACTGTTAGAATTCTCCTGAAATATTCACATTCACAGACCAGATATTTAGGCATCAAGCTGTCAAAATATGCAGGGAAAAATTAATTTACCAAAAGTCTAGATACCACTGTAATCATTTGCAATAATTAATGAAAATAGAAATAGAGGGCCATTACTGTGGCAAATTTATTGTTTACAATCATAATTGTTTATGTCCCGCATGTAAAAAACTGAGGTAATGACTGTAATGTGCCCAATACATCTGTTAAGGATTACGTAATGTGAAGGTGATCTACGTAGATTATTACATTCTTAATTGTATATTTTTCAGTGACTGTGAGTCTGAGTGTATGTACAGAATATGTGCATAGTTGCATACATGTGCAATAGGTCTGCATTTATATGATCTGCCAGGGGTCTCCGTGTATTATCATGTGTGCACCTTATTATGTGCATCTGTGTGTGTGTGTGTGTGTATGTGTGTGTGTGTGTGTGTGTGTGTGTGTGTGTGTGTGTGTGTGTGTGTGTGTGTGTGTGTGTGTGTGTGTGTGTGTGTGTGTGTGTGTGTGTGAGATTGAGTGAGTGAGTGTATGTACATGTGTGACACACAAAGCAGACACACACATTGCCAGTTTCCCTTGTAGAAGCATCTCTATGGTGTTCACTCACTCAGTATCTCTGAGTTTGGCTGGAAGAGGAGCTCAACACTCCTTCATAGACAGACACACAGACTGATGCTTAATCTCTTTCATCAATGTGTATGGTCATATTCGCTCCGGTAAGACCTCTCTTTTTCTAAAACCTTCGTTTTAAAGTATTAGGAATTGTATTTCACTAAGAATTGTTGGCACAGTTATACCACTTATTTAAAACATTGCTTAGCTTACTTAGATTAAATAAAATATTTATTGTTTATTTTTATTTATTTATTTTTTTATTTCTTTTTTTTCTATTCAATACTAACCAAATAGAAATATAATATGATTTGAAAGTGTGTCAGTAGGTAATCGGTTTTGCTCATAATTTGACAGTCACAAGATAAAGTGTCTAATGAAAGTGAAGTTTGGACAGTAATTTGTGCAATTTCTCCTGGTTGCATTCTCAAAATAGTGTTTAAATGCATGCAAATATGACTATCAGGAATCAGGCTTAATAATTAGCTGCTCTTTGGGGTCACAGCGTCGGCTCCCTGTTTGTAGTCTCTCTTGCTTGAATAATTCATCTGCTCTTGTTGAAATGTGCAAAAGATCGATGCTATCCAGCTCTTTTACAGACTTTAATGATGAATCTGAGCTGAGCCAAATGCAGCATGATTGCATATTTATAATTGCATGTACTATATATGCGTGCATATTTATGTAAATTTGAGGTAATTAGTCTGTGTATATATGTTTGTGTGTGTGTTTCTGGGTGTGCTGGCAACCCCTGGGTAACCTTTGCATAATTCACTGGGTCTCATCAGAGACTCATCAAAGAAGAAACCTATTTTCTTCTTTGCCTTATCTGTTCTGTGTTTGCATAGTCTACAGCCAATATTATATGTTATATGGGATGTCTATACATGTGATATTGATTAAATATTCACACATTTCCAAAGCAATTTTCATATAGTCCGGAGAATGAAATAACATAATACATGTTTAAAAACTCTCCATTCTTCTGTGTCTTCCTTTGACACACACATACCCACACACTCATAGCATAAGTATTTCAGACTGTATTTATTTAATATACACAGTGAAGGCATTAAATCTTAATTGAAATACCTGCTGTATCATATTATCAGGAACAGAAAGTGAGGAAGGGATTTGGGGAGAGATTAGCAGGAGAGTTGGACACATTTCTTATCAAACACCTGTGTCCACAGAGAATAAAGCCCTGGCACTTGTCCAGTAAACCTCCAGCCCTGTCATCCATTGTGCCAAATGCAATACTGAACCAGTGAAAAATATTCAAATCGTGTCAGACAAACATGTTAGTGCCTGGCATCCAGGTCTACAGTAACTGCAAGAGTTAGTGCACTGAGTCTAATTTTGCATGAATAATTGTGCAGCAGTTGGATGAGAGGTCATTTAAATTTACCTTAAATCAGAAAACGAGGATAATTAAAACAGAATGTTTTAATGTTCTGAGAGGTTAATTTGTCTTGACTTTGTGTGATGAAGTTAAGCTGCTGATCGAGAGTCAAGAGAGCTGATCTTTGTCCCCTTCCCATATACAGTAGGCTAATATCATCAGGGCTTTTCATTAATATTTCACTTTTTCTCCCACAGCTTTTTGCTGTTTTAGCATTTGCAACATGTGGGGGATATTCTGGCCAGATAATGGTTAAAGTAGAATGTTTTGACAAAACCCAAAACAACATCAGCATCAGTTTCAACTACCCATTCAGGTAAATTACCACAAACACAATTTAAGTATTATTTTGCATGTTGTACTGTAAATATGTATTATCAGTTTACTTAAAAAGACTTGATTTAATATTTTTGGATTGATTTGGTTTTTATTAAGTCAAAGAAATGGTTACAAAATCATAAGACTAATTTAACCTACACAATGAAAGTATTATTTAATGGTGCGCTCAGTAATTTCTTTACTCATTATTATTATTATATTTTTTTAGACATAAATAAATAAATTGTTCTAATAAAAGTGGTTTAAATTAGACTTGGTCTGTATTATTTTAGTATTATTTATATGCTATTGTAGTATTTATTAATATTTTGAATTAGTTTTTATATTTTCACTTTTCATTTTAATTTTAGTTTGTTTTAGTTTTAGTTTTGTCTTTTTGTCCTTTTATTTATGTATGTTTTTTGTTGTTTATTTCTAGTTTTAGTTTTAGTAATGCAACTTATATTATTTCCCAGGCAACATTTCTAATTTTTGTAATTTTTAGTCATTTTAGTTTTAGTCAACAGTAACAGCACCAGAGCTTTTACCAAATACTATTACCTTACCCCCAGTAACACCCAATTATTGACTGCTTTTACTTGTAGAATAAATAAATCATAGCTAACTACCAAATCCGTATAATGCCATCAATAACTGCAGCTGAAGGAACTATTTTAAGAAGATATTTGACATATTAGTGGCATCAGCCGTTGTCACAGTGTCTTCTTTTGAAGATTACAAAAAAAAAAAAAAAAAACTGTGCTTTAAATGAAAAGAAGATATGCTTTAAACAGGTTAAAGGAGCAACGTCCTATGTTGTCTCTTTCCAGACTGCAAGAGGTACACTTCAGTGCTCTTCTATGTGAAGGACCCAGGAAAGAGACTCTCTTTCTGGAAGGGGATTATGCTTCATCTGCACAGTTCTTCGTCACTGTGTCGGTCCTGGCTTTTCTCTATTCCCTTTTGGCCACAATTGTTTACTTCTTCTACCAGAACAAATACAGGGAAAAGAACAGAGGTCCCGTAGTTGTGAGTGTATTTCAGAATTTCTGTAAGAAATGTCCGCTGTAAAAAGAAAATTCTGAGAGCACACACTGTGCTGAAAAGCTCAATATAACTCAATTGAATTGTCAAGACTCGCTTTCTGTTTATACTCTTTTTATTTTAAACCCCCTATAGGATTTCTTGGTGACTTTAGTGTTCTCTAGCCTGTGGCTGGTGAGCTCAATTTCCTGGGCTAAAACTCTGTCTGGGGTGAAGACAGTCACTGATGTGCATCAAATCCTGCTGTTACTGTCTGCTTGCAGAGCCCAGGAAAACTTATGTGAGGTCTTGCAGGAGCCCATCTGGACAAATCTCAACATGTCTGTGGTGAGTAGATTATTTGTCCACAGTTTTGTTATGGTAAAGAAAAAATCATAGCAATTGATTAGCAATTGACATAAGCTACCATTTAAAAGTATGGGGTCAGTAATACTTTTGTTTTGCAAAGATGCATTTTTGTGAAATAATGCAGAAATGATGCATTAGTTTGCAATGCTGTTCTTAAAAACTCTGTATCTAAGATTCCTGGAAAAAAAAAGTGTCACGGTTTGCACAAACATAAAAATGATAGAAATATTAAAATAAATAATTAGCAGTTTTTATCATTGATTATAATAAGAAATGTTTTAATTTTCACCAAATCAACATATTAAAATGATTTCTGAAGACTCATGACACTTAAGACTGCTGAAAATTCAGCTTAGCTGTCGCAGGAATACATTACATTTGACATTATATTAAAATAGCAAACAGTTATTTTAAATTGTATTAACGTTTTACAGTATTATTGATTTAACTGGATTTTTGCAAATGAATGTATTTTTACAACAAATCAATAACCACTGAACAACATAATAATTTTCAAAAACACTTTTTTTCAAAAAAAAAAAAATTTTTTTTTTAACCCCAAACATTTTTATATGCATAATTATGCTTCACATAATTTGGCACCAACAAGAATGCCACAAAAGCCTAGCAACCACCCTAGAACCCCCTTCAAACCACCCAACACCATCCTATCAACAACATAGAAACAATCCAGAACAGCCTAGCAACTGCTTTCAGACTTTTTAATGGTTTTAAAAATGTTTTAAACTTTCAGGCAAGGCTTAGTCAAGCCAGTAGAAGTATGTCTTGACAAATTTCTTTTGCTATAAAAATGACTAATTTACAACTAGAAATTATTACATTTCATAATTCATCCTTGTCTGCTTACAGGCCTTTGGTTTTTTGAACTTCTTCCTTTGGGCTGGTAATATTTGGTTTGCCTACAAAGAGACAGGTTTGCATAAGTCCATTAAGCGCTATCCCTCCAGAACTCCCTCTGAGAAACGCGGCAGCTTCAGGCAATACAGTCAAACCAGTTTTGATCAATCCGGAGCTGGTTTTGGCCAGAGGCTCTACAACCAGGGGAGTTTTGACTTATCAAGCGGAGGATTCAGCCTACCCCAAACCAATCTAGGACAGGCGATACTGTACCAGCAGGTGGGGAGTCCCACATCCAGAGGTCCTCTCATTTTTGTTAATGAGATGTGAGAGAGAGTGTGAGTGTGGAGCAGAAAAAGAAAAGAGAAGAGAAACACTGTTGTTTTCTCAGTCATAAGACAGATAATTTGTTGTTGTGAATTTGATATTTCTATCACGTGATGTAGAAATTGTAAAATTTTTGTAGGTATCAGTCTGCATACTGTTATTTATTTGTTTACTGTATAATTAAGTGCCATTAAACTGAAAGCTCTACCCTGATATAGTATATTTAGTAAATATATACACACATATATATATAGACATATACATATGAACAAATCAATTTACTTTGTCAGATATGGCTGTTGATAATTTGTGATATTTCTGAAGTATTTAAATGGAATTTAGCATAGTATATGCATAGCATTTAGCACAGTCTAATAGTCTATGCTTTGTGTTTAAATATTTCCTGCACAAAAAGTGCAATGGCAGTACCATGGTAAACACATTGGATGGCAATACTATGGTACTTTGATATTGCCTATATTTTAAAATGCCATTTATTTTTTAGCTTTCCCAAGGTATTTTAAAGAATAACATGGTATCATGATATCTTTGCAAGGTCTCACATTAGTAGCAAGGTCTCAGACAAGATATGGTGTCCTTTTTGTTGTGTTTTCTAGTGTTTTTTGTATATATTCTGCTATGAATAATGATAAATTACCAGTAGATGCCTAGGAAAAGCAAATGGCTTGAGTCTGCCTTAAGACTGCCATGGAACCCTGTGGGCAGAGAATAATGTCCAGTCGGAGATCTTTTTAATGAATCATTTTGTCTAACCATACACAGTTTTCAGTGAAATGCATGCAAAAAGATGAGATAAAATCCAACGCAATAAAGTCTGTCTGTTGTTCCAGTTTATTGTAGCATTTAAAACTGTACAAATGTTACTATGTTATACTGACTGCGTCATAAAATTAAGTAATAAATATTCTTATTCCTCTAAATGGCTGTTTTATGTATTTCATCATGATGAATGCTACCATTACCAATTCAGATTTCCTGAAAAAACAATGAATGTTAAATGAACAATCTTAGTGAAAATTACAACTAGAAACACAGAAACAGTCCCATTTGGGGATTTATAGTGTATTATCTTTTATTCTGTTAGTGCTTGTGCACTTTCTTTGTTTGCAGTGTCTTTTACAAAAGAGACAACCTCGATGGCTGAAGCTACTTGTTTAAGCCTTTTAATGAAGGGGTGTAAGGGAGCAATTAGGATCTTTTGGCATGTCAGAGCCCTAACAGAACCATGTGGTTAACATCTCTATATCTGCAGAGTATATCCAGCACTGCAGTGAAGCTAACCGCTTGCAGCTGCCTAGGATCCAAATTGCAGCTTTTAGGTGATCATGAGATTTTAGCCACTGGCATGTTGCTTGTGTCAAATTAAAGGTTACCACTGAGAATCTCTACAGCTGTTCAATTACAGGCCTTGGACTAAAAGAGTGCAATGAGCGTGATTTAAAGAGCATGGTAGAAAACAGAAAGAAATGACTATGGAAAGGCAGTAATTCATATACTTTTGATTAACAGGTTTCAAACACGATGTATGTTGTAAATATTGCTGGTATTTATTTATTTATTATTTTACAATATGTAACTATTTCTTAAATTGTAAATACTAACTGACGGCACCCATTCACTGCAGAGGATCCATTGGTGAGCAAGTGATTTCAAATCGTTTTTGATGAAGAGACAGAAGACAGAAGTCATCTACATCTTGGATGGCCTAAGGGTGAGGGTTTTTGTTTGTTTGTTTGTTTGTTTTTTTGTTTGTTTTAGGTGAACTATTCCTTTTAAAAAGCACTTACTTAGTCAGGTAATTACATAATGGCAGAATTAACATCCCAACTTACATGGTGATGTCGCAGTGGCAATTATGTTTTACTCTAGGGGACGCAGTCTAAGCTAATCATATAAACTCAGCTGAGCAAATAAAAAGATGTCATGTTGTTTGATATTAGGAGGTACAAGTGTACATGAAGAGGAGGCTGGACTGATCCTCAATGTTCCTGTACTGCAGTCCAGTTTTTGTCATTCTGTTCATCCATCTGTCACTTCTGGCTCTTAGACAGGCTCATGGTCATAGGCTTAAAGATAAAACATACAGTACAGCTACATACAGTACATGAGTTTAATTGCAGTTACCACCATCTATTACCACAAATAACAGAAGTAATTATTCCAGTAAATACCATAGTACACAGAGTAGAATTTAAAATCCATAGACTACAGAACTGTATGCATTTAACTTCAAAGCAATATCTAAACATTACATAATAGTACTTTGAAATAGGTTTAAAAATATGAATTTCTGTAAATAATTTTCTAAGGAGAAAAAAGTGATATCATATCAGGAGAGTGATATAATTTTTTTTATTTTATTTAAATTGTGACTCAGGATTTTTACAGCCTCAATATCAACTCATCTATATTTTATTTATATTCATATTTCATATTCAGTTGTGACATTTTCCCTTAGCAGCCAAATCAAATACAAATACTAATTTTTACAAAAAAAAAATTATAAATGCATGTAAAACAAGAAACTATCAAATACATGCACGCACAATCACCTACACAATGGGGCAAATACTGTGCATAGCATAACAGGATGCTGGCATAAATGTGCATCTTTCACAGAAGGGGATAAGAAATGATAAAAGCTTTTTTCACTTTCCAGTTCCTGCTGCTCTACCATGTTTCTTGTCCTTCTTGCTGTCACCATGTTTCTTGTCCTTTACACAAATCCTTTAACAGGGTTCATATGCATCCCATACCTTTTGCATCTTTGTGTTTTACTGTTTAGTTGCTGCTGACAAGACTTAAATCTTAATTCTTCTCTAAGCAGTGTCAAACTTTGAATGCTGAGCTTAAAACTGTTTATCTGCAATACTCACCTCCATGCCTTCTCTATGGCCTCTGTGACTATCTTTCCTCCTCTCCAAGGGTCAGGTTTGTGTTTTAGACTTCTAAAGGTTTTGTTCATAGAAAGTGGTTTGGATGCTTTTTGTCTGTGTGAAAAAAAAATGGAAAAGAACACCGCTATATATTATATGTTATATAGTATATTTTGTATAGTTAATTATATTGAATCCGCTGCCATTTCCAACTGTCACCTAGGGGTGTCGCCAAAGGAATGCTACTAATGTGAATATCTGAAGGCTAGTATCAGACTGCATTTCAAAGCCCAATTACATTATGTCTAATAATGTAGAATAGAACAAATTCAATCTTTAGACATAAACTTTAAATAATTCTAATGCGGTGCCATTTTTGAACGCACGTATCTTTCAGTCCTCTAGCTCTATCAGATGCTATTTTATACTTTTCAACCAGCTGCCAAAATGCATGAACAAGATTGTGGGATATTGTAGGCAGTGAAGGATCAAACTGATTTTAAAAAGGCATGTTAGTATGGCTGCTTTATTAGTAAATGACTAATGGTGTGTGCAGATATGCATTTAAAATTGGAGATAACAAAGTTGTTTCTTGGCAATGTTCAGCCTCATATGTTCTAGCTCCCCTCAATACTAACACATGGCAAATGTTTATTGAAGAGCATGGTATTAGTGTAATTCTTGTCAATCCTAACATAGGACAGGTTTTCCAGCTGCATCCCTGACCATTAGTGCACATAAAACCAACAACATCACCATAATTACAGTCATTTCATTAATTTCAGGTAATTACTTTGTTTCCACCATACCAGATCACTCGAGAATTGTTTTATATTAGCTGCAAAGATTCCTGTGTGTGTGTGTGTGTGTGTGTGTGTGTGTGTGTGTGTGTGTGTGTGTGTGTGTGTGTGTGTGTGTGTGTGTGTGTGTGTGTGTGTGTGTGTGTGTGTGTGTGTGTGTGTGTGTGTGATTTGAGAAGGGCAGTGGAGTTATGATGTTGGGAATAGATAATATATACAGATCTGAACCCCCAGCAATTGAAGGAACTATGGAAGAAAACTTGAGATTTACAAATGGCATTTTCAAATAACATTTAAGAATTTTAGGCCAAGCATATTTTAGCAAATTGTCCTCTCTATGGCTGCATAATGATTGTTTATCTAGCATGTTTAACTACGTACAAAATATATACAGTACTTAGCCTATAACTTGGACAGGACTGCTTGTAAATGTACTGCATGCTTCTCACCATGAGGGAGAAACCAATTACTGTAGTTTAAACCCATAATTCCTTCAGCCAGAGCAGCCAGGTTAGTGTACCACAGTTGGGTGAGCACCTTGCAAATTGGCTTAAGCAGATCTTTGTCTTATCTTTATCTTGTTGAGTCGTGCCCACTGAGAAGTCAATGCCATTCCTTCTACCAGAGCCTGATCTCATAATCCTTTTAGAGTCAGTTGTGTCAGGACTCGATGAGTGACACTTGGACGATATGACTGCAATGTGCAGTGAGGACACCAAGGTTCAATGAGGACAGGTTCTGGAGAGATAGAAACAGACAGTGGAAGCAAAAAAATGCATTAATATTATCAACACAAACATATAGCAATAAGTGGAAAATTTTACTGTAAAGCGAGATTAGCTATGTGATAGAACATATAGACAAATTCCTGTTTTTTGCTTGTTGACAGTTGAGGATTTATTATTTCCAAGAGGATTCTTGGTGCATTCAGTCCGATAAATAAGACTAGAATGCTACAATAAAGCAAAGAGTTTTGAGAAGTAAATGACTTCATACATTTTTACAAATGACACTTAGTGAGCCAAATATTAGAAATAAGCATTTAATCCAGTACATACTGTTTTTTAGCAGCACATGGATCATAAGGTTAAATGTAATGAAAATAAAATGAAAATAATAGTGAGAACACTGTACTCTGAGAGTGAATTTTTTCTTAATGTTGCAGGCCAGTTGTCATTTTAACAAAGGCAGAAGTTGACTGAAGAGACTAAAGGTATTTTGTCTTCCTCATTTCAAAACAGTCCTGCTGTTAGAGTAGCATTTATATACTGCAAATGTAACCTTAATGACATAGTAGTTTGCTGCCCTGTCAAGCTTGAAGCAACACATGCTGTTATGCTCTCATGAACATCATAGCCTTGCCACTGAACATCCTTTCTCAGAATCAGGATTAGTGGCTTACTGCCATGATTACTGATATCATTTTCTGGAGAAAAAGTATAGGAGAACAGACATCACTGAAAATATAAGACAATTATTATTTAAAATTCTCTATTTAGAAATTCCATTACAGGAAATTAAAGTTTGTTTAATATTAAAAATTATAGTATCATTAATCCACTTGAAGGCTTGCTGTATATTTTTCCTAGTTTGAATGCTTAAAAAAATCTTTCAAACTGCCTGATTGTAACCATGGATTTTCCATTTTCTCCAATCATGTGGAGTCAAAATTACAGACTGTTTGAAAACATTCTAATTAGCATACTAAACTGAACAAACAAACAACTACTATCTACTATTTGTATGGAATGTTCTATAGACTTGAAAAATATATTATTAATATTCTTTTGTGGATTCCAAAAGGGTAATTTTTGACATGGACCTAAGGTGTTGATGATTCTTGTTTATATTTGAGAAAACACATTTCTGGAATTGCAGCAGTTAATGTCTGCTCAATAGCATTGTGTGTTAGCATCATGGAGGTCGCATCAGGATCTTTTGGCAGGATCAGAATCGTAGGAGAAATTGGTGCTGATGTTCACCCTGTTTATCTCATTAAAATAGATCACCCTGCTTCAGTCCACAATCTAGAACAATTCTAATTTAAGAATAGTGGAATTTACATATTCACTAAGGTTTTCTTGGGGCTTTTATACTGGGTCTGTCATATAAAACAAGCTGTGATTGATGGACTGTAAATTTGTTAATTTTTTTGTGCATTCCAAAGGTTTTCTACATTTGCAAACATTGTCTACAGCACATTAAAGTCCAAATAGTATTCTTGTACTACATGTATAGTCTATCTCTCGATTTAAAAAATATGGTGTGCACTATATTAGTGCTTGTATACAGTTAAAATATCACTTTCAGTATCTTTTATACAGTATGTGGGAGCAATTAGAATAATCTGTCATTTCATAAAAAATGGAAACAAAAACAGTATTTAATGCCAGTATTTATTTCTATGTATTTCTTTATCATTATTTACAAAATATATACACATTTTAGGCAAAAGATACAAATGCTAGCCCCCTCCCCATCACCCCCCGTGCATTAAAAAAAAAAAACATTTCAATGTTCACTGATCATCAAATAAATACTTTTAAAGTTTGCATACATCAAAGATCTGTGTCTTCTGCTTTCACAGTTAATGGTGATAGTGAACACAACCAAAAACTAATTCAAC
This sequence comes from Cyprinus carpio, assembly GCF_018340385.1. NCBI lineage: Eukaryota > Metazoa > Chordata > Actinopteri > Cypriniformes > Cyprinidae > Cyprinus > Cyprinus carpio. The sequence continues at coordinate 25,078,559 of NC_056577.1, read as the reverse complement.
TGCCCCCCCCCCCCCTTTTTTTCAGATGCCCACATTGTTCAGTCACTAAAAGAATATAATCTGTGAGAGGTCCAAAAGTTTATGCTGGAGATACAGAGGACACCTCCGTCTTGCTGGTGGACACAGTTGAGGACTCCTCATCACCAAGAGGGTTCTTCCCACAGAAAAGGGTGGTCAGCATGCAGCTCCGGAACTGTAAAGAACAATGTTTCATTTTTTATAGAGACAATAGAGAGAGAAGATAAAGTAGAAATAGAAAGGGATGTCTGAGATATGTAGGACAAATCGTATAAATGTTTAACCTGTTTGTTTAGCAGCACATAGATGACAGGGTTATATAAGGCTGAGGTCTTTGAGAAAAAGGCTGGAATAGCCATGAACTGGGCACTGAAAGCTGATCCCTTGTTAAAGAAGATCCAGGCAGCAACAGTGGCATAAGGGGTCCAAGCCACTAGGAAACCCAAAACCATCAGGATGACCATTTTTGTCACTTCCCTTTCAGCCTTCTGGGTAGATGCTGAGTCCTGCTGTTGAGCTGCAGCCTAAGAGAATAAAATGTCCAAGGATGATGTCACTTTAACATGGTATTCCAATAACTGGTGATTTACAGGAATGTTTAAATTGACATTTCATACCGCCTTGACTGTGCAAACAAGCCGTCCATAGGTGAAGAATATTATGGTGACTGGCAATATAAAATGGCAGACGAACATGTAGATGACATATGATTCATTGTTGTATTCAGGATTCAGGGTGTAGTAGTCTGGTCCACATGAGCACTGCATTCCTTCAGGAATATATCTGTTAAAGAAATGCACCTGATGTTAGAAAATTTCAGAGTAATCATAAAACTTGCTACAACTCTGTTGCACTTAGGCATGTAAAATTTACTACTACTTTTAATACAAAAAAATAGCATAAAAATTCAGTGTGATCGTTACACTGGGAAAAGTCTTTAAATTTTATATTAATAAATCTAACATGTTGACAGCAAACTGATTGCATAATGTCTTATTAGACCAACCTGGACCAGCCAACCAAAGGTGGAGCCGCACATGCCATGGCCATTACCCATGTAAATGCAATTCCTGCAGAAGCATGGGTGGAAGAGAATTTGAAACTACCCATTGGTTTGCAGACCACAATGTATCTTTCGATAGCCAGCACCACAAGTGACCAAAGGGCAACTTCACCTGTGTAGCAAATAAATTACAAAATCCATTAACACCGTACAAGGTAAGTTTTCCCAAATTGCAGTCCACTGTACTTCGACATTCACCTCAAGAATTCCTCACAGCAGTCAAAATAAAAAAAAATTAAAAAAACATCACAAGTTTTCTCACCTCCAAGTGTGGCCATGAAGCCCTCGATCGCGCAGCCAATTGGTCCCAGAACAAAGTAGCCATTAATTGCTGTGTAGAAAGTGACCGTGAATCCAAAACAAACCATGATGGAACCAGCCACAGCCAGGTTAACCAAAATGAAGTTGAGAGGTTGTCTGAGCTTTTTGTGTTGAGCTGTAACCACCAATGTAAGGCCATTGATTGGTAGACCCAAACAGATGAGGAAGAATATGTAGACAGCAAGCACTTTAAACTTCCATGGTTCAGCTAGATAATACTGAGGATATTCAAAAGGACTCCTCACTAGACCTGTCCTGTTGGACAAGGGGACATAGAAGTTGTTTCCCTCAGTGCCGTTCATCTTTGCCCGCTAGTGATCTAGAGGGATAAAGGGTGTAATCTGCTGTTGTGGTACTGCTGCTGCGAGTGGCTGCTCTTCACCTGCTCTTTATTTGCAAAGATGCATCAGGAGAGTTTATATATCCCTCTGAGGTTCCTTATAAGGGATAAATCCAGGAGTGTAAGATAGGGAGGGTGTTATAATGTAGGATTTAAATGATAAGAGCAGACATAATCACTGTTGGGCTAATCACCCAGTAAAGCTTTGGATCTTCGGAAGTTCTTTTGACTTTTTAGGATCATAAAATTAGGCCACAATATTGGTTGTCAGTACAAAGTGAGTATAAACAAAGCTGCATTTATTTCAAGGATAAAATGTAATTGAAATGTGATCATTGTCCGATCTAGTCCATTAATGATTATATTAAAATAACACAAAAAGTCACCACTCATATGCATTTTATTTCAGTGCACCTCCACCTGCACAGAATTCTATAATGTTTTAAATTTTCACTTTGCCTATCATTTGCAATAAAAACTAGCGAATAAAATTGTTTATGCGATTTAAATTTCTTTAAAAAAAAAGGAATACATCACCATGGTGAATAACGAATTTATTGTCGGTCTGCTCTTCACACAAGTTATAATATGACTTCAGAAGAGTTAGAATATAGGCTAATACACGATATATATAATTGTTTATTTTTATTAGCCTATATTTGTATTTATTTATTTTTAATTGTTTAATAGTTTCTGTCTTTGTTAGATAGTATAGTGGATAATGAACAGAACAGGAGACGAAGGGAGAAACACGAGAGAGAAAGTGCACCACAAGGCTTTGAACTCTGATCACTCCGAACTCGGAAACACAATTGCACTGCGCGACGGAGCGATGACCATGAGGCTATCGGGCACTCCTTATAATATGTCTACATTTCATGGATTATGGAAATTAGCACCGTGGACTATACCGGCTTTAAAAGACAAAAGGGTAAGTAAAATAATGACAGAATTTGATGCAATCTCTATAAAATGATTTATAAAACTCTTTATCCAATAAACGTAACTCGTTGTAAAAGTCATGGAAATTGTTGAAATTATATGGCAAATGTGGTATTATAAGATTTGTTTAGTTTTTTTGTTGTTGTTGTTTTTAGGTTATGCTATACAGTAGTGAGCTGGAGGCGGCAATGTTGTCCCTATATCGTTCATGAAAAGAAGTGTTGGCCCATTGTTAGCAAAATGACGTTAAATAAATTCATATAGAGTTAATGAACTAGACTTTGATTCACTTTTGTAAACAATCGAACATGCGCCTATAAATGCAATATTGGCTCTATGTCAGCGCAGCTGTTTTATCAGGGTGTAATGCATTTTATTATTGACCTTATTCTTTATTCTGGGATTTCTGAACATTTTAAAATAATAGTAAAGTTTTCAAAATTATAAAATAACACAACTGTATAGGAATTAGGCCTATTTACCAAAAATATTGCGAAATAACACTTTTAGGCTACTCTACTTCTTTGTTATCTCTGCACACTGAACGTTTTCCCAACCAACTCTTTTTAAGTTCTCATTGTGGGACACGTTACATGCCTATTTGTTTATTTTCATTTTATGAGAGAGAGTGCAAAACTGAAATAGCAGATGGCAGTATTATGTAGGCTATATGGAGTTAAGTTAGGAATGAATGAACGTCATTCTGAGTTAAGCGCATAGTTCGGAGTGAGAATAAGGAGAAACATATGTCAGACCCAAAGTCCAAGCGAAATTAGCCGTGAGATAAACAGTGTAATCCGTTGTAAAGTGAGGGGATCCTTGTCAACCCCTGTCTCCCATTCCACAAATCCAAGACGAGCAGGACCTCAAACAGCAAACGGGAACACAGGACGACGTTGACAACCACCACGAAATCCACCCGTCAAAGATCCAGCCGCACCGTCCAAAGCAAGTGCGCTGCAAACATCGGCAGGCAGGCGTCAGGTGAACGGAGTGAAGATAGTTTGCGGTTCGATATTCAGATTTAGTTTGGCTCAGCAGTGCGGTGTTGTAGACATACAAATGATATCACATGTCACTCTTCATGATTTGTGAATTCATGTGAAGCGGTCCTACTGTCCGAAATCGGTGTTCATGTTTAACGTCAATTTAAACACGCAAACCCCTGAAATACTGAATAAATTTCAGTGTTTCTCATTGCTTTTTCCGCTTTTGTGTGTGTGTGTGTGTGTGTAATAATGGTGCTGTTCCAGTGAATAGCCTAGCTGTCCAAGCCATTAGGTAAATGAGCTTATGTGTTTAAATTGTTGAGCTGTGGTTTGTCATCCAAGCTAAAAGACTCACATCCAAACTAAAGCCTTTAAAGTTTTAGCCTATAGGACCTGTTCCTAAGTCAAACAGTAAATTGTTCAAAATTGTTAAAGGTGACAATGATCATGGACATATATGGACCTTGATCTTGTGAAGTTGCTACATGAGAGATTGTACAAATTACATCCTCAAGTCAAGAACATTGTTATGGGTAAACTTATTTACTTAATTACTACCCTTCTCGGATTCAACAAGGTAATTTGACTGACAGTAACATTATTGGACCATTTGCCAAGGTGCTGTTGACCTGTCACCTGTGTTTGCTCTGTCTTGGAGAGAGCATTCCTGGAGTTACATCTGTTTTGTCCTCTCTGCTTCTGTTTCTTGCCAGTAGTGCTTTGTCTGAGCAACATAAAGGTCACATTAAGACATTTAGGAGGAGTCAGAATGATAAGACAAATGCTGATGTTAGCCTGGTCAGCTCTTATTAAAATAAATCACACTACTCCAAACTTGAATGTTCTGATTCAATACAAGTCAAGTTTAACCAATAGCATCGTGGCATAAAGTTGATAACCACACAAATAATTTAACCCAGTTAATTTCATGTTCAGTCCTCAAAAACAGTATATTCTGAAATGATGACATTAGATATTGCAGCAACCAAAACCTGTTCTAACTTTATGATGGCAAAATGTACACAAAAGCAGCTATTATTGTTACATACTTGGTTTGCTATTCAAAACACAATACACTTGAGGAAATGTTTATATATTCTACACTCCAAAGTTTGTAAACTGTATCAAAATCAAAGATAAATAAACCTTAATTAGACAATGAATGGTTGTTGTTGCATTAGCCTTAAATGGAATATGTAAATCTCATTGTCCACAATATAGCAGACAGCAGTTTTCCTTGTTGCAATGTCCAGCCTTACTGAGAGAAATGTTACAGATGAATTTGTTTGCATTCTAATGCATGGATTGTACCTTGATTTAAAAATAGAGTGTGCTCAATCTGCTAATGGTAAATTAAGTTCAGTAGTTTGACTAATTTTATAATGAAAACAAAGACATTTTTAATGCCTATATTTATTTCTATCCATTTGTTCATTTTGTACAAAATATATACACATTTTAGGCCAAAGATGCTAGCCTCCCAGTTGATAAAAAAGTACACTGATAACCCATTACAGCCAAAAAGCGTTTTACTTATTTAACAAATATTTGTGAGCTCACCAGTTTAATGGTAATAATAGTGAACAAAGCCAAATGAGATGCATCAACTATTCTTCTTTCCTTTTTTTAAGATGCCGAAATTGGTCATTGGCGAAAAGAACATAATAGTGAAAGAAGTTCAGTCTATGCTGGAGATACAGAGGACACCTCCGTCTTGCTGGTGGACACAGTTGAGGACTCCTCATCGCCAAGAGGGTTCTTTCCACAGAAAAGTGTGGTCAGCATGCAGCTCCGGAACTGTAAAGAACAATGTTTCACTTAGTACATTTTTGAGGACTTGCCATTTTTTTATAATTGAGAGAGTAGAGGAAATGGGATGTGCAGGATATGAGTTTACGTTCCGGCAATTCTGATATATGATTACCTGCTTGTTTAGCAGCACATAAATGATAGGGTTAAATATGGATGAGCTCTTTGAGAAAAAGGCTGGAATAGCCATGAACTGGGCACTGAAAGCTGCTCCCCTATTAAAGAAGATCCAGGCAGCAACAGTGGCATAAGGGGTCCAAGCCACTAGGAAACCCAAAACCATCAGGATGACCATTTTTGTCACTTCCCTTTCAGCCTTCTGGGTAGATGCTGAGTCCTGCTGTTGAGCTGCAGCCTGAGAGTAAAATGACCAAGGATGATGTCACTTTAACATGGTATTCCAATAACTGGTGATTTACAGGAATGTTTAAATTGACATTTCATACCGCCTTGACTGTGCAAACAAGCCGTCCATAGGTGAAGAAGATTATGGTGACTGGCAATATAAAATGGCAGACGAACATGTAGATGACATATGATTCATTGTTGTATTCAGGATTCAGGGTGTAGTAGTCTGGTCCACATGAGCACTGCATTCCTTCAGGAATATATCTGTTAAAGAAATGCACCTGATGTTAGGAAATGTAAAATAACTGCAATAAAAACAATTGCATTTAGAAAATTTTGTACTTTCGGACAATTTTAAATGTTTTCATTTAAAATCTAGCAAAATTACTAAGAATGAGAGAGCAATAAAAGGTACAAAAGTTCTGTTAATCTGTGAAAAGTTTCCTTTTACTGCCATAAACTGAAAGTAAGCTAACATTTTAAAATATTGAACAAATAAAAAGAAAAGAAAAGAAAATGCCTCATATTTAATTGAGTTGTTTGTTATACTAACTACAATCTGCACTCATCTATACTGCAATGAAAGGCTAATTAATGAGATCTTATAAGACCGACCTGGACCAGCCAACCAAAGGTGGAGCTGCACATGAAAAGGCCATTATCCATGTAAATGCAATTCCTGCCAAAGCGTGTTTGGTTGAGAATTTGAAACTACCCATTGGCTTGCAGACCACAATGTATCTCTCAATGGCCAGCACCACAAGTGACCAAAGGGCAATTTGCCCTGTGAAGCAAATAAAATAGTGAGATCAGCTGCACCCAAATTACAGTTCATCTCACTATACGTGATTAAAACATTAAAATGCAATAATTTTCCTCACCTCCAAGTGTGGCCATGAAGCCCTCGATTGCGCAGCCAGTTGGTCCTAGAGCAAAGTAGCCATTAATTGCTGTGTAGAAAGTGACCGTGAATCCAAAACAAACCATAATGGCACCAGCCACAGCCAGGTTAACCAAAATGAAGTTGAGAGGTTGTCTGAGCTTTTTGTGTTGAGCTGTAACCATCAATGTAAGGCCATTGATTGGTAGACCCAAACAGATGAGGAAGAATATGTAGATAGCAAGCACTTTAAACTGCCATGGTTCGGCTAGATAATACTGAGGATACTCAAAAGGACTCCTCACTAGACCTGTCCTGTTGGACAAGGGGATGTAGAAGTTGTTTCCCTCAGTGCCGTTCATCTTTGCCCACTAGTGATCTCGAACAGGGAGAGGATGCAATCTGCTGTGGTGGACCTGCTCTTTATTTGCAAAGGTGGTGTTATATATCTGTCTGAGGTTCCTTATAAGGGATAAATCCAGGAGCATAAGGTGGGGAGGGTGTTGCAATGTGGGATTTGAATGATAAAGGCAGACATAATCAGTGTTGAGTTAATCACATGTGAAGCTTTGGATCTTGACACTCTCTTGACATTTGAAATTCTTATATTAAGGAACTATCACTTGTTAGTTCAGAGTAAGTATGCACAGCACTGTATGTCATTAAAAAAAAAGAGATTGTTGTCTGATGTACTTTCACTGCTAAATACTTGTTTCTGTTTGTAATGACAAGAACACTAAAGGGGGATTCCCTATCAGATTTAGACTTGTAAACTCTTGTCCCATAATTTTATGTTGGCTGTGGAGGTTATAATTTTGGTCTAATAGTTGTTAAACACACTCTTTTGGCATTTTGTATTACAAAGTTGATGGAAGATTATTAGAAAATTAATTAGATTAATTGCAATTAGAAATCACTCTAATAAGATGTATTAGTTGTTTTTTTATTTTTATTTATTTATTTATTTATTTATTTCCCAATTGTAATTTTTCTCAAAATGTTGGAAGATGATTATATGAGAATTATATGAGAATAACTCAAAATCAAAAGTACAAATATTTCCAGTGAAGAAAAATGTTAAGGATTATTAAGAAATATTAGAAAAGGTTATTTCAAATAAGATGATGGGGTTTACAAACAATGGTGAATGTAGTACTATATTTATGTATATATGTTTGTATTGATTTATTCACCAATTTAATTTTATTTCATATTTATTGTATTATTTTTTTCTATATTTATTAAATTACACTTTTACCTGAATGCACATAACTTCAAGGATATAGCTTATAATAAATCTTGCATTTTGTAGTCTCATAATTTAGGAAATGTTTTAAATTCTTATTACTTTATAAAAAATCTGTATATAAAACAATATAAAAAAATTGCAAGTATCACATTCAAGTGGCATGCTAGAATTAAATGTCATGATTAAAAGTTTTGTCAAATATATACAGAAAAGCTGACAAAACAGCTTAATATAATGATATTAATACAATCAGGCATGATGTCTGACTTGAAATGGTCATTATGTGTCTTATGTTTCTCACTGAACCTTTGGGTGGGTTTAAGCAGTTCTGGTCATAACCTTTGCATGTGATGATGTCAAGAAAAGAGGCTTATGTTTAGGTTAAGTGGTGCGCTACCTTGTTTTGAAGCATTGGTGGAGAGACATGAGATAAACCATGTGTTGAGCATTGCGCAAACTAATCTATCCAGGCTCTATTTATGTAAAGAGTATAGAACCCAGATGTGATGTGTACCTATCTGCATTAACAGAAAAAGATCAGGTCAGGTCTTAAAAAATCTTAACCTATCTGCATTAAGGAAAAGGATCAGATCAGGTCTTAAAAAATTCCAAGGCAGGGAGAGAAGAGGTATATGGCCAATAATTATGGAGTTTACAGAGTTTGATCCATGTGAACATATGCCTGTTTAAGACAGTGGACTGAAAAGCATAAAAAAAAAATCGAGAAAACACAGTTGACATATAGTTCTACAAAAAGAAATACTGAGCACACATCTGTTTTGCCAAAAACCATGAAGATGAAGAATTTTAAATGACTATTTGAGCTATTTGATTATTTGAGCTTCTCTCTTTCACTGATTCAAAGTGTCTAATTAGCATGACCGACTTACCTGGACCAGCCCAAAAATGGGGGCACTGAACAGATACAGGTCATTAACTGCATGAAAGCGATGCAGAAAAGTTCGAATTTGAACCAGAAGAGTCAAGCATGACAACACTCATCTGCTTCCTTATATATTTTTCCCTGTAGAAGACTATGGCTTTAGGTTTTATTTATTCAGCTGTTTAAAGAAATATGGCTTTTAATCTACACACAATTTTGATTAATTTCGCTCTCCCAAGTGGATAAATCTAAAAACACAGTTTTTGCATTGTAGTGTGGTCTGGGGAAACTGGACTACTAGTTATATAACAGTCATGTGATCCTTTCAACCCAAAATGTTTTTGCATATAGTCCCCGGGCTGACTTGCTACACCACTCTGAATGCTCAAAAGTCGGCAGTTATTTGGTGTGCTATTTCTGATATCTAGGAGTTTGCACCTAGTAAAGCTGATTGGAAAAAATGTTACTTAAAAAAGACAAAGAGCCAAGAATAGTAAAAGTATCAAAGAACTACAAACCGAGGCAGGCATCGACGGCACCATCTTGTTTAGCCTACTTTGCTTTATTGAATTGCTTTATTTTTATTTGTTGGTTTATGAGTGTATTTTACTAATTAGGCAACTTAAAATAAGGATGATAGAAGGTTTGATTGCATTTAGGGGATGTTTGAATGTTTGTTTAGCCTGCAAGTTGCAAATGCTAACAAATGCTGGAAATCATGTAATGGGTTTAGTGTCTTGTTAGGGATTCTGCTCATTAGGGATAAACAAAGATTAGCGACCTGTGCTAACCATGCAGTGTGAATACAAGCTCTAGTCCAATAACCTACAGTAGTTAGGCTACTTGCCGATAGGCTGGCTACGTCCACATTAAATTTGAAAATCTTCCGCCCACACTAAACATTTTTGTCCAGCCAAAATTGAGATTTTTGAAATCACTCTCCCATGTGGATACATTTAAAAACATAATTTCACATTGTTGTGTGAATTGTGAAAAAAAGCACTTCATGTTCGGTTAATCATCCCTTACCAAAAAGTAGTATACTTCAAGTTTATTTTATTAAGTATACTTAAGTAAAGTTCAAGTATATTTTGAGTTTTTGTAAGTATAAGTCAAGTATACTTAATTGTCATTATAAGTAAATATTTTAGAAGTACATAAAGCCCATTTCTGAAAAGTACATTGTAACAAAGTTCGTTCAAGTAAAGAGGAAGGAGACCGGGGTCGGCGTGCTGAGGCTCGTGGGATACTTTATTTGACACAAAACAATAAAAACAAATAAACAATCGCGCCACATGCGCATGCAGTTCACAGTATTTCTCTACTTCGCACTACTGTAGTCTTCCTATCTTTGGGGTTTGTAGCACCACAGCTTCTCACTCCCACGAGTCCCCAGCCCTCTCTCTCTTCTCGCCGGTCCTCAGCCGGCTTAAATACCGGTTCCCCATGCCAATCACTGCAACGAGATCCAGGTGTTAATCGTTTTTCACTTGCCCCACTTACCACCGCTCATCTCCTCACTTGCTCTCCCGTCGCAGACCTCGCTGAACCACGCCTCCCCCACCACATACCCCCACCGCCCGACTCAGGCCGGGGAGCCACCCGGCCTGCAGCCCACCCCCCCCCCCCCTTTCCTGGAGAGGAAGTCGCCCCCGGCCTGTGAATCACCTTGAACTTGAAAGGCTGTAAAGCGAGATACCAACAGGTGATTTGCGCATGGTGTCCTTCATGCTGTAGGGGCACATGGTCCGAACAGAGGGTGAACTCCTGCCCCAGGAGGTAATAGCGAAGGGTGAGGACCACCCACCTGATGGCCAAACACTCCTTCTCTATGGTGCTGTACTTAGTCTCTCTCTTCGAGAGCTTCTGACTAATGTACAGCACCGGAAGGTCCTCCCCCTCCACCTCCTGGGACAGGACCGCGCCCAGCCCCCTGTCCAACGCGTCGGTCTGCAACAGAAAGGGGAGAGAAAAGTTAGGAGAGTGCAGGAGCGGTCCGCCACACAGGGCAGCCTTAACCCGGGTAAAGGCCTGTTGGCACTGCTCCATCCACTGGACCATATCTGGTACCTCCGTTTTAGTGAGGTCAGTCAGCGGGCTGGTGAGGTCCGAATAACGAGGAATAAACCTCCTATAATATCCCGCCAGCCCCAGGAACTGCCTCACCTCCTTTTTGGTCTTGGGCCTGGGGCAGGTCGCAATGGCTGCCGTCTTATCAATTTGGGGACGCACCTGCCCATGGCCCAAGTGGAAGCCCAGATACCTTACCTCCACCCGCCCAACTGCGCACTTCTTCGGGTTGGCCATTAGCCCTGCCCGTCTCAGCGCCCCGAGGACAGCCCTCACATGCTCTATATGCCGCTGCCAGTCCCCACTGTAGATGATGATATCATCCAAGTAGGCAGCGGCATATGCAGCATGGGGTCGCAGCACTCGATCCATGAGGCGCTGAAACGTAGCTGGGGCCCCGAACAAACCGAAAGGAAGCGTCACAAATTGGTGTAATCCAAACGGCGTGGTGAAGGCTGTTTTTTCTTTGGACATGGGAGATAAGGGGATCTGCCAATATCCCTTTGTTAAGTCCAGTGCCGAGTAAAAGCGAGCCGTGCCTAACCGATCGAGCAACTTGTCAATCCGCGGCATTGGATAAGCATCAAATTTTGATACTGCGTTCACCCTGCGATAGTCCACACAAAACCGCACCGAGCCATCCGTTTTAGGCACCAAAACTATCGGGCTCGCCCAATCACTGTGGGACTCCTTGATTACTCCCATCCTCAGCATTGCCTCTAATTCGGTCTGAACCACTTTTTTCTTGTGTTCAGGTAATCTATATGGCCGGCTGCGAACCACCACGCCCGGCTCTGTCTCAATATGGTGCTGAATCAGATCAGTACGACCAGGTAGGGGCGAAAACACGTCTGCAAACTCTACCTGTAAACGCCCAATGTCAGTGAGCTGCGAGGGCGAGAGGTGATCCCCTCCCGGGGCCGGGGCGAGGGATTTCTCTTTAATGATCGCTTCTGGCCCGAGATCCTTCTTTTTCACTTACTGCCGTTGCTAGCAACACTGACCCCTCCGCGCTCCATTTTTTAAGGAGGTTGAGGTGGTAGATTTGCCGTGAGTCGCCTCTATCTGTCCGAACTACTTCATAATTGAGATCTCCTATCCGCCGTGTGACCTCAAAGGGTCCTTGCCACTTTGCTAATAATTTGGAGCTAGAGGTTGGGAGTAATACGAGCACTTTATCTCCCGGTGCAAATTCTCGTAACTTAGTCCCCCCGGTTATACAGCTGGCTTTGCCTGTCCTGGGCCTGAAGCAAATTCTCCATAGAGAGCCGCCCCAGTGTATGGAGTTTTGCTCTCAGGTCCAGGACATATTGAATTTCGTTCTTACTATCCGAACGTAAGTCCTCCCAAGTTTCTTTTAGGACGTCTAACACCCCTCGGGGCTGGCGCCCATAAAGAAGCTTGAAGGGGGAAAACCCAGTGGACCTCACGCACGGCAAATAAGAGGGGACCTAGCCATCTGTCCCAATTTTTCGCGTCTTCTTGTACGAATTTACGAACCATTGTTTTCAACGTTCGATTGAACCATTCGACCAGTCCGTCCGTTTGTGGGTGATAGACGCTGGTACGTACCGCTTTAATGCCCAACAATTAGTACAATTCGCTTAACCACTAGGTCCCGGCACAGATTCTCCCACCTGCGTGCTCACCCCCCCCCCCCCCCCTTGCCGTCCCTTTTCCCCTGAGGCATCCACTGTTAAACACCCCAATAACTGCTCAAACGCTGGCCAATTGGTTCCCAAGTTTAGCGGATGCCGGAGGCGCGGACTAACGGCCACCTCCACATTATGCTTTTGGCCCCTAAATTGGATGGCTATGGCTTTTAGGGGGTATTCCACTATATCCCCGTGCACACACCTCACCTTAACCATGCGGCCCATATCCAATGCCCCAGCTTGTATCAGGCTTTGATGGATGGATGTCTGGTTACAACCTGAATCCACCAAGGCCCGATAGGTACCCCCCTTAATACTCACGGGTATTTGGTACAACCCGGCTTGATCGGGGGCAGCCTACGGGTTGTCCGGGATCCAGACCAACGTCCCCACCTCCATGACCGGGCACCGATCCACGGCCCAGGCCTCCCCGCCGCCCTAGTGGCAGGACGTGGGTCAGGTGATTGGCGTGGGGAAGCAGCAGAAGGCTCCTCGGACCCCTCCCGGCGCTGTGATCCCATTCCCCAGGTCGGGCCTCGTGCCCCAGCTGCTGGATCCATCCCCCGTCCTCCAGCGGGGGGGCGGCCCTTGGTGGCCCAGCCCATCGGGACCTAGGGAGAGGGACAGGTTTTGGGGCAGGGGAGGAGGGAGAGACAGGGGAAGAGAGAGAGAAAGAGATAGATGGAAGGGCCTCTCCGACCCCGGAGCACGCCGCCAGCTGATCCTCCGCCAGTTGAATGGCCAGATCCAGCGACGCCGGGCGGTGGCACTGGACCCACTGGGCAGTCCTCTTTGGGAGACGGGAGATGAACTGCTCCAGTACCACCTTGCTTACTACGGCAAACACCCATCTTCCTCACGACAACAGCAACTACCTGGAACGACCGCGGAGCTGCCGTGCCAAGACAAAGGGTTGGCCCGCTTCGGTCAGTTCCAGCGACCGGAAGCGCTGACGGTGTTGCTCGGGGCTGAGGCCGACCCTCTGGAGAATGGCTCTTTTTAAATCGGCATACACCAGGAGGTTCGGGACGGGCAGTTGTTGGGCAGCCTTCTGGGCCTCCCCCGACAGCAACGGGATGACCCGGACCGGCCAGCTGTCTGTCGACCACCCACATGCCTCAGCCGTCTTCTCAAAAAGATCGAAGAACACCTCTGGGTCATCTGTTGGCCCCATCTTCGTGAGAGGCATGTGAGAGGCTGGGCTGGCACTGGGGAAGGCCGACCTCGTCCGACCCTCCCAGTCCAGCAAGCTCCGGAACAGCTCGCGGTCCTGCTGCTGGACCTGCATCATTGCCTGGAACCGGTGTTCGTGGTCGGCCCGTAAGTCCAGCAGGGCTTGGTGGTGTTCCTGATGCAGGCCCGCGAGCAATGTTATGATCTCCGCAAATGGCGATCCCGATGGTCCTGACGGAGTTTGCATGGCGGAATCGTTCTCCTTCCTCCCGGGTTTCGGCACCAGTGTAACAAAGTTCGTTCAAGTAAAGAGGAAGGAGACCGGGGTCGGCGTGCTGAGGCTCATGGGATACTTTATTTGACACAAAACAATAAAAACAAATAAACAATCGCGCCACATGCGCATGCAGTTCACAGTAGTTCTCTACTTCGCACTACTGTAGTCTTCCTATCTTTGGGGTTTGTAGCACCACAGCTTCTCACTCCCACGAGTCCCCAGCCCTCTCTCTCTTCTCGCCAGTCCTCAGCCGGCTTAAATACCGGTTCCCCATGCCAATCACTGCAACGAGATCCAGGTGTTAATCGTTTTTCACTTGCCCCACTTACCACCGCTCGTCTCCTCACTTGCTCTCCCGTCGCAGACCTCGCTGAACCACGCCTCCCCCACCACATACATAAAAAGTAAACTAAAAGTATACTTTCCTATTTTTAGTTTAAAATACGTATACTAATAGCACACTTGAATAAACTTCTTTTTGTGATCCAGTCAACTCAAAATGATGAGCTAACTTTGAGCTGGGGCCCGTTTTCTGACATTGAAGAGTGGACAAGCAACTTTTGGAAAATGCTATTCTGGACTTTTCTGATGTAAACAGTTTTCACTTCCTCAAAAGAGTAGCTTTGGTAGTAGCTTCCCCAACACTGGTTTCAAGCCAGGTGGTACTAAGCTTAAGCTTCCTGGTTAAAACTCTGTTGGCAGTATAGTTGAATCAAAGCACACCAGGGTGTACAGAACTTCCCGGCAGTGCAGCATCTATCTGACTGTCTTTAAGGCATCTACCAAATACCACACATCTTCAGTCTGTTGTGTTTTCCAACTGATCATACAGTTTTCCAATAGCTGACTAGCAACATTGCCAAAAATCTCATATACTCCCACTGAAAATTGCTAATTGTAATGTCCATATTCTTCAAATCTTATTCATCCAATAATGCTATATAAGTATTAATATTTGAATATTATAATATTCAAATCAAATGTAAAAAGTTAGACAAAATATGCACATCATTACAAGTGTTAATATAATGTGTGGGCTACAGTGATTCACTTTATCTTTTCATTGTTTATATTCTCTAGGAGGTTTCAAGTTGTTTTCAGCAGCTGTTAGAACAAGCAGTCATGAAGTGGTGACTTGTCAGACTCCAAAAAAAGACATTTAGTGAGGTTTATGTTTAAAATTAGTGGTAAATAAATTTCCAGTGGATGAAATTAAAATACACTTAAGATTTCTTCAAATAATTTTTTTAATTGTTTGTTTAGCTAAAAGGAGCATTCCCTTTTCCCCTGGTTTGATTCCCGGGGAATGTGTAAAATGATAAAAGTGTGTACCTTAAAATACAATAGATGTTGTTTTGAATAAAAGCTTCTGAAAAACGTATAAAGGTAAAAACTTGAGTAGTTTTGAATTAGAAATATGCATACATCTTTATACACTGATCAGCCACAACATTAAAATCACCTACCCAAGGGTGCGTTTCCATGTCAACAATGTAATAAAAACAGACGTTTTTCTTTCACATTTTTAAAAAGTTTAACATACAGATGACAACATTGTCAAAACAATCCCTGTCCACATGGATCCACAATTTTTATTTTTTTAAATGCTGTATTATTCATGCCAGACCAGTAGTTGGTGATATCATTGTGTAAAGAAACAGTACACACCAGTGCACACTCCTATCTAACACGTAATAACACATAATATTAATGCTGCAAAAACAGCTCTGATGCATGGAGGCATGGACTTCACAAGACCTCTGAAGGTGTCCTGTGGTATTTGGCACCATTATCCTGCTGAAAGAGGCCACTGCCATCAGGGAACACCATTGCTATGAAGGAGTGCATGTGGTCTACAACAGTCTTTAGTAGGTAGCATGTGTCAAAGTAACAACCTCATGAATGCCAGGGCATAAGGTTTCCCTGCAAAACACTGAAACATTTTTCCTGCTTTTAACACATGAAATTCAAGGACTGACTGTTTACTTGCTGTCTAATATATCTCACCCCTTGACAGTCGCCATTGTAACAATATAATCAATGTTATTCACTTCCCTTTTCAGTGCCATAAGGTTTTTTTTATATATAAAGGCTACAGCTGTCTCCTCAGGCCATAGCAGTATACTGGTGCTTATTCTCTTACCTCAAGACTTCTGGCCAAAGTGCAATCTGTGACAAGAATAATAGCTTAGATCTAATTATCTACTTTACGTTATTGAGAGTGAATTGTTTTAACACACTTACCTTCCTTCCCTAAATCATTGCCAAAATTACTCATAAGGTATGCTTAGAAAATCAATCATAGATAAATACAAAGGGTGTACTTGAGGTGCCGTTGAGAGTTTGTGAGGTTTTTATTTATTTATTTATTTATTTTTTATCAGTGTTTGGCTAACACAGTGTGGAAGACTATTTAGGGGAGGGGGGGGGTGATTTGAAAGATGCTCTTTACAACCCAAGATTTCCCATAATTATGAGGTCAGGTCATTGAGATGAGTGCCACCAAAGACTTTTACTTTCTGGTCTACTCCTACTAATTATATAATTATATTTTCTATATTGACATTTCATTATTATACAGATGTTGATGCAGATTAATTTATTTGTATTGACTGCATATGAATTGATCCCTCAGCTTACCTTAGAATAAGTAAAAGTTGCTTTAAAAAAATCAGAGATCTGCAGCAGTGAAATTAGACTTTGTGGTGGCTGAGATAATATACTTAACCAATGACTTCTGGCTAAAGTACAACTCCCAAGCAGAGGTAATAGATCTAATTATCCAATTCCAGTTAATTTTCTGACCCACCAATTTTGCTCTCTCGTTTTAGCCAATCACATATTGTTTGACTAAATAGTATGCAGTGTCTCTGAGGTAAATTAGCAATTGGCAAGATATAATTCTCCAGTTGGTGCTCAATAAGTAAAAAGTTTGTTGTTTTACCCTACTAAGCTTCCTTATCCAAATTAATGCTTCTTCTTTAATGCACATTTCTGCCAAAAAAAAAACACTAATTACATTGCTTCTCTTATTTGCTGATGTTACACTTTAATTTGTTAAATCATATCACTTTCTTTCAGTAAAATTGAAAAAGAAAAAAAGAAACAAAAGCTGAATATTACATTGTCTGTTGACTTAAGTCACCAATTTCTCAGAGAAGAGATTGATACTGAGCAAAATATGTAACGTCTTATTTAATGCCGATGTGTGGTTGTGTATTAATGATCATTGATTTGCAGATTATAGTCAGTAGCAGCCTAGTCCATGTTGGCAGGACCTCCATATACCTTTGGCCCTTTCCCTGGTCTAGGTCTTGGATGTGTTTTAATCCAATTCAACATGTTACATCCCGTTACAAAGGGCTAATGACATTACAAATTACATTTGCTCCTCAAATACACTGTAAAAAATTGCGCTGTAAAATAACGGTAATCTACTGGCAGCTGTGGTTGCCAGCATTGTACTGTTAGTTTACAGCTCTCTACAGTTAATTTACAGCTCTTCATTTTTACAGTATGTTACCGTTATTATTCCATGTGGTAACTCGTTTTCATTTGCGAAACCGATTGCTTCAAACCATTCAAGTTAAAAACACAAAAAAAAACAACAAAAACAACTTTTTAAATCATTTAATTTAATTCAACTTATTCCACTAAAAACAAATAAAAATAAAAACATAATAATGTAAAACTGCAAACATTGAAAGTGCAATCAAACAAAGCACGAATTTTACTCAAATCTTTGTAGAACGTCATTAACCAGCAAAAGTACACACTTATGTACTAAAATGCTTAGTAAAGAGATTGTCACTGAATCAGCAACTCCACATTTACTGTCTTTATATAAAGCAGCAGAAGATTAGCGTTTGTGGCTCATCATTGACTGAAGCACAGACTCTACTCTCCAGCACAATGGTGAACCACAAAACTACATTAAACTAGCAGATCTCTCTTGTGCAAACACACATTAATACAGCTGAGTTCAGTATTTACTCTCATCATCAGTGTATGACTTTGCATAACATTTTTTTCTATAAACATTTACTAATATTTTAGTTAAATTAACTTGTTTTGCTTGGTAAACCTGACTGTTACATTTTACAGTATATTGCTGTTTTTCCCTTGAATTAACGGTAATCTACTGGCAGCTCTGGTTGCCAGCATGTTATTGTTTTTCTACAGTTCGTTGCCGTAAATTAATTACAGTTTATTGCTGTTAAATTACTGTTTTTTCATCATTTTATATCTTTAACTCTTTAAACCCCACAACAAAATCCTTAGTTTTAAATGAACACTTATATTGTGTGCACACTACAGAGTGTTAGAGTAACACTGAATCAGTGAAGTTAATGAGGCAATTCTGTGATTAATTAAGTGATAATTGAGCATTAGTGATGAACACCTGCTATTAACAAACGGAATCAGTGAATGAAAGAGAAACAAAAGAAATACAATTTTCATACACAGCATTAGATGAAATCAACTGAAATGAAAGACATTAAATCTCTCAAGATCTGATTAAACAACTGCTAAAACAGCTTCACCAGCCTCAATTATTACCAGAGTGACTTTATTCCTGTGAAACATCTACAGAAGATCTTACTGAGAGTTACAAAGGTTTAGATGTTCTTCTTCTTTTTTTGTTCACTACCATGATTGAGATCAGTGTTCACTTTAGTTGGGCTCTTGAACCTTGACTTTTTAATATTAACTTTTGCTGCTGTAGCAATGTGTTTCTGGAACATGTTTGTTATGGCACAACCTGCCATCCTAAAAAAAAAAAAAAAATCTGCCATTGTTGTTTCATAGCATTGTCCTCTTGCTTCAGATTCACTGATTTTATCTGGTGTCTCTTCTCATACTGAACATTGTTACTAAAACAGAAAAAGCACTATCAAGCACTCAGTTATGAAAGACTGTAAAAACTCAACACTCATTTGAAAACTATTGAAAGGTTTATTGTAATTTAGACTGACACGTCAATAATCAGCGTATTAATCTCAACAATGGTGACAATCTAAAAAATATATAAACAGATCAGTTCTGAACATCACAAAACATGCTACTAAAGCTCAACACAAAAGCAAAAATAAAAACATAGTAAGAATCCAAGGAAACAAGTGGACAATTGAGCAGTATAATTTATTCATGCTGCAATGCATGCTGGGAGTAATGGGTGGTACCCAGCATGCATTGCATAATGAAGCTTTTGATTGTCACCATTGTTGAGATTCATATGCTGATTCTTGATGTCTCTCTGGGTGTTAATGAGATGGTAGTTCAAAAATAATTTAAACATGAAATGTTATAAATTCTTAATTTTATGTATTAGAGCACTGCTCAAGCAAATCACAAATATATATTTAACACTCAAGCAATTCAATCATATAATTCATCAAAACTTTAAAGGCATATTACAGATTATGGCTATTACAAAACCACAACATCACTTGACCACCCCTAAACATTTTGCTATAACAATTGTATCTTAACAAAACAGTTATAGCAATTAAACAAATGTTAATGTTCAAAAGTCAAGGGTCAGGAGCACAACTAAAGCAAACACTCATCTCCACAATGGTAACGTCAAACAAAGCAATAAAACAGCATCATTTAAACTGTTGTTTATTCTCAATAAGATCTTCTGTAGATGTCTGACAGAAATAAAGTCAGTCTGGTTAGTAATGAGTGAAGCTGGTAAAGCTGTTTGTTGATTGTTTAAATCTTTAAATCAGTTGATTTCATCTAAGGCTGCGGCTGAAGTCAGTTGTAGTTCATGTGTTTGTCTTGTTTCTCTTTTCTTCAGTGGTTTTGCTCGTTAACAGCAGCTGTTCATCAGTGTCTGCATTCACTCATTAGTTTTCATTCTCTCTGTCAGGTGGATTATATTAGTAAACTCATGTAGGGAATAGTGAATGAGGGTGTAGGGTGTGATTTGAAAACACAGCCTCTGAGTGTCGACTTTGAACGTTGTTAATTCACGATATATAGCAGCAGGCTACTTTCTCGAAAATGACAAATATTACCCAGAATTTTAATGGAAAACTGAATGTTACTGTCAAAATTTGGCCGTTTTTTTACAGCGATTTTTAACAGTGTAGCATCTTCAACTGAAGGTGAAGATTCACCTGCAATCAGCAAAGATATCTGTTATTTCTGTTTATGCAGGTGTTGTGTGACTTTATTGTACTTCACTAAAATTAGATAAGTTTCATATTATTTTAATATGGTTTATTTAAGATTATACAGCCTCCTTCATATATATATATATATACATATATATATATATATATATATATATATATATATATATATATATATATATATATATATATATAATATATATATATATATATTAAATTCAATAGTGGAAGTGACGCTTATGGAAAAAATAATCTTGATGATGATCCTATCCTACATACTTGATCATTAGTTTTGTAGTTGTAAAATCACCTGGAAAAATTCAATCCATCCATCCATCAATCTACCATTCATTCTCCAAACCACTTATCCTCTGTAGGGTCATGTGGATGCTGGAGTTTATCCAAGCATCTTGGGCCGAAAGCATGAGAAACACCCTGGACAGATTGCCAGTCCATCACAGGGACCTGGAAAGTCCCTTTACTCTCAAATGTCTCATTATATGATATCTGATTGCACATTAAATACTGATGAATAAATAGCACTGTTCATATTAAATAAGGCATTATGGATCAACTTTGGTTTACTAGAAAGGATAATTTAATTGATTTGATGATCATGTTAATTGTTTTTGCCAAAGAATATGTCAGCAATTTACTTAAATGTGAATGTCATCTGTTTTGGTGTGGATCACTGCTTCAAGCAAAGTTTTAACAGATTTAGGTGCACTACTCCACCTTTAAATAAGTGCTGGCACACTTTAATTTGAGTCACGTCCAATGAGGTGGCTTCAACCCTAAAAGGATTAGTTGACCTTGACCCAGCATCTTTAGCATTTATTTATCATGATAAATTGCAAATCAGTGCTAATTTGCTTTTTGATTATTATTATTTAATAGTATTTATGGAAAATGCAGAGTTTTTTGTTTGTTTGTTTGTTTGTTTTTTACAGTGTACAAGAATCATGCTCTTCTTCCAGGTAATTTGCTCCTGAAGTACACACTTGCAAAAAGATTATCAGTAATGAAAAATATTTCTTAAAAGCCACTAGAAAGCCTGTGTAAAAGTGACTGTGAGATTAGTAGAAGAATTAATACAACAATTAAATGATGGAATGATGTCATAGAGGAATTACAGAGACTCTTTTGTAAGTGCCAAGACATCCATAACTTTACTTGGCAAAATGCCTCCCTAATTGGTAAAGTATATTACTGAATTAAACAATTAGTAAAGATGGCTGTCATGCTGATAAATGTTGAACCAAGGATTTGAAAATAATTTAAAACTATAACTCTTAAAAACTTTTAAACACTAAAACTCTGATGTATGCTTTGTTTTGAAAACATTTGTAATGATCAGGTTTTGTACCTGCAAGATCTACATAAAATCAAATAAACACACCCAAGCTCTTGCTTGTGGCTTCAAAAATGCATTTGTAATTGCTATGGTGAAGCAGAAACCAAAAGAGTGAGGGCGATGGTCTTTAAATATTATATCATATTATTCTACAAATTGAGGATTCCACAGTCTTGACTGTGTTGACATACATCAAAATTATATAGTATATGACCTTTAAAATTACTTTTAAAGGTCACGGCTAAAGAAGGACATAAGTGTGGACAAACAGGAAAGAGCCTGTCCCATCTGTCAGATTAACATCTCTGAGATGTCAACACCTTCAAGGAGGATTTCCAGCCACAAGTAGCTTGTGATTATCCCATTACAGGCACAAAAAGACCCTGACAAGCTGTTAACACCATTGCTGTTTGCTTCCTCTTTAAATGCCTCAATCCTGCCTGATTGGATTCACACCTTCTACGCAATACCAAAGCCTTTCTCATGCTGAAGGACCAGAGCCAAACCAAAGCATGCACATGGCATATGTTCCCCTTGACTGAAGTAATGTCTTCTAGAACACACACCAGCCACAATAGTGTTACATACTTATTCACTCAATATAATTTTTCACTATAACTTATTTTGGGTAGTCGGAAACTATCAAAAAGTGCAATGTGCATGGTCAAAACTGATTACTGAGGACAAAATGCAAAACTATGTGCTAATGTCTGAAACCACTATTCTCAGATTTCAATTACAGTAGATAAAAACTGAATGATCTATATTTTTCTGGACAAATATAGGCACTAGTGGTGACATGTAAGACAAAGGCAGTTTTATTTTTTTGAAACCTGGATGCCAGCCTATACTTAATCGTGATTGCAATGATCTTTTCAAATACAAAATCTTACTGACCCTAAACTATTGGATGATAGTGAATGATTCACATTGTATTTGAGACATTTGGTGCTTTGAAAGCTTTTTCATTTTGTTACAAATGAGATTGAGAATGAAGTTAGCAAAACTGTAGAAAAGGATAGTTAGGTGTAGGTGAGAAGAAAAATCGGCGTGGGAGGCTAAAGGTGTGAAGAGAATGTTAAAAGTCACACATCGCTTAAATAGGGATTAGTGTTTAGAGGCTTCTTGTGTTTGGCGTCTTAGCGCTCAAGGGCTTATCAAGATCAGACTGTGCAAGGAAGCCACCATCATGAGCAGGAAGTTTAGTCAGCCGCTAGTCTAAAACCAGGTCAGAATCCAGTCTATATGCAATTACCCTAATGGCCCAGTTTAATGTGCAGACTTTACATCATGTGCCTGTTTGACGATGTAACTGTAAACTGACACATATACACATTTTATATTACAGGGATAGTTCATACAAAATGAAAATTCCTTCTTTCTTTTATTATTTATTCACCATCATGTTGTTCAAAACCTGTATGACTTTCTTTTTTGTTCCACAGAAGAAGGAACGTCATACAGGCTTTTGCTGAACTATCCTTTTAACAGTCTTGCAAAGATACTAACGTGTTACAATTTATTTTGTCATAGTGCTACATTATATAAACAAACATACACTGAAAAAAATATCAATACATCAAACATAACAAACCTTACTATCTACCCATATTATTTAAAGTAGCCCCATGAAGTAATTGCACATTTAAATCACACATGCATCAGTATATGAATGTCATAACATTTGACAAAATATCAAAGAAGGTGGCATTTATTTTAAAGACAAATCATAAAAAGGAGTTCAATAGGTTTGAAATGATAAATCATACTGTTCAAAATGTATTTCGATGCCACTTGGTTTGACCCTTTGTTATCTACTGCAATGACATTCAGACATTTTTAAGTATGGCTTTAGTGTCCAGCTACTTTTTGGGTCACTGTGTCTGTGTATCTATATTTTGCACAAAACTATGAACTCAAATATTAACACTTTTTATTTTTAAAAATGTCATGTGTGTCAGATGAGGAAAGCTGGAAGCAATTTGTGGAGGATTGAGAAAAAGTCATTTAATCTCAGATTGGTTTGGGGCCATCTAATCTTCCTGTTTAGTCACCTTCACTTAGAAGCTGGACAAGCTTTCCATGATCTCATTATGGGGCTGACCCCAAAATGTATAAACTGTATACTGTATACAATAAATAATGTGTAAACCTCTAATGACTGGTAGTTGACGTAGTTGATAGTTGACAAGTTATAGTAAGCAGAATGTCTAAAGTAGACTATTGAATAAATTGTTACCTAAATTGTTTGACTAAAGGCTGCATTTATGATCAAAAATTAAAAATAAAAACAGTAATAGTGTGGTGCTTAATATTTTTGTGCAAGCCATGACACATTTTTTTTAAATAACTCTGATAAACAGAAAGTTGAAAAGAACAGCATTTATTTGTCATTTTTGATCAATTGAATGAATCCTTGCTGAATTCAAGTATTCATTTCTTTTTTTTAAAAAAACACACACACACACACACACACACACACACACACACACACACACACACATTTAGCACATTTTAGCAGACACACCTTATCTGAATATTGGTGTCTGTATTGGTTATGGCCCTGCGTGAAAAAATTGTCCAGTAGATGGAGATAAATAAAAAATAAAATTAAAAATTAAAAATTTTAGCACATTTTTACAGACACACCTAATCTGCATATTGGTGTCTGTATTGGTTATGGCCCTGTATCAAAAAAATTCTCCAGTAGATGGAGATAAATAAAAAAAAAAAAAAAAAAAAAAATTTAGCACATTTTAACAGACACACCTAATCTGAATATTGGTGTCTGTATTGGTTACGGCCCCGAGTCTAAAAATTGTCCAGTAGATGGAGCTATCCAACAATCTCTGCATAGTAAAAGGATAGCAATGCACTTGCATGTACAGTAGACAGATATGCACTTCTTATGTCCATGCCTTCATTCACCTTTGGACAAGCTAAGTCTTCTTTCCAGTCCATCAAAAGAAAAAACAGTTTCATGCAGTCTGTGTTCTGGGCATGTCAAGGTTCTTAATTGTCCATTTGCAGTCTGATTCTGATCCTTACTGTGTGAGCCTAAATCTTTATGTTTAAATGTTTACATAGGTTCATTGAGAAGTCAATGTCATTGTTGTAATGTCATTAGTTACCCAGCAGATGGCAATCTTGCATGTTAGTCTAGGAAAGTGTATCAAAATAGTTTGTTATTAATTTGTCTAAACCTAACAAAACCATAACAGAAGAAATTACATAAATCTAAAAATAATACAATTGTTAAAAAAAATATTTTAAAAAACATGTGAAAACAAATAACAATAGTTCTACTTCACTTTTGTACATTTGTATACTAACAACTCTCATAAATTTTCACATTTATACACTTTTCTGGAGTGTGTTTGACAAACACTTCGCTTTCAAAGGGAAAGCTGAAAAGTGTAATAGGTGACCTTCAAGGCCCTTTTTGGCGGTAAGACTTAAATGCATTTATAAAGAGCAAACCAGCCTTGTCCTGTTAATTCATTTGAAATACACATATATACTGTACAAATTTATTCTCCATATGAACTTTATCATGTAACTGTATGATCAATTAAAAAATTGTTTCTCTGATAAACATTTCAATAATTAACCATCATATGATCTTCATAACAGAGCCTTAACCATGTCTTGAACATTAGGAGGGACCAATTTGTTTTTTATTAATATATTTTTTAATATAAAGAAAATGAAATTCTAGTAATTCTAGTTGTATATTTTAAAATATGCACATACTCTCTCTTATTTGTATGGCTAATATGTTGAAAATGCTAAATATTTATTGTCTCATTACATTCTGTTAGGAATTGCACAAATCATGTAAATGATACCAAATTTTCCATTCAAACTAACAAAATTTGAGAAATTTTTTTTAGTAGTTTGTATCACGTTACTGTCTTTTTTTGAAAAAAAAAAAAAAAAACATTTCTATCATAAAACAGTTGTCAAATATTACATGTATTGCTGCTGTCATCTCACCTCACTCTCTTTCAACATTAAAACTGGCACTTCATGCTGGAATTTGCCCTCTATTTCTGTGAACAGTAAACCTCTCCTACTTAAATTTGATTGGCCATCTCATTTTGACAATGACAAGTGCTGTTGAACGCTGAGGCAGACAAGCCTTAATTGTAACTTTTAAAAAAACACCTTTTTGTCATCCAAACAACAAATAGAGTACTGTGTAATGGAGTACAGCAGAGCAGTGCAAGAATTTCTACTTCTGGGGAGGGGACAATGTGGCCATTTCTAATTATTGGGGTGGACTTTTCCCCCTCCCTGTCTATGGTGGTTACTGCACTGGTTCATTACAAAGCCAGTCAAATGACACTGGGTTAACAATGTTTGTCACAAATCAGAAAGCCAAATACAAGGCTAAAATTGTGGACAATCAGACATTATCTCTGTGAGGTAGTGAGTTGGGTGTATGAACAGTTCTTAAAGTCAATAGGTCTGTGAAGGTCTCAAAAGAAACAGTGTTTAGCGTCTGTTTTGGGCGTTTAGGATCAGGCAGGTCTTCAGCAGGAGTACACAAGACTCTTACTCTCTGATATGAAAAATGATTTTAAAAATCATGCACAGGGTTAATTATTTTGAAAATAAATTATACAAATCAGAAATTTCATAAAATGTATGTTTTAAATAAATAAATGGATACATCGAAAATAATATATATATATATATATATATAAATAATATATAATATATATATATATATATATATATATATATATATATATATATATATATATATATATATATATATATATAATTTTTTAACCTCAAAATATATGAGAAAATATGTGAAATAAATTTCTGTGAAATTGTTTAAACTGTCAAAAAAAAAAAGAGATTCTTATGGGCATACCTGTCGCATAGACCCTGGTGTGGTGCCAACCAAATAAATCATCCACAGTGGAACTAGTAGGGTGGAGGAAAAGGTAAAGAAGCCACCAATCGCATAACCCCACCAGGGATACTCATACACATTGTTGAACTTCAGAGGAGTGTATTTAACCAAGGAGAAGATAAATGTTCCCTAAATAGAAAGGAAAGAGAATGATGAGCAATGGGGATGGCCGTCAGTTAGTTTGGTATGCTTTGTCACATTGAGTCAGTGCACAGAGTCACAAAATAGGAGAAGGGCTTTATTCTGTTTTGAAGCGCTATCAGTTTAAAGACAGACACTAATGACAGGTGTCAGACACAGACTTGCAGGTGGCAGACAAATCACTTCCTACCTCTACATACTGGTCTGAGGATAGTTTGTGGTTACAATATGAAAATAAAGAATGAAACATTTGTTCTGAGTTTTAAAAAGCCCCAGAAAAAGATTTCAAGGGATTTAAATGATACTCACTGTGCATATTGCTGGTGTTAGATATTTCCAGCAGCACTTCATGAAGGGCCAGGGCCGATATCCAATCATATCCTCAATGCTATCATAGAGGCGATCTGCACCTGATATAAAACTCAAAAGCTTTTAAAACTCAAAAGTACATTGTAAATCATTTTTTCACATTACTTTGTGTTCAATTTGCTTTTAATGTGCTAGGAATTGAGTAAACTGTTGAATTAATTACACATCTGAGCAGATATAAATATTTAAATATTTCAACCAGAATTGCAAATGCAAACATGTACCATTTGTGTAGATTTCTTTACAGAGTTTTTCTTTACAGAGTCAAACAAATGGTTTACCATATACCCATCCAACACAGATGGACTGAAGGATAGCAAAAGTAAGAAGAGTCATTCCACTACAGGCGTAATAGTCAAAAAGCTGGAAGACATACAGGCCACCCTGAGAGTGAAACAGAAAAACAAAAAATTGCTGACAGAAATTACAGGTACTGCAGATGTGGTGTTTGTATTTATGTTTTTTTTTTTTTCAATCAACCATCTTTGCAATCTCATTTGTGACTCTCACCTCTGTTACCATTAGCAGACCAACAAGGAAGCTGGCAGCACTTATGAAGAGGAGAAGAAATTTACGCCGATGTCCAATTTGGAAGAAGGAGGGATACATATCCGAGATAGCCGTTACCAGGGCTTCATGATACACAAACTGATAGATTAATAGAAAAAGCTTTAGGGTATCCATACTAGGATATAAGGAATTAAATATAAGAAAATCCTTTGTATTGCTTCCTGTATTTACCTCACTATCCAGTCCCAGGAATATGATCATGATAAAGAAGAAGATTGCCCATAACTGAGGCAGGGGCATCAAAGCTACAGCACGGGGGTAAGCAATGAATGCCAAACCAGGCCCTGCCACAAACAAAATTCATTAAACGAACCCCTCCCCACCCCCTTTTTTTGACACAACCTAATCACTGCATCTAATGTGAATGGGAGTGCTTAATAATAAAAAAAATAAAAAAATAAAAACATTATATTTGTGCTCAATTTTCAGCAATTGTGTAACCAAAAGCATTGCTTCATTTTGCAGTTACTATTTCCAGAGCTCTGATTTGTATGTTTCTGTATGCTTATTTTTATGCTATATTGACCTTCACTTGCTTTAAGAGACCTCAAGCCTTATTTTTACCTGACTCTGCAACCATTGAAATATCCATTCCCTGTTCATCTGCCATGAAGCCCAGGACCGAAAATATAGCAAAACCAGCCACAAAGCTAGTTAAGCTGTTGAGCAGACACAAGTATACACAGTCTCTGAAAGACAAATAGCAAAATACAAAAAGGTTTGTTTGTTGTTTTTTTTAGTGCAATCTGCAATGAATATACTTCTGGTCTAGAGAGTGCGATTTAAGATCATATGAAGTACCTATAGCAGTTGTTGTCATATTTGTTGTAGCTTCCCAAAGCAGTCAGTACTCCTGTACAAACACCATAGGAGTAAAATATCTGACTACCTGCATCCATCCACACCTAAACATCAATTATTGTTTTTATTATTTCAAAATGTAATAATTCACAATTCGACGTCACAAAATGGAACAAAGGGCAAAAGAGAGCAGTTCATTGCCTGTGGGTCTGTGAGGCGTGTTGGATCAGGGTAGAGGTAGAATATGATGCCATTCTTTGCTCCAGGAAGAGTAAGTCCACGGACCAGCAACACTACCAACATTAAATAGGGAAAAGTAGCAGTGAAGTAGACCACCTGAAAATAAGAGGAAGACCGTTCACCATGTTCCTGTTCCAAGTTCCTATGATACACATTGTTAAAAAGATTCACAGATTTCTCACCTTGCCTGTGGACTTCACTCCCTTCCACACACAGAAGTAGCAGATGATCCAGGCCAGCAGAAGGCAGAGGGCCAAGTCCCATCTAACATTACCAATCTGTTCTATTCCCTCAGACAAGCCCAAAATTCTTCTCCTGTAGGCAAAAAATGGAATCACATTCTGTTTTGCAACCTTTATTGAGAATCATTTGAATTAGCTGGATGAGTTTTGTTATCCTGTGTTGCCTTAATTGTGTAATTCTAATAAACATATCCGGTTTAATGGGGTGCTATTTTGAACAACTTACTCCCAAAACTCAATAACAGGAGATGTGCTTTTCTCTGGAGAATATTCAGTAATGTTGCTTTTTCTTAACTCTTTGCAGTTCTCTAAATAAAGAAAGCAGTGGTTATTTATACAGTATGACATTATGATAATTCACACTGTTATGCGTGAGATACCTGTGTTCCAGTAGTTGTTGCAGCTCGCCCATGGCAGCTCTGAGCTGAAGGATGAAAAGAGGTAAAGAAAAGCCCAAGCAAGAATTATAATGTAATAGACTCCGGTATAGAGGACAACGACTTGGCTACCATAACCGAGACCTATGAAAAAATGAAAAGTAGCAAAGTAGTGATGTAAAAAACAGTAATATATTGATATTTAAAAGTCAATGTATATGAGATCATTGTTCACCTTCAAATAGTGGACAGATTTTCCTCCAGCACGTTATTCCACCCTGACTGGTGAACTGACCCAGTGAGGTCTCCAAAAAGAAAAGTGGAATCCCACAGGTGAAGAGAAACAAAAAATGCCCCTAAATGACAGAATGATTTATCAATACACAGCAAATATACAAATCAAAATACAATATGCAATATACAAAAAACTAAATTTGCATCAAAACTCCAGCAATACACACCAAAACACTGTGAAGATTTTATTTAGTAAGTATTAAATCACCCTTATAAAGAAAATAAAAAAGGTCTAAAAAAAGGAATGATCCAAAACAGGGTTGGCAAATTATTGTTTGAATTCAAAGTAATTTACATGACCAAATGGCAACATGTGTTAAACAAAAGTACCATATTATACCATATCAACCAATTCTAAAGCAAGTATATTTAAGTATGACTGTAAATAATTATTATTTTAATAATTTATTTTCAATAATTACATTTTTATTTTCATTTAGGAATGTAAGCATGACAACAATGTACATACATACACTACTGTTCGAAGGTTTGGGGTCACTATGATTTCATTTATTTTTTATTTGATAAAAAATCCAGTAAAAACAGTCATATTAAAAGTAAAACATTAAAACCTTATTTTAAATAATAGTTTAAAATATTAATTTATATATATTTTAAAATGTAATCTATTCCACTGATGACAAAGTCTCCAGTCTTCTGCTGATTTAGTGCTCAAAACGCTTGGAAACGGTTTCCACAAAAACATTACGCATATTATAAAATAATATTTGTTGAATAGAATTATTTTAAAATAGATTTTTCAAACAGAAAAATTTTGTAATTATGTAAAAGTGTATCAGATTAACCTGTCCTTGCTGAATAAAAGTATTCATAAAAAAAAAATTTAAAAAAATTGACCCCAAACTTTCAGAACAGTAGTATACATTAATAAATTACTCTACAACATATTTTAGGCCAGATTAAAATGCATCCCATTCACATTGTGTGTGTGTGTGTGTGTGTGTGTGTGTGTATATATATATATGTATATATATGTATATGTGTGTGTGTGTGTGTGTGTGTATCATGTCATTCTCTCTTTTTATGTATTCATACCACTGAGGTCCTTACCAAAAACACAGAACGTTTGCCACTGATCTTAAGTCCTTACACTGAAACTTATATCCCAAAATATATAAATGATAACAAACTACCACAGAAAAGCCCCTCTTATAATATCTAAAAAGCAGTATATTTTATTTTCTGTGTATCTGAGTTGTTGGAAATTTTTTAAGATAAAATATTAGTTTATTAAGAACATATGGTAACTCAGGAACTTAAACATCATAAAACAAAATTGAATATAATTTGCACTCACCCCCTCCATTCTTGTAGCACAAGTAAGGAAACCTCCACACATTTCCCAGGCCAATGATGTGCCCTGCCACCGCCAAGAGAAACTCCAGCTTACTAGCCCACTGCTCTCTTACCTGGGGTTTAGGTCTGTCCTGTACTAGGGCACCATTCATGAGGTTTAACTTCACCCCTGGCCTTGAGCTATGTTCCATGATGCTAATAATGGGTTGTTGATAAACATATATTATATACACAAATATAGTTGTCGTGTAACATACATTTAAGGCATAATGAAGAACAGGGCCCATGTATGTTTGGGGTGGGTGTGGGCCCCATGAGCTAATCTGGAGAAAATGATAATATCAATGAACTCTGCAAACAGCTGCGCATGATACTGAAGTAAAATAAAAAAAAAAATTGGCCTTTGCACCTCTACATTTCTACTGTAATTGCAGTTCATTCATTTAGGTCAGTTATTAAAGTTAAATGAGTATGCTATACACTTGTCACAACAATCAGATCATTAAAAGCCTGAACGTGTACATGTCATTCTTATCTTTAAAAAAAAAAAAACACTCAATATAGTGTATGTATATTATAAAGTCAGCTCAAACTTACAATTGACTTACAGTTGATGACATCTGATGCATATGTTTAAAAATTCATAAGTAAAGTGCTTACCTGTTGAGGGCATGGATTTACTTTAAATGTACAGCTGAAACCATGCTTGTTTTTGATTTATTTATTTATTTCATTTTTCAATATTTTATTTTTTGAAAACTACAGTAGGCCTATGTCTGCTGTTTCAATACAAGAAAGTGTTATGTAATGTGACAAAAGAGTAATCAAAATATACCTTTGATTTTGAAGAATCCGTCTCGTAGGTCTCTTTCATGCAGTGCCTGTATCTAGGTTAGATGTTCAAAATAATGTCCTCAAAGAGAATGCCTGAGGAGTGGCCAAACCGGATTCAAGAGCTCCTGAACAAGGACTGCTGGTCTGAGACCAGTGTTTATTATTCTCCGCTTTATAAAGGTTGGAAACAAACCATGCCATGATCAGAAGTTTTGATTGGGTTTTGTGCATCCCTCTGTTTATAGCATGTTTTTTCAGAGATAAAACAGAAAAGTCTTATCAGTGGGGCAACTGACAACCAATGGGTTTCTTTCTCTCACCCTACTCTCTTTGGATATTTCTTGATCTTTCTCCATCTTTGAGACTGTCCGACAATTTTGCAGTAAGTTCAGTACAGTTCTCTCTAAAGTTGGACATTGAGTAACTGGACACCATGCCATTTGCATTGTCAGATGCCTTCAGGAAGGAAAGAATGCTGAAATACCTGATTCGAATGTGTTCTGTTTGTGCTTCACCAAGCAATGTGTAATTGCTGCACAGTCCATATGACATTCTCACATCATAATCCTCCAGAACTACTCATTTAAGTGAGTGCTTGTAGAACTCAGCTAAATGAAACAAATTAGGCCTACATAAATCTAGGTGGAGTACTGATGCTGAAATACTGATCACAATCAGTTCCATTTTAAGACAATGTTTAAGGAAAGATATAAGGAGAAGTAAAATTGTTGTTGGTTTAAAAAAAAAAAGAACTGGCTTTTTTTTCACGCAGTACTTTCAAAACATTGCGGTTTGTTGAAGGAAACGCCATTTACTAAATCAACAGTACCCTCTTGTGGTAGACTATGAGAATTGCGTTTTCCCAACTCGAAATTCGACTGTAAATGTGTTTGACTTCTCTTATTTGCTCTTTGTTTTCAAACATACATTGACTCACGTTGTCTCTAGTTTAAAGAAGAACTCATGCATGAAAAGGAATACTTACTCATTTAAATTGTAATTAAATTAATTAAATTACAAGATTCAAACGCAGCCAACATGTTTCTAAAAACCCATTACATTTATTCGTGTCTAGATGGAAACCCTCATACTGTTACATCCGCGCATGCGTATTTGCTACTGTAAAACACATTAAAAGTTCTGTTTGTCGCTAACTGCTGGCTTGATGGGTTGTGAAAGCTTGAAAAAAAAACTGTATGCATGCATATCTTTAAAAGTATGAGGATGACACACAAAAGTAAGGGGGAGAGGTTTTATCTCTGGAAGAAGGAAAGAACAATGACGAGTTGCAAGCAAGAGACATGCATTGCTTTCAGAGATGTATAGAATATTTGTATGATTGTATTACAGATGTATTGCTTGTGTGTATGATTGATTATAGTAGGCAAGGCATCTATCTGTACTACCACTATCAGCGCGGAACCAAGTTTACTAACTAGGCACGAGTCGACACTTGTAGGAGCAGGTTCCTGTAGTGATGAAAAATGAAAAACCCGGAGTGGAACTACAGCCGACTGATAACGTTTGGAGAGGGGAGGGGAAATCATTCGCTCCGTTCCATTCACACACCCTGCTCCACACCGGATGAAGGTCGGCGTTGCTTGGTGACCAAAACTTTGATGCTTTGCTTCTTTTGCAACTATATCCGTTAAAGTAATAAAAATGTATATATGAAACACAGTCGTGCTTGTATGATATTGCGTAATTATTGCTGACTGAATACTGTAGGCCTATCTGCATTAATAAAAATTATAACAGATAATAAAACAGGGTTGTTTACTCGTGTTAAGAGAGGAGTAAACATTTTGTTTTAAGGTGAGTAACATATATTTAGCAATTTGGCAATTAAAATGACAAGATGGACATATTTAGAAACGTGCTGTTGAGCTATAAGCCCCGCCTTGAGTTAAGACACACACGCTCAAATACAAACACACACATGTGCTTCTACGCTCTCTGTCTGTATGGACTCGTTTGCCCTTACGAGAGGTGGAGAGTATGAGAGGGGTGGGCTTCAGCGGCTGTATTATAACAACCGAATCACACTGAATTAAGCCTAACTTCATGGTCAAGGTAAATGCGGCAGACTTCCTGAACTTTTGACCGATCGTCGTCTGCATCAGGTAACAGCTCTATAGCTTTTAGTTATCGGTCTGCATTGTTTTCAGTACTTTCTTATTTATTGAATAGATTCAATTGAGCACTGAGGTTACCTGCGTAGTTGAACTGTTTTCTGTTTGGGTTTTGTTTTTAGAAGTGTTTCACTTTGCACCCGGCGTCTCCTCCTCAGCGTGGGCTTAAACTGCACCAGTGTTCGGCTGCTGAATGTAGGCCAAAGGGCATGAACACAAGCGCAGTAATAACTGAGTGAGTATCCTCCTTCTCTATATTCAGATCATCAGGGACAATACTGTCTCTGCTCCTTGACGGTAAATAGTGCGTGCGTCAGGGTTGCATCAAGTGCTGTTTGTGGTTATAATTAAGCATGTACAGGCAGGTTATTTAATAAAAAAAAAAAGTATGACTTTTTTTATTATTATTATTATTATTATTATTATTATTATTATTATTATTTTTACCTGCCTCACTCTAGTTAACATGCCACCTGTCACAATAAAATAAAATTAAAATATTGTATGAGTCAATGGTTAATAAGAATTTTCAAGATGAAAAGGAGATATCGTTTTAAAATGTAGTTTAACACACAAGTGCCAAGCTCACAGCAATGTAATATTTGTATTCATGTTGGTTTCATAAATTTTCTAAAAAAAAACAGTTTATCATTTTCTAAAAATTTTCTCAAAAATTCTGAAATATTTGAGTTTTTTTTTTTTTTTTTTATTAAATTAAATTAAATGTATGCATTTAGCAGACGCTTTTATCCAAAGCGACTTACAGTGCATTCAGGCTATCAATTTTTACCTATCATGTTTCCCGTTTCCCGTTCCTATCATGTTTTATTCGAATTATCAAAATATATTTAAAAGGAAAAAATATGTTTTATAAATATCATGATTTTTTTATATTTATTTTAAAATTTTAGTCACGCACAAGAAGATATTTTCTTAATGTTGTTCCATTTGACCTAACGTTATCTAACACCGTTTCTTCACCGGACGCGCTCGACGCGACAATATACAATAGAACCTATGTTGTCTACACTGGATGCGGCGCGGCGTGACAAATTCCCGACAGCAAATTGCTGCTGCGTTCTATTTATGACGATCGCTTTGTCGCGTCCGCAGTGCGACAGGACAACTGTTGCGTCCTGTGTAGACACGGTGTAATAATAATAATAATAATAATAATAATAAATTACCTTGACACACAGTCCTGAGAGTCTGAAGGGATCCTCTTTTGTCACATGACAAAAAAATGGTGTTTCTGACTTTAACTTGGCAGACTTTTTTAAAGTAATATTTTAAAACAAAATTTTGTTGTTTATTTTCTTAAAGAAATAATAAGCCAACTACCAACATAACAACCTTTTGAGACTTTTTTTTTTTTACAATGTCCAGACAGTTACACTACCTAAAAATATATAAAAAAGACAAAAGACTGTTCATAGAAGGTTTTTTGTTGTTGTTGTTTGTTTGTTTAAATTGCATCTTTAATGTATTTTTGGATTTAGGTAGAGAAGTTGCAAACGCAATGATATTATGCCATATGTGTTTATTACTGGCTGTCAGGACTCTTCTTGTCTTTTTCCACCATTTTTCACCATTAACATTTCATCTGCATGAAAATTTGGCAGTATAAAGAAAGCATTACTTTATCATAACTTGAAGATCATTAACTACTAATGCGACATTATATTAGCTTAACAGTTGTTTATTTCAAAAGTTAGTTAACAGTGAGAAATGTCTTGAGAATTTCTTGAAAATGTTCTTTTTGTTTAATATAACTTCTCCAAGGACCCCCTGGAGTATCTTTACTGGCCCCCAGGTGTCAATGGGGTCATTAAGAAAATGTAGCGGCCAGTTTAATTTTTTTCACATATTATAAGGGTCACAGTACAAAAAATGAGGGCAGGAGAAGGGAATGTGAGCACCCTGCAGTGCCTCCTGTTTTGGGGACACAAGATTATTTCAGCTGTGAGGAGTTGCGTAAATAACATGTACTCATTGCCATCTACATTTAATAAAAAAAATAAATAAATGAATTAGTTTTTTTTTTTAATTATACCAACAAATTATTATTGAGAACATTACCACTCAAGACTTCAAAACAATAAAAAATATTTTTAGATTTGATATATGTACAGGATCTGTTTATGTCTGGACCAACATTAAGTTTCTATTAAATAAGGATGATACAGTCTTTGAAAGTAACTGAAGAATCTGTTTTTACATAGTCAAATAGTAACAAATGCATTTAAATACAGGTGTGAATTATAAAAGGGAGAAACAAAAAAATAAAGATCAACCACAAAAGTGTGGTTCATGTCTATCACGCTGCTTTGAATAACTGGAAACTTTACATTTTGAATTTGAGTTTAAATTTGAATGTCATTATTTGAAAGCAATAATAACTCAGGGTTCCCATGCTTCTTGAAAGTACTTGAATTTCAGACATATGGATTCAAGGCCTGGAAAGTACTTGAAAACAAACAGGTCCTTGAAAGTGCTTGAATTAAATTAGAAATTAATTTTGTTTATGGTGCTATATTTCAAAAATTGTCCTGCAGTCAAAGACAGAATGAAACAGCGCTAATGACTGTGGATGAAGATAGGGTAGCGTGAAAAAGGGTAGCCTAGAGCCCTGCGCAGGACTGTTTTCTTAACCCCGCTCCCGCTGAATTTCTGACCACTATCGCCCGCTCCAGTAAACATTGTAATATTGTATATAATTTTCGCACATCAGGGAGCCTCTATTAATATGTGAGGTGTTAAAAAACGCATTTGAATGAGCGCTCGCTGTTCACTTTCACGATTTCGTGACCAGTCGCATTCTGTGTAAAGGGAGCACATCTTACAAGATCAGATATTTGTCAATGAGCTCAGGATCTGTTGAGCAGCAAATCCTCCAGCATTGTCAGTCATCTCTCTCAACCCAGTCAAATCTGACTCCTGCAGCTTGTGTTGGATGCAGGGTTGTCAAGTCCTTGTTTTTTTCCAAAGAATTGGGCTGCTTTTAAAACTGTTGCTGTGGGTTTATTTCCCCCCTGGGTGAAAGGTTTGAAATACTGCATAAATTACTTTTGACTGAAATGCTTGTATTGAAAAATTTAGCATTCTACTTATGATAAAACTGTGCTAGATGTGAAGTTTTGTGAAGAAGGGCCACTGGGAGAAAACCTTTGAGCTGTTTTTATGATCAGTGTATATAACAGTGGCTGTAAAATATGTATTTTAGGTATGGAAATATCCTATTTTGAGTTTTGATATTTGGGATGGTTTTGGGCAGTTATTGAAAGCTATGGTTAAGTTTGGGAAAAACATCTTAGTGAAAAGCAAATGGAAAGTCCTATTTTTTTATTTTATTTTTTTATTTATTTATTATTATTATTTTTTTTTTTTTTTGCAGATTTTCACACACGGTTTAAAATGTTCAAGAAATAATTAAAAAAAATATTGAAGTTTTGAGCAGCTGCATTCCTCTAGGTGAGGTCAATATAAATAAAAAGTAATTTGCAAAACAACTGACTTCAGTTGATTTATTAATGAGTATATCTCTATTGAGTGAATGTGCATATTTTTAATGTTAACAGATTTTATCATATTATTGCAACATTTAACCACTTTTTACTAATTAAAAAATTGAGAAATTCTTTCAAATTTAAATATTGTACAAGAACTACAGCAAAAACCAGTTTGATGCAAGAAAATATATTTTTTATCAATAATTGAGAAATTGTATTTGAACATTACCAGTAATGACTTTATTTGTTTAATTTTTTTCATTAAATTCCTATGAACATGAATGCTCAAAACACACATTCAACTACACATTCAAAACATCATTACTCTGAATTTTTTTTAATGTAAATGTAACTGGCAAGAGGTCTTTCATGATGCTACATATGATGGGGTGTGAATTTGATAGGTGCTTGATATAAAATAAATGGTGCTTTAAAATGTCCTTGCATCTGGTGTTCATGAAAGTGTGGGAACCCTGTGGAACAACCAGATGGTTGGTACTGAACAAAGACTCATTGCTGTTTTTGACCTTTACATGTTTTAATCACTCGTCTGTTCTAAATTTTGTTTGTGCTTCTCTGCCATCAATGTTTTGACAGATGTTTGCTTTATTTGTAGTGACATGGAAATGCAGCATGATCCAGATTTGCAGTTTAAACTGGCTTATTCAGATTCAGAAAGAATTGACACAGGCATTAAAACCCCAGCAAGAGGCCAGTGGTCCAGTAAAGTGGAGTTTATCTTAGCTGTTGCTGGCCAAATCATTGGTTTGGGAAATGTGTGGAGATTTCCATATCTGTGTTACAAGAATGGAGGAGGTTTGTATATATTTGTACAGTGTTACTGTGTGTGAGCTCTATTCAAAATTCATTTTTACCATTTCATTTTTCATTTTACCAATTCATTTTATCATTTTAATTTCATTTTCACCACTTTTTTAGGAGTGTTTTTCATTCCATATGTGGTCTTTCTGTTTGCCTGCGGCATTCCTCTTTTTCTTATGGAGACTGCTTTGGGTCAGTACACCAGCCAAGGGACTGTTACCTGTTGGAGGAAGATCTGCCCACTATTTGAAGGTGAGATTTCATTATTCACCTTTAATGTCATTGTTAATGTACAATGGAGTAAATGCTTTTGTGTCAACCATAGTATGTTAAAATTAGATAGTTGTAGTGGTCTAGTAAACAGAAGTAGTGGCCAATAGTGGTCAGAAATGTGAGACGCTTCCTGTTTATGTGCAGAATTTGAAATATTAAGGTTGCTGCTTCTTATTGAATTTCCCAGTTTTTAGTAGTTTTCCAGAGCCTTTGGGTTTTTAGGTATCAAAAATATAATACTATTGTATACTATTTTACTACTTGGATCCATATTTCCATAAAAAATATGTAAAAAGCACGTTTCTACTGTTCATTCAAAGGAGGCTGAAAAAGTTAAGCTTCAAAAATATGTAAAAACATGCTTTTACTGTTTATTCAAATGAGGTTGAAAAGCTCTTTGCTCTCAGCCTCCACACCTGCCTTTCACCTTCCTATCTTATTCCCAAATACTAAAATAAATCCCCCATAAATAATTGTTTAATAAGTTTGTGATTCGTAATGTCGAGCAATAGTTAGAAATTGGTTAGTGTTTCATATTCAAATATATTATATAAAGTGACATGACATACAGCCAAGTATGGTGACCCATACTCAGAATTTGTGCTCTGCATTTAACACATTCAAAGTGCACACACACAGCAGTGAACACACACACACCCAGAGCAGTGGGCAGCCATTTATGCTGCGGCGGGGAGCAGTTGGGGGTTCGGTGCCTTGCTCAAGGCACCTCAGTCGTGGTGTTGCCGGCCCGAGACTCGAACCCACAACCTTAGGGTTAGGAGTCAAACTCTTTAAACATTAGGCCATGACTTCCCCACTTTATATGTGTAAATTCAAAGATAATTCATAAAAATTCATTATTATTAAATAAATAATTATTTAACTTGTATAACAGTATGTAATATGAAACTCTCCAACACATTTAAGCTAAACATCAAACACAAACTGGTATTAAAAGGCTGATCTGTTTCTATCAGCAAAAGAAACATCCAAAAAGGGGTGAATTGTTTTGGCTTATTTTTTTTTTTTTTTTAGGTCTGGGTTATGGGAGTCAAGTGGTCGTCTTCTATTCCAGTGCCTACTACATCATCATTTTGGCCTGGGCTTTCTTCTATCTCTTCTCTTCTTTTAGTGGTGAACTACCATGGGCTAGCTGCAGGAACTGGTGGAATTCAGGTATGTTATAAAACTAGTTATTTTGAAAAATAGTCTTTTTCATTTTCAGTAGATCATGTTTTGTAGAAACTATTTTTTCTTTCAACCTTACAGAGAACTGTGTTGAGTTTGACCAAATGCGAGGGACAAGAAACCTGAGCTTTATGGAGAATGCATCATCACCTGTTAAAGAATTTTGGGAGTAAGTTTATAAAATACCCAAAAGTTTATTATTATTATTATCAGAATTGAAGATTTGGTTATATGTATATATATATGTGTGTGTGTGTGTGTGTGTGTGTGTGTTTGTGTGTGTGTGTGTGTGTGTGTGTGTGTGTGTGTGTGTGTGTGTGTGTGTGTGTGTGTGTGTGTGTGTGTGTGTATATATATATATATATACATATATATATATATATATATATATATATATATATATATATATACATATATATATATGTGTGTGTGTAATTACTCACAAAATAACATAATTAGTTACTTTTTCGTATTATTGTTATTATTTTTATTTATTTTGCTGTTTATAATTATTAATTAATTAATTAATTAATTAAACATTTATATAATTATTAACTTAACAAATTTTAAGCAAGTAATAACTAAATTATTTAAACCTTAAAGGTCATAGAGAAGTCCTTTTAAGTAGTGAATATAAAACTTTCCAGTTATGCTCTGCTTTAATTTTTTACTATGGTGCGCAAAATGTCCTTCTTGAGGGGGCCATATTAAAATCTGATTTATAATAATTTAAAGTGCAAGTATAATCTGTTGAAATGCCATAATGCAAGCATAACTTTCAAGTGTCATTATTGTTGATACATGAATTTGTAAATAAAATTATGAGAATTACAGAGAATGTATTTTGTAGGAGGCGAGTATTGAATATAACTGGAAGTGTGAATGAGCTGGGCAGTTTGAGATGGGAGCTGGCTCTGTGTCTTCTACTGGCCTGGATCATTTGCTACTTCTGTGTGTGGAAGGGAGTGAAGTCCACAGGCAAGGTGAGAACCAATTGAAAAGGCAATTTTAAAAAGAATTTTATCAGATATAATTTTTATATATATATATATATATATATATATATATATATATATATATATATATATATATATATATATATATATATATATATATATAAGCTCAGTGAAGTTGTATATCTAATACAGATGACATATGACTGCACGTTACCTCAGTTCTCACATGGGCTGTTTGTCATGGATATTGACACAGTCCTGTTGATAGTGTTTATATAGATTTACTGTAAATCAGGAATGCTGGATCTCAAAACGGGAGTGTCCTTGTCTTTATTTTTCAGGTTGTATATTTCACTGCTACATTTCCATATGTTATGCTGCTGGTGCTTCTGATTCGAGGTATTACGTTGCCTGGAGCCATCGATGGCATCAACTTCTACCTCTACCCAAACCCAGCACGCCTTGCAGACCCACAGGTAAACAAATCTCACATCTGTATAAGTGGTGATGGTAGAAGATGATTAAGCATTTTTTCACTTGGAAAAGAAATGAATAGTACTTTGGTCATAACTTTTGTTTACAGTGATGTACACTCACATGACCATCAGACCAGTCAAATCAGTAACCTGGAAAAACTATTTTCCCTTTCACAGTTGTGGCAATGTTGAGATCACACGACCAGTCTAATGTTACTCAGTTAACTTGCTTATTTTGCAACTTTTTCATTTTCAGTTTAGGAATAAATTAATAACAGGTTTACTGGTGAATAGTCTATTTCTTTAATATGATGATGCATCCAGTTGGATCGAAAACATGGATGTTTCTGAGTGGAACCAGACCAGATCCTTCATGTGTCATGTATTGCTAAATACATAATGGATTGGTCAGTAGTTGTGAACAACAGTAGTTGTTTGCTTTCTCTCACCTTTAGGTGTGGATGGATGCTGGAACACAAATATTTTACTCTTACGCTCTCTGCATTGGGTGCCTTACAGCTTTGGGAAGCTACAATAAATACAACAACAACTGCTACAAGTGAGCGAACCTATGTCACGAGAAACCATATTCAATTAAATTTACATTGAAATCCATAAATGTATGTTTAGAAACGTGTGTGGAGGCAACAGATGTTCTTACCTGTATACAGTATATGCAGGATTCAATATCACAAGTACATTATGCATTTACTATGATGGGTTTTGACAGCATGCTTTGTCTTTCGGCTTATAGAGATTGTGTTTACCTGTGCCTGCTGAACAGTGGAACCAGCTTTGTAAGTGGCTTTGCCATCTTTTCAGTTTTGGGCTTCATGGCCTTTGAACAGGGGGTTGATATCTCAACGGTAGCAGAGTCAGGTAACAACAGCAGCTCCTTTGAGTCATGTCCTTTGTCATTTCCTACACATTAAGTCTCAAATCACTTGTTTTGCCAGGTCCTGGTTTGGCCTTCATTGCATATCCTCGAGCTGTATCTATGATGCCTCTGTCTCAGCTGTGGTCCATATGTTTCTTCCTCATGATTATTCTGCTGGGGCTTGACAGTGAGGTGAGGGCACATCATCTATCAAGTAAATAATGTGTTTGACTGTGTGAAAATTTTCCGTTAGGTTTTTATTAACTACTGCCCAGATGAAGTCGTTTAACATAGCAGATATTTCATATACTACAGAAAACTTAATTACACACAGTATCGTGTTAAAAAGTACCCTTGGTTCATGACTTTTGTGCATGCAGTATACTAACAGTAAATATGTTATGTCATTTTTTCAGGGTAGTACTACATTAAAACACTGTAACTACACCTCTTTATCTTTTTCAGTTTGTGGCTTTGGAGTCTCTCATGACAGCCATAACAGACATGAACTCCAGTTTCTTCCTTCAAGGACACCGTCGTAAACTCTTCCTCCTCCTCATTTGTGTGTGCTGCTTCCTCGTTGGCCTCCTGATGGTAACAGAGGTGATTATATTCATTATTTAGTCATTACCGTGGGTTTATTTTGTTCTTAATGGTCTAAGTTAGATCACCTAATGACCAATGTAAAAATATGAGATTTGAGCACTGATCAGTGTGATCTTTTTTTGCATCGGTTCAATAGGGTGGCCTGTATATCTTCCAGTTATTTGATTACTATTCCTGCAGTGGAATGACCCTCCTCCTTTTTGCCATTGCACAGTCAGTATGTATTGGCTGGTTTTATGGTGAGTGATAATACTGAATCGACACTTAAAAACATGATGTATAAACTTGTCTGCCTTGCACAACTAATATTATAATGTTCTACTCCAGTATTTGATCATCATCAAAGATAGCATAACTTTTCTGATATGCTATTCAGCCACCATACTATACAGTTATACTATTCAGGAACAACTTTACTAGGGTAATTGGAGCATTAAGTGCCTTCTTCAAGGACACTAGTGGTGCTACAGTCACCTTTATTTAAAACCTGCAGTTTTTGTGTTGTTAGCTATGATTTTCAAGCAAAGCCACCACCATATTTCAGCATTGTGTTTATAGTAAAGTTTGGTCATGTCATGTGTCATAAACAATAAGAAAAGAGCACACAACTGGTGAGGCGTCTTTTAATGTGCAGGTAATTTCCTTGGTCACTTCCTCCTTATTGTTTTGTGTATAACCTCCTTTAAGACCTCTGATTCCAATCTCTCTGGGTTTTCAGGTGCTGATCGTCTGTATGAAAATATTGTTGACATGATCGGTTATCGTCCTTTGACATTAATGAAATACTGTTGGAAATACGTCACTCCAATTGTGTGTATAGTAAGTATGTGATTTACTCTGATTCATGGTGGTATTTTCATATTAGGCAGAAAATTGCAGTTTCCACCAAAGTAATAATTTTATGGAAGAACATCAGAGCTCTTTATTATGCATTCAA
The DNA here is from genome assembly GCF_018340385.1 of Cyprinus carpio. NCBI lineage: Eukaryota > Metazoa > Chordata > Actinopteri > Cypriniformes > Cyprinidae > Cyprinus > Cyprinus carpio. The sequence continues at coordinate 25,035,157 of NC_056577.1, read as the reverse complement.
CAATAATTGAATACACGTCTTTGCTTCTTTAGGGCACATTCGCCTTCTCTTTGGTCAAATTCACTCCTCTAAAGTTTAACAACACATCTGAATACCCGTGGTGGGGTTATGCGGTTGGCTGCTGGTTCACCCTCTCCTCAACATTGATGGTTCCAATATGGATGATCTATGTTGTCCTAATCACTCCTGGTACATTGAAACAGGTAATTCCATGCATGATTTAACCGTAAAGAACACTTAATTACATGTAAATGTAAAAAGAAGCCATGTTCAAAGCACTGAACTTGCAACTATATGCTTTAACCTTTTTTAGAGACTGCGTATCCTTTGCACTCCAGCAAGTGATCTACCTTTGACATCAGAGAGACAAAAAGAAACCCTGTGACAAATAGCAAAAAAAAAAAAATATATATATATATATATATATATATATATATATATATATATATATATATTATCATGAGGCAGTGGACCAACCCCATTTTGGATGGACCAATGTTCATTACAGTTGGTATATGATTAGAAAATGTTGGATAATGTGTTATTTTCAGTAAGAGAGACTAACCAGAGCAGCTCGCTATGACAGACTTTGTGCCTTGTAAAAGAAGTACAAGGGACGTTTGGTTCATTTCAATCAAATGTTAGGGTGTAACAGTATTTTATAATAGCAACACTTTTTTTAGGTTTCTGTGGGTCAGTCATGTAACACTTTGCTGTTTTGTGCCTGTAGTCGAGTGCTGATTTTTTGAGAAAGTGTTACAGAAAGTAAATTATGTTGGGGGTTTTGTATTACAAATATTACAACATTTGTAATAGATTCAAGAAAATAGATTCGCCAAGAAAATTCATATTTTGCTACTTAAATCTGCTTAGATGTTCAGTCTATATTCTATATTCTACAATCTATATTTTTAGTAAAATGCTTAATTTAAGGTAATATCGATAGGTCATTCAAGCTTATGTACATTTTTAGAACTGATGCACTAGAAAGGCCAGTGGTTAATGTTTTAATAAATGCTCTATTCAAATCAAGAGTCAAATTATTGAAAATGATTGCTGGTTGAAATGGGTTGGTGACAGCAGCTTGTTTTTACTTTAAAGATTTTTCTGAAGCATCCAGGCAAATATTAAACAGCTAGGTGAAAGATGAAAGCAGGTTGAATTTTGAATTCTTGGATTAAAATTGTTAGAGAATGACGTTAGACATGATTGCGGTCAGGCATGACAGACTGTCAGTTATATACTGTACTGCTGTTTAACTGAGGTATCTTAATGTGATTTATTAATGTAAATAATTAACAGTGTAGTTGATACATTAACAGTCAATGAAAATTCTACATTTGAACTGCCACCTAATTTGCATGACCATAGGAGATTAAAGTTATATGCAGCCATGTTAAGTGGGAAAAAAAACTAAATCTGGGATTAAATCATGATTGTTTTGTCTGGTAGAGTTTTTAAAGTAAGTTTGAAACTGTTTATCATTCTCAAAAATGAAAAGCCAGTGATGGTGCTCTTCTTTAGTCTACAACTGGGTTAAAGGCTGTAGGCCTTCATACACACTCTGGCCAAAAAGGCCACCCAAACACTGGCAGAGGATGAAATAGCGGAAAGTTTGCAATGCTAAACACTGTATTCTGGGGAATGGAGGGGAATGGTTGTCTTGTGATTTTAATTTGTAAAGTGCCGATTACAATGTAGATTCATTTGTGAATTATGCATGTACAAATTTTGTTCACAGTTTGGTTTCTTAAAGCAGTAAATTTTATGAGTAATAAAATGCCAAAGTGATTAAATAAACAGAAAATGTCTACACTATTTGCCCAAGGGGTTATTTTGAAGTAAGTACTTAAATCATACAAAATAATTTTATATTTCAAAGTGTTTGCATATAATGACAAATGCCCCTAAATTATATGCCCCTATAGGCCTTTTGTCCCAGATTGTGGATTTGCGGTAAAAGGTCCCTCTAGCTGCTTTATGTAATATGATTTTTAATTTAAACAAACTTCCCTTACCATTGCCATAAAGATAGTTTCGTCTTCAATAATTCGTCATGCATTTTGGGACATTTTCTACAGTATTAATATATATATATATATATATATATATATATATATATATATATATATATATATATATATATATATATATATATATATATATATATATATATATATATATATATATATATATATATACACACTAGATAGATAGACAGACAGACAATTACACTACTCTTAGTTTGGGCTTGGTAAGACTTTCTTCAATGTTTTTGAAAGAAGTCTGTTATGACCACCGAGGGTGCATTTATTTGACCAAAGTACATTAAGTAATATAAAATATTACAACTGTTGTAATATTACAAAAATTACAGATAACTGTTTTCTACTTAAATGTTTTACAATATAAATTTATCTCTGTGATGGCAAGCTGAGTTTTTAGCAGTTATTACTCCAGTCTTCAGTGTCGCATGATCCTTCAGAAATCATTCTAATATGCTGATTTGGTGCTCAAGAAGCATTTCTTATTATTATCGTTGTTGAGATGCTTAATAGTTTTGTAAAAACCATGATGCTTTTTTTCAAGATTGATAAAGTTCAAAAGAACAGCAATTACTGTATTTGAAATTAAAATCTTACTGACAGTTCTGGACATACAATATTTATTTAAAAAAAAAAAAGCATGTTCCTGTAGACTTGCCACTTCTACAACAATTTCAGAGTTTGTAAACATCTAAAGTCAGGCATTGACTGCAAACAACTACAGTTTTCTTTGAATATTTATTGACAGGCCTGCTGTAATGCATCAAACTGTAAACGGAAAAACGTTAACAAACCGTTTATTATTTTTAACATTTTTAAAATTGTCTGAAATATGGCGAACATACTGAAAGGCATGCAAACCACACTAGTTAGTATTTGATCAAATAAACAAGTGGGTTTTAAGAAAAAATTCTTTGAAATATTCCTATCTTGTCAAAAGATTTGTCTAAAAAGCATTTGAGCTTTTAACTGAAATGCAGCTCAAAAATATAGCTATTGAATTTCAGTCAAGTATATCTACTGGGTTTCAGGTTGAAACGTACCTGCAGATACAGTCCCAAATCGAGGACGTTCCCAGGATGCAGTAAAGAAGCATGCACAAGTCTCTCAAAAGTATCAAAAGTGTGTTTGTGAATGTGGGCTTGCCGCGATTTCTCAAAGAATACAGCTGGCAGAGTCGCAAAATAGGTTTTCCCCAATGGGAGGATTGCACTTTTAGGTCCAGCTACCCACTGTGGTCACTTGAATCTAAATATCACACACACTTATACAAATATAATACAAAAAGCATCAAGCCCCCAGTCCACATCCCACCACTGCAAACTTAAACTAATCTGATTATGCACAAAGTCAATGCAATTACACTGAATACTGTACAGTACATGTGTAAGGTGCTAGTTTATATTCAAGTCTGTAATGCTTTTGCATTAATGCAGCGGATGAATGCCTTTCTGATAGTCAAGGCATGCACCATACAGGTTTACTGGTGATCATAGATGTGCGCTTTGGTTTCTGTTGTTGTTGTTTGTTTTTGTCATTGTAGGAATGTCATTAAAGTCTGAAGCTCCTCAGTGTCCATAAACCTCTATGCAAATCCTTACCAGCATTTGCATTCAGTCTGAGAAATAATGAGGTCTGAGGTCAAGGTGTATAGAGGGCTCATCCACACCTCTACCCATGGCCTCTCTCATGAGGATGGACCAGCCATCTCCACAGCCTGACATCCTTGCTTTGGGTGTCCTGAATACATCTCGAGTTTTAGGAGCCATCCTGACTGAGACGAGGTCTCTTTTGTCCCTGCTTATTCTGATCTGAAATTCCACTGTCTTCTTTTTTCCTTTTTAATCGTCCCACCTACAAACAGAAACAACATATAACTAATAGTATTTTCAAAGTCCCTAAAACAATAAATATATCAATTATTTAAATGATAGTTTGCCCAAAAACGAAAATATTAAAATAATCAAACATAGATTTAACCTTTAATCTGTTTTTTTTTTTCTTCCATCAAGAACCTTTTTTTTTTTTTTTTTTTAAGAAGAAGAACATACAGTTCTGGAATACAGAACTTCTGGAATCACAAAATAAACTGTAGTTCATTTAATGTATTCAGCATTGTTCTTATCTATGTATATATTATATACATATGTTACATTTGCATTAAACCCATATGGAAATGTAATATATGTACATATATTAATTTTCCATTTTTGAAATATAGTCATATGAATCAAAAACACAGTAAATAAAACATTAGAAACTGTAACGATTTCATATACAGTACAGACCAAAAGTTTGGAAACATTACTATTTTTAATGTTTTTGAAAGAAGTTTCTTCTGCTCATCAAGCCTGCATTTATTTGATCAAAACTACAGAAATTTTTTTTTAATATTGTGATATATTATTACAATTTAAAATAATTGCTTTTAAATGTATTATACTTTAAATTATCATTTATTTCTGTGATGCAAAGCTGAATTTTTAGGATCATTATCACATGATCCTTTAGAAATCATTCTAATATGATGATTCATTATCAAAGTTGGAAACAGTTCTGCTGCTTATTATTTTTTCAGAACATGTTATACTTTTTTAGGATACTTTGATGAATAAAAAGTAAAAAAAAAAAAAAAGAAGCTAGTGTTTTAAAATATAAATATTTTGTAATAACAATATACACTACTGGTCAGTAATTTGGGGTCAGTTAATTTTTTTTCATTCTTTTTTTAAAATAAAATCAATACTTTTATTCAGCAAGGCTGTGTTAAATTGATAAAAAGTGATAGTAAAGAAAATATATTATTAGAATAAATATAATATTAGAATTTTTTTTTTTTTTTTTTTTAATAAATGCAGTTCTTTTTAACCTTTTATTCATCAAATATATTAGACAGCAGAAACTGTTTCCAACACTCATAATAAATCAGAATATTAGAATGATTTCTAAATGATCATGTGATAGACTGGATGTTACATGTGACACTGAAGGCTGGAGTAATGATGCTGAAAATTCAGCTTTGCATCACAGGAATAAATTATTTTTTTTAAGTATATTCAAATAGAAAACTATTATTTTAAGTTGTAATAAATATTTCACAATATTACTGTTTTTTCTGTATTTTTGATCAAATAAATGCAGGCTTGATGAGCAGAAGAAACTTCTTTCAAAAACATTAAAAATAGTAATGTTTCCAAACTTTTGGTCTGTACTGTATATCTAGCCCAAACAAATATGAATGTGTAATACATACATGGACATATCTGACATGTACATGTATATCCATCCTAAAACCTGTCAATGCATGTTGATATTACATAAGTCAATTTAAAAGTTAAACGTGTATTTAAAAAAATTACAAAAACAACTTTTTTTGTTGCATATATAACTAAAATAGTTATTGTTGACTAATATATATTGTTATATATTATCAATTGTGTGTGTGTGTGTGTGTGTGTGTGTGTGTGGTGGCTATATAAAAACTCATATGCATTTTAACATATTAACATGTACACATTCAACTTTTAAACTGAAGATTTTAAATATGTTATAATCTTGTATATAATTATATATAACCTTATAGGTAACATATATGTTAATATATTCATATTTTAAATTTGCATATTGGAAGACCTAAAGCAAAAGGGGAATTCACCCCACCCCCCACAGTAAAATTAGCCATATAAACCAAAAGCACTTTTTGTACCAGGCTGTAAACATATTTTTTCTGCTGTAAAGTTGGGCATTTTAACATGGGGAGTCTATGGGACTGACTCCCTTTTGGTGCCAGCCTCTAGCGGCCAGTCGATGATGATTGCAGTTTTAGTCACTTCCATGTTGGTTTCACGACAGAGACCGGAAGGTTGCCGCTTGGTGCTTTGTTCTTTCTTGGGGGTGCTGAAGACCCTGCTAGCCCCTCCCTATCGCCGCCCATGTTTGATTTTATTTGTTAACCTGACTAATACCAAAGTCATGGCAAGTCATGTCACTCGGCGGCCATCTTTGAAATGCCTCTCGGGCATGCAAGTGCAGCTCCTATCTCTTTGAATGGGGAAACATCAAATTCTCCTAAACTGTTCGCCAAGCTTAAGATTAAATTTCATATTTGAAATCACCAATGAAATCATCAGGCTAGACCAGCCAGTGCGCATGCGCAGTTCCGAGCGCACGTCTCTGAATGCTGACTGTTTCTATAGCAACTGGGGCTTCTAACAGCAGCTGCATTGACGCACTGGCTTTACTGATTATCGATTGGCTTTTTAACTCAAGAGGCGGGGTTTCGTTTGATAGGGTGGCCATATTAAGCATTGCATTTTTCCCCATTCAAAACTATACGAGTGACACATCTTGGGTATTCTATAGTTTTTGCTATTACTAGATTATGTCTCAGCCTTGGCTGTGTTCAGGTTTTTTTTTTTTTTTTTTTTTTTTTTTAGATTTGTTGAGTACAACCAAGGGCATTGTTTATTTAATTAAAAAATTAAGCACTTCCTAATGAAACTGAAACTTTCACTTCCTGAAACTGCAAAGAGTGAATTTGTCAAAAATAAGCATTTCTATCTGGCCAGTGTGTTAGTTGGTATACCTTAGCATCGTGTTCAGCAAACCTCTGGAACATGTTTGCATAGATCTTCTTGTCACGCTCATTGTGCTCACGAATCTTGCGCCGACAGACGGCTATCTGGCTGCGGGCAGCGTGGTTGAATGAGTTAACTTGCAAAACTTGCTTGAAGTCCACCAGAGCCATGCTGAACTCGTTACGCAACAGACGTGCTTCACCTCGTCGATATAGAGCTTTCTCATTTTCTGGGTCCAGGTCGATAACCTAGTAATGACAACCAGTAAAACACGGTAAGAAAAAATTTTTGGATACACAGATTATATTTTGTTTGCTATCTGAATATACCTTGTTGCAGTTCTCCACTGTTTGAGAGTATTCACGCAATCGCAGAAAACACAGGGCAAGATTCAGATGGGCCACTAATAGGAGGGCCTGGATGGCTTGTAGCTGCTCTTTTCCGGTACCACACTCCATCTCTAACCAGTTTACAATCTGCTGGTACTGAATTACAGCATAGCTGTACCGTCCAGCCTAAATGCAAAGTATAAAGAAGGCTGTCAATTACCTGACCGCTTCAAAAACAAGACTGTCAAAAGATGATCGTAAGAAGCTTTGGAAATATCCAAAATAATAAAATTAGTAACATTTTAAGATAAATAGTTTATTTGTAATAATGTCTTTTATTGATTTTTCTGAACATTTCTGCGGTATGCACAACTTAATTTTCTGTAAAGTTGCTTTGCAATGATTTGTATCGTAATAAGCGCTATACAAATAAACTTGAATTGAATTGAATTAATAAAATTAAGTCTATATATATATATATATATATATATATATATATATATATATATATATATATATATATATATATATAATATTAAAATTAACTTTATTTTTATATATTCACTATTACAAAAACAAAATGCAGAATGCTTGTCTACAATAAAATAAAAAAACAACTCAGTAGGCAAGCTTAGTAGTGACACTATACCTAAGACAAAAAAGGAAACAAACCTTGAAATACTGCGTCCCTTTTTGTTTGACTAAATCAGCACGTTCCAGTTTCTCTTTTAAGTCCATTTCCCAGAATTCTTTGGCCTAGGAAAACAATATGAGAAATGATTAGGCTTTCCAGATTTTCTGCCGATCCTGTCTATGACCATTAGGTGGCGCACTTTAACTGTATTATAGGATTTTCAACTCCTTTTTAAGGACATATTTGTTTGGGAGGGAAATCTGGCTATTTTAACCCTGTCTATTAAATTCATTATTAATGTAATAAAACAATAAATAAATCATTCAAAGCATATATATATATATATATATATATAGTATATATATATATATATATATATATTATATATATATATATATCTATATCTCACACACACACATACAGTGGGTTCCACAGTTCTAAGATCATACTGAAACAGAAAGCTTTTGGACTAAATACTTTGGGTAGAAAATTGTAATTATCTCACCTTTTCAAAGTTTTTCAGTGTAACTTCATATAGTAGTTCTGCATTTGATCCAATGTCGTATTCTTTTTTACCCTCTTTGCCAAAACCATACCTGAAAGCATAAAATAGAATGAGTAAGATAGAGATCTTACTATATATAATATGAGTATGTCAGATATGAGCAGCATTATGATTGGTTAATGGCTTTGTTATGGGGAGCGCGGGGCACAAAGTAACGCGGGGTTAGTTGTAACACAAGTGGTTTGAATATTTCCACACATGCTAGCATAACAAAATTATAGTATTTAGTATATAGTACAGTATTTATTAGTTACCATATCAGCATTATATATTAAAAAAAGTGCACCAAAATTAAAAAATCTGCTATTATTTTAATCTCCAATCTGTTATTTATCAGTTCAGATCATTTTTTAATGCTTTGATAACTAGCAGAAGACACTAACCAGTTTTAAATTCCAGTTGCGCAGATGGGGCAGTTTGTAACACTGCGTTACAATGTGCAATTCTATGACATTAGCGATGTAATTTACACTATTTACTTTAATGAATGTTAATGAGAAACAATGAGAAACAGGTGAATAAAGACTGACAGTTTAATGTTTAGAAATTATTATTTCAAGACATGTAAAGCATTTTTGCTCATTTATGTGGGTCGTCCCAAACATTGGTTGCAATGTGTTCATTGTCAAACTCTAAAATCAGATTATTTTTAATTCTTAAAAAACGCCATTATTTTATTTGGAAAAAAATAATTATTTTATTTTATTAACAAAATAGTTTAGTTTGTTGTGTATATTTTTTTCATTACATCAGATAATATTTTAAGCTGTCATATGGTCATGTTACAACGTGCCCCTCGGATTTTACAATGTACCCCACCTATGGGGCATGTTGTCACATTTCACTTCCATTTTTAGAGGTTAAATAAAGAAAAAAGTATACACTGTAATTATGAAATAAAGCAACATATTTATACTAGACAAGTGTAAAATTACTGCGGATAAAATAAATTATATTCTGAACCTCATGTGGATGTATACAAACTGAGTAAGTCAAAAAGTGTGCCCCGCTCTCCCCTATTCAGATAATGGGCATGGAAATATTTTATATTAGTTTACATATGGCTGAATCTTGGTTGTCAGCTTAATATTATATTATATTCAGAAAGGGGGGGCATAGAGGAAAAACAATTATGTACATTATGTGGAAAGTAATTTGTTTTTTGAACCTTAAACCGCATAAACACATTTCATTACACCAAATACACAAAATAATGTTCTTTTTTAGTAACGTCATATGACTCCTTTAATCCTTACCAAACAATATATAGTAAATACAGTTTCTATTAAAAGCAAATCTTACTTGGGCTTTAGGTATAATAAACAGCATTCCCCCTTTTGGATTTTCTCCATGGCCCTGTCCACTCCTAAAGGAACACCCACGTCCTCTGATTCACCCACCACAAAGGTGACATCTCGAGAATCAAATATTATTCAACAAAGAGGGGGACCTCCTCCACACCCACCCCCCTTCAAGTGTACTGAGGAACAGAGACCAGACAGCATTAATAGTGTATCCAAAAGGACAGAGATCATGTGAATGCATTATCTATGAGGAACAACCACATTCCGAACATTCTAAATTCTCAAGACGTACCATTTACTGTGGACCCTTCATTAGGATTGTTATAGCCTTCGCCTTTGACCTTTATTCTCCTCACGATCCCACCGTCTTCTAAAAGCTCCTCCCCTCTGAAGCTCAGCAGCTCAATCTGATTGTGGGAAGCAGAACCATTTGTACTTTTAAATAGAACATGTTTATTCCAAAAGAGGTTTTTGTGTTCATGGTCTAGCATTGTATACACCACAGAGAGACAAATATAACAATGTTTCTGACACTTTTATGACTCAGTGGATGATTTTTTTTCTTTCTATTTGTCATATTAAAGTCACATTAAAACAAAATGTCCACAGAAATTGTCCGTGGTTGAAGAAACACTAATGTACTCTCTAAAAAATTCTTTACAAAAGATATTTTCATTTTTCATCCATGAATTTGTAGCTTATATAATTGCTAGATGTTCCTACCTCAAACACAAGTGTGGCATTGGGAGGAACCTTTGGGGGGCTGCCAGCAGAACCGTATGCATATTCAGGCTTACAGAGCATCACACACACCTCTCCTTTCTGCATGGAACACACAACAATGTCCCATGCCTTGATGACCTGACCTGTGTGAATTTATCCAGATAGCACTTCATGAATTCAATGCCTTTGTCATTATAAGAAAAGACCTTATAAGTAAATCAAAATATAAAAATACTTGTTATATTGCTCATGTATATACAAATATATTACTTATTTAATGAATATTCTTATTAATAAAAACATTTATAGTTTACATACTAAACAAAAAAGAATTCATATTAATAATTTCTGTTAATACCCTTTAAGATTAAATACAAATTGTTTCTTTGAGAATGAAACAGCAGATAACAAGGGAAGCACCACATGTCTATACAATTCCAGCAATTACACCCCTTTTTAAAAGCAACTGTCAAACGCAAATGTCATTAAACAGGAATTTCAGCCTTGCTCTTAAGTGAGAAATGAAATTGGCAGGTTGCATAATTATTCCATTTAACAGACACTTTTGATAGAGTAGATCCTAAAAATTATAGACATGTCAGTGTAAAATAAACTATTTAATTTAATCTTCAAAGGAAAAAAAAGTTTTTTATTCTTTTAAAATAATCTTATGAGACAAAACTTTCAAATTATATTTGATTTGCGCTTTTTCAACTTAATCAAAATGAACTAGTAATGTAATTTGTAGTTCATTTAAGGTGCAAAATAAAAGCTTAATTGTGGTGGGACTATATAAATCATTTATTTCAAACATTATTTGTAAAGTTTATTATTTTTATTTTAAAGATTCGTAGCTGAAACTGCACAGAGGATTCTAGTTCCAAGCATGCCTTGCATGGGACTGGATGGGTAATTGTTAAAATGAAGTGTTTTTGAAATTTTGAAAAATGTTTAATGTCCTTTTATGTTGATATTAGAAGAGTTTCTGTTATGTGGGGAAGATTGGAGTTCTGCTTAGCATGTGGATGGTACATGAACAGTATGATGAAGTTGCTTCACTGAAAAAGCGATTACAGTTAACCACAAGAGAGTTCATGTGACTAATGCCTGATTTTATTAGTGTTTACTCAGTTCATTTCAGTTTTCTACTACACAAGTTATTTGAGTAGAGTAGGCAGTTTAATTTAATGTTAAGCAAATCCATCAAAAATCCAATCCATGGAACCACTGTCCACACCTGATTTAAGTTGAGCCAAATAATTACACACTGCATAGTGGGCCATATTATGATTCATGAATGTGAAAAAGATGTATAGATAGCATACCACATAAAATTATCTATCTAGTTATCCATTTGTCATACTGAATTTCTTTCATAAAATAACAACTGGCCCTCTTTTAACATTTCAATAACAACACTTTAAATTTGTAAAATTATTAAATTAAATCTGAAAAATAAATCTATGAAATCAATTACCTTTTCCCACATTGAAAACAAAAGTCTCTTTACGGTCTAGACTGGAGTCAAACTTCTTGCCATTTAGGAGTCTGCCAGTGTAGTGGACATGCACCCTGTCCCCAATCATCGGCTTTTCCCCCTCCACACCATGCTGTTTCACAATCTTTAGAGACACATGGAAGAAAAAATTAAATATCCATCCTTACACAACCTCATTATTATTTTAAATTAACACCAGATCATTCTGAATGTAAAACAAAATCCACTAATTTAAGTTAAGTTTTCACTAACTCTCACAAGTCCACTTCAATAAAGCATGCTCCTTGAATCAACAGCACAAGCGAGTGGATGTAAAATGCATCAGTTATGTATGGAAACGTCTGAAATTTATATGAAAATAGTATCACTTTAGCAGACTCAAATTACAGTGGTAGTCTAAAGTCCCTTTTTTTAAGTGACACTATGTTCTTTGGAACATTCCAAAGACATTGTGAATTTTTTTCAGTTAAACTTATAATATAAAATGTGATTTTTCTTTTTTTAAAGAGAAGTTTATATTCAATTAGAAAAGAGTATAAAATGGGAGAACTTTCACTAGTGATTGCAAACTTTTGGAACCAATGTATCATTCACATCTACAGGAAAAAAAACAGAAATAGTAAACTTACAGCTGTGATATAGAGTAACTAATGATAGGATTACCTTACATACTCCACGGTCACCGTTTGGAGTGACATCAGTGCCTTGGGAGGTAAAGACAGCAGTTGGGCACTGGTTAGTTGAAAAGATGTCCTCTAAAGATGACATCTCGCCACTCATACATACCCGTGTTCCCCTGAAAAACAAACATACAATATTTGTTAATTTGAGCCAAATATAATTTTAGCCGATTATAATAAGGCGCTGCTGTCTTTAGACAAATGCAAATGTTCACAATCAAATTTCACATATGCTTGGATGGCATTTTTTTTAATAGAAAAATACGTTGTATTCCTTCTTTTGTGATGCTGGCTTGTTTTTTCATTCATTTCAAACCTTGAAAGTTATGAAATCTACTTTTGAAAAGGATGCACTCAAATATGCATAAGAAGTAATAATGTGAGGGTACGCATTTGCTCGTATCTTTGTGTGTTTGTGTCATTTTTCAAAAGATTGTCTTAATTGTTTTGTTTTGGGTTTTTTTTATAAAAAAAGTTTCAGTTTTTACCTGTCTGTGTGCGTGTGTGTGTGTGTTTATAAGCAAATGCATGTAGAGTTTGGGGGTATTTTTATTTAAATGTTCACCAAAGCTTGTGAACGTGTGTGGCGGAACACTATGTTCCTTTTATTCAGAGTTCCTGGCATAAATTCAGATTCTAGAGAAGGATGTCTTGAGAGATTTATGTCAGTAAACCTAGTAAAAAGACACAGGAACAAAACAGAACAGAGAAGGGAACATTCAGTCCAGTCCACTTTACTTTAGGCGACGAGATACTACAATGACTCAAGGCTCCCAATAAAAGACCTTCATTTTTATCTACACACACACACACACACACACACACACACTGAAGGTTACAGGAAGCAAATAAATTTCAAGGAAAATTCAATGAATGCATAAGAGCAGATTTAGCAGCAGATATCTAAATAAAGACAACAACAAAAAAGTCTATGTCTATTTTTTTCTGGAACTGCTCTGTGCCAAACTGATCAATGTAAAACTAACATTTTAGCACTGAAAGTATAATATATATTCATTATTACAAACATTAACCTCACTGCATATCAATTTAGGGATTATGTCTTGGAATGGGAATATGGTAAAGTGACAATTAACAGTCCAGACTATTTGACTTGCAGAAGACGCATCTACAAAAATAGTCTGCTACTATCCTGGCTCTAACCTCATTGCTGTGGAAGCGTATCATTCTTTGAGCATGACCTGAAAACCCAAGATGAAGGAGGTGGATGTAAGTCAAAAAGAGTCAAAGGTACAATTGCAATACCAGAAAGCCTTATCACTGTAATGGATGCATAAATAACATACAAATTTCATGTTAAACATCTTACTGTACAAGAAGTAGCCTAAAACTCCTCTGGTTTTGTCTCCATGTCTCCACTATCTACTTTTGAAGAAATATCATAGTATCGTGCTAAAGTGCACATTCAATAAGTTGCAGTTCAGGTTTTGTACATCACGACATACATTCACATCAAATGTTAACTCAGCGGTAGAGTTACACTTACGGGACACTGCACTTATTCTCAATCACAAAAGTACACTATTTGCATGTGCTTTAAAGCCTTGCCGGTGTTAAAATTTTCATTAGCGTGGTGTTTTCACGTGCGCTTTTTCTGAGTGCGTAGGCTACACCTGTTGTACGTGCACTCTAACAGCACCTGATTACTGGACTAAGTTGTAATAATACCCCTTTAATGTTAATAAAACAACAAAACACAAAGAGAAAAATCACTCACTGCTCTTTAATACAGAACTTTAATACAGCTGATTTCATAAGAATCAAGATCGGCTGCTTAGGGCCCCCATGGCCACCAGGCTGGTTTATTTAGCTACTTTTCAGTACACCACATTAAGTATGCCACTTAGTCCTGTAAGACTTTGAATGTTAAAGTGCAAATTAACACCTGACCACTCCTGTGGGTTTGCTACTGTTACAATTAAAAATCATAGAAGGGTAAATCATTGGTATGATGTAAGCAAAACAGCTACAACAAATACAACTGTGAGATTTATAGTGTACTAATAATGAAGCATTACCATCACCGAGGGGCCCCCAAATAAAATTCTGCTTAGGGCCCCATAAAGGCTTGCATATCGCCCTACCCTAATTCATGCTTTTCCAGCCAACTGTCCCTAAATCTTTCTCTCCAGTGATCGACTCATTTAAAGGTGGTGTGACTTTTCTAAGCCATTATTGGAGCTTCGTCTCAGATGTCCGCAATGTGGTGAGATTGCAACAGGCATTCCTGTTACAAAGAAGAGCGTTCAGGGACAGTTGACTCATTCCATTTCTGAACGTACCGTTCGCAGTTAAACACAACATGTACGCACACAGATTCCTATTTAATCACCTTGTCAGACACCCAGTCTCTTTCTGTATTAATGACATTCAAGCTGTCCTAAACATCGAAATTAAATTATCTGTAGACAATGATGGTTTTGCAACTCTTGAAAACATCTCTTACACAGAAATCAAGGTGATTCACATAAATAGTGAAGAGGATGCATCTGACCCTAATATTCAGATAAGGGAAAATAATTTCAATGGTGGATTCTTAAATGATCATATTAGATCCTCCCTGACCTGAATATGTGGTTGCATACTAACTATTAGGTATTTTCTGTAAAAGACACAATGATCCACTTGTGATTTACATTAAAATATGAATTATAATCTAAACAGATTTTATGAAAATATGCTTGAGGAAGCAAGTCTGCTTAACCAAGTTCAGAGCCGCATCTGTATAATGGTTAGTCGGGGACATGAAATGACATAATTTACAAATCTAGGAAAACCTGAATTCTCAGCACGTCTCAAAATAAAAATAAAAAAGCCAAAGGCAAAAAAAAACATTTTCAGTCCATAAACATATTTCTAATTTCTACACCATAAACAACAAAAACATCTGTCCTTAATGGATTAATGAGAAAGAGAGTCTTTGAAATATAAGAAGTGTTAAGTTGACTTTAATATAAAAAGTCAAATTAAATGAAAATAAATTCAAGGAGTTTTCTAGCATCAGAATTAAAAATGGGTGCATCACGTCCTCTCAGTTTCGTACAATCCTCCGTACAGTGTACATCTCAGACGCAACAACAGGCTATGAAACACACAGCAATATGCAAATAACATTACAGCTACAGTTTTCTTTCCAACATTAATATTCATCCTTTCATTTTAATTAAAATATAAGGCCACGTTTTAGACAAGTGGAATAAGCAAAAATTATTGTTAAATTACGTGTGTAATTAGCTATAATTTGAGTGCGCTTTTTTACTTAATTTTAGACATGAAGCATAGCACCATGAGAAAACGTGCTTTCTTCTAGAGTAGGCTAGTAGTGACTATATTTAGAAAGCAGTTTTAAATATAAAAGGTAGGTTATGTGATGATAAAGAATAAAAACAAGCATGAAATAAAGACTTACAATATTTCCCTTTTGTTACTCGTTCCTCTCGTGTCTTTGACCATATATCCGTCCATATGCAACTTCAGTTTGTCTTACCGGCGAATGCCAAGCAGCTTAAAGGGGAATGAGCCCGCCCTCTCAGCGCGCGAGTACTAGATGTTCTACCGGCAGTATGTTACACTTCCTCACACTAATAATCGTCAGCACGATACGCCTCTGCGAGACATCTAGTAGGGGAAAATGAAATGAGACTAAAGAGGGAGGAGTTAACGCGGGGGGAGGGCAGTGTAATGTAAAAAATTAAGGGCAGGCCTTGGAAACCGTCCACAAAGTAACACAATGTTCCAGCTGTACTGTAGCTCGCGCTGATGAGAACACAGTGTCCTAGTAGACACCCTGACCCGTAACCCGTTGTGTGCTGACTGAACAGCTCAAGTTAGGAACAGCGTGTGCAACCACACAGTCAGAGCACAGCGACATGCGGAACACGACTAAATTACGTTTAAAAACGTGGAAGTTTAAAATGATAGAATGCACTGAAAAAAAAATATTGTTGTGGTTAAATTGACAGCTGAAAGAAACTTACGGTAGACGTCTGGATGGTATGACCAATATAATAACGCACAGGTGATGAAACAGAAAGCCACATGATGAATTATGTTCATTACAATGATATCATGCATATATATATATATATATATATATATATATAAATATATATATATATATATATATATATATATATATATATATATATATATATATATATATATATATTATATATATATAAACTTTATTAATAGTTTGTTTTTATTAGTTAGTTTATCAATAGAATATTAACAAATGTGAAGTCTCATGCTGGGACCGAAAGTTATTTTACTGTAATTTTAATAAAACTTTAAATTACTATAAATGTTATTGTTTTGTGAGTCACATGGATTGTTTTGTTGAATAGTTTTTGCTTCCATACATTTTATATAGTATTTTACAGTAACATTGCATTTATTGTCTGTTAAATCTGTTTTTTTTTATTATTATTGTAAGGTAACTTACAGTTAACAGGTTTTACTGTACAGTTTTTATTTCCTTTTTCAGTTAAAACCAAAACAAATTATTCTGTAAAGAAATGTTTTCTGTTTAAGATCAAGCATTGTCTATTCTGTTAGAAATTTAAGGCTGTACAGCATCTTCAATAAATTAGTGTTTTATTATCTTATTTGATTGTTTATATTTAATTTCTACACAGAATAATTCCATGTCATGATGATATCTTGAAATCAAATCCAGCCTTTCAAGCTAGCATGACAAATACTGAATAACATCAGCAATGGCAACATGTTATCTGCTTCAAAGGCCTCTATAGACTGGAACTGTTACAAAATGTTCCTGGCTCATAGAGTAACAAAAGGTGTCAGCAGGAACACAATAGGTGCCATGCATGACTGTCTGAATTTAAAGGGATTGATTTCCCTTTTCAAGCCATATTTTTAAATAATTTCAGATGGATAGTTAAACCAGGAACATGATGTGATTGAAAGATAAGCTCTGTTTAAGAGGTTCAAGTTATTAAAGATTTTGTGCAGATACAATATCAGAGATAGATAAATGTTGTTTAGTTCATTTATTTGATCATTTTGATTGATACAAACATTTTCAAATGTTCAGTTCCCAACATGTAATGAACTGAAATCATAGATCTCTAATGTGGCAATATGCCTGCAGCTTTTCCAGGATTACCTAGACAATGAAGTACTCAAGCAGGGAAGAAAGTAGAACAAAATGCTGCCTCATTTTGGTATCTTAGCAGCAGGAATCTGCACCAGAGCATATCATGTGAAACTGCTCAGTGTGGATGGCACAAGCAAACAAGTCGGGGGCATTCAAAGATAAGGATTCAGACCAAAATGTCACTGCCAGCAAGTGGGGACATTCCGAGTAAACTTGTTTGACCTTTTTCTTGTTTGTGTTGTCTGATCATTTAATCTATCACATAAAAATCACTCTGTTTATTTTTATTCTTAAGCAATATTTAGTTTTATTCTTATGATTCTGACATGAAAATGATATGTAGAAAAATAAAAACACTTGTGGTTATGTTTTTAATTTACAGACATCTGCTGTTAAACAAATTATTACATAGACATAATTTTTTACTGAGGGATTTGTGGTGATGACTTTCAGAATATGATGGTTTTATTCTATCAAAAGATGAACAGCCCATTAATCTAGGTCAGGGGTCTCCAAACTCGGTCCTGGAGGCCGGGTGTCCTGCAGAGTTTAGCTCCAACTTGCCTCAACACACCTAAAACTGTTATTTCAGAACAATTCACTCCAGTATAGGGTTACTAACAAAACTAACAAATTATTCATTAACAGTTATAGCTTTACTGACAACAGGGTTCTAAAGTACTTGAAATGTACCTCATTAATGTACTAAAGTAATATTTTTAAGTTATGGTTTAGATCTTTTAAGATCACCATCTGTGGTTTGTGGTTTATTAAAGTTTGACTTTGAAACAATTAAAAAAAAATGCATTTACAGAGCAATTAATGAATTAATGTATCACCAAAACCTATCACTCAATTCCTAGTTTCTTTGCAGTATTCAGATTTAAATTTTTAGCATATAGGTGAAATATGAAATAATACATGGAAAATAGTATGCTGTAATATCAGAAACCTCCACAATTTAATAATGTGGTAGAATGTCCAAAATATGTATACAGTTTCTACATAGTCTATATAGGTATATGCACGTATAACATCAACATCCACAGTTTTAAAAGAAATATTTCAGTTATGTCAATAACAGGTTTTAAGATACTGGTTTCAGTTCAGTAAACATCCTGTATGTTCTAGCGCCTTACATCATGCCCCAAGCTAAATTTATATGTCATAGTAGATTATTTAGATTAGGTCTAATTACTAGATTATTTCTCACAACACAGTGATTCACCAACCATTAACAGAAGCATATAGAGGATATGAATAATCTGTTTTGTAATGCAAAACACTCAATTGCTGCAATGTTTTTTTTTTTCTTCACATAATTCCTATTTTGTCATATAATCTACAAATATTTTCATCGTCCAGCAGTAGAAACAATAAACATTTAAAATTTTATGGTACCACAACCTATCCAATGGTATCCAAAGGTTACATATTTTCAGATAGGACATGAGGATTGTGAATGGAAACGACTGAAAAGAATAGCATGCAATAAGTAGTGATTATAGGAGTATCACCTTGTCGCCAAATAATGTCGATTTTTTGGGGGGGTTACAGTCAAGAGAATAATCCTGCTTGTTTTTCCACTGGTTTCTCAGATCAGTAGGTCCGCGCGTCAAGAACTAAATGTTCTAGTTCACAGTGGCACGTGTGGTAGAGACTCTGTTGACTGACTCATCGGCACGACGGAGGTAAGAAGTGGTACTGAACTTGACAAACCTGATCGTGCGCACACGCGTCGTCTGTTTTTAGCCTGCAGCTTAAGTACATTTAATACAAACGTCTGGAGAGTGGAATTAACATGGCATGTTTAATAAGTGTCTTTATTCGCCTGAATGCACGGACCGGCTTTTTGGCATTGGAAAGAGTGAGAGGTAATGGTGGTCTGTACCAGCAGGTACATAAAACCACATTTATAGCGCCAATAACAGGAAACTGGAGGCTATAACTTAGAAATATTACGTGTTTCATTAAGATCGTGGGTAACAAAGAACTGAAAAAAAGAAGAAAAAAACTATACTATTTGCATGTCCTAAAGGAAGTAGTTTCAAGCTGTAAAAGGATTAACATTTTATGTAAGCTTATTTTTTTCTTTGATTCTATGTTAATTAAATTATGCATCTTTTGACACTGTCATGACAACTTGTCTTCTTAGTCATAGGTGGCTTTGCAGCCTAATAGAAGGAATCAGGAAGTAAAAATCCATTTAATTTTCTCCATTAATTAACAGCCTTTTATTTAAACCATATTAATAGACCTACCATAAGCTGGGAGATTGTTAAGCGCTATATATCTTTCCGTTGAAGGCACAAATGTGATTTATTATTATTTAAAGGGGTCATAGGATGCGATTTCAAATTTTCCTTTCTCTTTGGAGTGTTACAAGCTCTTGGTGAATAAAGAAGATCTGTGAAGTTGCAAAGACTAAAGTCTCAAATCCAAAGAGATATTCTTTATAAAAGTTGAGACTCGTCCACGCCCCCCTGAAACATCTCGTTCTAACACGGCCCCACATATCTACGTCAGTATGTGGGAAGATTTGCATAACGCCGCCCAGAGTTTCACGCAAAGAAAGAAGACGTACCTTTTATTCTTGTTGTAATATTGTTGTTGCCGCCGCCATGTCGTATAGATGCTGTGTGTTTTACTGTGAAAGCGAAACTACTTTGTTTGGCCTTCCGAAAGAGGACGATTTCTGCTTCGTCATGCCTGGAGATGATCCGTGCTGGTCGCTGAGGAAATACATCAACTTTGCACTGTGGATTGCTGAATCGGCTTTCACCGTGGACGAAGCGGCATCCAGCCCGGGGTCGTATCTTGGTTGCTGCAAGACCAAGGTACGGTCTTTCGTAGCATCCGCCTACGAAGATATATATATATAATTGCCGAATTCCCAGTAAAGGACTGTACTACCCATAATCCAGAAAAGCAATCCACCAATCAGAGTTTGTTGTTACCATTGAAATATACATGTAATTAGTGACAAAAGAGCTCAACTTCCATTTAGCATTGCAAACTCTCAAACTATTCAGACTGCCTTCTATTTAAAAAAAATTATAATAATGCAAAACAGATGTTATGATGAGTGTAAGTGATGTCCAGACCTTTAAAATAAAAAACAGTTGTTTTTGTGCTTTTAAAATTTTCTTTAAATTGTGCCATGTTCAGTCTTATTACAGCTGATATTGCTTCTGGTTCATTTATCACATAGGAAATGGAAGGCCAAGTGCAAGCATTGCTTTGAAGGAAACAGTATTCTGCACAATGTGCTTTATTTCATATTTTGGTAAATGTAGTATGTCATCTGGGTATTCCATGAATGCAAAAGTGCTATTCTGCAAATTATACACAGAAATAGAATGATTACTACTAGATAAAAGTTTGGAATAATTATTTTTTTTAAAAAGCTTTTGAAAGAAGTCTCTTATGCATACCAAAGCTGCATTTATTTGCTATAAATACAGTACAAACAGTAAGATTGTGAAATATTACTATTTAAAAAATCAGCTTTGGAATAACAGGAATAAATTACATTGTAAAATAATTGATCAAAATAAAATTAAATAGAAAAAATACATTTTCATTACATTTTACAATATTAGTGTTTTACATAAACACAGCCTTGGTGAGCATGAGAGACTTATTTTAAAAACAATGGAAAAATATATATATATATTTATTTCAAAATGTTGTATGCTATTCCAAAGATTGCATCCTCCATTTAAAAAACCTATCGTCCAAAGATGTCAGAAAACCCAAAAACAAATAACTGTTTGGCAGAAAGCACCTCAAAGTCATCTAACTAAGCAATAGCTTCAGACGGTCATCTTTTTTTTTTTTTTTTTTTTTTTTACAAAGGACATCTCAGGACACCTTTTTCAGTAATCTGTCCGGTAGTAGGGACATTTGCAACATGCTAAACAATCTCTTAAGGGGGAAAAATACTTCCAAGACCAAACAAGTTAGCACAGTGTAAGCAAATCAGAAGAGAAAAATCCATGTAAGTCAATGTGAGATTTTTGAAATGCAATCTTATATTTGTTAAAGTGTTCTCACAAACATTTATGAAAGCTAACCTGATTTGCTACATACAATGCATGTTTTCATTTCAAATTAGTCCAAGATAACATTTATTAGAATGTAAAGTTCTTATGATTATGTCTTAGGTCTTTGTTGAGTGCCAATAAAATGTATAGAAATATCCACTGATTGTAAGATGTATGAACTTTACATTAAATGTATTAAAAAAATACTTTCCATTAATTCCATGTCATTTATTGTGTGTGAGTCTAAGTAACTTATCAAGAGTTAGATAAAGCCACACAAACCACAAAAAGTGTGTGCGTAAGTATATCTTGCTTTTATGGAGAGTGAGAGGGCGGGTTCATGAGAGGCTAACCAGTCATCAGGAAGCAAAACAGAACAGAATGTGCAGTACTAATCTGGGAGGAAAAACACATTCTGTGCCGTGTGTGGTAACATAAATTCAAATTGTCTTGCATACAAATAGCCTACACATGGAACATAAGAATGAGGAAAATATATATTGGTTTCTCAAAGGGATGCTTTTTGTTTAGATATTACATAAAAAAACAGCAATGAATATAAATGACAAAACACCAGAAGAGTTGAGGAATGATAAGGTTGGGTGAGGTAGATGTAAACATGCATACTTAGTGATCTGCCCAGTGAGGCAAAAAAGCCAGTCAAAATAAAGCCAGTCAGTGAAATGCTCTTTAATTATGTTACATAACTCCCCTGGTTTTTGCTTAATCCAAAACAAGGGCTGAACTTTTGCCCCCAAGATTTAGGCTAAATGAGTTGTTGATGGTCTAACACCCGGATCTCTATGACACATTATTTTGCTAATCAAAGGGGTTATAATATTACTTCTCATATCACCAAAAGTAACAAAAATAATAATAATAATTTAGTTGTTTTTTTTAAATATATATATTTGTATTTCATTCTTTCTTTTCTCCCCAAAACAATATGTAATGATTTTAATCAAATACATTGTAGCCTACATATAAAATATAACAGAGAAATATAAAAAATAAGTAGGTATACATACCTATATATGCTAAAACAAGTATTGAACATATGAATACAAATATATAATTAATTTGTTGATGTTAACAACCAATGAAAACAATGTTGAGTGTTCTCCGAAGTCGTTCTGCGATAGCTTCATTCACTATAACGTACAAGGAACGAAAAGGTAAGCTTCTGTTATTTATAATGCTGGACCTATTCGTCAAAATTCATCCTTTAGTCACTGTGATTTGAACTATTAAAACATTGCAGCCTTCAAATATCGCTGTCTTAGGTGTGTGATGGCTGTTTATGAGCAGAAATGTAGCACTTTTTTTAGGCCTAGAGCTTTTCTTTCGACGTCCGCGTTCTTGACGATAACCGGAAGTGCTTTACATGACACTATTAGCGCGCTAGCATCACAGTGTTCAGCTGCAGTGGAGCGTTTTCGATTTCGCTGAAGCACACAAAACAGATTTACCGTTGTTCTGAAATATTCGGTGTCTGAGATTTTCGGTGACGCTGGGCGGAGCTTACATGAATATTCATGAGTTTCCTGTTTCGCGTTAAAGCGTCTCTGAAAATATTAGTACGTTGTCACTGAAACATAAACGATTTTCAAAAAGGTATGTTTTAGCGTAGAATGACATTATGCTTAGTGTATTGTTGTTTTTATTACTATTGTTAATATGCAAAATAATTTAAAGATTGTGATTGTCGTAATGATTTACCTGAGGTAGGCTATGCTCCAAATGAGCCTACAACAATTAAGCATTTTTATAATATTAAGAGTCCTTAAAATGTGTCGTGTAATAACTGTTCCAAAATGTATCTGTTGTGCCATAATAAAATGTATGATGATTATTCTGTGTCATTCTTAATCGTTTGCTCAATCATTCAAAAAAATGTTTTTAATAACAAAGCAAAAGATAATTTTTTTTTTTAATGCACACATGAACTGGAATATAAACATTCTTAATCTCTGTATTTATTTATTTATTTGTCTAAAAAAATATACATTTAGTAGATAAAATGCACTATATATGCACTATATAGTTAAACAAAAATGTACAAATGTCTTTATACACTTTATTATTGTATTTAATCATATACACATTGTGGTGCACTTGAAAATCATTTTGACTCAAATGTGTATTGGTCAAGTTTTGAAATCCACAACCTTGCAGTACTTTAACAATTTTTTGCTTATTTTCTACAAACTTATAACAATTAAAATGTTTTGTAGTTTAATAGAAAGTGGCTATATCAAAACAGTAATTTGTATATTTTCATTTCAAAGATAAAAGTAGATTGCTTTTGCTGAATAAAGACTTCAACTGATTCGGTGTTAAAAGTTTTATTAACCGATGTGGTGAAGGCATTACATAAATGACATTTACTACACACCTGTATAAATATAAAATACGTGGTCATGTTTAAAAAAAAAAAAAAAAACCCGGTGAAAGCTACAGAGGATGTAACAACTTGTATATGTGTTCAGGGATAGGCCTACTGATCAACATAAGCAAGCACATGTTATATGATTTCTGTTGTAAGTAAATTATTAAATACATTATTAAAGTAAATTCCTATATGAACAAGAAATGGCAAACAGAAATTTATGCACCATGAACAAACTCAATGAAATCAGTCTAAATGTTGGGAGAAGAAACATGCTTCCAAATCAATGGGATCATATTGTTTATACCACTGCAGAATAAGCCATTCAAGAATGACCCACATGTTTTTAATATTAGTGGAATATCCACCAACATGATCTTTTTTACAAAACCCCTTTATCCATGAAACATGTTTTATTAGGTTGTGCTTGGTTTGATTACCTTTGATTATCTTGATTCCAAAAGTGTGGATTTCAGGAACAAAATGTAGTAAAACTTTAAAACTGGTTAAATAATACATCATTTGTATCAAATAGTAGGCTATACAAGTTTTTTTATTTTGCATATGATTTGTTTAACTATTACACTGATAAAGTACACATCCACCATCCCCTGCATCAGATAAAAAAGCAAAAGTTAATTCTGAGAACGTTTACGCATGTCTTCATGTATGTGTGCAATAGTGGCCTCATATATAACTTGACAAAAATATAAGTCTCCCCCATTAGAAGAGCTTCTGTAAGCTATAGGAAAAAAATAACAGGTAGAAGTATCAAACTCTGCTGATTTGTAACAGATATATTAATTGCAAACAAACAGCTTCTCCACATGAACTGTAGGCTGTCATGCACTTCCATGTGACACCTTTTTTAAGGAGAAAAAAAAAGTTAAATAGTTGTTACTACATAAGAGTCTTTATATCGTTCTTCATTTCTCACCTTACAGTCTTACAATACAGTGAGCAAGTTTGTGCCACCATATGCTACACAACTTCAAATTACATACTTTTAATAGCAAAACAGAGGAATATGAGAAAATATTTAACAGCTACTGGCCCATTTACTTGTAGCGTATTCTAACGATAGGCTGCTTCTGGCAAATCAGTGGCTGTTATTGTTGAGTAAACA
Source organism: Cyprinus carpio (assembly GCF_018340385.1). Lineage (NCBI taxonomy): Eukaryota > Metazoa > Chordata > Actinopteri > Cypriniformes > Cyprinidae > Cyprinus > Cyprinus carpio. The sequence goes on along the minus strand of NC_056577.1, from coordinate 25,010,101 downwards.
TTTAAAACAGCAAACAATAACATTTTGTGCACAAACGAACAATTATATTCAACATTTGCTTATCTTCGTTAGAAGCTGAAACGTAATTAACCTACCTTGTTGAACAGTTTTTTGTGATCCGGTGAAAACGTACTAATATTATCAGAGTCGCTTTAACGCGAAACAGAAACACATGAATATTCATGTAAGCTCCGCCCAGCGTCACCGAAAATCTCAGACACCGAATATTTCAGAACACCGGTAAGAAAAAATAAACCTCCATTATTTAATAACTGTATAAGGCGCACGTAAATTATAATGTAGTCGAATTTTCCCATTTAAATCACTTTGATATGCCTGTTCTTGCTCTGTTGAAGTGTGCAGGCCTGTGAACGCTCAAGCTAACTTAGCCTGTTAGTATTATGTTAGTATTAGCCTGTTCGTATTATGTTTAATTAGACTTTGATAATAAAACATTGTTGTACTATAAATAATTTTACTGTCGCCTGTATGTTTGTATTTTATCTATAAAGACGCTTGTAATTCGTTTTATAAATCCTTTGAGTAATCCAGTGTTACATGCTGGTGTTTTCATAGTTTTCAAAGTCAGTTTTCAACCTCTTTAGTGACAATTTTGATCGTTACATATTGCATCGTTTAAACGTAACACGTTAGGCTTCTATCATCAAGTTTATTTTCATATTCATAGTCTCTGTGCATATGTGTAATTTCTTGCAGCATTTTAGGTGTGCAGTTGAGTCTGGGTTTGGTGAAGATATGGGAGGTAAATCTTTATTACGTTCTTCTAACCTGCACTCCAGCTATGATCCGTTTTAGTGTGCTTGAAGAGGTGGGATAGACATATGGCACCTAAAAATACAGAGTGATGATAATACTTTAAACTAAACTTTTTTTTTCCCCCCTACAGACCCTTCCCTAAGCCGGGACTGCCCACTGGATTGTAAGGTCTATGTTGGCAATTTGGGCAACAGTGGTAACAAAACTGAGTTGGAGAGAGCATTTGGCTATTATGGTCCCCTGAGGAGCGTGTGGGTGGCAAGAAATCCTCCCGGCTTTGCTTTTGTGGAGTTCGAGGACCCCAGAGATGCAACTGATGCTGTGAGGGAGCTTGACGGAAGGTAAGAACATCTATTTAAATTTAGTCCTCTCAAACAGCCATTGTCCTGCAGATTAGATTATTCTGATTAAGCAAAGGATTTCACAATTGAATCTTGTGTGTTTGAAGGAAACTAACCAAATGCAGTTGTTCCAGGGGTTATTATTGTAAGCTAAGACCATAAAAATCATTTTCATTACTTGAGATATCAGTGACGTGAAAAAAGTGAAGTAGCCAAATATGATATCCCAGAATTTGTGCTCTACATTTTACCCATCCAAGTGAACACACACACACGGAGCAGTGGGCAGCTATTTTTTGCTGCTGTGCCTGGGGAGCAGTTGGGGGTTCAGTGCCTTGCTCAGGGGTCTTACCTCAGTCATCGTATGAATGTGGAAGAGAGCGCTCATCATTCACTCCCCCAACCTACAATCCCGAGACTTGAACCCGCGACCTTTGGGACACAAGTCCGATGCTCTAACCATTAGGCCATGACTGCCCCACAATAATATGAATATAAAATATTAAAAATTAATCAAAATACAAAATAACATTATTTTAGCTAGTTGCCAGGAAACATTTGATCCATTTTAGTGTCCTAGAAGAGATAAAACATTTAATACAGAGCAATGATAATATTAGTGTTATTTATATTAATTATGCTTAGTGCATATCGCCACCTAATTGATGGCTGTGCAATCATTTTTTTTAATTACTCTAATCTTTAATCCTTGAGAATATGAATTATATTGTTTGATGCTAATATCAGATATGTATTTTGATTTAGAATTTAGACGTTATAGAAAATGCCAATCCATGTGTGAGATGATAATATAAAATGTAATAATTATATATAATATAATAAATTAAACATTACTTTGTCATAGTGTTTTATAATTTATACAAATAACTTATGTATGCCAATAAAATAAATATAATAACCATATTAGAATAATGTTACCTTATTTATTAGTTATTTAGCGTTTCATCATTAACATAACATACAAATACATACATATATACATATACATATATACATATACATATATACATATTTATTTATTTATTTATTTATTTATTTATTTATTACATATTGTAATATTATGTAATGTTGTGCGCTATCTGTCACGCCTGCTGAAGGCTCGTCAGTAGATCTCATGTGTACTGAAGTGAACTAACCCTGGATCATAACCTGCTCCGGAGCAGGTTATCTTCAGAGAGCAAGTTACTATGGTTAATACATACCCTGAAAGTAACCTCTGATTTTGGACCCGAAAGCTGAGGTTATTCGCTCGCCTATCCTCAAACATACCTGGGTATGTCACATAACCTGCTTTTTGGGATACACCCCTGTGGTGTATTCCAGAAAGAACGGTTAACTTACCATCAGCTACACCCTGAACTTTCGGTTGTATGTGATCCCAAAAATGCGTCCAGGAGTAAGTTCTTTCAGAGTATGTTCCTAGTTTAGACTCAAGACATTCTCAACAGAGCAACGAATCGACGAGTCACTATGGAAACAGACGATAAGAAAAAGTCTGCCATGCTGTTTATTTTTATTTTGTTCAATGGTTGTTTACACGCTTAGAGCATATTTTGCATATAATTGATGGTTGTGCAATCTTTTTTTTTTTTGCATTTAATCTTTAATCCTTGAGAAAATGAATTATATTGTTTGTTTGACGCTAATTATATATCAAGTCATATCAGATATGAATTTTGATTTTGAATTTACACATTATAGAAAATGCCGATCTATGTGTGAGATGATAATATAAAATGTAATAAATATATATAATATAAAAAATGTTACATTTACCTTGTCATAGTGTTTTATAATTTATACTGAGAACTTATATATGCCAATAAAATAAATTACCATATTAGATTAATATATTACCTTATTTATTACTTATATTAGTGCTTATATTATTACTTACTTAAGTCCTGATGTGTAAACGCAGCCATTGTCGATGCTATTAAAAAAAAAAGAGTCACCAGTATAATGCATCTATTTGTTACTTTAACTCAGTGTATGTACACTCAGTGTATGTATGATGTAAAAATGTGACATGCTCTTTCTGTAAAATATTTTTATTTGTCTGCTTCAGAACACTTTGTGGTTGTCGAGTGAGAGTTGAAATGTCCAGTGGTGAAAAACGGACAAGGTATCGAGGACCACCCCCTTCTTGGAATCGTCGCCCTCGTGATGATTCTAGACGCCGCAGCCCACCCCCTAGACGCCGGTATGGTTTCTTTTTCTGCTCTCAAACAAGGATAGATGTCTTAAAATCCCTTTCACCTCAAGCTTTGTTATGGGCAGAATGATGAGCCTAGTTGTGGAGACTGACAAAACCATCATCTTTTCATAAATTCGGGCAAGCTGTTCGAAAACCTTCCCCAAGCTGTCCTTGCACTGATCAGTTTTCATCTTTTGGATTGGTTAGCCAATGCTTCATTCCCCTCTACCGATGTTCTCTATTCTAAATGAGTGCATTTTTTTGTCAGGAATATTCATTAAATTGAATTGTAGTAACAGATTTCCAAAGAATCTTCTCATTGTTTGGGTTTTATGTCATTTTTCTATTTATATTAATGAAGCTGACCACCCCACCCCCCCTTTCAGAGACATCACCAAGCCTCTACTCATCTTCCTCTGAGTCAGTCAACTAGCCCTCTTTCAGCATCATGTGACCAGCGTACACCAATCAGCTCACATGATCCAAGCATGGCCACCAGCCCATTGGTTCCTGAGCATGCCTCTCTCAGGCTCCTTCACCTCCTCCAACATTAACCTGATCGGCAAAACCAACCACGCCACACTTACAACCAATCAACGGGTCTTATGCCCCTCCCCAAATGTCTACATGACAACATATCCTCAGCAGTCCTCATCTAGCTGAGATCTTCAGCCACCTACTGTATAGCTGTTAACATCTAGCAACCATCTGGCAAAATCTCCCCGCAAATTACGCCCTCCTGACCAGCACTCAGCTTCACTGCATCATAACTAGCTTGTTGAAAACAAAATAGTAAGTTAATGCCTTTTCCTCCTGCTTAATGACATTGAAATTTGTTTATTTGGTGGTTTTGAGGTAAAACTTTTTTCCTGATGTTAATATGTATAATATGATATTCAAATAGTGACTTGGAAAAAAAAAAAAATTTAAACCAATACATTTCCATCCCTCTGTGTTTCAGTAGTTTTCATACTGAAACCTTTTTGATCAAGGCACAAAGGTTTGGCAAATGAATCTGGAACAGGCGCTTCTGATCGTTGTTTTGAAAAATGTTTGGCCCTTATTGGGCTTCATAAAAACTTAATTGAAGGCCAATTGGTATCAACTCCAAAAACTATTGCAAGATGCTTCATGCATCATGAATATTTTTTGGCCATATTGACCCCTGACTTGTCAGTATTTCTTGCATCTGCATATAGGTCTCCTAGGAGGCGGAGCTTTAGTCGTAGTCGGAGCAGGTGAGTTGCTTAAATTTTTTTATAACCCTTCTGCAACTGTCAACACCATAACCACATATCCATTTTAATTATTAAGCTAATCTTATGGATATAAACTGTAACTTTGCATCTCATCTTACAGCTCCTTAGTAATGAGGTAACTATAACATATTCTTGTGTGTTTACTAGGTCCCTTTCCAGAGAGAGGAGAAGAGAGAGGTCTTTGTCCCGCGATAGAAACTATAAACCGTCAAGGTCTTTCTCAAGATCACGCAGGTAGGTTTACACTTGTGAGTAGTTGTGTAATGGCACAGCTAGAGTATTTACAGTCATGCTGACATAATTTGTTTTTCTTTTCAGTCGTTCACGTTCCAATGGTCGGAAGTGAGAAATGTCCAAGGCCAGCCTCATCAGAGAAAGCATGTCTGTGCGCACCTCCTCAACAGACTAGGATGAATGAAAACAGTGATGGATATTTTTTTTTTTATTATTTTTTTTTTTTGCCCCCAGTCTTTTATAAAATATATCTTCCCCATAGTGTTCTGACTATCCTTTTTTATTTAAGATATCTGTGCTTAATGGGTAGCAATGGTTTCATCCTGCCTAAATGCCTGAATGTAATTTTATGCTCTTTGGGCAGTGAAAAATTCTGAATGGAATAACTCATGTCTGACTTAGATGGTAATTTGAAACCAGTTTTGTATTATTTTTTTGTTTGTACTTCCATTAAAATAAGTTCCTTATGAATTCACTGAATGAGTTTTCTCTACAGTTCACACTGATAAGCTGTTTTAGATGTTATTTGCAGTAAAGAGTTTGGTAACCCTTTTGCTATATGGTTCAATTCACTATCACATGTATTGATATTAGGTATCATGTCAAGCAACTAGCAATTATGATATAGGTTATGATCATTTTCTCCATGTACTAATGCATTATTTCAAGTTGAATAAACAATGTATTGTTAACAAACATGTATTAATAATGAACAATAGATTTATGAATTAACTAACCTATAATGCGGCAACAATCGTTAACTATGACCTATTTTGGTTCATTTGACTGTATTATATAGTATGTATTTTGTGTTTTGAATTGTATCATAGGCTATTGGGTTGCTTTTCTAAGCCTTAAATTGTCCACTAAAGAGCCAGCAAAGGGCTTTGATGTTTACTTTGGGCATGCTTGCAAAAATTTTTAGAAATTAGAATATCGTCAACTCAAAAAGAGAGAGAGAGGGAAAAAAAAGTCAAACATGGACTTAGCATGTGCTATCAAAAAGTAGGAAGAGAACAAAATTGTTTTCGCCGTTCACAGTAATAAAGATCGGAAACTTTCTTCATGAAATATATACTTCAAGTTCACACTTATAATGCAATTTGTGTCAATAACACAGGAAGTTGAGGGTAGCAGCAAAAAGGAAGCTGCATGAACCGAGCCTCCTTCAAAAGAGAAACACAGACAACTAAAACTGCGCTCCTAAAATACCCAGGACTGCAAAGTGAATGGATCCCTGAAAGGGGCATCAGAAGGTAACATTAGTTTATCATGGTACTTTCGTAGTGTCACAAGTTGTAGGGGGCATGTCTAATATTTACGCTCTGTCATTTTGCATTTGTAAATGCAAAATATTACATGCAAATTATATGGGTTTTATTCTCAGATTATTCATATTAACGTTGGATTATTATATAGTTATAGCATTTAGTTGAGCGGAATGTCTTGTTTTCACATTGCGTACATCTGAGTAAAGACATGACACAACCTTCATCTATCCAACGTGTTTTATATATATATATATATATTTTTTTAATTCATTTGAATAAACAATCAGCACATGTTAGAATGAATGTAAGAAGACTCATTACTCGTCCATACGGGACGAATGAAATGCGTGATGGCAAGTGTCATGTTTTTTATTTTTTTGATAAACACGTTTGTTATATATTGAAAATATAAAAAGTGAAAGTGATGTGACATACAGCCAAGTATGGTGACCCATACTCAGAATTTGTGCTCTGCATTTAACCCATCCAAAGTGCACACACACAGAGCAGTGAACACACACACACACTGTGAACACACACCCGGAGCAGTGGGCAGCCATTTTATGCTGCGGCGCCCGGGGAGCAGTTGGGGGTTCAGTGCCTTGCTCAAGGGCACCTAAGTCATGGTATTGAGGGTGGTGAGAGCGCTGTAAGTGATGTGACATACAGCCAAGTATGGAATATAACTCTTGATCATATATATATCTAGTATATTATTATATAAAACAGCTTGTTAGGGTGGTCTGATTTTCACTGTCATTCATCACAAGCAAAAGTCTTCAGTGGAATCAATGATTTGAGAGCACATGCGTGACGGTTGGTATGAGTCATATACATGTGTCGCATCACTAATGCTCTCTGGTTTCCTTTTTAATCATGTTCTTAATTTTCAAAGATGTTTAGAAATGACTCATCTCCATTGTTTGTCTTATCATATGAACACATGAACAGTCATGTCAGGCAGAAGATCCAAGAAGAACCAGAGACTTGGTTCATCTCGACGAGGTCCTAAAGGTCTTAACAGCAATATTGAGAAAGATGAAGATGAGTTTCAGCAGATTGCAGAGTCTGAGGATGGGCGAAATGTATTTCACACCTCCACTGATTACCATTCAACCCAGTTTGATCATCCACCAAGTTCAAGCATTGATCAGCAAACATCTGCATTAGAATGTCCTCCACATGCAAGGGGTCACAAGGATTCACTCATGGAGAATGAACTGCCAGAACGGAAAAGAAAAATGGGATCAACTCGCAAGACTACTGGTAGGATTAAAGTAGAACGAAAACTTGATGAAATGAGGACCACTGAAGAGTTAGATGAAGAATATTTAACTCAACCAAACACATCAACCACTGAGGCACAACATGCTTCTCTAACAGAAGAACAATCAAAGTCAATGAGTTTTCCTTCCGATTTGTCCCTTCAGACAAAAAGTTCTGAATTGGGAAAGGAGCCTGGAACAACTCTTATGTTTGCGGTTTTAGAAAATGAAGAAAAAGATGCAATTCACTATCAAGAAATAACCTCTCATTCACATGAGGTTGTAAGTGATATGCCTATAGCTGAGGCAATGGTGCCATCTGTCCATTCTATTGCTGTCACAGTAGCTGAAAGTGATTTGTTGCAGAAGGATTCAGTCATGTTTGATGAACCTAGTCTCCAAGAAATCCCAATAGCCAGTACCTCTGGACAAAAAAGAAGGATGGGCTCAACCCGCAGGCCTCTCAGAGGGAAAAACTGTGAAAATGTAGGTGTGCAAGAAAATTCAAGAAACATGATAGAGGATGAAAGTAAAGCAGAAGTTATAGACGAAGCAAAGTTCACCATGTCAGTAGAGATGACACAAACATGGGATGATGTGGCAAGAGATGTTTCAACGTCCCACACAGAATCAGCTTTGGTTTTAAATCAGTCTCTTTTGGCTGAGAGAGCTGAGCTGAAAGAGCCTGATGTTTCGGCAGGAACTGAAACTATGATCCAATCAGTTGCTTTTCCCCTTGTTGATTCAGAAAAGCCCCTACCCGAAACATCTAGCCACCATGGGACTCCTTTACTTAACAAAGGATTGGATTTTAATTTTGGTTCACACACTGAGGATTTTGTAAACAAAGTTTGGAAAGAAGCAGAAAGTAATTTAAGTGATAACAGCCAATGGGTGCCTGATACAAGAAAAGATACAAACACATCTCACAACTTTAGAGATGTAAACAAAGAAGTCAAGGAGGAGGTTCTAAAACAGAAAGAGGAACTTTCTATAAATGATCATTTGAGTAATTTATTACCAAAACAAGATGCACAATTAGAGGAACTTGCGTTAAACGATCAAGAATATTCTTTAAGCCAACATGACATAGCTACTCTAGATAATAACTGCGACTGTTCTATGGCTCAACTTATAGTAGGAGGAAGTAGAAGTTTTGGTGTGCCTGTGTCTAATATTAGCCATGCAGAACCCACAGCAATCAATTTACCACATGAGATGAGTGATGCTGCTGAAGAAATGCAAGAGATTCATATGGAAATTAAACAAGAAAGTAATGTTTGTGATGTTGCTTCGATAACATGTGATACTCTGACTGATTTAGAATGTATTATGGAAGAAAATGAGGATCCCCAAATTTTTGCTGCAAGGGAAAATGAGAATACGAGCGATCAAAGAGGATCTGAAACCGACAATGCATTTGAAATTTCAGACCAGGGTGATGTAAGAGATCACAATGTAACACAAATAATAATGGATGTAAGAGATAATGAAAAAGATGGAGAAACAAGCACAGAGACCATTTGGATTTCACACCAGAAACCTTGTGAAGTTCCATCTGAAAAAGAGGGGCTAATTAGAGAACAAGAGCAATATTCATCAAATATATCTCAAACACACAGTCCACTACAAGATGATGCTGGCAAGATGCTAGAAACTGATGAGGTTAGAAAAGGCAAAAAAGATAGTGAGAATGCTGCAGGTAATGATGTGACCACAAGGTCAGAGGAAATATTTAGTTTTAAAGTCTCAGCTACAGATACAGGATCTCACGCACATCAACACCTGTTCATGCAATCTCCTGATAAAGACGGCTATGACTCACATGAAAATGTGAATGAGAAGAGTGAAAAGGAAGGCATACTTTTCAGTGTAGAATCTGAGAATGCAGCTTTTGATAGAGGCGAGGGGAAAAGTGAAGGGACAGAAGGAATTAAGGATATGGATGCAGAACCTGTCGTGATATCAAATGTGGACACTGTGTATAATGATAGTGAATCAAAAAATAAGTCAAACAGAGAATTAACAGGGGAACAAACTGATACATCCTCTGATACAAACCTGCAAATATTACAGGTATTGGATAATGTATCTTCTCTGATTGATTCTGGTCTTCTTTTGCACGATGTTGTCATAAGCCCAGGAGAGAGAGAGGCAGTTCCTGAGGAAAGTGATATCAGCTCTTTCATTCCTGAAGATTCTCAAGATTCTAACAACCTCACAACATTTTATCCAGAGTCCCAAGACAATACTGCAGATTCTGAAAGAGCAGCAGTAGGGGGAGACACAGACCTACATTTAGAAATTGAAGCCCAGAACAAAACATTTAACTCAACAACCAGTGAAACAGAAGGAACAAAAGAGAACATCCATTATCCTAGTGTTTTAATGAGAGATGTTGAAGTTATTGGAGATACAGGTACAGTGGAGAGTAATGTGACTACTGGGTCAGATTTTCTTCATACTTCTGATATACAAATGGAGGCACTGAAAGTATCTACAAATGCTGAGAAAGAAGATTCAGGAGAAACAGACACAATTCTCTTGCAAAGTGACATCAACATCATTCCTGAAGAGGCACACTCAAAATCAAGTCCTGTTATTCATAAGAGAAAAATGGGTTCAACTCGTAGACCTTTCAAAGGTAATAAAGGACAAAGAAAAAATCATGATGAAAATGAAATTTTCATTTTGGTGGATGAACCCAATCCAGATGAATCTAGATATACTGCAGTGAGTAGAGACACAGAACTACACTTAGAAAACAAAACATTTGACTCAACAGCATTTGGAGGAGAAGCAACAGAAGAGAACATCTGTGAAGCTAGTGTTTTAGTCAAAGAAGTTGAGTTTATTGGAGATACAGTTACAGTGGACAGTAATATGACTACTGAGTCAGATTTGATTCAAAATGACACTTCCTCTGATGCAAAACTGGAAGCATTAAAAGCATCTGACAATGCTGAGTGTGAAGTTCAGGAAGAAACAGACGCAGTTCCCAAGCAAAGTGACACCACCATCATTCCTGAAGATACTCAGAGAGAGGAGGCACACTCAGAATTCACAGTCATTCACAAGAGAAAAATGGGCTCAACTCGTAGACCTCTCAGAGGGAAAAATGCACAAAGAAAAGAAAAAGAACATCTTGATGAAAATGAGACCCCTGACAGTGAAGGTATCATCAATGTAGACAAAGAAACTATTAGTTTGGAGAATGAACCCAGTCTAGATGAATCTACATTACAAAGTATAAAAGATGGAGTTAAAGAACAAGAGATGGAAATATGCGAGAAGAATGATGTTGGTCCTGTTGTAGGTTCTAAGTCCACTGACCTGCAGTCATTGTGTAGTTCAGATTTAACATCTGAGGAATCCACTGCAATAAGTATCTGTCACATCAAAGAACCACAAACCCTCATGAAACTGAATGAAGGGTCCCAGGAAAATGCTGGAGATGCTGAAAGAGTGGCAGTGGGGGGAGAAACAGACCTACATTTAGAAATTAAAGCACAAATCAAAACATCTGACTCAACCAGTGAAGCAGAAGCATCAGAAGAGAACATATGTGAAGCTAGCGTTTTATTCAAAGAAGTTGAGTTTATTGGAGACACAGTTACAGTGGAGAGTAATATCACTACTGAGTCAGACTTTCTTCAAAGTTCTCCTGATTCATTGAAAGTATCTCAAAATTCTGTGAAAGAAGTTTCAGGAGAAACAGACACAATTCTCAAGCAAAGTCACATCAACATCATTCCTGAAGATTCTCACAGAGAAGAGGCACACTCAAAATCAAGTCCAGTTATTCATAAGAGAAAGATGGGCTCAACTCGTAGACCTCTCAAAGGGAATAAAGGACAAAGAAAAGAAAAAGAACATCATGATGAAAATGAGTCACTTGAGTGTGAAGGTATAATCAGTGTAGAGAAGAAAACATTCAGTTTGGAGGATGAATCCAGTACAAATGCATCTCCATTAAGAACCACAAAAGATGGAGTTAAACAACAGGAGATGGAATTATGTGAGGAGAATGATGTTGGTCCTGTTGAAGGGTCTGAATCTGCTCTCCTGCAGTCATCATGTAGTTCAGATTTACTGTCTGAGGATTCAACTACAGTAAGTATCTGTCATGTCACAGAGTTGCAAACCCTCATGAAACTGAATGAAGAGTCCCAGGAAAATGCTGGAGATGCTGAAAAATTGGCAACAGAGGAAGACAAAGACTTACAATTAAAAAATGAATCACAGAACAAAATGTTTGACTCAACAACTAGTGAAGCTGAAGGAACAGAAGAGAACATCAGTGATGTTAGTGTGACATTACTCAGAGAAGTTGAAGTTAATCGAGATACAGGAACAGTGGAGAGTAATATGACCACGGAGTCCGATTTTCTTCAAACTTCTCCTGATGCACACATCGAAGCATTGAAAATATCTGAAATTGCTGAAAAAGTTCCAGGAGAAACAGACACAATTCTTAAACAAAGTGACATCAGCATCATTCCTCAAGATTCTCACAGAGAAGAGGCACACTCAAAATCAAGTCCAGTTATTCATAAGAGAAAAATGGGCTCAACTCGTAGACCTCTCAAAGGGAATAAAGGACAAAGAGAAGAACATGACGAGAAAGAAATCTTCAGTTTGGAGGATGAACCCAGTCCAGATGAATCCAGACACACTGCAGTGAATGTCTGTGACATTTCAGAATCACAAACCTTCTCAAAAATTCATGCAGGGTCCCAGGAAAATACTGGAGATGTTGAAATAGTGCCAGCAGACGGAGACACAGAACGACACTTAGAAAACAAAACATTTGAGTCAACAGCATTTGGAGGAGAAGCAACAGAAGAGAACATCTGTGAAGCTAGTGTTTTAGTTAAAGAAGTTGAGTTTATTGGAGATACAGTTACAGTGGACAGTAATATGACTACTGAGTCAGATTTGATTCAAAATGACACTTCCTCTGATGCAAAACTAGAAGCATTAAAAGTATCTGACAATGCTGAGCGTGAAGTTCAGAAAGAAACAGACGAAGTTCCCAAGCAAAGTGACACCACCATCATTCCTGAAGATACTCAGAGAGAGGAGGCACACTCAGAATTCACAGTTATTCACAAGAGAAAAATGGGCTCAACTCGTAGACCTCTCAGAGGAAAATGCACAAAGAAAAGAAAAAGAACATCTGGATGAAAATGAGACACCTGACAGTGAAGGTATCATCAATGTAGAGGAAGAAACAATTCGTTTGGAGAATGAACCCAGTCTAGATGAATCTACATTACAAAGTTTAAAAAGTTGGAGTTAAAGAACAGGAGATAGAAATATGCGAGAAGAATGATGTTGGTCCTGTTAAAGGGTCTGAATCTGCTCTCCTGCAGTCATCATGTAGTTCAGATTTACTTTCTGAGGAATCCATTGCAGTAAGTATCTGTCATGTCACAGAATCGCAAACCCTCATGAAACCGAATGAAGTGTCCCGGGAAAATGCTGGAGTTGCTGAAAAATTGGCAGCAGAGGACGACAAAGACTTACAATTAAAAACTGAATCACAGAACAAAATGTTTGACTCAACAACTAGTGAAGCTGAAGGAACAGAAAAGAACATCAGTGATGTTAGTGTGACATTACTCAGAGAAGTTGAAGTTAATCGAGATACAGGAACAGTGGAGAGTAATATGACCACGGAGTCCGATTTTCTTCAAACTTCTCCAGATGCACACATCGAAGCATTGAAAATATCTGAAAATGCTGAGAAAGAAGTTCCAGGAGAAACAGACACAATTCTTAAACAAAGTGACATCAGCATCATTCCTGACGATTCTCACAGAGAAGATGCACACTCAAAATCAAGTCCAGTTATTCATAAGAGAAAAATGGGCTCAACTCGTAGACCTCTCAAAGGGAATAAAGGACAAAAGCCAGAACATGACGAGAAAGAAATCTTCAGTTTGGAGGATGAATCCAGTCCAGATGAATCCAGACACACTGCAGTGAATGTCTGTGACATTTCAGAATCACAAACCTTCCCAAAATTCATGCAGGGTCCCAGGAAAATACGGGAGATGTTGAAATAGTGTCAGCAGACGGAGACACAGAACGACACTTAGAAAACAAAACATTTGACTCAAAAGCATTTGGAGGAGAAGCAACAGAAGAGAACATCTGTGAAGCTAGTGTTTTAGTCAAAGAAGTTGAGTTTATTGGAGATACAGTTACAGTGGACAGTAATATGACTACTGAGTCAGATTTGATTCAAAATGACACTTCCTCTGATGCAAAACTGGAAGCATTAAAAGCATCTGACAATGCTGAGTGTGAAGTTCAGGAAGAAACAGACGCAGTTCCCAAGCAAAGTGACACCACCATCATTCCTGAAGATACTCAGAGAGAGGAGGCACACTCAGAATTCACAGTCATTCACAAGAGAAAAATGGGCTCAACTCGTAGACCTCTCAGAGGGAAAAATGCACAAAGAAAAGAAAAAGAACATCTTGATGAAAATGAGACCCCTGACAGTGAAGGTATCATCAATGTAGACAAAGAAACGATTAGTTTGGAGAATGAACCCAGTCTAGATGAATCTACATTACAAAGTATAAAAGATGGAGTTAAAGAACAAGAGATGGAAATATGCGAGAAGAATGATGTTGGTCCTGTTGTAGGTTCTAAGTCCACTGACCTGCAGTCATTGTGTAGTTCAGATTTAACATCTGAGGAATCCACTGCAATAAGTATCTGTCACATCAAAGAACCACAAACCCTCATGAAACTGAATGAAGGGTCCCAGGAAAATGCTGGAGATGCTGAAAGAGTGGCAGTGGGGGGAGAAACAGACCTACATTTAGAAATTAAAGCACAAATCAAAACATCTGACTCAACCAGTGAAGCAGAAGCATCAGAAGAGAACATCTGTGAAGCTAGCGTTTTATTCAAAGAAGTTGAGTTTATTGGAGACACAGTTACAGTGGAGAGTAATATCACTACTGAGTCAGACTTTCTTCAAAGTTCTCCTGATTCATTGAAAGTATCTCAAAATTCTGTGAAAGAAGTTTCAGGAGAAACAGACACAATTCTCAAGCAAAGTCACATCAACATCATTCCTGAAGATTCTCACAGAGAAGAGGCACACTCAAAATCAAGTCCAGTTATTCATAAGAGAAAGATGGGCTCAACTCGTAGACCTCTCAAAGGGAATAAAGGACAAAGAAAAGAAAAAGAACATCATGATGAAAATGAGTCACTTGAGTGTGAAGGTATAATCAGTGTAGAGAAGAAAACATTCAGTTTGGAGGATGAATCCAGTACAAATGCATCTCCATTAAGAACCACAAAAGATGGAGTTAAACAACAGGAGATGGAATTATGTGAGGAGAATGATGTTGGTCCTGTTGAAGGGTCTGAATCTGCTCTCCTGCAGTCATCATGTAGTTCAGATTTACTGTCTGAGGATTCAACTACAGTAAGTATCTGTCATGTCACAGAGTTGCAAACCCTCATGAAACTGAATGAAGAGTCCCAGGAAAATGCTGGAGATGCTGAAAAATTGGCAACAGAGGAAGACAAAGACTTACAATTAAAAAATGAATCACAGAACAAAATGTTTGACTCAACAACTAGTGAAGCTGAAGGAAAAGAAGAGAACATCAGTGATGTTAGTGTGACATTACTCAGAGAAGTTGAAGTTAATCGAGATACAGGAACAGTGGAGAGTAATAAACCACGGAGTCCGATTTTCTTCAAACTTCTCCTGATGCACACATCGAAGCATTGAAAATATCTGAAATTGCTGAAAAAGTTCCAGGAGAAACAGACACAATTCTTAAACAAAGTGACATCAGCATCATTCCTCAAGATTCTCACAGAGAAGAGGCACACTCAAAATCAAGTCCAGTTATTCATAAGAGAAAAATGGGCTCAACTCGTAGACCTCTCAAAGGGAATAAAGGACAAAGAGAAGAACATGACGAGAAAGAAATCTTCAGTTTGGAGGATGAACCCAGTCCAGATGAAT
Source organism: Cyprinus carpio (assembly GCF_018340385.1). Taxonomy (NCBI): domain Eukaryota; kingdom Metazoa; phylum Chordata; class Actinopteri; order Cypriniformes; family Cyprinidae; genus Cyprinus; species Cyprinus carpio. The sequence continues at coordinate 24,994,728 of NC_056577.1, read as the reverse complement.
CCAGACACACTGCAGTGAATGTCTGTGACATTTCAGAATCACAAACCTTCCCAAAAATTCATGCAGGGTCCCAGGAAAATACTGGAGATGTTGAAATAGTGCCAGCAGACGGAGACACAGAACGACACTTAGAAAACAAAACATTTGAGTCAACAGCATTTGGAGGAGAAAGCAACAGAAGAGAACATCTGTGAAGCTAGTGTTTTAGTTAAAGAAGTTGAGTTTATTGGAGATACAGTTACAGTGGACAGTAATATGACTACTGAGTCAGATTTGATTCAAAATGACACTTCCTCTGATGCAAAACTAGAAGCATTAAAAGTATCTGACAATGCTGAGCGTGAAGTTCAGAAAGAAACAGACGAAGTTCCCAAGCAAAGTGACACCACCATCATTCCTCAAGATTCTCAAAAAGCGGAGGCACACTCAGAATTCACAGTTATTCACAAGAGAAAAATGGGGCTCAACTCAGACCTCTCAGAGGGAAAAAATGCACAAAGAAAAGAAAAAGAACATCTGGATGAAAATGAGACACCTGACAGTGAAGGTATCATCAATGTAGAGGAAGAAACAATTCGTTTGGAGAATGAACCCAGTCTAGATGAATCTACATTACAAAGTTTAAAAGTTGGAGTTAAAGAACAGGAGATAGAAATATGCGAGAAGAATGATGTTGGTCCTGTTGAAGGGTCTGAATCTGCTCTCCTGCAGTCATCATGTAGTTCAGATTTACTGTCTGAGGAATCCATTGCAGTAAGTATCTGTCATGTCACAGAATCGCAAACCCTCATGAAACCGAATGAAGTGTCCCGGGAAAATGCTGGAGTTGCTGAAAAATTGGCAGCAGAGGAAGACAAAGACTTACAATTAAAAACTGAATCACAGAACAAAATGTTTGACTCAACAACTAGTGAAGCTGAAGGAACAGAAGAGAACATCAGTGATGTTAGTGTGACATTACTCAGAGAAGTTGAAGTTAATCGAGATACAGGAACAGTGGAGAGTAATATGACCACGGAGTCCGATTTTCTTCAAACTTCTCCAGATGCACACATCGAAGCATTGAAAATATCTGAAAATGCTGAGAAAGAAGTTCCAGGAGAAACAGACACAATTCTTAAACAAAGTGACATCAGCATCATTCCTGACGATTCTCACAGAGAAGATGCACACTCAAAATCAAGTCCAGTTATTCATAAGAGAAAAATGGGCTCAACTCGTAGACCTCTCAAAGGGAATAAAGGACAAAAGCCAGAACATGACGAGAAAGAAATCTTCAGTTTGGAGGATGAATCCAGTCCAGATGAATCCAGACACACTGCAGTGAATGTCTGTGACATTTCAGAATCACAAACCTTCCCAAAAATTCATGCAGGGTCCCAGGAAAATACGGGAGATGTTGAAATAGTGTCAGCAGACGGAGACACAGAACGACACTTAGAAAACAAAACATTTGACTCAAAAGCATTTGGAGGAGAAGCAACAGAAGAGAACATCTGTGAAGCTAGTGTTTTAGTCAAAGAAGTTGAGTTTATTGGAGATACAGTTACAGTGGACAGTAATATGACTACTGAGTCAGATATGATTCAAAATGACACTTCCTCTGATGCAAAACTGGAAGCATTAAAAGTATCTGACAATGCTGAGTGTGAAGTTCAGGAAGAAACAGACGCAGTTCCCAAGCAAAGATACACCAACATCATTCCTGAAGAAACTCAGAGAGAGGAGGCACACTCAGAATTCACAGTTATTCACAAGAGAAAAATGGGCTCAACTCGTAGACCTCTCAGAGGGAAAAATGCACAAAGAAAAGAAAAAGAACATCTTGATGAAAATGAGACACCTGACAGTGAAGGTATCATCAATGTAGAGGAAGAAACAATTAGTTTGGAGAATGAACCCAGTACAAATGCATCTACATTAAGAACCTCAAAAGATGGATTTAAAGAACAGGAGATGGAATTATGTGAGGAGAATGATGTTGGTCCTGTTGAAGGGTCTGAATCTGCTCTCCTGCAGTCATCATGTAGTTCAGATTTACTGTCTGAGGAATCCACTGCAGTAAGTATCTGTCATGTCACAGAATCGCAAACCCTCATGAAACTGAATGAAGAGTCCCAGGAAAATGCTGGAGATGCTGAAAAAGTGGCAGCAGAGGAAAACAAAGACCTACAATTAGAAACTGAATCACAGAACAAAATATCTGACACAACAACCTATGAAGCTGAAGGAACAGAGGAGAACATCAATGACGTTAGTGTGACATTACTCAGAGAAGTTGAAGTTAATCGAGATACAGGAACAGTGGAGAGTAATATGACCACGGAGTCCGATTTTCTTCAAACTTCTCCTGATGCACACATCGAAGCATTGAAAATATCTGAAATTGCTGAAAAAGTTCCAGGAGAAACAGACACAATTCTTAAACAAAGTGACATCAGCATCATTCCTCAAGATTCTCACAGAGAAGAGGCACACTCAAAATCAAGTCCAGTTATTCATAAGAGAAAAATGGGCTCAACTCGTAGACCTCTCAAAGGGAATAAAGGACAAAGAGAAGAACATGACGAGAAAGAAATCTTCAGTTTGGAGGATGAACCCAGTCCAGATGAATCCAGACACACTGCAGTGAATGTCTGTGACATTTCAGAATCACAAACCTTCTCAAAAATTCATGCAGGGTCCCAGGAAAATACTGGAGATGTTGAAATAGTGCCAGCAGACGGAGACACAGAACGACACTTAGAAAACAAAACATTTGAGTCAACAGCATTTGGAGGAGAAGCAACAGAAGAGAACATCTGTGAAGCTAGTGTTTTAGTTAAAGAAGTTGAGTTTATTGGAGATACAGTTACAGTGGACAGTAATATGACTACTGAGTCAGATTTGATTCAAAATGACACTTCCTCTGATGCAAAACTAGAAGCATTAAAAGTATCTGACAATGCTGAGCGTGAAGTTCAGAAAGAAACAGACGAAGTTCCCAAGCAAAGTGACACCACCATCATTCCTGAAGATACTCAGAGAGAGGAGGCACACTCAGAATTCACAGTTATTCACAAGAGAAAAATGGGCTCAACTCGTAGACCTCTCAGAGGGAAAAATGCACAAAGAAAAGAAAAAGAACATCTGGATGAAAATGAGACACCTGACAGTGAAGGTATCATCAATGTAGAGGAAGAAACAATTCGTTTGGAGAATGAACCCATTCTAGATGAATCTACATTACAAAGTTTAAAAGTTGGAGTTAAAGAACAGGAGATAGAAATATGCGAGAAGAATGATGTTGGTCCTGTTGAAGGGTCTGAATCTGCTCTCCTGCAGTCATCATGTAGTTCAGATTTACTGTCTGAGGAATCCATTGCAGTAAGTATCTGTCATGTCACAGAATCGCAAACCCTCATGAAACCGAATGAAGTGTCCCGGGAAAATGCTGGAGTTGCTGAAAAATTGGCAGCAGAGGAAGACAAAGACTTACAATTAAAAACTGAATCACAGAACAAAATGTTTGACTCAACAACTAGTGAAGCTGAAGGAACAGAAGAGAACATCAGTGATGTTAGTGTGACATTACTCAGAGAAGTTGAAGTTAATCGAGATACAGGAACAGTGGAGAGTAATATGACCACGGAGTCCGATTTTCTTCAAACTTCTCCAGATGCACACATCGAAGCATTGAAAATATCTGAAAATGCTGAGAAAGAAGTTCCAGGAGAAACAGACACAATTCTTAAACAAAGTGACATCAGCATCATTCCTGACGATTCTCACAGAGAAGATGCACACTCAAAATCAAGTCCAGTTATTCATAAGAGAAAAATGGGGTCAACTCGTAGACCTCTCAAAGGGAATAAAGGACAAAAGCCAGAACATGACGAGAAAGAAATCTTCAGTTTGGAGGATGAATCCAGTCCAGATGAATCCAGACACACTGCAGTGAATGTCTGTGACATTTCAGAATCACAAACCTTCCCAAAAATTCATGCAGGGTCCCAGGAAAATACGGGAGATGTTGAAATAGTGTCAGCAGACGGAGACACAGAACGACACTTAGAAAACAAAACATTTGACTCAAAAGCATTTGGAGGAGAAGCAACAGAAGAGAACATCTGTGAAGCTAGTGTTTTAGTCAAAGAAGTTGAGTTTATTGGAGATACAGTTACAGTGGACAGTAATATGACTACTGAGTCAGATTTGATTCAAAATGACACTTCCTCTGATGCAAAACTGAAACCATTAAAAGCATCTGACAATGCTAAGTGTGAAGTTCAGGAAGAAACAGACGCAGTTCCAAAGCAAAGTGACACCACCATCATTCCTGAAGATACTCAGAGAGAGGAGGCACACTCAGAATTCACAGTCATTCACAAGAGAAAAATGGGCTCAACTCGTAGACCTCTCAGAGGGAAAAAAGCACAAAGAAAAGAAAAAGAACATCTTGATGAAAATGAGACCCCTGACAGTGAAGGTATCATCAATGTAGACAAAGAAACTATTTGTTTGGAGAATGAACCCAGTCTAGATGAATCTACATTACAAAGTATAAAAGATGGAGTTAAAGAACAAGAGATGGAAATATGCGAGAAGAATGATGTTGGTCCTGTTGTAGGTTCTAAGTCCACTGACCTGCAGTCATTGTGTAGTTCAGATTTAACATCTGAGGAATCCACTGCAATAAGTATCTGTCACATCAAAGAACCACAAACCCTCATGAAACTGAATGAAGGGTCCCAGGAAAATGCTGGAGATGCTGAAAGAGTGGCAGTGGGGGGAGAAACAGACCTACATTTAGAAATTAAAGCACAAATCAAAACATCTGACTCAACCAGTGAAGCAGAAGCATCAGAAGAGAACATCTGTGAAGCTAGCGTTTTATTCAAAGAAGTTGAGTTTATTGGAGACACAGTTACAGTGGAGAGTAATATCACTACTGAGTCAGACTTTCTTCAAAGTTCTCCTGATTCATTGAAAGTATCTCAAAATTCTGTGAAAGAAGTTTCAGGAGAAACAGACACAATTCTCAAGCAAAGTCACATCAACATCATTCCTGAAGATTCTCACAGAGAAGAGGCACACTCAAAATCAAGTCCAGTTATTCATAAGAGAAAGATGGGCTCAACTCGTAGACCTCTCAAAGGGAATAAAGGACAAAGAAAAGAAAAAGAACATCATGATGAAAATGAGTCACTTGAGTGTGAAGGTATAATCAGTGTAGAGAAGAAAAACATTCAGTTTGGAGGATGAATCCAGTACAAATGCATCTCCATTAAGAACCACAAAAGATGGAGTTAAACAACAGGAGATGGAATTATGTGAGGAGAATGATGTTGGTCCTGTTGAAGGGTCTGAATCTGCTCTCCTTCAGTCATCATGTAGTTCAGATTTACTGTCTGAGGATTCAACTACAGTAAGTATCTGTCATGTCACAGAGTTGCAAACCCTCATGAAACTGAATGAAGAGTCCCAGGAAAATGCTGGAGATGCTGAAAAATTGGCAACAGAGGAAGACAAAGACTTACAATTAAAAAAATGAATCACAGAACAAAATGTTTGACTCAACAACTAGTGAAGCTGAAGGAAAAGAAGAGAACATCAGTGATGTTAGTGTGACATTACTCAGAGAAGTTGAAGTTAATCGAGATAAAGGAACAGTGGAGAGTAATATGACCACGGAGTCCGATTTTCTTCAAACTTCTCCTGATGCACACATCGAAGCATTGAAAATATCTGAAATTGCTGAAGAAAGTTCCAGGAGAAACAGACACAATTCTTAAACAAAGTGACACATCAGCATCATTCCTCAAGATTCTCACAGAGAAGAGGCACACTCAAAATCAAGTCCAGTTATTCATAAGAGAAAAATGGGCTCAACTCGTAGACCTCTCAAAGGGAATAAAGGACAAAGAGAAGAACATGACGAGAAAGAAATCTTCAGTTTGGAGGATGAACCCAGTCCAGATGAATCCAGACACACTGCAGTGAATGTCTGTGACATTTCAGAATCACAAACCTTCTCAAAAATTCATGCAGGGTCCCAGGAAAATACTGGAGATGTTGAAATAGTGTCAGCAGACGGAGACACAGAACTACACTTAGAAAACAAAACATTTGACTCAACAGCATTTAGAGAAGAAGCAACAGAAGAGAACATCTGTGAAGCTAGTGTTTTAGTCAAAGAAGTTGAGTTTATTGGAGATACAGTTACAGTGGACAGTAATATGACTACTGAGTCAGATTTGATTCAAAATGACACTTCCTCTGATGCAAAACCGGAAGCATTAAAAGTATCTGACAATGCTGAGTGTGAAGTTCAGGAAGAAACAGACGCAGTTCCCAAGCAAAGTGACACCACCATCATTCCTGAAGATATTCAGAGAGAGGAGTCACACTCAGAATTCACAGTTATTCACAAGAGAAAAATGGGCTCAACTCGTAGACCTCTCAGAGGGAAAAATGCACAAAGAAAGAAAAAGAACATCTTGATGAAAATGAGACACCTGACAGTGAGGTATCATCAATGTAGAGGAAGAAACAATTAGTTTGGAGAATGAACCCAGTACAAATGCATCTCCATTAAGAACCTCAAAAAATGGAGTTAAAGAACAGGAGATGGAATTATGTGAGGAGAATGATGTTGGTCCTGTTGAAGGGTCTGAATCTGCTTTCCTGCAGTCATCATGTAGTTCAGATTTACTGTCTGAGGAATCCACTGCAGTAAGTATCTGTCATGTCACAGAATCGCAAACCCTCATGAAACTGAATGAAGAGTCCCAGGAAAATGCTGGAGATGCTGAAAAATTGGCAGCAGAGGAAGAAAAAGACTTAAAATTAAAAACTGAATCACAGAACAAAATATTTGACTCAACAACTAGTGAAGCTGAAGGAACAGAAGAGAACATCAGTGATGTTAGTGTGACATTACTCAGAGAAGTTGAAGTTAATCGAGATACAGGAACACTGGAGAGTAATATGACCACGGAGTCCAATTTTCTTCAAACTTCTCCTGATGCACACATCGAAGCATTGAAAATATCTGAAAATGCTGAGAAAGAAGTTTCAGGAGAAACAGACACAATTCTTCAACAAAGTGACATCAGCATCATTCCTGACGATTCTCACAGAGAAGAGGCACACTCAAAATCAAGTCCAGTTATTCATAAGAGAAAAATGGGCTCAACTCGTAGACCTCTCAAAGGGAATAAAGGACAAAGGCCAGAACATGATGAGAAAGAAATCTTCAGTTTGGAGGATGAACCCAGTCCACATGAATCCAGAAATACTGCAGTGAATGTCTGTGACATTTCAGAATTACAAACCCTCCCAAAAATTCATGCAGGGTCCCAGGAAAATACTGGAGATGTTGAAATAGTGTCAGCAGACGGAGACACAGAACGACACTTAGAAAACAAAACATTTGACTCAACAACATTTGGAGGAGAAGCAACAGAAGAGAACATCTGTGAAGCTAGTGTTTTAGTCAAAGAAGTTGAGTTTATTGGAGATACAGTTACAGTGGACAGTAATATGACTACTGAGTCAGATCTGATTCAAAATGACACTTCCTCTGATGCAAAATTGGAAGCATTAAAAGTATCTGACAATGCTGAGTGTGAAGTTCAGGAAGAAACAGACGCAGTTCCCAAGCAAAGTGACACCACCATCATTCCTGAAGATACTCAGAGAGAGGAGGCACACTCAGAATTCACAGTTATTCACAAGAGAAAAATGGGCTCAACTCGTAGACCTCTCAGAGGGAAAAATGCACAAAGAAAAGAAAAAGAACATCTTGATGAAAATGAGACACCTGACAGTGAAGGTATCATCAATGTAGAGGAAGAAACAATTAGTTTGAAGAATGAACCCAGTACAAATGCATCTACATTAAGAACCTCAAAAGATGTATTTAAAGAACAGGAGATGGAATTATGTGAGGAGAATGATGTTGGTCCTGTTGAAGGGTCTGAATCTGCTCTCCTGCAGTCATCATTTAGTTCAGATTTACTGTCTGAGGAATCCACTGCAGTAAGTATCTGTCATATCACAGAATTGCAAACCCTCGTGAATCTGAATGAAGAGTCCCAGAAAAATGCTGGAGATGCTGAAAAATTGGCAGCAGAGGACGACAAAGACTTACAATTAAAAACTGAATCACAGAACAAAATGTTTGACTCAACAACTAGTGAAGCTGAAGGAACAGAAAAGAACATCAGTGATGTTAGTGTGACATTACTCAGAGAAGTTGAAGTTAATCGAGATACAGGAACAGTGGAGAGCAATATGACCACGGAGTCCGATTTTCTTCAAACTTCTCCTGATGCACACATCGAAGCATTGAAAATATCTGAAAATGCTGAGAAAGAAGTTTCAAGAGGAACAGACACAATTCTTCAACAAAATGACATCAGCATCATTCCTGAAGATTCTCATAGAGAAGATGCACACTCAAAATCAAGTCCAGTTATTCATAAGAGAAAAATGGGCTCAACTCGTAGACCTCTCAAAGGGAATAAAGAACAAAGGCCAGAACATGATGAGAAAGAAATCTTCAGTTTGGAGGATGAATCCAGTCCAGATGAATCCAGACACACTGCAGTGAATGTCTGTGACATTTCAGAATCACAAACCTTCCCAAAAATTCATGCAGGGTCCCAGGAAAATACTGGAGATGTTGAAATAGTGTCAGCAGACGGAGACACAGAACGACACTTAGAAAACAAAACATTTGACTCAACAGCATTTGGAGGAGAAGCAACAGAAGAGAACATCTGTGAAGCTAGTGTTTTAGTTAAAGAAGTTGAGTTTATTGGAGATACAGTTACAGTGGACAGTAATATGACTACTGAGTCAGATTTGATTCAAAATGACACTTCCTCTGATGCAAAACTGGAAGCATTAAAAGTATCTGACAATGCTGAGTGTGAAGTTCAGAAAGAAACAGACGCAGTTCCCAAGCAAAGTGACACCACCATCATTCCTGAAGATATTCAGAGAGAGGAGGCACACTCAGAATTCACAGTTATTCACAAGAGAAAAATGGGCTCAACTCGTAGACCTCTCAGAGGGAAAAATGCACAAAGAAAAGAAAAAGAACATCTTGATGAAAATGAGAAACCTGACAGTGAAGGTATCATCAATGTAGAGGAAGAAACAATTCGTTTGGAGAATGAACCCAGTCTAGATGAATCTACATTACAAAGTTTAAAAGTTGGACTTAAAGAACAGGAGATAGAAATATGCGAGAAGAATGATGTTGGTCCTGTTGAAGGGTCTGAATCTGCTCTCCTGCAGTCATCATGTAGTTCAGATTTACTGTCTGAGGAATCCACTGCAGTAAGTATCTGTCATGTCACAGAATTGCAAACCCTCGTGAATCTGAATGAAGAGTCCCAGGAAAATGCTGGAGTTGCTGAAAAATTGGCAGCAGAGGAAGACAAAGACTTACAATTAAAAACTGAATCACAGAACAAAATGTTTGACTCAACAACTAGTGAAGCTGAAGGAACAGAAGAGAACATCAGTGATGTTAGTGTGACATTACTCAGAGAAGTTGAAGTTATTGGAGATACAGGAACAGTGGAGAGTAATATGACCACGGAGTCCGATTTTCTTCAAACTTCCCCTGATGCACACATCGAAGCATTGAAAATATCTGAAAATGCTGAGAAAGAAGTTTCAAGAGGAACAGACACAATTCTTAAACAAAGTGACATCAGCATCTTTCCTCAAGATTCTCACAGAGAAGAGGCACACTCAAAATCAAGTCCAGTTATTCATAAGAGAAAAATGGGCTCAACTCGTAGACCTCTCAAAGGGAATAAAGGACAAAGACTGGAGGATGAACCCAGTCCAAATGAATCCAGATATTCTGCAGTGAATGTCTGTGACATTTCAGAATCACAAATCCTCCCAAAAATTCATGTAGGGTCTCAGGAAAATACTGGAGATGTTGAAATAGTGTCAGCAGACGGAGACACAGAACGACACTTAGAAAACAAAACATTTGACTCAACAGCATTTGGAGGAGAAGCAACAGAAGAGAACATCTGTGAAGCTAGTGTTTTAGTCAAAGAAGTTAAGTTTATTGGAGATACAGTTACAGTGGACAGTAATATGACTACTGAGTCAGATTTGATTCAAAATGACACTTCCTCTGATGCAAAACTGGAAGCATTAAAAGTATCTGACAATGCTGAGTGTGAAGTTCAGGAAGAAACAGACACAGTTCCCAAGCAAAGTGACACCACCATCATTCCTGAAGATATTCAGAGAGAGGAGGCACACTCAGAATTCACAGTTATTCACAAGAGAAAAATGGGCTCAACTCGTAGACCTCTCAGAGGGAAAAATGCACAAAGAAAAGAAAAAGAACATCTGGATGAAAATGAGACACCTGACAGTGAAGGTAGCATAAATGTAGTGAAAGAAACAATTAGTTTGGAGGATGAACCCAGTCTAGATGAATCTACATTACAAAGTTTAAAAGATGGAGTTAAAGAACAGGAGATAGAAATATGCGAGAAGAATGATGTTGGTCCTGTTGAAGGTTCTAAGTCCACTGACCTGCAGTCATTGTGTAGTTCAGATTTAACATCTGAGGAATCCACTGTAATAAGTATCTGTCACATCACAGAATCACAAACCCTCATGAAACTGAATGAAGAGTCCCAGGACAATGCTGGAGATGCTGAAAGAGTGGCGGTGGGGGGAGAAACAGACCTACATTTAGAAATTAAAGCACAAATCCAAACATCTGACTCAACCAGTGAAGCAGAAGCAACAGAATAGAACACACATGATGCTAGTGTTTTAGTGAGAAAAATTGAAATTATTGGAGATACAGTTACAGTGGACAGTAATATGACTACTGAGTCAGATTTTATTCAAAATTACACTTCCTCTGATGCAAAACTGGAAGCATTAAAAGTATCTGACAATGCTGAGTGTGAAGTTCAGGAAGAAACAGACGCAGTTCCCAAGCAAAGTGACACCACCATCATTCCTGAAGAAACTCAGAGAGAGGAGGCACACTCAGAATTCACAGTTATTCACAAGAGAAAAATGGGCTCAACTCGTAGACCTCTCAGAGGTAATAAAGGACAAAGACAAGAACATGATGAGAAAGAAATCTTCAGTTTGGAGGATGAACCCAGTCCAGATGAATCCAGAAATACTGCAGTGAATGTCTGTGACATTTCAGAATCACAAACCTTCCCAAAAGTTCATGCAGGGTCCCAGGAAAATACTGGAGATGTTGAAATAGTGCCAGCAGACGGAGACACAGAACGACACTTAGAAAACAAAACATTTGACTCAACAACATTTGGAGGAGAAGCAACAGAAGAGAACATCTGTGAAGCTAGTGTTTTAGTCAAAGAAGTTGAGTTTATTGGAGATACAGTTACAGTGGACAGTAATATGACTACTGAGTCAGATTTGATTCAAAATGACACTTCCTCTGATGCAAAACTGGAAGCATTAAAAGTATCTGACAATGCTGAGCGTGAAGTTCAGGAAGAAACAGACGCAGTTCCCAAGCAAAGTGACACCACCATCATTCCTGAAGATATTCAGAGAGAGGAGGCACACTCAGAATTCACAGTTATTCACAAGAGAAAAATGGGCTCAACTCGTAGACCTCTCAGAGGGAAAAATGCACAAAGAAAAGAAAATGAACATCTTGATGAAAATGAGACACCTGACAGTGAAGGTAGCATCAATGTAGAGAAAGAAACAATTAGTTTGGAGGATGAACCCAGTCTAGATGAATCTACATTACAAAGTTTAAAAGATGGAGTTAAAGAACAGGAGATGGAAATATGCGAGAAGAATGATGTTGGTCCTGTTGAAGGTTCTAAGTCCACTGACCTGCAGTCATTGTGTAGTTCAGATTTAACATCTGAGGAATCCACTGTAATAAGTATCTGTCACATCACAGAATCACAAACCCTCATGAAACTGAATGAAGAGTCCCAGGACAATGATGGATATGCTGAAAGAGTGGCAGTGGGGGGAGAAACAGACCTACATGTAGAAATTAAAGCACAAGTCAAAACATCTGACTCAACCAGTGAAGCAGAAGCAACAGAAGAGAACATCTGTGAAGCTAGTGCTTTAGTCAAAGAAGTTGAGTTTATTGGAGACACAGTTACAGTGGAGAGTAATATCACTACTGAGTCAGACTTTCTTCAAAGTTCTCCTGATTCATTGAAAGTATCTCAAAATTCTGTGAAAGAAGTTTCAGGAGAAACAGACACAATTCTTAAACAAAGTGACATCAGCATCATTCCTGAAGATTCTCACAGAGAAGAGGCACACTCAAAATCAAGTCCAGTTATTCATAAGAGAAAAATGGGCTCAACTCGTAGACCTCTCAAAGGGAATAAAGGAAAAAGAAAAGATCATGATGAGAAAGAAATCTTCAGTTTGGAGGATGAACCCAGTCCAGATGAATCCAGACACACTGCAGTGAATGTCTGTGACATTTCAGAATCACAAACCTTCCCAAAAATTCATGCAGGGTCCCAGAAAAATACTGGAGATGTTGAAATAGCGCCAGCAGAGGGAGACACAGAACAACACTTAGAAAACAAAACATTTGACTCAACAGCATTTGGAGGAGAAGCAACAGAAGAGAACATCTGTGAAGCTAGTGTTTTAGTCAAAGAAGTTGAGTTTATTGGAGATACAGTTACAGTGGAGAGTAATATCACTACTGAGTCAGTCTTTATTCAAAGTTCTCCTGATGCATTGAAAGTATCTCAAAATTCTGCGAAAGAGGTTTTAGGAGAAACAGACACAATTCTTAAACAAAGTAACATCAGCATTATTCCTGAAGATTCTCACAGAGAAGAGGCACACTCAAAATCAAGTCCAGTTATTCATAAGAGAAAAATGGGCTCAACTCGCAGACCTCTCAAAGGGAAAAATGGACAAAGAAACGAAAAAGAACATCATGATGAAAATGAGACACCTGACAGTGAACATATGTTCAATGTAGAGAAAGAAACAATTAGTTTGGAGGATCAACCAATGTATACTGCAGTGAGTGACATTTTAGAATCACAAACCCTCACAAAATTTCATGCAGAGTCCCAAGAAGATTATAAAGATGTTGAAAGAGCACTAGTAGGGAGAGACACAGAGCCACGCTCAGTTCAAACAGAAATGACAACTCTTAATTCAGCCACATTTGAAGGAGAAGGAACAGAAGAGATCATCTGTGAAGCTAGTGTTGTAGTCAAAGAAATTGAGTTTATTGGAGATACAGTTTCAATGGAGAGTAATATGACTATTAAGTCAGATTTGCTTCAAAGTGACATTTCAACTGATGCAAAACCGGAACCATTGATGTCTGAAATTGAGAATGAAGGAAAAACAGATACAATTCCCAAACAAAGTGACACCAACATCATTCCAGAAGTTCCTCACGGAGAGGAGGTACACACAAAATTGAATCTTAATGTTCAGAAGCGAAAAATGGGCTCAACTTGTAGACCTCTCAGAGGGAACAAAGGACAAAGAAAAGTGAGAGTAGAATCCGAGGAAAAGAATGGAAATAGTGAACCATTGTCAGAAGAGGAAGACACAGAAACACACTTAGAAATTCAAAACCAGGATAACGTGGTTGATCACAATGTGACACAAGAATTTCTGAATATAAGAGATAATAAAGATGAGGAGAGAAAGACCACAAAAACAGTGGAGGAACTATGTGATGATTTGAAACTAGAGCAGAGATCAGATGTATCTCAAACACAATCTGGTCCATCACAGGATGATACTGGCTCACACTTATTAGAGGTCCCAGAAAGAACTGCAGATTTTGTTATAGACAGATTTGCCGGTAGGAGTCATTCTGATCTGTTCTTGTCTGATGCCCTCCTTGCGGAGGAAACCCAAATTCATGTGTCATCTGAGGATGTTCTGCCGACAGAGATGGCTGAAATGCATCCAGTCTCCAAAAGGTCTATGCAGAAGAGAAAAATGGGGTCAACTCGGAAAAGAGGAAAGAGAATGGTGAATGACGAAGAGGTTGAAGAAGAGAAAGATGGAGAAGCTGAAAATACAACAAATGAGGATGGGACCACAAAGTCAGAGGAGAATTTAACTGTTGAAGAAGCCATTGTAGGATCTCCTGTACCCCAGCAACTCTTTAGTTCATCTGCTGATAAAGAAAGCCATGAGATTCAGGATATTGTTAGTAAATCAGATGTGCAGACAGATATCTCAGAACAAAATGATCCAAATTCTACCATTAATCCAGAACTATCGATAGAATTTGAATGTTATTCAAATGTTGCTGCTGAGATGGTTTCAGACCTTCCATTGGGAGATGCTGACACATACTTAGGTCAAAAACAAAGTGTCATTCCTAAAGAGTCTCATAGAGAAGATCAATCAAGCTTGAATCCAATTGTTCAAAAACGAAAAATGGGGTCAACGCGTAAGACGCTCAGAGGGAACAAAGGGCTGGGAAAAGAAGAAGAATCCAAAAAGATGGATAGAGAAAGTGAAGAAATGACACAGGAGCAGGATACAGAACCACATTTAGCAACCAGTGAAAGAAAAACTGCATCTAAATTTGATGAAGAGGTTGAACAAAACTTCCCTGTTGAATTTCCTTATCCAGTGGCTTTTTCAAAAATGTTCCCTGAATCAGAAAATGGAGGGAAGGAAGTTTCTCTAAATATCCATGACCTATCTGAGGTGAGTGAGGAAAAGGAAAGTACTGGAAATGACAGTAATAGTGAGAATGAGGCAATCAATCTCTATGACGGGACAAAGGACAAATTTGTCTTGACAGTTAGTCACAAAGAAGTTGATCAAACCGTGTCTGTAGATGTTTATGTAGGATCAGAGCCTGAACAAACTGAAAACACAGGCCATGTTTTTCCCACACAAGAACTAAAAAGCACTCAGGATGATGTTGTTCATGAAATCAGTTCAACCCAAGAAAAGAGGCGAAAGATGGGTTCAACCCGGAGAAATCCTCGAGTAATACATGGGGAAAATATGGCCGATAATGAAGATGTACTTGGTGTGGCAGAGGATAGAGAAACTAAGAAAGCAGAAGATGATTTGGATGATATGCTTTTAGAATCAAGCATCATTCAGTCCAAGGAAGTGTCTTCAGTCAGTACCACAGATCTTGAATCAGAAATCTTAGGTAGTGCAACTGATTTAAAGGAAGAAAATCATCATCAGAACAATTCTGAACCCAGTGGACCAACAGTGCCTGAAACCCTTCAGTTAGTAAATGCTGATGTTACCAAACATCCACAGTCAGAGACTGTTACTACTGAGAACAGAAGAAAGATGGGCTCGACTCGGAAGAATCTCAGAGAAGGAAGAATACAAGGAAAAAGAGATGGTTATGAGGAAACAGAAACTGCAGACACAAATCTGCAGATGTCTCAGGACTCTGAAATGAGCTTAGGAGACCAAACAACTCACGATTACTTTAATCAGCCAGAGGATTCACTTCTCAGTGAGATAGAGAGAGCACTAAATAAGACGTCTCAAAGTTCAATGAGTAATGATCGGGAATCAGTCATCAAAGAGCCAAACCACATATCGAATGCTCCTGATCTCAGTATGCCAGAAAACTCCGAAATCAAATCTCTCCAGCCGACACCATTGGCTCACAGTGAACCCAACTCACCAGGAAGACGAAGAAAAATGGGGTCAACTCGCAAGAATCCCAGACAGCAGCTCAAAGCAGAAAGGGAGGATGAAGACAAAGAGGATGAGGAGAAAGATGAGAATTTAAAAACGAATAAGCAAGAAAACAAGGATCTTGAAAGAGTTGAGGTGTCTATAATTCCTAATATCACTGAAAACAAACTAAATAAAGAGTATCTTGATGTCTCTAGTGCACACACAAGTAGCAGTGAGCTAGAAGAGAGCACTAACCCTGTTAGCCAAGAAAGGACGTCTCCATCAACTAAAAGGAAGTTTGGGTCCAGACGCACTAATAAGGGCAAAAAAGGCCTTGGTAGTCTGGCCACTTCTGATTTTGGGAATGAATTAGAAGATGGAGATCATAAACTAGACATCTCTGAGGTTGAGGACAAGCTGTGCAGTGATGACTCAGAGGTATATATCTCTTTGTTTAGAAAATGTCCTTTTATTTTGTACTTCAGCCTTTAATGGTACTTGCTTTTAAACACTAACAAATGTCTGTATTGTTAAGTTTGTGATCCATGCCTCACTTTACAACCAGAGAATCAACCAATTACCCATCCAGTCTCTGAACAGAGGAACATGGAAGTCAAGTATGAAACAGAGCTATATAATAGTTTTTTATCTGTTATAAGAAAGTAATTTAATTGTTTTTGTTTTTCTTGTTTTTTTTTAATTTTGTTTTGTATTTCCTGTTCCAGAAATGAAGAAGTTGCTGCAAAAGGCACTGTTGATGATCCCGTCTCTTCGGAACAAATCATAAAACATGATAGAAGCACTGGAGCTAAGCAGGCTGTAAATTTAAAGAACAGGAGTGAGTAAAGTGATAAAACATTGTCATTGAATTATTTCTCAAAGTTTAATATCTTATACTCATCTGCACTCAAACTCTGTCAAATAGTTTCAGATGCTGAAGTAGTTCAGTTTAACGTTGTCATGGTGGGAAACAGCAGTGTGGGGAAGACTTCCTTCATTAGACGCTTCCATGAAGGGCAGTTCACTGAGGATTACCGCTCCACTATTGGTGAGTTTACTGAATTCATTCTTGTTTACTGAAGCAGTTATTCACACTTCCATTCAAGATTTTTTAAATGTTTTTGAAAAAAGTCTGTAATGCTCATACAGTTTATTTGATGTAAAATACCGTAAAAACAGTACTATCATAAAATTTTATTAGAATTTCAAATACTTTTTCTATTTGAATATATTTTAAAATGTAATTTGTTCCTGTGAAGTCATTACTCCAGTCTTTAGTCACGTGATCCTTCAGAAATCATTCTAATATGCTGATTTGATTCTTAATAAAAAATGCAGCAACAGACAGCCTAATGATAATGATCAGTTCCAAATGTATAAATATATAAAGGAGAATAGCTTATTTTTTTTAAAGTTATTTTATGTTTTGCACCCAGGTGTTGACACCTGTATACAGACTATTGATCTGCCCGACAGAACTGTTAAACTGCAGATATGGGACACAGCAGGTCAAGAGAGGTAAGACCTCAGAACAAATTAATACATGATGAAAAAAGTTGTTGGTGTGTAATTTAACCCAAAAAAATCTTTGTAGTTTCACAGCATCACCTCACAAGTGTTCCACAGGGCTGATGGGCTTCTGCTCATGTATGAAATCACATGTTCAAATAGTTTTATTTCTGTACGAGATTGGATCTCTCAAGCTCAGGTATCTAATGTTTTCATTCCTTCATGTTCCTTATATTTTAGTCAAATATATATGGAAATGTCCCCTTGCCTAAATTGTATTATGACAATGTTACACAGGAAAGGGCTCCTGATGATGTCATCATGATGTTGCTTGGAAACAAGAATGATTCTTTAGAGCGTGCAGTCCAGATTCAGGAAGGGGCAGATCTGGCCAGAGTAAGAGTTCATCGTGACCTGCAAAGTATTGTAAAATTGTTCTGCCTGAGTATATTTCTACTAAAAGTTTGGTTGTATTTTCCCTTCATTAGGAGTATAACATAAATTTCATGGAGTGCAGTGCTGCAACTGGCGCAAATGTATCAGAATCCATGAGAACTCTTGCAGAGTAAGACTCACAACCAACAAAACCCATCACAACAATTATTGCATGTTCAACGTGTGTTTTCTGTCCATGCATAAAGACTGATTTCTTGTTGCTACTAGGTTGTTAGTGCAGCGCAAGTCAGAGAAGGAGAGACACACAACATTGAAAAGAGAACCATCACAGAAGAAATCTGGTTGCTGTTGAAAACACACTCCCACACACACAACATGAATGACCATTCAAAAGTTTGGGTTAGTTAGATATTTTTTGTAGAAATAAATACTGTTATTTAGCAATTATGTATTAAACTGAACAAACATGACAGTAGAGACTATGTCAATACAGAAAGAAAAAAATAACTTTTTTTAATATTCTATTTATCAAAGAATCCTGGAAAAATGGTTTTAAACTCATAAATTATCAGCTTTCCCGTCAGAGGAATAAATAAAACTTATAAAAATTTATAATTTTTCACAATATTACTGTTTTTACAAATCAGTTAAATGCAGTATTACTGAGTATAGCAGACTTTAAATCCAAAAAAAAAAAAAAAAAATTTTGAGGGTAATGTGTAAACAATTTGTAAAAAAAAAAAAAAAAAAGGCAAAAAAAAGTAAGCTGCTTATATTTTGTTGCTTAAGGAGAATGCAACTTATGTATTTTATAAATATGTACTAAGTAAAATAATGATTTCACACATAATACTATAATCATACCTTTATTTAATGTCTGTTAAGTGCTTTAATTCCAACTGCAAGTGCTGAGTGTAAGTAAAAATGAATACAAACAAATAAAAAAGCTATACTCTTACAATTTTGAAAAATCATTGTTTCGTGAATTATTCGTTAGCACAGACTAAATCATTGAGGTGCTAGTCAGTCTTCAAAAACAAGACACTACTTTAAATAACAAAACGCTACGTTTTGCTAGAAATGGTATAGAATGTTAGAAAAACAAAGGAAATGTCATCTTATTTTGTCATCATATTATTTCACTATTTGTGAGGTCTTTGTGTGGAAAAAAAAACATCTCAAATCACATTACAAACAGTAGTCAAAGGAGTAGTTTGTCGATCTTCGTATCTGTTGTCTGAAATATAAGCAATAAATATTAATGTATACACACATTCATGACACACAATTCACTGGCTTAGATCACGAACAAAGAGAATGGCTATAATAAGTAGACTGAGGAAGAGGGCAAATACGATGAAGAAAATCTGAGCTGCCCACTGACTGTGCGGCACTCCTGTCACCGCTCTGGACCGTTCAGAAGGAATCATGTTGGTCAGGTTCAGCATGTAGCCCAATGTCCAACCAACATCTGTGTCTGCTACCTGTAACCATCATACAATCTTATATAAGTACAAATCACACTGATGGGGAAAGTAAGGCCATTTACAGGGAGATTCCCAGAAGTGGGAGGTTTCCTCCTAGGTCTGTAGCAGAGGTCATCTGATATACTGTCAGGTTGAGCACATGATGCATGATGTCCGTTTATGAGCTACTTCCACTATGCTCTTGAAATTCATAAATTTACATTACTGAACAGCTTCATTTCGTTAAAGGAAGGCTAATAATTTAAACTGATGAAACCTTACCTGTTTCTCAAAAGAGATTTGATCCCAGCTGTTATTGAACTTGTATCCTTTCAAGAGAATAGTCATAATATAATGAGCAGAAGCACAATAATCTTTCAGATATTTTTCCTTAGTTTTTGGATTTTCAGCGGTAAGCTGGAGAAAGAAATAACAGTCATACAAATGAATTTAAGAATCAGTATTACAAAAGATAACACCAGCATCATCAAATGGACTCATATTGTGATTCACTTTCATTTCTCATCTCACCAGGCTTTTTACTATAAAATGATAGCATTGCAATTAGTATCTGTGAACTCACAGAGGTCCAGTTTTTGTTGCAGTGAGTCTCAATAGTGGATAGAACCTGGGTCAGTGGAGCTTTTGGGACAAGTCCAAGGAAGTCAAAGGTGTAGAAGTATGCAGAAAAAGCCTGAGATGGACATAATAACATAAGTTATTATAGTTATCTCAAAAAAAAAAAAAATTATATATACAGTATATATACATATATATATATATATATATATATATATATATATATATATATATGTATATATGTATATATATATGTATATGTATATATGTATATATATATATATATATATATATATATATATATATATATATATGTATATATGTATATATGTATATATATATGTATATGTATATATGTATATATGTATATATATGTATATGTATATATATATATATATATTATATATGTGTATATATATATATATATATATGTGTATATATATATATATATGTGTATATATATATATATATGTGTATATATATATATATATATATATATATATATATATTATATATATATATATTATATATATATATTAGGGTTAGGGTTAGGGTTATATATCTCAAATATTATTGCAATGTTTGTGTTTTGCCATGTAAAATACACACAAAAAATTTTGTTTTGTGTAACTATATCTCCCCACAATAATATTTTTTTTCATTTCCTACCTAACATGATAACATATAACTTAAATATCATGCTGCTAGTAATTAGTAAAGATGATTTGATAAGGACAGAAACACTCACAAAGAATTCGCCATTGACCGGAGGCTGATAGGTACCATTGAAGCCACAGTCTGGTGAAAATGCACAGTCGGTCAAGTTAACAATGTTCTCCATTAGAAAAAGACAGAAGGATGAGTTTCCCGTTCCTGAGAAAAGGACTATAGCTGTGCTGTTAAAATTGTTTGGTTTGACCACACAAGGGGAGTTGTAAAGGTCATTCAAAGTAAGACTGAGGTTATATCCGACATGGTAGCATGGGTGACTGATAACAGGTGAGGTTCCAGCAGTCTAGATGAAGCAGACACCATATCAGTCATTTCAGTTATGACAATATTTTTAGTGGTAGACACTTTCTTTCCAAAACTACATACAATAAATGTGTTGTGCTAAACACCTACATAGAGATAATGAATAGAATTAAAACCAACCTTGTGAAGGTAGACCTGAAGTTTTCTCAAAGCCTGGTCTTGGCCGAAGCACAAGTAGCTGTGTGTGTACAACTCATATTTGTACCCGTAGAGCTGGAGATTAAAAGATGAATCTGGGGTTTTCACTGGGTCTTTTGGGATGAATGAGATCTGTGTTGATGAGCCACCGAGATCAAGAGCTCCAATGATCTTTCTTGCTTTTGGGTGGATCCAATGGCCCTCAAATGTGTGTTCAAAAAAAAAAAAAAACATTAGCAGTATTTAGGAACATGATGTTCTAACAAAAGAGAAGTGATTAAGAGTGATTAAGTATCATTTCTACTGTTGACTGATTTACTGAGTCTGTGTTGTCAAAACAACATGAAAAGCAAGAATGAAAATTTTATTATTACTGTACATGTATACTGTGTTCAATGGCCTTTAGGAAGAATGACAAATCAAGATAGCTGACATGATAACAAAGTAATAACTTTAGTTTAAAATTATTGATGTTGCATTGTTTGGTTTTTATAGTATCATTGTAAAGAAATGGGCTGACCCTTAAGTTTGAAGAACTCTGCATTCATAACCACTCAGTCCTAATTTCACCAGTGTTGGAAAGCCATTATTCACCTTGATAAAACTCTCTATGAGATAGTTGATGGTGATCCAGCCAAAAGCCCCCTCCTCCATGCCAGAGAGTATTCTGGCCCCTCGAAAATCAAATGGATAACTTTGGATTGTCTTGGTGACTTCTGCGAGAATGCTGTCTGCTAAACTTTTGTTCTGTAAGCTGTGAAACCAATGTTAAAATCAATGTAATCCAGTTCACTAATCATTATTTTTCCATTTATATGACACATCAGTCAATTATTGTTAAGTAGAGTCACCTAAGAAGCCGCATGCCAGCAGTGGCACCAAGGTACACAGGTGTAGTTTTCCTCTCTCCTTCTGGTATTGCTGCCTTGGCAATATCCAAGCATTTCTTAAGACTTTCTCCAGCTGCCAGAGGGTTCTGTACATAGCTGGATATGCCAGCACCTAAAAACAATAAAAATGCTTTGACAATTAAAACTTAAGTACACATTGTATAGCCTACTCATAGGGACCGTGATCCCAGCCATTTAGGCCACGTGAATTTTTGTGATGGCCTTGTTGAAACTGTTTATTTTATTTTTTTATTCCTTGTAAAGCCTAAAGCGAATGAAGTAATGTTGACTAAATGCATTAGATTAATCTTTGTCACCTTACAAGACATAATTTAATCACTGCAAAGTGTTAATGTTAGGGAACAGAGAGCTGCTCAAGTTTCCAGCACTGTACTCACCATCCACATCACAGCTCTGTTTCTGAGAGACTATTCCAGTGTTATTCTCTTTGTTCCCCACCCATTGGTACAGGAAAAGTGCCGTGTGAGTGGAGCCGGCATCAAACACAACCCCATACTGAGGAAGTCAGACAAAGAGTTCCATAAATTTGAACAAAACTTGATTAACTGGGTGTGCTTACTTTCCTGAGAGAAACACACACACACACACACAGACATCCTGAGGAAAAATATTTAACAGTAACTATAACACTCATGTTATACCACAGGATTCATAAAAATAGTTTGTGTTGAGGAATTGTGTAGAACTTATTTGGTTGTTTGGTATACTTGTGGTCTGAAATGATATTTACATTTTTTTTTACCATGGATTAATTTGTTTTTGTGAGACAGACTGTGTAAATGATGTGTGAAAGACATAATCGGGGTTATGGTCTTTTGTATGTACATCATTTAATATGGAGCTGTTTTACTGCATATGTGCCTCCATCACATATGCAGACTGATATCTAAAAGTTTATTTTTGCTCTTCTTTTCACTAACATTCTGATATTAAAGTGAATAAAACTCCAACAATAAAAACAAATAGGTAAGCTGATTACTACAGAAGTCAAGTTATTGGCATCAGTCTGTTAACACTTTCTCCGTCAAGCAGGAAAATGTTGGTAACACTTTACAACAGGGTTCCATTTGTTAACATTAGTTAAAGCATTAGATATCATTAACTAATAATAAACAATACTTTGCAATAATATGTTTTAAAATAAGGTCAGATTAGTTAACCTTAGTTAATTCATTAACTAACAATGATCAGTATACTTGTTACAGTATTTATTCATCTTAAACATAAGTTAATAAAAATACAAGGTTTATTGTTCATGTTAGCTCAGGGCAATTAATTAATATTAAGAAATACAACTTTTGGGTAACACTTTAATTTAGGGACCAATTCTCACTATTAACTAGTTGCTTATTAGCATGCCTATTACTAGCATATTGGCAGTTTATTAGTACTTACAAAGCACATATTAATGCTTTATTCTGCATGACCATATTTTGGATTCCTTACTCCTACCCCAAACCTGAACTTAACAATTACCTTACTATTTATTAATAAGCAGCAAATTAGGAGTTTATTGAGGCAAAAGTCAAAGTTACTAGTTAGTTAACAGTGAGAACTAAAGTGTGACCACCTTTTGATTTTATTAGTCAATGTAGAAATCCATTTTTCAATAGAACCTAACTGTAAAATGTTACAGAATTTATTAATTTAGGTTAATGTTAATTTCAGCAAATACTGATACATTTCAGCTTGAAATGTTAATGTGTAAAGTTTGTTGTAAAGTGTCACTTATTTTTGAAGTTTGTTTTAGAATGTTTTTATTTTAAATGATTAAAAATAGGAGTTAAGTGTGTGTTTTTAAAAACATCTCAATTCAATTTATGAATATCTTAACAATAAACACTTGTCTTAGAAACAAATAGACACATATTGTGTGTAGTCAAAATGTTATCGTGAAACTAGTGCATGTGTTTACGCATAAGAGCTATGTGTTCATGGATACAGGTTTATATGTCCTGTTCCCATTTCCCTTCTTTTACCCTCCACTTTCCTGTCGATGATTGCCCTCTACAAAAGTGGTCATGAATACTTTTTTTTTTAATCCTTCATGTCTCAAACTGTGACCCTTTTAAAAGTTTAACATGAAAAGAACTTATTTTTTAAATGTTTCAAAGACAACAATTTGTAGGAATGACCAGAGTCACACCTACAACTGTTATCCAACACCAATATATATTTATTATAATATCTGATAAAGCAAATATTGACACCTGTTAAGATGATCTGTTTTTAATAAACAACAGGCAGTGCAAGCAGAAGAAAGAACATTTTCTGATGGGTATCTCCTATAGGGTTGACTTTTACAACTCACTGCATGAATCTATTAAAAATCTATTTCAAAAGTTTATTGTAACTGACAGTGGAACATCTTTGCACCTGTTTTGAGTATGGCCGATCCAAAGTCTGATGATTAGCAAGAGAGAAAATCAAAGCGAGGATGGTTGTACAAGCTACGGCTGCCATTGCAGCACCCACCAATAAAGCTTTCATCTGAATCCCCATATCTGTAATCTGTCCAGAAACAAAACAAATATGCACTACAGGTACAAGTTCATTTCATGCATGCCAAAGATAAATAGTCAAATCCTGTTTCAGACACATTAATTTGTCATAGCTTTGTTTACACTTCACATGCTCATTCAAGTCTACAAGTGTACAAGTTCAAGAGAATCAATTATTAACCGAGATCTTCAATTAATCTTTGTTGTTTTAAAGCTGATTGGCAGATAGAGACACATAACAATAAGACTTCAGAGAGAAAGCAAGTGTCTTACCTTCTTCCCTCTTCTTTACCTGTCCAGATGAACTTTCTTTATGAACCTGTACGTGCCTGTATATTGAAGATAGGTATGTGCAATGTTGTTACCTCCACACCTTTACTTCAGCCAGGGCCTATGGGAACTGAAGTAACACTCCCACTTCCCCAGTATATCTTCAGCTCATTACACACACACACACACATAACACTCTCACTGACTTTTCCTCTTTCACACACACAGTTAAGTACTACAGCTCACATACTCACAAACACACACCCTGGTTTACAACCTCAAAATTTCATTGGACCAAATATCCTCTCTTATTTTTATGTATCAGTATCACAAGTTGAATCATTTATAGAAAGTTTTCTTAAAGAATTTGATAGGAACTGTGGGAACTGATATAAAAAATTAAAAAAAAACCTTATCTGAAAAAAACTGAAAGCATGCGCTAACCTCATTGTTACTTAATAACTAATCTCTCTTTGACTCTGTTGTGTAAAAGTCCTTGGTTTAACAGCGTAGTCAGAGCCCAACACAAATTAACACAGATTTTACTGAAAAGCACCCTTTTACCATTTGTAGAAGAATATTGTTGCTGGATGAAACCTCTTTCACAATGTTATGAAATCTGATTAAACTACACTGATATTTAGTCTTAGAATAAATGTGTTGGGGGGAAAAAAACATAGTTAAGTATTTAATTAAAATAATGAAAGAGTTGAGTAAATTCAAGTGAATACCACTCATTGAAGTTGAAGCAAAATGATTTAGCATATACATTGCAAAAAGTTACGGTTATCGTTATTTGTTAGAAATATAATATTTTCAAATCTCACCTTTTTTCAACTTAGTCATTAACTTCTTGTTTAGTGAACTGTCAAAACAAATATTGTTAAAAGGATAGTTGGACTTCAAATAAGAATTCTGTTATCAATTACTATCCATCCTGTATGACTGTATTTGGGGGGGTGTGGGGGGGGGGCTCGGTTATATTTTTAAAAGTAATAAAAAAAAAAAAACTTGGTACACAAAAATATTCTTCAAAATATCTTTAAGTTACAAACACTATATGGACTTTTAATAGTCCTTTAAATGTCAACCAATAAGTTGCAACCAGCAACACCAGTAAATTATAGACTAAATGTTAAAATATATTGGTCATTATTTTTATTTTTTTTATCTTTCTCAGTTCTTTCTTTCTTAATAAACAAACAAACTAATATTTCAAAAATCAACAGTATTGGTTGATGAATGGATATTTCCTTCACTGACTCTTATGCAGTCTGGAATTATATGAGGAACTTTTGGCGAAAGTTACCTTTTAACTGGATATGTAGACTAGATACTTTAAATGACAAGGAAAAACTACTATTCTTTTAGTAAAACTATAGATTACGGAACATATTCACTATTAACTAAGAGTTTTCGCTCAGTTAACTCCTAATTACTGCTTATTGATCATAAGTTAGGTAGTTGTTGGATATATATTAGGTAGGGCTAAGGGGTCTAGAATATGCAGAAAAAAAAAATGCTTATAACAAGAACTAAAAAAAAAACAATACCAAAATAATAAAAAACATAAAAAACAATATGCAGTAGTGCATCCTGACTGAGGGATTTGTAGCTAAAAAGACATGGACATGGTCCGGTCAGAACGTATCATAAATCACCGTTTAAATCTTGTATGAATACCTTCTGCAGGCATAAGCTTTTGTTCTCAGTCACGCAATCACACCTGTTGCTCACTCCCTTATGTGTTCAGATGTTCACGTTTTGAACATTCGAGCCCCACAAACAATAAAGATAAGTAATAGCAGTAAATGGATTTGGCCAGTAAAATTCTTCACCCTAAAATGACATAATACAGTGATTCTAAGCAAATAAAGGGCATTAGCAGATTAAAGGTCATTATAATCTGTCACATCCTTGTGGTTTTGGTCAGTGAACACTTGTTCTGCCATGACAGCTCTTGGAGAGTTTAGCATGGTAACATGGCAATGTTAATGTATTTGGTCTTGGTGGAATAGATCTGCTATGTTGTTGTTGCTGCTGCTGCTGAGCAATTGTGTGTGTGTGTGTGTGTGTGTGTTTGTGTGTGTGTGTGTGTGTGTGTGTGTGTGTGTGTGTGTGTGTGTGTGTGTGTGTGTGTGTGTGTGTGTGTGTGTGTGTGTGTGTGTGTGTGTGTGTGTGTAAAGGGTGTGTGTGTAAATATATGTATATGTATATACACACACACACCCATTCATACTGTGCCTTTACTTTTTATCATTTTATTATCATATATGTCACTTACATAATAGTTTATAAAAGATTATATAGATCTGTTTGTTTATTGTTCATATTATTATTAGTCTTTCTACAGAAACTCCTGTATATGCTGTCTTCCTCTATTTACATTTTATAATACATTCATTACAAATTTCTCATGAAATCTGACAAACATTTGCATATATTTTCTGTTTTTCTAATATTTTTGCAATTACAAATAGATGAATTCATCTTTTGATACATTGTATGCTGTAGCCGTGAATAATCTAAAACAGTGCTTGTCAGTTCAACCTTATAGACCTGATTCATCTGAAAAGTTCATTAGACAAATGACCCATGACAAGAGTGTCAGATTATTAATGTTCCATGTAAAGGGCATATTATTTATATTTGCTACTAATAATTAAATATGATTTGGTAACCTCCCCCCACTTTTTAAATGGTTTGTCATTTCTTGAGGATTTTTCGTTGCCCAAATAAACTTTATTTAAATTAAAATAATCCTATTATTTAAACATTAAAAATTTTGACTTAAAATACAATTTTGAGCAGAATAATAATTTCAATGATTTGCTCTTCCTGTAATAGACTGTGCAGGTCTGCTTTGATTGCAGTAAATCAGTGATAAAACAATCTTATAGCAATCATGCATAGTAAGCCAACGTGTACATGTAATAAATCCTGTTCTTTTATTGGGGACAGGTCATAAACTGTTCAGCCACACCAAGATTTATGCTTGTTACCCCATTACACTTCTTTATCAGCACTCTCAGATCACTTTCAGAATATTCAATATGCAAGAGACTGTAAACCATTAATTATTTTATAATGATTGCATGTAAAGGGTTAATTTTGACAGGTTGACTATGTGTTGTACAATAAGCAATTATGACAAAAGTAAAGGTCAAAGCTTAATTTTTTTTCCCATAGCTTTTGTTTTTCACAATGGAGAAGACTCTTTGAATAGACCACGTTCCTGACACAGTCACGATTAGGCTCAGGGAATGCACTTTATTTGTTCAACATTTACTTTGCTTTACCTGCTTAAACAGTTTTACTACAACTGCCTTTTGTCTGCAGTGAACTAACAATTCAAATATTTCAAACAATACATCAAAACCAGATGTCTGACCATATTTATTTATTTATTTATCAATTAAACCTCCAGGAAAAATGATAAGACTGGATTTTATATTACACTAGCATTTTAATTTTGATAGAATTCACAAAATTATTTTAATTCATAAGGATTTTGAATTTGAATTAGGTGGTTCAAAACATGCAAAACTGCTGGAAATACACATTTTTGTAATTAAATGTCAAAATCTCATAGTTAAAAAAATTAATTTAATGTTAGCACAATGTAGGTATGTTAAAATATCGTTTAACAATGTTTTGAAATGTTGATATAGCCTAATTTCTGTAATTTTACAAAAGAAATGTCACATTAATTTAATAAAATCCATTACTAAAATATTCTGTTTGTGCTGTGGTTTTCCCACCAAAATAACAGTTCCTGTATGTTTGCAACAAAAATATTCCAATTTCAGCCCTTGTGACACTTTCCCGTTTGTCAATAGCCGCTGAATCCCGTTTATTAAGCCTAAATTATTTCAGTAGCATGCTACCGCTCTGTTTAGCAGGTACTGAAGCGTTCACCCGGAGGCTCTGTACTGAAGGATCTCGTCCAGTAGAGGGCGATGATGCAACCGTAATACTGCAACGCCAGAATTTCAGCACAGGACCTGATTGTGCAAATCCTTACTTGTCAGTCATTTTGGTCGTTTACCTAATATTATATTGATGTTTGTAACATTTGTTTCTGGAAGAAGATGGCCGCGCAGGCTATCCGTATTTTCCGTAAAATGGATGGTCTGTTTGCTGTGTACAAACTGCATGGAGTTCACTGGAAACATGTTCGTGACAGCATAGAGTCCAATTTATTAAAAGGTAGTGTCTGTGTCACTTGAAAAGAAAATGCTTATAGATAATCTTTGTGATAAATTATGAATTCATTTAATTGTGATAAACGATTATCAATGCAACTGAAAACTGCGTCTTTCTGTCTCTTCCTTCAATCCATTTTCCTCTCATCCTCCTCTGAAGCGCTGAATGTCCTCCACCAGCTCCTCAGCTTGCAGTGCAGTTCCAGCTTCTGTCCAGTGGAGAGAACAGCAGCAGCACCAGAGATCTCGCATTATCACCCACTTTGGTCCCCACTCTGGCAGACCATCCTCTAGGTTAGTGGGTAAAGCTTAAAAAATATGTCTAAGTCACATTACATTTACATTTAGATTTATGCATTAAGCAGACGCTTTTATCAAAGCGACTTACAGTGCTTTCAGGCTATACACTTTTTTTTCTTTTTTTACCAGTATGGCGCTGCTAACGCAATGCTCTACCACTAAGCCACATGAACACATAAAAAAAGCATACTTTAGAACAATCAAGAATTAACCTGTTAAGACTTTTTTTCTTTTTTGTTTGTTTTTTAATTGGCATTAAAGGCAGTGCAACAAATACTACCAAAATGTATTTATATTTTACTACAATTTTTAAATGCAGTGCTGAGAATTGGGGGCACACATATTTGTCATGTAAATAATGCAAATAATCTTAGTTATACTTACATAACTATATATATATATAAATATATATACATGTATATGTATATATATGTGTGTGTGTGTGTGTGTGTGTGTGTGTGTGTGTGTGTGTGTGTGTGTGTGTGTGTGTGTGATTTGATGCATAACTATGAATCAATGAAACTATTGAATTCCTCTGAAGTGACAGGGCCGCGGTTTCATAAGGTTCACGTCGGAGTTGGTCCTCGATTGGATGCTTTTTCCTCTGGGGTGTTAGGTAACCAAAAATTTTCAACTCTTGACTTTTCAAGTGATTTATTGTGGGATGCGCTCTGTGCTCAATCCTCTCATATCTCCATCTCAGTTTTAGGTGTTGGGAAAGGAAACGGAGTGCTCGTTATATTTTATATATTATATTATGTAATAATTCATCTCACATTAAACTGCTATTCTATTATTTACTTTTTATTTGCCTGCCTATATATTTTCCATTAACTGATTCTGAATCCATAGTAAGAAATGAACAAATCTGAACTGTAGTAGACAGATGTGTAGTAGACAATTTTATGGAGACTGTTGTTGTGTTTGTTTTATATATGAAGGACTACACTCTTGAGGGGGAGTTCTGCAATAGACGAGTTCTTCCTGTTCTTGATGCATCTTGCTTTGGGCCTCAAGCAAAAGGACCTTGGTCATCGGTTTCAAGTAGATCAGACCGCTGTAAGCCGCATCATAACAACCTGGGCCAACTTCCTGTACTTTGTCCTGGGGTCAGTGTGCATTTGGATGCCAAAAGAGAAAGTACGAGCCCATCTGCCAGAAGAATTCCATCAATTTCGAGACACACAGGTTATTCTGGATTGTACAGAGATCCACTGCCAAACACCTTCCTCTTTGCTACTACAAAGTGAGGTCTTTTCAAATTACAAGTCTCACTGCACCTTCAAAGCTTTAGTAGGAATGGCACCTCATGGTGCAATAACATTTGTTTCTGCACTGTATGCAGGGTCTATTAGTGACCGGGAGCTGTTCAAACAGTCAGGGATCATTGACCTTCTTACCCCTGACATGGCCATCATGGTGAATAAGGGCTTCTTAATTGATAGCCTAGTGCCATGTAAAATCCACCGGCCTGTTTTCCTGACCAATGGAAAACAGATGTCAGCTGATGAAGTGACACACACTCAGTCTGAGGCTAGGCTCAGGGTACATGTTGAACGTCTTATCCGTCGCATTAAAGAGCATGAGTTGTTTGACACAGTCATCCCCTTGTCCATTTCTGGTAGCATAAACCAACTGTTCTCAGTGGCATGTTTGCTTGTCAACTACCAATGTGGCCCACTTGTCAAGGCATGGAGCCATTGAGTCTAAAAACTCTCATCCTTGATGTGCTAAGGTTCGTATAAATAAAGTACATATACTTTTGTAAATACTTTGGATTTCACACTCTGTTCTGTATTCATACCTCTGATCAACAGACAAAACTAAGACAGTGTTTCCTTATACATATTTTATTATAATTTCATATTACATAACACAAAAAAACAATAAGAATCTAAAGATATATGTATATTCATGTGTAATGTAATATATATATATATATATATATATATATATATATATATATATATATATATATATATATTGCTGTTAAGATAATGTGTATATATACTGTAATATAATAGATAGGTATATGTGTAAATATTGTATAAATATAGTGTATGTGCATGTATGTAAATATTTATTGTAAATAACTGAATAATACAATAAATATAAAGCTGTATAAAGATATGTATATATACATGTGTATATAAATACATGAGTGTATATATGTAAATATCATTTAAAAAATAATAAAAAAATAAATAAAGTGTGTATGTATATGTGTGTGTGTATATACAGGTCCTTCTCAAAAAATTAGCATATTGTGAAAAAGTTCATTATTTTCCATAATGTAATGATAAAAATTAAACTTTCATATATTTTAGATACATTGCACACCAACTGAAATATTTCAGGTCTTTTATTGTTTTAATACTGATGATTTTGGCATACAGCTCATGAAAACCCAAAATTCCTATCTCAAAAAATTAGCATATTTCATCCGACCAATAAAAGAAAAGTGTTTTTAATACAAAAAAAGTCAACCTTCAAATAATTATGTTCAATACTTGGTCGGGAATCCTTTTGCAGAAATGACTGCTTCAATGCGGCGTGGCATGGAGGCAATCAGCCTGTGGCACTGCTGAGGTGTTATGGAGGCCCAGGATGCTTCGATAGCGGCCTTAAGCTCATCCAGAGTGTTGGGTCTTGCATCTCTCAACTTTCTCTTCACAATATCCCACAGATTCTCTATGGGGTTCAGGTCAGGAGAGTTGGCAGGCCAATTGAGCACAGTAATACCATGGTCAGTAAACCATTTACCAGTGGTTTTGGCACTGTGAGCAGGTGCCAGGTCGTGCTGAAAAACGAAATCTTCATCTCCATAAAGCTTTTCAGCAGATGGAAGCATGAAGTGCTCCAAAATCTCCTGATAGCTAGCTGCATTGACCCTGCCCTTGATAAAACACAGTGGACCAACACCAGCAGCTGACATGGCACCCCAGACCATCACTGACTGTGGGTACTTGACACTGGACTTCAGGCATTTTGGCATTTCCTTCTCCCCAGTCTTCCTCCAGACTCTGGCACCTTGATTTCCGAATGACATGCAAAATTTGCTTTCATCCGAAAAAAAGTACTTTGGACAACTGAGCAACAGTCCAGTGCTGCTTCTCTGTAGCCCAGGTCAGGCGCTTCTGCCGCTGTTTCTGGTTCAAAAGCACACGCCTGTGCACGGTGGCTCTGGATGTTTCTACTCCAGACTCAGTCCACTGCTTCCGCAGGTCCCCCAAGGTCTGGAATCGGTCCTTCTCCACAATCTTCCTCAGGGTCCGGTCACCTCTTCTCGTTGTGCAGCGTTTTTTGCCACACTTTTTCCTTCCCACAGACTTCCCACTGAGGTGCCTTGATACAGCACTCTGGGAACAGCCTATTCATTCAGAAATTTCTTTCTGTGTCTTACACTCTCGCTTGAGGGTGTCAATGATGGTCTTCTGGACAGCAGTCAGGTCGGCAGTCTTACCCATGATTGCGGTTTTGAGTAATGAACCAGGCTAAGAGTTTTTAAAAGCCTCAGGAATCTTTTGCAGGTGTTTAGAGTTAATTAGTTGATTCAGATGATTAGGTTAATTGCTCGTTTAGAGAATCTTTTCATGATATGCTAATTTTTTGAGATAGGAATTTTGGGTTTTCATGAGCTGTATGCCAAAATCATCAGTATTAAAACAATAAAAGACCTGAAATATTTCAGTTGGTGTGCAATGAATCTAAAATATATGAAAGTTTAATTTTTATCATTACATAATGGAAAATGATGAACTAATACAAAATAAAATAAAATTATGAGAAAAACATGTATAAATATATATAAAGTGTGTAACAATAAATGAGTGTATATATGTAAATATCGTTTAAATAAGAATAATACAATAAATATAGAATACCATAAATTTAATACTGTATAATAATTTCATTGTAATTGAATGGACCACCAGTGGTATGTGGCCACACTCACACTTAACACAGTCATTAAATGAAGCAACATCTGAAATATGAAATGACTTAAACACACAAACACTTCAGTAGGTAGTGGTAAAAAAAAAAGATCTCCTCGGTCTCTAATGGTACGCATTACATCTACATTTATGTGTATGCGCTCAACAAGCATGTACTCCTGCGCACATACCTCGAAATCGCACCCCCTGAGAATTCTGTGTGCCAGATTTTCAGCTGATGTATGACAGTGAACATGGCATGCCTCGTGAAAGCGTGTAGATGTAACTCGCATCTTTCTCAGTCGATGCCATTCCTGGCATGAGCTCTGCTCCCGTGTTGCAGCTTCAATCCTGTGGGCCATGTGGAATGACACCTGTACAGATTTCATATATACATGTTCCTCCTCTGATAACACAGGCGCATGTGGTTGGCTCAAGCCTATAGCCTTGGATGGGAAGGTTGGGCAGGGGTGTCTGGGATGTTGATGATTTCCCATATTTCTGGTGGTTTTTGCTGAAATGACAGCACACTTCCGGCCTGGACAGCCCCAAAAGCTGACTGAACTAATGGGACTTCCGCTGACATGCCCATGGTGGTCACCAGAGGTGCAAGCAAAGGGGGAAAGTCCCTATATACTACTGCCACTCTCAATGTGGCAAGATCTGGCATTTCCCCATACAGTGCTTTGTAAAGAGAACTTCTGAAAATGTTGAAGTGAAAAGATGTAAAAAAAAAAATAAAAAAAAACTGCAGCATATTAACTGCATACATATTAACCACATCAACACATAGCTTAAACTAAAGGTAATATAGTCTCGTCTCAGCGGTAGAATTTTGGGGTTTGCGGACCTCCATGTCTCCCCCCGGACCTGGCCTAACACCCTGACAGCAATGACACATTTTGACATGGCATCACTATAGTTACATGTGCATAGGTACAATTCACATGACAGACAGATGACTCACCAAGGTCCTTGGCTTATGCCAGGTCTGCTCAGTTTCTGTGCAGCTGTGCACTGGGGATACAGCAGGGATGCCTAATTGTGAAAAGTGTGCTGTTTGATATAGTAGTGCAACCAAATAGAGCCTATTGGGATACCTGCACTGGATGGCCAATTTCACATGTATTTTGTGTATTTTCAAAATACAAAATACTGTATTTGTATACTGCATTTTGTATTTAAATACATTTTCCACACAGTATTTTGTATTTTTAATACATTTTCATGCCCATCTCTGCCGATGATAGAGGAAACCGCCTCCTCGGGTTGCAGCAGGTCCTGCGTCCTGGTTGGTGGTTTACTGTAACTTCCGGGGTTCTTCCCACCGGAGCCGCTCTCTTTTGATTTCATCATGGCGGTCTGATAGAAATAGTTGGTAGAAAGGCTGCTAGAAGTAAGTAAATTGGTTTTGTTGTCAAAACGACGGGCCCATAAGTTGTCAGGCAAGATTAGTCTTGTTTATAATTATTTTATCCCTTCAAAATGCATTTCAATATAACGGTTATTACATTTTAAAAATATCTTTGCTTGGCTGTAAATGATTGCTCAGAGCCCTGCTGAAGCAGCACATCGTCACGTGGTACTAGTTACTTTTCTCACCGCTGCTCAGGATGGACCAACCACAGCTGTTCTTGTATTCTGGATGAGGCTTTGCTGGCGCGAATTTGCCATTTATTTCAGAATCCTTTCAGTTATCAAATCTTTTCAATCATTTTATTTAAAAAGATCACTGTTTTTAGGGTTAAAAAATTAATTCATGTAAATGCGGTCGAATGTGGGATTCTGCTTTTTGAGCCGACAGGCGCCCCCAGAGGAAAACAACTAGTAATCTTCCAATAACAAGTACGTTTACCTTCTGTCACCTTGCTTTCTAACACTACGTAGCCATCTGTAGGTTATGTGTGCAGTTTGTATTTATCAGAGCATAAGGCATGTAGGTTTCAGCCGTATTGGTGATGCGAGGGCCGGTGCGTTGGGTGTTATGGGATGTGAAGGACACACTGCTAAAGGTCCGTCGCTCGGTTGGAGAGCAGTACTGCAGCGAAGCGGAGCGAGCAGGACTCAAGCTGCCAGCTGCACAGCTAGAAACTGCTTTCAGACAGGCTTACCGGCAGCTATCTCGCATATTTCCCAACTATGGTAGAGCTCAGGGCATGAACAGCCAGGAGTGGTGGACTGGACTAGTGAGGGACACTTTTGCGCAGTGTGGGGTAGATGACCCTGCTTTACTGGATAGGCTAGCCAACAACCTCTATCATAACTTTAGTGGACCAGAAAACTGGGAGGTAAGGGGTATTTTACTTTTCAGATATTTAGCCCTTAAAATTAAAAAGCTATTCTTCAAACTCAGCATTTTCAGCTGTTATAATTACTAATAAACAGAACCCCCTGTAGGGGGCGCTCGTTCATTACAACTCTCCATTGCCAGTTATTGATTCTCCGCTAAAATGACAAGTTGAAATAGCTTGAATGTAGGCATACTGTAGTGCATACTGTTATGCTCAAGTAACTTAAACTAATTTTACTGTATCACCATCAGGTGTTTCCTGATTCTAATAAAACTCTGAAGTTCTGCACCGCTTTGGGACTCAAGCAAGGCGTTGTTTCCAACTTCGACAAGCGTTTGGAAGGGATCCTGAGGGGATGTGGCCTTCTCACTCACTTCTCATTTCTCCTGACCTCAGAAGAAGCTGGGGTTGCTAAACCAGACCCTGGCATTTTTAACCAGGCACTTGTGCGGTGTGGTGTTCCAGCCTCCAGTGTAGTGCATGTTGGGGACCATTATGTGAACGACTACCTGACCTCACGCTCATTGGGTATTCGAGGTTACCTGCTTGACAGACAAGACCATCAAGGGCACCCTGATGTTCCCCCACAGCACAGACTACAGAGCCTAGATGAACTACCAGCTCAATTAAAACAGGATGTAGACTGATGATTATGTAATGTTGCTGCAGGTTTAAACTAATTTTTAAATGGGCCATATTTTTGAGATGGTCCTCATTGCAGAACACAATATCCAGGGGAAGTGGTTGGATCGAGATCCAACTCTTCCCACCTTACATATGCCTAAACCCACTCATCTCCTCCCCCTAGATGTGGCTCCAACCATGCCCCCTAGATCTTGTGTTCTGCAGTGAGGGGCTACTGATATTTTTTGCAGATGCTTGTTTCGTATGATGTAAGCCGAAAACATCAGAAAGTAGGACTGGAAATTGTTCTGAAAATGTACTTTTAACAGTTTAGTATTTTAGTCATAATGTACTGCCAACAATTATATTTTATTGTGAAAATTGTTACGTTGTCATCCACTCTTTTGTAAATATAGTATCTGGTAAAATACTGCTCAGACATCAGTCCCGAAATTCAAATGTATGACTGCCAATACATATAGTGCTCTTAAAAAATATTGAGAATTTATCCATTATAATTAGAAACCCTAGACAGCTTTTCTCTATTTTCAAATCAAAAAATTATTTGCTAAATATTTCTAATATACATAATCTCATCCTGTTTGTTAATTTGGCCTCTTTGTCCTGACTCAGAATACGTTTTCAAGCAATTTTTTTTTTTTTTACTGATGAATTAACAAATAATTAATACATTGATTAACGTGTATATAAATTATTAAATGCATTTATCTATAATTAAATACATAAAATATATATATAAATTCATAACTACTTAGTTTTCTCTATAAACAACAGATGGCGCTGTAGTAAAAGTCTTGTAGTGCACTAACTGAACCTTTTTCATGGCCGGATAACATGAAAAACAATCAAAAGTTTTTATATAGTCTAATTGATTTCTTTTTTTTTTTTTGTACAGCATTTTCAAATATTTTCTACACTGAAATAGTTCAGACAATAATATTAAAGACATTAGAGGTAGTTTCTGTAGAGAGCTGATATCGTTTCAGTGCTGAGACAGTGGATGGATGGTGGAGAGGGAGCTCACTTAACCCTAATACCCAAATACTCTTATTCCTCCCCATCTGCTCCAGCACAGATACCAACTATCACTGGACATTCCAAGAACAAAAACTGGTCCAAAAATGAGAATGGCAAAGAATAAACCATGAATAACGTTTACGCTCTTCAATTATTGTGGAATTTGCATTAGGATGAGAAGATTATGAAATGAGGGCAAACACCAGCAGGACACAGACTGTGCACTTCCATCTGCCTATACAGAGTGTTTCCTCAGGCGATCTTCACATAATCGACAACTGGAATACATCCTCTCTGTTGTGTTTCTATCTCGCTGCTGTTGTGTGTATTGCTGGAGTTCCCTCAGCAGAGCGCTTAAAACAAAGCTGGCTTTAGAGGCTCAGCCAGTCGGCTATGAGGGGCTGTGCTGCAATCCAATTGAAAACCTTAATGGGATTGGGAAACCAAATCAACAGAGGATCGTGAAATAAGAAGAAAGGGAGAGGAGATTGAGGTTAAGAGCAGTTAAGATGAAATATGCCAAATAAGATGGGAAGAAAGACAAAAATAAAGGTTCCAAAAGAAGGTTTTCCAAATTGATGGCACAGAAGAACCATTCTGGGTTCCCCAAAGAACCTTTCAGTGAACAGTTCCACTAAAGAACTGTTTTGTGAAGAGCATTTTAATAATCAAAATACTTTTTTTCCACCATGAAAAAAGGCATCTTTTTATTAAGTACGGATTCTTTTCTTGGGGCACTATATAAATAAATCAAATAAAATAAGTGGGGAGAATTGAAGCAAAAATAGGCTATGACCACAAAAAGTGAATGGCAATTTACAAGTGAATAAAAAAAATACTCATGCAACGTCAGTCATGCAGGCACTTAACTTCATGTGGTCACTCATGTGCAAGCTTAACTGCTCTAGGTCATGATCTCTAGGGCCCTTCCCCCCATCTCACAAAAGGTTTAGCCAAACAAATAAATAAATAAATTGTTGAGTAAGTAAATAAAGGAGCTGAGCTTTACCCGCAGCAAAAAGAGCACTCTGGCTCTGTTTGACCCTTTTAAAATATTCAGATGATGAAGGATATAAATAAACAGACTGGGGTTTATAACTGGCAAGGAGGAAAAGTATGCTTCATAAAAAGTTTGATGAAATGAGAAATTACAATATGTAAGAATCAGGTCCAGTCAAAATTTTGCTGCACTTTGTGATATTTGGAAAAATATGCAAACTTAGACAAAGAGGTCAAAACACTCAACAAAATGTCATACAGCAAAGCATGTGACAGTCATATTGGAATTATCTAACTCTTACCTTCATGCTTGACTGATGAACACCACATTCTTCATACACAGTACAACCAAAACAATATTCCCACAATGTATTTTCCCCAACATGGAACAAGACAGTATTTTAAAGAGAACGACGGATGGTGTTTACATTATATCATACACAAACGTCAGTCAATAAGCAGCTAATTGGGTTTAAACAGGATTCAGTTGGCACAAAGCAAGAGATGCAACACTGAGCATTGTCTCTAGTGCTAAGGCCAATTTATCCGTTAGTCTTTAAGTTTGACATCATCATCATCTTCATGGATGACTGCAATTTCACATATGGAAATTATGCAATGACTGCATGTTACAAAATTCTTCAGCCTGAAATTCCCAATGCTTACTTTACCATTTTAACCAAACTCCTCTCATAAAGATAAAAAAAAAAAAAAAAAAAAAAAAATTACATTTGAAAAATCTGAGGTTTAACACTCACCCACATTTTCTTTTCTGTCATTGCACTCTCATTCACTTATTTTTTG
The DNA here is from genome assembly GCF_018340385.1 of Cyprinus carpio. NCBI lineage: Eukaryota > Metazoa > Chordata > Actinopteri > Cypriniformes > Cyprinidae > Cyprinus > Cyprinus carpio. Next base: position 24,956,070 of record NC_056577.1, on the reverse strand, counting down.
TGAAGTTTATATTCAGTCCTTATGTTTATAATTAAGTGAAATATCAGGATCAGTCACGTAGATCAATAAATAAACAGATAAATCATCCTGAATCTGTTTTGTTTTTTTTCAGGCTGATCAAAATCATTCACAAATGTTGCCTATGCTGACAGTCTAAGTATTTGATTTGTCACTTGGATGACTTTTGGGATAATTATCTCAAATATTTCATGAATCTTCACACAGTGATCAGACTTCAGTAACACTGCCAAATATAAGTCCACCAAATTCTTTTTTTTTTTTTTTTCTTCCAGCTTCTGAGAAGGGTTTAGATTGAATAAAACCTACAATGGCATATTTTATACATAAACCTTCTGACCTTTAGGGTCACTCAACATTTGTTTTATAACATGAGATTGGCAAAAGCTTGAGGACAGAGAACACGAGAACAAAACAAACATACAGATTAAAATATTTCAGTGTAAAAGTTTCCATACATCTTTATAAGCACAAGTTGATAAGGACAATGTGCATCAAACTGAATAATATCATAATGATTTGAGCCTCTGTATGCATATGTGTGCCCCAATAAACATGATAATAGTGAATTAAGCAATTAAGATACAGTGAAGTGTTTTATTCCTCAAGTGCGTGAATAATGATGCACTATAGCCATCACCAACATCCATCGTGAAAAACATAGGTGCAGATTTAAAGGTGACTGTATTCACAATGTGTTTGAAATGTACACTGCACAAGAGCACAGTGAAATGTGTGTAATTATGTGATCAGACATGCATCCAATCATTCCATATGTGAACATGCAGATGTTATGTGATGTCATACCACGGCTAAAAATAGTGAACATACTGAGGCTCCCATTATAATCCATTTACTCTACTGATGCTGCCAAATCTTTGATAGCACATTATACGAACAAGCACTTTCTGTGCATGAAGACATTTTTTTGTGGGATTTGTGAATCTATGCATAACTTTAAGTTACATGTCATATTTGTAAATGTTTACATCCTACATTTCCAATATTTTTTATATATATAAAATAAAAAATGTAATTACGGTAAAAGTGTTATAATGTGTACAATAAATTATTTGTCCCTCAGAGCCGGCTATAGTGTCTCATGTTTACTGTTAATCTATGAAAAGTTGTTAATCAACATTATAAGGAGATCAAGCTCAAATAAATTGGCAAAAGAGTCTATTGTAGTTTTAATATTACATGCTACTTGACTGACTCAAATGTTAAGTAATCTCCCATTCTTTATCCATAATGTGATACAGAAAATGTGATATTATATACTTGTTAAAAAGTATATCTTAAAGTACTTTTTAGTGAGTTTCACATCTCATTAATGGCATATTATTAGTGTTTTTTATGCTAACAGTATTTTAAAAGACAAAGACTGCGAGAATGTTGTCTTATACATCTATAAAGATAATTATAGCTTTAAGATAAGCCCTGTTAGTAATAATGATTTTTCTAAAACCTCTCTCAAAGTTCTCATTTTCAGATCAGGTTTTTTTTTTTTTTTTTTGGGCCATCGATCCGTACCTTATTCCAAATGGCCATGTCTCTACGTCACTGGATCCTGTAGTTGAGTTCCATGTAGCTTGTTCTGAGTTCTTCTTTAAGAGTTTCTCAGTTTTTGAGTTCCACCTTTAACTCTTGTCATTGCTGTTGTTGTTCCAAAAATATCCTTTTAGGAATGACTCAGTCTGAATGTAAAGTTCCATGTTTGAGTTCTCTCACTTTCCACTTCAAAATGCTCTCAATATGTACTGCGTTTACCAGCTGTGCCAGTCTGTAGTTTAAGAAACGCAGTCATAGTGAAGTCCACGAGTAAGATGGAAGATTTTTTGGTCTCATTTTTAAGAGAGCACCTGCATGAGCTCCAGAAAACGCATGTCAAACCACTGCATGGGAAAAGACAGAAATGAAAAATAAAATGATTACGTCATTGCAAGCCATGTAGAAGCCTTTTTTCCACATAATAAAGATTCTATGAGAAGGAAAGGCAGAGGGGTTTGATCAAACTACTCCAAAACACTTTACAAATTAATACCTTGTGCGTAAGGAACATTTTCTGATGAGATGAGAAGACAGTAAGATGGAAGTGGAAGAGAAAATTGACAAAACATACACATATGTAAGACAAACATGACACAATGTTTCACTATAGTCTGATGACATGCAAATGTATTGATATGTTACTGTGGAAACACAGGCATGGTTCTACCTAACAATTAGAAATGCCTGACGATGCTGACAAACTATGTGACAACGTCCTGTTGACAAATCTAATTAAAGGTTTGCAATACTCTGTCAACAAGCAGCACTGTTGAGCAGACTGGCAGTGATAACTGAGGGTATTTGTATGGACAAAATTCCAACAATTCCATTTCTAATTGCGTAATTATGTCTGGGGATATTCAGTTCCTCCAGTGAATACACATAATCTGCCCACTAAGACAAGGAACACATGCTCACAACATAACATGAAATATGCTACCAAGCTAAAGTTAAGAATCGTTTTTCAAATTCGTTCTTAAAAAACTTTTGATCAAAAAGCTTAAAGGGATAGTTCACCCAAAAATGAAAATTACCATATACAAAGGAAAACCAGTCTCTTCTTGGCTTATATTGAAATTTTTTTGTTTGCAAATCTTTGTTTTGTCATTCTTATTCATGACTGGTGTTTTGTTTTGTTTTGCTCTCTCCTCTACACTTCCGCATTCGTCACTTCTCACCTGAGCTTAATAAAGTTTTATAAATTAAGTTAATAAAGTTTTATATATGGATATATTTCTGAAACAAACATATCGCTTCATGTCAAAAGGCCTTTATTAACCCCTAGGAGCTATGTGGAGCACTTTTTATGATTGTGATGAATGGATGCACTTTTTTGGGCTTCAAAATCTCGACCACCATTCACTGCCATTATAAAGTTTAGAAGAGCCAGGACATTTTTTAATATAACTCTGATTGCATTTGTCTGAAAGAAGAAAGCCATATACACCTAGGATGGCTTGAGAGTGAGTAAATCATGGGTTTTTCATTTTTCGGTGAACTATCCCTCTAAGGATTTCTTTTCAAATAGTTTTGAAGACAAAGGTAACACTTTAGTAATGTGATTATCTAGTTACTTATTACTATGCCTATTATTAACATATTGGCTGTTTATTAATACTTATAAAGCACACATTAATGCCTTATTCTGCATGACCATATTCTACATCCCTAATCCTATCTCATACATAAACTTAACAACCAACTTACTAACTATAATTTGTTTATTGAGGCAAAAGTCATAGTTAATGGTTTGTTGATGGCGAGAATTGGACCTTAAAATAAAGTGTGACCTAGACAAATATAAAATGTTTCTACAGTTTATGTTTTTCTTAAGAAAGAAATATGATTTGTTTTACTGTTTAAAAGTTTGAGATCATTATTTTTTTAAGCAATTTATACTTTAATTGCAGAATAATGCATTAATATGTTCAAGAAAGTAGAGCGTAAATACATTTAAAGTTTGTTACAAAAGATTTCTATATCAAATAAATTTCTATTCTTCAAAGAACCTAACGAAAAATGTATAATGGTTTCTACAAAACATCAAGCAGCACAACTATTTTCAACATTGATGATATATGTTTCTTGAGCACCAAAATAGCATATTTAGAATGATTTTTAAAGGATCAGCTTTGATTCACAGAATTAAATTACATTTTATAATATATGAAAGTAGAAATCCGTTTTTTTAAACTATAATAATATTTCATATTACTGTTTTTACTATATTTTTGATTAAATAAGAGACTTCTTTCAAAAATTCCCCCCCAACCTTAGAATGATTGTGTACATATATAATTTTAATTTTCTACTTTTTAAACTAACAGTAAATATTAAGTAGGTGTGTCTAAACTGGCAGTGTTTATCATTTACGTCTTTCACATTAACTTTAAAGAAAAATAAGGCAGCAGATTTCAATCTTTGTATCTTAATTAGGCTTAATTATGAGTTAAACAAAAGAACCGATTGAAAGCACTGACACATTTAATGCCCTACACATTTAAAATAAAAGTTTATTAGCCTTTGTTTCACCATGACCAACTATTACAGTAGTCTCATGTTCATTGACAGTCTTAGGACAAAGTGACAACAGATGGCTAAACTAACAGCTTAAACCCTTGAGCAAAGACAAATCATAGGCCATTAAAAGTTAAAGGCATCACACATATGCTGGTCTCAGTATGCAAACACCCCCTATTGATGATCATAATTAGACACCGCATGACACTTAACACATGACTTTACAGCTCAGCAAAAAGTTGTGTAAAAATGGAAATATAGCACCAGAATACCTGTTTCTGAATGACAGCAGGATGTCCCACCCGTCAAAATACTCCTAGGCTTCTCCGACCAACACGAAATGGTGTTACCTCGCCCACAACCACCCCGTCTCCACCAACAACTAGAAAGACAATGTGTGAAGTCTGCAAATGACCTCTTTCTCCTTCCACAAAAATTTTATTGCACAGTTCATTCAACAAAGACAGATAACAGAATAAACCCAAACAAATAACCTGCTCTGGGGAAACTATGATATATGCTGGAATTCATAATCAGATCAAAAAAAAATTAAGCACTTGTAATTAGATTATATTATGTTCTAAAATGCTTATAATGAGATCATACTTTTTGTACAGTTCTACATACAAACACTGTTTGTACTGTAAATGTATGTCACATGATTGCAGAAATTCTAATATGCTGATTTTGTGCTCAATTTTTATTGTTTTTATTATTATCAATGTTGCACATTTTATTTGCTACTTCATATTGTTGTTGAAACTGTTTTTTTTTCTTTGATGAATAGAAAGTTCAAAAGAACAGTATTTATTTGGAATAGAATATAAATGTAATATTTCTTGGCTTAATAAAAGGTTTCTTTATTATTATTATTATTTTACCCAAACTCTTGAATGGTAGTGTATCACAGTTTCCACAAAATATTAAGCAGCACAACATTGATTTCAACATTGATAATAATAAGAAATGTTTCTTGAGCATTAAGTCAGCATATTAGAATGATTTCTGAAGGATTATGTGACACTGAGGACTGGAGTAATGACATATTTGCTGTCACAGTAATAAATTACATTTTAAAATGTATTCAAATAAAAAATAGTTATTTTAAAGTGCAATCATATTTCACATTATTATTGTTTTACTGTATTTTTTGTTTTTTTTTTAAGTGAAAAATAAATACAGGTAAATGAGTACATTTAAATGAATAATACTCACTTTAGTAAAGTGCACAGCAGCATGAGTAGAACACTGCCCACCACACACAACACCAGCATGGTGGCCACAGTCTGTTGCCTGTGGTTAGATGCCACCACTGCCAAGAGGTCTGCATGTTCACATCGCATACCCACAAAGCCAGGATGACATCTACACAAACATGCACAAGAGTGATTTTTATTATAATTGAAAAGGGAGCTTTATAAAACTTAAGCCAAAAATGAAAATATGAACATGAGTATATTCAATAGATGTTCGTAAAAGCATTTCATTCCAAAATGAGGAATCTGCCAGTATCATGTTCATAATATCAATCAAATTCAAATTGACTATAATTCATTTGACTTTTTGTGGTGAACTACTACATACAGATATGGACATAGAAAAAACAATAAATCCCTTGACAACAGAAGGACTCATACTAACTTAGACACAATCACCAACACAGAGTTGAATACTGCTATTGTGCCAGATTTATACACGGAAATGCAATTTAGCTAAGGACAAAACACTTTTGTCTTGACAAGGACAGCTTAACGAAGATGCTGTAAGCATTTATCCAAAAGAATTTATCCAAGTGAGTCAGCAATCAAAATGCATGTCAGACTGTTTAGCCGTTTAATCCCATAATTATATGAAAATATGTTGTTTGACCAGAAAAGAAAAAAAGATACAAATGAGATTAAAAAATAAATGTAAAAATCTGACCCAAACTACAATCATAGTATTAGGATTTCTGGAATCTGGCTTTTTTTTTCTCTCAGTGAGCATTTGATTTCATATAAAAAGTGCCATAGCAATGCTGGTAGTGATAGCATTAAATAAAACAGCACTTATTCAGTCTCTGTGAGCACTCACAGACAAATTTCCAATGTACACCGCAGCACCGCTCTTGTAAAACAAAACCACCACTATAGCGACTGAAAAACATATAGTAACATAAGACTGCTTGAACATACAGATCAGTTTTGATTGCTTGAAAACAGACTGTTCTTTATTATCAAATTTGAAAAAAGCTAATGGGAACATGCAGACTGTTAACAGACTAGGGAAAGTCAGAATGCAGGAAATATACATGGAAACAAAATTATTCAATTTGAAAAAAAAAAAAAGACAATCTTAGAACTTACATGCATGCAGGTGTTTCCTCCAGTATGAGAAAGCGGCATGTGCCATGAAAACAGAAGTGGCTATGGGAGTCAGGGCAGTCATCAAAGTGAGAGTGGACAGCGGCTGCTATAAATTCTATAATTTATACAAAAACAAAATTAAGAACAAAATAAAGAGAACCTGGGTTTTATATGACAACTTCTTGTTTGATACAATATAAAGATCTATGCAAGAATTCCTTAAAAATGTATTTGCAAATGTTATGCCTGATGACCAATATTACTGTTGCCCAGAATCTCAGTTCATCATAAATTTGTGAACATCACACAAGGTTACTACATCATTACTGACCCTGCTTTAACACAAACAGAATGATCTATTTATATTACATTTCCAGCCTTTACTACCATCAAAGCTAGAGCCAAATTAGTGATATTTTGAAGAACTGAAGAAGTGGAAGGTAGAAAAGAAAGTTCTCAGCCAATCAGAATTAGAAGATTTTGTATATAGATCACAGCCCTTCAGATTTTTATCTTTCTCAGACTCTATCCTGCCTAAGGCACACTTTTGATCTAAAGAGAGGACAAAAGCAGACATGGTGTAAGACAAGAAAAAGCTAGACTTAGCCAGGACTACCGGTCAAGAACTGAGGGGATTTCTTGAAATTGACAGATTCCTGTTTCTAATCATTGTGAGCTTTGTCTCCAGAAGGTATTTACATTGGATGAAAACTGTCTGCAGTATAATAAAAATAAAAAAAAAGCAAATTGTAATGGACAATGACTAAAACCCTTCTGTCTTTGTGTTAGCAGCCCACTAATACCACATGTGATTCCATAATGAAAACAAAAATCAAGTTTATAGCATTTTTTACAAAATAGAATCTTTTTTAATAAAAAGTCAATGAAAGTAAGTACTTAAAGTTGTGATGAAACAGAAGTAACAACAGATTATTGAAAGGATTATTGAAAAAGAAAACAAAATGTAGGATGGAGACTTGATTCTATCCATCGTTGTTGATAAGATTTTGAGATGTCGCCGTTGCACTGAAAAATGAATGCACGATTGCAGTTGATTGCTGAGGGGCAGTGTTTAAGCAGAAAAATTATAATTTTCATGGGAAGATCAAGTTCTGACACTTTGATTAAACATTACTAGGACAAAAAAAAGTCAAAACAACAACAACAAAAAAAAGAAACACATACATGGATGAATCATTCACAATAAGTTCCATTACATGCATTTACAAAATAGATTTATAGAGTTTTCATGTAATATCGACTTCTAGATTCAGAAAAGTTGACAACCTCAAGAAGTCAAACTAATTATTGCACAAGTCTAAATATTAAATGTTAATTTTAAATAAATTAAATATTTGAAATATTATTATCTTTCTAATTTCTACGAGGCTGCAGTCTAATATTTAACATATTTCATATTCACAGAATATATGATTTGTCAAATTCAAAAATATACATGGGATTTCAGGCCTATGAAACCCAAAATGAGCTGAGCATAAAGGAAAAAGCAGATAGAGCATACTTTTGACACGTGAAGTAGTAGTGGTTGAGGTCGTGCTGCTGGTGGTTGTTGTGGTAGTGGTGGTAGCTGTTGTTGTGGTGGTTGCAATGGTTGATGTTGAGGTAGAATTCTCTTGCACCTGCCCATATGTAAAAAGGGATCCTACAAATCAAACACACCAAGCAAATATTCAAAAACAAAAGCACAACAAAGAAACTAATATTGTTGAGGACAGCTAAGTAGATTAGGACGAGGTGTTCAAAACTATTCAAATGTCACTGCTACTGCCTCTGTGAAATCTAGTATTGTGAACACCTTACCCAAATGTGAAAATGAGGATCCAACAAAGTCAAAAATGGCCAGACTCATGACCGCTACAGCAATGAGAAAACAGCGGAACAATAGCATCACACACTAGAGAGAAAAAGGCTTGAGTGGCGTCCAGTGCAAATGAGAAATAGCTACTTAAAGCCCACTTGCTTTAGACTCCGAGATCAATTAAAATGCCCTGGAACATCAGTTCAAAAACTGACTTCTGACCTTCAGACTATTTTAAGAGCTACTAGGGAATGACTGGGTTAAGATAAATTAAAGTGGATTTGTGATGCGGATCTCTCCGCATACACAGGTAACAGGTAAGACACTGCTGGAGGAATCGTTGTCATGGTGTGCCTAATTCACTCGTACATTTACAGAAAATGGCAAAACCACCACAAATCCCAAAATGTATCGCTCTGCTCTAAAACTTACCTAGCAACAGAGTTTTAAGGCATCATATTTGCGTAGAGTTGCATTGCAATGAGCTCAGTGGAAAATAAATCTAAGATGAGTTAAGAAAACGTTTATTACAAATAAACTTATTTTATTCAATACTGAAAGTTCTGATATGCTTATTAGAGTATTGTGCCATTAGCTTAGCAACACACTAATGCCAAACTACTGCAAACAATTAGTCGAGCAACCCCTGCAGAGAGCTCTCTGTATAGGGGTTAGAGATGCTGTCTATATAGTGTGTTCCAAATCATAAGGTTCCATGATGGTTAGGAAGCAGCTGCCTATGTAGGCATTAGACAGTGATGCAGAACAATCAGTTCTTGAAAAAAAAAATCTATTTTTGACACTGGCTGTCAATTTAACGTGTTTAATTCTATTAAACGATGTTACTATATAAATACACTTAATAAAGCCTCTCAATTGATTTTATGTTAAATGCTAATAATATTGATAAATGTTTTTTTTTAAGATTGACAGCCTGCAAAAAAAAAAAAAAAAAAAAAAAAAAAAAAAAAAAAAAAAAAAATTATATATATATATATATATTCTCTTTTTAAGTAAAGGCCACTCATCCACTGTAAGGACATTAAATAAAAATACTGAGACATTTCTCAAAATATTTACATGTATCTTCCATAGAAGAAAGTCAGTCACACAGTTTTGGACCAAGATGAGGGTGAGTAAATAATGACAGAATTTGCATTTTAGGGTGACCTAGCCCTTTAAGTTAAGCAAACCCTTTCTTATCATTGCAAGGATATTCCTTCCTAGGGTTTGCTTAACTTACCATCTGCCGTTCCTTAACCATCATTGTACCAAAATCACTGAGAAAATGGCACATTGATCACAGGAGACCTTGCCTATATCCTTAAAAAACAAAAACAGCTGCTTACAGTACAGATACAATCACTCAGTCATTAAAAGTAGCTACTTTATGGGGCATTAAGTCGAATCAAATTCATATGAAAGATTATCACAACACGTTTCAAACCAGCTTTACAGAAAGTCGTACTGTTATGACAATGCTTTACCACAGAGCATCCAGCATCAGGCAGGTTTAAAATCAGTCATGATTTAATGCATATTAACTTTTGCTTAATATTAAAAGCACAGAAAGCAACAAAATACATGATGTCCTGCTGATTTTAAAATTGCTTCATTAAACTTTACTGACTTTCTCTCATTGAAACTGTTTGCTGAGTTAAGAACTTGCCTTCATTGTAGAAACAAAGCCATAAAAGATGGATATTCTGGATGAAGCTCTATATTTAAACTAAGCTCTGTTAACCTCGTTAATGACAGGAGCAAGACTGCTGAGCCAAAGAAGCTGCTGGACAAAAAAGGAAAGCAAACCACTGCTTCTTCAGTGACTTGGATAAACACTGACAGCACATTATTCATGCTATAAACCTAAAAAGCTGTACAACAAAGCAGAATAATTATATGTTGGACATTACTAATAAGTCAGTCATTACTGGTGATGAGAGTGAAACGGTGGGTGTCGGGAAAGACTCCCTTGACATGATACTTGCCCTAATATTATTGTTTTTTATATTGACGATAAGAGTACTGTCAAACTATGATGCTAAAACTTTCTCTCGCTTATATTGTATTAAAAATGTGGCGACATATCGTTGTTTTCTTGTAAAGGGCGATATTTAAAACGGTTAACTAATATTTTGCTTTCGTGCCTCAATAATTGATGTATATTAGGCTAATATTTACTCAATAAAAATAACGGTAGTAACCGTTAAATCGAATAAACAAAACATCCAATATTTTTACTCACCGGTGAGAAGGAATATTGTATCCCAAAAAGCACGATACATCATTATAAGGCGTTTCTGTGACTTGATGGTGAAGGATTCACAGCGTCGTCTCTTATATTAAAACGTTTACCTTGGGCACCTTTAAGGAAATCTGAATTGCAGAGTAAAACTGTGTGCGTCTGTCTTCATAGTTTCGTGTATCCTAAGTTACTCGACAAAAGACGCCACGCGTCGATTCAGGTATTTTGAACTTGACGTCTAACTTGAGCCACGCCGTATTACCTTTACCACTGACGTCATATAAAGCCCTAACTTTTTTCTAATTCACTATCATGATAAAGATAAGAGGTAAAACATTGTTAACTACAAAACCACGCCACTAATAATCACTCATAGCTCAGAGCCCTCTCCACTCCTTTGACATCCTTCTGTTGTGCGTGCGCGCGCTCGTGTGAGCTAAAGAGAGGCGTGCATTGCTGGAGGGGAGTGTTGTAACATGTTTTGTTTAAACCCCGTTACTATTTATTTATTTTTTTAATATAAGTGATGTCATAAATATTTTTAAAAGTACGCATATTTTTTTTTTTTACATTGCTTCGATATTCAGAACTAACCTACAGAGTGAGTAAAATTTATTGTTAAACGTGTACTAAAAATGTGTGAGATACAGTTTTTTTTTCTTCTTTTTTTTATTATTGGTTAGTAATTTCTTTAGACGCGGTAGGGTCCTGGTTACACTGACCTGACTATATCTGATCTCTATTTCAATTGTCGTGTTTACCTTTACTGTACATGTTATATGAGGCGTGCACTCCCACAGGTAGGCATATTACCTTTCCTGGTTAAAATGGTTCCTCGAGATTGGATTGATTTGTTTGATCGTTCTTTGTGGTCTGCTGTTAACAACACATATGTGTAAGAACCCAAATGTCCAGGTCTTAGGTCAGTTAAGCATTTCCTTGTGTTACCTAAACTCATCTCTTTAAGCATTTTCTTAGCTGATCCAAAGTGTTAAATGCTAATTTATTTCATAGGTCAACCATAAACCAAGCTTTTACCTATTCCTTAAACTCTTTATTTATTTAGAATTTATTTATTTGCAATTCAACATCATAGCGCAAATTTCAAGAGTGCAAAAATATGATAATGTTATGCTGCCCCCTAATGGAATGAATGGATAGGCCTAATATTATAACTCCTGTTCTACACTGCGATACCATAAATATAAGTGCATGTGATGATTGAATGTAAAACAAGCTGAAAATAATTTGTATTAAAAAAAATATTACATATTCTGTTTTACAGTACCTACAGTTATATTTATATTCCGATAAGTTGAAATAGTTTAAAATGATTTCAATTTCTTTTAAATGGACTTGGACTTGAAAGTGGATACAGTACCAACGTATTGTACGGAGCAGTATAGTTTAATTCAACAGATATTCTCAAGAGAATTCGAAAATCTTTTACAACATTGTTTTATCTCGTCAAGAGGGTGGTTGAACTATTCTGCGGATACTTATTGGCTGTAATACTTGTAGACGTGTGTCGTAGTCTCGAACTCTTTTCTGCGCAATTTCTCAGAGCATTACTGACTCATTTAATGGCGAGGACAAACTGACAACTATCTTCTATATTCTTGGATTTTATCCTCTGGATTATTTTCTCAAAGCAATATTAGTACATATAAAGAGGACAGCATGACCACGAAGATGAAGAAGGTAGAATGTTTATGTCCTATTGCTGCTGTTATTTTTCATTAGTCTGATTTTTGTTTTTAAATTAAATAAATAGCTGTAAGTTTCACTGTAAAGTCATGTAAATGCAACTAACAATGACATTTGAGTAAAATATTATATAAAAAAAAATACATTTAAAATTAATTTGTTGACCGCATCAAGGGACTTAAAGTCCCATACATAACATCATATACTGACACTAAGAAATTAATTGTTTAATAGTAATTTAATAATTTAATTGGAGTTATTTTGTTGTGAAGATTATTTGTTTGTTTTGAAGCCTAGAAGTGCATTAAATGCCTGTAAACATTATAGTTGATTTGTCTAAACAGGGTAATACATACACTATGGTATTAATGGTGACCTCTACAGCTATTGGAGGAAATCTACAATATGGATACAACCTGGCCATAATGAATGGACCGACTGTTGTAAGTGTTCCATTGGCTTTGTGTTTGTGAAAAAGTAAAAATTTTTACATTTATGTCATATTAGTAGTCTCTTTGTCTGTTAAGGCCAATTACCAGTTTTCTGTTCTGTGCTCCTTCCTGCAGTTCATTCAGAACTTTGTCAATGAGACATATATGGAGCGATGGGGAATACAGTTGGGGGTTTATGAGGTCACACTGATATGGACCTTTATGGTTTCCATTTTCTCACTGGGCAGCTTTATTGGGGCCCTGATAGCAGGGCAAATGTCTGTAGGTTTTGGGAGGTACAGTTAATTAAAATTTTTAATGAACCCTTTGTATTTTTAGACTGAGATTGCTAGTTTCTTCCTGGTATTATTATAAACCATTTTCACTGTTTATATTCAGGCATCAGTATGAATGTACCCATGTATTTTGGTGAGAGTGCACCAAAGCACTTACGAGGGGCTGTGTCCCTCTCCTCAACTGTCTTCACTTCTTTTGGACTGGTGTTGGGACAGGTAGTCTGTCTGAGGTATGTGAAATATTTAATGCAGTCCTTGTGAAGCCGTTCAGAAGAGCGATTATAATTTCCCCATGTGATGTGAAGTAAATGTTTTATTTAATGAGTACTTTATAAGGTGCATTTAAAATGCGTTATTTTGCACAGAATTTCATAGCACGCCAATGTTATCTTTTTTTGCCCAAATTAAATAGACAAGTATGACTGAAATGACTGATTTTAAAAATTATTTTTTCAGAGTTGTTAGGTAGTGAGCCGTATTGGCAGTACTTATTTGCTAGTAATGCTATCCCAGGCCTCATCCAATTCCTCACCTTTCCCTGGTTTCCAGAAAATCCCCGCTACCTCCTCATTGACTGGAGACAAAGAGGCCTGCCTAATGGGTATGAGAACCTGAGTTTTACACATATTCTTTGCAATACAGAGTACGATAGCCTCACTGAACCTTACACTCTTAAAAAGTTTAAGCATCTATGGTTCCATGAAGAACCTTTTAACATCCATTGAATGCACAAAAGGTTTTTTATAGTGGAAAAGCTTCTTTAGATTAATAAAAAGAAAGGGGGAAATAATTATTTTAAGAGCTACTCACTGAAAGGTTCTTTGGGGAACCTTTATTTTTAAGAGTTTATAGATAAAACAACATTATATGTACTTTAACAACATCCACTTTTAATGGGTTAATTCAGGTTCTTTCCCAGAATGTCAAAGCTGCTTTTAGACACACAATGAAAGTAAACCATTCACTTCTTTTGCACAGGAAAAAAAGGGTTCAATATGTTAGATTACTCATATTGTGTTTCACAAAAGAAAGTAAATCATATATACTTTTAATGACATGAAGTAAATAATCATAAAATTAATATTTTTCTCTTTAATTATCTCATCGTCATCTCTGATATTTTGGAAATCTGCATGTAATTCTCAAACATGATTATATACATTAATCATGTTTTTTCCACAGCACTGCAGCGTCTGCAAGGCTGTGAGGTGCAGAGAGAAGAGCTGGATGAGATTCTGCAGGAACAGAATGAAACTAAGGGAGAGCGTGCCAAACAGCCGTGGGAGCTCTTCACAGACTGCAGCGTTTGCTGGCAGCTCATCACTGTGGCAGTCCTGAGCAGTGCCATGCAATTGTGCGGTAATGACTCAGTGAGACCCTGCCTCTGTCCAGTCCTGTCATTATATCCTGGATCTTAGGTGGAAATTCAAGTGTAACTGGATTACCGGTGCATAGCTTCATAAACTGAATGTTAACCAAAGAAAGCACACCCAGTAGTTCACGAGAATAAGTGTTGCATGCTGATGTTAATATCTGAAAGAGTCTTCATGCTTCTAGGGGATAAAAATGCATGCAAACAGACAAACAAATAGATTAGTTAATGACTTCATATTAGATAAAATATAAAACTCATGATTTATATATTATATGTGTGTGTGTATCAGGATGTTTTGATGTATATAAAGTAAAAAAAAAAGAAAAAAAATGTACATAAAGTTTCCACAAAAATATTAAGCAGCACAACTGTTTTCAACACTGATAATAAGAAATGTTTCTTGCACCAAATCATAAGAGACTTTAAAATTACATTAAAAGATCTTACTGACTACAAACATGAACGGTAACATACAGAATTTTTATCTTTAAAAATGGTGCATATTTAACCAGAAAAGACTCTCTGAGATTAAAAATCTCTTTCATATTAATATTATATAAACACTTCTAATATTGTGATAAAAGAAACAATTATTTAGTAAATGCCCTTCGGTTATTCAACATTTGTGGTTAATTGTTAGCTGTTAAAAACCACATTTGAAAAATACATTTGAATCTTTTTCTGTAAATTAAATGAGGAAACTAAAACAGCAAATGACTTACTGACTTGCCTTGCATAATGCTTTAATAAATCTCTTCTGTACTTAACACTTTTTAACTCAAAATGTTTCAGATGGATTTCAAGTGCTGGTGTGTGTTTTGCACACTCAGAAATCCAAAAGATTCTATGCATCATATGTATTCCAAGAAGCGGGTATATCTGGAGGACAGATTCAATATGTGACCATTGGCACTGGGGTGTGTGAATTCACCACTTGCATTCTGTGTGTGAGTCTTCCATACATCTGTTATCAATTATGTAACAGTCCCAGAACAAACATGGGCAAACATTTGACCCACTTTCCCACTTGCATAGTGTGAGTGAATGCTAGGCTGATTTAGGCTTAATACAGAATATTTTTCGAATGACATGGTTACACATGAATTTGAAATCTGTGTGTGTTCAGAACCTGTTGATAGAAAGGTTGGGTAGGAGGCTGATGTTGACAGGCATCTATGTTCTCATGGCAGGATGGGCTGTAGTCTTCACTGTGGCTCTTTCACTTGAGGTGTGTTTTATTCAGTGTTGTATTACCTCTTTTTCCCTTTACCAACACACACATAGTCACATGGAAGGTTATGTACAAGCTAATGTCTAACCTAATGTCTAACCTCAAAGTGGACACATAATGTCCAACTTTAACCTCATTGTCAGCTGAATGGACATCATCTTTGGTTAACTATGACTTATGGTTTTACCTTTAACCCAATAAAATACGGTTACTTGGATGCCTTACCTGAGCATGACCTGCATCTTCACCTACATTCTCAGCTTTGGCATGGGACTAGGTAAATTACAACACCGAAATGTTATTTCATACTGCGGTTTGACATTTATCAAAACTGTTAATTTATTCTTATACGGTAGCTGGGGTGACTGGGATCCTCCCAACAGAGATTTTTAACCAGACAACCCGTCCTGCCGTCTACATGGCCGCTGGCTCTCTAATATGGCTGAACCTCTTCATTATTGAAATGATCTTCTCTTTCCTTGTGGTGAGAACTTGGGGAAAAAAGTCTTATTTTCTAACGTAAAGATAAATGTGAAGTAAATTTTTGGTTTAAATGATTTTTAGATATTTTAACTGGAAATTTGACAAAATACCCATTAAGAATAGGATTTCTTTCTCTTCTGAATGTCCTCGGTATGTGTTTTTTGCAGAGCGGTTTAGGACAGTATTGCTTTCTGCCATTTGGGGCTGTGTGCCTCCTAACTGCTTCGTATATTCAGAAGGTTCTACCTGAAACCAAGGGAAAGACCCTATCAATGATCACTAAAGAGTTTTACAGACTCAGCTACTGTGGACAGGTGAAGATGGATCCAGAAGGAAAGCAAGCTCAGTACCAACTAGGGGAAATCTTTCACTCCACTGCCTTATAGAGTGTTAAATTAATATGTTTTAGAATAATGTCTTTAAAATGATGTCTTAATTGTTCTTCACCATAAAGAAAGATTACATCGTGTCATGTTTCTTTGTACTTGCTGCTTAAATTTTATATTCTGCATCACTAGATCGACTTGCTTTGCTTACTTGTTTCATCCATTAATCATGCAATACCATCTCACATTAATAAAAAAAAATTGCTAACCATAGACCTAACTGCTTAGAAATGAATGAAAGGAAGTGCTCTGTAGCTCCCTTTACCATGATTCCCATCAGTATAAGAAAAACAAAATCTTTTTTGTAGTTTTGTTAGTACAATTGAAACAGGAGATGGTTTAAGATAACACTTGTGTAAGTTGACTTTGGCAGGGTCACTGAGGGTGTGCAGTTATAACAAATCTGCTGAATGTTTCTCCTTAAGTTCAGTGTGACTCCGCAACACTCTTACAGTGGTGAACCCCTGAAGCTTTTCTAACAACAGAGAGCTTTAGTTCATAGTGAACACGTGATTCTGGCTGGTGTTTAGAACAGATTAACAAGACTATTTTGCTAAATCTGTTGCTTATTTCTGCAAGATTATCTGCACAAATGGGCAACCATACCTAAAGTTCTGGCAACTTCGAAGGTACATACAGTTTTGGGTCACCAGTTACCAAGCTGACTCATTTAATGTAGTTTTGTACTGGACCGGGCTGTTAAAAAGCTACAGACCTTATTGTGTTATCCTTATCACAGTTAACATGCTAACAGTTTTACATGCCTTTTTTTACATGAGACATTTTCATCTAGTTTGTGCTTAGGTATTTGCTCATGATGGGACATACATCAAAATATAAAATTACTGCTTTATACCAATGGATCTATACTAGCAGATTATGCTATTGATAGTGAATTCATATACAGTATATTCATCATAGTAATTATCATAAATAATTAAAACACTTCTCCAGAACTGCAAATTTAAAGTTAAACATGCTCTTCAACAGAAGTACATACATTTAAAGTATTAAAATTCTTCAACTGAAGTGCAAACGTAAATAATTGAAACACTTCAACAGAAGTGCAATGTACAATATGTGGTACACAATAAGAGTTTCATCTACAGTATGATGTGTTTGCTTTTGTGTGCACGTTTGAATCACTTCCATATTTTCCATGCTTTTAAATGGGGCTTCAGGTTGTTTGATGATCAGCATGGTTTCTTTTTTAAAACATAACCAGTAGCCTAGACTGCTTTCTTTTTGATTTTAGAAAGCCATTAGCCTTTGCATATTCAAAAGTTTTAGTTTAATTTGACAGCCTATTTTATCTGTCATGTTAAGGTAAATTGACAGTCAAAAATTATTACTATTTTTTTTAAATAAAACAAAGGAACTTGAACATTATTGCATAAAATTGCATCATGAACAGATGTAACACAAATGTATATTGAGGACTAAAATACTACTATCTAGGGGTAGGAATAAATAATCATATAAAAAAAAATTCCATTCCATAAGCACTGGTTACACTGGGTCTATCCAAAGTTAATAAAATGTGAATATGGTGTGTGGATAGTTTATTTCAGAGACATATGAGGCTGGAATTGTTCATTGAAAAACATATGCATAAATAGATGTGGTTCATTAATGAAGCAGAAATCGCCACAGTCATTGTTGCCTTAAACCTTGAATCTGTGCTTTATAAATGCATTATTTCAAAAGTTACTCAGAAGAATAGATTACCTCTTTTGAAATTGCTGTCAATGAAACAAGCTTTTGTTATTGGGCCTTTACTTGAGTTTCTTTATAATTCATACTTTTAATCAGACAAGGAGCAGGAAACAGATTGGCTTTGGAATACTCATCATGGCAGCTCTCATGCAAAGATTCATGCATGCATGTGAAGGTAATTTTGGTTTTCTGCTATATTTTGGCCTTCTTACCAAATCATCCTCACTTAATAATCTTCTACATATATAATGTATATGTTGGACCAGTTTCACCAGTCAAGTATGAAATAATGAAAACCTACACTATTGTTTTCACGGAAGATTACCAGTCACATTTTTTACCGCAATAAAATGTACAATTATGTGTTCTAAAGTGCTCATCACAAGAAAGAAAATTCTCAAATACAATTTTATTTTATACCCATCTCTGTGCAAAATAGACAGAGACAAAAAACAGTGTACAAAAACAAACATCAATAGAAAAGTATGCTTCTATCCAAATGTCCAAAATTGATCAATGTTGCGACAAATTGCAGAGAAACAACATTTTGTCCGAAAAAAAAAGGTAGAATACCAAACAGACAAAAATTCTATGTGCATGTCTTTATACAAAAGTGTCAATCAAACTCTGTTTGTATATGGTTTGTATAAGATAGGTCCTTTAACTGACAGATTTTTCCTACCCATTGCGGTTCACAATCAGTACTGGGAAGGCACTTTGCAACATACAAATATACAAATACATAAGCAAGAAAACAAACAAACAAATGTCTCCAGTGATGTAATAAGCCAGAACACCATACAAGACAAATAACAACAACAAAAATAACAGACCAATTCCCTACAACTTAAAATGTATAAATAAATAAGGGCTGCAAATATGGACTTACTGGGCAGACAATGATTGTTACTATTAGAGTATCAAATTGCAATCAATTAACAGATGTTATATTATATTATATTAGCAATGATTAGTCAAATAAGTAAGCTGAAGCAAAAAACCTGCAGGTTTTCCACTGCCCAGATCAGTCCGCTTCAGATTTTACGGCTGCACATGAAAACATTAAGTCCAACAAGTACATATGGTAATAAAATAAAGATTTTTTTGTGTACATTGTCATCTATAGCTTCCATCATAAGTGATCGCTTGCAATACCTCTGCAACACTGTACAAACTGCCATTCCAAATACATTTACTGTACACTATACTAATAACCTGCAGGGTAAAATAAAAAGAAAAGAAACCAACATTAACACTGCATTTAGAATAAGTCTAACACTAGACACACACTCAAATACTTGCATAATAATACAGAAACAACAAAATTATGGATTTGTCAGTATCAACTTAAAATAATTCTTTTAAAATTTACTCTTTCAAGAAAGAAAAAAAAATCCATTCATTTAATAAATCTATATACAAGAACCCCGTTTACATAAACTAATATAATTGGCCATACATATATACATATTTGTTTTATATATATATATGAATACGTCATGTATAGTGACAAGACTTTAAGTTAAGGAATGTACTGAACCACTTAGAAAAACTCTGATATATTAAAAAAAGATTACAAAGCCCTCTGTTTATATTACATTCTAGAGATAAAGGACATTGGAGAGACTGCAGCATACATACGTGTACTCATACATAAATGTCATCATTCCATGCTGTCCTCCTGTCGGCTTCATATTTCAAGACAATAGCACGTCGAAACAAAACTCAATATATACCATTTCATAAAGGAGGCTTGGACACCAGTATTAATAAGTTAATAAAATATATTCTTTGCTTCTTGCTATATCTTACAGTGAAACCTGAAATTGGTCCCTGTTGGACATTTGTCTCAAAACTACCAATGATAAACAAAGAAACACCACAAAAAAATTACAGAGATAACGGCCATTATTTAGCCTGAAGTTTTCAAGGATTTAAATTCATTTAAATATTTGTCAACGTAATTCCTTCAGCAAAAGACTAAAACATTTAAATGTTATGACTTGATGCTGTAGGTTAAAGGTCATTGGTACTACAATAGTTGCGCAAATGACAATGTTTTCTGATTGTGAAAACTTTTTTGTTTAGATTTTGTTAAAATTGTAACACTTGCTGTTGTTATGCTTCTTGGTGAGGTAAGTCTGGGCACAGATACACTAGACGTACATTCTAAAAAAGTTTGGGGCATCAATTTGTCTTTTAAAGCAAACATCATCCTCAATCCACCATCTGGAAGCTGAGAGACACACATGATACACATACATGTCAAAAGTAAAATGATTTTGTTTAGTTTTTTCAGGATAGACCAATGAAATTGAGGATTTGTCCAAAGTGGAATAAACAGATTAGCTGCTTCACACCAAGATGGCAAGGTCAAAAAATTAACAAACATTACAATAATAAAAATGCAACAAAAAAAAGAATGTAGTCTATATATGGCGTCAAGGAGTATGAGACAACAGACTAAACTTGCAGTTATCAAACGTTTGGTTATCCAAAAAGGTTATAAGAAATGTCTGTGTCTGAAATGTCTGAAGGGGTCATTTCTCCCCTAAACCGATTCCACTGCTGCCCATCTCAGAGTCCACTAGTGAGGAGGCAAAGGCTGACTGGACAATCTGAAAACCAAAGGATTCAAGAAGTGACATATTCTGTTGCGGGGAAAAGGGTGAGCCGAGATCACCGAGACCAGACACGGCTGCAGCACGTTTCTTATGAACCCGGTGATGGTGCTTGTTGAGGTAAGACTTTGTGCGGAAAGTCTGGCCGCAGTCGCCGCAGGCAAACTTCTTTTCTTGGTCTACTTTTTGGATGTTTTTGGATCCCCCCGGCGAGGTCACTGCATCCTCAGGTTGGCCATTGAAGATGAAAGATGTCACCTCCATTTCTTCACCCTCAACTTTCTGTTCAGCTTTAAGGTCCGTTCCATTGGAAAGGTCACCGAAAACTGCATCCGATCCATCAGAATCCTGATGGGGGCATTTCCCAGCATTCTCCTGCCCGTCTGAGGTAAACACAGAGTGGGGAAGGGGATATCAGGGAAGGAGGGGGACAGAGAGATATATAGGAAGAGAGAAGGAGCCTCACATTTAGCAACATATCTAAAAATAAAAGTATTTCCTTTACTTGAACCCTCATGACCACAACAACTACTTGATATAAAACTGTTTCAATATAAAAACAGCTATCACATTACATTGTGGGTTGTCTAATTTTTTGTTCTGTTATAATTTGGTTAAAAAAGAGAAACTGCATCTTTAATTAAGTGAAACTGCATCCTACTGTGTACAGCACCTGAAGGAAAAATAATTCTGATTCAGATTATTCAGTCTGCTGAGTACCTCTAGGCTCTAGAGCAGTGGCACTTAACTTTAGTTTGGAAGCAAAAATGACAAATTACTTTTGTTTTCCAAGATTTCAACATTTCTGCCATTATTTACTCACCCTCAAGTTGTTCCAAACCTGTATGAATTTCTTCCTGCCATGGAACACCATAGAAAATATTTTGAAGAACTCTGGGAACCCAACAACATTGGAGCCCATTGATTTATACCGTATGGATAAGAAAACATCTCAAAATTTCTTTTTTAAAGTTTCAAAATAGAAATAAAGTCGAACAGTTTTGGAACAACAGGGAGGTGAGTTTTTAAGTAAACTATCCCTTTAAAAATTTTTGAGAATTCTTCGCCACAAAGTAGACACTTTCCCCATATCAATCAACAACCATGAAAAATTGAGTCCCAATTCTTTAATATTCTTTAGTGCTTTTTTCCACATGTATATTATTGAAATTTAGCCTGAACTAGCTAAGTAGGTCTCCTAGCTGCCAACAACAAAGCGACACTTCAGAGCATGAGACCAAAGATTATTTCTGATTGGCTTAAAATTTATTCTTACCTTATAAGGGAAAAATGAGAACTTGTGCTACAACACTGTCATTAAAGAGTCACGCATTGAATCTCTATGAGCAACATGTTGAGTACCAAGGGTCCAGAGTTCCAGGCTCTTTAACTCTATTCCACTATTTTGTACTCAGAAAAATTATAATTTAAACTCCAGTTGGCTACAGGGCATTTTATGGCCCCTGGAAACTATTATTAAATACAGTCCAGTTCTTCCAAAGTATGAACTACAAAAAACAAAAGAGGTCAGAAGTGGGTACTGTTAAAGCAAACAGATGAAAATCAAGCAGCACTGAGAACCACCAGACAAAAGCATGAGCAAAATACTGACGAGCCAATTATTATGTAAGAACTTAAATCAGACCAATATTTTTCTCAAGTCAACTGTGCTTAGCAGATATATGCACTAGACTAGACTTATCAGTTACAGCATCCAGACATCCTCAGTTCTTTGGCTCACCACATTGCCACTCTCCAAACAGCCCGTACTGACCTGTAAGAGGTCCATGAAGTGGAAACCCTGGTGCTCCAGAAGAGCAGCACTCCCAGAAATAGGGAGTTGGACCTGGCTTGCCCAGAAGCAGCTCAGGCTGCAGGCCCAGGGCCGGAGGGACGGGCTGGGGTAGAACTGGCCCAGTTAGCCCCCGAAAAGACCCCTCTGTCTCAGGGAAGGTAACCAGGAGCCGGCGACTGGTGCAAAGGTCTACACCGCCAGTAACCGCCCCAAGAGGTAAGAGATATGGATAGAGGAACAGACAGAGAGGCCAAGGGGGAGAGTTCGCAGTCAATACAGTCAGATGACCACTAGCTTCACATCAGTTCAGAAACCATCAGAAATTATGAACATTGTTTGTTCAAAGCTAAAATGACAAAAATAACTTTTAAATGAATGAATCTTTTTCTTTCATTACATGCCAAGCCAGCAGCTCGATGATACTGTTGGAGTGATACTGTAATGACAATTCTGTACTGATGTAAAGTTAATGCTGCCTTTCTGATGTATTTCCGCATTACATTTTGCCTATTAATCCACTTGAAACACGAAAAACATTTAATTTGAATAATTCTTGGCATCTCCATTACTAAGAAATCATGGAAGGATTCTAGAACACTTAGTCCTTTAGAAAAAAGAAAATGCTGTCTCCATATTGTTTCCCATCATGTTCAATAAAGACATTCCCAATCACAAGCTGCTGGATTTTATGGCAATAATTGTTTGAAAAAGGTCCATTAAATCCACAGAAACAATGCACAGCGTGTACATGTGCACTTATGTGGACATGCATGAATGAAGGATCAAAAATGCTTTCATTATGCCAGCACTTGATGGAGATGATAGTAAGCCACACAGAATGGGACACATGGCCATGCTAAATTGGTCAGCAGCAATGTAAGTGACTAGCAGACAAAGCTGATTGATAGGGCTACAACTATTATTTAACTCATGTCTTAAATCAACTGTATCTCTAAATTCATCTTATTTAAATCAAGACCACTGAAGAAACTTGAAGTAATAGTTCACCCAAAAATGAAAATTTCCAAGATGTAGATGAGTTCGTTCATTGGAACAGATCTGGAGAAACTTGCTCACCAATGGATCCTCTGCAGTGAATGGGTGCCATCAGAATTAGAGCCCAAACTCTAATAAAAACATCACAATAATTCACAGGTAATCCAGACTAAGCATTATTACAGATTATAGACTTATATTTTGGCCAGAAGTGATGGTTTAAAGTTAAAATGGATTTGGCTTTTTTACTTCACTAGATGTTAACTGATGATTAAACTCATTCTCATTCTGATTGCACCCACTCACTGAAGATAAATCATCAGCAAACAATAAAATAAAAAAAAAAATAAACAAAAAAATAAATAAATAAATAAATAAATAATCTACATCTTGGCCTAAGGGTGAATACATTTTCAGCAAATTTTCATTTCTGGATGAACAATTCCTTTAAAAGTGAATCTTTTTAGTCTCCTTTTAGTATTTTTCCTGCCAGTCAAATAATGTCTTTAAAAAGAAGCTTGAATATTTTGAATAACGTTCTTAGAATTTACATCTGGCAGCTGTCTGTTATAATCAAAAACCCTAAAGTTTACAAAATTACAACTCTACATATGCAATACTTCATCAGTCATACAAAGGTATCATTACAATTACCCATTTTGGTATTCGTTTTGCACAACTCTACTAGCTGAGCGAAAGAAACTCATCCCTTAACATTCCTCTTAAAAAAGTGAAACACAACCCATACTTTCAGCAACAAACATCCTTTCTCATCCACTGAGAGAAAAGTCCTGAAAGATGGTGTGATATAGAGCAGAACAGCCAAATTCCCTGCACGTTATTCTGCAATAAATGAAAGATGAGCAGCGCTACAATCTGTGTTTGCGGGTGAGTTTTTATGCAAGCAGATGCATCATCTGATTAGCAGCAGTGAAAAAGACAGCAAGTGAGCGAGCAACAATTTGACGCTGTGGGGAGAGGCTTGCTTGCCTTCCACTCCGCACTGGCGTCCTGAGTGGTAGGGGGCGCCGTTGTGCGTCTGTGGTCTGTTGATGCGAGGTTCAGGGAACTGAAGTGCTGCAGAGGAAGGGAGCATGGACGAGCTGTGGTGCGTTTTTATGTGCACCTTTAAGTAGGATGCAGTAGAAAAACCTGAGACCATCGGAAGAACAAGTAGGAAAAACAAATAAAAACAATAAAACAAAAAGCAGAACAATACTCAGTCTTATTACTCATAAGATTATTCTATGGCTTTGAAAAATATAAAGTACATGCCACAAACCTTTTCAGTACTACTGTTTAAAACTCAAGACTTTTCCCCTTAAGACAGTTTACTGCATTGAGCCTAAACGAACTTATTAAGGATGGTGTCATTGGCAATAAAAGCATGGATCATTAGCTGGGAATTTCGTACAAATTCACAGCACATGTTCTGCTGTCTATATTAGCTTTTGAAACATTAGTTAATTTAAATGCAAGTTTGACCAGTACCTTTGTTGCATATTCCACAGTAGTTATGAGGTCCTTCACTGTGTTTTTTCAAGTGGTCGGTCATGTAGGCAGCCCGGAGGAATTTCCCACACACTTGACATGGTATCTTATCTTCATGGCATGCCAGGTGTGACCTCAGGCGATCTCGTGTTGCGAAAGATGCGTTGCAAATCTGAGACATTTCAAGATATGGTTTAGAAGCATTTTCCGAGAGATCATTTTTGAGAGTGTTATCACAAACAGAAGGTTGATTTAATGGAGGAGCTCACTCAAATATTAAATTCCAATCTTCTACATATAATGAATGTGAATGAGGACCTGGGCTCTTAAAATAACATCCGAAACAATAAAAAGGCATCATTAAAGGATCATCCCATCCTAAAAACGGTCAATATGACTTGCGTGCTACATATTACAAATATTTTGGAGCAAAATTATATTATAGCTTTGAGTGAAGAACCAACAAAAATTTTATGTCACCATGAATTTAAAATTCCAACTTTTTCAACGGAATATTGCAGTGTTTATTATAAATGATCTCTGCACATCACTTTTTTAAATTCATGTACCCATTCATGATTCATGAGGTATTTTTAATCAAAACCATTAATACAGTCAATGTTCAGAAGACAAAATCAAGTCCCATCCTCCATTTTTTCTTGTTCAAAGTTTTTCTATACGTCACAGTAGGATAGAAAATATAATAGCAAGTTTCATGCCAACTTTAAGTCATTATTTACTCATAATCATCCCCTGCAGCAAACTGCTAATCACTGTGACCACCAGTGTTTTTACATGCACTTTAAAAGTTGTATTTTAGTCTGACTAAAATCATGACAGTCAGGTTTTTGCAAAGTTAAACTAACAGATAATTCAACTGTACTTCAGCTTTGTCCAGCATGTATACATGTCAATCAGACTACAGTTGGCCTGACTGTTGTGTGCATGCTCCAAAAAAGCAGATATGACACACAACAGTTATTTCACCCCGTAAACCCACTGTAGCTTGTTAATAACTACAAGTTAAACGAACCTGATCAATCTGGTTTGTGAATGAGTCATTTGCTGCATCTTAATTCACCAACATATACTATCCCTTAAAAGTGTATACTATTATGTTAAGAAAAAGTACATACTTTTGAGTGTGTAGCAGAAGAGTAGACAAGTTTTGGGAAATACTACCATCAGGTCATTACTGCGTCTTTAACGGACCACTCTGTCACACATAGTTACTTGCATCCTCTCACTGTAAAATGGACTGTCAATCTTAAAACATTCTCATATGTACACACTCCACATTTCAGTTCATTTAATTTATGTACCAGGGTACCTTTGGAATACTAATTTCAACATACTACGATTTGGAACACACTAATTCTAAAATTGAATATTATTTAGGATGGATAGCATAAGAATTAGGACGCAGCAAGTGAGAGTAAATTTGTGAACTGCAACAACTGATTCATTAAAAAGATTTAAAAAGCAATTAATTAAAATCACTGAAGAAGAAAAAATTTTCAATTCAGTTATATAAAAAAAGGTAGATTTGTCTCATTTGAATCCAAAAATTAAGACTGATTATCGCTGGGATACCTGCTAGTTAGTCAAACTAGTTCCCTATCAAGTTCCCTTCTTTTAGGGAACCAAGGTTACGTACGTAACCGGAGACGTTCTTAAGAAACAGTGTTAAGATATTGGCTATGTTTATGCAACTGGTCCCAAGTCTGTTTCTCACACAAAACGTCATATGGCTTCATAATTTGTATAGACCATGTTTATTGTACTTTATGGTGCTTTTTGTCATTTTGGATTATGACAGTCCTCAGTCACTTTCAAAATATGGACAAGAGTACCTGGAATATGATTCCAGAAATTCACTTTTTGAAAGAAAGTCATGCACATTTTAAACAACATAAGTACATGAAGTTTAATATTTTTCACCTGACACTTGTGAGGTCTCTCTGTGGTGTGAACCTGTTTAATATGTCCGTTCAGATGGTCTGGCCTACAAAAACATCACACAAACAATTTATGATGACACAAACACAGAAACGAATGCTCTAATTGTAATAAATGCATTTATAAATGACTGCACTCACCTGGAGAAACCTTTCCCGCAGCTTTGACAGACATACGGTTTACCAACCGAGCCGTCGTGAGACCGCACATGGTAAGACATCCTATCCTTGCGTTTGAAGCGCAGCCCGCACACCGGACACGCGTACGGTTTCTCGCCCGAATGTGACAGTTTGTGCCGGTTGAGGTGGTAGACGTCTCGGAAGACCTTCCTGCACAGATCACAGGAGACGTGTCGTCTCGTTCTCTCGCGTTTACGGTTGTCCGCGGGCAGACCGTTTTCCTGAAACCTCGACTGGGGATGAGAGATCATCGTCGGGCCGTCCACAGCGACCAGCTCCACTCCCGTGCTCACCCCGCCGGTGAACGTCCCGTGCTGCGTCTCGTGGTTTTTCAACTGGACGTCGTCTGGAAACATCTTACCACAAACCCCGCACGAGAAAATGCCCTCGTTTTCGTTTTGAGCAGTGCTGTTATTGTAAGTGATCGGCTCTGTTGTGGGCTCTTTTTTGGGTCTCCCTCTACCTCGCTTGGAGCCGTCGGTGTTGGGAAACTCCAACGGGGAAACCGCTAAGCGATCGGCTGCTGGTGCTCCGGTAGCGGCCGGCTGCGAGCTGTTACTCGGCTGCGTCGGATCGCCACTGTTGCTGTCATTGTTGTCGGTAAACACAGCGCCGTTGGACATGCTCCCGTTTGACATGTCCACGGGCAGGGGGTATGACAGCTGCTCCGCGGCCCTGAACAGGCTGTGCTCGCCTCCTCGGGAAGGAGGCACGAGGATCTGCACGTTGGATTGTTTGATGACCTCCTGACAGATCTCGATGACAGACCGCATGAGCAGAAACTTCGCCGCGGTCATGAGCTCCGGGAAGCACTCCAGGCGCACCACGATCTTCGAGGTGTACGCGAAGTCCAGGATGTCTCGGAAAACTTTGGGGCTGATCGTGTGCATCTCCAGCTCCTTGCCCTGGCCGTCGTCTTCCGCCTGACAGCTGAACACCGACTCAAAATACTCGCTGCACGCCGCCAACACCGCCTTGTGCGCGGGGAAGCTCTCCTCTCCGACGCGCAAGATAACATCACAAAACCTGCCTCCATCTTTTCTCTGGCTGTTGAGGTTGTGTAGCATCTCGGCGCTGTGTTTGCTCACCTGGTACGTGTAGGAGGAATTCCACGGCTGTTCTGTCCTCTCCATGCCGCCTTTATTCAACAACCGAGACTAACGCATATGACGGAAGAGGTAGACAAAGGCAAACGAATGGAAAACACCCAATAAACAGAAGCACTCAGCAACGACCACCACTCCTCGCCTTTTTAGCATTTAACATGTTAGCAGGGGAAAAATGGCAGCCCCCCAGCTTCCTGTGAACTTTGACCTTTGCTTAAAGGGAGGGGGGTGTCGTTCGCGTTTAATATTTTCTTTTTTAACAATGTTTAATACATTACTTCAATCCAAAGATAAGGCGCGGATACTAGTCACACACCGAAATGTAAGTTTCGTGTCCGTCTTCCTGGTTCGCAGCGTTATGAATTCACATCCTTGTTTTCCAGTGAGCCCCCTCCCTCAAATGTACACCAGACACTGAATACATGACAGCAGGCTCTCTTTCGCTACACTGTAACATATTTAGGAAATATACGGTAAACGTGAACGAAATTAAAGTGAACAGTCAAAACTCTTGAAAGGACACTGTAGCCTAGACAGTCAGCTGCGCTCCTGAACTGCTAGTGTACTTTTCAATCACAAAGACACAAACAGTAGAAAAAGGTAGTTGTTGTAGACTGTACACTAGCTTGCAGCTGCTTGCAGTGTGTCTGGCTGCTGTATTGTTTGTAGTTGTGGTAATCAGATGTACAAATACCTTAGTGAAATATAATTTTTTTTTTTTAAATCAAATATAATTACATAATGCACATTTTTTTTATGTATATATATCCCCCCCCCCCCCTTTACTCATCCTGCTTTTATTATCGGTCTTGTCACTGTCATTCTGTGTCTGCTGTGGAAACTTCCATAACCAAAACAAATTCCTTGTATGTGTAAACATACCTGGCAATAAAGCTCTGATTCTGACGTATCACCCTGGTTTCACACCGCAATATTTAGTTACTGTTTTTGAGCTTGGCTTGAACATGCATGGATTACAGTGGAACAGACTCTGATTTATGTACCAAGGACACCTGATACGTGCAAAGCTATGAAATTCTATAACATGCCACAGCAGTTTTTGGCATTTTGGAAATACACTTGGCAAGAATAGACTAAGATGACTGTCTAGTTACACTGGAATATGAATGAACTGTGGCATAACAGCAAACAACACTGCAATATAGCTACATCCATTCAATGCAGAAGATTTATTCCTCAATCAACCATTTGGAAAGTCTGCTTTTTTAATTTAAGACCTTGAAATCAATGAGTCAGAAATACATTTTTATGTGAATAATTTTTTTATTTAATTTTTCTCATATTTATTAACTATGTGTGCTACTTAATTTATAGCACATTACTTAATCGTCAACCCCTGCCACCCTAAAACAAATGTGATTCAGAGCAGTGCTTCTCTTAAGGTGACTAAGAAGACTGGCTGGAGGAAGGATGGGAGGGTTCTTTTTAAAAAAAAAAAAAAAAAAAAAGAAAAGAAAAAAGGAAACAAAGGCACAACTAGCATTCACTTCTTGGGGTGGAAGAATGTCCCCTCTTGCAGAACCTGGCTTCAATATTCCAGCAAGTTTCAAGGGCATGTATCTCTGGATGCATTAAAATGCTACACATGAACATCTCCTTTCCCACAAATCAGCAATACTGCCCATTCCCACCCGGATCAACCCTAGATGGGAAACATGGAACATTGTGCAGACAGTGTGACTGGACAAAGAAAAAGCAACTTTCCAGTTTCTCATTAGCAGGATAACCTTCCCCACATGAAGACAGAAAAAGAAGAGGGGGAAAAAAAGTCAATTCTATGTACAAGGTGGAAAAGAAAAATCTATTCCCATAATCTGTACAAATTCAGGCCTATACATTATTTACTTTACTGCAAACGAAAATTCAAAACAAAAACTATGAGAAAATTTGTGACAAAAGCGGTAGGAAAAAAAACATGTCTTTCCCCTTTTTCCTCTTAACTTCAGGCCTTCTCAAAAAAAAAAAAAAAAAAAAATATAGACAGGGCCCTGACATCTGTACATAATGGTAGAAATCAAAGTTCATATCTCTCCAACTAGAGGGTAGTGGGGAAGGGAAGGGATGTCTTGCTTCGCTCCTGCTGACTGGTCAGAGGATGTCATCACTGGCGGAACTCAAGCTCGTCAACACTGATTACTTTAGTCGATGGCATGGAAGGGAGGGGCTGTTGCAGCACGTCAGATCCAAACCACTTGGCCAGACCTAGAGGAGGGCTGACCCCTCTTCGCTGGGAATGGTTTGTCCGATGGGGACCGTGGCTCTGTGACTGTGGGCCTCCTGATGGAACCATTGGCAGATCTGTGGAGAAAAATAATAAAAAAAAAAAGTTTACATTAAAATTACAATTTTAAACCATAAAAAAAGAAACAATCAGCATATTTATTTGCTTTCTTCTGTCTGATGTAAAGTATCAGTAATAAACACGTTTAAAAGCTTGAATCTAGTATGATCAGAAATGGATCAGAACTCCACACGCTTTGATAACTCAAGTAAATAAAGTCTAATATCAGCAATTCTTTAAATTGCATTTATCATCATTAGATTGCATTAAAATCAGATTATCAACCATTGGCCACTGAGACGGTACAGTAGCATTAAACAGGGACAGTAAAGAAAATGTTTCAAAAGATTTCCATTTCAAATAAATTTTCAACTTTCTATTCAAAGAATTCAGATTTTTTTTTTTTTTTCCACAAAAACATTAAGCAGCATAAGCATTTAAGATTGCTAAGAAAGGCTTTAAAATATTATTTCAATGCTATGAGTAATTTTATTTAACAATTTATATCACGATATGGTCATTTTTGTTATAATAAGAACATAGATGACTGATGACATAGATGATTAACAAACAAAAGGACAAATACAATAAAAAAAGACAGATGAAATAAACTGTTTTTAGGTACAGTAGGTCTATTTAACAGTAGGATTCAAGAATTCATACATTTATCCTTAAAGCTAGTAAAGTTATTCCAGATTAGTGAGTGATTTTCTATTTTTCTTGATTAACATTGTAGAGACAGACAGCAGCAGGAATACTAGTCTGCTGTCATTTTTAAGAGCTGCATGGACCCAATTTATTGATACACACGCGTTTTCTTTCTCAGCTGTTTGTTAATTTCAGTCATAGACCAAGATGGGCATTTAAACACGATTGTGTGTGTATTTGACCACTGAAGCACAGGAACTGCTGAAAGAGATCTGAATTCGCTCTTGTGAGAGAGGACTTCTATGCATGCATTTCAGGTATGTGATAGCGTGCAAGTTCTTTTTCGAGGTTTATTGTGCTTACCTCTTTTAACATCAAGCACATCACGCAATTTATTTTTTCATTTATGCATGTTTCTTATTCACTCTTAAATTGTCAGTAACTTTAAGCAGTGCTGTGCTGCACAGATATAAAAATTTTGGCATGGCCAGTGAGCAGGCATAGAGCTGAAGCAGCGCGCCGCACACACACGGTCCTGCACGTCGATGCAACTCAGGAAATACGGATCTTATTAAAACGCTGTCATTCTTAAAGTACCGGTACTAGTAAAATGAGGAATCATACCATTTTTAAAAGCTGGGTATAGCGATTAGTGGTCGACCGATATAGTCATTTTTGACAGCCGATACCTTGGAAAGCGGGGGGGGGGCCGATATCATTTTATATATATATATATTTTTATTTTTTATTTTTTATTAATATTAAAGAAATTTGAACTCATTTGAAAATGGATTAAAAAATAAATGTAAAAAACATACTTATACTTTAGATGACAAAGTATTTTTCACAAATAAATATTTAATACAAATATAATTAAAAAGGAAGTAAACACTGTAACCAACAGGGCACTGAGTATTCTGGGAAGTTTGTGTGCATTGGGAATCATTTTTCGAATAAAGACAGGGTAACACTCATTTTACATACAGCACACAGTGAAAATGACATGAATATGACATTCGGCAAATGCATAAAGTAGTGTTGTCACGGTATCAAAATTTCAGTATTCGGTACCGATACCAGTGAAAATCCACGGTTCTCTGTACCAAAGCAAAACAAAAATATGCTAATTAAAAAAAAAAAAAACACTTTTTAATCACTAAAAATAAAACCAATGCAATTCTTTATACTTATTTACAATTGTGTTTAACGTTTTTCTACAAGTAATATTATTATGAAAAACAGTAAACAAGTTTCACCCAAATTTAATGTGTCTTTTAATTAATGAAATTTAAACTTTTTTGGTAAATAAAGGGGATTTGCTATTAAAATTAAAACATGGAAAAAATAGTGTGTGATTTATTTCTTTAAAAAATAAAGTTTTATTAATTTTTTCAACAGTAGTAGCAGTATCACATACATTCTACTAAATAATAGTAATATTTCTAGCACAATGCCTTTATGTAAAAATGAACTTATTTTGACGGGTTGCCGTGAATACCTTTAAATGATACTGGTTTTACTCAAATGAAATGGTAAAATGCTTGTGAAGTGACTCAGTTCTGGTGATGTTGTTTATGTATTTATGTCCTCATTGAGACGGCAGATGCTGAAATTACTGCAAGCGTCATGCACTTCAGTCTATGTAGTAAACAAAACCGCACGTCTGCCATTCATTCATTCACAAAGAGACATGCAGAACATGCAGGATTCATATTTCTACCAACTTTTGCTGCTTTTAAAGATACTGGTCCATATGGAGATTTGATTTGATTAATTTATGCTAACTTTGACAAATTCCGTGACTGTCCATATTAAAATGGAAGTTTCATTTTCATGACTGGATTTTGAGATTCCGTCCGCGTTTCCTGCTTGCGGAAATCATAGCGCTGTATGCATCAAGAACCGGGTTGACCGGGTACTCGGTACTTAAAGAAACCTGGTACCATGACATTTTCATTTTTTTAGTACCAACTTGGTACCGAAGTACCGGGTCTTTTGACAACACTAGCATAAAGCACAGCGTAATTTGAAATCACGAGTTCAAAGTTCAAAGTCAGGGCTGCAGAGAGGAAATGGCTTAAATCAAGAAACTCTACCGACCTCAGTGTGTATCAGTCTCTCCTCTCCTCCTTCTCTGCAAACGTCTTCACTGCTAAAACATCATATTACCACGACAAGATTAACAACTGTTGTGACGCTCGGACACTCTTCAAAACCTTCTCTTCTCTTCTTAATCCGCCTCCACCTCCTCCTCCTCAATCGACTCTTACAGCTGATGACTTTGCAGTTTTCTTCACAAATAAGACAAGAACCATCAGTGACCAATTCTCCACACCGCAGACTGAGTATAACTTCACAACGACTAATGCTCACTCGTTCTCCTCCTTCTCTCCACTCTCAGAGACGGACGTTTCCAAACTTATCCTGTCCAGTCATCCTACTACTTGCCCACTGGATCCGATCCCCACTCACCTCCTTCAAGCGATTTCTTCTTCAGTCATACCTTCACTTACTCACATTATCAACTCCTCTCTTCACTCGGCAACATTTCCCTCAGCATTCAAGCAGGCTCGGGTAAGCCCACTGCTGAAGAAACCATCTCTAAATCCAGCACTTCTAGAAAACTACAGACCGGTATCCCTTCTTCCATTCATTGCAAAGACACTCGAACGAGCTGTGTTCAACCAGCTCTCTATGTTTCTTGTACAGAACAACCTCCTGGACAGCAATCAATCTGGCTTCAAAAGTGGCCACTCAACTGAGACTGCCCTGCTCTCGGTTACTGAAGCCCTGCGACTGGCAAGAGCAGCTTCAAAATCCTCAGTACTCATTTTGCTGGACCTGTCTGCTGCTTTTGATACTGTTAATCACCAGATTCTCCTATCCACCCTCAGAAAGATGGGCATCTCTGGAACTGCACTCCAGTGGCTTAACTCCTACCTGTCTGATAGATCCTTCATGGTGTCTTGGAGGGGTGAAGTTTCTAAGTCACAACAACTTGCTACTGGGGTTCCTCAAGGCTCAGTACTTGGATTACTTCTCTTCTCCATCTACATGACGTCATTAGGATCTGTCATTCAGAAGCATGGCTTTTCCTATCACTGCTACGCTGATGACACTCAACTCTACTTCTCATTCCAACCAGATGACCCGACGGTAGTTGCTCGCATTTCAGCCTGTCTGAGTGACATTTCTAGCTGGATGAATGACCATCACCTTCAGCTCAACCTTACTAAGACTGAACTCCTGGTGGTTTCAGCTAACCCATCGTTTCATCACAACTTCTCTATACAGCTGGGTTCGTCAACCATAACTCCTTCCAGGACAGCCAGAAACCTAGGAGTTGTGATGGATCATCAGTTAAGCTTCACAGACCATATTGCTACAACGACCCGGTCCTGTAGATTTGCCTTATTCAACATTAGGAAGATTAGACCCTTCCTGTCAGAGCAATCCACCCAACTTCTTGTCCAAGCTCTTGTTCTCTCCAGACTGGACTATTGCAATGCTCTCCTGGCGGGCCTTCCTGCATGTACTATCAAGCCTTTACAACTGATCCAGAATGCAGCAGCGAGGGCTGTCTTCAATGAGCCGAAAACAGCCCATGTTACTCCTCTCCTCATCAGGTTACACTGGTAGCCAGTGTACCAGTAGCCGCTCGCATCAAATTCAAGGTACTGATGCTTGCCTACAAAACGACCACTGGCACGGCGCCAACTTACCTAAACTCACTAGTTCAATCTTATGCACCCTCCAGAAGTTTGCGCTCTGCAAGTGAACGACGCCTTGTGTTGCCATCCCAAAGAGGTTCAAAATCACTCTCACGGACTTTTTCCTGGACTGCTCCCAGCTTGTGGAATGACCTCCCGATCTCAATTCGAACAGATGAGTCTTTACTCATTTTCAAAAAAACATCTAAAGACTCATCTTTTTCGCCTGCACTTAACCAACTAATACTAGTACTTACCTTTTTTCTTTTCTATCATATTCCCAAAAAAAAAAAAAAAAAAACTCTGGCTACGTGTTCTGCACTAGACTAACTGAGACTTGTCATAGCACTTGTATACCGTTGTTGTTCTCGTTGATCTGATTGTTTCTACTGTTCTCATTTGTAAGTCGCTTTGGATAAAAGCGTCTGCTAAATGATTAAATGTAAATGTAATGTAATGTAAAGCATTCAATTCACACGGACCGACCGTCATGCAGAGAACGCGATCATGCTGGATAAAAAATGCACACTTCACAAGATCTCTCAGCTGGATTCGACTAAGTTTGCAAGGTTTGTGAAATTAAGTGTTAATTAGCCATTCAAAGATTTGTTTAAATTACATAAAAGTGTATCTGCTTAAAGTTGACGGCAAACAAGAAAGTATTGTAATGTTTGCCTTTCTATTACTTATAATATAAAAGCAATCGTTATAATACTTTTTGTATACATTAATTCCCGTTTAACCGTTAATCTGATTATTATACAGACTTCTATCTGTATTAGACAGAACTGTTAACTACGACAGCGAACAAGAGGAAGAATGTCAGCTTTCTCAATGCCGTCAAAATAAAAGTCCAGTCTCGAACACATCGGCCAAGCAGAAAAACTCATCGGCCAATGACGATTTTTGAAAAATGCCAAATACCAGCCGATATATCAGCCTTGGCGATAGATCTGTCGACCTCTAATCGCGATACCTTTTCAGTACCGGTATATTGTGCAACACTACTCTAATGTAGTCATTTTAAAACACTGGTGCTATACTTACTTTGTCTCTGCTGCTGTTGAAGCTGTTGCTGCATGACTGCTAACTGCATGTGTGTTCCTGCAGCTCTAGGGGTCATGAGTGGATGCCCTGCAGGACCAAGGGGATACAGAGGCTGCCCTAAGAGGGCTGGGGGCAAACCCTGAAGCTGAGACAGGTCTACAGCCTGAGGGAACATGCCTATTCATGCAGAGGAAAAACAAAAGAACTTCACTAACACCGTTTTCAGTTACCAACAGGAATATGGCTGAAAAGGGTATGAAGTGAAAATCAAAAAGTGTTAAACCAACCTGTTTGTAATAATGTGGGTCCGAGCTGTTGAGGCTGGATGCCCTGAGCCAACATCCTCTGCATTACACCTGGGTGAAGCTGGGGTGGAGGTCTGACCAAGGGGACGTGGGGAAGCAGAGGGACTGGATACATCTGAGGTCTGGGGAAGGGAGAAGATGGTCCTGGTGACAGCATAGTGGGATTGTGGCCTGTTGTTGAAGGAGGCCTGGGTCGGTCTGGGTCTTTACTATAACGACTCTGAGTTTGAACAGGGGTGGAGCATGCCTTTACCCCACCAGTCTGAGGACCACTGGTGTCCACATCTTCCAGAAAGGAACTGGGTGATGGAGGCCCATCTATAAGTGAAAGGAAACTGCTTTAGGAAATAAGAAAAAGACAAAGAGAGCTACTCCGTTTATTCATCCTGCTCTAATCTCTTGATGTATGTGCATTGTTTCATACCCTCCTGTGAGTTATGGGAGTTCACAGTCTCCTCCTTGCTTCCTGGTCTACTCCCAGGATCATCTCGACTTTTCTCTTTTGACTCGTACATTTTTTTGATCACAGAAGTGGGAGTGAAGGATGGAGACAACTGCAGCAGGGGAGAAAATATGTTGCTTACACCAAACAACGAGTCATTTGTTTCCATTTTTTTGTTTTTTGGTCTATATAGAGACATTTAAGTTCCTTAATAAAATGCCTTTATAAATTGATATAATACATCAGGGGCCATATTCACAAAACATTATCTTAGCACCAAGAGTTCTCCTAAATAAAAGTAAATGTTTTTAGCTAAGAGTTTCCTCTTAAAACCTACTCACAAAGCTGCTGATACCAACTTTTACTAAGGAATTGGGAAAAATCTTATGCTAAGACAAAGCCTGACCTGGTTACTATGGATGATGTCATCAACTTACTAACTATGCCAACAGTAATTGGCTGAGAGGGGATGGGTCTCTGTCAGTGTTTTAAAGGAGTCATATGATGCAATTTCAATTTTTCCTTTCTCTTTGGACTGTTACAAGCTATTGGTGCATAAAGAAGATCTGTACAGTTGTAAAGACTAAAGTCTCAAATCCAAAGAGATATTCTTTATCAAAGTTAGGACTCTGCCACGCCCCCCTAAATGGCTCGTTCTAACATGCCCCCACATATCTACGTCACTATGTGGAATTATTTGCGTAATGCCGCCCAAATGTTCAGTAACCACAGTTAGTGTTGAAGCAGCCATGTCAGGGAGATGCAGTGTTTCTAGGCGAAAGCAAAAGCACTTTATTTGGCCTTCCAAAAGTAGATGCATTTAGGAATCTTTAAGATTACTTACAACAGAACAGCAATGCATTTTATGGACGACCGTTTCGTGAACCTAGGAGAGGAGGTAATTCTGACTTTGCTAGACAATCTGGCACTTCTGAATCAGCTACTGCAAGTATGTTTTGTTATTAAAGTATTTGCTATTGAATGTTCAATGCAGAGTTTTGCAAATACACAAAATGATGTTTAAAAAAAGCATCATATGACCCCTATAAATCACAGAAATATTGCAGAATGAGGTAATTGTGTCTATCATTCATTGATCTCAAATAAGGCTTGTCGTTTGAAACTTAAAACTTGCAAGTTCTAGCAACTTTTTATGGCCGCTTGCTCCAACGTTAACTTGTATAAATGTGTGCTATTAACCACATATCCAAGTGTTTGTTTGAAGTGTGGAAGCTAGAAGCGCACAGAAGCACCAGCGCAGTCACTGGCATGTTTTCCTGATAAAAGTGGAAACAACAAAATCTGCAATCATGTTTGCTCATACAGAAGAGTAATAATTCGAAACTGTATAGGGTCTACTTTTAACTTGTGTACTCACAATATTAACAAAATGTTGTGCTTTTGTAAAGTAAAGAAAAACAGGATCCGCTTACTGCGGTTTTGCAGGCTCTGTAAACTGGAGCGCATCGCAAAAATTAAGGCTACTTGCCTAACACACAACAAATATCTACAGAAAGCCTGTAATGTCTACTTCTAAGTTAACTAATTAAAATCAAAAACTTGCATTATGTAATCCATAAGTGCATTTCTCTCTAAAGGCACGTCACTGTACTGAAGAGAAGGCAAGTCAGCATCATCACCTTCATCTTTGCAGCCGACACGGACTCAGAAAACAGAAGTTTATTAATCAATTAAATAACTCCTTACTATTTTTTTCCTGACACCTTCATAGTCAATCTCTTTGTGGCAAGCTTTATGTGTGCTTGAGATCGGAATAGGTGATAAATGCTCATTATGGTTTAGTGTTGGGTGAAGCAATCAACACTGTATGAATAAATCTCATACTCACATCTGCACTTTGTCGTTTATGATAAAAGGATCTGCGAGAGCAGAATTCAGTCAGCGAGTGCACACACTAAACAAAACTCTGGTGTTTCAGCGATGACTCATGGCATCAGCCACAGGCGAGATCTCCTACTACTGTTGATGCACAATACTATCATCACCCTATTTTGGTTTACTTCTTACCCAACTTGTACATAAAAAGAAGGGACATAATTCTACTAAAGGGAAATTATTGTAAAATGCTTTAAAAATGTTTACGTTCCGAGGCAGATTGCTGGCAACAGCCATTTTAGGATGGTTTGTGATTTGGCCTTAGTGACTTAGGAATCCTCAACTACCCATAACTTTTTACAGATTTAGAAGCTGATTTTAGCATTAAAACACTTTGTGAAATACTCTTAGAGCAGATATGTAGGAGTCCTAAAATTAGGACTGACATGCCCATTATTTGTAAGAGTTTCTTCTAAATCGGCAAGTTAGTAGCTACTTTTAGCCTAAAGATGTTTTGTTAACACGGCCCTAGATGAATGATCAAATGTCTCAATGACTGTTACATTTAACATCACAGATTTGACTTACTACACTTGTTACTGTATTGCCAGGTGATGCCCGGCCAGGCAGGTGAGGCCCAGGTGAACAGTTCATCCTGGTTTGTCTACAAAACAGGATGATACAGATGTAAATAAAACACTGTACTAACCATTATCAGTCCCTTCCATTCATTAGTCTACTCATATGGATACAGCAACTGCTCATTTTATGAATAAATGCATGAAAGCAGGATTAATATCACCTTTTCAATTTACAGCTCTTAAAGGAACAATAATCATGACAGTCTGACAAATGAGGAGTACTAAGAAAGCTCAATGATTCATGAGGCTGAAACTATTAGCAAGACCTTCTTTGTGCCTGCCTGTGACCTGCTATGGTCTCTGATAATCCAAATTACCTGTTGCGAAATGCCTTATCGTGAACCTGCTTGTTGTAGCCTTGCTGGTACTGTTGGCGATTAAGAGCTGCCAGATCCTGCTGAAACAAAGCTTCCAGACTGGTCTGGTCCACTCCCATTGGCAAAGCTCTCATCTAAAAATAAGGAATTCATCTCTGATTAACAAATAATGCAAAACCAAGAACAGTACATTTTATGTTAACAGCCATTATACAAAGAGAAAATGTAGATTCATAGAACCACTGACAAATATTAATTATTAAATGTATTAAAACATGTCAAGAACAGTAGTAGTGTTGATATTTAAATACTGGAATTTTAATTGGAAAGCATTTTAATGTTTAGTTTTGAATGTTTGTAAATATAACTTGTAAATATATAAAACCAAAGACAGAATTGATTACGTGTAGACTTTTTGAAATGACATGCATCCTTTTATTAAAAAAAAAAAAAAAAAAATTGATATCTGCCCATAGTATTTGAGTTTTACCTGTGGTGTAGTCCTGGCCCGATTCAAGTCTGGAATTTGATCCAACACAGTTTGTGGGCCAGCAGGGAACCCTGAGATTCAACAAAAGATGGGTGAGGAACATGGAATAAATAATAAATGACATTTGTGCTCTCATTCAACATGCCTCTATTGGTTTTAAATCAATTCAACTCATTTTACCTGTTGCAGGTGGCATGCCCGGGAAAAAGTCCTGTATAGGGGCTCTCTGTGGGAAGAGTGGGGGTGAAGCACGTTGGTGTATGAGGCCAGGCACAGGGGCAGGAATATGGCCATGAGGGGCAACCAACAATTCCTAAAGCACAAAAGTCATTGTCAACACCTGTAACTTCACTGCAGCAGTGTTATAATACAATAAAAACAAGCTGTGAGCCTCAGCTACACAGCTAATAAAGCTGTTATTGCTTTGTTTTGCCTCAACACTACAGGACAGATATCATTTACTAAAGTAAATTAACTAGTGCCTCAGCTATTACAAAAAAGTGTGCATGAACTTCAGGTTAGGGATTACAGACAACAGTTTGCAATTTGTTACAGTGGTACACATCAGTCACATCACGGTGTACTGATGTCCTGACAAGTACAAATTAGTTGATAGAACTTGTTTTGAACAAATAGAATGTCCTTGACAGATCACCTGAAAGATGTTTTTCTGCTGGGAGGTGGGTACCTGCGCCTCAGATAAGGACACAAGAGCAGGATCCACTGACTGCTGCTGTAACTGAACAAAAGCAGGAAAAAAGTGATCATGTTAAGAGTTGGAACATGAACCAGACAAAAAAAGATTTGATACAATGCACGCCATTTGATCCATCAAGTTCTGTTAGCTAAAGTCACAAACACTGATGGCGTCTACATACTAGTGACAGCTTGAGCAAAATTAAAAAAAAAAAACAAGCATGTTAAAAAAAAAAGATTCACTGTAGTCAGAACAGGATAATGCCAAGCAAAACATGCAAAAGTTCACAGACAAGTCAGCCACAAACGCTAAATACAAATTTATGCCCATCACTAGTCAAAATAAACACTCATTTACTAGCCCAGACCAACTAGCAAGTAAACAGCACTGGCTTGCTTGCATGCAAAGACAGGTAATATTTGAGTGCAACAAGTTGGACGATCAATGCATCTGTCTCACACATGCAGCTTTACCTGAGGCTGAACAGCATGCAGCAAGCTCTTACAAAACCATGCAAACACAACTGATGGCTGCATACTTACACTGCTCCCGCTGGCTTTGGGGTGGGTGGGCAGGGTTCCACTTGCCTTCATGGTGCTCACTAACTTATTAAATGCAGACATGTCAGGGTCTCGTGGTCGTGACGCAACTCCGGTACCTTCCGTGAGAGCCTTTTCAAGGTGCTCCACCATGAAGGGAGTTCCCCCACCTCCGCTGGGCTGCTTTTGAGGTAATGATGGAGCCGGTTCAGGCTGCACCTTCAGGGCCTTCAGACTCCCTTCCACTTCCTCCAAAGACAACACCACCCCTGAGTTTGCTACAAGGTGGAAGACAGAAAGTTTGTTTTGATTATCTTATTAGAAGTATCAATTTGATATATTCTGTGTTGATGAGTAACATCTGTGGCCTGCTGCCTAGTGTTTAAGTTGTATAGATTTACAAAAACAACTCAATTCAATATTCCAATAAAAATACTAAATATACAGGATGCTACTCACTGCTCTCTTTTAGGTGAGCCTTGTTGACATTCAAGCTAGACAGTAGAGGTTTCAGGTCAATGTTGGCTTTATGCAGCAGCTCCAGTATATCCACCTTCTCTTTGCGTTCCATTGAAGAGATGGGGGTGAAGTACAAAGGCGTACCCTGATTCAGAGATCCAGTATGAGGATCGAGACCTGACACACACAAACAAAATTATACACCAAAATGGTACAGTAGAGAGAGATGCACTGATGCATCAAGCCACCTTTTTAGATTTGCTTTCCATATTACATATTTACATTCACTTTTCATCAGAGGTAGCATTTACACTACCATTCAAAGGGACAGTAGTGTTATTTTACATGGAAATATTACTTCAGAATATTACTGTTTTTTTGTTTGTTTTTTTAATGTGAGAATAAGAGACTATTGAACGGTAGTGTATAGGGGTGTCCCTAGCTAAGGATTTTGATAGTCAAATTGGAATTTTCGAATCTTGTCGATATTTGACTGATAGTAGAATCGTGTTTTGGGGATGGGGCAAAATACATTACCAAGAGTCAAGTCAGACATTCGACAGCTATAAATACGTTTACACATGGAAATTGTGCAATGGACACCTCGCATATACAAACGGGGTAAAAAATGTTTAAAAAAAAAATAATAAATTAACATTAAACGTCAGCAAAGCCCCCATTTTTTTAGAATAGTGCTCTCATTATAATGCTATGTATACGACAGTAGTTTATGTTCTGCATTTCTGTTTTGAGCTGCAGATGACCAGTAAAAAAGCATTTGATATCCAGTTTTTAAATCAATGGGATTTAACTCATCATTTATCTCATATAGAATACGTTTCGTTATTTATACAACATAACATTAATATTACGACTTAAAGGCTATCTGCACAAAATGCCCTGAATGCACAAACGTGCAGCTCTGAATTAACTCCTTTTGTGGCCACATTCTTCACGCAACAACAACGTGCAAAAACACAGCAACTAAACTCAAAAAATTCACAGCATTTTATTATAATATTGTTCACATAATTATGTATATGACAGTCCCAGTCATAGTTATTAATATTCTGCATGGTTGTTTATCCTGCTCGTGCTGCGCACTGACGAGATAATCACTGTGGTACTACAATGAAGCGCTTTACTGCAGCGCAACAACCAAAGGCATCTTATACAAGATAAATATATACACACAACGATATATATAAACTGGCTCAAATGTTTTGAAGTCACTTGTACCCAACCTGATCTAAAAAATCCAGTCTTTTTCCTAAAGTTTTAAATCCCTGCCGCCAAGATGCTCCTCTGTCGGTCAAAGATTATAGAAAGTGAAACTTAAATCTATAGGGGTGGTTGGATTTATTCATGCACGTTAAAATATTTATTTGAAGCTACTTTTTTTAGATTCTTATTTACATTATTATTTTAATAGTCTGTATATTAACTTATTGGGAAAAAAACAGCAGTTCTAGGTGAAATCAGACATTTGAGCACCCCCATATAGCAAAAATGACATGATCATAACATCCCACGAATATTCAAAAGTGAGATTGGTAGTCGAATCAGGCTCCTTCTATCGAAGCATCGAATCTTTGACTATTCGGAGCCACCCCTAGTAGTGTATATTAGCAGCATAATACATGCAACCAAATGATACAATGACTTGCATGGTTTGCAGGAAGCGGACAAAAATAAACCGCTAAATAATTACTTTCTTAGGCTCAAACAGCCATAGGGACCCTTTCTTAATATATACGCAAAACAGTTTCATGGCTGTGAAAAATAAAAAAATAAAAAATTGTGGTCAACTGTCAACACATCTAAAACTTGCACCTTTTTCCCGACTAGATAAAATTGTTCCAAAAAAAGCAACTGAACTAAATAGTTAACATTTAAAAATAAATAACCTTTGTAGTTGTTTGCTGGTGTCTGAATGATTTTGTTAGATTTAACAATAAAATTAAACCAAGCTAATGAGTTCAAATAGGAAAAGCAAGAATACCAATAACAGACTGATTTTAAAAACTAATGTCCATGTTTGTGCACTGGAATAGGAAAGGGTTACCTGCTAGTCTCTCCAACTCCTCGTGTGGTGTGGAACGTAGACTGCTGGAGCGGCTGCCAGAGGGACTTCTGTTACTGGAGAACCAGCGACTGAAACGACTGGCCATGACAGGACCCTCAGCAAGGACATCTTCAATCATCTGGAGGGAAAGCAAGAGAAGCCCTGGTTTAAACTGTTATAGCACAGAAGCAGGAAACAGCCATGGGAGTGGATGACACTTACGTGAAGAGTGTCTGCAGACTGCTTAGCGTAATGGGGCGAAAATGGGCATTTTGGAGAATAGTTTCATTTACAAGATCCCCACATATTTCAAAAATCTAAATTATAATTTGGCCCAACTCCATCAACCCCCCCCCCATCCCAAGTTCCAAAAGTATCAATATAATCCTTAAAGAGTCAGATGGGCATAAATTTGCATTTCATTGAGCTTTCTGTACAACAAATTCAAAATCAACAAATAGCTTGATGCCACACAACTTCATATTTCTAACACCAGTCATCAACAGCAACATATGAATCCCAAACAGGCCTGCTGAACTACTCTGCAATCACAACTACCTATCGTTACATTCAGTTCTATCGTTAGAAGGCACATTTATAAAAAGCTACGAACAAGTGACAAGATATTCAGATTCATTATAGAGAATCATATCAGAAGTACTGCAATACAAATCTGTCTGGAAAACAACAACTATTAAAGAGTTACAAACATAAGGAGCACAGTGAATGGTAGAGTTAAAAAAAATAAAAAGGCTTACATTCAGAATAGTGTACAGTATAGACTAATTAAAAGTGCCTAGAAAGTCCCTAATAACGACATTGACCAAACATCTCAAAACCTCCAAAATACCTGAGGTGTGACATTTCTATTCCTTCTCCCTTTAAGTCAAGCCAGATATTTTGTGACCAACACCCTTAGACACATGCAGTGCTCCCCATATCTTACCGAAGCCAGACCAGGCATGGTCTTTTCAAGATTGAAGAACTCATTGAAGTCAAATTCTC
This sequence comes from Cyprinus carpio, assembly GCF_018340385.1. Classification (NCBI taxonomy): domain Eukaryota; kingdom Metazoa; phylum Chordata; class Actinopteri; order Cypriniformes; family Cyprinidae; genus Cyprinus; species Cyprinus carpio. Next base: position 24,911,297 of record NC_056577.1, on the reverse strand, counting down.
CAGGGGTTTGCTCGGGAAGAACCTCAGCATGTGGAACTTCTTGATCAGCTCCTGACTCTCGAACTGCTTCACGATCCCCAGAGAGCCCACCATTACATTCAACTGTAGGTGTTAAAGATAGATTAAAAAAAAAAAAAAAAAAAAAAAAAAAAACATTTTGATAAATGCACTTATCAAACAACTGAAGCATTTCTAAGGTGTTTGCAATTTTCTACATTTGTACAATACATGCCTTCTTTAACAGACTCTGGTTTCTTCCTGGAACGTTTGGTCCTCCGCTTGTCATCCTCCAGGATTTTGTCATCAAAGCCAATGAGCTCAATGGTCTCAGACTGACTAGTGGGTCCACCAGAGAACCACTCTGGCTCCTCTTCTGCATAGGAGTCATTTCTTCTTCTCTCACTGAACACTCTTTTGTCTCCAAAATCTCTCTATAGTAGAACACAGAAAACAATAAGTTTTATTCTTTGAACAAAGCAATAATAGCAAAGTTCCTTTGCGTCAAAATGCCTTAGCACTATACCCTAAATCTCTTGTCCTTAAATTCACGTTCTCGGTCTCGTTCCCTCTCCTTGTCAACTCGTGTGTCCCTCTCAAATACACGTGATGCAATGATACGGCCACTCCCTATGCGACGTGCTCCCCCCAAACGTAGTGACTCATTCTCTTTGTTCTCCAGAGGGCTGATGGGGCGACGAGGGAGGGCAGTGGGTGCCACTTGACAACCACCACCAAAACTACGTCGCTGTGGACTTAGAACCACCTCAAGATCATCATCTTTTACACGTTCCCGAGGATCTGGGGAAGACAAAGTTAATTCTGGTTGTTTCAGCAACAAGGTTTTGATAGTCAAGTAAAATCAGAAATTTCTTGGCCAATTACCTGCAATTCTGCGTTTTAGCGGAACTCTGTCCTCTACATAATCTTTCTTGTATCCTTCTGCTGGACAGCTGTTGTCTGAAGAGGGATATAGTGAGGCATGCCATTTTTCAGGGTCCCAAACCCCATCACTATGAAGAAGACAGTTCCGTTAACACATACAAGACTTAGGTTCTCCATATAAGCTAATTTAAATAGACTGTAATGTCAGTATTCAAACGAATGACTGCCGAAAATTGACTCTTTGATCATCTAATACTGGAAAGCACCTGTCTGTTAAGTGCCACTGACAAAAGTATTGCACTGACAATACTAGTTGTCAAAGCTTAAAAAAAACACTATGAAAAGCTTTATGTTTAGGTATACAAGAGGATATGCAACAGTAGACAAAAATCTCACTGAAGTAATTTTCTTATGATCTTCATGCAAGATATTATGGTGCAACGTTCAGAAATATTCAAACTGAACTGCCAAACAAATACGAAATAAAAGTTCACCTGTCATATTTCTCTGAAAGACACTCTGGCCTCTCATTGGAAATTGGTAATTCTCTGATTTCCATAAGCTCTTCCTGCAAAAACAAACAATTATAAGCATTACAAAACTTCATAGATCACTTTACATCCAAAGTATTTAGGGGTGCTTTCAGAGTTTGATGTCAGAGTTTGGTTCAATGGGATGTGAACGCAGTTTACTAAACTCTGGTACGCTTCAATGCTGATACAAACATATTCTGCCGCCTTTTACTGCTTTGTTGTTTAAGGCAATCATAGCACAACAGCATTCACACATTGTTTTAAATCCTGTCAGATGACTACAATTTACAATTTTCTGTGTTGCTTGATATTTTTTTTACATACAGGTATTTTGACTAAAGTTAAGTGTTTTCCTGCTATTTGTCCAATTAAAACATGAAAAGATGAATTCAGCGTTAATTTCATTTGTCACACATAGTACATAAGCAGTTAAGTTCTCATGCCATTCTAAAAACAACTCAATTTAATTACACATTATTTCAATAAAGTAAAAACATAAGGTTTTTAAAAAATGGATTTTAGTATTGGTAATAAATGTTAATAAGATTAAAACTTGTTGGCGACGATGGCCTTGTGGGTAGCACGCCGACATACAGTGCAACTGTGCTCACAGTAACAAGTTCAATTCCCATCTCAAGGTCCTATGCTGATCCCGCTCCCCTCTCTCCACCCAGTGCTTTCCTGTCAACTCTCTACTGTCCTGTTTCTATAATAAAGGAATAAAAATCCCATAAATAGAAACTTTAGAAAAAAAGATGATAACTTAATGAAACTAAACAGGATTTTTTTTTTTAGGTGCATTTTGTCACTTTTTGTGTCATTACCTAGCAACAAGGGTAACATTAAACAGCTGCTGCTTGGATGACAAACATACCACAGTCAATCCAGCAGAAGCAATAAAACCAATCAAATCAAACCAAGTCTGAAAGCACCCTTGAAATAGACATGAAATGAAAATTCACTATTTTTGAAATGCATGTTACAGAATGTTTTTATTGAACAAATCATTGGTGTATGCTTTTTTTTTTTACCTTGTAATGTTTAATCAAAATGTCATAACTGGATCTGCTGCTGAAAACTACATATTTTTCTTTCTGGTTATGCATTCAGGACTTCTCCAATCATCATCTCAAAATCTGATCAACAACTGATGGATAGAACCCTACATTTTCTATTTTTCTTAGTTGACTTTACAACACAATACAGATAAAAAGATCTCCTGCTACATCCATTTCATCATGACTTTAAAGCCCAGTTTCATAGGCTTTAAGTGTGGTCTTTTATTTGGTAGTACATTTAGAGCTCTAAAAGTTACAACATGTGTTCAAAGTACATCACAGCATAATATCAAAAGATTAAGGACAATTTGTCTCTCAAAAGAGGTTTCCTTTAGGGGATTGTTCTCACCTTGGTGTATCTATAGGCAGAGGTCACAACTAAGTCCTTCACTGTTTCCACCATGTTTTCACCATTTTCATCCTTCTCCATGACGCAGGTGGGTGGTCAAACTCAAGTGAAGCCCCAATATCAGACACTCTGGGCACCTGTGAATGACGTTCTACAACATTAGTTTAACTGCTGCGACAATGTAGTGCACATTTATTTGATTGGTTATCAAAATACTACCAAAGAAATAGCCATCCTATCCAAAAAAAGTTAAGAATTGAATGTGATTGTACAAACAGCCTGTAATCAGTTTAGCAAGGAGTATATAAAGTTAACAAGTCCCGTAAAGTCTATGAAAACGTCAAATTAAATTTAACTTGGATCTATTGTTAATGAGGATTGGAAGTTGTAGAGATTTAATATCATCAGGTAAATGTCTGGCTCCAATGTAGCTGTTTTATTAGCAAATGACAAGGCAGACAACAAGCAAACTACATACTAATCAGTCTAATGAAGGAACATTGCACTAATATCTCTCGCATGGACAACGTGTCTGTTTTGAAATAAGCAAGCTCCTCTCTCAGCATCCTGGTGAACTCACCTGATATTAGAAACCTTCTCTCTCCTCGCCTGGATACCGCAGTTAGCTTCTGGCTACCTGTCCTATACCAAACTACAAGAGATGCTGCAGTCAGTTCAGATTTCAGACACAGAATTAAACTTTCTGCCTAAAAATAAAGTTTCTCTGTAGACAACCCTGACAGGAGGCTCGGATATCCCTCGTCACTCCAGATTTATTCGCTAATTGTCAGAGAAGCGTTTCATTAGCAAACTGGCTAAACTCAACAAGCCGACGCCGAGGATTTCCTTCGGTTCTTATGGACAGTCGGCTCTATTTGCACCGTTTCCGCTGTTTAATTATACGTTTGGGTTGTTTCTCCTTTGGGTTATTTTTTTGTTTTTTTTTCTGAGAGCGAAAAACTTCATAAAATTCCGAATTTGTTTGTTTATTTATAGGCTAGTGACTCGGGTTAGCAGGCTAGGAAACTTATCCCCACTCATTGGCTGCACAACGCACATAAAAGCGCGTCAATACATTAAAGCTCACATATATCAGGACCAATTCCAGCAGATAACTGGGTTCTACCAATAATTAAAGCTTGTAGTCTGACCGCAACAATCAATGTACCTCGGGGTACTTTCTCTGAGCTCTCTCTTTCGTCTCTGTTCAGTCGCAGAGCGGCGAATTTCTTCAGATCTCTGACTGGTTCTGAGAGAGGCCCCAATCAAGGATTATATAGTGCCTAATCACGCCTTCTTTAAAGTTTTAAGAAACAAACACTCACGTTTGATTGTATTTTAAAACCTAATAACACAGAACACCAAACTGCGTGGTTAGAAGTGTGTATTTTATTCAAGGGCGCTGACAAGAGTTGTTATAGAATTTAAGAGCAAGAATACATTTCAGGCAATCAACGTGGCCACCCATTGTAAATTATAGTCACGTGACAGGATTTAAAAAGCTTTTTTTTTTTCTTTTCTTTTTTTTTACTTTACTCTGACTGTAGTTAAAAGTTTTTACCTGCTATTTATTCCATTAAATTCTATTATGGTCACGATGGATTCTGTATTAAGTTTACTGTCAACTACGTAGTACTTAACTTTTCATGCAATTGTCCTAAATTTAACAGTATTTTAAAAAAGTAAAAATAAAAATGTAATAATCACAAATTATTATAAATTAATAAGATTAAAACAGAATGTAATAAAACTGACTAATGTATGTGTATACACATATATAAAATAATGAAAATTATATATTATTTTTATACATATATATATATATATATATATATATATATATATATATATATATATATATATATATATCTTAACCTTAGAAATCTCACAAACTGATGTTGACCTTAACCTTGTCATGACTTCTTAAATAAATGAAAAAACACAACTTAAACATCAATGCATCTCAATATTAATTTCACAAAATATTTTGTACAGCAAGGCATAAAAGATCAGTTCTAAACGCTGCATCAGTAATCACTCATTTAAAAATCAATGTAATACACCTGCATTATTTTAAAATATCTCTATTAATAATACTTTAACACAGCTGCATTATTATTAATTATAACATTAATGCATTATCAAAATGTTCAAATTGCCCTTTTTAGAAAGGTCTTTTATTGTGACATAATTTTACCGGAAGATAATATATTCAGCGCAGAAGAGCGGCAGTTATGGATTGTTGTGAGTTGTTGTCAGTAGGATAAGATAAGTTTTAGTTGACAGCTTTTTAATGAGCTGTAAGAGCGTTAAAGCCTCAAGTTAAATCTATAAACCCCTAAAAGCTACTTTATTAGCTTTATTTCAACTAGGTAACGTTATAGTTAAGGCAGCTAGACAGTGCGCTGATTGACTGAAAGTCATGTGTGCTCGAATAAAGCATTAAAGATGCAATCGACAAGACCAAAAGCTGGGAAGCAGTTGTCTTGTGTTGTTGAAAAGAACAAGGCACGTAAAACACCTATATGGAAAAACACTTACCGGGTCGGATATACTTGGAACCGAGGTGGTAGACTTAAAGAGCTGCGGATAAGGTAGGAGATTGGAGAAATAACGGCATAATAGCATCCTCCATTCGTTTACATTGTTGTGAATGTCATCAAAACTGACTATTGCTTCGGGTTTTTAGGCATCTTGCTCGGAAGTTCCTTCACTTATGGATTCGGAAGACATTTGGACGAATAACAACAGCACAAGCCAGGTCAAGTGTCGTAATGTGTTCACTGTATGCACAAAGAAATACTGCAGTGGTGCAGTGAGATATGTGATGATCTTTATTTCATGACGTTAGTGTTTTCTTTTCAGATCTCATTATTGTAAGGTGGTCTTGAGGAAGACATTAGGGGCTTGGAAAGATGAGTGGTGGCATGCAAGAAAGGAATGGACCCTAAATATAAGGGCAGATTGCCATTATACGTAAGTCAAGTCTCTTATGCTCAACCAGGCTGCATTTATTTGACTAAAAATACAGTAAAAACTGTAATATTGTGAAACATTACATATGTTTCTATTTTGATATATTCCTTTGATGGCAAAGCTGAATTTTCAGCAGCCATCAGTGTCCCATGATCCTTCAGAAACCATTCTAATATGCTGATTTGTTGCTCAAGAAACATTTTTTATTAGTCTCAGTGTTAAAAACAGTTGTGCTGCTTAATATGCTTTATATTTTCATTGCGACCGTGATACATTTTGTCCAGGATTTTTTGATGAATAGAAAGTTATAAAGAACAGCATTTATTTGAAATATAAATGTTTTGTAACAATAATTAATTGCTGTCACTTTTGATCAATTTAATGCACCCTTGCTGAATAGAAGTATTAGCAAATTAATATAAAAAAAAAACATGCTTTTAACATAATGTATTATTTCTGCCCATTTAAGTATTTGCTGTACAGCAAAACATTTCAAGCCTGGCAGGAGTATGTTGCTGTCCAGATGGAAGAAAAGAAAAAACTGCAACTTGCAATCAGATTTGGTATATAGGCTGTTACTCTATTAATATAGAGTTTATAGAGTTGAATGAGGATGTGAATAGAGTTTCATAGTTTCATCTCAGATTACTGGGGATGATTATGTTGTGGGTTGTGGTATTATTAACTGAATATTTGTACTGCAGAGACGAAGCACAAGCTGCGCTGTGTGTGGAATGGCTGGGAACTGTACCTGGACATGTGTCGCATGAAACGCAGGATGCAGGAGGCAGCAGTGCAGCACCAGAGACTCGCTGCACTAAAGTGAGCACTGTTCTTCTGTGGTGTTAGAAAAATATTGCAGAGTCACATAAGAGTGAAGCAGCCAGATACAGTGTTACAATCCTGGTCAGTCAATATGTTGATATGATTTTACGTATATTAATAAAGAAGTAACAGTATTAGACAGAAATATATGTACACTACTGTCCAAAAGTTTGGAGTCTGTAAGAATTTTTAATGTTTTTGAAAGAAATTAAATATGTTAATATAAAAAAGCAATAGCAATAGCTCACCCAAAACATAACATTTGCTGAAAATGTACTCACCCTTAGGCTGTTCAAGGTGTACAGTGGAAATCAAAATTAGAGAAATTGAAATTTGAAGGAATATTAAGTGTAGGTATACCATTGTTATACTAACATGTTTGACAATATAACCAAGGCATTTCAACAAAAAAACTTTATTTTATGGAAAAGACACTGATCAGTATTAGAGAACAGTACCCAATGTAGCACGAAAGAAGATTCCAGCTAAAATTTTGAAAGGGTTACAGCTGTCAATAATGAGTAGGAATTGTAGAGGCCCTTTGCTTTCAATGAATCAGCACGTGCGGCCGTAGGACATCACTAGTTTCTCACAGTGCTGGTGTGATCTTGGTCTACTCTTCTTCCCATCTCTTCCATAGTTCAGTAACTGTAGTGGGTTTCCTAGTCATAACTTTGACTAGGAATTTCAGTTCATAATTTCAGTTCTCTGCTCTCCACACAACATGCTCCTCAGCAAAGGTTAGTTTTTGATTCTCTCTGCTGATGAGAGGCTTGGTCACTGCTGAGTGCGTTTTCAGTCTGTCTTCTCTTAAACGTGCCGAGACTGATCCATACCCTTTTCAGCACTGAATTGGCGAGCAGTTCCAGCTGCAGTGTTGAACCAATTCCCCATTGAGAGTCTCAGCATTATCCTGTCTTCTCATGCATTTGTCTTAGATGGAAGACCAGGCTTTTGTGGGGACTTGAATTAATTAGTGTCATTGTAAAGCTGCATTATTCTAGAAATAACAGATTTTGAACGACCGACTTCTCTTGCAGTGGCTGAAAGGGTCATCCCTTTGGTAGTCTCAAGAAAGTTTTAATGCTCAAGAAACATTTATTATTATTATTTTCAGTTTTCAAAAGTGTTTTGCTGCTTAATAATTTTCAGAAACCATGATACATTTTTTTTCTGGAAACTTTGATGAATAGAAAGTTCAAATGTAACTGCCTTTATTTTGAAGAAAAGTCTTTTGTTGCATAAATGTCTTCACTGTCACATTTGACCAATTTTTAATGCATTGTTGCCGAGTGAAAGTATAAAAACGGTACATTTATATAATATAAACAGTAGTTTATTTAATATAAACAAATATAAAGATCCCTGGGTGTCACAGTGAAGGCCTATTTTTAGTGGTCTGTAAGTAAACTACTAATGTGAAAAATGTATGGTTATTAAAGGTGGGTTTGGACTGTGTGGAATATGACACTACAGCACAGGGATATGGAGTATCATCAAGAAGATCTTGCTTTACAACACTGGGCTCACACTGTACAGAGCAGAGTGAGTATGAACGTGTGAATGCAACAGTGTACGATGAATTTGTGATCTCTAAAATTGCTGTTCTTCACAGGCATGGCTGCTCTGGAGAGACAGGATGAAACATGCCTGTGTTCTGAAAGAGAAGGAGTCCAAAGCTCATCGTCACTATTGTCTTCAGCTCTTAAGACATGTACTACATGGATGGATAAGACACACAGAGAACAGACAGTCTAAGAACAAGAAAACAGGTGCCATTCATTTTATATTTATGAGATATACTACTGTTCATATAAATAGTTATGTTTCAAATAAATGCTTTTCTTTTGAACTTTCTATTCATCAAAGAATCCTGAAAAAGAAATATATTATGGTTTGCACAAAAATATTATGCAGCACAACTGTTTTCAACATTAATAATAATAAGATATGTTTATTAAACACCAATCCTAATTAAATTATTTCTGAAGGATCATGTGATACTGAAGACAGAAGTTATAGTAGCTGAAAATTCAGCTTTGCAATCACAAGAATAAATTTCATTTTAAAATGTATTAAAACAGAAAAAAAGTTATTTTCTATAAAAAAAATGAATCCCAAATTAGCAAAAATTTTAAACTCTAAAAAAAACCTTAACGACCCCAAACAAAAAATAAAAAACACTCATAAATTACTTTAAAGGGATAGTTCACCCAAAAATGAAAATTCTGTCATAATTTACTCACCCTCATGTCGTTCCAAACCTGTACAGACCAACTCATACAGGTTTGGAATGACATGAGGGTGAGTAAATGATGACAGAATTTTAATTTTTGGGTGAACTATCCCTTTAACTTGAGATACAGTGGCAAACTGCTCAGTCACAATTATGCATTTATTTTATGCATTTCATTTGTCTTCCGTGTTGCAGCCATTGCTCAGGATGTATGGCGTGTTGCTGTGCTGGAGAAGTTTTGGTCTCAGTGGAACAATGTGCTGAAATCCAGGTGTGCTGAGAGAGACAGAGGTCAGAGAGCAGACAAATTGGCCCAGCACGTCTCCCAGCGGCTGGGGTTCTCACACTGGAGACACTGTATCTTTGCTTACACAGTTAAACATGAGGGCATATACTTTTAAACTGGAAGAAGAAATTAAATATGTCAGTGAAAGCATGATGGTACCTAGTGCAGTTGTTTTCCTGAGCTGTCTTGTAGATGTCAGTTTGTGCTCACAGAAGGCTAAGAGGGAAAAGGCTGCCATGCATCACAGACGACTTTATCTTCTGGTTAGTTGTGTACTTGTGCTTAGAAGTTTTAATGTTCTTAAAGTTTTATTATATAGCTTTCTGTTTTTTTTTTTTTGTTGTTTAATTATGATGTTCTTGTATTTCTTCACAGCAGTTGGGTTTGAAAGGCCTTGCTCTAAACGTCACTCAAAGTAAAACTCATCGTCTCAACAAGAACATTAGTGTCCAGCATCATCATCACATTGTATGAAAAACACAAATGCACATTAAAAACATAACTCATAACAGAGCCGTTCTTAAAATTAGAAGGATAGTTCACCCAAAAATGAAATTTCTGTGATCAGTTACTTACCCACAAGTTGTTCTAAACTTGTATTAAACTTGTATTAATTGTAACAACAGAAACTTTTGGTTACCCACATTCTTTAAAATATATTTTTGTGTTTAGCAGAAGAAATAAATTTATACAGGCTTTGGAACAACTTGAGGGCGATTAAATGATAACAGAATATTATTTTGGGGTAAACTGTTCCTTTAACATATTAGTGGAAATTAAATTTTCCTTGAATTCGTTTTTTTTTTTAAATAAAGGAGTTCATTATACTATAAAAGATACATTTCAATGCTAAAAACTTCATCCTCATCCTCAAAGGAGCAATTATTGTCACCTAGTCTATCAGTAATTATTATAAATTTTGTGTTCTTTCTTTTTTTTCTATTTCAGTCATTGTTTTATGATTTTTGTGTAAAAAGTGTAAATGCCAGAAATGGATATTAACATTTTTCAGTTGCTGACAAGGTGTTGGAAAGTCTGGCAGTTGCGCTTGGATCAGGCTGAGGACAGAAGCCTGCAGCCCCGAATGAGTGTTGCACAAGCCCACCACAAGTTAGTCACGTGTTAAATGAGTTTAATATGTGCACTGCTGGCGAAACAGTCTGCTTGTTGAAGCATGTCATATAGCTTTATATATATTAGGTTGTTAGTAAGCATGAGTTGGTGAGACTTTTAAATGGTTGTTGTTAATCAACAGATTTTCTGTGTGGAGATCTTGCTTTCATAGTTGGAGAAAACGTCTCACAGAGCACAGACAGATGCAGGTAGCCACCATACTCTCATTATCTTATAAGCCATAGTGGACTGCACTTCCTAATTTTTGCCTTAAAAATGCTTCTAATATTTTCATCAAACAATCTGTATATATATGTATTTACATAGGAGTTGGAACTATGTGCTGATGCCTGCTTTGCCCGACATATCTTCCCACAATGTGTAAACACTTGGATGGAGTTTGCAGCACAACGCACAGAGAAACGAGAGCGGAAAGAGAGAGCTGAACAACAGTACAGGCAAGTTTCTGCGGTTAAAATAGAGCGTGCATGTCTGTGTTGTATTGCACTGAAAATGTACATGTATTTGTCCTCTATATAGGCAGCAGACTTGCAGTTGGGCATTTTACACCTGGTGGAGACACTTGGAGGTACAGAGAGATCAAAGACTTGCTGAAAGAACGGTAAGCTGACATCCATTAATATACAGCCACAAAAAATTGGGGTCAGTGAGATGTCTTTTTAAAGAAAATAATACTTTCATAGGATGCATTAAAATGATCAAAAGTGACATTCAAGACGTGTAATGTTACCAAAATAGTTTTATATCAAATAAATTCTGTTCTTTTGACCTTTCTATTCATCAAAGAATCTTGAACACAAAATGTATCACAGTTTCCACAAAAATATTAAGCAGCACACTAATTTTCCACATTGACAATATTAAGAAATGTACCAAATCCACATATTAGAAAGATTTCTGAAGACTGAAGTAATGGCTGCTGAAAATTTAGCTTTGTCATCACAGGAATACATTACATTGTGAAATATATAAAAAAAGAAAGAAAACAGCTTCTTTTTTTTTTATTGAAATAATATTTCAGAATATTACTGTAATTTGAGTATTTTTCGTAGGCTGTGTTGCATTCCGAGCACTTGTCTTGTGCCCGGGCCTGGTCTAAGTGGTACTGCGGTGCTGTAAAGCGTAGAGACGAGAGATTTAAACAAGCAGCAGCCGACTCACTTTACAAACACACTCTGCTACGCAAGGCCCTGAACCAGTGGAGAAACCTTATCGCAAACATAAAGACCAGGTGTGAATCAGATAATGTAAACTACAGGAAGAACATCTGAATAAGCCGCAGAGAATTTTAATGGAGTTTGAGCTTTTTTGTGTTTTGTTGATCAGTCAGAGACATTTTGAGCAGGCAGAGGATCATTATGGACAGCGCTGTCTGAGAAGAGCCATGGCAGACTGGCATCAGGTAAGAGTGGCATAGCTGGCTCTATTCACTAAGAAAACACCTGATTATATTTTTTAAATCATATGATGCTGATGTTGTTGTTATTATTGCTTTAAAATTGTGAATCTAAAATAAGTAAATATGAGCTTGTTTAACAGTATGTAGAGTACAAAAGACAGAAGAGCGAGAAACTTGCACGAATGGAAAAACACTACAACAGCAGATTGCTCAGACATTCTCTAGAAGCCTGGAAGGTATGAATACATTTGTTTTGACACAGTATATCTGAAAATACTGCTATATTATAGTAGTGTATTTTACATTTTATATAGCAAGATTATAGGTGAGAAGATGATTAACTCATTGTTTGTACATGCATGCGTATAGTCATACCATTTGCAGACTCAATTGATCAGCCAAAATGTGGAGCGCCGTTACCAGGAACATCAGCAGCACCTTGTCGGGTATTATTATGATCTATTAATTATAATTTTTTGTAGTGTTTATTTTAAGAAATGTCATCTATTCTGTACTTGTTTATTTCTTTTTTTCTACAGGAGAATGTTCTGTTCATGGAGGATGAACGTGTCACAGTTGATGGAAGAGAGAGAGAAGGAAAACCGAGCAAAATGTTTTTCTCAAAAGCACCTTCTATCTCAGGTGCTTATATCAAAACAACTGTATAATAAGTAAAAACTAGCATCTATTATTTATAAGTACAACTTTATAATTTATAAACTAAATAATACATATTTGAATTGTTTGATAGGTGTTTCTGGCATGGCGACACAGAACCATATCTACTCATCTTCACCATCAGCAACAGGAGGAAGTCCTGAAACAAGCTCGAAGACACCTGGATATATGTACCTTAGTTATATAAATACCACTGTTATTAGTCTGTGTAATGATGAAATTATTCAAAGTTGTTTTTGCGCTGTTAGTTCGTGTCCAGGTGGCTTTGAGAAGATGGAGAGAGCGAAGCACAGAGGTAAAAGATGAGAGACTGGCAAATGAGAAGGCCAGCAGACACTACAGCAGAACCCTGGCAAAAAGAACCCTCAACACATGGTCCAGTAACATTCAGCATCTCAAAACTCATCAGGTGCCTGTCCAAGCCTCCATATCTGTCCTTCTTAATTTTTTATATATATATAGATAGATATATATATATAGATATATATAAAAGAGAGAAAGAGAAATAATCTTTTGTATATTATATAATATATATATATATATATATATATATATATATATATATATATATATATATATATATCAGTGCATTGCGAAAGTATTCACAATCTTTAATAAAAAAATAACACACAATATAAGTATATATTTTTATATATTCACATGTATATGTGTTTTTAGGTAATGGAGAAGAGAAGCATTGAGCTTCATAGGTTGAGGATTTGTCAGCACTTTTTTGTCTGCTGGAGAACACAGGTGAGGTCTGGCTTAGCAAAGTGTTCAGTCATATTTGAAGGTTATTATGAAATAATCCTGGATTCTGATTCTGATCAATACAACATTCTAGCTGCGCTAAAATGACATGAAACTCTTTGCCTCATCATCTTGTTAACAAATGACACTTAATGTAAATATTAAGCACAATTTTTCATTAAAAGTCTCACAATATAGCACAGCCTGTTTTTGAAATATAGCTGTAGTTGGGACATTATAGTTTTATTATAGCCTCACTTACAGTGCAGTAGTTGGAGATGCTAACATTGCCTTATTTCCTTTTTTGAGCTGCAGCTACTTATGATTGATTGTTACTGCCTCTTTGAAGTTTTTATATAGTATTTTATGTCTGAGGTTTAATGTTTTTTGACATACAGCTGCAGACCAGAAGAACAGAAGCGGAGAAAACTGAGACTGCCCTTTGGCATTGGTCCCTCAACCTCCAGGCCAAGGTAATGCCAGGTCATGCACCACTTATTACTGATAATTCAGGTTTCCTGCAACCGCATAATTTCATACAGTTTGGTCTGTATGATTTCAGGTGTTTTGCATGTGGCGGTTCTGGATTGCAGAGCGTCAGAGAAAACAGAAGCGTTTGACTGAGGCAGCTCAGTTTTACAGAGATGAACTGTTGAGAGAGGGTGTCACACACATCCTCACACACACAGCACACATGAGTGCTTCCTCAACTAATATTGCCCAGCACAGCTATGAACAGGTGTTGTTACTATAGTTACTGTATATTTGTGCATTTTGGTCTGTAGAGTACAGATTTGTTTATGCGATTGCATTAATATCAAGCAATCTGTGTCACATATAGAGCTGTCGACACCTGCAGGAATTGGTAAGGCGCTGCGCCATACGATGGAAGCAGCGGGCACTGTGTAAGCCTGTCAAGGGTAAAACAGACAGCCACCCCACGAAGAGTGTGTCTTTTTTTCTGCCGGAAGACCACACCCCCATCACTACCCCTTGTCCAATCAGCAGCCAAGCAGCAGAGCAGAGGCAGAAATATTCCATCATCAGTCAGCTGTGAGTAAAGTCATTCTGATTTTATTTGTTTATATATTTGTTGGTTTAGTAGTAAGTTGGATTAGGCTTTGTTGTGTTTGAATCTACTACAAGTTCCTATAATTTATTGTATAATTGCTTAATTGTAAAACACATATGAAAAAGTAGTGTATGATACAACATCAAATTCTGTTTTAATTTTTACAATTTTATTCCAGTTTTTAAAAAATGAGGGAAATTAATCTGATTGACCTTTCTTGAGTTAACTGACTTGTCCTGTTCTGTTATCAGGTGGTCAGTTCGAGCATCTAGATTGCAACCGAGGAGACCAGATGACCTGCTGCAGTCCCCATTCAAACCTCTGCCACGTGACGTCAAGATCAGCAGGTGTGGTATTTGCCAAACCTAAAGTCGCAATAATTTTTTTTAATAACTACGTTCACATACTAAAGAACATCTACTACCTTTATCTATGGTGTTCCAGTAGTCAGAGGGTGTCTGTAAGAGAGACTTCTCCGTTACCCTCAGTCTATTTGACCCACAACCCACCGGAGTCACCTGGAATGGTGCAACAACCAAAGGTCCTCCTTTTCAAACCTGGCCCTCCTGGATATATCGCCAGTCATGGCCAGGACATACTGCTTCCTCCATCTTCATTTACTGTCTCTTTAGCACATGGCAAGGTAAGCATCAATGCTGTTAGAACACTTGTTTGAATGCTTTTGTATAATGTTACTTTTTTCCCCTGGCAGTTCCTATTTATTCGGTTACTAACTGGTGTTTTTGTTTTGTAGCTTCGTATTCTGGCTTAAATGTGAATTGCCAGTTCTTTATTTGAATAAGCTAATCGTTCCCTAAAGACTGTTCCATTGTATCAATTATGCACTTTTCTTTTTTACAGCAAAAAAGCTTAAAAGGTCAGGAGCACCCACTGCATTCTACACATTTCACTTCCAACCCTCTCCTAACACAAGGTAAAAACAGCTAGTCTTTCATAATGTGAAGTAGGGCTGGGCGATAAAACGATAATGATAATTTTACAAGTCTGAAGTTCAGTTACATATTGAAAGACCATTTATGCTTATTATTTGTCCGGGCTATAGGTGTGCATGAGAGAATACCTGAGCAGGAAGAGGAGAATGAGGAAGATGATACTGTAGATGTGGAGCAAACTGAAAATCTCACAAAAGAACTACTAGATATTAGAATGGAAATGCAACGATACCAGCAAGACAGAAAACAGCTACAGTAAGTAAATCTGCCTTTGAATAGGATGAATATAAAGCATTTAGAATTATTTATTATTAAATAAATTATTATAACTATTAATTATTTTTAAGGCAATCAGATATAGCGACCAAATTCAGTCTTCAATCCATATATAGTGGTTTATATGTAGCATATAACAGACAGCTAAAGTGATCCTGCAGTAAAAGTCCAAATCTACATTACAAATACGTTTTTAGAATGGAGCTGTTCTGAAGAAATGTGAATTGACTCTCCAGCTGTAGTTTGACTGAAACAACATATTAAAGTGGTTATTTATTGTAGCAAACACAAAGGAAACTAGGCCTTTGGGGTTAATAGCTGTTTCTGCTACGTTTGAGAGACTGAGGAGAAAATACTTTCTGCACATGTTAGAGAGAAAGGAATGTTTTGCATTTCCATTTTGTGATCTAACAAAAGGGGTTTAACATATCTTGAGCTTCATATAAAAAAATATTGCCCCTAATGAGGTGTCTTCACTAATATAATGAAACCTGTGTGTGTGTGTGTGTGTGTGTGTGTGTTTGTTTGTTTGTTTGTTTAGGACATGGCGTAAGCTCCAAAAGGTCTTGAGTAACTGGCTCGAAACAACAGGCATTGAGGGAGAAACTGAGGAACGAGAAAGCATTTTAAAGGAGTTACGTGAGGTATCCATATATCGTTCTCTTTCTCTCCTACAATCTGTCATACACGCATTCGTGTCTTTAAACGTACAGTAAAAAAAAATAACAAATAACAGTACGAGGAAGCATTCTTGGTTCCTCAAGCTGCACTATCACACTGAGAACACTGGTGGTTTACATTTAACGCGCATATTTTTAGAGAATTGACGTAAACATAAATCTGAGATGCTCAAAACCAGCTGTGTAGTGTCACTAGATAAAGGTTAGAGACTGCATAAAACATCGCTTTTGCTTATGATATGCCATATTGGAGATATTATAATATTTTTTGTTGTAGACATTCTTAAAATCTGATGTTGCTATGTTAGTGATTTGAGTAGCTTAAATTTAGAATTCAATTTTTATATTTATACTTGTCATTACACATGTAGAGGTATAATGTATTTTGTGTGGTGTTTATGGATATTAGACAGTTGGTTGTAATATATATATATATGTTTGTTTATCCCCTAAGCATATTTTAAAACTGTTTCTCTTTTAAAACTATGAACATATTACTGAAAAAAAAAAAAAAAAAAAAAAAAAATATATATATATATATATATATATATATATATATATATTCTATTTTACTCATGTGAGACAGTAGCTATTTGTTAATCTCTGGTTTTAATCATTTATTTAATTTTCAGAAGAATTTTAGTAATGATTTCATGAATTATTTCTTTGCAGCTTGAGAGTCGCATTTCTTCTCTATCTTTGAGATTAAACAAACAGAAACCCACCATGATTCGCCATGTTGCCAGAGTTAACACCATCCAGAGCCAACTACTACCCTCCAATGTTAATATAAAAACACCCATTAAGTATGGAATATAAGTCAAAAAAAAAAGAAGAAAAAAAAAGCCAACTTTACGCCAGAAACAGTTTCAGATGACATTGTATTTTTGGAACCCTTGGGGAAAAAGCTATATTGTTTGACTCAAAAAACACTGTTTTTATTTCAGTTATTTATTCATAAACACTGTTGTAAATATGTATTTGATTTTTAATAAAGCATTAAAACCTATATTTTGATGTTTTGAAATTGCTTATCTATTTTGACATACTAAAAAACTGGGTAACCTACCTGCGTTAAATATTGTGTTGGCTGTGCATGACGTTGGAATGTTGGATCTCAAACTTGGAATCATCATTTGGACGTTGCGTTGCTGCTTCAGTGGAGTATGTTCATTAGCATTTAATACCAACACAATTCCGAACAAAATGCGCTTTCTGGAAATGCCATACAACGCCAAGCAAGGAAGGATGACTGGACGAGAATGTTCCACGTGACATAAGAGTTCGAGTGTAATATTTTCCATATGCGCGCATTTATTATAAGAACTATTCGCTTTGAAAACAACCGCTTGCCCAGTAAAGGTTTTTTAAGACTGACGCAAACCTAGACAGTGAGATCTTCAGTAGGCGATTTGCCTGTTTCACTGAAACGTCTCTGCAGGACTCGGTGTAGACAGTTACTGTGATTCATTTTCCCAGAGCAGATTCTGATACTATGATGAATCGTGTGAGCGTTATTGTTATCTTATTTCTGTGCTCCATCACCAGCTGGGGTAAGTGCGCGATTGTTAAAACTAACATAAGCTGCAAATTTAACGCTTGCCTTTTCCAGTTGTATTCTTTACATGCATTTCCTCATTCTTAGCCATTTAAAAATTTCAGTAATATGTTCATAATTTTAAAAGAGAAACAGTTTTAAAATATGCTTAGGGGATAAACATAAACGTTTGGTGAAGAAAAAGTTGCTGGACCTCTGCCAGAATTTTCATTCGCAATGAATGCAATGTGGCGCACATATTTATTTTTTTACAAGACAAAGTTAGTAGGGACCGTGTTATAAACCTACCCTACATTTAAAATTGTTTAGAAAATTATCAGTGTATTAGATTATCAATAATTGTAAAAGAGGGGTCTATACTTTTTTTTTTTCTATACGCACCTTAACTTACAGAACTTACATCATTTTTTGCGATATTTATGAAGTATAAAACAATAGTATGCCTTAAAAACTACTTATATTTTGTCGACCGTGCGATTTTTATGAGTTAGAATTGTTTCGTAATTGCAATTAAATAGTTTATGGTCCATATATATATATGCAAAGAGATGTGTTTGTGACATAAAAGACATTTGTAAATATTTTCATTTGAAAGAATTCTCACAAAAAAAGAAATATTTTGTGTGTGTGTGTGTGAAACCTTTTTTATTTGTGACCTATTATATCACTGTTTGTAGTGTATGCCTGTCTTATCTGCCTCCAGGTAAGAAGATGCGCTGGTGTACGGTCTCAGAGCCGGAGCAGAGGAAGTGTGCTGAGCTGGCCAAAGCTCTGGTCGCTGTACTTCCACCTGCGGCTGTCACAGCATTTGGCCGTCTCTCATGTGTGAAAGCTTATGGCACTGCTGACTGCATTAATAAGATACGGGTGGGTTATAAATGATATTGCACAAGCTGAAATCTGTTTCAAATCAACCCCTGGGACATAAAAGTAGATGTTTTATGTTCTGCTATCCTCTCTTGTCAGGATAATAAAGCTGACCTTGTGACTCTGGATGCTGGAGAGGTGTACTCTGCAGTAAAACAGTTCGGACTCACAGTAGTTGCAAAGGAGATCTACAGAGATGGTATCATACAAACACCTAATGTAGTTTCAGTTCTTGCTCTATGTTTATGCTGTCTTGTAGGTCATATGCCTCGAACTTTGCAAGCAGTAACATGTAAATATGTTCCTTTTTCACTTTGTCTTCCCCCTCATTTCATAGGTGGATGTATTCTTGCAGTTGCTGTGGTGAGGAACAGCAGTACTTTAGATATGCGCTCTTTGCAGGGCAGTAGGAGTTGTCATAGTGGAGCTCGCTGGACTGCAGGTTGGAGTCTCCCTTTGGGACATCTCCTTTCTCGAAACCTCCTGCCCTGGGCAGAGGATGAGCCCCTCAGTCAGGGTAAGACAACGGTCACAAATTATATATGACCAGTGGTAGTGTTAACTAAAACTCATACTATTAAACATGAAAAATGCATTAAAAAACTTATTTAATTTTAAATTAGAAAACATGGCTTGACAAGTACTAAAATTAATGAAACCAAAATAAAAAAGAAATTTAAAATGTGAATATATAAAACACAATAAAATGTCAAAAGTGCATAACATAATTACTAAAACTTAAATCAATAGCTCACCCAAAAATAAAACTGTTAACCGATTCCCCATTGAGAGTCTCAGCATTATCCTGTCTTCTCATGCATTTGTGTTACGTGAACGACCAGCCTTTTTGGGGGACTTGAATGAATTAGTGCCTTTGTAAATCTGCAATATTCTAGAAATCAAAGATTTGTAACCCCTCCTGTTGCAAGGGTTCAGTCACCTTAGACCGCTCTAAGGTGACTGAACCCTTGCAACAGGAGGCGTTACAAATCTTTGATTCTCACCATCTTGTAATCTCAGTGAAAATTAGTGGAATGCCGCTAGTTAAATAGGGTTTGTCATATAATTAAGGAAATTAGCACCAATAATTTGGAGTTATCTGTAAGTGTTTATTCATTTTGATCAGTTCTTTTTCAAATATTTCATTTACATTTTTATACTGTGTTTCAGAATACAATTTATTTATGAAATATAATTAAAAACTTTATTGTCAGTTGTTCTCTAATTTTGAACTCCACTGTATACGAGTTTGTTTCTTCATCGATTTGGAGAAATTAAGCATTAAGTCACTTGCTCACCAATGGATCCTCTGCAGTGAATAGATGCTGTCAGAATGAGAGTCACAATAATAATCCACATGACTCTATTCCATTATTTAATGTCTTGTGAAGCAAAAGGGGGGTGGACTTTTTCCACTGGAAGAAGTATTATTATGGACTCATATTTTGGCCACAAGTGATGATTTAAAGTTAAAACATCTTAATGATGGATTTGTTTGTCACAAACACGCTCCTTTTTGCTTCACAAGATGTTAATTGGTGGACTGGAGTGTTGTGTGTATTATTTATGGATTTTTATGATAGCAAAATTTAGAGTAAATTTTCAGCAAATTTTCATTTTTGTGTCAACTATTCCTTTTAACTAAAATTAAAAATCTAAAAACATAAAAGCTATTTCAAAAATATGAATAAGTACTATATTAGTATATAAATAATATTAAAACAACACTCTATACAACAGTCTCAAAAGGATTAGTCTAGAATGAAATAAAAATCAGTTAGAAGCAATTTCCCAGATTTTTGTTGTTGTTATTTATGTATTTCCAGTCGCTTGGTAATCCGGATCATAGCATAGAAAGTATTCCGTCATGTTCTCCCAAAGCAAACAAAGTTTTCAAAAATATGTATGTATGCATGTATTCCTACTGCTCATATTTTAACTATTTTGTCAGCGGTTAGTGCTTTCTTCAATGCGAGCTGTGTGCCTGGAGCAGCTACAATGGCAACCAGCCTTTGTTCCTTGTGCCAGGGTCAAAGGTCATACATTCGTCAGAAAAATTTCCATTGTGAGACGTCCCACAGTGAACCATTCTACCACAACCAAGGAGCGCTCAGGTTAAAATATTCTTATTTACAGCTGTATCAGTGAGTCACTGCCAAGTTACCTGGAGGGTCTTACAGTATCCATTCTTTTTCTTGTAGATGTTTACAGTCACGGGCAGGCGATGTAGCCTTTGTAGATCACACAGCTCTGGACAGCATTGATGGTTAACACAATAATGCACTCTTCTAAAAAACATTTATGGTTTTACAGTGTGGATGAACTAATGATTAAATCCTATATGTGATGAACAGCTTTTTGCTCTCTTTCAAATTTTTGTTTGATCCTGGCTTATAGTTGTTTTTTTTTCCCTAAACAGAAAACAAAAAATAAGAAATAAGACTTCAAACTATAAATTAAACACATAACCCACTCACCCCTCAGCAGTTTTAGAAATTGTAATCTTGGACGAGGCCCTGGAGGGGGTGTGGTCACACGAATGAGCACCCGTAAAATTGCCCGAAAGTTCTTGGTCACTGCCCAGGTATGTTTTATGTTGGAACCCAAATTTCTGTCATCATTTAGTCATCCTCAAGTTGTTCTAAAGCTGTATAATTTTTTATTTTTGTGTGAACTGTTCCTTTAACGAACAGAATGATGGTCCTGTCAGGCTCAAGTTGACCTCAGGTTACTGCAAATGTCCCTTAGTAATGTTATTTGTATCTTAGCTGAAAGTAATGATAGGATTTTAGGATCTTATAAGAGAAAAATATTGCTCTTTTTTTTGGTGTTTTCGTTTAAAGATGTTATTTGGTTTGAGGGGAAGAGAGCGTCAGCGCTTCCAGCTGTTTGAATCAGCATCCTACAGTGGGAGTGACCTTCTCTTCAAAGATGTGACAGAGAAATTATCAGTTCTGATGGAAGACATGGATGTGAGCCAGGTTCTGGGACTGGACTATGTGGCCTTGCTTAAGGGCCTTGGACATGAAGGTAAAAGATTGCTTCCCCTCTGTACCTATTAATCTTGGGAATGAAAAACTTATGACTTTAGTGTGTGTGTGTGTGTGTGTGTGTGTGTGTGAGTGTGTGTGTGTGTGTGTGTGTGTGTGGTTAGGCAGCTCACTGGAGGACAGTGTGGTGAGGTGGTGCTGTATAAGTCATGCTGAACAGAAGAAATGTGAGCAGTGGGCTCTTAGCATAAAATCAGATCCTCTGGTGTGTGTGAAAGCCTCATCTATGAGTGACTGCATTGAGAAGATCAAGGTCCAGTAAGACATATTTTCAGCACTTGTGATTTATGTTTAAACAAACATCTACATATTTTTTTATATATATATATATATATATATATATATATATATATATATATATATATATATATATATATATATTTTTTGTTTGATCCTGGCTTATAGTTGTTTTTTTTTCCCTAAACAGAAAGTGAGAAAGATGAGTTCAGACTGTTATGTATAGATGGAACTCATGCTCCCCTCAGCAGTTTTAGAAATTGTAATCTTGGATTACAATTATATATATATATATATATATATATGGTTCTCTACAATTTGCTAAATTTCAATGTCACTGCTTAGTCCTATTTTAAGTTATCCTAACAGGAGTAGAAAGGCAGTTTTATTTTAGCATATTTCATAAATGAATTGTGTTCTGAAGCACAGTATAAAAAACTTAAATGAAATATTCGAAAATGAATTAGAGAACACTTACAGATAACTCCAGATTATTGGCTTTAATCTGGCACCTGGTGCTAATTTCCTTAATTATACCACAACCCCTATTTCACTAGCAGCAAAATATATATTGTTTTGCTTTAATATATATATTTTTTTTAATTCAGTTTTAGTTCTAGTCATTTTAGTACTTTTACTTAATTGTTTTTTATTTCAGTTAGGTGCTAAGGCAACATTTCTAATTTTCGTATTTTTTTTTTTCATATTTATATTTTATTTCATTTAATCTTTTTTAGTTAATGGAAACGATTTTAGTTAATACCAACAATCGCATCAGTGCCTAGAAGAGAATGTATTGTTCATTTTCACAGAGGGATGAGGTGGATGCTGTGTCTCTGGATGCCACTCATGCATTCATAGCTGGGAAATGTGGCCTTGTCCCTGTTGTGACTGAATATTACGGTATGTAAAACATCTAACATCCTAATATACCATGACATACTCACTCATGTCTTCACGTTCTTCTCACCTTGTTTTGATTTTCTCTTTGCCGGTTCATTTGAAATTTAGGAGAGAAATGTGAGAATCCTGGAGGAGCTGGAGGCCATTTTGAAAGTGATGGTAATAAAGGGCTGAAATGAGCTTAGCAAAAATGATGCATCTCTATTATTACGTCTTTACACAATATTTTTTATCTATGCAGAATTACCATCAGTGTATGGTGTGGCAGTTGTACGTCGGACAAGTAGGAGTTTATATTTTGGAAGTCTGGGCGGCAGACGCTCCTGCCACGGTCACATGTACAGTCCTGCTGGCTGGGTTTTACCTGTAAGACACACGCTCAGCACAGAGCACAACAGCAGCGCCCCATGTCAGCCGAATAATGGTACTCTATGTTCTTCTCTATTACTTGGTATCTTTATCAAATAGTATGAATATAATATATTAGTTACCTTTAATGCAGGGTTTCAGTATGTGACTGTTAACTGGTGTCAAAGAACCATAACATAAGTGATTGTGTTGTTAAATTATTGAAAAATTCATTAAAAATCTCACTGGGTTACTCTAAGTAAATATTTTACGTCTCTGCATCTATTACATCTGACCAAAAAAGTCTGGGAACTCATCCTTTAAAGAAATAGTTCACCAAAAAATAAAAATTTGCTGAAAATTTACTCACCCTCAGGCCGTTCAAGATGCAGATGAGTTTGTTTATTCATTGTAACACATTAGGAGAAATTTAGCATTACATCACTTGCTCACCAGTGGATCCTTTGCAGTGAATGGGTGCCGTCAGAATCAACTGATAAAAACAGCAGATGAAAACATCACATTAATCCACAAGTAATCCACACGACTCCAGTTCATCAGTTAACGTCTTGTGAAATGAAAAACTGCATGTTTGTAATGAACAAATCCATCATTAAGATGTTTTCAACTTCAGACCATTTATGAGTCCTCTATCCATGATGAAAAAGTCATCTCAGCTGAATCAGGAGAGAAATGTGCACATATCAAGCACCTTTTACAAGTGATAAATTTGTTGGTGAATTTTGATGTGAGATGGACTTTTTCACTGGAGGAAATGTTATTTTGGAATTATGGACTGGTTTGAAACGGCGCTTTAAAGTTAAAATGTCATCTGCATCTTGGATGGCTTTGGGGGGGGGGTCTATGTTTTCAGCAAATTTTCATTTTATTGTGGACAAGTCCTTTAATGCAACCCTCTCTGTTTTCAGTGTACACTGAGGTGTTTTGGAAAGGTTGTTTGCCAGGAAGTCAAGGCAGTCTATGTAAGGTGTGTATGGGTGGGACTGAGGAAGCTGCCACCAAACGGTGTGCTGACAACCATAATGAGCGTTACTATGGCAATATGGGTGCATTAAGGTGAGGAGTTGCTGTTCTGAACAGTTCAAATAAAATGGTATACAGAACAACATGTCTTATCTCCCATTACTAATGTACTATAATGCAAACCATGCAGCTTTGCAGGCTTTAAAATGTCTTTTACTTCAGGTGCTTGGTTGGAGACCCCAGTGGAAAGAGCTTCGGAGACGTGGCCTTCATGGAACACCACAATCTGGAGAGGAACATTGAATGTAAGATGTAAACTCCAATGAAATGTCATCGGAATGAATCTCATTGGTAATATGTATGATGTGTTTGATGGACAGGTCTAAACACCAGTGGCTGGGCAGAGGGTTGGCTCGCTTGGGACTTTGAGTTACTCTGCGGAGATGGCAGCCGGGCTCCTCTGACGGAGTGGAAGACCTGTAACTTAGGGGCAATCCCTCCAAATATTGTTATGACACGTCCTGTTCTTATAGCTCGCATTTATGACCTTTTAATGAAGTCACAGGTCTGCACACTGAAGTGATTATCATTTGATTGATTTGAGAGTCTTTTAGAATCCGAAACCTGATGTGTTTTGTGCTATAGGAAACCATCGCAGCTCGTCCAGATTCTGGGTTCCACCTGTTTGAGTCTCAGCAGTATGGAGAGAGTGACCTGCTCTTTAAAGATGCTACAAAGTGCCTTGTTCATACCAGTCACATGGACTACCGCACCATACTAGGAGAAGAGTTCTATTCACAGACCGAGAGCATCTTTAACTGCACACACTCAAGTGAGAATAAATGGAAACAAATTATTATTATATATGCCCACCAATTATTTGTTTGCATTTATATTCAATTACTGAACTTTAAAAAAGTTTGATATAAAAAAAGCACATAAATAAAATGGCTCTGACTATTAATGCATTTTTAAAATTTAGGCTATTGTTTTTAATGAATTATTGATGAATTGTTTATTTTAAATTTTTGACAGATATCTTACAGTTCTGCAATCAAGATGTGTGCAGCATATTCTAAACAACATCTATGAAACAACATTTTTGACATTGTTAAAACAGCATATGCAATAATGTATATGGTTTATTTTGTATCATTACTGACATACAATAAATACTCTCTTAATATATATTATATATACCTGTGTGTGCAATACTGGAAAGTTTATCGGTTTCATCACAGCTGGCTGGAGATGTTTCAACGTGCCAAAACGGGAGGACATTAACTAAACTACATTTACCATCATGCACCTGTGTAACAACACGGAAGTTCTTATTTAGATGACCGCTACAACTACTGTACTAATGTTTGGGAAAGACTTTTGGTGTCGAGAATTTTATTTATACAGGTACGTTATTAAAGTAATGCAATTAGTTGTGCATCTGAAATATTTGTTAAAAGTATAGGTATATTTGCGCGAGGCATAATGTCCATGCCATGTTTATTAGTGTCCTAGCTTACTTGTACATTTCATGTTATACAAGTGAGTAACGTTATTTATATTCCACCTACAGACGTCACATACTTGAATTAACTGACATGACTATTTTATCATTATGTTTATAACGTAATAATTAAATTTATGCTCCGGATACCATTAAATATATTGCACGAGATTTATGTTCAGTAATGTTACGATATAATACATACCATACACCGTTTTTATGTTGCACTTAAAGGTTTATATGATATCATTCTCAGATATGAATACTATTTACAGGCCAATCTTTGTGCTCAAAAGGTGAAAGCATGTATATATTTTATTTATTTATTTAATTTGATTTTTATAAGGTGTTGTTATTAATAGGTAATTTTTCAAGTATATTTGAAACACATTTCCAAGTATATTTTATTGAATAACAAAATAAATAAACTTTATTTATTAAACAACTTAGTTCACCATATTTCAGACTATAACATGTCATTGAATAATAGACCAACTATTGTCCAGAACAGTTTTTTTTTGTTGTTGTTGTTTTGTTTGTTGTTATCTGCCATTGTATGAACAGGCCTGTAGATGCTGTTTTCATGGAGATCCCTGCCACGTTGTGTGGCAGTGGGAAGACGTGCCTCTACAAAACAAGCTAGTGTACAACAATTTGTTCCTGCAAGTGGCTCAGTTGACTCCAGTGCTTTGGAAAAACTCCAGGCCTTCGTGTCACAGGTTTTTCTGTTTGTAATAAGCGGCGCCGGACTCTCCACTGAATCTGGAATTCCAGACTATAGATCAGAAGGTGTGGGACTGTATTCACGGACTAACAGGCGGCCTATGCAACACTCAGAGTTTGTGCGCAGTGCGATATTGGGCACGGAACTACGTGGGGTGGCCACAGTTCTCCTCACACCAGCCGAATTCAGCGCATTTCACATTACAAGACTGGGAGGAAAAAGGAAAAGTGCACTGGCTTGTCACTCATTATGTAGATGCATTACACTCAAAGGCTGGACAACGGGGACTAACTGAACTTCATGGATCTACACACAGGTAAAGCAGGACATGATTGAAGATTATTTGATTACAGAGTTAAGAGAGAATCGGCAGAATCTAAGAGAGGAAGAAAAAAAACTGGTCTGCTCTTAGGGTTGTGTGTTTGGACTGCAGGCAACTGACTCCACGTGCCGAGCTTCAGAAGCGTTTTTCAGCTCTTAACCTTGGCTGGGCAGCATATGCAGGTGCTGTGGCCCCAGATGGAGATGTGTTTCTGGAAGACGAGCAGGTGCTGAACTTCACAGTACCTGCATGTGATGCCTGTGGAGGTGTACTCAAACCTGAGGTGACGTTCTTTGGTGATGTAGTGAACCGGACTACAGTTAACTTTGTGCATAACAAGCTGGCTGAGTCTGATACTGTGCTTGTGGCTGGATCATCTCTTCAGGTGAGTAACATTTTATCAATATCACTTTTAAAATCCTATTCTACGGAAGTTCTAAGCGGCCATGCATTATAATTTTTTTTCTTTTTGTTTTCTCGTTATAACGACTTAATTTTCTCGTTATCTCGACATAACGAAGTTCGTTTTCTCGTTATAACGACTTAATTTTCTCGTTATCTCGACATAACGAAGTTCGTTTTCTCGTTATAACGACTTAATTTTCTCTAAGAATTTACAAAACTGCGCCAGCAGGTGGCACTATAGACCTGAATATAACTGATGGGGTGTTGTATACTATCCACTTTACTGTACGCGGACCTTCCTCGTGATCGCTATAATTTGTGCAGTCTTGTTTATTACTGACATTTAATTAATTCATAAATGTTAAATGCTTGAATCAATATGAATATTTTGTGTATTAAGTTCCTGCTAGATGCATGAGTTTCACCAACGCATTCTGTTTCATCAATAACTGCTTATCAAAACCAAGGTTGACATCACTGTATTCTGTTTGCACCAATATATATTATATTTGTGCTTCTTTTAGGCTCATGATTAATTTAAATTTAATTTTAATTTAATGATTAGGTAGTTAATAAGCGGAGATGCTCTGTTTATCTACAGTAGGACGGGATTTAACGATGTAGGCTGATGTGCTTCTTTTCCTTATTACTAATCTTTATTGTTAACCATATTGATGAGAAATGTGATGTATATGTAAAATCCATAGGCTAATTTAATTCAGTTTTGTTCTGTAATGTTGTAATGGTTTTTTTTTACTACACACAAACACATACACTACACGTACACATGAACGCTCTTTTCAAACAGAAGCTTGTAACACACATGATATCTGCCACATAATGACTACTACAAATTACAAATTATATATAATTTTATTTCATATAAAGGGAAAATTAAAAGTGAGTTTAATCCAAGCAGTTCTAATGGCGCGGTGTTGCCATTTAAACATGTTAATTACAAAAACAAAACGTTCGTTGTACTGTCTCTGGAAAAAATCAACAGTGATTGATCAGCCTTTATTTATACAGTATTGTAGACGTTATTATTACCTAGGCGAAGCAAAATTTGCTGAAATATAGGCTACAGTAAGAGCGCCTGCATGGCTGTCCATCAGATGCCTGTCAAAGTTGAGTTCGTTACTATAGCAACAGTAAAACTTTCATGTCGTTATAACGAGAAAACAAACTTTCGTTATGTCGAGATAACGAGAAAATTAAGTCGTTATAACGAGAAAACGACTTTCGTTATGTCGAGATAACGAGAAAACAAAAAGGAAAAAAATTATAAAGTTATCTCACCCTAGATTACCCAAACTATTCACCTAGACCAGGGTTACTCATTCCTGCTCACTGGCTGCCATCTACTGGTGTAACAATGTATCGCACATGAAGGAGTCAAAGAACATATTATTGTTCATTTACAGTTTTTTGGGTAAAAAAACAATACAACAGATTTCTACTTCAGTTTATAGAACTATTATTACATATTCACATGTTCTTAGTTTGTTAGCTAGAGTTAAAAGTGCAATTAAAAATACAGCATTGGAATCAAAATCCTTGTGGTTATAATATTTAACTGAAATTAAAACCACAAAAGAATTTTGATACTTGAAGTAAAATAGATGTTAAAATAAACTGAAATTAAAGAAAAAAATACTTTTTATTTCAGCTAGTTGCAGAAGTAACATTTTATGGGAGCTTGTTTCCACCATTAAATAAAAAAAGGTCATTACGACTTTTTTTTCCTTGCAATTCTTAAATTATATCTCACAATTTTGTCATTTTATTACTTTTTGTTGTCTCAGAATATAAACTGTATATGAGAAAAAAAACTTTTAGAGTATTGTGAGATAAAGTCAGTTACCTTTTTACTTTTTTAGTTCTGTGGCAGGAATAAGCATTCATTTATTTCTCATTTTCATTTAGTTTAACTTGATGCAAGAATAACTGAAACTAAAGCTGAAATAAAAATAAATACAAAATATAGACATAAAAAGCATTAAAAAACTAATGAAAATGACATAACAAAGAAGTGTAAAACGACTAAAAATAAACAAATTAAATAATAAAATATTTATAAAAGTAAAATATAACATAATTAAAATGTTAATAAATAAAATTAAACTGATTAAAAATATTATAATAATAGTATCATTACTATATATTATAATACTATAATAGTATTTACTATAATCGCAATAGTATCTCAGTAATACTAAAATTACACTGATAGAACAAATACTTCCAACCCTGTTCCAGTGCACCTTCTTGTAATCAAGTAAACCCAAAGACCTTGAGTAGTTGGTTCAGGTGTGTGTTGACCAGAGTTTGAACTAGTTAATGAGTATTCCTGACCTAGATAATGCAAATAATTTTTCCTCCTTGTCTCAATACATTTTCAAGACATTTGGAAAAAGGTGAAGGCATTTATTTTCCTTTTTAGGTTTTTTCGGGGTACCGGTTTCTCCTCGCTGCTAGTGAAAGAAAGCTTCCAATAGCCATTGTGAATATAGGACCCACGAGAGCTGATCATCTTACTGACATCAGGGTGAGTGCATGTTGTGGAGAAGTGCTGCCAGCAATTCAACTCTGAGAATCGGACTCTTTTCCTTGAAGCAATTCTGAACCTCAGCATTCGACTCGTCACAAGATTACTGGAACACAGATTTGGTTTGGTTCTAGGCTGCTTACATAAACAACAGATCTCTACCTCAAGTTCCTGAATTACTTTAACATATACACACATTCATTAGCTAGAGTTTGAAGTGCAATACTGAATACAGCACTGGCATTAATGAGTTAAGCTTAAATACTTCAAAATTATAAAGTAGGTTCATAAGGACAGCTGCATTTCCCATCTAGAATTTAATCTCTGAAAAGTTACAGAGCTGATCAAGAATCAATGTAGGAAATAGAAATGGTAATGATGACATTCTAAAGAGCTGTATGCATTATGACTTTTGTATTTACTAACAGAAGTTTGGTTAAGATGATTGGCTATTTAAATATGTATTTTCGAATATATGTGAATGTACTAGGATGTTTTTTTAAATGTATTGAAACATAAAAAAATGTACATGTTAATCATTTGTTCTGTCTGAAAATATAGGTCATGTTCAGCTGTATTTGTATCATGCTTTTCACAATACACATTGTTTCAAAGCAATTTTATAGAAAACCATGGCGTTAATGTTTATAACATTGCATTGAGAAGTTTAGAGCTGGGCGATAATTTAGTTTACTTTTTTAAACAATATAAACAATCAAGGAGTAAAGATTTCTTATATATATCCATCGCTTTGAGTATAATGTATGTATATAATTTTAGATATACAGTCAGCGCCCTCCACTAATATTGGCACCCTTGGTAAATACGAGTAATGGCGGCTGTGAAAACAAATCTGCATTGTTTATCTTTTTGATCTTTCATTCAAAAAATTGAATGGGGGTGGGGGCTCACATTATGAAATCCTTATGAGTAAAATATCTCTTGTATATTCCCATTCATGTTTACATGAGCATGAAATTCTCCAGCCATGACGTCCTGTTCCACAGGATTATGAATATGAGGAACACAAAGGCCAAATTCCCTTAATCATCCATCAAAAGGAGTAAAACCAAAGAATATTATTCAGTTCAGATACATGGCATCATGGATTCTATCAAATACCAACAGAAAAAGAAAAAAATCTAAACCTGACTGCCTCTGTTAGAAATCTTATATTGGGCCATGTTTGGATCTTCCATCAGGAGAATGATCCAAAACAAACATCAAAATCAACACAAAAATGTCTGAGTGATTTGTGTCACTGAGCACAGAATGAAGCATCTGCCGTGGCTGTCCCAGTTCCCTGCCCTGAACCCTACAGAAAATGAGTGCCAACATGGAACTGGGAATCTGAAGGATCTGCAGTCAAAAAGGTTGAGATCCACTGCCTGAAGTTATTATATGCACACATTATTACACGTTGCTTTGATAAGAAATCTACGAAGAGCATAAATGATACCGAAAATAGGTGATGCATGAAAAAAATTGGAAATTTACAAATAATTGAATAAACAATGAACGTAAACATATTTAACAATGAAAAAGAAACATGAATCAAGTTTATTCAAAGGGTCACAAAGGGTAAAGTGACAGTTTCCCTAGAAAAGCAGAGATCTATCAGAACTGTCTGTTTGTTAAATCTCTCTCTCAGACGCTCAGTCCACCGATGCACATGACACTGTACTTCTGACCAGAGCTCTTCAGGAACACTGAAAGAGTAAAGACAACAGCGATGGTTTATGTCACGGGTGTGGCATTTGACCCAAACGGTGCACACCACCAGTGGTGTCATACACAGACAGTTCCCGAATCCTTTAGTTTGGTCAAACCAGTATGAAGCTGGATAACCTAACAGGATGCCAAAAAGAGTGCACAAGTTCCAGTCATTATACAACTCCTCTCCCAATACAATCACCAAGGAGCCTTTGTCCAGCTCATTAGTGAAGAATCCTGAAAGAGTTTTGATCATATCCTCAGTTTTCTTTTCAAAGCCAGCCAAGAGGGGTTGTTTTCTTGAGGGACATACGTCAATCAGAAGGAGACTTTTGCTTTGGAGCAGTTCGTCCAGGTGGGACTCAACAGTGGCACGATTAAAAATGAATGTATTATCATCAATGGACAGAATCCGTAGTGGATTGTTTACAACTCCAGACTCCTGTAGATAATTGAGGTACATCTGAAGCTGTTCTGGAGATGCTGCATTACTGTCGTAAAGAAGCGCAGGTTTGACGCCCAGATCCACAGCAATTATTTGAACAGTCACATCAAGACATGTGCACGGAGATAAACGTTTCTTACGAGGACTCAGTAACTTCTGTGCAGCAGAGACGAGCATTTCTGATGAAGCAACCCTCTCCAAGTACACACATAAAATATTTGCTGACAGCAGAACACAAAAATTGATTAGAAAAGTTACTGAACACTTAATTAATGAAGGCTCACATTCTAGCATTGGTCACGTCCGTAGTGGTGCTGTTGCTGAATGATACATTTTTATCGACTCGGTCATTTTAATGAATCGAGTGAATGATTCATTGAGTTGTTCATAACACAGAAGGATTCTCGTCACACACTGGCGGTGTAACCTGCAGAATCTTGTTGAACACGATGCGAAAGATTCGAGTCTAGTGAATCAAAATCCTTCCAGAAAAACTTCCTGTTAGTTGTAACAAGTTAAAAGTGCTACAATGTACTGTCAAACATAGATTTTTGTCTCATTGCAGAATCTTATGAACATTCTGAATAATTATTAAATAACGCGAGTTGTCCAGTTCCCCTCAAAGCGTCATTATTGATTAGAAACGCCACCGATATACGTGGACTTTTATTTTGAAATCTTTCAACTGAGAAACGGAAGTATATTCCATTTGACAACTTGTACAGTTGTTAAATACCAAATGGCAAATTCAACAGGAGACTATTGTAGTACAGTATCATAGTAATATATCTGTATAATGAAGCGAAGGTAACGTTTATTTTCCACCGGCGGTGATTTTGTTGTTAGTGAGTTTCAATAGTTGAGTTAAAAAAAAAGTAAAGTTCACAATGAGCTCAGAAGATGTGCTCAAGAGTGCTTCAACACTGGCCTCTTATAATGTTCTGCTTCAGGTACTACTACACACACACTACTGTTGTGAACACACCAAATACACCTATATTAGAGACATATAATAAAGCAGTATGTTGATATATATTTCACGTTGCAGGTGATGTTTCGAGTGCTGACGTTTCTCTTGAATGCATTTACTTTGCGGTTTGTGTCCAAGGAGCTGATAGGCGTGGTAAACGTTAGGTGGGTTTGCAGTTACAAATCATAAACTCGAACATTCCTTTCAATGGCCCACTAACTGCAACGTTTGCTTTTGTTATAGGTTGATGCTGCTGTATTCTACACTGGTGTTTCTGTCTAGGGAGGCGTTCCGGAGGGCGTGTCTGAGCAGCGAAGGGGCGGGGCGTAACTGGAGACAGGTCATCAACCTGTTATGGCTAACGTAAGCAGAAATACGTGTAGGTTTATTCACCACAATTTGCTTACCTCTGGAACCAACACGCTGAAACGTGGGCAGGCACTAATGAACTCTATATATATAAATATGAAAATATATAAAAGGATTGAATAATTGCAATCAGAGATTTAGATTGATTCAGATCATATCTGAAATTTCAAGGAATATTTTGCCTAAAATTAATATGTTTTTTATTCTCTTTCTTTTACCTTCTTCTCAAACTCTCAGATTTCCTGTGGGCTGTGTGTGGGGTGTGCTGTTAGTGTGTGTGTGGTGGTGGGTGCTCCAGGCACCTGATCCTCAGTCCATCCCGCATTATGTTCCCGCAGTTGGATTGTTTTGCCTAGCTGCACTTACAGAGCTGCTGGCCGAACCCCTCTGGGTTCTTGCACACGCGCACATGTTTGTCCGTTTGAAGGTGTCAGCATTTGCCTATCATGCTTTATGTTGCACTTTATAGTCTCATTGTAGATTGAATAAAATGAATGTATCTGATCAAATGACACATATTCACAGGTGATTGCCGAAAGCTTAGCCATGATTGCTAAATGTCTTGTTACTGTAGTGATGGTGGTCTCAGCGCCTCAATGGGGACTCTATATCTTCTCTGCTGCCCAGGTATATATGTTTGCACACTGAACATATGTAGTTTCTGGTTGTCTTCTGGTTTCTAATCTTGATTCCGTGTGTTTTTTTGTTGTTGTTGTGTTTTATTTTTTGACAGTGTGTCTATGCAGGGTTTTTGTTGCTTTGTTACGTGTTATACTTCATCCATTTCCTTGGCTCAGAGGAAGCAGAGAGTAAATTGTTCCCTGTTAGTCACATAACAGACCTGCTGCCATCTAGAGTGCATCATGAGGTGACTTATTTTATAATACGACACCACATTATTTTTTGTTTCAGTGAAACAACTACATTGTTTGTTTGTTTTTGTTTTTAGCCACTGCTAAACTGGAAGTTGACCACACTAACCTGGAGCTTTTTCAAACAGTCATTTCTCAAACAGATACTTACAGAAGGTTAGTGCCTATCATGCTTAATTACGCAGTATTTCTTTTTGTCTGAATGTTCAAATGCTTCTATTAAATATTTGGTTTTGATTTTATAGGCGAGCGTTATGTGATGACGTTTTTGAATGTGCTTAACTTTGGAGACCAAGGTGGGTTAGTACATTCATATACACAAGCTATTACGCACAAACAGCATATTCATGTTATAATTCCTAGTTTCCTTTCTATTTACAGGGGTTTATGATATAATAAACAATCTGGGCTCAATGGTGGCTAGATTTCTTTTTTTACCTATTGAGGAGAGTTTCTATGTGTTCTTTGCTAAAGTGCTGGAGCGTGGACGAGATGTACGACATCAAAAACAAGTCAGTGTCTGTTTATGTTCCTAATTTAATGTAGTACAGCCACCCAGATGTGGGTTGGTTAACTCTAAAATGCTGATTTGTCCACAGGAGGAAGTTTCCATGGCAGCTGAAGTACTGGAATGTCTTTTGAAGCTGGTGCTTTTGATTGGTCTGATCATCGCAGTTTTTGGTTATGCATATTCTCATCTGGCTCTTGACATCTACGGTGGGGAGCTTCTGAGCAGTGGAGCTGGTAAAACATATAAATACTTATTGCTTACAGTGGATACTAGATTTGACTAACTTTTCAGTTAAGGTGGATACATTTTTATTTGTATGTGTGCCGTAAACATTTAAATGGTTTGCTTGTGTATTTTGCAGGGCCGGCTCTTCTACGGTGTTATAGTTGTTATGTTCTGCTGTTAGCCATTAATGGAGTAACAGAGTGTTTTGTTTTTGCTGCTATGAGCAAAGAGGAGGTTGACAGGTGAACAACACATAATTACTATACTGTGTGTGTATATATATAAATATATACACACACACACTCCCACTTGAACATTTGGGGTCTGTAATGTTTTTGAAGTCTTTTATGCAAACCAAAGCTTCTTTTATTTGATCAAATACAGTAACAACAGTAATAATGTGAAATATTATTACAATTTAAGGTAACTGTTTTCTCTGTTAATATATTTTAAAGTATATTTTTTTTCCAGTGAATTTTCAGCAGTCGTTACTTCAGTCTTCAGTATCACATGATGCTTCAGAAATGTGCTGATTTGGTGCTCAAGAAACATTTCTTCTTATCATCACAGTGGAAACCATTTGTGCTGCATTATATTTTTTTAGAAATCATGATGCATTTTATAAGGATTCTTTGTATGAATGCATTTATTTGTACAACAACATTTATTTGCTACTCAAGAACAGCATTTGATTGAAATAAAAAATCATTCACAGATTAATTTAATGCATCCTTGCATAATAAAAGTATTAATTTCTCTTGAAAAAATCTTACTGACCCCAAACATTTAAACTGTAGTGTTATATACAGTATATATATAATTTATTTACAAACTATTTTCTAAGACAGATAAGTATTTAAGCCTTTTCCATTTTTCTATGAAATTGTTTAAACAAAATGCTTTTCTCTCTTTCTTTTTAGATATAATCTGGTGATGCTGGGTCTGTCAGCATCATTTCTTCTCCTTTCTTATTGGCTAACCTGGATGTTAGGTGGCATTGGGTTCATTTTGGCTAATTGCTGTAACATGGCTTTACGAATCATTCACAGTATTGTTTACATACATGGGTATTTTCTGCAAAGTGAATACACACCTCTGTGGGGGCTCCGCCCACATTCTGCTGTCATTATTGCACTTGGCGTGAGCTCCATCCTCACAGCCTGCTCAGAGGTATCATGCCAGTGCCTTTTTGTTTAATTATATAAGTTGTTGTGATGAGCAAATTTTAATTTGATTTGTAACCATTTTGTCTTTCAGAGCATGTTCTGCTGTGATGGTGGCTGGTTGCTAAGGCTGGTTCATGTTGCCGTGGGGGCAGTTTGTCTCCTGGGTGTGGTCGTCACAGTATTTTTTACAGAAACAAGACTTGTGCAGTTTGTTAGGACTCAATTGCTACCAAAATACAGCAAGAAACATACATGAGCTTTTACTTTGAAAGCTGCTAATGCTTAAACCTCACTGAGGTGCAGCTGACACTAGCATGTCATGGACCAGAAATATAAACAACCAGAAATGAATACTATGTGTAATTTTTCACAAACATATTTTGTTTTGTTGTTTTTTTTTTGCTTTTTTGCTGCAGAAGATGACATACCAGAGATGTACATTGACCAAATGTTTTGTAACATTGTACCCTTTGCATAATGTTACTACTAGATATACTGTAGGTGTATAGATCAGTGGTGAATTTTGTATGAATGGTTGTTTACATAAATGATGTACAAAATGGTTATACATACTGTATAATAAATTTAAGTGATACTGGGTACCAAGATGAGACTGGGAAATATTATCTACTATTATAATATCTGGGAACAAATAAAACTTTTTTTTCTGATTGCACTGTTTTCCAAATTTAATTTACAAACATTACTGTGCAAATATTTGGGGACAGCAAGATTTTTTTTATATCTATTATGCAAAAGTGACAGTAAAGACTTTTACAGTATCAAAAAAGATTTCTATTTTAAGTAAATGCTGTACTTTTCAACTTTCTATTCATCGAAGAATCCTAAAAATATGTATCACTGAAAAAATGTTTAACATGAAAATTCAGCTTTGTCATCACAGGAATATACTACATTTTAAAACATTTTTAAAAGAAATAACAGTTCTTTTAAATTATATCAGTATTTACTGTTTTAATGCTGTTTTTGCATTTCAAATCTTTTTATTTGGATTTTCAATAACATGGCAGAACGATACATCATAAAAAAGCAGTGCACCACAGGAAAATGTCCATATTAATCTCTTCCACAAACCTTCCATTATAGCTGTTTTTGCTGTGTGTGTGTGTGTATATATATATATATATATATATATATATATATATATATATATATATATATATATAATAAATGCAGCCTTGGTGAGCATAA
Source organism: Cyprinus carpio (assembly GCF_018340385.1). Lineage (NCBI taxonomy): Eukaryota > Metazoa > Chordata > Actinopteri > Cypriniformes > Cyprinidae > Cyprinus > Cyprinus carpio. The sequence continues at coordinate 24,874,277 of NC_056577.1, read as the reverse complement.
AGGACTTTATCAAAAACATTAAAAAATCTTGCCAGTCCCAAACTTTTGTACTTTTGAACAAAGATTCTAACATGAAGCTGTAAAAATATTTCCTGAGTTTGCAAATCAGTGAAAAGAGCTAAGAAAATGAAAACACTAGAACAGAGAGACTAAAGAATAGCAGGACATTAAGTCATTCCTGAATATCTCTTTGCTCCGAGACAAATTAAAATTCACAAACAATCACTTAGCAACAGTCAAAAGAACAAACACAACTGTTCAAATAAACATATGCAGTCATTTAGAAGCACTCCAGCATGAGCAATAAAGCAGATACAAGGCACAAACCATGAACTTTTCATTTCTCAACTGCTGGAAGTAAATGAAGTACTGAAGACGTCATCTTTAAATAACTATTGTATATCCCTACAGAACAGTGACTGAGATTAAATGGGAGGAGGAACAGTGACTCATTCTTTGGCCAAAGGAATTATGGTCCATCTGGGATTGGACTCTGTAAGGGAAGGGTTTGTTTGTGTATATACACTTACGACCAGTATAAAACAGAATCTTCAGCAAGACCGTGGGACCTCACAACTGATTTCAGAGTTGGCCATGTCTCAAGTAAGATGACCATAGAAGAAATTAAGTTATTTTTTTTTTTGTCATTCATTTTTCTGTTACTCTTCAGCAGGGTGAAGAAGTTAAGAGGCCTGAGGTAAAAGCAGAGGATTTAATTGGAGCCAAGGATAAACTGGGATCTGGAACAGAGGTGAAGAGCAAGACCTTTGAAGTGATGCAGGAATGTGGTGAGTTGAGCAGCAACTGCAATAATTCAGTTAGAAGACTGTGTGAAATAAAAATGTCACTGAATCTAAGTGTCCTTGTTTTTTGACATGGAGCCAAGAGGAAAAAAGAAGAGCCGTGTGTATGTGTGTGTGGCTTTTGTAATGTTTCCACTCCATATATAGAAGGAAGTCAGAACACAAAAACACAGGAAGACATTGTTCTACTAATCACTTTTTTTATGTTGTTTATTGTCTAAAATTTGTCTTATGTGTTTATATTGACTAATTTGTTTCTGATTCCTGAAAGATATCCCTTATTTTTTTCTAGACTTTTATAATCTCAATTCCAAGATCCCAGCTGCAACATTTTACATTGTACCAATTTATCAATGATCCCTTAAATTTGAAAATGTCGGCAAGTTATCATCAGACTATTAAAAGACTGTATATCATTAAGAAACACATGATTCATGAGATTTTTTTTTTTTTTTTTTTTTTTTGCGGGATATAATTCACTTCTTAGTTAAAATTACTTTGTTTTTTGTCAATTCATGCATGTATGATTTACATAAATGGAGCCCTTTGTAATGAGGTAACTGAAATTCAGATGTGTTGGATGTCGTAGTTTGTATTATTGTGTATCCTGAGTATCTTTCTGTCTCTGCTTTTAGAACAGGCTGGGAAGGTCGCGCCATCCGTCTTCAGCAATGTTCGCTCAGGATCTGAGACTGCCTTTAACAAACCCAGCAAGAGAAAGTAACACTAGGAAACCACTGTTTTACTGAACCATACAGCTAAAACATGTATTTATAAATGAATCCAAAGCATTAACATTAAAACAACTCTGAACATTGTCATTATTCATTTTAATGTGTACCTAAATGTACTTTTTTCCAATTTTCTAAAAAATTTTAACGATTAAAACTGACAAATACATTTTTTGAAAAATATCCTAGAATGCTACTTAAGTTGCAAGGTTTATTGGATAAATAAGTAAATAAACGTGTTGGTTTAGTTTTAAATTGAGCATTTGATTTTGTGTGAAAATGAAATATGTCAAAACTCCCCATTTATATTTCACATTACTATCAAAAAAATATTTATTTTCAAAACAAAAAGAACAGCAGACAGGACGATGGAACACTTATCTCACAGGAAAATAAAACTGGGGGATGAAACTAAAGAAATCAGGTTGTCTAAGCACGTTAAATAGGGAATGCTTTCTTTCCTGTTTTTGAACTAACAACAACTGACACAATTGAGTAAAACAATAAAGTAGCCATGCATTGATGTTGAATTGGCTTAAAACAGCTGTCATACTGTTAGAATGTCATGACAAATGTGAACTAAACCACCAGTAAAGCACACTAAAACAGTCTGTACAGTTATTTCATAAACTTGGTGTGCTGATCTTGTAGGATCTTTGCAGAGGACTTAGCATCATAGAAGAGTTCATTAATTTCTTCCACTTGTTCCTTTTCGACTACTTCCCTTCCCTGAACTCGTGCCAGCAGACTGGCAGGGGTCAGCAGCTGCACTGCATATCTGCATTTACACAAACTCACACATTAGCCAAAATGACATAACCAAATTGCATAAATTTTAAACGCATGAAAATGAGAAATAAATATGACAATTCAGTTCTAATCTAAAAAAGTAGATGTGTTTTTCAAAACGCAGTAAAAAGTAGAACCTGAGTGTAGTCTTGGTACCGATCTCTCCAAGATGAGATAAACCCTCCTCGCTGATGTTGATTCCTTCTGTCTGAGCTCGGATCTTTATGATCTATAGCAACATGCAAATAAAACAGCATGAAATGTCTAATTCATCTTTTAGAATGAATTTTTTTTTATTTGTAAGCAGCTTGTTTTGACACAAAAGTTTATGCACACCTGTTTCATTTCTTGAGGAGTGTACAGCATAGTTCTGATAATCATAACTCGATCCAGCAGATCCAGTGGAATACCGTGAGGAGAGCTGATGTCCTCTGTCCCCCTAAAACATTATTATGTATAACAGTAAACTTGTCAATCAACTCCATAAGCAATCAAATGGATCATTCTAATAGCTGGTCACAGCAAACTATGATGAACTAACAATGAACAATAATTTTATTAATGTAGGGAAATGTGACTTTTTACATATATTAATATATTTTTAACAAGCTGTATAAATTAACATTAATGTACATAATGAACAGAAATAAACAATTAACAATAATATATTTATAAATAAACGGTAACACTTTACAATAAGGTTCCATTTATTAACATTAGTTAACTGCAATAGTTAACATGAATTAACATTGCAAAATACTTCCAAAGCATTTATTGGTAATCTCTATTGGTCTCTCTGTAAAATTATTACTTAATATCCTACAAAAGTTAAAGCTAATTTAATTGACTGCATTTCCCACTGTATCAAAAACACACCTTATAAGGCAGTTTCCTCGATTGGATGCAAACACTACAATGGGAGCAATGGAGCTCTCCAGTGCTCGATGTAGGTAGGTAAAACACTCGATGTCCAGCATGTGAACTTCATCGATGAACAGAACACCAGGAACCAGCTCGGCCACCCCCTGATCAATGTACTTGTTCACCACCTTATTGATCTCCACTCTCAGTTTATCTGAATACACAAAGATAGTTAAACAAGGCTTCATTAAAAATCCTGTTAAGATTATCAGTATATAAAGTATGATACCTGTGATTTCTGTCTTCTTGGGTTTCATCAGTTGACCCATCATAGAAAGTATGTCCTGGCCTCCCTGGAAAACACAGTACGCTCATAGGATCACCATTATGGGGATCCATTGAAATGCTGGAAAACATGATGTCTGTATGCACATACCTGAGGTCTTGCATTAGCAATATCCAGGTCATGAAGTGTAACATCCTGAATAATCTCTTTCTTCTTGTGTACATCACCTTTCGGTAGAGGTACGTACTCTTCCGCCTCTAAATCAAACTCTGTTGCAAATGTGTCACATCGTCCCTGCCTCTGCAGACCAAAAACAGTAGGACTGATTATGAATGAACTCAATAAAAGCCTTGAGAGATTTTAGGACCATTAAATAGGGTTCATTTATTTACAAGGGAAGTGGACTGCACTTTATGTGATGTAGGATTTTGTTTAAATACTATAGTTGTGCAACCATATATGTGTGTACACTACTGTTCAAAATGTTTTTGAAAGAAATCTATTATGCTGACCAAGTCTGCATTTATTTGATCAAAAATACATTAAAAAAAGAACGAAAAAGAAATAGTGACAATTAAAAAATGTTTTCTATTTGAATATATTTTAAAATGTAACTTATTCCTGCAAACAGTTGTGCTGCTTAATATTTTTGTAGAAATTATTTAAAAAATCTAAAGCTAAAAATAACAACGTTTGTAACATTATATTATATTTGTGATATTAACATATTTTGTAACATAATAAATGTCTTTACTGTCACTTCAAATTAATGCATTCTCGCTGAAATAAAAGTATTAATTTATTTCAATAATATTAAAGACAATCTTGTCCTTTATACCGCTGCCTGACTACTTGCCCACCTGCACTGACAAAAGACTACTTCAACATGCCAAGAGCAGATATAGGGAGGAGAGAGAATAGTTAAGGAAATCCGTCCATACCTTGACTGCCCCACTGTTCGCTTCGATGTAGATAACATCACCGACCTCCACTCTCTCCTTCTGCAGACTTTCATAGATACTGGGATCCAGCTGCATAAGCATAACAAACGCTATGAGATATGACTTCAAACAGACACAAAAATCGGCTTCCACCCAGCTCCTTTTTTTTTAAATATAAGTATGCAAGAAAAGCGCTTTCACTTCCTTACCTTCAACTGTTTGGTGCCTTTTGCTGTCTTCAAACCAATAATGACATGACTGATAGTTTTTCCATAGCCCCCCATCGGATTCTCCGTCTCACAAGGAGTCAGTTCAGTGACCTCTCCCTCATAAACCTCCTTAGTCTCCTTGATACGCAGACCTGCACAATCAAAAAAATTTAATTTTAGGTACAAGAATGAAGAGAACATATGCTAACATATGCTTATACGCTTTTAAAAACCTACAGAATTCATTATATATTAAATACCAGTGAATCTATTCACCTGTGTGTGTTCAATTGCCAATGCCAGTGTATTTCTATGTCAGCACTGTAATAATGTGTGCATGCATGCATATCGCACTTGATCACACAGGTTTGATTCTAATGACTAATATCAAGCTACAGTGTGTGTGCATTGGGAACTATTTACTAACTAGTAGCACGACTAGTTAAAATTTAACTGAATGTGTTTTTCACCTTCATTATAAAAAGTGTCTCTTAAAAGAAATGAATAAATGCATTTTTACAGGTTATGATGCACAGATATGGGTTCTTTCCATGAGAGCTCACCTATGGCTCTTCTGAAGTTCTCCATCAGCACTTCAGTCTTTTTGATTTCTGATGAATACACTTCACTGCCCACCATAGGACAGAATGGCACTTTATTTCCCAATTCTTGTGCCATGGCTAATGCTAGAGCAGTCTGTAGGGTACAGAAATACAATTATCAAACCACAAACACTCTCACAAAGGGCATCTCTGAAACTATTGACAATGACTGAAAAAAAATAAGGGCTGTCAGTCCTTACCTTTCCTGTTCCAGGTGGTCCGGCCAGTAAAATGGCTCTGCCAGCCATCTTTTTGGAACGGATCATCTCCACGATGATGCCACAAGCCTAATAAGAACGTAAGAATACAGGACATGTTTATCTTTACCATTTTTTGAAAATGGAAAGGATTTACAGCAACATGTTGTCCTCTGTAAACAAATAGTATAATAATATCAAGTAGCTAAACTACAGGAAATTAGCCAGAAAATATTACAAATATTAAAAGTCTCCAAAATCAGGATTGGTTATCACCACAGTAAAATACTCTTGGTGAAGGTGAAATACACATATGCATTTTAATATTGCTCCTGAATCCTAACACATACCATTAATTAGACACTTTGTATTTACAAATTTACTGATTCTGCATTCATTAACAAACTGGCAAAATATGAAATTGATCTCTAAGTCACCTCTCTAGCTGTCTCCTGCCCCACTAGTCCGGACGCAGATTGTTTAGCATTGCCGGCCTCGTCCAGCCCGAGACCCTTTACATGGCTGTGAGAAGCGATGCGCTGCGTCTTGGTAGTGCTTTTTACCTCTTCGATCTTCATGTTTCTTATTAGTTATTTAAACAATCTAAAAAGTGAGGAAAATAATTTCAAGCCTATCGCACGAAAGGCCGTTGAAATCATACACAACAGACCCGCGTTTCCATGTGGGTAACTAAGGCGATTTGAGGAAGTACCGCCCTGGAAACGTTTCTTAGTCGTTCTTCTTCTTCTTCTTCTTCTTTCAGGTTTAATGGCGGTTGGCAACTCATCTCAAAGGTGCATTACCGCCACCTACTAGACTGGAGTGTGGGTATTAGAACGACATCAAAGGAGAGGTGGAGAGAAAAAATACAAATCAAAACAAAACATTCCAAAAAAAATTCCTATTTAATTCTTTCTCTTAACCCAGTGTTTTTTCAAAAATAAAATTAATAAATTGTGTATTCTCCCAGATGCTTTCCCTCATAAATGCTCAAGTGTCATGCTTTGTTCATCCATTTATTTAAACCAGTGTGACTCATTCTGAGATGTGTAATTAACATCTCCTCCCTTGGGTTTCTGCGCTTCCTCATGCTTGTGACTACTTGATTTTGTATACTGTATAAATTACATCCTGTATCCGCTGTTTTCCAATATTCCTGCCATATTTTAAGTGAATGTTGCTTTATGATGGTTTTGACCTCTGCTCTACTTATTGGTACTGTTTCATGCTTTGTAGAGTTTTTTGCTAGCATATCCACAACTTCATTTCCTTCACCCCTACATGGGCAGGAAACCCAAAGGAAGGAGACAGCCATTCCCTTATTATGAAGTGTGAGAAGCAAGTGGAGTATTTGATAAATGAGGTCTTGTCTACATGACGCTCTCCCAGACTGAATGCTTAATAATGCTGATAAACTGTTTTCTTCCACCCACCCTAATGCCAGTAAAATTGCTACTAACTCCACAGTGTAAACTGACAGGTAGTCTGTTGTACTCTTTTTGACTATACTACTTCATACCGAGGAATAAAAAATGCTGCACCAGTATAGCCTGTTTCCGGCTGCTTTGATCCATCCGTAAATATGAATAATTCCTCTTGATACTGCTCTACATAGTTTTGAACTATTATCCACTGTGGCATTATTTTTGAGTTTTCTTTTAGTATTTGTTGATGGTTTTATACATTTCCAGGGTGGCATCGTTGATATTGCCACAGTGGGTCCTACTTGCAACTAACTGAGACCTGCATTTTGAGCCTTAGCATTCCCCACCCATCCGAAACTGTAAAAATTGCTTTTATTATGCTCTGCGCATTCTTGCAAGACAGTTTTTGTGGGGTGCACCATACTATGTCCTTGTAAATTAGTCCAATATGCCAACATGATCTTGACCCTCCTAATACTAGCACTATCTCTCATGCCTCCACCTGTAATGCAGTTACTGGTGATGTTTTAAATGCTCTGGTACAAATCCAAAGTGCCTGTGCCTGCTCCACATCAAGCTTTTTAAGGTTAGATTCCGATGCAGACATATACACTAAGCAACTATAGTCAGAGGCAGTTCTCATGAGAGCCTGATAAATGTTTATTAGTGATGCTCTGCTCACTCCCCAATCTCGCCCTGATAGACATCTCAACACGTTGTTGATCTTTTTACACTTATTTCTGACCTTATCAATATTCTGACACCAAGTCAGCCTCTCATCAAAGAGAACTCCTAGAAACCTCACCACCTTAACCTGTTCCAAATCTTGTCCATACAATTTCAGTGGCACTACTTTGTGGCACTTAGAGAAGCATATAACTTGAGTTTTTGGGATTGAGAGTTTAAATCCCCATTTATAAGTCCATTGTTCAACTTTCTCTATTGCATTTTGCATTTTCTTTCTTAGATATTCTACATTTCGTCCCCTAACCCAGAGTGCTCCATCGTCTGCATAAAGTGACTTACCTATATTTCCACTTACCTGATCAAAAATGTCATTTATCATAATATTGAACAGTATGGGGCTGCAGACACTACCTTGTGGGGTACCATTTTCCACTATATGGCTACTTGAATACTCTGTACCAACCTTAACTTCTATTGTTCTTCTGTCCAGGAAGTCTAATACTCAACTGAATAATTTACCTTTTATTTCTTATTTGTCAAGTTTAATAAGTCCATCCTTCCACAGCATATCATATGCTTTTTCGACGTCAAAGAACATGGCAATTACACTTTCCATATTAGTTTGTGCTTTCCTAACTTCTGCTTCTAAGCACAAAACAGAGTCCATTGTCCCCCTACCCTTTACAAAATCCAGACTGATACGCTGAAAAGAGACCCTTACCTTCCATATAGTAACTTAACCTATCTGTTACCATCCTTTCCATGACTTTCCCTAATTGTGGTGTTAACGCTACAGGTCTATAACTTGACGGGTCTAAAGCATTCTTACCAGGTTTGAGTATTGGGACTATCACTGCCTGTTTCCATTCAAGCGGGATTCTACCGGCATTCCATATCATATTGATTAGCCTTAATACTACCTCCAGTGATACATCTTTCATATGCCCTAACATGGTATAACATATAGCATCTTTCCCTGGTGTTGTTTGTCACACATTTAAGATAACCCTTTTTGATTCAAACATAGTAAAAGGCAGGTCCATATCTCCTCCTGATGCAGATCTACTTTTTTTTATTCCAGGGTTTTCCAACTGTGTCTGATTCCTATGCTGCTATTGTGTATAAATTTCCAGAACTGTGGATTTCTACCAAAAGCTCTACCAAAAGCTTCACAAAAGTTTCTACCAAAAGCTCAGCTTTTTCTGCATTACAAACTGCATTCTTTTTATTGCTACACAACACTGGCATTTCCACCTTTCTATCTAATCCACTCACTCTTCTGATTGTTCCCCATATGTCTGACAACTGAGTTTCACTTCCAATTTTATTGCAATACTGCCAATACATGGGTTTGACTGACCTAATCATTTTCCTAACTAATGCTTGTGCCCTTTTGTAGCTAATTAAAGTTTATAGTGTGTGATGAGCTTTAAGCTGTGTAAATGCTTTATTTCTTCTTTTAACTGCTGTTCTACAGCTCTCATCCCACCACAGCATGCTTTTTCCCCTTCCTGTACTTTAAGGAATTGTTTCTTCTGCTGCTTGTATAATGGCTGCGACTACTACACTTTTCATTTCCTCCACATCTGTTATATCTCTACTCAGTATTTCCATACACTAAGTCTCACTTATTTCTAGAAATGTCTGCCAGTCAGCTAATTTCCACCTTTGTATTTTCACTTCCCCATCCTGGTGTACCTCTATGCCAATCCTAGTAATTATTGGAGAGTGATCACTACCCACTGTCGACTTATTACTTCCCATGCACTAATACCTGCAATTTCAATTGACACTAGTGTTAGATCAATAGCACTTTCTGTATTACTTGAACTATTATACCGTGTGCCCTTTCCATCACTAATACACACCAACTCCTTATCATCTATACATTTCTCTATTGCTAATCCATTTATATCTGTGTTTTTACTTCCCCATAATGTACTGTGTGCATTAAAATCCCACTTACCACTATTTTGCCCTGCATTGATCCGCAAACCAATTCCAACATATCAGTACTTAATCTATTGCAAGGGTTGTAAAAATTGGCTATTTTTATTCTGTTTTCCCCTGACCATATTTCAATTACAACAGATTCATTTTCTTTCCCTTTACTAATAAGTTTATATCTTACCCCACTTTTAACAAAAATTGCTTGTGCTTCCTGCCACCATCATTTCTTCCACTACCTCACAGCTAAGCCCTTTTATTCCTAGATATTTTTCTGCTGATTTAACTATTATTTTGATCTTTTCTGTCTTCCTGTCTGTCTGTCTGTGTCGAGCAGTTTATCACCTCGACCATGAACAACACAAATTTTTGCCCACAAAACTCTTATTCTATATGAAGTGTAAATAAACTCCTTATTGTGTAACAAACATGCTGTAAACAACTGAAACATTTTTATATATTATTTGACCCATGAATCAGTTGCCTTTTCTAGAACAAATGCTCTGAAGAGGAACCTATGAGTTGAGTTGTTGTTATAACAGGGATTGTTTATTTATAGCACAGGAAGAGCAACTGTCAAATTTCAGTAAAGTTTGCTGAAAACAGTAAAAGCAGCAATATTTACATTAGCATGTTATGTAATTTCTCAAATCAGAATTAATTAGAAGATATTACCACCCAAAATAGAGACACTTGGTTAACTGACAGTTTAATATCGAGCTGGTTGAACCAGCAGCAGTTCAAAGTCTGCGCATTCATTCTATGCTCCCCAGCAGTCACGCTGTTCTAGTGATGGCAGAGTCCAGTCCTCCTAACACGCTGAACTTCAACGTTGGTGTCCTCGGCCATGTGGACAGCGGAAAAACGTCTTTTGCCCGTGCGCTGAACAGCACTGCATCCACCGCAGCTTTAGATCACGCTGGATCTCGGCTTTAGTGCGTTCACGGTGCCCTTACCGGAGCACTTGAGAGAATCCTGCGGGGACAGACAATACGACAGTCTGCAGTTCACTCTGGTGGACTGCACGGGACATGCATCCCTCATACGCACCATTATCGGGAGTGAGTGGGTAGATAAGTTGGTTTTTATTAGTTTGGCTGAATAAAACTGCAGGTTTTATGTTTGCGTGAATCAGTGTATAAATCATATAATTCACCACGCACTACTAATGTCTTTTAATTCCTGTTATAACTGTTATCGTGTTAAAAACATCATGCAAACCCGCTCTGACGTCCCGATCTGAATCAAATGATTCGCGATACGCGATCCGATTGGAGCGCTTCGAAACAGTGAATCATTTTGCGACGCAATGGTTTAACTGATTCGTAGTTTCAAAAGCTCCGTTGTGTTCTTTGCTCGCTTTCTCTATGTAATTTGTTGTTTGAATAACCGTGGACATTAAATCATTACAATTAATAGGCCTAATGTAGGCTTACAATGTTTTTATTAAACTGAGATCTCACTAAATACAATTTCCGTCGTATTAAAAACATTTCATAAAAAATTTCAAAAGCATCCCCCCCTCTGTTTTTTTCACAAATCGCACCCTGTATATATTTATCATAAGCATACTACTTGAAGAATAACAAACCTGTCGGTGCATTTTAAACTCTATCCAGAACTACCACTTTTGATCAGTAGGTGGTATGCATAGTATTTGAAGTGCTCAAATTAACCCTGTAAAGACTGAAATGTGATATATTATGTCAGATTTTTTTATGGAAGTTTGTTGAACTTTTATACAAAATATAAAATAAAATCTTTAAAATATGAATGTGTGTTTTATGTTTGTATCAAATTTGATAGTATGATATAGGAGAATATGATCACATCAAAAAGACCTGTGTACTATTACCTAAAGGTGGGATTTTTTTTTTTTTTTTAGAATCATACTAAAAGGACTTTTATTTGCTTAAATAGTATGAACTATCATTTAGAGTGTACAACAGGTTTTTCATAAGTTTTGATTATTTAGGGAGTAGGGAGATTAAAAATTCAGGTTTCAAACGTGATACTGTAGGCTTTATAGAGTTAAATCATGCTCTCGATTCAAAAGACATCTGCTTTTAATGACAGACTTGTAATGGTACAAAATATAAAATAAAAATGTATTTAGAATTAGAACACCTTTTACAGTTACAGTAAAGAATAGCATTTTGTCAACATGTTATCATGATCAGATTCTGTCATTTAATGCACTTCCAAATTATAAAACACAATTAAGTGTCTTTAACACACTAAAAAAAAAAAAAATACTGGCTTAGGAGAAACCATTTTCACTTCAAAATTGGTAGTAAACTTCTCAAATAATTACAAAGAAATTGCAAGTTACATTGAATTAAACATGAAATTTTGAAGAAGAAATGCTGAAATAGTATTATCTTGTAAAACATACTTATTTACAAATTTTTTTTTTTTAAACAGTGGAATCACATATATTTGTTAATTGGTAGTTATGGGTACAATACATGCAATACGTCAATATTCCTCCATACTAAAAGCTCACATGGCTTATTTTCTTGCATATACAGTCTCATAAGTATTATGTTCACAGAGGGATGTATGAAGAAATAGATGATGAGAAACAATGTCTAGAGGGTTTTTGTCAACCTTCAGGTCCAAACAAACCCAGAGAACTCAGAGTGTAGTGGGAATGTCTAGTGTAATTGCATTGATGGTACTGGTGTATGTGTGTGTGAGCATTTATGGCACATGTGGTAAATTAAGGCGGAAGGGGGCTGTTCGGGGTTCCAGCTTGACTTCCTCTCTCCCCCCAGAGGGGATCTCTCAGGAAAGAATGAGTGCCAGAGAGAGGGAGAGAAAAAGAAGGAAAGGAAAGGCAATGGCCCAGTCTCCTACTTCTCTTATTTTCGGTCTCTCTTTCTGTAATACTGTTTAGCAGCGATGACTGTACTTTGTCATGTTTGTCATTGTTGAAGTTATATGTTTTACTCTGATCTGTATACTTGCATTCAGGTGCTCAGATCATTGATCTGATGATGTTGGTGGTTAATGTTGTGAAAGGTATGCAAACACAAACAGCAGAGTGTCTTTTGATTGGTCAGCTCACCTGCTCCCACACGATCGTAATCCTCAACAAAACAGACCTGTTGCCTAGTGACAAGAGACAGGCAGCTATTGATAAAATGACCAAGAGGATGCACAAAACTCTTGAGAACACAAGGTAGACACTGCCAAGCACATTTAACTGTGTATTATACATATTACACATTTTGCAATGTCTTCAGACTGTAAAAAATGATTGTAATTTTAATGGTAAAAAAAACTATAAATGCTATATATAAACTATAATTTACAGTTTTTGGAAGTAAAAAAGAAAAAGTCATATTGAAATTTACAAAAAAAAAAAAAATAGTGTCATTTTTCTTTAACTTCTGGCATCTTCAGCTGATGTTTTTCTTTTTTATGTATTTTTTTTTTACAACATATATAACAAATCTAAGCTGCTTGATTGTTTATATTGTGGTCAAATCTGTCACAAGATACTATAAATGTAATAAACATTAACATCATGAGTTTCTATAAAGATAATTTGTAACAATGTGTATTGTGCTATACATATAACATTGACTTGACTTTTTACTTGTCATATTTAAAGGCTGCCCTATTATTGCTGTTGCAGCAAAGCCTGGTGGTCCTGAGTTCCCAGAAACAGACGAGCCACAAGGAATACCTGGACTCATAGACGTGAGTTAGTGGGTGTGTTCAGTAGCACAGATTCAAGATCCAAAAGTCTGAGACCATTTTTAAACTTAAACTTGAAAAACATTTTCCCCTATAAACATGGAAATTAGAATAAAGTTTAAGGAGTTTGAAAATGCCTAAATAAAGAAAAGTTATGATGTCAAAGATAATATATATAGGAAACTAATTCAAATTTAGGCAAATTTGTGACATTGACCATACAAAAGATCATTGCAAAAGATTTCCTTCTTTCCATTAATACACACAATGGAACATTTTCAAACCCAAATCCAAACTTGTGAAGTTTATACTAGCTTGAGTCACTAGCAATGAGTTGATTTTAGGTTTCAGACCTTTGGACATGATTGTATTTTGCAAGTTTGGATCACATTTTTGAAGATGTTTCTGTCTTTGTGTTCAGTTATTGAAGGCCCAAGCCTTCTTTCCTCATAGAGATCCATCAGGCTCTCTTCTGATGGCTGTAGATCACTGTTTCTCCATTCGTGGCCAGGGAACAGTCATTACTGGCAACATCCTACAAGGGTCACTCAGTGTCAATGATACTGTGGAGATACCAGCGTTAAAGGTATTTATGTATTTCTACACAAAGCTCTACAATACATACACTACCAATCAAAATTTTGGGGTGAGTATGATTTTTTAAGCGAATGTACTTTTATTCAGCAAAGATGCATTATATTGATCGAAAGTGACAGTAAAGATGTTTATAATGTTGCAAAAGATTTCTATTTCAAATAAACGCTGTTCTTTTGATCTTACTATTTATTGTAGTATCAACATTTCCAAAAAAATATTACGCAGCACAACTGCTTTGAATATCAATAATAATACCAAATGTCTCTTGAGCACCAAATCAGCATGTTAGAATGATTTCTGAAGTATCATGTGACACTGAAGACTGGAGTAATGGCTACTGAAAATTTAACTTTGCTGTCACAGGAATAAATTATATTTCAAAATATTTTTAAATAGAAAACTGTTATTTTACATTGTAATATTATTTCCCAATATTGTTTCACAATACTGTTTTTATTGGATTTTTTAAATTAAATAAAGCCTAAAAAAATAACCATGTAAAAACGTACTGACCCCAGACTTTTGAACAGTAGTATACTTGCAACGGCACAAAATGCATGCAAAGATCAGCTCCTTATTTAAGATTTTTTTTATTCCTCAGGTAACTCGCAAAGTCAAATCTGTGCAGATGTATCTCATTTTTCAATCAAGTGCTTCCCAGGAACGAAAATGGAGACTGTAGCCCCACCTCTCAAGAGGAAAGAGCAGACTTCTTCTCATTTGATTGGGAGTTTCATCACCTGGATGAGTATTTGACTTGTCAGACAGAAGGTGGGAGAGGGGAACCACAGCAATGGGCTTTACTTGAGTTTGAATGACCAGTCACATGTCCACCACTTTGCTTAGTGATTGGGTCATGACTGCACTCAGATATCCATGGTAACACATGCAGGCTTGCCTTTCATGGAAAGCTTCTGGAAGGCTTTGAGGATAAAAACTACACAGAGACAGCACTGCCTCGGCTCAAAATCAGCAAAGACAAGCAGAAAGAAGGAGCAGTGGAACGGGTGACTACAAATATTTATCTTTATCAAAAATATCTTTTGAACACTTCATGTACTCTGGCTCCAGCTAAGCAGTTTTGCCAATTTTCTTTTCCAATTTTTTATCTTTGGTCAGGTGACAGATGACTACACTGTGATTGGTCGTAACCTTTTTAAGAAGGAGACTAACCTTCAGCTGTTTGTGGGTTTAAAAGTTATACTGTCAACAGGAGAAATGGGCTCCATTGAAGGTGGTTTCGGCCAACGTGGCAAAATCAAA
This sequence comes from Cyprinus carpio, assembly GCF_018340385.1. Classification (NCBI taxonomy): domain Eukaryota; kingdom Metazoa; phylum Chordata; class Actinopteri; order Cypriniformes; family Cyprinidae; genus Cyprinus; species Cyprinus carpio. Next base: position 24,859,235 of record NC_056577.1, on the reverse strand, counting down.
ATCTGAATTCCAGGTAAGCAAAGACAAAAACACTCTATTTTACTCTCCCTTACTTCTTTCTTGGCCCCTTTTTACCTCCTTCCTCTAAGTTTCTTGTCAGGTGACTTACATATTTATACATCCATATACTCATTTATTCATTCATAGACATCATGTAAAAGCTACTCTCTTTTAAAGTTACACACACCAAAAATGCATGCTGAATCTTAAATATAAGTGCAAAAAAAAAAAAGCTCACGTCCTTTTCCTGACTCTCAAAGCTAGCTTTGTGTAGGTAGACCTCAGCCACACAAATATACGTACACAAACATTACTGCACACCCCTCACTTCAGGCCCAATGAAATGGAGTAGAATGAATGTATCCATAACCACACATGTAAAGACGTTTAACATTTTTGTAATATACATTACCTAAAATTATTGCCAAGCTTGAGAAAAAGTAAGTCAGTCTAGATTTAAAATATTTTTGCCATGAAATTTTGATTTATGCTGCAGTTCATTTCTGTTTAAAACAAATAATCATATGATAATTGTATCTGCACTGTAAAAAATAAAAAGTTGAGTTAACTTAAAAAATTAAGGTAATTTGCTGCAAAGCAATTTTGAGTTTACTCAACTTCCATGATTAAAGTTTTGCCAAATCATTGTAGAAAGTTGATTGAAACTGCTAGTTTAAGTTAGGTATACCTTCCTCAGTAAGTACATCTAACTAGTCATCCTGAGTTTGTTTAAAGTTAAAAAGGGGGTTGAGTGAACTTTAAGAAACGAATAGGGAGAACTATAGACTGGAAGTTCACTAAACTCAAAAAAGCTTTGCAGCAAATTACCTTAATGTTTTAAGTTGGTTCAACTTAATTTTCTTCTTTTAATTTACAGCTTTAAATCTTGCATTCAAACTTCTTCCACAGATTCCTGTATGGCCTTCACTTTAAAAATCAAACACAGAGATTGCAAACCATACTGTAAACACAAATAAAGACTAATTTTTACAGAAAAATATTTATTTGACAATTCTGCCAAGCAACACATTTTCTGTCAGCATGAAATGCAAAACTTGGACTTGGATATAGTTCTAATCCAGTCATCAAAATAAAATAAAATAAAATAAAATTAAATAAAATAAAAGGCAAAAAGAGAGGCAATCTTGAAATGCCTTTAAAGTGCTGGAGTAAAACAACACAAATGCTCTTAAAGTGCTAAACAAAATTGTTCTCAAACAAGAGCCAGAATAACAATCTTAAAATGCAGCAGCAATAAACGACTTCAGAGTTTCAACATGTGCTAGAGGTATCAAGTATTACAACTGTTAAAACACAACTTAGTCATAAAACCTTACATTAAAACTCAAAACTGTCTTTGGCATGTTAAAAACTGTTATACAGCTACTGAACTAACAGAAACAAATCAGTACTTGCACTTTTGATTAGCCATATGAACTGCAGCTACTTAAACTTTAACAATTTGTTTTTGAAGGACTGGAGCTCTTGCAGAGCACTGGGGGTCAAGGCCGATAAACACTTTCTGAATGGTTTCAAAAGTGTATTTTAGTTCTTTAGGATAGCTAATGTTGAGAGCGTAAATCAAGCCAAATAGGAGAGCAACAGCTGTAGGGAGGTCTTGAACATTATCCAACACAACTTGCTCCTCTAGAACTACAGACAGGCACCTTACATTTGGGTTTGAATGGATGGTGGCAACGTCATCTTCAATGACAGTTAAGATACCCATCTTCATCCCTTTTGTGCGAGTGTTTTTTCTGGGTCTGTGTCCTGCATCAAAAAAAAAAAAAAAAAACAACAAAGACAGTATCAAAACACATTTTTAAATTGATTAAATTCTGCTGGACCACAAAGAGTTTTTTATATTGTTTGGTCATTTTCCATTGTGTTTGCTTTGATATAACACTTTTTTAATTTGTGCTGTTAGACTCATCACTGAGAATGATTCAACTTGGATTATTCAATAAATACATTTTTGCCAACACTTTGTCTCCTCCATTCTACTCTTTCAGAGAACAGTTAGCAGATTAGTTTCGGACACCAGACAAAACTGTTTTCTCTTTACAGCATCTGGTCATACCTCAGGTATGAGTGTATATGTTGACAACAGACTGATAACACGCTTACCAGGCATGACTCCAGGAAGTTTCTAGACTTTTCCCTCATAAACAAAGGTAGACCTTTGAGAGCTGTAGCTTTTCTTTGAGCAAGCACATCAGAAGCCTGAATGACACAGAAAAAAGTTATATGCATGTTATATTCAACCAAAAGCTTAGGGCTTACCTTTAAAGGAACACTCCACTTTTTTTGGAAATAGGCTCATTCTCCAGCTCCCCCAGAGTTAATAAATTGAGTTTACCATTTCTGAATCCATTCAGCCGATCTCCAGGACTGGGGATAGCCCTTTTAGTATAGCTTAGCATAGATCATTGAATCCGATTAGACCAGTAGCATCGTGTTCAAAAATGACCAAAGAGTTTCGATATTTTCCCTATTTAAAACTTCAATCTTCTGTAGTTATATTGTGTACTAAGACCGGCGGAAAATGAAAAGTTGATATGGCTAGGAACTATACTCACATTCCGGCATAATAATCAAGGAACTGTGCTGCCGTAACATGGCCGCACCAGGTGCACTGATATCATGCAGCGCCTGTGGAAATAGTCCACAGCGTGCAACACACACTCCCTGTGCAAGCAAGAGGATCTGGCTGTTTTCAGGCGCTGCGTGATATCACTGCGCCTGCTGGCCAATGGTAGGGCAGCACAGTTCCTTGATTATTACGCTGGAAAGAGAGTATAGTTCCTAGCCATATCGGCCTAGAAAAATCGTAACTTTTCATTTTCCGCTGGTCTTAGTACACGATGTAAGTACAGAAGAGTCAAGTTTTAAATAGGGAAAATATCAAACTCTTGGGTCATTTTTGAACACGATGCTACTGGTCAAATCAGATTCAATGATCTATGCTAAGCTATGCTAAAAGTGCTATCACCAGACCTGGAGATCAGCTGAATGGATTAAAAAAAAAACAGTAAAACTCAACTTTTTAACTCTGGGGGAGTTGGAGAATGAGCCCATTTCCAAAAAAGTGGAGTGTTCAAGGGCAACCTATTATGCTCACTCACAGGTTACAAATTTTACAATGTTTACATGATTTGACAAAAGAATTACTTAATTTGCTAAATTATTACTTGATCAAGTTGGTCTAGGAGGGTCTTCATTTCATCTCCATAGGCTCCACCACGTGATCGGTACAACATAATCATCTTTGATGCGTATTCATCCAAAGAAGACAAAAAGGTACTCTTCAGGTTGGTTTGTGTAATTCTGTAAAAATAAACAAATAACCTAACACACACACACACACACACACACACACACACACACACACACACACACACACAGAGTGAACAGTAAGAATTAAGACCACACAAGTTAATTAATCTTTAAATAAATAAATCATCTCGAATACATAAACTCACCTGATCTTCCAAAAAACCATGCTGGCCATTGTTTTAGAACATCAGCCACAAGAGGTTCTTCATCAACTATCTCCTTCCTTCTCAGAGAGAACGTCAGATCCATTTTGGAGTCAACAACTGCCATGCTGAAATGTTTCTTCTTCATTTCCTCCTGTAGTGCATCTTTTTCCTTTTGTAAGGAATAATCTGTCTGCCCTACTGGGTTGTCCGGGGAGGAAGTTTATCTCACATCTCTTTGCTTTCTTTAAACATCTAGAGTCATTGTTCACTCTTTTTTGGTTCACAGTGACTTCAGAGCAACCTGCTGTTCGAAGTTTCTGACGGTAGTTTCCAACCTTATATTTGATGCTCATAGTCCAGCTGTGATAACCTGTTCCTGAGCCTGGGTCCTTTAGACATGGATACTTTTCAATCAGTGCAGCAGACACAGACTCCAACTCTTGATTTTTTGGGTAAGCTTTGAATGAAAAAATTGCCTGAGCTATGCTGTCCAGGATGTCCATTTTCATTTCTCTTGGTACAGTGAGCAGTGTTCCATCTTCTTTAAAATTCCCATTCCCTTTCTCAAGCCGCAACTCAACATCATAAGAGAACTTGGGAATCGGGAAAGGAGATGGCCACTGAGAATTTCCATGCTGTCTCACAGACACAAAGGGGAAACTCTGGTTTGAGCTATCAGATGGAGAGGACACACTGGCAGTGTCTAAAGAGGAAATCGAGGTCTCTGGTTCTGAGTCTTCAGGTACTTTCTGGAGTATCTTCAGCACTGCTCTTTCTGGTGGAAGCTCTGTTATATTGGTCAAGTTACAGAGTTCATTTCCGAACTCAGGATCCTCAAACTGAATCAGAAAATCATCCTTGATTTCAAGCCTTTCTTTAAGAATTGTTTTCAAGTGTTCAACCGAAGTGAGATTTTCCAAAATATCCAGCCTCCTAATATTATCAGGGGCCAACACAACACGGAGCCGCATATTCTGTAAAACAAAATTCTGATTAAAAATAAATCAAGTACATTAAGTATATGGCAAAGCTTAATATGTGGTAACATGTAAAATTACTTAAGGGGGTAGTTCCAAAATAAAAACTCATAATTTGCTAAGCCTTGCCAAGTCACATAATTCTAAATCTGTGTTACTTTCTAATGCAGAAGAAAAAAAAAAAATTTTTTAGAACGAATATCTGTCTTTTCAACCACACAGCAGTGTATACTGACTTGCTGAAAGGTTCCAAAAACATTATAAAACTTGGGATATAATGCACAAGTAAAATGCACAAGTAAAATGAAGTACTTTTGAGATTTCCGGGTCTTTTTTAATCTTTAAAGTTAGATATATGGCTCTATTGAGAAAAAAAAAAAAGCAAAAATTCACTGAAGGAATAGTTTACCAAAAATGAAAATTCTATCATTATTTACTCACCCTCATGTTGTTTCAAACCCCTAAGACCTTTGTTCGCCTTCAGAACAAAAATTAAGATATTTTTTGATTAAATCCGAGAGCTCTCTAACCCTACATAGACAGCAAGGGTCCTACCATATTCAAGGTCCAGAAAGGTACCAAGAACATTGACAAAATTGTCCATGTGACATCAGAGGTTCACCTGTAATTTTATAAAGCTACGAGTATTATTTGTGTTTGCAAAAAACAAAAAAACAAAAAAAAAATACCTTTATTCAACAATTCTTCTCATCAACGTCACCCTAGTGGCATTTTGGAGAGTACCAACAAAAAGTGTTCTCATAGCTTCATAAAATTATGGGTTGAACCACTGATGTCACATGGAATATTTTGATGATGTTCTTGGTACAGTTCCTAGACCTTAAACGTGGTTGGACCCTTGCTGTCTATGGAGGGTCAGAGAGCTCTCGGATTTAATTAAAAATATCTTAATTTATGTACCGAAGACGAACAAAGGTCTTACAGGTTTGGACTGACAAGAGGGTGTGTAATTATTGACAGAATTTTCATTTTTGAGTGAACTTACCCTTTAAAACAACCACTTTTGTCTTCTGCATTAGGAAGTCATACAGGTCTAAAATGTAATTTACATTTTGGGGAACAGTTCCATCAACCTGTGACATACTTTGTTACATTAAAGTTCAAATCAGAATACAATGACCCACTTTTAATGTAAATTGTGTGACTGTGAAGAACAATTAATGGAGAAGGAATCTCTTTAGCGCAATCATGTTCCTTCCCTGAACTGTATACGACGTGAGAGGATGAGGATCATTAAGATCATCTGGCTCAAGGATTTCAATTGCACTTGTTTCAGAAAACTCATAACACCTGTAGTGCTCAATGTACCATGATGAAAGCCTTTTGCAAAGAAAGGCCACCTTGTTAGCATTGGCAAGTACACTAAGTATTCTGAAAAAATCAGGAAAGCCACTGCATTGACCTGAGGACAAAATCATGCCTTCACTGAAGTGAATTCCATGCAAATGCACATCAGACGCAAGTGACAAAACCTCTTTGTGCGGGTATTTTTTACGAACTGCAGTCTTCTGCAGTTCTTCCAATGTACATGTTCTTACAGTTTTTACCTTCTGCACAGACAAAGGTGACGAAAAGAGACTTGGACCATTGAGATAATGGGCCATCATAAGCTGATGCTTAGTTGCCAAGGTGAGTGGAATGTTTTTAAAATTGTGGACATCACGCACAACACCTTTGAAATAGCTGTGCTTTGCCTCGAATCTGAATGTCCAAAGCTCGACTAATGGCCCAAAACAGCGAATCAGGTGTGGATAATGCTCCACGTAGTGGTGTTTCGGGCGCAATTTCAGGTTTGGGAATGTGTCTTGGAGTAGTTGTCTGTGTTCTACAATTTTTCGTTCTAAAAAGCATAGCATTGCTTCTGAGAACTTGACTGACATAACCAACTCCACTATCTCCCTCAAGTCCATCAAAATTTCCCAAGCAGGCTCAGAATTGGGTACAAGATTACCAATCAATAATGGTAATAAGCGTAGTAATGCCCAATTCTCATGCCCATTCCCACCTATGGTTTTCTTTGAGAAACTGGACCGGGAAATTACTTGGGGTCTGTTTACTCTGTCTGAGTCCTTGTAAGGAAAGGACTTGATACATTTGTTCAGAGTATCAAGAGTAAAATATTTCTTTGTGATGAGTTCTTTTAAGCACACTGATAACTCAGATGGAACAATTCCTTCCAAAGTGTCATGGAGGACATCTGGAGGGAACCCAGTTATTGGGTGAAAGAAAGAAAGGTGCTTACTGAGAACACATTCTTTTTTTACACCCAGTCTGCTCTGAAGCTCATGGTGGTCTCTCAGTTCATTTGTAATGGAGTTGTGCTGTTCAACGGTTCGAAGCCGAAAACAACTAGCATATTGTGTCTGTATGTCATCTTTGCTGACTTGGCAAAATCTACACAGGTTTTCAGCCTGAAAGCTTTCTTGAAAGCCACCAAGACTGTGAGCCCCAAGATTGTCAGCACATACACAATACACCGTTCCTCTGAGATGTGCATTCAGTGCTTCAACAAACACACCTTTCTGCTCCAGGTCTTTCATGTCTTTTAACAGTGGATCAAAAAATTTGTCATAGCCAAACTGTTTTATATCACTGCTTTTTCCAAGCATAGCAAGTTGTATTGAGGAAAGTGTAGAACGGAATTTGGCAGGCAAATTCAGAAGCACCCAATAAACTGCTGTGATTTTGTGAATCTTTTTTGAAGTCCCCAGGGGATTGCAAACCTCAAATTCATCAGTGTACATCGACATTGAAATGCAATCACTTTGTACCCCTAAAAGTTGGTTTTCTTTGTAATACATCCCACTACGAGTTGATGTGTACTGTCCTGGTAAATCCTCCTCAACAAAAACAGCTTTTTCCAAGACATCTGCTCTGTTCAGCAACACTTCAAGAACTTTCAACACCGGGACATACACAAAGCTATTTTGGTGTAGTCTATCAAATCGGTACTCCACAGGATCAATTACTTGAAAATGCTCTTTAAAATAAGCATTCCATCTGTATTCTGTTGAGAGAGTACCCTTCTTTGCAGTGGCTGTAAAAACAGGATTTGTTTTGAGCACTTCTGCTGATAACAATTCAGCAAGCTCTTCTGCCAATGACTCATCAATGTGACTTTCATACTTTCTTAAAATATCCCTGATCGATTGTTTTGCTGTATACCTAGACAACGAAACAATATCACACATCCAACTTAATATCTCCTGAATTGCACTTTTTGAAACATGCAAAATTGTCTGCATGTAAAGGATCAATGATGCAAGTTTGTGCTCCAGACTTCTATACTCTACAGGCTCTAAATACACGTTTGTTTCATGTTCAGAAGGAACTGCAGGAACAGTGACATCACTAACATTTGACTGCAGATTCTGCATAGGATCTGTTGACTCTTCCGACCCTGTCTCTTCATTGCTTTCCAAACGATCAGTTCGCAATGTAACAGAAGAGCTAAAATCTTCAAAACCTTGAGATTTATGCTTCCGAGATATGTGGCTACTAAAAGTTGAAAGGACATTAGTTGTCAGCTCACAATCTTTAAAAGGACAACTGACTGTGTCATGCCTCCTCAAATGATTTCTGATATGGTTTAAAAACTGGGATGGCTGACAAACATCTTTGAAATCACATAACTCACATGAAAAATTAAAGTGGTCATTAAGTGCAGCAGTGTGTTTGTGTGATCTTGTCAAATGTGTTTTTAACGCACCTACAGTTTTAAAAGTGCAGACGCAGTCAGTATACAAGCAAGGATGCTGCCAGGATCGCCCTTGATAGTGCCGAAGCCTGTAGTGTTTCAAGAGGACCTCTCTGCTACTGTGGGAAAATTTGCAAAGCTTACACTGCATTCCAAACCTAAGAAAAAGAAAAAACAAAATCAGTTTGACATGCAGTGTTACATTCTAACTAAAATGACATGAATTGTTTTAAAACACAACATAAGTATTACAAAAAGGAGAATATTAGATAAATCACATTCAATGCAAAAGAACAATGCCAAATTACATTTAACCAATTAAATAGTGCTAAGAAGAGGTATGCTAAAAAAAAAACTAAGCTCCTGAAATATTAGACATTTGCTGATAATTCAACATGATTATATATATTCGGTGTTTTAGACCAGATGTTATGTGAAGCACGTTATGTTCTACGTCTAAGATCATAAACAACCACACGGTTAACAAGGTTAAGAATACCCTATAACTTAAATGTAAATGCTGTTTTTCCCTCTATTTATCAGTACTACAATAGTGACGACTTTTTTTGTCAATCGTGTAACGTTATTCACTCAGATTTTTTTTTCCAAGTAACTTAACGTTAGTGCTCTGTTTTGTGGCGTGGCTTGACGAACAATAATCACGTTTTTTGCATTAACGTTTGCCAAAACCGATTTGCAGAAATCAAAACGAGGACTGGACCAGGCAGAGGATTCTGCTTAGTCTTAAAGCCTTCCTCTAACGCAAATCAAGCATCCAAAGAAAGATTAATTCTCAATTTAGCATTTGTAATTCGCATTAGGCATATGAATGTGTTCAGTATGGCTTTCGTATGCTTCTTTGATTACATAAAAATAACCTTACTGGACGACTCTATTAACTCCATCCACAACAACACACTCCATTTAAATACAGTTTACTGTAATAACTATAACTTACACAATAAATTCGTGTATTTTATTTGTGTTTTAATTCAAATTTTACAAAGCGAACTGAACATCGCCTTCAAATGAAGCACGTGAAGCAAACTAGAAGATCGCTAAATCATTACATTCCTTAGAATAGTCTTTCCAAAACACAACGTTACATTTTACGGTAAGCATTTGTGTAATTTATTTAGGTTATTTTCGATAATAAAACTAAAAGAACTACTTACCTGAACAAGAGAACATCGAGCCCCTTCTCAAATGCAGTTGATGAGGGGAAACCCCCGTGCAAAAATGCCGCGGGAAACAGACTGCGCATGCGCAATGACAGTAAGTGAAGCACTCGACTGAAGAAATCAAAATATTACGTTTTCCCAACTTAATTGTTTATTTTCATTGCACAAAACATTAGTAAACATGCAGTTAAATAATTTTTATAAGTAAACTCAACACTGTGCTCAAAAATGTGTCCACCTAACTTATAATTTTAAACTGAGTTAACAATTTGCGAGTTGGATTTTTTACAGTGTGGCCAAAACATGAGGGATACATTCTGTCTAGTCATGTTGTGTAGGCATTGTCCATGAATACCTGTTCATGATTTCTCTTCTGTTAGAGGGGTTGAAAGAAGAAACCAAGCAGCTTCTATCCTCTTCCTCTAAGAAGAAGGGGAAGGGTGGGGCAAAAAATGAATCCTCCAAATTGGAGGAAACTAAGCCCGACGCTCAACCAGTCACCATACATCTGAACTTCAAACGCTATATATATGATCCCCACAAAAAGATGGTTCAGTCCTGACTATCAGTCCAATCATTCCTGATAAATGCTAACAGCAAAAAAGTAAAGATGGAATATTCCTTCAAGACTAATAAATGCTGTAATATGACTGCTAATAAAACAACTCTAATAGCTAAACTGCTGTAGTTGCAGTGTACTGTATATTTTGAGATTTACATTTTGTTTGCAAGAGTGTGTGGAAAGTATTTGTGTTTTTGTGTTTGGCATATCGAGAGTGGTTGGGACGTTGCTTTAGGGCAGAATGCATTGTGAGTATAGGCAAATATCTCTGTTGGCAAATCAGAGGCAAAATGTGTTTTCACACACCTCACCATCAGTTACTCTACATTTATAAATATCCTTTTTTCCATTTGTTTGTTCCACTGTTTATGTATGTATGTATGAAAAAAAAAAAAAACGTTAAGAAGGGCCATGATAAGTCTCATCATTGTTTAGCGATTTGCTTCATGGATTTGAATATCTATTCCAGTTACGTTGTTGCAACTTGGGGAATCTGTAGGCAAATTCGTTCTTAATATGCGAGAATACAAATAGCAGCTGTACTAAAATATTAAATGCCATCTGTGTTATACTTCCCTGTTCGTACCTGACACCGCAGATAAAAAACAAAGCCTTTATTTGTTTTTCATTATTATTGCCATTAACTGAAGAAGTGCATATACAGGTAACTGCCTATTACTTTCATTCTCTTACTCACTCTTTCTTTGACTAGCAAATGTGCTGTCATGGGTTAATTTACAGCATCACATTACTCTATAAGGAAGATGTGTTGAGCTAACTGACTAAAGCTTTTTTAATAGATTTGTATGGTACCTTTGACTGTATTCTTGTTAGAAAGGACAGATTGGCAATTTTAGCAACTGGTCAGTCACTTTATGAGATTCTTAAGGGTTTTTAGATTATAAACTGATCCTATATATATATATAGATTACAAAACTATACAGGTATCCAAGGGCAGGCTTTAAGATGGTTTAGATCCTACCTGTCCGATCGCTACCACTTTGTTTATCTAAATGGGGAGTCATCTCATTTATCACCAGTAAAATATGGAGTGCCACAAGGATCTGTCCTAGGTCCTCTGCTATTTTTCAATATACATGTTGCCCCTTGGTAATATCATTAGAAAATCCGGGATTAGTTTCCACTGTTATGCTGATGATACTCAACTATATATCTCAACAAGACCAGGTGAAACTTCAAAACTATCTAAGCTAACAGAGTGTGTTAAAAATGTAAAAGATTGGATGACCAATAATTTTCTCCTATTAAATTCAGATAAGACAGAGACATTACTTATTGGACTAGAAAACATCACACAGAATCTCGTAGACTACAATTTGCAATTAGACGGATGTACTGTTACTTCCTCTACTGTCAAAAATCTGGGTGTTATATTAGACAGTAACTTGTCTTTTGAAAATCATATTTCCCATGTTACAAAAACAAACAGCATTCTTCCATCTTAGAAACATTGCCAGCTACGAAACATGTTACCTATTCCTGATGCAGAAAAGCTAGTTCATGCATTCATGACCTCTAGACTGGACTATTGTAATGCAACTTCTAGGTGGTTGTCCTGCATCCTCAATAAACAAGCTACAGCTAGTCCAAAATGCAGCGGCTAGAGTCCTTACCAGGTCAAGAAAATATGATCATATTACCCCAATTTTACAGTCTCTGCACTGGCTACCTATTAATTTCCGTATCAGTTACAAAATATTATTACTTACTTATAAGGTCCTTAATGGCTTAGCTCCTGCATACCTAACTAGTCTTCTAACACGCTACAACCCATCACGCTCTCTAAGGTCACAAAACACTGGACTTTTGATAGTACCTAGAATAGCAAAGTCCACTAAAGCAGGTAGAGCTTTTTCGCATTTGGTCTCCCAACTCTGGAATAGCCTTCCTGATAATGTTCGGGGTTCAGACACACTTTCTCTGTTTAAATCAAGATTAAAAACACACCTCTTTGGCCAAGCATTCAAATAATGCATCTCATAATTTGGGACTTGCAGTTATATCTGATCAAATGCGCATTATTATTCTTTAACTTGGGTTAAACTAATTAATTTTACTTGGCTGTAACAGCAGCTACGCTAATTATGTCTCTATTTGTTTCTCTGTTTTGCCACGGGATTTACATCCCGTGGGCACTAGGATTTACACAAGCTCCAGTCTGGATCCAGAACACCTGAGAAGAGATGATGCCAACCCCTCAGAGGACCTCAGATGATGCTAACCCAGAGACAACATACAGAACTACCACATTTTGCTATAAATTTGATTGCATAATTGCTGTTAATAGTGTTAATCGTCTGTTTGTTTACGTCTTTTATTGATTTTTCTGAACATTTCTGCCATATGCACATAAACTGACAGTCACCACTGATAAGCTACTACTAAATATTGTAGAAACTTAATTTTCTGTAAAGTTGCTTTGCAATGATTTGTATCGTAAAAAGCGCTATCAAAAGTGACAGTAAAGACATTTCTAATGTTACAAATATATATATATATATATATATATATATATATATATATATATATATATATATATATATATATATTCAAAAGAACAATTTTGATTTGAAATAGAGACATTTTGTAACATATATATATATATATATATATATATATATATATATATATATATATATATATATATATATATATATATATATATATAAAACAGTTCGAAACAGTTCTTTTAAATGGCAATAATATTTCTAATATTACTGTTTTACTGTATTTTTGTTCAAACAAATGTTGCCTTGGTGAGTATAAGAGACTTTTCAAAAACATAATAAAAACAAATCTTCTGACCCCAAAACTTTTGAACAGTGATAAATGCCGAAAAAAATAGCTTGATGCAGTCTACTGACTGACTGACCACTCATTTCTCCTTTGTAAGGATCAGAAGTTCATTGTATGTGTGTGTTTTACTAATATTAATGAAGCCAATTTCTGTGATTAATTACAGCAGGAAAAGACAGAACACTCAGTTAAATGCTGCAGGCATTAGAACTCTGAGTGAGTCTAACACAACATGGCTTTTATGCCATGTTCGGCCTGCTCAGTGTTTGTGACATTGACTCTAGAGCTCTAAACACAACACACACACAGTCTTTTACTGTCCTTCTCCCTTCAGTGACTCAGATAGGAATCTCAGACTTTTATTTTGTGTGTGAGTGCTTGCATGTACAAGCCTTTGATATGACAGCTTGAGTCTGTTAACCTCTCTAATCAGGGTCCTTCATCAGAAAGGTCTTTCAGAGTGCTTGCTTAAAATTCATAAATTGAAAGAGAGGGGAGAAGAGGGACTGAAAAAGGGAGTAGAGAAAAAAGGAAATAAAAACATAAACTCTCCCATGAGGTAGAAGCTGCAGATTGTCTCCTTCCTGACCCTGGACCTGCACTGAGCTTGAGATGAGCCCAAAAAGGGGTAAAGTCACGCTCTGTGTTTGACTTACCACTAACATTATCATTATCAGCTTCATCAGCATGGGCAGTTGGCGTTTGTGTGTGTACGGTTTTAATTATTTTCTTTGATCTCATGGATTGTTTCCTTAAGGAGTATTTTCTCTCCCTCCTAAAGCGTGCTCTTTAGTGTTCATGTGGACCCTGCAATAGCACTGGCTCACATGTAGAGGGCATAAGTATACCCAAAGTCAGTACAGTCATAGTCATTATTCGTTTTAATTAAATAAATAAATAAAAACCGAAACTACTTCCTTGCTACTTCCATTCAGTATTTGTGCGATGGACATGCAGTGTACCTGGATACCTCAAATGGTGAAGCGAACTGAACAGAGTTAAGCTATTACCTTTCTATGTGACCAGACTAGTGTTACTATAGGTGGACAGGTATACTGTACACATTTTTTAATTTATATTGACTTAAGACAGTAGGTAAGTAACCAGCTCTCACCTAGTAACGCCCTAGAAACCCAAAACAACACAGCAACAGGACAGCAATCATTTTTTGTGCAGGCAAGCAACTCATGTTTTGTTCAGAAAATGTAAACACATGGGTACAAATTCTCGATTATTGTCTTCATGCTGCCCAGCTATTAACTGACCAGTCGTTATACATGTTATATTAAGTTAAAACTTTTCTGTTTTCTGTTAGGTGTGGGTTATATTCTAGTATTATATAGTACGATAATTGAGACATTTTTTCCCAGTCATCTAAATTCCAGATGTGTCCCAATTTACCTGAATTCACCTGATTGTAAATTATCCATATTTCATAATTCATATAAATATATTATTTGCTTGAATTTGGTAAGCTAATTGTGACAATTATGTATGGATTTTTCAGTCCTCAGTGTTTTTACTTCTTGATGATGTAAGTACGTCATGGAGATGCATGCAAACCATGAAAATCTTCTGTTTAGTCTTGATTTGTAATGGCACACAGTTGTCAAAATGCATCAGTCTTTTTTTGCATAGAGGTTTTAAGCTCTCAATGAATCAATCACTTGAGCAAAAAACATCAATCCTTCTATAAATCAATGGGCTACCGCTAGAGAAATCTGTACTACTAATCACATAATTTCCCTTAGCTGAGCTTTTGTCTGAACATAGACTAGTGTCCCTGCATTTTATAGATTTACTCAAGTCTCTGGGTGAATGAAAAGTTAAGTGCATTTTAGTGCATTTCACTTTTATATATATATATATATATATATATATATATATATATATATATATATATATATATATATATAATTTATTTTTGACATCTGAGGTTCACTTTTGCAGGAACTAAACACATCAACATATTTTATTTAGGTCTTATTAAAGCCTGCAAAGAAAGTGATTTGAGGCTGAGATATTGTAAACCGCTCACTTACATTCACATTCAAAGGGGTGCTTTGTTCCAGTCCATTATCCCACTTTCCATCCTTTCTTTGAATGCACTTTATCTCTGTCACCCTGTTGTTCTCTCTCACCTATTCTTAATGTTTTCTTTGTTCGGGGTTTTATGTCCATACAACCTTCATCCCACACCTCCCTTTCTCTTGTTTTCCTTTTCTTTGTTCTGCACTTTTCTTCCAGGTCAGCAGCATTGTCACTGTCTGCTGAAGAATTTAACTTTGTCACACAGGTATTTTGTGTGCTGTGTATGTCTAGATCATTCGATGCATATGAGTCTTATAATAAATATATAATAATAAATTTATAAGAATATCAGTCCATCTAATGTAGTAGATGCAAAAGTTATTGTTTTAGATGTGTGCCGCCAATAAGTGTTAAAGGCTAAAGATTGTAACCTTTGCCCTTTGAGGTTTACATGCAATTGTTTAGGAATGCATCAAACTGTCATTTTATGTTTTGGGATCAATTTGTCGACACAAGTGACAGACACTTCAATATGAATTGCTAGACCGTAAGAAAGGAAGTAACAGAGGTCATTCTGTCTTGAACAGTTCAGGTTACGCTCATCCACTGTCCGACTCATTGTTCCAATTAGCAGGGCGGTAAAAGCCTCCCACATCCCTTACTGAAGAGACTAATAAAATTAGCAGGCCCTCCATCTTATCTTTTAATGATAAACAGCCAGCTATTAGATTACAGCTATTAAATTAGAAACAGTCTCTAAACAAACAATTACCTGAATGTAAGTGTGGGATGGGTAAAAAGGGAGTAAGAGTTTATGAATGCATGCAGACTTTTGAGCATGATGGTTCCATTTACTTGTAAAAAAAAAAAAAAAAAAAAAAAAAAAAAAAAAAAAAGTGTTATGTGTAATGGCTTGAATTAGTTCGATAACATCAGTACATTATAATAACAGAGCAGAACAACCATCAAGCTCTCCATTTAAACCCATTTCCCATCCTTACACATATTTTACATTTAATGTACACTAAAATCCTAAATATTATTGTGGCACATTTGCGAGGTCTGGATCTGCATGTATTTAAACTTTTTTTTTTTTTTAACTAATAGATAAGTGTAGCACAATTATGCTAATTATAGTTGATGTTCTAATGACCCAGCTGTCACTCAATAAATCTCTTGGGTTACTGTAGCAATGAGAGACCTATTCTACCAATAAGCCTCTGGGTTTTTTGAATCTCAACAATAAAGACACAATAGCAACTCACTGACAGAGCCGCCTTTGTGTTGTCTAAAAAGTGTGTCCAGATTTTGCTTGTGCATTATTTGGTTTCTCAAAAGTATCAGTATTTTCTATAAATCTGTATCTTCTTTCTTTCTCTGAATATTTTACAAATATTTGACTGTCAACCAGTTTATCTTAAATCTATGGCAGGCCTGTTCTCTGCCTGCTCTTTTTTTTTTTCTTCTAATTTCTACTTTTTTCTTCACCGGGCCTACACAGATCTATCCATGACTCGTTAAGTTAAGTTAAGTTTCTTCTTAACTTTCGCACTGGCTTCATGTTTATTTGTTGTCCATCATGTTTTTTTTTTTTCTGTATTCTTCTGGCACAAACTTTCCGTAGAGGTTTGCTAAAATTTAATTTGATTTAGCTCACAAATCTGGTAATTGACTGACTTCTGTTCCACATCAATTTGATTAAAGTGCTATTTATATATGTACAGTCGTGGCCAAAAGTTTTGAGAATTACATAAATATTAGTTTTCAAAAAGATTGCTGCTAAACTGCTTTTAGATCTTTGTTTCAGTTGTTTCTGTGATGTTGTACTGAAATATAATTACAAGCACTTTATACGTTTTCAAAGGCTTTTATCGACAATTACATGACATTTATGCAAAGAGTCAGTATTTGCAGTGTTGGCCCTTCTTTTTCAGGACCTCTGCAATTAGACTGGGCATGCTCTCAATCAACTTCTGGGCCAAATCTTGACTGATAGCAACCCATTCTTTCATAATAACTTCTTGGAGTTTGTCAGAATTAGTGGGTTTTTTATTTGTCCACGCGCCTCTTGAGGATTGACCACAAGTTCTCAATGGCATTAAGATCTGGGGAGTTTCCAGGCCATGGACCCAAAATTTCAACATTCTGGTCCCCGAGCCACTTAGTTATCACTTTTGCCTTATGACACGGTGCTCCATCGTGCTGGAAAATGCATTGTTCTTCACCAAACTGTTGTTGGATTGTTGGAAGAAGTTGCTGTTGGAGGGTGTTTTGGTACCATTCTTTATTCATGGCGGTGTTTTTGGGCAGAATGGGAGGAGTGAGCCCACTCCCTTGGATGAGAAGCAACCCCACACATGAATGGTGTCAGGATGCTTTACTGTTGGCATGACACAGGACTGATGGTAGCGCTCACCTTTTCTTCTCCGGACAAGCCTTTTTCCAGATGCTCCAAACAAATCGGAAAGGGGCTTCATCGGAGAATATGACTTTGCCCCAGTCCTCAGCAGTCCATTCACTATACTTTCTGCAGAAGATCAATCTGTCCCTGATGTTTTTTTTGGAGAGAAGTGGCTTCTTTGCTGCCCTTCTTGACACCAGGCCATATTCCAAAAGTCTTCGCCTCACTGTGCGTGCAGATGCGCTCACACCTGCCTGCTGCCATTCCTGAGCAAGCTCTGCACTGGTGGCACTCCGATCCCGCAGCTGAATCCTCTTTAGGAGACGATCCTGGCGCTTGCTGGACTTTCTTGGACGCCCTGAGGCCTTTTTTTTCAAGAATTGAACCTCTTTCCTTGAAGTTCTTGATGAACCTATAAATTGTTGATTTAGGTGCAATCTTAGTAGCCACAATATCCTTGCACGCCTGAAGCCATTTTTATGCAACGCAATGATGGCTGCACGCGTTTCTTTGCAGGTCACCATGGTTAACAATGGAAGAAAGAAACAATGATTTCAAGCATCACCCTCCTTTTAACATGTCAAGTCTGCCATTCTAACCCAATCAGCCTGACATAATGATCTCCAGCCTTGTGCTCGTCAACATTCTCACCTGAGTTAACAAGATGATTACTGAAATGATCTCAGCAGGTCCTTTAATGACAGCAATGAAATGCAATGGAAAGGTTTTTTGGGGATTAAGTTAATTTTCATGGCAAAGAAGGACTATGCAATTCATCTGATCACTCTTCATAACATTCTGGAGTATATGCAAATTGCTATTATAAAAACTTAAGAAGCAACTTTTCCAATTTCCAATATTTATGTAATTCTCAAAACTTTTGGCCACGACTGTAGCTTGATATAATGTAATAATTTTTGTTTAAAATGTCATTTCATTAGACATGTAAACTTTTGCAGATTTAGCTTATTTTATTGCGATATAATACATTCTATATTGATTTCAGGCCTTCAGTATGTTATAATTTGATCATAGCCTCTTGATTTAATGAGTATGTCTGTATTTACTGTTATTGAGCCTGATAACTTGTAACAGTGTATTTAGACTCAGTCCCCTCCTGCCTCCGGCCTACTTTCCTGCCTCTAAGGTTTCTCTCAGCACAAAACCATAGGACAGGGAAAATAAAAGAGTGGAGAAAGAGAGCAGGGAAAGAGAAGTAAGCAGATCTGTTACCCCGTTCCAGTAGGATGGCAGTAATACACATACACTCTCACACAAACCACCTCACACCACACAAACTGTCCCTGGAGAGGGGAACTGAGCGCTCACAGTTGGTTTGTCATTTAAAATAAGTGATTGTTCTAAGACAGAGGATGAATTAATTTACCTGCTATACAGGAAGATCAGGAGAAGAAAAGACAGACTGAAAGGGGTTGAATGTGGCTTGGCCTGTTGTATGGGAGGCTTCTGTTGTGTCCCAGTTTTCAAACAGAATGTTTGCAAACAGCTACATCTGTTAGGTCAGATTGTACAAACTTAGTGTGCTAATGCTGTTAACAAATATCTATACAGTAAAATAATATACTATATACACACTAGTGTTCAAAAGATCAGGGTTATTAAGATTTGGAAAGATGTTTTTTGAAAGAGGTCATTTTTTAACGATGGTCGCATTTATTTGATCAAAATATTGTGAATATTATTACTATTTTAAATAACTTTTTTATATTTTAATATATTTTAAAATATATTTTATTCCTATGATGGCAGTGCTGAATTTTGATTGAGTGATGAGATACAGAAAGAACGATAGTGTTACAATACATCTGAAGAATCAGAGATACAATCTCTTTTGCATTTAATCTCATATCCCATGGATATTTACTCTGGCCTAGAAAATAAATAATATAAACCTTGCATTAGAAACACTCTAAAAAGTGAAGACATGCACAAAGAAAAAGATTTAAATTGAATGAGAGAATTCCATTAGATCTGTTAAATTGTAGCATCTAATTTGATGATTTATTTGATTTCACTTGTTGTCATGTTTTTAGTTCAGTTTGGACTGTTTTTGTTTGCACCATTCCCCTGTCTACATTTGTCACTTTGGGTACTGATTTGATTTGCTTTCATGTTCAGCTGTGTCACTTCGTTAGCCTGTTTATTTAAGTTCCTGTGTTTTCAGTTCTTGTGGTCCGGTCTTATTGATGGTTCTTAACTGTTGTGTCAATGTTTACCTGTGTGTTGGATTGAAGACTTTCTAATCCTTCATCTTCATGTGGTTAGGTTAGGGTTTGTCTTTCTAACCCTTGTCTTTGACAGAAGACAAATGGACTATGCGGCTTAATTCGCTGCTGTGACTCAAATGAGCCACAATTTATTGGACTATTTTGAAGGGTTTTATCATCTCGCTATCAACACACCGTTCGACGACGAGACCCTGAAATCACTGCTCTGGATCGGGTGAATTACCATCATCCCGTAGACCTCCCAGACACCACAGGACTTGACTGAAAGGAGTCCATCATTAGGTGTTTGGAGAGCATCTTTCCCAGTGCATCCAGCGCATCGCCAGTTCCAGAGCCCAGCCCATCATCACCCATCTGCATGGAGCGTCTGTCTGAGCCCACCGTGACTGAAAAGCCACTGCAGTCTTCGGAATCCCTGCCTCCGCCTCCGTTGCAGGAGCTGTCGACTCCGCCTTGGCCCTCCTGACCAATGGTGTCACCCTGGCTCTTCGACTCCATCTCAACCCTTGTCACTCTGGTTACTGATCTGATTTGCTATCATGTTCAGTATTCTGTATTACCTTGTTAGAATGTGTATTTAATTCCTGTCTTTTCAGTTCTTGTGGCACGGTCTCGTCCGTTACTTCAGTGAGTCAATGTTTACCTGTGTGTTGGATTTAAAGACTTTCTAAACTCTTGTTTCCATCTTTGTGCTCTTGTTTACATGGTTCGCATAACACTTGTCTTGTTTAATGTTTGTATAGTTAGTGTAATGAATTATAGTTCATATTATCAAGCTGTATAGCTTCTGGTTGCATTATTGTATTACATCATCCCAACCTTTTTTTTTTTTTTTAGATCTTCAAAAATGTATAATATCCTGACTCGCAGTTTAGGGAAGTGATTTCAAACAAGATGCCTGAGCTATTGGCAAGCTGCATACATATTGGAATCTAAGCACCAGACATGATGTACACCTAAAAACAAACCCTTAAGACCTTCTCTGCTTTTTCACTTTTATCTCCTCTCTCCATTTTCTTTTGTCTCTCTGGAGTCCTGTTCTTCATTTACTGCATCAGTCCAGTCAGCATGCTGATAAGTGTTTGCAAGCCCACTGGAGTGTAAGGCCACACGTGTCATTTGGATTGTTTATATATGCTTGTAACATCTCAGTTTGATATTTTTTTCAAATAAGGCAAGAACTCACATAGAAAACACTGTTTAAATCATTTATTAACTAAAATAAGCATACAGTAAAAGTGTTTTGAGTATAACATGTATTAATGCATAGAAAAGATTTATTGATAATATTGATGTGGATACTAGTTTAAAGCTTGAAAATAAGAAAAAAGAAAAAAATAAATTAGAAAAAAAAATATATATAGTTATATAATGACAAATGGTTTAGGGACAGGTTTATATTATGATTTTTTTAAATGCAGGGCTGCTTCTACTTCAGTTCCATAAGGTTCAGTGCTATAGGTGACAAACATTTTGTAATTGTGATTATATTTAAATAAATAGGGGATATTTATTCATGATAAGCTGTTGAAACTCTTGGTGTACAACAGTCAGATTCTGGGTTGGTTTACATCACATTTCAGAAAAACACAAAATAAAGTGCAACATTTTAAATCAAGAATGAGTAGAATTTTGAGATTTGCATAATGAATATTTGAGCCTGAAACATTAATGAAATGTCCTCGACCTGAACATTAAAACTGAAGAATGCAGTTAATGTGTTCATTAAGTATGGTATCTTCTACAAGTGTCTCTCAGCCTATAGCAGTGACTAAGCTGCTGTGACTGAATGCTGGATGTAATTGGATTGGTTGGGTCATATTGAAGGGGTGGGGCATGTTGGCCATGTGGCTGAAGGTGGATGGTTTCTCATGCACACAACTGTCAAATTGCTGAAAATGTTCTCCTCTCCTCTTCTTAAGTTTGCCTGACATTTTCCTATTGCGTGTCTGTATCCCATCTTTCTTCATAGTAAGTGGACGGTTCACCTGAATGCACAAAAAGATATAAACACTGTCAGCCATTTATATAATAATTATTCTATTTAATGTTAGGAGGATGGACTGCAAGCATATTCAACATTTAAAAAAATATTATGATCATTTTTAATGCAAACAATTGATACATCATGGAGACTCCTTACAAGTGGAAATTCAACATGTATGTAAGCAGAAATGTCATTCTGTCATTCATTTTGGTGTAGTCTGTATAAAGGAAGTGTTATGGTAAGGCTAGACATAAACATTTACTCACATTGTGTAGTTTGTAGTATAGACCACAGGCATTACAGACAGGTTCTCCATTGGCATTACGTCTCCAAAGTGTGGTGGTCCCTGTCTGGCAGTTGGAACAACAGGTGCCTGCTCGTCTAGATGCTGACTGCAAGATAAAAAACACATAAAAAGAAATATGAAAACACATGGTTGATGGGAAGTAACTGAGCAATGAGAAAAAAATAAAGCTTGTGAATGAAAATATGGTTGAACAGGAAGGAAAGGGAAAAAAAAATCAAAATTAGCGAAGCCTGAAGCTATGCAAAATTTGGTCGCTCTGGCATTAAAGGTGTAATTACGGTTCTGATGCTGTAAAAGTTTATATTTGTCTAATGAAATACTGACATTAAAAAAATATTTTCTGTCAGTGAAATTATACATATGATATTATAAAATTATACAATAACATTTAAGATTTACAAAAATAATTTTACACATTATAAACATTAAAACATAATGAAAGACCCTATAACAATAATATGAAGATTGCTGTCAGAAAATGTAGACAAGCATACCGCTCTGTCCTGTTCTTTTGGACATAGACTGGACCACAAAGATGCACAGAAAATGTTCTTTTATAATGTGACAACATTACATTAATGTTACTAGCACAGCTAACAACCCAATACAATGGCATTTTAAGATATCTTTTTATTGGTCTTTCTTGACAGTATTCTTTTTTCAAGACTCTATGAGCAATTTTAACAAACTGCATGCAGCATTGTGTTATACAGTAAGAGAAGTAAGAAGTAAGAGTATAGCCTGTGTATTGCTTAAGTATTATAAAAAATATTCTTCTTATTTAATACAAATATATATATATATATTTGAAATAAGAAATAAGAAATAATCATTCTTAATAATAATTAAGAAATAAGAAAATGTATAAAGAAGCAGGATGATGCTGACTTCAGAATCTTTACATTAACTTGTCCGTCAAACTCACATGTCAAACAGAAGTACGCCCTCAAACACCATAAATTCACAGAACTACAGAAATAGTAGATTCTCAACATGCCAAAAGAAAATACAGCAAGAAAACAACCACAAAAGGAAGCATTTTTGGATCTCACAAAATTATCGGTACCAAGCAGACATCCTGCCAAGGAAACAAATGGACCGAGCTGTCTCTGCAGGTGCTCTTCAAATATACGACCTGTAGCTGATGCAGAAGCACTCGTAACACACTGACTAAAGAATAAGACCCGGAGCTAGTCAGCCTAATTTATAGCTAATACACTCTAAATCGAGGGTCACACAAAATACACAGACACAGTCACTTTCAATTTGATTTATTACATTTCCCTCCAGTGATAGCAGTTCTACAGCTGCCCTGTGCTTAACCATCGCACTGGACTTTCATGAATATGAAATTGCGATCAGTGTCCACTTATTTATAAAATCCTGAAAATTTTCAGCTTATATTTAAAATTCAGAAATTATTTAGTGTAAGCATATATTTGATGGAGAGAAATCAATAACATTACAATAATGGAATACATAAAATAAGGTAAAATGATAGGTGGAAGCCTGGAAAGAAGTATCTGATTATCTGGTCAAGTTTAGACTTGACATGTTAATGAATTCTAATTCATTACTTGCTATTTAAACCCTTCAATAGGGCCATGGAAACTCAATGGTCCATTATACACCCAGACACATGCCTTTCACTCTTTTTCTGTCCTTCTCACTCCATTGTCTGTACACATTCTCTGTCAGTGCATGTAATTCTATTATGTGCCTTGAAGATTGGCTTCTATTCACATCGTAGGACATGTGACCTAGCAGCAACTGTGACGAGTTCTGTCGTGTCGTCAGCTCAGACCAAGATGTAATGCAGCAGACATCATACATTACAAGGGCACAATATTATAGAAAGTGAAATACTACAACATTACAACAGTTTTTCCTTAAGTGTTAATAGTGTTCAGAGCTGCACATACATCAACTGTTTAATTTTTCATAAACATAAAAAATTATTTCTTCTCTCTCTATATATATACACACACATTGTCATTGCCAATACAATGTAAAGCATTTTGTCAGACAGATTCTATAGCTCAAATGTGTTTTTGTAAGGGTGTGTATACATATGTGTATGGCACTTACCAGTCGGCGCTTGGGTCTGATGAGTGGTCGGTTCTGGCCGTTCATTTTGTGATAGAGGCCACATGCATTACACAGATAATGACCTGTTCCATCTCTCCGCCACAGAGGAGTTGATGTAGCTCCACAGTTCACACATTCACGCCCTCCGACACACATTATGTACAGAGATGCATGAAATGAAAAAAAAAAAAAAACAATGTAAACAACTTAATTCTGACATTCATGCTGACTATATTTATTATGCACAGAGATAGACAGTTAATAAGATAAATAGACATTTGTTTTACAGATATTCACACTTTCATACTTCTGGGATATCGGTCTTCCAATTGGGTCTACCAGTAAGTGCCATCATTTGGTGGGTATCTAATAAATAGCACCCAGCAGGAAGCAACAGTATTCAAAGGTAAAACTACATTGACCTGATAAATTAAAAGTTATTTATAACTTTTCACATTACAGTCATTCCTTGTCAAGTGTGTTAAACTGTACCATTAGACATGGCCCAAAACAGCCCTAAATAAATACAATACTACATTATTATTATTTATGTCATTCTAAATAATAAAAATACTAATAATGCAAATTATGTTTTTTTTTTTTACTAATTATTAAGTATTAATGTGACAAAAAGCCAAAATAAAACTAATTAAAATTAGTTCTGAATATATGTTATTAAATATAAAAATAATCTAGCTTCATCTATATAAAAGTAATTTGTGTAGTCTGATTATTTATACAGATTATCTTTAGATAATAATATTGAATACATTGTTATATATTACAGTAAATGCATTTTCCTTTATTTCAGTCTAGATGCATAAACTGTGCCTACTGCAACAAAGTTGTGGAAACACATTACAGTGTCCATGTTACACGTATTTATAATTTATTCCAATACCAATGTCTGCTCCATTAAATAATTATATAGTATAACATGTTTATCATTCGGTATATGGGCTAATGAAATTATAGTGTACTATTACATGAAAACTATATGTTTGGTTAATTTACCGCTAGACAATTAACCTGTTGTAAATTCCGCTGTTAATATGAATTATGAACTCTGAACTTACCTGAGAAAGCGCGGCTTTTGCTTTTGCATTTTGACGTCATGCTGCTTGCGCTGCTCCCAAGCAGACTTCTGGAATGAAATACGCTGCCTGGGTACTCGTGCGCTCCAGATAGTGCGTACTCAGAATATGAAGGTACATGAGCTGGAGTTTGTGCCAGATTGCCACGGACTGGTATGGAGCACTCCATCTTCATCCCGTCGACAAGATGGAGATGGTACTTCCCAGCGTCCCTCACCACAGCACAAGCAGGGTCAGGGGACGCATCTTTGGGTGGAGTAGGGGGCAGGCAGTAGAGTTGAGGGCTGCAGTGTTGCGTCATTGACAGGCACGGCATCGAACCTGGGCCATGCGTACCGGTGCCCGTGTACAGGCCGTTTGAACTTTCGGTGCCTGCTGAATGTAGAACCGCTTTGCCCAGGTGGCTGACGGCCCATGTGCTGTGGTGCTGGGTCGCCGGAAAGGTCGATTTGCTGTTGTCCAGGATAGAAAGACCTTGAGTGTGGATAAGGTGAGATCGACACATTGAGCCACCTGTAAGCCGTGCTGCCAAAAGGGGAAAAATTTAGATACACATGCATTGGTTAAAGTAAGTTCGATTCTAATTTTTCCTCCGCGTTTAGCCACACTGTAAAACTATTTTAAAAACACTAGTTAAAAAGTAGGTAGGCTATTAGCCTACTACACAGTCCAAATGAGGAAACTCGAAAATGTTTTAAATCGCAACTATCAAAAGTGATTGACAAATTAATTTGTGGGAGGCCAGATTTTTCAGTGGAGAAGCGAACAGATTATCAACTGGAATTATTATTAGCATCTCAGAATATTTTTAATAGGCCTACATCACATAGGCTATTTTTAATCCATCAGAATATTTTTCAGCATATTTTAACTCTAAATTACATTTTATTCTAACTTCCTCGAAACGAAATTTTGTTAGGCTATATGATGCAAAACTTTCTTTTCTTAGATACCTTCGTTAAAACATTAAAACATAAATGTAATCTAATACAATCTATTAATATAGTCCAATATTATATAACAATTTGAAATTTAAAATATAAAAATAATAATCTTTGTAAATTTGTTTAAATTGTAATAGGCTATTTGTAAATACACTGGGTACAAACACAATGAGAAAACTATGCGTAACCTCATACTCCAGCCCATTTGTTAAGAGTCGTCAAACTGAATTCGAATTTGTGTTCACTGAAATTGATATCACATAATTACACAATAACATTATGTATAATAACAGCAATAAAAATATTATATTGGAAGAATATAAAGCAGGATAAAATCATCTCGCAGATTGATCTGATAATGGTGGGAAATTAAATCTGTTTGACACTAAAGGCTAGGCTACATTCAGTAATGTGACCCAATAAATATGACCGATATTTTTAGAAAAAAAGAAGTGATGCAGTAAAAAGCATTTCCTTTAATCTCAAAATTGTGCCAAAATATAACACTGACAAAAAAAAAAAAAAAAAAAAAAAAACTCCAGGCCTACTCACCATGCGTTTGACTGTAAGACATTCGTGCACGAGTATGAGAGTGGGACCCGTGTGTGTGATAATAGGGGTTTCCTTGAGAGTCCAAATGACTGAGAAATACATCCACCTCGTCTGGTGGCAATAATGGGGTACCTGGCTCCATACATCCCGAACTATGATGTCCTAAACCAGCGAGCGGAGACACCGAATCTGAGGTACCCATTAAAGCTGAATGATGAGCATGCATCATCCACCGAGGTTCCGCAGGGAGCTCCATCATCTGTGGAAATTTTCCCGTAAGACGGGAATGCAAATTTTCGTGTGCGGAGAAAAAATACTTTTTTTTTTAAGTTATTCCAAGCTCATCCAGCGCGTGTTTTTCCCAAGTGTTGTTTTCTTGAATGTCTTAAATATAAGTCTAAATGATTGAGTACACATATGACAGCGTAAGCTTAAATGACTATATAATAAAATATTAAGTCAGAGTTGGCGCGTTTGTCGTGTGACAGGAGCGTTTAAAGTCGCCGGCAGCGGTGTGACACTTCCCCACTTTCAAGGGATTGCGCGCGAGCGGTGCCCTCAGACATAGAGATCTCTCGCGTGCAAATACCACAAAAATGCCACTACAGCTGATTACCTCAGCTATATGTCGTGGTGTACACTGAGGTAGATCCTCAGATAATGTTCGAAACCAAATTCTACGCGTTGGGAGAAAAGCAGAGGTTGAAAAAATAGTCCAAGAAGAGTAACCGACCTCCTTATCTCGTCACTCCAGGACACGCGCCTACGGTTCAAAAGGTACTCGTGTCTACGAGGATAAGTGTCAGGATGATCACCACAGGTAGTCACACCACCGACTAGTCAAAAACCAGTGTACAAAAGAGTTGTATATGAGGCAGAGGCCGAGAGCGGACTCCTCCCGTCAGCATAAATGATTTTCTAGCCAATTAGAGTTCGCCTTTTTTCCAGCTTGACACCTGAAACTCCAATTTACCCCATGCATCTCTTTATCCATTCGTGGATCCAACCACGCCCCCTGGATCTTGTATTCTGCAGCGAGGGGCTACTGTTCGTTTGGCTGCAGGTCTGCGCTGTTAGTAGTTAGGCTTTTCCACATTTCACACAGCAGCGTCCTGTAGCTTCGCGCGAATGGAGAAGTCATTGATTGTTAACGCTTTCAGAAAACGATGCATGTTTACACTACGAAAAAAATATTTGTACACATTTACAATATTTATATAAAATTAATATTTCAATTTAGATTTACACCCTAAAAACTATATATCAAATAATACAGCCCCTATAGTGCTGGCTTTGAAATTTATTTAAGAAAATTAAATCGAAGTTTATGAAATTGATATTAAAGTAGCACCTGAAGAAACCCGCATGCTCCAGTTGAGGTGAGTATTCTTTTTTTCCCCTCTACGAAGCAATACAACGTCCTCCATCGACTTCTCCCGATCTTTAATTATTCAGGGAATAAGTTTCTGGCCAGCGCGCACGTATTGTCTGTCTCGGCAGATACGTCTCGTGCGCGGTCAATGACAACACGAAACCGCTGACCACCTACCCTGACTCTCATAAGATCTTTCCATCACTTTGAAGAGAGAGCGAGAGAGCGAATGGGAGTCAGGCGAGGTGAATGAGAGAGAGAGAGAGAGAGAGAGAGAGAGAGATGACATTGCTTCATGGCGCCTGCCGCTGCCATTAAAATATAGACAACTGTCATTTTGCAGTTTTTACGTAAATCGATCTGTAAATGAAAAGCTTGTGTTCATACTTTTATGTTATAGGCTACACTTGATTAAAAACTGTAAATAATAATAATAAAAAAATCTGCTGATTTAGATATTTGTTTGTTAACATCACACATCAAATTATAAACCAGAGCCTTAAATAATACTTTCGTTCTTTTGTAGCCTATATTTCCACCATGATCAAAAAGTGACGAATTCAGATAGATAGTGCGTAGGCCTACACATAAATTTCACATAAATTCCATGTTTTGGAATTGGTTTAAAATCCTTCCTCTCCTGATTAAGTTTTTTTGTAAGTTATCAAAAGGCTTGTAAATGCTGTTCAAGAGGGTAAAAAGCAGCATTGATAATTTCCACTATACACTTTATATATAATGGAGTCAGCTCACTATGATGACCAACTGCTCCATTGTGCAACCCTTGTTGTTGTGCTCCTGCATCTTATGGCGCATCTGCTCAAGTTAAAACAAATCTTAAGATTTCATAAAACCTGTATGATAAACATTTTTAACCTGGAACTCTCTCTTATTACCTCTGGCTTCTTTTCTCTCTCTCTCTCTCTCTCTCTCTCTCTCTCTCCACTTGTTAGCAAGTTCAACAATGTAGCCCATGATTGCCCGTTGCCTGTTCGTTTCCTCCACAAAAGAGAATCAGGAAGGCAGTATTAACAACATTGCAGTAACAATCTGTCAGTTATCTTTTCCCTTTCTCAGGTAAAAGACCAGAAAGGAATATTAAACTGCCCACAATATATCCACATTAACAGTTATTACCAGTCCTGATTTCCTGATGAGATTATGAGTGTTTTTGTTTTTTAAGGCCAGACCTGTATGCACATTTTTTGTTTTTGTTTTACAAATCACACCTGCATTGTTTATACTTTTTTATTCTGTGAAGACCGACCTTTTATGGAGCCAGATTTATTGATATATAATCAGATTACAGTAAATAAATTCTTCTAATATAATTATTTACCTTTTTGACACAATTGTGAAATTAATGATGTCTGAAACCATACTTTTGTCTTGATTATGACAAAGCATAACCATAAATACCCTACTTGTACAAGTGTGTGTGTATCTGTTAGTGAATGCCAGTAAATGTGTGTGAAGATGTTGTAGTGTGAATAACCCTCTCCCCCCATACCCAGAATGCCTTGCAGGCCTGGTTTTCACCACATCAGGATACAGGGCTGCTGGCTGAATTCCGGTATGAAACGGAGCGCTGGTGCACCGCAATCTGTGTGTCATACACATGCACATCCCTCTTCAGAAAGATGGACAGGTGCTGTAACGGACACTTGCTTTTACTCACATGTAACAATCATTAAGTGCAACCAGTTCCAATGCAACCAATTAATTTCATGTCACACACACACACACACAAATTTTATAGTCACTTATCCACTCTGTGCAGACAATTACCAAAGCACATATTAACATCACAAATATTAAAGCTGATGCTTCAAATTTCAGCCAGGATATTTTTAAAATAAGCATACTTCAGTCTTAATTTATTAATTGTGAAGATGCTAAGAATGTATGCCTGTATAAAATCTTTTAGAGATGGTGTCAGGTGTATTTTGTGATTCTAGCAAATTAGTAGTTTACCCTAATGGATCATTGAAGGTGAAGTAGCCAAATCTAGATTCCAGCATCTTTTTAATCATAGTTGGGAAGCCCTAGCATGGAGTTTCCTGTTTGTATCATGTGTTCATGGACAAGTTAATAGATATTTCAAAATTGATGTCACATTGCAAATTTATTCTGACATTCAGTTGGATGGTTATACCCTTAAATCAGTATGAAAATAGGTATCTCTGGTTAAATGGGATTTCTAAAAATTGAAAAGTGACAGTTTACAAGATCACAAGCAAGGTCACTGCTATCCATTAGTGTAGTGCCATATTAAATAAATGTATGAGTGTGTTTTGGTTGTGTAAGTGCATGGCAGTAGGACAAAATTAATATAAAAGAAAAGAGTAAGCTAAAAAAAAAAGGTTTTAGTGAATGATGGGGACAAGAGTGACTCAAATCTTGGATCTCAGGGTTTATTTTATTCATTATTGAATTAGGTGATACTCAGCAGTTGTTCCCATGTCCCCATTAAATTAAGCCATAGTGGACCTCTATTAAGACTCTTCTGAGATTTCACTAAGCATCTTAAGCATGCTTCGATCAAAACATCAGATTTTCAGTCATTTTTAACTCAAAGCCGCCATCTTCTGGCCATTTTCGGCTTTCTGAATCATGGCACTTCAATTGAACCAAGACAACATGCTCAACATGCAGCCTCCCGATTACTTCAGGCCCTGCTTTCCAATAAGTCTGCCTGATTAGCATGAATAATGACAAATATAGATATATGGCATCTTATCTAGATGATAAAAAAAATACAATATAGCAATGATTACATCACATTAAGTAGCTGTTCAATTTTAAAAAGGTCTGCTTCTGAAACAAATAGCTAGATGTTGAAATTTCCTTGGGAACAAAAAGCACACTTTGTTTTCATTACTATGTGCAGTATGCAAAAACTTGTGGTAAGAGAGTAAGTGTATGCGTGCATGAGTGTTTTCAGCTTTAAGGGGATGTGCTGGGTAACTGTTGCCCGCTTTGGGTTTCCGGACTCCTTCACACCATAATTTCACCCCCCCCCCCCCCCCCCCCTCTCCTTTTATCTCTCTCCCCATCACTCCTTTTATCTCCTTATCATACCAGCCAGGCACTCAGCCAGGATACTGTGGTAACAGCCAAGCTGGCTTCTGCTTCACCATAGTGATCTTGTTGGTGGAAACGAGAAGAGCAGAGAAGCCTTTATTGTGAGTAACTATGTATATTTGTTCTTGATCCACTTGATTCATTCACCAGCTAAACAAGAAAGATGGAATATGATGGATTTAATATTCACAAAATGAGAGGACTGTACTAAAGACATCCATATTTGTGGGTGAACATCAAATCTCATGGTCTGTACATACTTGAAGGGATACTCCACCCCAAAATGAAAATTTTGTCATTAATCACTTACCCCATGTTGTTCCAAACCCGTGAAAGCTTACTTTTTGTAAGTGAAGAAAATAAAAATAACGACTTTATTCAACAATTCCTTTGTCAGCAGTCTCCTCTGTGTCTCTCCATATCACCGTATGCTGCATATGCTCTTCTGTATCATCCGCGCCACAAATCGCTGTGTGTTTGAATGTGTGTGTATGTTAGTGAGTGTATGTGAAATATCATATCTGGTTGGTAGTCAGCAGATCGTAGGCAGAAGGGTATTAATAGATACTGAGAACGTGTTGAACAGACTGACATCTATTTGTGAATATGGCTAAAAGGAGCAGATTCAATAGATTTACACTCCCTCTGTTCGCCCTCCATAACAGGCATCAGGGATCAGAGGTCTGTCTTATTAGTGCCATGTACATGTGAGTTTGTTTGTGTACATTTTGTAAACTATGATGCCATGGCACTGAAATCTCAACACTCTGATCACAGTGGCTTACAAGAAACCCTTTAACTTCTTTGCCCCCAAACCCAATGCATCCACAGTTTACTGTTATCCTTTCTTAGTTGAAGATGTATTAAAGATTTATGGCTTTGAATGTGTCAGTGGCAGGATAGTTTTGGTATGGCAGCCATCACCTGGAGACTGAACAGAGAAAGTTTATGGGTAGAAATGAGCTAAGCATACATATAAAACAAGTTCTTCGATCAGCCATTTGATACCTATTTATGTTGGTTCAGCTTGCATTAATTTCAGATGATTAGTGGGAACATTTCTGTGCATTGTTTTGGATTTTATTTCACTGCAGCACAACCACAAAGGGCCATCTTAGACCTGTTGAACTTTGACCTTTCTGCATTATGAATGATTTTAGCTATAAAGATAAAATACAGTCAGCCGGTCATTATAGCAGAAGAAACTCTGATGGGGTGATCAGGACCCTGAAATTAACGTTTAAAATTTGCACGGTCGTAAATCAGTTGACTGGCAGAACATTCAAGAGAAGAATTTGGGTGAAAGTATTCTAGAGAACTGTTTAATAAGCTTCACAATAAAAGAAAGCAGCAACATCTTTTTTTTCTGTAGTCAATTATAAGAAAGGGGTGGGATTTAAGCAGATTAAATGATTGGAGAATAATTGCATGCGTCACCTGTTGTTTCACTGGAAGATTCAGTCATGATATTTTAAGAATTATGAGATTAAGAAAATAAACATATATACAGATGAATTGTTCACAACAAGATCAGTAACACACATTTGGAAAATAAATAAAGACCATGTAAAAAAAAAAATTGTATTTGCAGCATGAAAAGCTTAATAGTTCATTTGTGTCTTAAAAGAGCAGCTGTAACTGAAAATGTATTATATATGCTGAGTAAAAGAGTGCTTAAAATATGACATTTATTTTAGAACAAATGTTTATAAATATGTTCTCATATCATACAATTATCTAAAAATCTCAAGTTTAATGGCAGGTCAAGGTTATATAATTACAACCCATTATTGAAATGAAATACTACAATGAAATAGTGCAAGAGTATGATTACATGACAAGGATTTGTCATTTAAAAAAAAGTTTTCCTTAACTCCGCTTTGGTCTAGTTTTCATTTCAACACTCTTAAATGAGTATCTTTCCCCTGTGTGATAGTCAGTTAGGATATACCAGGTGCCCCAGTAGATGCCATCCGTGATGCCACTGTAATGCCCATGATAGTAGTGCCCATTGATGTAAGTGACCAAACAGGAATCAAACCACCAGCCTGCACCATAATAATGGCCACAGTTACAAATGTGCTGAAAACTCTGCCATCGTGGTTGTACTGTTTGCCAGCATCGTCATGGTAATCTCAAGCAGTTAGGCAGAACCTTATGGAGAGAATATCACACATGCATCATAATAAGAAACTGAACTAGGCCTATTTTATACAGGTTTGTTGAGACTCTGCTTTGACACTAGTCTTACACCAGATACTAGTATGACTATGTGTGTATATACCTCTGGTTTACTACTGCCACTTTAAAGTTGTTATAGTTAGCATGACGTGTCTGTTCATCCCAGTCTTGGAGAGTGATACGGAGCGTGTGATGCCCATTGGCGGTTAGTGCAGAACTGCATTCCCTAACCAGTTCTCTGTCTGCGGGGAGCCGAATCCATCAAGGTACTCCTGCCAGGTTCGGTTTAAAGTCAGTTTGTTCATCAACACCGCTCATCCCCCACCAGCTGAAACCATGTCACACACGGGCTGGAATGGACAAGTTGTAAAGAAATCACACATATAGAGTTACCCCCAAAACTACTTGAACATTTAAAGGGATTCTGTCATAATTTACTTATCCTCAGGTTGTCCAAATCTACAAGCAACTACAAGCAAAATAGTTTAATAAATGTTTCTGTGGGAATATTTGTCTATACAATGAATGTCAATGGGGTCCAATATGATGTAGTGTTATTTTAGAATTATTTACATATACTATTATAGTTTTTATTAGTATTCTAAATTAGCTTTATAGCCTTTATTTTTATACTTTCAATTTCATTTTATTTTAGTTCATTTTTTATACATTTTGTTTCATGTGCTTTTGTAATTTAAATCATTTTTATTTCAGTGTTAGTTTTCAGTTATGTAATTTTAATGCTTCAACTTAAACTAAATGGAAATTACAGCTGAACTGAAGTAAGTTTTTATGTTATTTTATTTTATTTTATTTTATTTTATTTTATTTTTATTTAAATTTACAAAAATGTTTTAAAAGTTTTAGTTGATGATAATCACCCCTTGAGGATAGCTGGTGATCACCCCAGTGATCTTCGAAATCTTCTTTTGTGTTCCACAAAAAGTATTTCATACCCTCATAGGTTTATAAATGTTGACATGAAAAATTTCATTTTAAATTATTAATTTCTGAGTGAACTATCTCTTTAAGTCTGGACATGCATTAGGTTGCAAAATATCAATCCAACTGGAATTTATTTAAAAACATTTAAATTTTTATACAAAGCAACTTGTATTGAAGGTACACTATTTATCAAATTCATTCCCTGGAACTCAGCCCTTGATGTCACTAGTGCCATACTTGAGTTACAGAATTTTTTTGTCTTAAATGCAAAGTATTTAGGGATGTGTGCTGTTGAATTTAACCAGTATTAATTATTATTCAACAGGCAAATATTGACTACAGGAATAATAACATATGCTAAAATATATATTTTACACTACGACACACACCCACAAAATGCTTATTTGTTATTGGGATATTACAAACATATGAAAAGATTATATATATATTTTTTTTATAATACACAAAATAAAAACAATATTAATAACACTGAAAAAAAAATGCATACAGACACCTACAGTACATAGTAAGGTTTCACTTTTAAGCATGCCATGTTAACTACATTAGTTAAAATTAACTAAACTGTGCCCAGTACACTCTCAAATCTCTCACCGAGGATCATTTAGGTCATGCTTACCTGTGTGTTTTTGTGGTTCTCTGGAGTCTTTCTAACTTGTGAATCCTGAGAGTGAGTGTGATGTATTTTAGGGGGTAATTCTGTTGCACTGCAGCTTCCCTCACATCTGCCGTTGGGTGGCCCAGCCACCAGGATGTCCCTCTGACAAAGCACACGGACACACATCATGTACGCTCCCAGCAAAAGCAAGGGCAAAACACACACACACACACACACACACACACACACACACACACACACACACACACACACACACACACACACACGCATGCTGCTCAGGACAACACACAAGCTCAAAGAGATAGTATGTACCTCTTCCTTGTCTATTTCTCTATCTATTCTACCGGTATCTACTTTATACTACTTATCTTCAATAGGATTTTCTCTAGGTGTTCAGATCAGTATCATCTGCAGTCTATCAAGTCCTACACATTATCTTTCTTTCTCACTACTGTATGTGCTCATCAGAGTCTCTCCTGTTTTTCTCTTTTATTTGATCTTCTCTATCTCTCACTGTCCTGTATGCTCTCTTCTGTTTGTGAGGCTCTTTTGGCTGAGATTCCTATATAACTGTGGCTCTTTGCTGTCTGACATGCACTGGTACACCCACCCTCTAACACACACAAATACACACACTTGTTCCTATACGTCTACATGCACATGCAAACACTCAGCATCTAACTGGTCGCATGAAATTTCACCATCAGATCCATCTAGGATCTACAAATAAACACTCTCTCATATAATCACATTCAAATACAAAGATAAAAATCCTCATCAGGTTAAAACTCAACCTTTTTACTGTGTATGTCCTGTTTTGGAGTGTGTATGTAACGTTTATTGAGTTTGGTAAGGGTCGTAAAAACTTTTCCTCTTTTAACACTTATTAAAAGACAGACAGTCGTATACTAATATATATACATACACACAGGCAGGGAATGAGAAAAATCTATTGAATAGGGTGACCTCTGCTACACTTTAACTTTTCTCTGTCTCAAGTGGGAAGGTGCTAAACCTATTTTATTTGAGGTGTTTGCTCTTTGTGTGCTTGTGTGCAACAGGAAGTAGCTATAACAACTGTGTAACTGTAAATGTGCCAACATGCATATTACAGTCAACGCATGACTCACCTGCAGCTGGGTAATGAACAGATCAAAAATCACTATGTTGGGTTGTTTCCTCATCAAAGTCTAATCCATCGGGGTGCAGAAAAGTAAGAGATACATTTACAATTTCTAATGAATTTAAGAGGTCTGTGCCCTGTTATTATGTGTCACACCTACAAGGTTTGGAAGATGTGAACATCTTGTACCGTACATGTATTTATAAAATTTCAACACAAACCATTATCAGCAGATAGACTGCCATCTAGTGCTGAATGTCTGGGATAAAGGCATTTAGAGGAGAAAGTGAATTATTTAGAAAAATGTCTTGTTGGTGTTGCAGAATAATGAACTTCCACAACTTGATATGTTGATCAGACATGATGCATTCAGGTTTTTCTTTTGATTGTTTAAAAATATCTACTTATTTCGTGGCATCAGTTATTAGTTCATTTGCACTGGATAAAATGTTATGAAGCCTGTTGCCATTTATGTGATGGGTGGACTCACATAAAATATTTTCTCCATTTCTGACCTAAACAACAACAAAAAAAAAAAACAAACAAAAAAAATCATATGCACATTTTGAAAATAATCAAGAAACTGTTACTGAACACCAGTGATTTTAAGATTATATATATATATATATATATATATATATATATATATATATATATATATATATATATATATATATATATATCCTATTGATATGTTTTGAAACTCTCAGAAGTACACGTTATGGTTATATCAACCAAATCTGTATCCTGTATGGAAGGACTAACTATACAAATGTATTCAGTAGCGACCCCTTAGGTTTTTAACAGATCATGCCACAATAGGGGCGGAGTTTCTCAACATTTTTGAAAAATACAGCATTGTTAGTTAGACTCACTGTTAAACTAAACTTTGATTTGTTATCATATCGTGTTTTAGCATAATTTAAACTATATGTCTCATGCCGCAATAGTTTTTATGGTGTCTTCTTACTGTACCAACTCTTATGTTTGTCCAGATGTTCAAAATGAAATCACAGAAAATTTTACAGTTTTTACAGATCTCTAATCTGTCATCTTTACCGCTCATGCTACAGCTCAGGGCAGTAAAGATCCTTTGAGATGTTAACTAAGACCAGATGTTCCTGTAACGAGTGGCCAGACTCATCAAATTCTAGAAGTGGAGCTCAGCACCTTTGAAATAATAAACCATTTAAAACATAAAAAGTGTGGTGACTAACGTACCATACAACGGTCAAATACTCAAAATGTAATGTTTTTATTCAAGCAAAAAAATTAAAAAAAAAATAAAAATCAGACTCTCACACAGGCGCAGGAGAATACAGTCACCAGGAACAAGAGAGCAAAGGAAAGAAAACGTTTGCCAATACACAGCCACGGGAGGGCGTTTTATGTGTTAGTTGAGTGAAATTAAACTGCTAGCATCTCGAAGGCGTTTGGTAAAAACAGACTGAGAAGTATAATTTAAGAATCTTTACTTTCTAAATTTTCACAGCAAGTTTATTGTACGAACTGTCTCAATATCCTTAAAAAGATTTTCGTTCGCAAAGTGCGTGCCCCTACCCAAAATCGCAAGGCATTGTGTGGGCAAGATCTTTTCTTTGCTTTCTCGCGCCATGGTTTTGCATTTATTTCACCACTTTTGCACACTGTCAGAAAGAGCACCTTTTGCACTCCCCATATGAATCATTTAACTCAGTAATATATGTCAACCTAACAAGATAATAGCTCCCAAAGTCGTGGAAGAAAACACAACTCCACAAGCGCCTCTGCCGACGGTGTTGTTGTTCTCAATCACGTCCGCGTGGCGCCGTTAAATCTGAGGATTCAAAACTCTGAGGTGATGCTCGCATTCTAGAACTGATATTCTCGCGTTCTCGAATACACCCATATATAAACGCATCAGATTTGATCATGTCTGCTGAGGTCGAGGAGTCGGCACCCGCCCAAGCCCCTGCTCCAGCAGAAACCAAAACGAAGAAGGCATCGGCGAATAAGGCAAAACCTGCCGTGACTGCTTCTCCAGCTAAAAAGAAGAAAAAGAAGAGTAAGGGGCCCGGAAAGTACAGCCTGCTCGTCATCGATGCGATCCGAACCCTGGGCGAGAAAAACGGCTCATCGCTTTTCAAGATATACAACGAAGCGAAGAAAGTGAGCTGGTTTGATCAGCAGAACGGCCGCATGTATCTGCGCTACTCCATCCGCGCGCTCCTGCTCAACGACACGCTCGTGCAGGTGAAGGGACTGGGAGCCAACGGCTCGTTCAAGCTCAATAAGAAGAAATTCGAGAAAAAACCAAAGAAGAGTGCCACCAAGGCGACCAAGACAGAAAAACCTAAAAAGCCTGCGTCCAAAAAAGCTGCGACCAAGAAAGTGACTGCAAAGAAGAGCGCCAAAAAGAGCCCCGTTAAAAAGAAGACATCGAAGAAGACGATCAGCGTCAAGAAGGCGACACCCAAACCGAAGAAAGCAGCTGCAAAAAAGCCCAAAGTCGCGGTGAAGAAGGCAACCAAGGCGAAGAAATCAAAATAGACTTTCTGTGAAAACGAAGAATAATATTTTTGTATAGCTTCTTGGAAGGAGAACACAGAGATAGAGGGGAGATTTTATTATTTTTTATTTTTAGATATATTTTGATATTTTGTTGACTAGGTCATTTAGGGTTTGGTCAGATGTAGTTCTTCTAGAAACGGCTTCATAGAGACACACCCACTTTAGTTTCTGCGCTGCAAGACGTCATGCTTATTCTTAAATGAAAGTGAAAGTTTCGTTTGCTGCACTAAACAGGATATGGTTACTTACTAGCTAACTAGACGAAGATGAACGCTTTGTGGATATAAGCAAGGACAGTGTTTTTTCATATGAAATGTTGCTGAGCGGCAAAAAAACATGTATGTCCAATAAATCCTTTTTTTTTTTAAATAAAAATGATTGCACAACCTTCGTGACGGGTGTTTAACGGTGATGCCTTTTCACATATTCATTTAATCAATAGCGTAAATATATTGCAAGATTAGATTAATGATTCACTTTAATTATATTACCTTGAGTACTTTATGTGTAAACAGTAAATGGTGCATGCACAAAAATAATTTGAAATCACCAGGGAAAAAGGAAATACATGTAAAACTATTTATCTGGGATCTAATCAAGTTGTTGGAGAGCTAAACTTTTTTTAATTCGTCAAAAATTATGTTTTTGACAATAATATTTATCTTTAAATTTTTGAATATGATCTTAAATTTTCCGCCACCACGACAAACGGACAAGAACCTACTCTTTTAAAACACTGCAAGCATGTCTGCATCAAGTGAAGTCCACAGTAAGCATTAATGTCAGCACATGAAGCATAATACAGACATGTTAGCCCCTTTCAGTATCAAGATGTCTTCGACTAGAAACAGTAGGTACAGAAAAATCAGAAGTTTACAGTCGTCGCCCCTTACTTGGTGAAAAATTGGTATCGTCCAATGAGTTGAGCGGCGTTACTCGCGGAAGTCGCCCGGTGTTTGTATCACTTCCGTCTTTTGCTCCAACGGGTTCACAGAAATGGTAGGATTGCCTTTCAGCACTTCGAGAAACAAGACAAATTTTGTTTTGTATATATAAGTTTTATTGCACGAATGATTATACTGTTGTGACGCAAGTGTCTGATTGCTGGTGTTTGATTCTGCGTTGGTATGAAGTTGCTCAGTCGGCTCGTAGAGCTAATTCACTTGCTAATATCCCCACCCTTATTTCCCAGTCGCGGGTTGACTGATATTGATTTGACAGTTTAATATGTATTAACAATGCCAGCGCTCTGTAATACAGGGTTTTTGTATTATGGGCAAGGCAACTCAATATGACCTGTTTTATATCGTATTTTAATCGATGGCTAGCAAATAATCAACAGGCAAGCCTTTGTTATTAAATATAACGTTACCAGTGTCGTGCTACAAATTTTATTTCCTCTTTTTTGTTATGCATGTTAATAAACATGCGTATAAGTGCAAATTCTGTTGATCTGGTTGCTGGTTACTTCTGTGATATTTACTTGTGTTGTGCACAAGCAAAACATGTCATAGGTGCTTATCCCAGCTATAACAATATTAACTTGCTTTAGGTATGTTAAATATGTGTATAGGCAACTGTTTGTTTTTAGAGTCTAGTTCTATGCAGTGAGCAATTTCTGAATTCAAGGCAACCCACATAATACTAAACAAGGTCAGTGTTTTAATATGCATCATCTTTCATGCAGGTTTTGCACTTCCTCCATGTCTTGAATTTGTTCAGGAAGTGTGCAGTCTATGAAAAGATTCTTGGTGTTTGCAGGTTGACTGAGCCACTTAAAGTGTACAGCATAGTTTTTTCTTTTCTTTGGAGGACTTGTGCTTAAGTAAAGTATCCCAAGAATTCCCCTGCAGGTTCAGGCGTGTGTGGAACAAATAGAGTGGAAGTTGTGAGCCATTTGCTAAGTGCTTGCTTGCTGTAAGGTAGCTGACATGGTTCATCATCCTGAGTACTGATTTAGTTTGATTCGTTTCATCAGACGGCGACTCTGCGCCCATACCTGAATGCGGTGCGTGCTACACTGCAGGCAGCTCTCTGTCTGGAAAACTTCTCCTCACAGGTGGTTGAAAGACACAACAAACCTGAGGTTGAAGTCCGGTAAGTGTGTGTGACCGTTTGGGTATGTGTTTTATTTGTGTCTTAAAGTTACATGATTCATATAGGTCAGTGGTGTACATAAAAATCAAATTCAAAATATTATTAAATTCTATAATATTAAGTAAATTATCCTGACCCTTGCATTTGTATCAGTAAAATATGTTAGAATGACAGTATGTCAGCTAATTAAAATCACAATAGGCATTGAACTGAAGGCTGATTTCATGTCTATGGTAATGCAGCAGATTTTAGGCCATTTGATGGTGATTCAGCATGCCATTTTAAAACCAATTGTGGTGCATACTGCAATAGACACTTAGGCTTTTTATACTGCATTGTATGCAGAATGTCAGTGTGTTTGTGTGTATGCTTTACTATTTTTGTCTTATCTCAACAGGAGCAGTAAGGAGCTGTTGCTTCAGCCTGTTGTAATCAGTAGGAATGATAAAGAGAAGGTCTTAATAGAAGGTTCCATCAACTCTGTGCGAGTCAGCATTGCTGTCAAACAGGTTAGAACACTCGTTGTTTTACCCTAAACTCACTTTTGCCATTCTTTCAGAGATGGGTCTTGAAATATTGTTATATATTGAAAACTGAAAATGTTACTAAGATTACAAAAAGAGAAGTGTTGTGGTGGTGATGAGACAAGAGAGGAAGGTTGGTTTCACTCTGACTCAATACTTGCAGTCCACTGAACGCGGTAAGCCAGTGGATTTGAACCAGGATCCCACAAAGGAGCCTCAACAAATTTCCAAGGGGCCAGCAGGACTTGAATGAATAAATTGACATTATATTTTAAAGTAATCATGTGCTAAAAAACACAAACAAGCAAGGTGTATTCATAATTGATCAGTTTAATACAGTGGTTCCCAATCCTGGTCCTGGAGAACCCCCAACACTGCGCATTTTAGATGTCTCCCTATTCAAACACACCTGATTCAACTCATCAG
This sequence comes from Cyprinus carpio, assembly GCF_018340385.1. Lineage (NCBI taxonomy): Eukaryota > Metazoa > Chordata > Actinopteri > Cypriniformes > Cyprinidae > Cyprinus > Cyprinus carpio. Next base: position 24,817,905 of record NC_056577.1, on the reverse strand, counting down.
CTCATTAGTGAAGACTCCAAGACCTCAAATGTGTGTGTCAGATAAGAGAGACACCAAAAGCTTGTAGTGTTGGAGGTTCTCCAGGACCAGGATTGGGAACCACTGGTTTAATATATTAAAATTGGAAAACAAGCATTTTTTCATAATTACAGCAGAAATACCAAAAATATAAATACTAATATGTCAGTATTGGTAGAAGGGGTCCGTTGAATATTGTGTTGGTGATTTGGGGCATTTTGAGTCACAAAGGTTGAGAACCACTGCGGAAGGCCAGTAGGTATGTGATTTATGTTTCAATAGAACAAGCTAAGAATCCAGTTTGATGGCATGTTTCTGTCTTTAATGGTCTGTGATTGGATGATGCATCTCAACTGGTCCATTAAAGGCTGATGAGATTGAAAAGATCCTGTGTCACAAGTTCATGCGCTTCATGATGATGAGAGCTGAGAACTTCTTTATCCTGCGAAGAAAACCTGTCGAGGTGAGGGCGAGGTTTTCTTGCCAACAAATATCATAAGTTCTTTTTTGTGAAATATCTACATCATGTAATATGATATTTAAATAGTGAGTAACCCTCCTTTCTTTTGTCAGGGATATGACATCAGTTTCCTCATTACTAACTTCCACACAGAACAAATGTACAAGCATAAGTTAGTGGACTTTGTCATCCATTTCATGGAGGAGATCGATAAGGAAATCAGTGAGATGAAACTGTCAGTCAACGCCAGGGCTCGCATAGTTGCAGAGGAGTTCCTCAAAAATGTGAGTCTCTCTGTAACATGATTTAATCAAATGAAAAGTTCACTGTCACACCAGCAAACTCTCTTACTCTATGTTCTGTTTGTGCTCAACAGTTTTAGGAAATTATCAGTACACCTTCTACTGCCTGCAATACCTGTGACACATTGGATGCCGGAAAAACTGATGGAGAGCTGCGGTGCTACTGAGGAAGTAGTTAAGGTGCAATTTGTTTCCTGGACCACCAGCAAAGGTGGAACAGCTGGATCCAGAGGTTGTCGTCTGTCACAGGAATGAATTCAGAGTATTGCAGTACTCAAGAGCAAAGTGATGGCTTTCACAGAATGCCTCTGCAATTCCATTTGTGTATCCTGTCTCTGTTCATCTTATCCCAAATCCCTTTGTTAACATTTAGTAGTAGTGAAGCGCTCACAACATTGCAATATTCCGAATATGCCTCTGCTTTCCCTCGTGCTCATGAATATTAATGAGTAGGTACTGTACATATTAAAAAGGATAGACTCATTTTACCTCTGCCTTTCTAATAAACCTTAAAATCAGGGTGGGTCTATATAAATGAAACCTCATTGATGCTCATGAGCACTAAGGAAAAATGCTCAATGTCAGATCATTTAAACGGTTTGTTTTGTCAGTGTTTTTTATAAATATGTATACTGTTCAAATTTTTCAAGTTAAGTTTTGATATAAAAAAAAACCCTCACACTGGTACACATTTTACAAATCATATCAGTCATGGCAAAATAATGATGATGCTAAATAAATCCCTTTATTGCTTGTATTGTGTTGTGTACTGTGGGAATGACAGCTCTTTCAATTTAGTTCAGTTTTCAATTTAGGTTCAGTTGCTTATTGCGGTAAGTTTTGTTGCAGTCTGCCTTATGTACATTTTGAATGTTACAGTATGTACAATACAATGATGACTCATATTTGAAGAGCCTGAGAAGGATCAGTAACTACTTGATATGCAGCCACCTGTATGTTCAACTATTTGATATGCAACACCTTTTTTTTATAACATTTAAAAAGAAAAAAAAAAGCTCATCAAAAGATAATCAAATAGTAGCAGAAGTTACCAATTATTAGTTGTTTATCCACAGAGCCAAGGTCAGGTAACTGTCCTTTCTTCTGTGTCACATGATGTGTAGAAACTACCATATGTTAGTGTCCTAATTAAGAAATTAGTGTTATTATAATTTTTTTTTTTTTTCCAAATCTAGGGATCTGCCATTATTATTGCACAGGCTTAGGGAGAATAAGAAGCCTTTATTAATGCAAACAATACTTTTTTTAAATATTAATTATTTTATATTAATATTATGTATATTAATATAATATACTTAATATTTTTAAGTGTAGTTGGCAATACTTTTATGAAAAGTATTGTCATTTAGTTTTATCTGTCTTCTCTTTTTGTAGTATAGCAAAGAATTGATAGCAATCTCAATCTCTTTTCTCTTTTTATAATTAAAATGAGATAGAAATAAAAGTACTCACCTATCTGTTCTCCCTTCAGGCTCTTGTATATTTTGTGTTGTTTTCGAAGGGCAGCTGCATGAGTGCATCTATATTTGTTCTTAATCCTTATAAGATGATAATATGAAATCTGAAATATCATATGTCCCTTTTTATTGAGGAGATGAGCTCACCCTAGTGGGTAACCTCTTCAGAATTTTTACAGCGCTTTACCCTTTTACAGAGCCCCTATCTTGTTTCCCATCCCAAAGAAACTCTGAGTGTAATTGGTATAAATCATTTGATCCCTTGTTGAAACTAATGGGAAGTTCTGTGACAACCACAAGAGATGGCAGAGATGAAGCTGCCCTTAGTGTACCATAAAAATACAAACCTTAAATAAAAAAAAAACACAGTCAAATAATTATCTTCGTATCACATAAGTTTAACAACTATTGTATTTAAACACTAGATGGAAAAAAGGAAATGCTTATTTGCCTCAAACAGCCATATCTGATATAAAGATGGAGAAACTAAATCAATAAATTAGCTGCTTATGGTCACTTTAACCAGGGCTGGCCCAGGCTCTTTTGGTGCCCTAGGCGAGATTTTAGATTTTTCAAAACTTTACTATAACATAACATAACATAACATAAATACTGTCAAGTAATAAATAAATTGTGATAAATAAATGGAGACGTTGAAGTGCCTTGTAGGTAGAGTGAATCTGTTAAAATAGCCAAGAGACCGGACATGAGCTACTCCCACAACTATGCCTACAGTGACAAGTACTTATTACAACAAAGAGAAATATGAGCAATATGAAATGCCTTAAAATAGTCTAACTAAATAGTCTAAATTTAGTAATTTATTTGTACATGTTAGCCAGCTAGCTAGCTAGTTAGTCTAATTAACATATACCTTTCATTTCAATTTTGTGCATAAGTACAGTGGAAAATGACATACTTAAACTTAATTATTTCATTTTATGAATGCAAGATTATAGTCCTAGTCATGTTTTTTTTTTTTTCAAAAGACATTTAGACACTTTTTGGTGAATTAAAAGAAAGCAGTATGTAACTGATATTAAAACATCATTACAGAAGCTTACATTTTTTTTAATAAAGTAAAAGTAAATAAGCAGTTAACTCAAGCAAAAACATTCCACGGTGTCAGTGTTGCCAGTTAAAATGTTCTAAAAAGGCTATTTCAAAATACTACATAAACATCACGGGCAAATACACAGTTAATACCTTGTGATTTTTACCTTATATTTTCTGCTCCTTTTTTCTCTTCTTTGCGTCGCTTCCTACCTTGTGCCCCTAATAATTTTCTTTCTTCACTCATTTTTTAGAAATGATACTTTAAGAGCACATAAATGGCAAAACTATTTTAACTGCGTGCGCCATGCATAATTAATGCGTTATAATGATGTATTATAATTACGTTATGAAATCGTAATTATAATGAAAAAGGTGTTTAAATTAGTCCAACATGACATGGTTAAATATTATGATTTTTCGTTTATATCAATTTTATTTTATTCTAACAATATTTTAATTTTAATATTTTAATTTTGATTATCGATCAGTACTAAGATTATTTTGCTTAATATATGGGTGTAGGAGCGCACGATGGTTACAAGAGGGCGCACATCCTACAAAAAAAAAAAAAAAAAATACATTCCTGCGGACGCCCCCCAGTCATTTTGCTTGTAACACAAAAATTTAAATCATATCATCTGGCCACTTCATCTTCTGTAGACTCTTTGGACTCACCTTCCTTGTCGCATTTGTTAAAATGAGAACGTTTATAAACTCTTGTTATGAATAATATGCAAATTGGGATGCAGACCTTCATGTATTGTGCTGGTGGTGTCTCAAAAATTATACAGCATTACATGAAATATATATATATAAATTATGTTTTCTCAGCTTACTAAATATAACTTGCAGGTTCGCTATACTGCTGCTTTCTTAAGGTTACATTTAAGAATCATCTCTCAGGATGAAGGGATGAACAGCACCAGGATCTTATCCTTCTGTCCCTACTCATTCTGCCATGGTTTGAACCAATATTTTAGAAAACCGCACTCTATGAGTTAACACAAAAGTTAAAAGCACTCCAAACCAAGTCTGTGCAATATCGTACAACTGCATCAAAAATATTTTATAAATGAAAATATAAAGCTTAGGTGGTACTCAGAAGGACCCAACTGCATCCACCAAGAGATAGAGAGGCTTCATAAGCAGCTGATCTTTGCACGGTTAAAAGTGTAAATGTGGCATCATACTCACACAATAAAGCAGAGCCAGTACAAACTCATTTGTCTTTTACCACGAGAAGCAAAGATGCTGTATTATATTTCGAAGTCCTAAAATAAGAAGCTGCAATGACTTGAAACTATGATACGACTGTCTCATCCGAACCATTATACCAACCCACATTATTTAATGCCGCACACTTGCAGGCTCTTGACAGACACTAAAACACTTGGATTTTGTTTTGTAATGTAATGCAGGAAGTTCAAGACACAATAAATCCCCTAAGCCTGCTGCCATTTAATAGGCCAAGACTGCACTGATGGCTATATTTGCATTTTGTCCAAATAAGAATGTAGTTATGTGTGGGTGATTAAGCCCATTATATCTCAAGAGTAACTCCCCCACAATTTTTAAAGTTTTCTGCTCTTTGCCAGCATGAGATCACCTTTGCAGTGGAAAGACTGACCTTAAGGCTCACAAAGCCTACTTTAAATCAAATCTCATGTTACACTTAGCCAAACAGAGGAGGACCATCAGACTAAAGAGGTCCTGATCCACTATTTTAAATGAATAATGAACACTATTCACAAGTGAATAAAAGGTCTTGCATACATTCTTCCAGAACTCTCTGTGTGGAAAGGCCCAGCTATTAGCACACAATGACACAAGTTGGCTTTTGACATCAAGGATTTTGTCACCACCTTGGACTTTGTTTCATCCCCAGGAGAGGCCTGGTGAGCCTCAGCTGTTCTTGGCAAGAAAAGGCATGGTCTTTTGGCATCCCTGCTTGTTTCTTGAAGGGCCAGAAGTATACCAATCTGGTTTCTTTGTAACGTTAAATTTGTAAGGCTCCTGCAACTTTATACCAATGACATTTAAAGTCTTCTCAACAACGAGGTGGATTACTTATTATTGCCAGACATTCATAAGAAGGATTTATGACTGAGGGTTAGTTGCACTGACTTCCGCATTGTGGTTATTAATTTGCTCTCCTTATTTGTACCAATTGAATTCTTTCAGTTAAAAAGTAAAATGTATTATACTTGTAGGTTCATGACTCAGGACTCTTGGAATAATAGTTTTGTTTTCTCACTTGATTAATTTTTGTGCATACTGTAACAATGCAAATTCTGACCAATAGAGACAAGTAGTTCAAAACAGAGATTTACATTTAAACACTTAAAATGGGCTAAAAAAAAAAAGAAAAAAGAAAAAAAGCTCTCCACATTTCTGTACTGGACAATAACATTTTAAAGAGATAAAACCCATCCTGGAACTCCTTCTCATTTCAAGAGATAAAAATAATACAGTGATGCTGCTGAAGGGGTCAAATAGGAATGAGCATACAGGACTCATGACCTAAAATGAGATGCTGAAATGTGCTGACAGGACACTTGCGCCTCTGTATAAAACAGGGCTTTCCTGACTCCTCCTTGGGCTCACAGCTAGACGGCTAAGGTGAGTGTTTGAACGCTAAGCCACAAAGTAGATGGTTTCTCTACGCACAATTCTGCTTTTTCTTTTTAACTTTTCACAAACAGGGATATTTTAGGCTTTTTATTACAAATGACAACATTGTGCTCCTCAGTGAATTATTTTTCCCTTAACTACTTATTTTATCATTTGGGCAAGTTTCAGCTGACAACGAATGCCTTGTTTTTGTTTACAGTACACAGAGGTGGTGAATTACAACATCAACATCAAGTCCTAAGAGTTGGTGCAATACAAAGGTAAACACAGAGCATCTTTTAAATGAACTGTAAATGTTAACAATGTGACATATTGATATTTTTTAAGTTGCTTGTGACAATTCATGCATATCTTTCTGCTCGTTAACAAGGTATTGTCATTCTCAACCACCATCCCCCAAATATGAAGTTTTATTAGTATATATATGATTCAATGCTGTAGAATTTTTGGTTTTGGGTTAATTCACCAAGTACATAAAGTACTGGGTTATTTTACACTTTAATCTAATGTTAAAGGATAATATCACACATACATAAACGTAAATGTTCCTTTGAATATAACCTGCATTACAAAAAGTATTGGTTTTTTTTTTTTAGAGTGCCACCATGAGTGTGGAACCGGATATGGAGTGTTTTGGCACTGCGGCCATCTACCTCCGCAAGCCAGAGAAGGAACGACTGGAAGCTCAAAATAAGCCATTTGATGCCAAAACGGCCTATTTTGTCACTGAACCCAAGGAGATGTACCTCAAAGGGGTCCTCAAGAGTCGGGAAGGTGGCAAAGTAACAGTGCAAACTCTGTGCGGCAAAGTGGGTATAAGAGATACTTAGATAAAATTTGCCAAATAAATTTTACATCCATAGGCATTGCTTCTTTGATGACTGTAAAATGACACTCCCTCCAGACCCTCACAGTGAAGGAGGATGACATTTTTCCAATGAATCCCCCCAAGTTCGATAAGATCGAGGACATGGCCATGATGACCCACCTCAATGAAGCCACTGTGCTGTACAACCTCAAAGAGCGTTATGCAGCATGGATGATCTACGTAAGTAATAAAATGAACAGAACTTCATACTTCAAATGCATTATGCTGTTTTAGTTAAGCTAAAATCCTCTTTTGCAGACCTACTCCGGGTTGTTCTGTGTCACTGTGAACCCCTATAAGTGGCTCCCAGTGTATGATGCTAAAGTTGTGGCAGGCTACAGAGGCAAAAAAAGAGTTGAAGCCCCACCTCACATCTTCTCCATCTCTGACAATGCCTATCAGTTCATGCTCACTGGTACGAAAAAATAAAGTTTATGGCTGAAGTTCAGCGGCTAAGATTGTTAAAAGTTCTGTTTTAAAAAATGCTAACTGTGCTAGTATTAGAATGTAAAAAATTACTTTCTCTTTGTAGATCGTGAGAATCAGTCTATCCTGATTACGTAAGTATTTTGAAATGCAAAAGCATTACTGTGTGATAAGCAGAAACTGTGAAGTCTGATGCATAGTATAATATCTTGGACCATATTTTCAGTGGAGAATCCGGTGCAGGAAAGACTGTGAACACCAAACGTGTCATCCAGTACTTTGCAACAATTGCTGTATCTGGACAGAAGAAGACAGATGCCACTCCTGGAAAAATGCAGGTATCTATGCTATTTGTTTGCCAATATGATAATGAGGATGGAATTATTAGATTTTATGGTTACAACATCAATTGAAAACAAGCAGTAGGACACTTATTTGACTGGCATATCTAACACATTATGTGCCCATCAGGGGTCACTTGAAGATCAAATCATTGCAGCAAACCCCTTGCTGGAAGCCTATGGAAATGCCAAGACTGTGAGGAATGACAACTCTTCCCGCTTTGTATGTATGGTTTTCTGTGTGTTTTGATTCTGTAATGGAATTTTTTATAAATATTTTCATGATAAAAATTTATTTTCTACCTTTAAATTCTTCAGGGTAAATTCATCCGAATTCATTTTGGCACAACTGGAAAACTGGCCTCAGCTGACATTGAAACTTGTGAGTCCTTCATTCTTTTAGATTTCAACTGACTGATTTTATGAACATTCTTTTTATTTCTCTGGTAATCATGTTACTGATCCATAGATCTGCTGGAAAAGTCCAGAGTAACTTTCCAGTTGTCTGCTGAGAGGAGCTACCACATCTTCTACCAGCTCTGCACTGGCCATAAGCCAGAACTGCTGGGTAAGAAACTGTACATTATTGCATTAAGATCATATTTTGCAATATTTAGTGTGAATTTAATATAATTCTTCTAAAGAATGCAAGAACAGATACTATGAGCATTCAATCTTTGAAGTAGTATTAAGTCTTTCTTTCTTGACATTCCTTTTGTAGAGTCTCTTCTGATCACAACGAACCCATTCGACTATCCCATGATCAGCCACGGGGAGATCACAGTCAAGAGCATTGATGATGTGGAAGAGTTCATTGCAACTGATGTAAGCAGAAATCAGCTTGTCAAGTAATTTACATAAAAAGCCTATTTCGTAATTGCAATGCATAATCAGCAACAAAGACTTTAAAATTATTATGTCCTAATCAAATGACAACAGACACGTGATTGTCTCTGACTTGCAGACAGCCATTGATATCCTGGGCTTTACTGCTGATGAGAAAATAAGCATCTACAAGCTGACAGGAGCTGTGATGCATCATGGGAACATGAAGTTCAAGCAGAAGCAGAGGGAAGAGCAGGCAGAGCCTGATGGAACGGAGGGTGCGAATTCAGTCTAAATTCAGCTGTAGAAACATTCATACAGTATATGGTTACAATATGGATGGAAATATATATTATTTTTAATAATATATCAATCATTTACTTGAAATATTTTTCCAGTGGCTGATAAAATCGCTTACCTTATGGGACTGAACTCTGCGGACATGCTGAAAGCTTTGTGTTATCCCAGAGTGAAGGTCGGGAATGAATTTGTGACCAAAGGTCAAACTGTTCCTCAGGTGTGTGCATTTAAAAATATATTATTTAGAATAGCATTCGCTGAATTTTAATGAATAGGCTGTTTTTTAAACAATGAAATGGTATAAAATGGCATTCTTTTTTTCTAAATAAGGTGAATAATGCAGCCATGGCTCTGTGCAAGTCAGTCTATGAGAAAATGTTCTTGTGGATGGTTGTCCGAATCAATGAGATGCTGGAAACCAAACAGCCAAGACAATTCTTCATCGGAGTGCTTGACATTGCTGGGTTTGAAATCTTTGATGTAAGTTAACAAGATAAAAATTATGAATCTGATGCTTTAGATTCTTGGTTCTGAGACTGAAATATTTTATGTTCACTACAGTACAATAGCCTGGAGCAGCTGTGCATTAATTTCACAAACGAGAAACTGCAACAGTTTTTCAACCACCACATGTTTGTGCTGGAACAAGAGGAATACAAGAAAGAAGGTATTGAGTGGGAGTTCATTGACTTCGGTATGGACTTGGCTGCTTGCATTGAGCTTATTGAGAAGGTAACAAATTTCAACTTTAGGACATAGTGTTTTTCTTTTAGCATATCTGCTTTGTTTTGCTTTGATTCCTTTTCTTATCTTAAGAAAATTTGCCTGTATTTTTTTTCTTTCTTGCAGCCAATGGGTATTTTCTCCATCCTCGAGGAGGAGTGTATGTTCCCTAAGGCAACAGACACAACCTTCAAGAACAAGCTGCATGACCAGCATCTTGGTAAAAGTGCATGCTTCCAGAAGCCCAAACTTGTCAAAGGCAAGCCTGAGGCCCACTTCTCCTTGGTGCACTATGCTGGAACTGTGAATTACAACATCACAGGCTGGCTGGATAAGAACAAGGACCCTCTAAACGACTCTGTCACTCAGCTGTACCAGAAATCTGCAATGAAACTGTTGGCTCACCTGTATCCTGCTCATGCTTCTGCTGAAGGTCTGCCATACCAATTCATACATTTATGATTGAACCATTAGGATGCAAATATGAAAACTGAGTTCTGTCAACAAAAATATTTATTTCTGTACTTGGCATTATTTACCAGAGAGTTCTTTACTATACTTCTTAATCAACAGCTGAATCTGGTGGCAGAAAGGGTGGGAAAAAGAAGGGCGGCTCCTTCCAGACTGTGTCTGCTCTGTTCCGGGTAATTATGTGGTTTCATTTTACTCCTTAATATTTTATCATATTTTTATTAAGGGGTACTGGGTGATAGCTTGTCTGTTTATTCTTCAACCTTCAGGAGAACTTGGGCAAACTGATGACCAACCTGAGAAGCACTCATCCTCATTTTGTCCGTTGCTTGATTCCAAATGAATCAAAGACTCCAGGTCAATCATTTTTCCATTAGTTACAGTACAGAAAAGCATGCAATATATTTAAAGGAGTGATTCTGTGTTAAAATGAACATGAGCGTCTTTTATAAAAACAATAATCAAGTTTATTTAACTCTTTTTATTTTAGGTCTAATGGAGAACCCTCTGGTCATCCACCAGTTGCGCTGTAACGGTGTACTGGAAGGAATTAGAATTTGCAGAAAAGGTTTCCCAAGCAGAATCCTCTATGCTGACTTTAAGCAGAGGTAATTTATGTACATTATGTATAAATATGTTTTTAAAAAAATTGTTCTCCGCCTTGTTGTAATGTTGATGAATATAGATTTTTCTAAGTGAGGGGGACGTACCCACAGCTAGTAATTTGCATGAAACAAGCGTGCTTTCTCTCGCACACATATATGCTTCTCTTGCGTGGCCAACAAGATCTTATAAATGCAGAATAAATGGAAATGCACATACATAGCTTTTACACACAAAAACATGTACACAAGATTAGTGAGTGAGACCGGTGTCCTCTCTTAGTACTTCATGTATGTACCATCCTGGTGCAAATTTCAACTTAGTATGATTCTGAAACCACATTATTGAATTAATTCAAGGTAAATAATGTCATATTTTGAATTACTTACTTACTTACTTTTCTTTAGATACAAAGTATTGAATGCAAGTGTCATCCCTGAGGGTCAGTTCATTGACAATAAGAAGGCTTCAGAGAAGCTCCTTACCTCCATTGATGTGGATCATACCCAGTACAAGTTTGGACACACCAAGGTTAGGATGTTTACAAGACTCTATAATCACTGTTGATAATACAGCTGCCATTAACCAGGTGAAAACCAAACCAAATTTCAGGTGTTCTTCAAAGCTGGGCTTCTGGGCACCCTTGAGGAGATGCGAGATGAAAAACTTGTTATCCTTGTGACCATGACTCAAGCACTTTGCAGAGGCTATGTTATGAGGAAAGAGTTTGTCAAAATGATGGAGAGAAGGTTTGTTTTTGCTTAAAAATATACTTACACTTCATATTCACACACGGGATCTGACCTTTTCTTCTGATTCTATGATTCAGAGAGTCCATCTTCACCGTCCAGTACAACATCCGCTCATTCATGAATGTGAAACACTGGCCATGGATGAAGCTGTATTTTAAAATCAAGCCTCTGCTAAAGACTGCAGAGACTGAGAAGGAAATGGCAGCCATGAAAGAGAATTTTGAAAAAATGAAGGAGGATCTAGCAAAGGCACTTGCCAAGAAGAAGGAGCTGGAAGAGAAGATGGTTTCCCTCATGCAGGAGAAAAATGCCCTGCAGTTACAAGTGGCAGCTGTGAGTTTTTCCTGCTGAAAAGATCACAAATAATCAATTTATCATCATAACATAAATAAACAACTTAAAAAATAAATCTAACAACAAATGATGCTCTAATAAACAGGAAACAGAAAACCTTTCTGATGCTGAGGAGAGATGTGAAGGACTAATCAAAAGCAAGATCCAGCTTGAGTCAAACCTTAAAGAGGCAAGTGAAAGATTAGAGGATGAGGAAGAAATCAACGCTGAACTGACAGCCAAGAAGAGAAAACTAGAGGATGAGTGCTCTGAGCTGAAGAAAGACATTGATGATTTAGAGCTTACCTTAGCCAAAGTGGAGAAGGAGAAGCATGCCACTGAGAACAAGGTTAATATCTTGAGAAACAGGTTTTGGTAAACGTTCTTTTAATCAGGTTGCAGTCACTCAAATTATCCACTGTATCTCTTAGGTTAAAAACCTTACTGAAGAATTGACATCTCAAGATGAGGTTATTGCTAAGCTGACTAAGGAGAAGAAAGCCGTCCAAGAGGCACATCAACAGATTCTTGATGATCTCCAGGCAGAGGAGGACAAAGTCAACACTCTGACAAAAGCCAAAGCAAAGCTTGAGCAGCAAGTTGATGACGTGAGTTTGAAATGTAACAAATAAGTGCAAACTAGTACTTATCTGTCTAGTTATTGTTACAACAAGGAGCAGAAATCAAACATTTAAGTAATATTTTAGAGGAAAATAATGGTTACTAATCTTTCACATTTGTGAAACAGCTGGAAGGCTCTCTGGAGCAGGAGAAGAAACTCCGTATGGACCTCGAGAGAGCCAAAAGAAAGCTTGAGGGTGATTTGAAACTTGCCCAGGAATCCATAATGGACCTGGAGAATGACAAGCAACAACTAGAAGAAAGGCTGAAAAAGTGAGGAACTAATAAAACATTGTCATCCTATCCTACTTACATCATAATTCAGACCCCTTGTCCACTTTCAGAATAATTATAACATTTCTTTTCTTTTAACAGGAAGGACTTTGAGTCAAGTCAACTTCTGAGCAGGATTGAAGACGAGCAGTCTCTTGGCATTCAGCTCCAGAAGAAGATTAAAGAACTTCAGGTCACTCAAAGTGATCCTCTGATTTTATGCTTATTTCTTGTAGTTAACTGTAACTCATTAAAGTTTTGCTACCACAGGCTCGTATTGAGGAGCTGGAGGAAGAAATTGAGGCAGAACGTGCTGCTCGTGCTAAGGTCGAGAAGCAGAGATCTGATCTCTCCAGGGAACTTGAGGAGATCAGCGAGAGGCTTGAAGAAGCAGGTGGTGCCACTGTTGCCCAGATTGAGATGAACAAAAAACGTGAGGCTGAGTTCCTGAGATTACGCCGTGATCTGGAGGAGTCCACTTTGCAGCATGAAGCAACGGCTGCAGCTCTTCGTAAGAAGCAGGCTGACACTGTGGCAGAGCTGGGAGAGCAGATCGACAACCTCCAGCGTGTGAAACAGAAGCTGGAAAAAGAGAAAAGTGAGTTTAAAATGGAGATTGATGACTTGTCAAGCAGTATGGAGGCTGTTGCCAAATCAAAGGCAAGTATTAACATATTTATGAAGAATTGAATATGAAACAGCCCTGTAATTGTGTAAAAAAAAAAATCCATCAAAAAAAATTGTTTTGCAGACAAATCTTGAAAAGATGTGCCGTACACAAGAAGATCAGTTGAGTGAGTTTAAGTCAAAGCATGACGAACATGTACGCCAAATCAATGATCTAGTTGCTCAAAAGGCAAGACTTCAGGCCGAAAATGGTAAGTAGTATTTTTACAGTAGGGATAAAAAAATGGCATTCTCTATGCACACACCTATACAACACTACAGTTATTGACCATCATTAAATCTATGAGGTGAAATCGGACGTCAACTAGAAGAAAAAGAGGCTTCAGTTTCTCAGCTGACTCGAAGCAAACAGGCTTTCACTCAGCAGATTGAAGACCTGAAGAGGCAAATTGAGGAAGAAGTCAAGGTAAGGAATTAGCATTTTCTTAATTAATAACCTTATGAACTGAACCTACTGAGAAACACTGGAACATTTTTATTGTTTCAAAAGGCCAAAAATGCCCTGGCTCATGCTGTCCAGTCAGCACGACATGACTGTGATATGCTCAGAGAGCAGTACGAGGAGGAACAGGAGGCCAAATCTGAGCTCCAGCGTGGCATGTCAAAGGCCAACAGTGAAGTAGCTCAGTGGAGAACCAAATACGAGACTGATGCCATTCAGCGTACTGAAGAGCTTGAGGAAGCGAAGTAAATAAAATCACGTGTTTAAATGTTCTCACAACAAGAAATTAAGCAATAGCAATGACTAACATTTCATTGTTGCTCTTAGGAAAAAGCTTGCTCAACGTTTGCAGGATGCTGAGGAGTCCATTGAGGCTGTGAATGCCAAATGTGCCTCTTTGGAAAAGACCAAGCAGCGACTGCAAAATGAAGTTGAGGATTTCATGATTGATGTGGAGAGAGCTAATGCTTTGGCTGCCAACCTTGACAAGAAACAAAGGAACTTTGATAAGGTAAAGCAACTGCGTCTTTTGCACATTATTTCACTTACATTCAATATTGTTGTGATGCACCTCACCATAGGTATAATGTTAAATGCCATATAGGTCTTGGCAGAATGGAAGCAGAAATATGAGGAGAGCCAGGCAGAGCTGGAAGGAGCCCAGAAGGAGGCTCGTTCTCTTAGCACAGAACTTTTCAAAATGAAAAATTCTTATGAGGAGGCTTTGGACCACCTGGAGACTCTGAAGAGGGAAAACAAGAACCTTCAGCGTACGTACAATCATTCACTGCAGAATTATCAGTGATCTTTTATTTTGCTTTTTTAGATCTTCTCCAGAATAGTGTTTCAACCCACTGTTAATCATGCACCCTTTCATGTATACAGAGGAGATCTCAGATTTGACTGAGCAACTTGGTGAAACTGGAAAGACTATTCATGAGCTGGAAAAAGGAAAGAAAACTGCTGAAATAGAGAAATCTGAAATCCAGGCCGCACTTGAAGAAGCTGAGGTAATTTGGTGCTTATTTTTTTAATTGACATTATTTCCACTGTTCTAGCAAACAATTCCCTAAAAACTATCCTAAATTTCAGGCGACCCTAGAGCATCAAGAATCCAAGATTCTTCGTGTTCAGCTTGAGCTGAACCAAGTGAAAGGAGAGATTGATCGGAAACTGGCTGAGAAGGATGAGGAGATTGAACAGATCAAGCGAAACAGCCAGAGAATCATTGATTCCATGCAGACCACCCTGGATGCTGAAATCAGAAGCAGAAATGATGCTCTGAGAATCAAGAAGAAGATGGAAGGAGACCTCAATGAGATGGAGATTCAGTTGAGTCATGCAAATCGCCAGGCTTCTGAAGCTCAGAAACAGCTCAGGAACGTCCAGGGACAACTCAAGGTTTGTTCTGTTACAGCAGTGTAGCACTATATCTTGATCTGACTAATGAGATCAGAAGATCTAATTATTATTTGATTACTTTAGGATGCTCAACTCCATCTTGATGAGGCTTTACGAACACAAGAGGACTTGAAAGAGCAGGTTGCTATGGTTGAACGCAGGAATAACCTGATGCAGGCAGAGATTGAGGAGCTGAGATCTGCTCTGGAGCAGACAGATAGAGCTCGCAAAGTGGCTGAGCAGGAACTTGTGGATGCCAGTGAGCGAGTGACTCTCTTACACTCCCAAGTAAGAAGAATGATTTGTTATAAGTATTTTCTTAAGGAATAACTCATAATCAAAATAATTTTTTAACATTCTTTTAACTTCTTCAGAATACCAGTCTTATTAACACCAAGAAGAAACTGGAAGCAGACCTTGTTCAGATTCAAGGTGAGATGGAAGATGCAGTCCAGGAAGCACGCAATGCTGAAGATAAGGCAAAGAAAGCAATAACTGATGTAAGTAAGAAACTGTTCATTGATATGTTGTGTATATTTTGATGTACTTTAACTGGCTGTCGACTAGTAATTTACACATCCTTATTAGCCAAAGAAACTGAATTCGGAGTAAAATAATTATTCCAGGCTGCCATGATGGCAGAGGAGCTGAAGAAAGAGCAGGATACAAGTGCTCATCTTGAGAGGATGAAGAAGAACCTGGATGTTACAGTCAAAGACCTGCAGCACCGTCTGGATGAGGCTGAGAGTCTGGCCTTGAAGGGTGGAAAGAAGCAGCTCCAGAAACTGGAGGCCAGGGTATGTGGCTATACACATGGTACATGAAATTTTCAGAGTCTTAACATTGGCTAATTTTGCAGATGAATGATGACGTCAATATAATTAATGATTTAAAAAGTGGGTGGAGGGACTGAATTATTCAACGCACTGAAGGCCTTGAGTCGAAATGTTGATGTTTTGTCCTGCTGGTGATAAATGTAACAAAAAAAGATGTTAAAAGAAGACTATTTTTGTGAGTGTGGATCATGGTTTCATATACAAAGTAATCTAATAAACTGAGACACCAAAATAAAGTATTAAGCGACGAAAGAGTGTGGTCCCATGGTTTATCACAAGCATAAAGTCAGGAATAATTTTAATTATAATCTGTATTTCAGGTTCGTGAGCTGGAGGGCGAAGTTGAAGCAGAACAGAGACGCAATGCTGAAGCTGTGAAAGGAGTCCGCAAATATGAAAGAAAATTGAAGGAACTGACTTATCAGGTACTCCATGAAACAAACATATGTATATGTAGGTATGATAAACGGTCCAATTAAGGCATTATGTTTTTCTGACACAGACTGAGGAAGATAAGAAGAATATTATCAGACTGCAAGACCTTGTGGACAAACTTCAACTGAAAGTCAAGTCCTACAAGAGACAGAGTGAAGATGCTGTGAGTAATTTTAAAGTTTGAAGAGTGGTACACTACAAAAATATTCTGGATATGATAAACCTAAACAAGTGTTATTTCATTGTCAGGAGGAACAGGCCAACACTCACCTGACCAGGTTCAGAAAGGTGCAGCATGAGCTGGAGGAAGCTCAGGAGAGAGCTGACATCGCTGAGTCCCAGGTCAACAAGCTGAGAGCTAAAAGCCGTGAATTCGGGAGGGTAAATATCACACTTTTATTTATTACATTACTTGTGCACAAGCATTTTGTTATTCATAAACAAAATTTTGTGCATAAGCATTTTAAACAAAATCTACAACATGAAACATTATTAAAAAGTACAATATTATGCACATTTTGATAATGCTTAAGTTTTTAATTATTCATTTTTAATTTGTGTACAGGGTAAAGAGGCTGAGGAATGAACCCTCTGAGAAAGAGAGTGGGCAGAGAAACAAGAACTCATATAATATGAAATCCTTGTAAAATGTCCACAGAAACCAGTAACTAATAAAAAAGCTCATCTGAAGTGTATTTGTGTTTTGTTTAATTCAATATTTGGTTACATTTGTATAGCTTTAATGGTATTTCAAACATTTTTTTTAAAAAAAAACATTGGTTACATCTGTATCTATGTGTGTGTTCATCTGACTAAAAAAAAAAAATTGCTAGTTCTACATAATTCCAATAAAATGTGTTTTTGCCCAATAGATACGTGGGAATACAAATACCTTGGTCATAGCACATCCCAACTTTATGCTTAATGGAAAAATGCACTGAAAGACATGTATAATTCTTCTATAGAAAAACTTACTGAGAAAAACTGCACAGCTATGATAGAAATAGCCATTACTTACCTTAACGCCATATTAACATCCAGCAAATGACTCACATAATCCACAAGCCACATCGACAGAATCTGTCAGAAGGACTTCAAAAGGTTGCACTATTAGAAAAGAAACACCATTTCTGGGGAACCCTAAGCAAGCAAAGTTATATTTTATTTTACTTTTATTATATTATGACCACCAGGGGTTGCTATGCGCTACTCGCTCTAAGCTGCAGTACAACCACGATTCGGTTCTTTCGAGCAGTTCATTTCAAATAAAAGGTTAAAAAATGATTCTCCGATTCTTTTACGCGATGGACGTCACGTAGTCCCGTTTTTCCATTTTGCTATCAAATAATTACTTTACATTACTCGGTTTTTGTACATTCTAAAAATACTTGTTGAACCAAGTTTTTATGCGTGTTAAGATTTCTGAAATGAAAACTGGGGACATGTCCTTGTTCAGTGGCCAAAATATTATTGAAATCTCAACTTAAAAAAAAAAAAACGGGGACAATAAGTTTTTATATGTTTTTGTTTTTAAATTGTTGAAGGTTCCATATACTATATTATATTTAATAATGTTTGAGGAATAGGCTGACCCTAGTTTAATACAATTGACCAAAAATCACACTATGAAAGATAAATAGTAACTATTGCCAAAAAAAAAAAAAAAAAAACAGTATAAACAATATTATAACAAAATTATGAATTATAACAATACATATGACAATAAATGATAAATAAAACTGCATTTAACAAAATATTTCTAATATTTTCTGTTCTTAACTGTATTTAACATTTTCATTTTCACGAACTGTGAGTATATGGTAATTACAACTTTTTAAATGTCATTTAAGGTTATATTTTTGCTAATTCATATCGGACGGATGCATATTGTGACGGATTTTTTAAGGGAATGTTTGATATTGTGTGCAAAACAATCCCACACCCTTTCGTGCCTTTCTTATAAAGTGTAGCCTATATGTGACTTCCTTGAAACCGATAACGATATCTCTATTGATAATTGATGACAGCGCTCTACTATTGTCTCGATTCAGTTTTGAACGTGATGTAAAACGGGAACAGCTCCAGTCAAGGACAGGACACCAAAAACCGGGACTGTCCCCGAAAAATGGGGTCGTCAGGTCACCCTAGAATAAATCCATTTGTAAACATATTTCTAGTATTTTGTAACATTCTGCTATTCCACTAATTCTATTTTCACCCTATTAGTCAAAATAGTCACCGTTCACTCCAAATATTCTTACTAACTCACTCATTTAAAAATCGTCAATCGCTCAGTCCGATTCATCGAAGGATCGTTCGGATCAGTTTGTGGTCCGTGTTCGTGTTCAACCGACTCCTTCAAAAGATTCGATTCCAAAGAACGGCTCTTTCAACAATCGGACGTCGCTACCGTGGGACCTGAACAGTGCTGCAGGAGGATGCAGCAGTTGTCAGGGAATGGCGTCCCTCGAAAGTCCAGTCAGCTGTACGTTCACTTCGAGATGCACAACTAAGGAACCTGACAGATAAATTCTAAGCTGGCTCTACAAGACACTCACAACGGGGTTTTGAGGAGAATGAATTCAAAATGCTGCTTCGCCGCTCGCAGGATAGCCTACTAGAAGCTGCGCAGTTGCTATAATCACGCGTCTCGATGTAAACAAGAGAGTGAATGTTGACAACTGAAGTGCTGAGTAAGCTACAGAGTGTAAAAGCCGGAGGTACGCGTACACTGACGAAAAGAAATCTTACGAAAATGTCTTTATACGCAGTTTAAATGCGCTGGTGTTATCGAGTAAAGTTATATTTCGCTATCTGTTCGTGTGGTTAATAAGCTTGTTACAAAAGTAGCCTTTTAGCAGGTTAGCCAGTCAGCTACTCTTCTGGGTGACGTCTGTTTTAATGCGGGTTTTTTCTACCTGTCAGATAACATGGCTTGTATAATAATATTGAGAACAGGTTAAAATAGTGTATTTTAAACAGATCAGTAAAATGATGGAACCCCAGGACAATATTGAGGAGGATGACACCGCATCATCATCATCATCATCATCATCATCACCGCCACCGCGAGCTCTGCCCCGTCAGCGCGCGTCTCTGCAGAAGAGCAGCGTGTGTTCTCGCTCCTACTTCATGGTGGTGATGGTTTTCTTCCACGTTTATATAATCAATGTCATTGCACTTCTGCTCTATGTTCATTATAATAACGGCTCTAACGCGATAACGGCAAACCGGGATTTTGCAAGCAGAGACAGCAGTCATAAAGTTACTGGACCGTCAGATCCCCAGACCCCAGCAGACTCGGGCTTTCCTCGAAATATGTATCTCCCTCGCATTGAAGGAATACGGGTAAAGAGTATAAGATGATTTGGGGCTCTGTGAGTATTGTCATATTCTTAGGTCTTACAAAAATTACAAAGTCTTTTTTCATTTTTTTTAGGTGGGCCATGTCCAAAAAGTGTCACTGGTGCCAGGGAAAGTCCATGAAATGAAGACACTTAGTCTAAAGCCCCTTCTGTTTGGTAAGGACAAGTTGATGTATTTAAGGGTGCCAAACTCTGTTCCTGGAGGGCCACAGCCCTGAAGAGTTTAGTTCCAACCCTGCTCCGACACACATACCATGTAGTTTTCAAATAATGATTAGATTAGCTGGATCAGATTTGTTTAATTATGGTTATATCTAAACTCTGCAGGGCTGCGGCCCTCCAGGAACTGAGGAACCCCTGCTATAAAGGAATAGTTCACCAAAAAATAAAAAATGTTGTTCATAAACATGATTTTCTTTTCATGAAACACACAAAAGGTGATATTTAGCAGATTGTCTTTTTCGTACAGCAATAATAAGGGGCTACTGAAAGGAAAAGAAAGTGCCAAAAAGTTGTCCACACTTGTACAACTGGTGAGCGGTTATCCTAATATGGCTAGCGACCACTTATCTCCTTTCCAGCCAAATCAGTTATAACTATTGGATGAACATTATATTACCTAACTGATTTGAATGCTAAAGGCCTGTTCACATCAAGAACAATAACTTCAATAAAGATAACTATAGCTCTTTAAGATCAGTTGGATTCTGATTGGCTGTCGTTGTTTATATCGATCATTAAGTGGAAAAAAAATTCTGAGAATGATTCCAATGATGTTGCTTCTCTGTGTTGGTTAACGCTGTTGTGTGGACTTCGATATTTAGAATTTAATCGAATATAATATAATAGACTTTTAAAGTTATATTTGTCCATAGTTACTCTTAACTCTAATGATAACTGTTTTAATAATCATTTAAATTCTAAGAGAACAGTTCACACAACAGTTATAATGATAACAACAGAAACTTCATCTTTGGAATATTTGTTCAGAGTGATATTTCCAGTTGATTAATTATAAAAACATCGACAGCTAATGAAAAGTGCTTGAGCATTTAATGCAGCAGGCGACATAACCACAGTGCATGCTTATAATAAACTTAATGTATATTGTCCATTGGTGTGGATTTTAGTAATACAAATATTTCCTCAACAATTCTTTATATGAACACAAACATGAATTAGAGGCTTTGAGGTCATTTTTTATTTTTGGGTAACCTGCTGAAATGAAAAGTTCAGTCTTTTTGTTAGGGCATGCATTGTTTCCTGTCTAAGTGGTTTTGTGTGTTTGTGTTTGTTGATTCATTCATTTGTGTGAAACGTTGTGGCCATGTTTGTGTTTGCGTTGCTGCAGAGATCCCTGAGTTTCTGTCAGAGGAGGAGTGTGGTGTAGTTGTGCGTCTGGCTCAGCTGAAGGGTTTGATGGAGAGTCAGGTCATGGTGCCTGAAGGTCAAGAGGAACTTAATCAACAGCTCAACCTCAGTCCAGAGGAAATCTTCAATTTTCTTGACCTAAACCAAGATGGCCAGCTGCAACCACATGAGGTCTGTTGGCAGTTGTCAATGTTTGTTGAGCCTTGGTTTTGCAGTTTGGCAATGCTGAGAAAATGTAATGTGTCGATATATCTTGTGTTTATCTCTGTTTGTGTTTGTTCATTTACTTTATGTGTAATCTGTAAATTGACTGCCATATTTTCTGGTGTAGATATTGACACACTCTCGAGTGAGAGATGGAATCTGGTTAACTTCTGAGAACCTTAAGGAAATCTATGATGGCCTAAAGGTTGATCAGGATGGAAATGGTAAAGACCGAAGCTGAAGATCTTATTTGAACATTACAGCTTAACGGCAGATATCCGATAAAAGGACCCTCAGAGGATACAACTATCATAGATCACCAAATACTTGCTAAATCTGAGTACCCATATGTATGTTTTGAGTATATGTCTCTTTGGACGCAGGTCTTTTGAGTTTAGAGGAGTTCGGCCGTCTCAAAAGTGATGCCTTTCAGCGTTTTCTGCTACAGCGTGGGGTGGAGAGGAGCCAGCTGGTGAGGAACAGCAGACACACCTGGCTCTACCAGGGACAGGGAGCACATCAGGTTCTTCAAGACCTCCGCAAGAGGTGTCCACCACTCACCTTATCTGCTCTCCTATTATACAGCTTCTCAATATCTGCCTGTGCTTTTTTAATGTCATTTCTTCTTGGTTTGTATTAATGCTTTATCTCTTTCTGTCTTTCAAGAGTCACTCATTTAACACGACTACCATCCTCACTGGTGGAGTTAAGTGAACCTCTACAAGTGGTGCGTTACGAGCAGGGCGGCCATTACCACGCTCATCATGACAGTGGGCCAGTGTACCCTGAAACAACCTGCACACATACTCTCCTCGCCGCCAATACCACCTCCCCATTCCAGACATCCTGCAGGTAAGCCAAAGAGATTAAGCTTGATATTTTATAATGTTTAATCATACAATATGATAAATAATATATAAGCATTATCACACAAGTGGAAATTTATTTAGAATAACAGCATGATTACGAGTCTGATATTGTTCAGTCAATTAAATGACATTTTTTCCCCCTTAAGTTCATAGTATTTGTGGGGGTTTTTTGCAGGTACATCACAGTTCTGTTTTACCTTAATAATGTAGAAGAAGGTGGGGAGACTACCTTTCCAGTGGCAGATAATAGGACTTATGAAGAAGCGGTGTGTCCTATTGAATAAAACATCTTTGCATGTGTATTTGTGAGTCAAACGCAATAATTTTGCCCAATTTTACGCATATGCCACAACCATTAATTGGATCCATGTATCCATGTGTTTCCCAGTCACTAATACAGAATGATGTGGATCTGTTGGACACCAGGAAACATTGTGATAAAGGCAACCTGAGAGTGAAGCCCATTAAGGGAACGGCAGTTTTCTGGTACAACTATCTCTCTGATGGTAGAGGTACTGAAGATAACTTATCTGCTATTTTGTAATGCATTGTTTTATTGGTACTAAATTATTACAAATCATTTTAAGTAACTGAAGTAAAGCTGAAATAAAATATAAATATTCAATGAGAAACAATGAAAATTAGAAATAAGCTGAAGTACTAAAATTACTAAAACTATTGAAAGCAAAGCTATATAGAAATATTTAATAAATAGTTAATAAAAAATGGCAAAAGCACATAAAAAAAAGTAAATTCCAAAAATAAAAGCGAATTCAAAATATTTATAAATATTATAATGGTATATAAATAATACTAAAATAACACTGTTTTGGAATAAAGTTAAGTGAAACATAATGATAGTGTAATATCAGTGTGTCGTTAGTTATCCATAAATGCTATCTGCCTAATCATTGTTTGATACAAAACATCATGCTTTGATATAAAAATATAAAAAAGTTTCTGAAAGGTGTTGCTCAGCTAAACTGAATGTTTGAATTTGGGATAAATAACAAACTTGTAGTACTGTAGATACAGTAGTTGAGAAGCATGACTTTGAATTTAACATTTTTTTTACCATTATCCAGTGAAAAGTTTAACTGGAATATTTATTTAAATTTCAGAATGTCTTAGTTCCCCTTTTCTTTAATGATAGCAGCATTCAAGCTGGAATGAACTCCACAACTTTGTTCAAAATCTATAAATCCATCTCCAACATGATTTCAGGAAGATCCAGAGAGCATTTTGTGGTGTTACATTTGGTCATAAATTTGTTTACATGTCACTTTTGATTGAACCCATGTTAAGAAGTTACTGTATCTAGAAAATGTTGTTCATTATCTTGTTGTACTGTAGGTTGGGTTGGTGAACAGGATGAGTATTCTCTTCATGGTGGCTGTGTGGTGACACGAGGGACTAAGTGGGTTGCCAATAATTGGATCAATGTCGATCCAGATTACCAGCGGCAGGCACGCTACCAACAGTTTGTTTCTCAACAGCAAGAGACACAAGAGCAAGAAGAACTCATTTCAGAACTGAACTCAGACCAGCACGTAGAAATACACCAAGACCTGTAAACGCATACATCCAGGTACAACAATGCACATATATGCACATTCACCTTCTGTGTTGCTATATATATATATATATATATATATATATATATATATATATATATATATATATATAGTCACCCACTTCCTCTTTCACATAAACATCCAGACACACAGTACATTACCAGTAGAAAATCACTATACACACAGTCATGCCTCTGCATCACTCATACACTCTGAAGCACTGACCTCATACCAACAAACACAAAAATACACTTTGCACTGTATGTTTGGTTC
The DNA here is from genome assembly GCF_018340385.1 of Cyprinus carpio. Lineage (NCBI taxonomy): Eukaryota > Metazoa > Chordata > Actinopteri > Cypriniformes > Cyprinidae > Cyprinus > Cyprinus carpio. The sequence goes on along the minus strand of NC_056577.1, from coordinate 24,793,967 downwards.
GCTCTTCCCTACATACACACAAATGCACACTATAGAATTGTAGCCCTACCAACATTTCCTCATTTTCAGAATTTAATGAGCTTTACTCAACCTCCAGCAGTCCCAGTGTCGGAGCTGGAACTTTTTTTTCTTGGGTTGGATTCAGGGATAAGCAGCCTGAGCTTTATGCAATTGTGAAAGACAATGCTACTGTTCCTAATGTAGATATTTGAAGGCATTATTATTTATTTTTTTCATGGGAATGCAGCCATATTCGGCAACTGTGTTTACATACAGAATGACACTCTACTGTACCTTCCAAAGGCCGTACACACTGCAGAGATTCATTAATGCAGTGATAGTAAATAGAAGTGCATACGAGATGTGTATCTCTTCCCTGTATGTTTTGTCTAGCAATTTTAGCAAATAAACCACTGTCAGTGCTAAAGCAACTTCACAATTGCTGGAGGATGTAGTGTGTGTACTGGCCAAAGAGTGTGGGAAAAAAAAAATTATGTTATTGCTTTCTGCTGAAGTGACACTTAAACTGACATCTAAATCACCAAACACTTGAGGAAAGTTATTTGCAGGGACACTCAGTAGTGACTTTTTCTGTCAATGGACTACAGGTTAGTTTTAATCATAACTATTAACAAAAAATGATTAAGAGTTTTAACCTATGTAACATCTTGTCAGCCTCCATCTCTGCCAGAATGTTTCTTACACTTGTTCTCTCAGATATTCCTGAAAAGAAGCATGTAAAACTTGCACAATCTTGTATGATTCATTTGGATTTCAGTAATTTATTTTGTAATGTTTTCTTTGTAAATTGCAGTGCATCCAAAGATTGACTGAAGTTAACTTATTTTATTTATTTGTTGGAATTGAATCACATTGTTGCTGTTAAAATGCACAGAAACACTTTGTCAAATAAATTATTAAAATGACAAAAAAAAAGACTTGCATTTTCTATTTTAACATTTGACATTTTGCAAACAGATTCTCATAAAATGTTGTGGGTATAATTCACAAAAGAAGTTATCAGTATATTTTATTCCTTTACAAGTAAACTAAAACCAAAAAATACAATACAAACACAAACATATTAAATATATTTGAAAGCCTATGTTTCATAATCAAATGGGAAAAAAGTAACAGACATGTTTCATTAGTGTCAACTCCTGAGCCAAATTCTATTTGAAACTTCATGGAGAGTTTTAGTTTTTTTATATAGCTTGAATAAAATCACAACAGCTTGTAGAACAAGAAGAAGAAATTAGACGGTTCAGGTGTGTTTGATTAGGCCCTCCAGGACTGAGTTTGGACACCCCTGCTCTATGTGAAAGTGATATTAATGAGTGCATATATTGTTGATCCAACTACAAACAACTTCCTGATGTTTGAGACAATACAGAACTGCATCATGCACAGTATCAAAGACATTAGTGATGACATCAGAGAAGAAGCCGCCACATTCAAGCTGTTCCACCACCAGTGCTTGGGTAAAAACAGAGAATCTGTCTTTGACTGAATAAATCATCAGACAGGAAAGCAGATTTTTGAAGTCCACTGTAACCTTGACACTCTTACCTTGACAGCCTGCCAAGTAGATATCCACATCAATCTCGGCAAAATCATGGAATATCTACAAAAAGAGATGGTGATGAGTGCTCGGTTGCAATGCAAAGTCACTGCTCTCATAGAACTTTGAATCACTTACTTTACTAAATGTCTTAATGGCCACAGTATCAATAAAGTTAGCAGTGGAGAAATCCAAGATGATGGAATGGATGTCCCAGGCCCATTTCCCAAGGGATCCCAGAGAAACCCTTTCCAGGTCCCGGCTTAAAGTGTCTTCACTGCTGGAGTCTAGAGTGGTGGTGTTCCCATCATGTAGATCTGACACCGAGCCCAGGGTGGAGGTGTCAGGATCAGTACCTTTAAGGTACATCCAGCCAAGCTCAACTTCTATGGGTATGTCTGTAAAGGAAGAATGAAAGTGACAGTTCCCAGAGTTGAGAAATTATCTATGCTGCAAGTATTTGACATTAGACATGTTGCCTTGCTTGCTGCCTACATAGCGACTTAATCATTATGGAATTATTATTTTGTAATTGACTGTTTTGGGAACCTTCACACTGGCACACACTAACAATTGATTTCAATAAAGTTTGCGAAGTTGGTGTTATACTGTAGTAATCATAAATATACAGCACACACAAATATTTTGTAAAATAATCCATTTGTAATTACACAACTATTTTTATCAACATTTTCAGTATTTAATCCTTTTTTTTTTTTAAATAAAATAACATTTTAGAAATATAATGTGTTTTCGCTGAGTTCATCAGAATGCATCCAGAAATTGCCTTCTCCACAAAGGTGAAGCTGCCTTATAATTTGGACAAAGCAAGGTATCTTATCTTTGTAGGCTAGGCAGCTGGTTTTGGAACAGAACATATATAATAGTACAGGGTTAGGCCTAGCTCATGCTAATGTAGCAGTTTATAATATCATTATCCAGTAACCATGGAAATGGTTAGCAGAGATCATCTACCCGTCTTTTAGCCTGTCTTCGGGCTCTTCGCTCTGCTCTCCTCTCTCTGCGTCTCTGCTTGGCTTCCTGTCTCTGTTTATAGGTGAGCATTTTCCTGATGTCCAGGCCACTCTTTGCATTAACATCAGCAATTAATATGCATTAATGAAAATAATTTAGGTATATCTTCAAAGACAGCAGTTCTCAACCTTTCTAAAGGCCCCCAACGTCCACAACAATATTCAAAACTATGAACCCTAACCATAGTTTTGTTTTCAAAATATATTTCAATCTATGGCAACTCTTTGTTTCTGTAAATAAAAAAAAAATAAAATGAAATAATTACAATACAAAATAAAATAATCAGACTCGTAATCATCAATATTTCTGGAGTTACAGTGGGAATGTGATTGTTTTAATAAACATAAACTTTAATGCAATAAATAGACAAATCATGAAAAATGGCACACAGTACAACATTTCAGTTCAGTCCTGTCTGCTTAATGAATAAATATAAATGTAATCCTCACCTCCTTGTGTGTTTCCATATCTAGATACAGTTCGGTGCCAGGGAGGTTTCCCAGCAGTGAGTAAATGGGCGTCGTGAGTAAAAAGAAGTCATGCGATAAGTTCAGACTTGATGCAGTAAGAGAATGGAGCAGGTGACAGAAGTGAGAAACGGCTGAAATATTAAAAGCTACTTTAGCATAACTTACCAGATCAATCTTGCTACTGTTCCACAGTGTGTCTATGTCATAGTACTGCCTGAACATTCCCTTCATCAGCTCTTGAAAAAGTGAGCCTAACTTTGGTACTGTCACTACTCCTGCGATCTAAAATGTGATTAACAAACAGATATATAAATGCATGCATTCATAGTTTGTACAAGTGCATTTGTCTTGCCTGTGTCTTGCTTCCTGTGCTTTCCTACATGAGACTGAGTGACATTGAAGAACAAACTGAAAAACACTGTAAAAAACCTCCAACTATTATTAATATCCAAAGCCACCACCTCCTACAAGAGAGACAGAGATCAGCTGTGCAGTGTCGTTACCTGTTTACCAATATCCATATATGTTATTCTGATTTACCCACCTGGTTGCTTTCTACTTTGTAACTGTGTTTGAGAGCAAAGGTTTTGCCCAAAGAAATTGAGATAGCATAACCCACAATGGCCATGGTATATACAATTTCAGAAGAGTTAAATAAGAAAAAAAAGTTAACAAAAATATTGTCAATGTGCATGTCATTATATGAAAAAATAAGTGCAACAAACTACTCTTATTTTATTGCAAATGCTGACTCAGACTTTCCTCCTGTGTTCATTAGTCATTCGTTTTTGTACTGGTGAACTGCAAAGGATGGTTTTTCTGTTTAAAAATAATTTAATAGTGATGCGCAGCATATTATGAATTGATGGCTTTAAAAAAAACCAGTAAGAGATGTTTTGACGTCATTCATCCTGTAATTTTGCAACACATTAAGAGGTCCTTAAAAGGGCTTAAAATAAATGGCATGGGTTGGGGTTGGAGGTTAAAGGAGTTGGCATAGTATGAGCTCAATGGGAAAAAATCTCTTTTAAAAGTCTTTATATCCCCACAAAAATGTTAAATGTCACATGCTGAAAAAAACATGGCACACTGTAGAATTCAAAGGCAAATTAACAAAAAAAAAAAAAAAATCCTGTTATTTACAAATAAATAATATGTTTAAAATTTTGCAATATTAAGAAATCATAATTAAATCACACAGTTCTGCTTCATCAATAATATGATAATACTTATGTATTCAGAAATAGCTATAATTGCATTAAAAGTCATGGTTAGGAAGTCGCAGTAAGGAACAAATGCTTACACATAGACTGTGTAGTCACTTTAAGAGCATGATGGGGTGAAATTTGACCTCAGCTCTCATGTACTGAGGGCCTTTCCCCCAATTTCATGCCAGAAATACCAAACATAAGCATTGCAAAGACACTAAGCAAAATGACAATATATGTATATATAAAACTTTCTAAACATGCTGTAGTAACAAGTAATGTTCAGTGTTCAAGAATACTTGTTGAATGTTTTTTTCTTGTTTCCCCCTTCCGTAGTTTGACAAATCATGGTCTATAATTAGCACTGTTGCTTAGCTGGAATGGGCATGGAAGGTTGAGCATGCTCCCTCTCCCAGTGTTTACTGTCAGACGCAAGGCAGCCAGTGTGTTTGTGTCGACTGTGGGTAATGGACGAATCGTTGCCTGAAGGCAGACACCACAGGAAGCCAGAGATCTGGTACGATTCACTGATGCATGTGCTAACAATGCAGCTTGTTGCCAATAATGTGACTGATACAACAATAACTGACTTCTTTTATCATGTCGAAGCATTGACCTGTTTAGCACTGACCCTTAGAGCAAGATAAAATTGTTGGTGCATCAAAATTAACTTTCAATAAGATTATGTCGACTTTTCATTAAAGGGTGCACTAGTATGTTCCTGCCAGTTGTCATTTAGCTGCATTAGCTAATAATTCGTTTTTTATCTCTTCAGATACAAGTTCCTTGACAATTCTGAAGGATCTCCAGGATGTATTTAGGCTACACTTCTCTTCTCTAACACTTCTCTAAGTTTTAAGCTGTCAAGAGAAAAAAAAACAAAATGGATCTGAGATCCAGGCATGGTTTGACGTTGTTGGAACAGCTAAATCGAATGCGGGATGCTGAGCAGTTAACAGATGTGGTTCTAGTTGCTGAAGGTGTTAGCTTCCCATGCCACCGAGCGGTGCTTTCTGCCTTCAGCCCCTACTTCCGCGTAATGTTCACCTGTGGCCTGCGAGAGTGTACCAACCGTAAGGTGGTGTTAAGAGACATGCCGGCCCCAAGCCTGGCCCTTCTGCTGGAATACATGTACAGCTCCAATCTTCCACTCACTGCAGCCAATGTGCAGGGAATCTCTGTTGCTGCTTTTCTTCTACAGATGGATGAAGTTTTCAGTCGTTGTCAGATCTACATGATTGACAACATGGATGCTTCCAATTGCCTGGGCATCTATTATTATGCTCGTGATCTAGGGGCAGAAGAGTTGGCCGACCAGGCTCAGCGCTATTTGCGGCAGCACTTCACTGAAGTGTGCCTTGGGGAGGAAGTACTGGAGTTGGAGGCACACCAGCTAGGGGCATTATTGTGCTCAGACGACCTTAATGTTTCACGGGAAGAGAGTATTTTGGATGTGGTGATGCGCTGGGTGAAGTTTTGTCAGGGTGGTATAGGGCCAGAGGAAGAGAACCGGGCCAGGCACCTTCCAGAGCTCTTAAGGAAGGTACGTCTTCCACTGGTGGGTGCAGATTACTTGAAGGGGACGGTGAAAAGGAACACGATACTTCTAGCTGATGCCGAATGTCTTCAGATAATGGAAGAGGCAATTGAAGCAGCAAGCTTGGATTCAGATGCTCCACCCCAGCGAATGAAGCTGCGCTATGGCATGGAGACCACAGACCTCCTGCTCTGCATTGGTAATGACGGCGGAGGCATTCGCTCACGTTATGGAAGCTATACAGAGCGTAGCTTCTGTTATGCTCCCAAAACAGGCCGAACTCTTTTCATCACCTCCCCACGATATGGTGATGCGCTTGGATATGTCTTTGCTGGGGTGGTGACTGAGAAGAATGACATTATTGTTGCAGGAGAGCTCGGAGCAAGAAGGATGTCAAGACAGAAAGACAGAAATGTCGAGATTTTCATGTGAGCCTTTGGCAGGAGAAAATGACAATAATAATATGTTTTCAACATCAAATATATGCAGCCAAACCTTAAACTAATCTGTTCATTAGACAAGGGTACCTAAAATTATGATTAGAATTTAAAATTAAAATGAGATTAAATCTATCACATTATTACAGACAGTAAAACTTACAATTCAAGTATCTCATATTTGCTATGTCCCTTTCAGGTACAACAAGGAAGCTCAAGGATCCTGGAAACACTTGAGCTCAGCAGAGTATCGTGATTCTTACGCATTGAGCTCTTTGGGAAAAAACCTTTATCTAATTGGGGGTCAAATGAAGCTGAAGAACCAGTTCCTCATCACCAACAGTGTTGAGCGCTGGTCTCTACAGGGTGGACCATGGCGTAGCGCTGCCCCTCTGCCCATGCCCCTGGCCTATCACAGCGTAGTTCGGATGAAGGGCCACCTATATGTGCTCGGGGGACGGACGCCACAGGTAATATTCCAAAACGGAGCAAATTTGTCATCTTTATGGTACTACCTGCAAATATATTGCACAATAAGAGTCATGGGAATGTAACATCGATGGTGCAAACAATATAAATCACTATAATTTGGAAAATAAAAACAAGGTGAGGATCACAGTAACTGTCTGTTTAATGCCTTCTCTCTTTCCCTCTAATGCACCTGTTCTGCCATGCCTCATGAACTACAGTCACACCGCACAGATGACGAGCCTGACCGAATGAGTAATCGCCTGCTTGAATATAACCCAGAAACCAACAAGTGGAGTGAACTTGGCCCTATGAAATATTCAAAATACCGTTGCAGTGCAGTTGCACTCAATGGGGAAATCTATGTACTGGGTGAGAATGTTAACAGGATGAGTACAATGTGACAACACTGTTTTATTATTTGAAATATCAGTTTTTGTGATTATGGGGCAATTTTTCCATAGAATGAGACATGTGGATTAACTTAATAAAAATGTTGCTTGTTTCAATGTTGCATGTGTTTGTTCACCTCAAGAGAAAAAAGAAAAAAGTAATATCAAAACCTAGGCATAGCCAATGGATAAATTTCGATGTCTCCTCCTGCAGGTGGAATTGGGTGTGAAGGTGTGGATCGTGGCCAATCACGTCACTGCCTTAATGTAGTGGAGATCTACAACCCTGATGGGGATTTTTGGAGGGATGGTCCTCCTTTACCATGGCCTCTCCTATCACTTCGCAGCAATGCATCAAATGCTGGTGTTGTTGATGGAAAACTTTATGTCTGTGGATACTACAAAGGGGCAGGTAAAATACGTAAATATTGTAATATCAATATCAGTCCACTTCATCCTTCAATTTTAAATTCATGCAATCACAAAAGTTAAATTCATGCAATCACAAAATTCAATTCAACACTCATTTACATTTAATTAAACATTACAGACAACACTGTAAGTACTGTACTCTTTTCAGATCGTCACGATACCATCACTAAAGACATCCTGCAGTTGGATCCCTGGGAAAACGTATGGACTGTGGTGGCAAAGCAGGCGCTGATGCACGACAGTTACGATGTGTGTTTGGTCAAATCTGAATCCTCGTGGACTCATGCCCCCTCCTGCTGACTTGGTAGAGGAATGACAACAGTTATCCAAGTGATTTATCACATTCACAAGACAGAACTCCAGTCCTCGCGACCCCCTGCTCTGCACATTTTGTATGTCTCTCTTATCGCTTCAGACGTTTGTTCTATTCGAACGTATGTGCCCTGCGAAGTGGACATCACAGGATATTCCGCCATGATTCCAGTTCGAAACGAACGTATATGTTCCATTCAAAGTGCATTGAAGTGTGCGAGACGTGAATTTAAATTGTATTTATTCACCGAGGTATGTGATGTCACACTTGTCCGTGAATGAATGTTCCGAAGTGATGTAAACAGATTTCCCTGCTCAGGGAGTAGGGAGCAATGAACACTGTGTATGGACCATGTCAATGGGAACACAGTTCATTCACGGAGCTCACTTCTAACGAGCTGATTATCTGAATCAGGTGTGTTAACAAAGAGAGACGGAGAGCAGGGGGTCACGAGGACTGGAATTGAGAATCCCTGAAGGCTTTCTTTAATAGTTAAGAAACAATTTTGATTTACAATGCTGCAAGTACTTTAGTGATTTTAACTTTGATATGCTTTACATTTTTGGATTTCAGATAATATTACCAATATTTGAGGTATATGGTATGAGTTAAGATGCATGCCAAAGGATATGAGAACGTCTCAAAGCATTTCACAGCTCAGATTAAGTAACACTCCAAGACACTGTGCTAAAATATGATTTTACTTTACTAGCAAAGGAAAAATGTATTGCAGATTTGCACAATACAGTACATGTACTGTAACTTTAAGCAGTCAATGCAATTTATTAAACATGTTCATTTGTAAAACTTAACAACAGCTAAATCTGTAAAGTTCCATCTGCAAACAAAGTTGAATATGTTTTAAAACTATTTTGTACATGTTGATGTCACACTGAGAATGTCCTAAATATTTGCAAGCCTAAACTACAGAATGTGCTTGAATGTTATTGATTTAAGAGTCGTACGATACAAGTAAAATAGAACAAAATATTTTTAGATGTAGTAAAGTCTGCCTGTTTGTCTTTAAGTTTTTATAATATCGATACTTCAAAAAGAATTGACAAGGCTAAGCAACAGAAGAAGAACAGATGTCTATAGCAAGGAAAGTGGTTAGAATACAAGGTTTGCTTGTTCGCAGGCAATTTCAAGTTCTACCTTTTAAAAAAATTAACAAAGGAAATACTCTAAGCAATTTCTCAAATGTAAGCATAGTCAATACTGAAGAATTCTGCATCTTATTCTGAGTCATTGGTAAAGTCAAAGAGCTGCCAGAGGCCACCTTCTCCTCCTATGACACTAGTTTTAGGTTCAGGCACCACATTTTCCCATTCATCCATCTTGTATTCCACTGTCATTTGGGAGCTGTCTGTGTCTTCAGACCACAAACTGAAGGGGTTTAGTGGTTGTTCAGCTACACACCTACTGACTGGTGCTACAGTGGCTTGCTGCTGTAGTTTTAAGTGATTCTCTGCAGCATACTTGTTGGTCATTTTCCAGTTGTCACAAAGAGAAGCCAAAGGTACTCTGTCTTTTTGTTCACACTGAAGGTCTTCATTCTGCTGGCTGTCCTTTGAGAACTTCATCGCTCCTTTTTTTCTCACCAGCTGTCTTTGTGGGAGAACAAAGGCTCTCTTTTTCCCCCTATAATTCAGTGGTTTTTGGCGCCTCTTAGGTACTTTCAGAGGTTCCATCGCATCAGTGACAAATCGGTTCTCTCTCACATACAATGGTTTTTCAGGCTCCAGATGCCTATCTACATACTGTCCTCCATGGTCCTCTATGGATGCAGTGAATTGAACATCCACATGTGGGCTTGAAGGTCTGGTCTCAACTAATTGTTTGCACCATAATCTCTGCGAAGTATCAGGTGAAACCTCATCTGTGACTGCTGTCTGTTGTCTATCTACAGGCAGAGCATGTGAATTTCTGTTTTGTGTCTTCTGTGTTGTAAGTGCACACTGGTTCTGTTCTACTGCTTTTGCTGAATAAATGACAGGCGTGATGCATATCATCTGGCTCTCGTAGTGTTTTGCATCTGACATGACACAGAGCCTCTCTAACAAACCAGGTGATGTCTGGACCTCACTGTCAATCATTCTAGCAGAGCCAGGACCGGTCATCGGCTTCTGAATAGAAATCAGAGTGTTAAGTTGAGACAGAATTTTTCCCAGCATGTCCTGTTCCTTGCTCTGCTCTGCTTTCAGATGTTCCAGATCCCGTTGGAGGTTAAACATGCTTGAGCTCAACTCTTTTGCAGCCAGACTGCTCTATTTAATAGAAAATAAATGTAGCTTTATTACCAATGCCAGTATAAAATACACTAGTATTAGCTTTGGATCTGTTATACCGTACATGCAGTCCTTACCTTGGCTTGCCTGTCTGCCATTTCTTTTTGTGCTTGGCTCTGCAGAGTCTCAAACTGACATGTTATACCTTTGTTCACACTGTTTAAATAACCTTTAACTGCAATAGACAACATAATGTCTTAGGCTTATAAATAACAGCTACAACATTGAAAATACGAAGATATGTATCTGCTATTACATGATCAATTATTTTCTTTGATGATATGGTATTTGTGGAATTTAGGGTGCCAGCATGGGCTAACTGTTAAGAACCATCTGCATTTAGTTAAAAGAATAAGCAAAACATGCAAACAAAAACATACTTGTTTTTGAAAAAGTATCCATCTTCTCCACTACAACTTTGGTTATGTCATTACTTCCACCAATGCGATTTAACAAAGTCTCTCTGGTCTAAAAGGGAAAATGTAAGTCAAAGTCCAGTACTATTAAAACCATGACTTTGTGCATGTGTAATGTGTTAAAGAAGCATGAGTGTCTTAAGTACAATACTTACATTTTCCAGAGATTCCTGCAACTGTAGAATTCCATGAGTGAGAATTTCACTAGAAGGGAAAAAAATCAGGGGAAAAAAACAGGGCTACATGAAAAACTGCAATAGGAAACTTAAAATCAGGATGGTTAGAATAGTTTTTCATTGCACAAGGATCAAGAATAAACAGACTACCTTTCATGTTTTTCTTTGGCTTTTCTTTTCTCCTCCTCAAATCTGTCCAACATGCCAACAAATTTGCCACCAGTGAAGTTTGAGATTTTGCCATCACCACCGAACAAAAACGGCTTAGAACTGTAACTGCTGGACACCATCATTTCCTTCATCTGTGGAGGATTTAGACAGTTTGGAATTAATATGAAATTTAAAATATTATTACATTTCACAGACTCATTTACAAGAATGTCACATTAATTTTCACTTATTAAAGGTTTGTGGACCAAGAAAAAAAAAACAATCAAGAACATGTTCATTATATTATACCAAACAAAACATGACATGTTCTTCAGACCAAATAAATAGTTTAGGCCTGAATTATTTACCTCCTGTGAGGTATGCTGAGAACCTCTGCTCTGTCCACTTATCTCCTGGGTAAACCCTTGTGAAATGTCAGGCCACATTTGAGAGCCCAACAGAATTTGGGAGTCACTCAGGCTGGAGTAGTCACTGGTTCCCGGACCCTTACCATTTTTTATCCCTCTTTTACAAACAGAGCGCGGAATAAATAAATATAAACACTACATTATTAGGCACTGTTTCAAGGTAATTAATTGGGTAAGTGTAAATAATAGTAAATGTTACCAGACAAACTCTCTAGTACAGAATTCAGTTATGAAACATACCCAGAAGTTGCGGGGATATTCAACATCTCCTTTATATTCCAGACATTGGGCTTCATATCCAGGCTCTGAATGTCAGCACATTTATTTCCACTAGAAATAATAAACATGAAATCAAAACTACTGTAAAACACTAGTCTGTGTGTATTGATTTAAACAATGATTTTTGTTTTAAAAACATTCTAGAATTTATCTGAGCGAATGCCAAGTGTCCAGAATGACTTTTCTCGCACGACTCAGACGTCTTCAAAGCTGAGCTAGTTCTCATGACAAAACTAGCGAGTAAACCACCGTTTCACGGGCTACACTTATTTAATTCATTTCAAAGTAATGATTCTTACCGGGAAATTACTTGTTTGATATGCAGTAATGATTCTGAAGCAACGTATATGAATTCTAGTGCTCGCTGATGCTGGCAGTTACGGTTTTCCCGGGCTACTGAATTTAAATGGACCACGCTACTAGCCGCTAAACATGTAGTTTCTCCATTATTTCTAGGAAAGATCGCTAGATGGCGCTATTTAAATACTTATAATTTAACCTGAACTATTGTAGTTTGTACCAAAGTAGTATAAACCACTTTGCACTGCCGTTTATTAAATCAAATGTTTTTAATGACATTATGATGCCATTGTACAGTGTCTCGTGTAGCAAAATCTAATAGTTATATGCTTGTGACATTTTAAAGCTTAGTGCGGTGGTATAGTGTGGATTTGTGAAAATCTCCCCACTACTCTAGGGGGTTACTGATCTTGTTAAACAATCGCATTACTGCAATAACATCCTTCTGCGTAGAAAAGCGGTGTGGGTTACCATCCATAAACCGAGTCGTTGAGACTAAACTGTATCCTAGCAACTAAAACTACGAAAGCTAGCGTCTTCATAATAAAAGTCATAGCGCTTAGAAAATGTAAAGCAACCACTGATCTATAATATAGAATATATATATATATATATATATAGTCATATATAGATCAGTGAAAGCAACTCATTCTGATATTGCATCTCACGTGTCCATTAATTTATTAATTTGTATAATACGCCTATATGTTTTCAGTAGAAACTATTGTAATGCTTTTAATGCCACAACGAGAAATAAAATCTCTAATCGTACAACGATATTGACATCTGAGATCTGTTTCATACATTAGTTACTGGTATTCGCATAAAAAATTAATAATAAAAATGTTCTAATAATGGTGATATAATAAACGCTATCTAATAACAGCAAAGCTACAATAGTAAAAGACTTGTATTTTGGCAGTGCAGTTTGTTAATCAGGAAGTAAAGCGCCGTTGCGAACAGATTTCTGACACATTAGAACTTGTGTTTCACAGGTGAGTTCACGTGTTTATTATCATAAAATCTGAATTATTTCGTCGGCAAACGAAACAGTCATGGCTTCTATTTTATTTATAGATTGTTTTGTATCATGACATCCTAGTTATCCACACAGCAAGCTAAAGTAATTAGCCAGGTGCTTAATAAATATACTGTTGTAGAACTTGTTTGGCGGGGTAGCTTTTTTATACTGCGTGTCTTTATAACTGGTGTTAAATTGTGCTTCTTTACAGAATATACACCCACCGAACAAAAAAAAAAAATATTTGTATAATCTGTGTAGAATTAAACGTCTCGGAAGGGGCCAGTCGTGAGATGATGATTTATATAATGTCCACAGAAAACCTTGATGGCTCATTCTTGATGTTGCCCCTCCCTACGTTTTCATTTAAATATATACAATGACATGTTAGATTTAACAGAAAACAGCTTGCCTCCTGTTTTGGCATTTTAGAACATAAACATATTTGTCTTCATATCCATATTGACTCCATCCAACCCACAGGAGTAACTAATCTCATCATGAGTAGAGTCTACTACATCCTCAGTGCTGCTCTTTTTGTGTTAGAAATCCCAGAGACCAAGGTATCTGTTGTCTTTTCTCTTCAGGAATCTTTGGAATAATTTCACACAACTCTCAGTGTGTGAGAGCCATAACTATTGTGAATACATTGGTTGTTGTAATTCCATGCTCTAAAACTCAATTTAAGATCAATTCCATTCTTGATGTATTTTATGTATGTGTTTCAGGCGCTGCTAGAAAACTCCAATGATTGCTGTGAAAGAATAAAGAGAATGAATGAAACCTGTGTGAATATTACACTCTGTGATCCTGGTATGCTTCTCAAATAATATCATTTAGTAAAATTTAAACAGAGCTGAAAACAAATGTGCCTTTTTAATACAACATGAGCAAATTCATATTTTTCAAGGCACATTTTGTTCCTGTGAAATGTTGTATGTAATTGACATGGACATTTGGTGTGATAGATATATATTTTGTAACCTTGAATCCTCCTCTAGGACTCCTTCAAGTTCAGGAGAACAGTACAACATTTTGTGTGTCCTGCGATTCAACAGAGCAGGGGAATTCATCTTTACTTAACAATAGTAAGTGCTGTGACATGGTCATTAATGAACATCTGTACAGGGTAAAAGATTGCTTATAATGTATTCTAATAAGTAAACACACTTTGTGCACATGCATGCACCATTCCTCTATCATGCTTTATTGAAATGTTTAAGCTACAATTTGGGAGTCATCACCAATAAAATTAAAAATTGCCAAAAATTTACTCACCCACAGGCCATTCAAGATGTAAATGAGTTTGTTTCTTCATCGGAACAGATTTGCAGAAATTTAGCATTACATCACTTGCTCACCATTGGATCTTCTGCAGTAAATGAGTTGATAAAAACAGCTGATGAAAACATCACAATAATCCACAAGCAATCCACAACACTCCAGGCCTGCAATTAACATTGCGTGAAGCAAAAAGCTGCATGTTTGTAATAAACAGATTTATCAAGACATTTTGCAAACAGTTGCTTCTGGCTAAAATGCTACTCCATAATCCATAATATTGCTTTCTAAAAGTCACCTCCTCTGAATCAGAAGAGAAATATGCATAGTTACGCACAGTTCTAAACAAATATGTTGGTGGATATTGATATGAGAGGAAAACGGAATGGGCTTTTTTTACTGGAGGAAGAGTTATTTTCAGTAAGTAAATTTTCAGCAAATTTTAATTTTTTGGTGAATTATTCTTTGCAACACTACATGGGTCCCTTATGATTTATTAAATTTTTTTAAAATCTTTTTATTAATTTTATATTTTGTTTTCAATTCTCCCTCTAGCAAGGAGTAGTCATTTTCTAATACCTTTAATCTCAGTGATTGGTAAGTTACTACCATTGTTTAATGATAGTTATGTGGGCACCATTAAAACCATTTTTTTCTAGATTGATTTGCACTCCATAATCTCATCTTTTGTTCATTGTGTCTGTAATGGCAGGTGGTCCAGGTGTAGCAGCTTCTGTCCTTCTAGGAACTCTACTGATCAGCCTGGGTCTCATCCTTTCGGTTGCATCTTTCTTTTACCTTAAGCGTTCCAACCGCCTCCCTGGTGTCTTCTACAGGCGCAACAAGGGTAAAAAAAAAAAAGTCTTAAAAGCCTTAAATATGTAAATCAGTAAAAGTTTTGGTTGACTTTGTTTACCCAACTGTGTTGAATATTTTATGTATGAATGTATGTATATATAAATTGTTGTTGTTATTATTATTTGTGGTGTTTTTATTTAAGATGAGTTTTTAGGGGGTTGTAAAATTGTGTAATTTTCTTTCAGCAGCTTTTATATTCCAACCAAGTGAGACGGTAAGATATCTATAATCAATTTCCATTTTTGTTTTTGTCCAAATATTTTGTTTGTTTTGTGAACAAACACAGCATTGTGTGGATACCAAAGTACTAACTTGTTCATTTTCCCTCCAAGGCTGTCATGATTCCAGAAACTACATCTTCAGGTAGGAGAAATTTGAACTACTTCATCTAATTTCAACTGTGCAAAATTTCAAAACATCTATTGGGAATATATATATATATATATATATATATATATATATATATATATATATATATATATATATATATATATATATATTTGTTAAATCATCTACAGTCCGCAAGCCAAGATATGTTAGGAGGGAGAGGCCATCAGCAACTTCAGCATCCAGCAGTGCTACTATGTCAACAGGGGCAGTAACCAAGGTATACAATGTGTGACCAGCCTTCAAGGGCCAGCTGTGAGCACCTTTTTAAAACATGGGTCTGTCCTAAAGCACTGTTTTCTTATAGGATTTACTTTTTTGGTGAAACTTTTCCTTTGTTGGCTACATGAAGAAGTGACATGTCTTGATGTAGGATTTATCTTTTTTAATTCTCTTTTTTTTTTTTTTTTTACTAAAGCAAATTATTTATTTCTATTTATATATTTTTCACACAATACATTGTTCCTTTTTTTTTTTTTTAAGAGACCAGGTGTTGCACTACTAGAGTATTTTTGATTGTTAAGCTATAATTAAGTCTAGTAAGTTGTTTTTGAAAGAATTTTGTAATGTATATTTATTAGCAGTATTTTTGTGTGATATTGTACTTTTGAATCTTGTGACATTGTAACTAGGATCCAAAACAAGACTTCCGGAGTTATTAATATTTGCACACTACCAACTCCTCCAACCTCGTCAAGTTAAAAAAAAATAAAAAATACATTAGCATATTTACCATTCGGTTGAAATCAATGTTTTGTACCTGTATACACAAATAATATATTTTCTATGAATCCTGTACCATCTCCACAAATTCCGTTAGCACTTATTAATGCCATATACATATGCTGGAAAATACCCTGTATGAGTATTGAAAATACTCCCACCCTAAGTTCTTATTTAAATATATAAAATTACATGTTAGATTTAACAGAAAACAGCTTACCTCCAGTTGTGGCATTTTAGAACATAAACATAATGGTCTTCAGATCCATACTGACTCCATCTAACCCACAGGAGTAACTAATCTCATCATGAGTAGAGTCTACTACATCCTCAGTGCTGCTCTTTTTGTGTTAGAAATTCCAGAGACCAAGGTATCTGTTGTCTTTTCCCTTCAGGATCCTTTGGAATAATTTCACACAACTCTCAGTGTGAGAGCCATAACTATTGTGAATACATTGGTTGTTGTAATTCCATGCTCTAAAACTCAATTTAAAATGTATTCCATTCTTGATGCATTTTGATTATGTTTGTTTCAGGAGCTGCTAGAAAAGTTTTTTCCCAGGTAAATAATGATAAATTCAAATTTGTTAGACCTTAAAGTTGCCAGCTTGCTATAATATTACACAATATATAAGCAAAGTTGTGAAAAACTGTTGCCAAACACAGAGCTTTTTATCCAGACTTTCCATTGTATAAGACAAAGTGCCATTAAGTGATTGTGCTAATGAATGAAGTCCTATAGTTACCATTTTTGATTTTATACAAAATTTGAATGTAAAATTATGAAAGAACTTTAGTAAATTTATCTTGTTTCTTGGTTGGACAAAAAAAAATGCTTGATATCACTGTAGTGTTATAAAAAGAGTAATACACTGGTATTTCTATAAAAGGACCGGAGAAGTCACTTACCTTTGTTTTACTTTATTTTGTAGGTGTTTATTGCAAATAGAGGCCTTTAAAATGCCGTATCATCCCCTATGCCTATATATATTGATGATTTTCGGTGTAGTTTTTAGGTTTTCTCATTTGTAATAATGGTTCTGTTTATTTAAAGGATAATTATGGTTTTTCTACACCTTTTCTATTTTATTTTAGGAATGGTATTTATTTGAACATTGTATTGTAGAGTTTAAAATCTTTAGTATGCTGGATTAATCAAAAGGATTGTTTACTTAAGGTGGAGGTAAATTGTGTGGTTTTGTGGGGATACATCTGTGATACTGATTTAAATTCAACTTATTTCTCATGTCATTTTATTGGCTGTTGTGCAGCAACTGGAAAGCATGTCAATACATTTTGTATATGAATTATGTTTAGATGGATGTTGATTATGTCCTGATGGAGTATTAATTATATATTGAATCATATTTGATAAAGATTTTATTGTTTACAGAAATAAAAGATATTTTGATTTATGGGAAACCACTAACTTGTATTTAAAAAAAAAAAAAAAAAAAAAAAAAACTATCATAAAATCTAATGTAAAAGTTTTTGGGAGTGGTTGTTGTAAAACTCTTTAGCATTTCAATTGCCGGCAAGTGCTATCATCACGTTATCATCTGTAGAATATTTATTAAAATGGCAAAATATTAGGTTGGACTTTTGTCAAAAACAATTTCACAGAATCAAACTTAACTACCTTTGTGCTCAGGAAACCACTCCTGTGAATGTCACCAGTCACCAGTTTGCGTCAGTCTTTGGTAAACAGATGGAGGGACTTTGATCCCATTTACCTATAATATTATAAGCACTTCCTTATAAGACAATAGTAGATCAAAACTGAGCAAGTACAACGTGACTCTCTTTCCATTACCTCAGTCCTCTATGTGAAGTTTATCATGTCTCACTATTTAATACAATTGCAAATATACACATTTATAAGGGATTATTTAAAGCACAAGTGAAGTCACAACAGTGGTTGGCACACTATACTGTAAAAACACTAGTCACTGTACATACACCCTCAGTGAGACTTGTGAAAAAAAAAAACTGACTGTTGTTGCACATGTAAACACAGCCTGACCATTTTCCTTATACCTGGCTGCTTATCTCCAGGTGAGACAGAGAGTGGTTATATGTTCAATCAACAGTCATGTGACTTTGAAAATGGTTTGAATTTATGGCCAATTTCTTACGGTTTTATTATGCGTGTGTAATGTGAATAACAAAACCTTATCTTATCATTTCCCATAAGCATTGTTTTTGTGAAACCAGATGAATAATAATAAACATGCAGACTGTTGTAGTTTGTCAACACAATTTTTTTTTTTTTAGAAGATTCTATTTATGTTAAATGGATAGTTTACCCAAAAAAGAAACTAATGTGATCATTTGCTATACAAGATTTTCCAAACCTCTATGAGTTTGTTTCTTTTATTGAACACAAAAGAAGATATTTTAAAGAACCAAACAGCTGACAGCAGCCAATGATTTTTTTTTCTCATACTATGGAAGTCAATGGCTACCGTCAGCTGTTTGGTTACCATCATTCTCAAAAAATATCATCTTTTGTGCTCAACAGAAGAAAGAAACTCGTACAATTTGGGAACAACTTTAGGCTGCTTAAACAATGACAGAATTTTCATTTTGGGGGTAAACTACCACTTTAAAAACAAACGCATTTATATCTGATACAAAATATTCAGTTTAAGTGTCTCTCCAGCTGAAACTATTAAAATCTTAATTCACAATGCTTGAAATGAATGTGCTTTAAAAGTTGTTAAACCTTGCTTTGTCATTCTTATGTCAACTAAGGTATTCAATGACAAAGTGTAACCTAATCCTATCAGAAAATCAGTTCCTACTTCCTTCTCTGTCACCCCTCCAGCTTTTCCATAATTGCCACATGTACATGTATCAGACAGTGAATGTGTGAAGGAGGGGCTGAGGATCAGAGAGAGAGAGAGAGAGAGAGGGAGAACAAGGTAATGATTTATGGTTTAACTTACTTGAGTCACAGTTTAAAAGTATAATTCAAACTTCTGAAGAGCAGGTGACGGCAGTAACACTTTACCGGAAGACCAGGACAGACAGGTCTGGAGAAAGTCAGGCACTGAAATACTTGTTTTGGGAACTTTTCAGCCATATTTGAATCCATCTACACAAAGAAGAAGCAAGCATCTACAAGATTAAAAGAAGAATATTGTCTTCCACTTTTAAGGTAATAAGGTAATCCTGTTTTTTTTTTTTTTTTGGTAATCTTTTCGGTTTACACTGCCCCAACAAACAAAAAATAAATAAACAAAAATACATTAATAAATAATAATAATAACATTTTTAAAATATAATACATAAAAACGGTTGAGTTTTGTTTAATCAGCAACCATGTTGAGCTACTATGAAACAACAGCAAATTTAGCAACTGTTAATATTAGCATTTGTTGGGCGATTGAACAAGCTTAGGGTGATTATTAGGTTAATTTCATTTCATATTTTTAATGGAGAAGAAATCCTTTAATCCAAATTGGAGATGTGTTCCCTTGTCTAGTCACAGTCCAATAAATGTAAAATTGTACATATACAAGTATATGTGATGCTAATTAAATTGTAAATTATATGCACCATGGCAGTCTTTGTCTGAAACAGTATGCAATACATATTCCTTTCATTATTGTTTTTTAGATATTTGCATATGTTTTGTCTCAGCATCACCTCCATGTATATCAAATACAGCCCTGCAGTAATGATGCCCATAGCAACCACATTTACATGTGGTTGTCATTTGCTATGTCAGATACTGCTAGCTTTCCATTTAACCATTTAGGATTATAAAATTCAAAAGGGATCCTGCTCTTTTCCTGCTTATTCAGTTACAGAGCATGGTAAGAATTCAATTAAAAAAAGATCACAGTTTAGCATTAAGATTTTTTTTTAAATTCAGTTTTATATATATATTTAGCAGTGCATCAGTCATATAGTTTGAGTTTTTTTCATCATATATTGCCATACTTTAACACATTGTGCCATTGAATAACTTGAAGGATTAATTTTGCCTTTCAGATTTTCTTCTGATCACACAACAGGATGGAGGACCCAGAAGTATCCACAGCATCACGTACCAATTCAATACAGCACCAACACATGGCACAAGTGGCCTCCGGTGATGATCAGGACAATGCCTGGGATGCCGGTCCAGAGTGTTCAATCTGCTTTTGCGCGTACGACAACACCTTCAAAACACCAAAGCTTCTCGAATGTACCCATACCTTCTGTCTGGAATGTCTGTCTCGCTTTGTGGCTATTTCACCAGAGCAGGAAGGTACCCAGATCAAATGTCCTCTTTGTCGGCAACCAACGTCTGTGCCTGAGCATGGTACACCGGAACTAGCCACTAGCCAGGAAGTTTTGGGCCAACTTCCTGGCGACCAGCAACAACTGGAGAATGTTTTCCTAGATGGAAAGAGGCTGTGCTACTCAAACCCAATGATCCCCAACTGCATCTGCATTGACATTGGCGAGCATAAATCAGAGGAGACACCTACGAGAGAGGAGACAAGAGAGGGTTGTGGACACAGGCTGCTGCAATTCTTGGGCTTTTATGGGAACTGGAAGAGGCTTGTGGTCTTCATCATAGTGCTTCTTGTTGTCTTCTTCATTATACTGTGGCCTCTCCAGTGCTCTATCTTCTCAAGCTCCATGTCAGAATGCTTCGGAGAATCACCAGGTCTTCCAGCTACGCTCACTGATTCCAGACCTACAGTGGGTACATAAGACACACAGGTGGACACAACAAGTTTTTATTCAAACCCAGAAACAGTTTGAAGTTCATGAATTGCAAATGACATCCAGGTTGGATTGGCATCAGTCTGAAAACATGTCTGATAAGCTGAAAACGTAGCCACAACCTTTACAGCTTCACATCACAGGAAACCAGTATTGGTTAAAGTTCTGCTTTCTCCTTTAAACTCAATATTTGTTTTGTCATTTGCATGAACTTTCATTGCCATATCACATACTTTCTAAATGCCACTGTAAATATTTAAAATTCTTCTCTGTGTCTAAAACAGATGAACAAAATAAACACTAGGGTAAAACAGTTTTTATAACTGACACTTTTTAATTGATTGCTTTGGCTGGAACCCCTTAAATGCTATTTGCACATTCTGTAAAATGATACGCCTGCAATTTATAATTATTGTATGCTGTATTCTTATTTGCAAAATTATTATTATTATTATTAATCAAGCATGTATATTAACTAATGAGTTTTTAAAATAATTGTATTATGAAAGTATCTTTTGTAAAATATAAAACTTTTTTACTCAAATGCATTTCTTTTTATTAAATGTTTCACACTATAACTATTTAGGTATATTTTCACTACTAAATGAACTTATTTTTATTGCAGATTAATTATTGCCTGTTTTTCAGTTGTTTTTGGTAAACATATCTTTTAAAAAATTATAAAATTCTAGAAATATTCTTGTTATATTTACAGTAATACTTCATGACACTATATAACAGTCAGACTTTTATTACCACAGATAAGAGGCTATTGATTCTATCACTTCCTTTAAACCATAAAAGCGAAGGATTTACCATCCAGCATGTTGTTTAAGGATTTAACCCTTTACTGAATAGCAGCTTAGCTGATCAGTGACAGATTCGTACCATCTCCCCAGAGAAACCCTATTTATAAATGTGAAATGGAATGGCTCTCTGAGAATGCAGGACACACACACACACACACACACACAATCCATGTGATCAGACACATATCTCTATTTATAACAGACCTGGACGCAGGGCCCCTCTCTCCCATCGCTAGGGCAGTGGGGTTTTGCCATGTCAGCGTCAGATCAACACTGAAGTGTTTTGAAAGCATAACTGACAACTAAAGGTAGGAAAAATATATTAGAGATGAGATGTTGAAAAGATATTTAATGGAAACTATGCAAAGTCTGTGGAGCTAGAACTTTGTGGAACTCCTAAGAGGAGTTTTTGGGTTGGAAATATTTTCCATTGGCCTATGCTGTGTGTACTAGTGCTGCTGTATCAAAATGAACCACTTAACCATGTACGCAATAGAAAAGGACATCATGCACAGGGTATCATTAATATTAAAGAACTAAACAACACTCAGTTTGTGTATTAAGACAATGGCTGGATCAAATAATAATTTCAGAACAGTTTTGATGCTCCTGGGAAAAAATAAATAAAATTGAGCATAGATGAATGCATTTCTTGTATGCTAAATGCACATCCACGTGTGTTTGTAAGAAAACGCCCCACAAGCTAGATAAGATAAGACCGTTTCTCGTCAGGATCGTCATTCCCGCCATCAAGAGACACGTCTAAATTGATACTGATCAGCTGAATAAAACACTTTACTATTTAAAAGTTTGGGGTCAGTGAGCTTTTTTTTTTTTTTTTTTTTTTTTTTTTTTTTGAAAGAATACTTTAATTCAACAAGGATGCTTTACATTTAATTCTGACCCCAAACTTCTGAATGGTATTGTATATATTTTGGTAAAAAAAAGAAGAAAGTATAATTGTATTTATTTATTTATTTTTCAGATGCCATAAAAAACCTTTTTGAACTCAACTGCAATGGATGACTTAGACCACAGTGTGCTGATAGCAGAGCAGGACTGGGACTGTTTCTGTACAGACAGTGAGGAATGTTCTGTTCCGCAGGCCAAGCTTGCAGCCTTAGACGAGTCTGGCTT
Source organism: Cyprinus carpio (assembly GCF_018340385.1). Classification (NCBI taxonomy): domain Eukaryota; kingdom Metazoa; phylum Chordata; class Actinopteri; order Cypriniformes; family Cyprinidae; genus Cyprinus; species Cyprinus carpio. The sequence continues at coordinate 24,771,139 of NC_056577.1, read as the reverse complement.
CAGTGACACTGACGATGACAACACCTCTGTCCACGTGTCCTCTCTTTCCAGCCAGACCAGCCCTGATCAACTCTGTGAAAAAGATAGTGTAGAAGGACAAAAGCAACAACAAATAAGAGAATGTAAATTAGAACATAAACCTGAGAACTCAGAGTTAACTGAATATCCTAGCCCAAACGCAGAGCCACAGAAAACCAGGTCCGCTGAGCAGATGTCCGATACTGGAGCAAATGAACCAGGGGCTACATGTGAATGTCACAACAAAGCTAATCAAGACAGCAACCTGACTGAGAAGTTCAACTTAGAGAAATTAAGAGGAATTTATGAGAATCAGGAGAATGGTGAGAATAAATCAAGCCAAGCCACAACCAAGCCAGTCTCTGAAATGTCTGTAGAAGATATAAAGCATGAAAAGAGAAAGGATGACATAGAAACGTTAACTGAGGTGACGGACTGTTCACCACTGGCCAAAAAAGAGAAGGAACGTTGGTTTGTGACTGTAAATGACAGCCCGGTCCGCCTGAGAGTAAAGGATCCCAACTCGGTCCAAAAAAAAAAAAGCCGGAAAAAACCATCTAACCTTTAGACAGAATAGCGGAGTGATGGAGAACTGCTCTTCCTGAAAGAACAATACAGAACCAGATAAAGAAATTACTGAGAGACAAACAACGCAGGACAAATTTGACTAAGAACATTTTTCTTCTGACTCACCTAATATTCAAAATGTACTTCATATCCAAGATGTTAAATCTATTTCGCCCACTGGATCATCTGAGGATGAATGGGGAAAAACAAGCTGTCCTATTAGTCTAAAAAAGGAAAGCATGTCAGAAATGCTAGAAGCTAAATTAGAAAGAAATCCTGCCAACTCCCTAAATTCACAGACCATATTTAAAGATCTCAGTGGCCCTTTGCCACAGTACTGGGATCATGAAAGCGCTGTGTGTGATAAATATGACAAATCCGTAGTAGATATTAACTGTGAATGTCAACATTCAACTGATAATTTAAGCCACTTTAATAATGACACAAGGGTGGGAAGTCCCAGATTTATTCTGGGTGCCTCTAAACCCTCTGCTCCTTCAAATACTGAAGGAGATAAAACAGAACAGCAAGAACCCATTAGACACACTTATAATAGAATAGAAGAATCGTCCCAAGAGACACAATCCTCCAGTAACAGTGCCAAGACTTCAGGTCCAACTTGACCCATATTTGCCATTTCCTCCTTTTGGGACGAAATGGAAAAACTGATAATAAATTATATTTTGCAACTTAGAAAAGCCAATAACAGGTTTCTACTGACAGAAAGCATCATTCCAGAAGAAAGCAGCCCTGTGGTCGCTGTTGATGCTCATCTTCCAGATAGGGAGTTAGAAGATGACCTGGTAGATCAAGCAGCAGATTCAGACTATTTCACACATTCGGATGACTTTAAACCAGACCGATCGAGCTGTGAATTCTCAGCTTACTCTGATTTGGATGATGAGTTTCTACAACTTCTTCATGCAAGTGCAAACCCTAGCCCTGAACCCCTTGAAGGCAAAGAGCAAACCCAATGTTTTCTTGAGTCTGACATAGATTCAGAAGAAACTTGGCCAAGTGAATCAAACAAGATGGTGAAGCTGTATCCTGAGAGTGATCCCTCACTATATTTGTATTCAGAGACAGAAGCAGAAATGCAGGATGTATTTTTAACAGCTAAAGAATTAAACAACATGAATACATTTTTTCGTTCTGATATTCTAGACGATCAGTGTCTGCGGTCTTTCTTCGAAATCTTGAGAAGTGACACCAAAGCAGAGCAATACCAGACTTGGATCCCAGAAAGTAACACTTTGCTTTTTCCACAGAGCTTATCTGTGGCTGAGACTTATGATAATGACTTCTCAGATTTTGAGGTTGGGAATTTTCTCTTTCCTTCAGTTCAAGTTTCAACAAAGAGTGAGAAAACATTGGTACCTATCTATTCCTCTTCTCATTCAGTGATAAAAGACCTAAAATTTCCAGAGGTAGAAGAGGTGATACAGGCGGATTGTGAAGACGAGAATGCCCCAGTCCGAGTTATGAGGTGTACAAGCCCTTCTGAAACATAAAACCTGTGCTTTATCACTAGCTGGAGAAGCACCTGGAGAAAACTTCTAATGGGAAGCACCTGGTATAAGATGGCCACCTCTTGGGGTTTTCCCAAGACAGCTGACACAGTCTACGGTAATAGAACAAGAACATCATCAAGTACTTCTATAGCTCAGCCAAAGCTTCCAGAACTTTTCCTAGAGAACCAGATCCTTGGACAAATGACAGAACATCAGATACGTGTTGGGGCAACTTTTGCAAACGCAGGTACAATCTTAAGGGCATTTTTGAGATCAAATAGATGAAATAGATATGAAAATGTAAAGTCTAACACTGCAAAATTCTGCTTACAGATAGAGATAGCTTCATTTTTTCATTAAAGCAAGCAGACATGTGCGTTGTTTGCATTGCTTTTGCATCTTGGGTACTGAAGTCAAGCAACCCTCAATCTAACGACATGTGGAAAGCAGGTAAGAACGCCATGTGGATGGTGTATTTCTGAAATAAGACACAATGATCAGGCTGTTACATATTAAATTAGGCAATTTATTCAGATAATATGAGCACACAAAATTAACATGATCGTTTTTCCCTCTATTATTTTTCAGCTCTTCTGGCGAACATGAGTGCGATCTCTGCCATCCAGTACTTGCGGCGATACATAAAAGAAGGATGAACCATAAAAATCTAATATTAGAGCTTTCTGAGGATTTCTCACAAGGGGCCAGTGTACAGGAAAAGGGTTAATTTTGCACAAATTCACAACAAACACTTTAGTAAATACACATATTAGATTGTATTCCATATTTACTAACAGTCTAATATTTTCATGTTTAATATATTCATGTTACAAAATAGGTGTTCAATCAATAAATAACTTATCAAAGGACAATTTTGTTAAAGAAAAGCATACAAAGCAAAGGAGGAAACATTAGTTGTTTTTTTCAGTACAAATACTTGTTCAGTTAGAAGACATATATTGCTTTAAAATTGAAATATTGTCTTGATATAGACCAGAAATGACAACTGGTAAGTTTTGCGTCAGTTATATTCAGTACTCAAGCTGTGCTATACATATTTATGTAACTAACAAGTAAACTGTTTTGCAGTGTACATACAGAAAACATTTTCAATGATAATCTCTCTAGATGTATCTATTAAATGCAAAAACATCATGCGGCCAAAGCTTTAAAAAAAAGTTCATATAGTTTTTCAGTGAAGAAACAGATTTGAGCACATTTCATGAAGAATATAAATTTGTACATAAAATATAGTTGGAAGTTATGGAGGTATCAGAAAGTGCCAGACAAATATGACTGCTGCTGAGTGTCAAATATTTCTATCACACATAAGCAAAGACTGATGTCAGTGTATTAAGTGTATATGAAACAGCCTCAAGAAATTATGCTTACAAAAAACTAATTAATTTATTACTAAAAGAAAATGTACTGATGAAAAAATTAAAAGATCCGAGTTGACTGTTTATATGACATGTTAAGGGATGAGTAAACATGATTCAAGCTGTTTGTAATCATGCATTCGTCATTGAAATGACAGTTTTGAAGTTATAAACAATTTCCAACTACAAGGTAATTGCAACCAAACAACACTGTGCATGTACAGACAAATATACATAAAGACATGGATATTACAAATTTGAATATATTTCCCATTAAAAATATCCATATACTTTATAAAATGCTTGTACAAATGTTTAGTGCTAATTCAAAGAAAATAATGACTTTTTGGCAGTTTTGGAAAAAGTGACCCATCAAAGTTCCACAATAACGGCATTAACATAACACTCATCAACTGTCCGCTTCAACACATACAAAACAATGGCACTACATTTCATGATTTCTATTATTTTAACAGTTAATTGTAGTGCACAACAATACACTTGTATTGCATTAAACCATCACAAAATTACTCTTTCTCTCTCTATTGTGTTTATAATGAATTTCATCTTATTGTGAGAATGCTGTGCTCTTTCCCAACAAGCCTGCCTATGAAAATGTAACTTACTAAACAGTAGCCTGGTTGTTTAATTGAAGCTGGTATTGAGGATACCATTAAATATGTCATATGCATTTTATTGCTAACTGCAGGTACAGTATCTCTCCATAAATTAACTTCCTAAACTTCTGTGCCAAGTAGGGAGGACCCAGGAACTGACCTGCTCTATCAAACTGTGTCCTTATGCATGGCGAAAAACACTGCAAGCAGGGCACTGTCGGCCTGATCAGTCTTCCACACCATCATATGTCCATGGCAGTGAAGTGGCTGTTCTGCAGAGCTGTATAAGCTCTGTTTTCAGACAGGGAAGGATCAACACCAGCCTAGATTTGGTCTACATTATGGTCTACATTATTAAATCAAAAAAAGTGAAATTTCTCAAAAAAAAAATAAGGTGTTGTGGAGTTTACTACAGGTAGGCTTTACTGTATATTGATGAGCACACTGAGGTATAGATGAAGAGGCTGATAGAGAAAGGGAAGGATAGAGAATGGAAAGCATGCACTTCTTGCACACAGGTCATCTGAAGTTTTTGTATCCAAATCTATCATTGCAACTTTTACATTTCAACAGTTAATATATTATTTCAAACATATATTTACAATCTTAAAACGAATGTTTCAGTAAACTTTGAAACTAAACTGTGATAAACTCTGGATATTGGACAGCACTTTTCAAATACTTAGTAAATCTACAATACTGTGCTTTTAGCACAATAACAACATTATGTGGGAATTTAATTTCTTACAGAAACTTCTAAGTTACAGAAATTTCTAAATAGTGTTCATGCAAGGAAAGCAAATTCACTGTGCTCCAAAAGGGTAGTTATTTCATACAGCACAAAGGAGTCGGTCAAATGTTTCTAAGTGCCAAAACAGGGATAAACCCACGCTGGGTTTTCTGAAATAAAAGGCCCGATACCCTGAACACAGAATCATTCTGTAATCCACAGTGGAGGATTTGTTCATTTCAGGACTGCTTGTCTCCCTCTTTCCTCAGACGGCTGTCAAAGAGACAACAGAACAAAATGTTGTCACTTAAGCATCCAAGTAAACAGCTAATAAAAATAAAAAAACGTTCAGTGTACTGTGGAGTGACAAATTTCACAGTAAACACAGCTTATCTGCTTTATGGGCACACTACTTCAAAGAAAAAAAAATGTTTGGAATCTTCCATCAAAACATCTTGCTATAGGCTTATTTACTCATGCACTCTAGAACAGAATGTTAATGTGGTTCACCTGTAGTAGTCTTCTTGGCTGGGGAGAGGAGCACTATGTAAGTGTGCATGTCCATGCAGCCACTGCTGCTCCAGTGCCAGCCTCTGCAGCTCTGCTGACTGTGCCTGCATTGCCTGCAACTGATGCGCAGCTGACATCGGAGCCAGGGGTCCTGGTAACTCTCTGGGGAATGGTGTTCCTATTACAAGAAAGTCAAAGATATCTTACTTTGGTTACTTTTCCTTCAAACAGTTGAGAACTATTTCCTACTGTGGGACTGTAATGTTTATGTAGATGCTGGATGGTCTTGTGAAGTAACAATAAAGCAACAACAGGTTTATAAACATTACTGCATTACATTAGGGATGTACATTTCAACCATTTTGGCTCTTTGAATAATGAAAGTCACAACTGATTATTATCAGCAGCAAAAGACTGGCCCAGACAGAATCAACAGACACTTTTTAAACTGATTTAGAGGGGGATAGTCAATGTTTGTATCAACATTAAATTATATACAGTATAGCATACAGTTCAAAATTTTGGGGTCAGTTTTTTTTTTTTTTATTACTTAAATAAAACAGTAACAGTAAAACATTTATGATATTACACAAGATTTAAATTTCAAATAAATGCTGCTCTTTTGAAGTTTCTATTCATGAAAGAATCCTGGAACAAATGTACCATAGTTAACACAAAAATATTGAGATGCACTGTTGTCAACAGTGATAATGATGAGAAATATTTCTTGAGTACCATATAAGCATATTGGGATGATTTCTGAAGAATAATGTGACTCTGGAGTAATGGAGTAATGGCTGCTGAAAATTCAGCTTCACCATCACAGAAATAAATGACATTTTAAAATACATTAGAATAGAAAACAATTATTTCAAATAAAAAAAAATCTTTGATCAAATAAATGCAGCTTGTTGATCTTAAGAGACTTTTAAAAACATCTAACTGACTAAAATGTAAATATAATAAATACATTAAATCTTAATCTTACATATTATTTCCACAGAATGGATTTAAACATGGTGAAATGTGTTAAAAGGAGCTGAGAGTACTTCATTCTTATTGGCTGCTGAAAGCTTAATAATTAATAAAGACGCATGCAAGTAATGGAGATATGGCTAATCAAAGGGGAGGGTGTTTTAGTTCTACTCAGCAGTGGATACGGGTTACGTTTGGGCCTGGCTATATATGAGTGGGAAATGTTAATCATTCAGAAATAACTCTGAACTTTCATTTATCCTAAAAGTAAAATGGGGAGTCTATTTGGTGACTCACCAAACAGAGGGTGGCGGAGCATTTCATGCTCATGGGGTAACTCACTGAGTAGGGGGTTGGAGATGGCACCAGGTGGGTAGGGGAATCGTGCCAGAGGAGGGCCAGCAGCCAATGGGTCCCCCAGAGGATGAGGCCCTTGGCCTGAAAGACAAATACATTGATATTTCCATTTACTTTCTTGAAATAAATGTGATCTAGATAAGTTCTCACCTTGGTTGAGAAGGTCCTGTTGGTGCAGATGAAGATGGGAGTGTATATGTGAGTGTTGGTGGTGGTGTGGTGTAACATTGAGCATCTGTAGCCTTGCAACAGGGTCACCAGCAGCAACAGAGGCCATCCTTTCAGCATGGAGCCGTTCAGCTGTCAAACGCTCAGCATAGCTGATTTCTGGCCGAGGGGGTGCCGCTACGCTGCGGTCCATGGCTGGGTGGAACTGGGCAAAGGGGTGAGGCCCAGCCACATGTGGCAGAGGCAGGGCACCATGGCGGGCAAAATGCTCCATGTGATTTGCCGACGGATGAAGTGGGTTCTCAAGCTCTGGCGGTTTCACCTCAAATCCGGGCTTCATTCTTTCTCGGATCTCTCTCTCTCGAAGCTCACGAAGCTCTCGCTCTCGAAGGGCTGGGTCTGCTGCATAGAGCCCTGGCATGTGATAAGCCAGCAGGTGCTCACCTGGCCCAAGCGGCATGAAGAAAGGATGGTTGCGGTTGGTGGGCGACATGACGTGGGGGCGGGCGTACTCGCTGAGCGTGCGGAGGGCTGGAGTGTCAGGGCCGAGATATGGTGGAACTGCAGCCACAGTGGTGGGGGGAGGAGGTTCGAATGAAGGACGGCCTGGTTGCACATGGGCAGCAAGCAGATGTTCACCTATTCGGCCATCGTGGGATGAGCTTGACGCACGCTATGTGAAGACAAAAATGTTTTATGAAAAAACAAAAAAGGTTTTATATTATAACCTTCTTTAAAGCAAGATTCTTTATCAAAATTAGTAAAAAGTGCTTTTAAAGCGAAAGCAGATCTGTGACTGGCAAACTATATTAAATGCATTTTTGTAAAAGGATCAATCTCATAAAAGCATGTTGGGGACATATTTCACCACAAAAGCAAAACCACAAAAAGTGGTTCAGTTTTCTTAATTAATATTACATTCATTCTTTTATTTATATTTAAATTCAAATTAAATTCACAGATTAATAAAAAAAAAACATTAACTTAAAGATAGTAAAACAAATACTTTATGTATAAATACTTTATATATATATATATTTTTTTTGCATTACAGTACTTTTGGCATGACATTTTTCACATTACAGTAAGAAGACTTTGAGGGGAAACTGCCATAACAATGTAAAAAAAAAAAAAAAACTAGCTAGAAATAGTTTAAGTAAACCATAGTTTCCTTTTTTTAAAGGGTGAAATTTGTTCAAAAAGTAAACACCACATAAACTTACAGAGGCTTTATCAGAGTCTCTCTCCCTTTCTCGCTCCCGCTCTCTTTCTCTTTCTCTCTCCCTCTCACGCTCTCTTTCTCTTTCTCTATCTCTTTCCCGTCCTTGTCGAGCGCTCAGCTCTGCTTCTCTTCTGGATCTTTCAGCAGCTTCCTCTCGTTTTTTGGCCAATTTTGAGGAGGCCAATGGGGTGAAATACAGGTCTGTGCGAGAGCAGGAGTTGTAACCTCGGCTGAGGTGTTTGATGAATCTGCAATTGACAAAACAGAATTTACTATGTACAGTATACTGAATATGTTCTATGTATGCACAGTTATCATAATAAATGTTGCATCTTAGTGAATGGCATTTTGAAATGTTTTCAAAAGGAAATTAAATTTCCTTAATGATAAAAAAATAAGTACATCTAACATACATTTTATCAAAATCTGTTTGCAATATAAAAAATAGACTACTTCATTGGGAAAACGTATATATCTGTATATTTTTCATTTAATAAATATTTAAAATTTCAAATATTGACGAATGTGATCGCCATACCTTGCTGACTGACTTGCATGACTGGGTATGTCAACCACTGTTGGTACTGGAGAGGGACTCCTGCGAGGCGGAGGTGGGCTTTCGCACTCTTCCTCCTCATCAATTGGTTCCTCTTTGATTTGAGCCTGTCCAACAGGAGTGCTTGCTGAGGAGGATGTGGAGGGCTGATGGGCAGGGACGGGAGAAGTGTAAAGAGGGAATGAAGCACTGGACTCAGGAGCAGGACGATTTTGTGGGAGCGATGGTTGAGAACTCGCTGCAGTTGGAGGGGCACCACTGGTATGACCTTTGACCTGCTGGCTCTGTGGCTGGGTCAGAACGGAAGGTTGAATGGGCTGATTCTGTGGAATTATGTGCAACGGAGGAGGCTGGGAACAAGGCAAGTGCTGCGAGGGCAAGGAAGCAAGCGGCTTTAGAGCAGGAGGTGGAGGCAAATTGGGGTGGATCTGCAGGAAATGGGGTGGAGGTGCAGAAAGGTGAGGGGGCAGCTTGTGAGAAGGTGGAATTGGAGTGGTTGGAGGGGGCTTGATTTGGGATGCTGCTGTATGGGGAAGAGGAGGAAGAGGGCTCTCTCTTTGAAGGTGGAGCGATCTGGAAGCAAACCCTGATGGCTGATTCACGCCAGATGAAGGATTCTGCAGCTGTCCTGAATTGTGCTGATAATGGAGCGGCACAGGAAATGACTGCCCCTGCCCTGGACACTGCACCTGCTGAGATGAGGAGTTTGAATAAGAGGTGGGGGCTTCGGGTCCCCTGGGAGCGCTTCTGAAAGTGGTTGGAGATGGGACCTCCTGGGAAACTTCTACGGATGGTGCCTTCGAGGTGGCAGTAGAAGCTCCAGGTGAAGGGGCAGATGAGGATGCAGGCAAAGAGGGCTGAGGAGATGGTGGTGTTTCAGAGGGGGCATGTGTTGTGGGTGTCGCAGCAGACTGCTGGGGTTGGGTTTGTGGGGTTGGGCCTGGTGCAGGGGGTGGTGCTGGGGAGTCCGAGTCACTTTCGTTGGCCTGCAGGGGACTGGCCAGGCTGGGGGAAGAGCTGCGGTTGTCCTGATCAATGTCTTTAGTGTCACTGCTGCCATCATCATTGGCACTGCGGCTATCTGAGCTCTCGCCTTCACCCTCACCTTCTGATGGAGAATCAGGACCCTCCTGGGTAAGAGAAACACAGCTTAACAGCTAGACGTTATGGCAGAGCTATATGGTATAGACATTATTATTAGCTACAGCCAATAAATGGTAAATATATCAAATCTGTATTATTTCGGTAAAAAAAAAAAAAAAAAAATCAACTAAACTATCAACTAAAAACTACACTAGATTACAAATAAAATACACTAGAAGTGTATGGAGAACATCATCTCAACATTATAATGTACAGTATGTATTCAATATTCATTATTATATAATATATAATTATATAATATATATTCTTTATTCTACACTAACAAAATAAAACAGTTTCCCTTACCTGATTCTTGGATCGTTTCATGTTTTTCCTTTCAGGCTCATCAGCATCTGGAGCTGCTGACTCTCTCGGTCTTTTCACACCCTTTACTAAAGATGCCTCTACTTTTATTTCTAAAGTTTAATAAGAAAAAAAAATTAAAATGAAAAGTTAAACAACACAGAAAAGATAAACACACAGCGGTGTACTTTTTGCGAACTTTAAACTGAGTAGGTTCCTTTTTATCACTACCTTGTTAGTCTTCCCAGCCACTCCATTCTTGATATCAGAGCTAGAAGCCCTGGTTGCCATCGCAGTGGAACCGGCTCTGGGGGACTGTCCATTAGATCGCATATCCTCGAGGGTGGGAGACATGCCCCTGTCGGGACTTCCAGTTGGTCTGTTGCGCCCACTTCGAAGAGATGACATCTACATGTAGAGACACAGAAAGACTAAACTAAGCAAGCTACTCTTTACAAAGTCTCAGCCTCAGACGTCATGCCCACAGAATGCTGGCTAAACGTCTGATGCATATGGCACACAAAAGTGGAAACACATCAGGAGTTTCAAAGTCATCATCAGATTGGTTTAATTATACAGGATTTCCGGGAGACATGTGTGTCTTGCATTCTTTTTAACACTCCGCCCAGAAAACAAAGATACCGTGGTACCAAACCCCCTCACGAAAGAAGAAAGCCGTCGTGTTTACAACTGTGATGACGAGCGCTTATCAGGATCTACTAAACGCTGGATTCTCAAAAGTACATGAAATATTTAAAACTCGCAGCATAGAATCTTAAAAATATGTACAAGAGTTTTACACACTGGTCTGTTATTGTGGCAACATTTCCACGCCCTGAAACATGGCGCTGAAACAAAATGAACTATGATTGGTTGTTTTGACATGTCGGTCAATCGGCCTAATGGGCGGGCCTTGGCCAGTGAAAGCTGCCATGGATTCCAGACCTTCAGCCATCAGTCTGAAGGTCTGGCTACACGAGACTACTCTTTACATCACCCTGAGCACAACTAATGTGGAAGATAGACCTACATGTGGTGGCACCCGGCTCCGACGGGTCTTCATCCCATGTCTGACTCCCTCTTCCTCTTCTTTGACAGGTTTGAAGAGGTAGGGCGGATCTGCTGGTTTAGGAACAGGTGGCAGGCGCCGATGCTTGCTGAAGTGAGAGTGGCAACTAGAGCACAGCAAGACATTGTCTCTCCCTCCATGATGCCAGTCTTTGGAGTCTGAAAGAAACATTTGTGTGAGACATATTAGAAAAGAAGTATACAAATTCAAAGTATATACAGAAGTCAGAAGAGTTAAAAGGATGACGGTTAACGTCAAAGTTAATTGATTTTACTTCTTTTTTTTACTATTTTACTTCTGTAATTTAACATATTCTACCATTCAAAGTAGGGGTGGGCGATATGGGCAAAAAATCGTATCTCGATTTTTTTCCAGGAAAATCACGAATCACGATTTTACCCATACTCTTTCACATTTTTTTTACAAAAATTTCTCAGAACAACAAAAAAAAAAAAAAAAAACAAAAGCCTTACAAGGTGAAAAAATATAAAATAAAAAAGAATGGCAGATATTTAGTCCAAAGTAGGTAAAAGATAGATAAAAATCTTTGTCATTATTTTATATTTGTTATTTAAAAAATCAAAACAAAGATACACATTACAGATTTACATAAAACAAAGAGTGCTTTATTTTTCAGGGAGCAGTAGCATTCAAGAAACTGAATGAACAAATCTAAAAATAAAACACTAAAACTACTTCACTGTATAAATTATACATGGATTCTTCTTAAAGCAACTGTATTAAAGTTCTTCAGTCAAGAGCAGTGAGTGATTTTTCTCTTTGTGTTTTGTTTTATTAACATTAAAGTGATAGTTCACCAAAAATGAAAATTCTGTTATCATTTACTCACTCTCAGGTTATTTTAAGCCTGTGTCAGTTTCTTTTTTTCTGTTGAACATAAAAGTTATTTTGAAGAATGTGGGTAACCAAAGAGTTGCTGGTCCCCGGTGACTTCCATAGTATTTTTTTCCTTCTATCAAAGTCAATGGGGACCAGCAACTCTTTGGTTACCCACATTCTTCAAAATATCTTCTTTTGTCTTCAGCACAAGAAAAAATTAATACAGATTTGGGAGAACATGAGTAAATAATGACAGAATTAGAATTTTTGGATGAACTATCCCTTTAATGACAAGCGGCAACATGTTTAGTACTATTAGTCTGCTGTTACTTTAGGAAGACAGGACTTGATTATATCCATCAGGAATTGTTTGGAATGTGAAAAGTGGACAAACATTTTCACAAGCCCAGGAATGTACATTACGGAAATAGGGTCAATTTTGTATCTCAAGTTGACTTCAAGAACTGCAAACCTAAGCAGGTTGAATCCAGTGTAGGGTGACTAACGAAGTGCTGCAGAAAGTCACTTTCAGAAGAGCATGATGGTTGATGGACACATGCATATGGTCAAAAAATTATAAAGTATAAACAGCTTTCTCAATATAGAAGCTATATACACCACTGGAGAAGGGTGAAACACTTACTAGTGGTTAGACAGTGACTGCAGGCTTGACCTTTGCCACCCTGCTCACTATCCTCACTGTCCAGGTCATCTTCACTTGCTGAACTAAGTTCCACTACAGACAGGGAGACAGAAAATACAAAAAATAAATGTACTTCTTGTGGTTACTTCCTTTAAATTATAACTATATCAGACTTGCTATCATGTTTTGAGAGTCTGCAATAAATGAACAGACAAATGGTGCATAGTGCTGCACTTACTGGAAGAAGTGCGAGATGTTGCATTGGCTGCAGCTGTCGCGTTGCGAGTTTTCACTTTGCGAGACACTGGCTGCCTTCTCTGCTGCCGATGAGGTCGTGATGCCACGGCTTCAGGAGTTTTCTTCCAGTAGTAGTAGAATGTGATTAGCTCACCCTGAGATGACAAATGTGTTTTAAAAAATAAAAGACTCCAATTTGACAGAAACTAACACACATTTAAGGGGGCAGTCGTGGCCAAAGGGTTAGAGAGTCGGACTTGTAACCCCGAAAGGTCGCGGGTTCGGCAGGGATTGTACTCTCTTCCACCCTCAGTACCACGACTGAGGTGAGACCCTTGAGCAAGGTACCGAACCCCCAACTGCTCCCCGGGCACCACAGCAAAAATGGCTGCCCACTGCTCCGGGGGTGTGTGTGTGTGTGTGTGTGTGTGTGTGTGTGTGTGTGTGTGTGTGTGTGTGTGTGTGTGTTCACTACTCACTGCCGTGTGTGTGCACTTAGATGGCTTAAATGCAGAGCACAAATTCCGACTATGGGACACCATACTTGGCCACACGTCACTTCACTTCCACTTTCACTTATAATTAGGTTTCAATGGCAGGTTTCCATACCGTTTTCTTACTAGGCAGCAGCTCCTTACGGATCTTAAAGAAGTTTTTGCCATACTGTCTGAGACCTTTGATAAACCGTTTCTGTAAATGAACATGTTAACAGATTGAGAAATCTTAACTTTTTGAAAAGTTCTAGCATCACACTTTTACATTCCACTATAAATTACCAGGCTGTATCAGTGAAAAATGTCAAGATAGAAGTGAAAAATACAGTTAGAATCAGTTTCTCACCACTTCATCTTCTGACCAGCATTTCTCAATGAGTTTTGGAACAGGTTTCTTCACCAGACACTGCAGGGCTTTGGCTGCATCATACTGGCTTTCATGGAGCTGTGCACGAAACAAAATAACATTACATAACCTAGTTGCACAGCAAATAGTTACAGTTAAGGTAAAAAGTAAAAAAAAAAATTTTTTGGAAAGTTTATATTGTCAGTGCCTTCAATGCAATACATCAAAGATCATAAATTACAATCGATATTCAATTATACTTACAATAATTTCTGAAAAATGCTACAACAAATTGAACTCATTTGAATTCAAAGGAATTAATGATCAAAATTTGTTTTATGACAAAACATGGCACAAGCACTAAATGATAAGCTCTTACCGTATTTAAAGCATTTAATGTGGTATCATCCCGTGAAGCTGCAAGACAACCATCCTCTGTTGAACCTCCATCACACATCCCTGCAAACGCTGCCATGCTCCTGTTTATTCAGAGAACACAGTATAAAAATGCAGAAGGTTATGTAGAATCATACACCATCCACCTCAGATCACTTTTTAGACATACCTTTAAAGCGATTATGAAGATGTAATACAGTGAATTGGACCTGGCATCCAGCCAAGCAACCATTACCTGGCAGCCCGTAGGTACATGAGAAGGTCACAGTCATTGACGCCAGGTGCCCACACCAGCTCCTCATTTTCTGTGAGGCACTCTGTTCCATGAGCAGGTGGTAGCTGTAATTCAGGTAGCTTGGCCTGCATATGTTAATATAACGGTCAAAAATAAAACAGAGGACAACAAAATTAATTTAAGAATCTTTAAAGGTACACTCAGTAAATATGTTTTGTTAACATTTAAATTTGTCCCACTACTACCAGTGGTTGTGAACTTTCAGTGCTCTTACTGCCACTTCACTTTTATCAATAAAACTTTTTTTTTAATTATCAAAAATTACTGACAACGTCTTTAATGCACTGCATATCTACATGACTTTGTAACTGTTTGTAATCATGTTACCTGATGACTTGGTCCCACTCTAATCTCTCCTTGTGTGCTGTTCAGCTGCCTGAAAAACAAAATATTATTTATTAGTTGAAATATGGCTGTGCAAGTGCATTAATCGACCAGTACATTAAAATTTTAAGACTGATGCCAATATTCCACAGGTAAATACAACAAAAGTACGCCTGTAATAAACAATACATGAATACAAACACCATATTTAACAGAAATGTACTATAATATACTATAGCAGAAATACATAGAAATATACTATAAGTTAAAAAACTTAAGTCAATATCACGTGAGCCGTTTCATGTCTCTGTTTTCCACCCTTTTAAATCGCCTCCTTTCAGTGTTAATCATAAAATGTGATTTGCCTATCAGCAGTCGTGAGGATCAATCCAAATCCCGCCTACATTACATATCCAGCCAATCAACGTCCGACTGCTCCGTTCCCTCCAAGGGTTATATAAACTGGGGCTTGGACGTCCAGTTCATATATTTACACATAAATTATTACATTGCTGTGTGCAGAATCAAACACAGTGCAAATCAAAATCAGTACATTGCACTTACAAACGCCGTACGCTATCTAATCATTAAGCGCAAAAGAAAGTGTTATGCTAAAAACAATTTCCTGCACAAATGTTTAATGTACAGAACAGACGAACAAAACTAATTAGCAAGAGAAGCACCGCGTTCAACATGCATTACATACTTAGCAGTCAGCAACAGTAACGTTATCTGCACAACATCTGCCCCATTTTATCTCGTCAGGCTCCTAGCTGGCCTTTGCGTGTGTGTGGCCGAGCGAGACGAGCTGTCAAGTTCAAAATCATCTCGGTTTGCACTAGAATGCAAAAGTGTTCGCGATGTCGCAAAAAGCGCTGGCGCGCGCTAAAGCATGCATCTGTAATAAAAAGAAGCAACAAACCTTCGCGGACTGAACAGGTCGTCCATGGCAGAGGCTGTTTCGCTAGTGTTTACAGTTTGTTTGCGGCGACGGCGGCTCAAAACTATGATTTCCTCTATTGCATACTACTCAAAATGGAGGCTGCGCTGAGTATTTTTTCCTCAGCGCTGGCGATGACCTCAGTGTTCACGCACAGCCTACTGAGATCCCCTTCAACAAGCATAACTGAGCATGTGCCGCTGCAGCCAGCGCTAATGGGATCATCTCCGTGTCCGCTGTCTGTGGAGATCAGCTTCAGGGAGATGTGTTTGGACATTCTCCCGTGTCAATAATCACATACGAATATGGATGTCTCAATATATTTAACCACCCTAGTCTTGATGGCATTCCTTTACATCTTTGATAAAAAGGCACCATGCACGAATTCAATGAACAATAACAATCTCGACTTGTTATAGTCAGTGTGGGGGTTGTAGGATATAAATACAGCCGTGTCTTCTTAGATGGCTTCATACATCTCTACAGCTTTACTGTTAAAGTTTCAGTTTCATATTTCTATTAAATAATAATAATAATACTTATTGTTGTTTTTATTATTATTATTTACCTGGATGGTTTTTTTGTCCCCTATTTTTTATTTTTTTTTCACTTGTTTGGGGACCAATTATTAACCACATTTTATATTAACCACATCCTAATTTGCTGTGTATTAATGGTTATTAAAAGTCAGTATCATAAATGCTAATAAGCAACTAGTTAATAGTGAGAACTGGTCTCCAAACTGCAGTGCTGCAGTTTATACATTTATTTTCTAATTTAAAAGCTTTATTTTACCACTAGTTTTTAATATACCCTTTTAAACAGCCAAAAAAAAAAATGTAG
This sequence comes from Cyprinus carpio, assembly GCF_018340385.1. Lineage (NCBI taxonomy): Eukaryota > Metazoa > Chordata > Actinopteri > Cypriniformes > Cyprinidae > Cyprinus > Cyprinus carpio. The sequence goes on along the minus strand of NC_056577.1, from coordinate 24,754,656 downwards.
AAGTAATATGGAACTGTGACGCTGTCGTAATCTGGAATTACTTTACAGCCATGCAATTATAGAAAACTAACTGTTAACCATAGTGGTATAAAAAAATTAAAAGTTCATCAGAATTAAAAGATTCGTATTTCCTTCTGCACAAGACATGCTCAAACCTGTCAGAAACAGGCAAAAGGGAGACAATTTAAATTATAGTACAACACAAAGGCCTTTTATTAGTTGAGGAAATGTTTTTATTTTAATAGTATCCACTATCACAAGCAAAGACCTCAGGAATCTGTTATGCAGCACTTACAGGAAAATACTGTTTGCTTTTTTTTTGCAATACATTCATCATCACGCAACTACATGTAAAACTCATCCAAATGGACACCATCACAAAGTTTATGCTTTTTTCTGTATGCTTGATGATATGGTCCCTGTATCCACCCAATCTTTAGTTATAGCACATACTGCTTTCTGTTGGTATTGCCACATATTGAACTGAACTATTAGTACATTTACTGTAGGAGGGTAACTGTAATGTTGTGGTCTCAGTTCAGTGGATTTCTGAAGTTCTTCCCAGCAAACTGAGCTTTATCCCCAAGTTCCTCTTCAATTCTGTGCATGAAGAAAACAAGCAGGTATGCAGAAAAAGTGAAAAACATATGCTTGTTTATGCTTATATGTTTAGAACCAAAAATATTGCTATTCTAATAGAATTATCTGTAAGCTTACCTGAGGATCTGGTTGTATTTGGCCAGACGCTCTGAACGACACGGGGCTCCTGTTTTAATCTAAATAAGAGCAGGAAAAATAAAGAGTCAAGTACCTGAACATGAGTAACCTTAAACTCCTAATTTTCATGATTAATCTAAAGCATATCCGCTACCTGTCCAGTGCACAGTCCCACAACCAGATCAGCAATGAACGTGTCCTCTGTTTCCCCTGAGCGATGACTCACCATCACACCCCAGCCATTGGACTGAGCCATCTTACACCTGCAGGGTGGGATATTACAAATAATTAGAATAATTTTTCACTGGCGTTATAAAGTCCACACTGAAATCCTATAATATATATGGACAAATTGTTATTCTTCATATATATGTGGTATCAAGCATTTGGGCATTATTGTACCAATGTAGGATCAGGGTTTTGAACTCACGCCTGCAGAGATTCAGTAACACTTCCGATCTGGTTGACTTTGAGCAATAGGCAGTTGCAAGCCTTGTTCTCCACTGCGTTAGCAATGCGTTTGGGGTTGGTGACAGTAAGATCATCTCCCACCACCTGTATGTCCGTGCTGTTGGTAAAATTGGTCCAGGCCTCCCAATCATCTTGATCAAAGGGGTCCTCAATGGAGACCACTAGAGTAATGATAAAAACTATTTCTCATCTGTGCTCAAACAAAAAAATATGTAATGTAATTAAAAAAAGAGCACAAATGACTGATGGATACCTGGATAATCCTGAATGAAACTTTTGTAAAGGTCAGCAAGCTCATCAGGGCTGATGTACCGATTGGGGTCATCGGGAGACTTAAAGTCCAAGTCATACTTTCCGTCACGGTAGAATTCAGATGCTGCCACATCCATGCCAATCACAATCTCATCTGTATATCCAGCTTTACTGATGGCACTTTTTAACAGCTCTAGGGCTATTATAAGCAAACAACAACAAATAAAAGTTATAAGTCATTTCAGCTGTATAGTCTCAATCAGTGTGATTTGTTTTTTCAAATACCTTCTTGGTTCTCCAGGATGTTTGGTGCGAATCCTCCCTCATCCCCAACGTTGGTGGCATCCTTGCCATATTTTTCCTTAATAACATTCTTCAGATTGTGGTACACCTCTGCACCAATGCGCATGGCTTCCTTAAAGCTACGGGCCCCGACTGGCAGAATCATGAATTCCTGCATGGCCAACTTATTGCCAGCATGTGAGCCACCATTGATCACATTAAAAGCCTTTAGGAAAACGATAAGCAAAATTCAATAGCAGCATAACAATATTTGACCCCGTAATTTGCTTTTCTACTTTTATAAAGTTTAAAATAGCAAAAAAAAAAGCAAACAGGTCAAATGTCTGTAGGGCTTAGGCTACTTCTAAAATCTGAAATTATTTATGAGGGCAAAGCTGGTCTGTACTTAAATACCCTCTTAAAATAAAACTGCATTGTTTCTTTGAGCTCAATCAAATTAAAGATCTATATACCTATGAAACATTTTCAGTCACATGACACTTTTCCTTATTGTACAATTTCAAATACAAGACTGTTATGTTTCTCACCGGCACAGGCAAGATGACCTCTGGGTTTCCAGCAAGGTCAGCAATGTGACGATAGAGAGGAACACCTTTCTCTGCAGCTCCTGCCTTACACACAGCCAGGGACACACCCAGGATGGCATTGGCTCCAAATTTAGCTGATGTTCGAAACAGACACAGGAATTAAAGGACTATGACTAGTCACAACACATAATATTCGCATTACTCAAAATTTGGGAAACAATCATTTTGTGTATGTATTTTTTAGTTATTTTTTTGGTGAGAATGTTTTCAAATGTATTCTACTGTTCAAAAGTTTAGGGTGTATAATAATTTTTAAAGTTTTTGAAAAGTTTTGTATGCCCACCAAGGCTGCAATTATTTGATTAAAAATACTGCAAAAACAGTTATATTGTGAAATAGAAAAACAGAAAGAATTTATTTGGAACAGAAATCTTTTGTAACGTTAAAAACATCTTTACAGTCACTTTTGATCAGTTTAAATGCATCCTTGCTGATTTAAAGTATTAATTTCTTTAAAAAAAATCTTACTGGCTATCTAATCTAATCATCTAATCACTGGTTTACACTTTCGAACAGTAGTGTGATTAAACTGTTTGGGTAATTGGGTGTAAGAAATTTAAAAAAGGAGAACAACTGTTAAGGGGAAACTATTTTAACAACCGCTTTCCTATTGTTAAATGCATAAACATGTAAATATTATGATTTACACTTGTTTTCAGTTCCGTCCAGTTCCAGCATGAACTGGTCAATCTTTTCTTGCTCAACTACAGGAATTCCCTATGTGACAGAGAGAAAGAGAGCAAGACAGACAAAAAATATAATTAACAATTCAACACATATACAGTGACTACACTGGTTTTCTTTTGTTTCAGTATAACATTCAAAAATACTGACCTGGCTGATCAGGGCAGGTGCAATAGTTTGGTTCACATGCTCGACAGCCTTTGATACACCTACATTACACAGAAAAAGATGGATGATATGAGCAATATTCTACAGGTATATGCACAAGTTATTGTGGATTGAATGGTGCTGCAATTAGACACATGCACATCTCTACATTCCCTTGCTTGGTTTATGCCACAAAGCTTTATTCTTGCATTATTCACTGATCTGAATCACATGCACAAGTATTTCAGATTTTCCATAATTTTTTCAAAATGCATAATTCACACCACAGAATTTGCCACTGGGTTGAATATGTCGTGCAAATTCAGATCCAACAAACCAAAAAACAAAAAAAAACAAAAAAAAATTCTCACTAGTTTTCTAGGGTACCTGTTAACACAAGGCTGAACCCAGTTATTAATCAGGACATTTAATAAGTCATCTTTTCCAGTCTTATAGAAAAAAAAAAACAGAGCTGGGAAAGAGGAACAGTCCTGTGTTCAGTAAACAAATATAGCTCAACAAGTCTTGGTTATTTCCAAACCAATTAACGATAAATTCTGTAAAACCAGATGAAATGTGATTTCTAAAATCATTCTGAATTCATCGGAAACATGAAAAAGCAGTTACCTTTGCCTAGGTAACGTGACTTATCATTGTCTCTCAGCTCCAATGCTTCATAGATTCCAGTAGACGCTCCACTAGGGACAGCAGCTCGAAACAGACCTGTTTCAAACCCAGTAGATGAGTTTTAGGTCTGCCATCTCATTTTAGTTTCCAATTTAAAAAGATATGTCAAGGGGAATCACCTTTCTCTGTGTAGAGGTCCACCTCTACAGTGGGGTTGCCCCTAGAATCAAAAATCTCACGGGCATGTATCTTCAGGATAGACATGTTTCTTAAAACAAAGAATAATAAAAGATCAGATTAAAAGGTAAATGGGTCAGCGTCTACAGAAATGTTTATCTCTACAAATCTAACCACACATCTAAAGGAGATTTCAAGGAAACCTGAGATCACCATCTGCCGTACTGTAATACTACTGGCCCACAGGGTCACTTTATCAAATCCTCTTTCCTGCTATTAGGCCTAATCATTATTGAAGGGAAACATCTGCATGAATAAATCCACATCTCTTTCAAGCAAATGCATGTTTAATAGCTTTAAAATAAGCACATAGTGTATTGAAGATTGTGCTATCCTTTGGGGCATCATGAGAAGCTCTAGGTCTAATTAGATTAGCAGATGTCAATCACTCTCTGGTCATTATGCTGTCAACAGAAAAGCTTACTGAACTGGTCTAGAAGTTTTTGCATACACATAATACAAAATTATTTGTTCAACTGTACACTATTATGAATGCCAATGGCGAATCTCAAACTCAGTCATTTCCTTCTTGGAATCGGATTTCTTTCTTGTATAGTTTGTTCTGCAAATATTTAATCCCATTACAGTGTGAACATGAGTGGGCGTGATGGAAAGCACGACTCATCACGGTCTTCAATGTCACGTGCTTATGCATGGTGACTCTCATCCAGCGTTTTATTTTATTTTATGCGACTTTATTTTATTTTATTTTATTTTATTTTATTTTATTTTATGAGAACTTAATGCTCTAAATATCTGAATATTAGCGTACTGAGATTGCCTGGGACTAAAGAAATCCCTGGTAAGAATGTAAAACAAATGTGATGTCAGCTAGAAGATGGTCACAATAAAGCTGATATTTGTAAGTCCATAATGCAATTCTTCTTACCTCAGCGATAACGTATAATTAAAGGACAAGATGAAGAAATCAAGCGTTCATTCAAGTTCATAGACACTGTTAGCGGCTCTGGTTAGAAGTGCTCAGCGTGTGCTCGCTCTCAGAGGAAACTCGCCCATAGGGGGAGATGAAAAGCCTAATTAAGGAGAATGGCACTGGTCTTGAAACATTTAGTGCGGAAATGGGCGGAGCTTCGCGGCCGGGAAGTTGTCGGATATACATTTTTATTGTAACTCTTCTTTTTTAACACTTCATAGTATATGTACAGTTTAATGGACAATAAGATTCTGGTCAGGAGTAAATTATTGTTCAGAACGCTACCGAAAGGGACGATGTTATCACGTGTTCTGTGTTACTTTTCGCAACGCTGCTAAAATTGACCAATCAAAGTGACGATTACGAGATTAAGATATCATAAAATTTCATTTAATAGCGATTGCTTTGAATTATTTTCATTTATATGACAGGTAAAATCTTTGGAATTAATAGATTTAGTGCTATATAATCAATTATATAGAAAAGTAGAAATGTCTACATTAAGATAAAAACTGTCTGAAATTTGAACACCGGTCAATGGAGGATTCGGCTTTCTAATCAGCCATGCGCTCCCTTGAGGAAGAAACTTTTGTCTCATAGGAAATCATAGGTGATTATCTAGAAATATTTTCCACCCACTGGGTAAATAATATGATATGTTATTTGCGTTCTCCAGCAATGCAACGAAATTAATCAGAATAAATCTGATTATATGCCATGATTTGATATAGATGATTTATTGTAAATAATTTGAATTTTGAGAATGTAGAATGTTTAGTGTTTTCCGAATTTTGCTGAGAGTTGAAGCCCTGGTCTTACGATTTTGTAGAAACAATATAGAAGCAAAATAGTTTGCCAATGTACTTATGACACAGAATAGCAAGATGATGATGCACAGTCCTGCTGGGCTAATCTGCTGCTGAAAGAAGTGTATATAATAACTCGAATTCAAAATCTCAGATTGTTAAATCATTAACCTTCTGCCATATTCTTGTCTGTGGGGAGAATGTGATGCAACAACAAGAAGCACAATAGAGTGTTTGTGTTCTGGAGAATCCTGGCAACTCATTCCCTTGGGCCAATAATTCCTCAGGTCATTGCCCCCACCCTCCCTCTTCCATTCCCTCTTTTTATCCCGCTCTCTTTTCACCTTTCGTCTCACACACATACACTTCCTCTGTCCAACTATTCCTTTACTTACTCTTCCTAAAATGCTCTAAGCAGCCAAGTTAGTTTAGATCAGTTTCACATACAGGTGCGTATTTTCCCTCATGCACAGTTTGTTTTGTGGAAACGGCTGATGGTTGATGTTTTGTTGCTTCTTTCAGGTACAGGTTTCTCAGGAGGCCTTCCTAACAGCCAGCTGATCCCTGTGTTCCTCCATCCTCTCGCCTCACAAATAAGACCTTAGGGATCTCATTAGCAATCCACACAGGTTTGTGGATATGGTGCGACATTGACCTGTTGCCTGGGTTACAATGCAGTCCTCGTGTCCCAGCATAAACTCCTGCTAGAGTTGGAATTCTCAAATCCTTTGTTGTTCAATGCACAAAGATGCATGTTTTAAATTGTGATTATTGACTATACAAGTAGTTTAAATAATTATGTATTATGTGAATCAAACAGGCAGTAATAGGCAGTAAAACTACAGAGCCCCATATATACAGTATTTTTGTTTTATTTAGTTTTGTTTGAAGAAGTATTATTTTATGTGCATCAAATAGACACACACACACACACACCAGCACACACAGACATATATATATATATACATACATTAAAAACATAAGATCTGCAGATTCATGGCCAGAAAAGTGAACTGTTCATAAATCTATTATACTGTACTGACATTTCTTTACCTGCTCTTTTTGAAGCTGCCTATGCAAGTAATGTTACCGATCCCTGAAACCTGCCTTTCCTGAACAGACCTTTAGCACAAGTACTTCGTTGTCCCAGTGAAACCTTAAATATAGCTCTAAATGCTAAAAGCACTATTTAATAGTGCTTTTATGACAGCACAGGGAGTGGATCCTTATTTTTATAGTCAACAGTCTTTTGACGAAGTGCCTTTTTACACATATATTCCAGATTTAAGTTCAAATGTTACAGGTGGGCAGACTTCTTACTTTCTCTTCATCTTTAAGTTATAAAAATGAACACAAGTTCAGACTGTCATTTGAACTGATAAGCCAGTCTGAATATAACAATAAAAATGGTCTAAATCTATAAAAAGGACAAATTGATTCATACTCAAGTCTTTGCAATGAATATTTTTGACATTTATAATCTTGCATAATCTTTGTAAACAAATTTTTTATCTAGCATGTTTTCTGATTATGTCTTTGAATTAGAGATTTTTTTTTTTTTTACAAGTAAATAATGTAAAAACAAATAGTGTAAAAGGCTTATTTATCAGCTGAGTTTCATTTCTGCTATTTTCATATTGTCTATTCAATGCCCCAGTGGAGTTTATTATCAGTGTAAACAATGTAAATGATCATAGGGGCACACAGAGGACATATTTACTGATTGCCGAATGTCTTTTTTTTGTTTTGTTTTTTGTTTTTGTTTACAACTCTAATCTAATGATGAGCACTGGAAAGGAGAGTAACACTGAATAAAAAGGAGAGAAGGCTTATTCTAGTCTGTTGCCCTAAAGTCTGACCCAGAACAAGAGAAACTAAGGATGGGGCGTGGCTCTTTTGAAGGTTAAAAGCTTGTCTCATTTGTGTACTCAGACACCCTGAGGCACTTCCACACTAAACTAACCAATCACAGAACACAAGACACACCTGCTCTTAGAAGAAGGCCAGGGATTGGTCCCAGCATAAAAATGACACCTGGGCAGGGCTCCAAGGTGTACCTGAAAACCTAGATGTTTTGTAGGAACAGTTTCTTCGCTTCAGGAGCTTTTGGAGATTGTGTTTCTTCTCGTACTTGAGACTCCATTAGTATTGTCTATGCATCTTCATCAGGTACCTTCAGACCGGTTCGAGAGGTCTGGCCTAACGTGGAAGGAGCAATCATACCTTTAACAAGTGGAAGGACCAGGAAGTGATCTTCCTCAGCTAAAGCGACGCTGCGACACAATGGCATCTCTTGTCCATGACTCCATACTGAATGACGGCAACAGGAATTCATAGGGTAACTATTTTTTTTTTTTTAATACATTCAAAATTTTTACTTAATAATTCATTAATTACAAAAACAATGTCTTTTGTCATTTCAGTTCATATATGCATTAGTATATTTTACTATTAGTATATACTAATAGCAAGCTAATAAAAAATACAATGAGGTGGAAACCAATATAAATTATATTTTAGATGAACACAATCTTCCTTACGCTCTTTAATGTAAAAATCACGTATGAATTTCAGAATGAAATATAAATCATTCAATTTGTGAAACATTAAAGACTATGAGTGTCCAGCATGTTAACTTTCACTTCCGTAATGTGTCAAACCTGTTTGATCAGTTTAAAACAAAGGGGTATGAAGTAGAATATGTAAAGCTTTAAAAGAAAGGAATGGTTAAATAATTTTTAATGTTATAATATAGAGTTGTATTATATAAATTAAACATGAATTAGACTTGGATGTGAGAAATTGATGAATGACTTTTAAAATTGATTGACACATGGACCCATGCTCTGATACAATCTCATACAAACTATTTTTCCCGTATTAAAATTAAATATTTTTTCTTTTTGTAATAAAAAGGTACAGGGCAGAGAAAATATGGCCTGATAAAATTGATATCTTTAATGTTACTGTGAGCTTTGGCATTAAACAACAATAGAGGCAAAATGTAAAAACACACTTAGCTTGGTTTCAGAAGTAAGCGAGTTATCTAATCGAATCTTATCGAATCTATTGTACAGGTGAGGGGTCAGTCAGGTGCACACTCAGGTATAGGTGACAAAGATCAGCCATTTTGATTAGCATGACTAAGCGCTTTCCTTACCATCTATGTTGTGTGGCTGTAATGGGATTTGGAGGCTGTAGACGCAATTTTGTTTTGATGAAGGTGCAACCAATTAGTCAAACTCTCCCAGGTCATGGAGACGTCTCAAAAGTCATGGTTTCCAAGGAGGCAGACCAGGGCGTGCACCTAAGAAATAAACTTCTGGTGTTACAATGTTTTTGTTGTTTCTAATAATAATTGTGAAGAAATTGCATAAGTGCATCGTGAAACTGGAAGTGGTCCAGTCTGTATGGTAATATGCTTACATCAAAAGCCTTTGGGGTCTGTTGCAAGATAAGCGGCATTTTAAAGGAAATATATAAAGCTATAAACGAAGACAAGCCAGTCAGGAAAATAGATAATCATTAACAAACACCTTACAATGTCTTACTTAAATACAGTAACTCATTTTATATTGACAGAGAAAAGCATAGAGCCCTTGGCTCCCCTCATGTTTCATGCTGAACTGAAAAGAATTAGATGGAACAAAAAATCAATGTGGCAAACACTGGATGCCCATCTCCATCTTACAAGGCAGTTTTGGATGTTTTATCTTCTCTAATACTGCCTGGTAATGATGCAGATGGTCCTCCACGAGCGTCGTTAAAAATGCTTTGCATCTGGGTGTGGACATGCAGGCTATGCAAATACAAGCACATACAAATACACAAAGGAAAATATGTTGTGGTTTTCTGTGCATTCTTTGGCTGTTTCATTTGAATACTATCATGCAGAAGAAGTTCGTTAATTGTCTCTAGGGTACATCTTACCTGGCAGTGCTTGGCTGTTCACTGATGTTCTAACACTGTCTGGTAACGATGCACTCTGGGGGCTCAGTGACCATGACTTTAATAGAAAAAGGAATATAAAATGCTTTTAAAAAAATTAAAATGTGATCAACTATGGAATGTAGAATATTTTGACTTTAGAATGTTTAAATGCTTTTTAATAAATCAAGTTAATGATTTAAAACAGGAAGACCGGATGAGACTGCTTGATTATAATAAAAGGAAATATAATTAAAAGAAGCCATCAGTAAAGTTCTGAACCCCACCCTGTTATGTCCAAATGCCTTCATGAATGTCACAAAAGTAATTCCTTCTTACTCCCACACCCTCTAATGTGTAATGTGCCATTCAGCGATCAGTTCATCCTCCTTTTCTTGCATCTTATTGTGTGCATGACACCCGAGATCTGTGTGACAAGCACTAATTAGAGTGCACCTACACAGTTCACCTTTCCTGTTCGCCGTGGCAAAGAGGAAGTAATGCCAGTCAGTAAAATTTATAAAATGATTTGTGTGTGTGTGTGTGTGTTTTACTGATTTAATACCCATTTTACTTATTTTCCAGGTCATTATGCATCCTACGATGGAATGTGCAAAGAAAAGTCAAAATCTTTATGTGATTTAAACAAGTAAATAATAAAGAAGAGATATAAATAAAACATACTGATGGGACAACTTATATGACAAATTTATGAAAAAAAAAGGAAAATCTATCTGCAGGCATGACTCAGTAAAACATTTGGTTGTATTCTGAATGGGAAGAAGGAAATCATGCATTTTCTATTCAATTAGTAATTTCAGGGGCATGTTGAACTGTCATCTTTTACTGGTCGTTCCAAACCTATATGAGACAAACGATCACAGAAGAAGATATTTAGAAGAATATTGCAGCTGTTTTTGTCTATATAAAACATAAACTGACAGAGTTGTCTCAAAAATCCATTTGGATGTTGATGCTTGGTTCTGACAGTGACTCTTTGAACCTCTGCTTGCACTTTATCCTTTACTAATAGACCCTTTAAACAGTTTCCTTCAAGAACTTTCTCCTGAAAAAATAACCACTTTAATTCTGTCATTCTGCTTTCATCTCTTCTGCAGTCACATGACATCAGATCCTTTCCTCTGCCTTTCCGCTGCAGTAAAATCCTCTGATTTGTGTCTTACCAGGCAAGTTTAGATGTTGATACTCTGTCTAATACTGCCTGGTAATGCCATCAATCACAAGGAATTTGATCACCATTTTTCCTTTTCCCTCCATACCTACACTGCCACAATGGGACAGTTTTTTCCAGTTATTTATTTACTTTTTAAACAGTGTTCAGAGTTATCTAAAAAAAAAAAGTAATAAGAATGCCATACCTGATATATCTAATTTTCTTATAAGATGACAACATGTATTAAAAAATATGGTTCTGACTCTTCCTTGTCATATTGTTTAACTTATTTTGTTTAAATGTAATGTCACTACATGTACATTTATTATGTATTTTGGTCAATAAACACTATTAAAACTGAATTCCAATCAAATATGTGAGTGACTTTGTGTTAATTGTAGATTAAACAGGATTGACACTTTGACCAATAAGGTCCATTAACTAATTAACTATTTAATTATTTATTTGGTTGCTGTATAAGGATTTTTAGACATACTTGAAATTATATAACTTAAAAAAGAATCTAACTGAACGTCTTTCTATTTTCCTGCGTATTTTTTTTACAGGTTTAAGCTATTTAAATGTGTGTGTGTGTGTGTGTGTGTGTGTGTGTGTGTGTGTGTGTGTGTGTGTGTGTGTGTGTGTGTGTGTGTGTGTGTGTGTGTATATATACATATATATGTATGTGTATATATATAGTGATCAGGCAATATCTATCAGCCAACGTTTACTTTCCACAAAAACTTCCAGAGCAATAAATAGCCACACATTTAGGACTGCTTTTGTTATTCTATATATATATATATATATATATATATATATATATATATATATATATATATATATAGATATATATATATATATATATATATATATATATATATAGCTATATATTGCGAGATCAAATGAATGTGGATGTATAAAGCATGACTCAATCGTCCAGTCCTCTAGGTGGCAGCACTTACAACATGTGGCCTTGACGGGTTACAATAACGAACAAACCGAACTGGGCTACTACTTCCTTATCACGCTTTACGACATAATTTAAAAACAAAAAATACTTTCTATCAGAAACATATTTGGTGACCAAAAGACATGTCTGGAATTCCGCCGGATTCTTGGCAACCCCCCACAGTATCGCTGGACACAACGTAAGTCGCAATATAGACATAAGTAATATATTTGTGATGAATGAGCCACGTCTTGATAACACATATAAAGAAGCTGTGATCATTGCTTTAATTGTTTCATTATTTATAGATGTAGAAAACGCAAAGCTTTCCCGCATGTTTGTATTAAAAAGTTAAAGATCTAATCACGTTGATCAGTTGTGCTGGTTAGATTGTTTGTGATTCTCAAAAATCACTGATTATTTTACGTTGTAACGTTATCACGTCATCCCATCTTTGTTTGAATTTATTATATATATGAAACGATTGTAAATTTTCAGTTTACTTTAACTTTAAAGTCTCTGAAAGATGTTGCACGCTCTTATATACAGAAGCAAGATGATGGAGTGTGTTGTGAATTTCTACCTGCATGGCAAATAGGCTACTACATTAACAAACAAATATTTGCAAAATGTATGCCAATATTTAACTTACTTTTACTAGAAATTGAGACACTGAAAGAGTCCTTAATGCTTATTTAAAGCCTTAAGTATTATTCTTTCCAGAATGGTAATATCTTAAAGTAATCTTTACTTGTTTTTTTATGATCCGTCTGTTTCAATCTGTTGTAACTTATACTAATTCCTTAAAAAAAATTGCAGCTACTTGAGGAAAAACCAACTGTTTCGCACACGAATCTGACACTAGTAGACATTAACCTTTACCAGCATGGATATTACCATCCATCACTTTACACTGTCTTTCCAGGATGGGAACCATCGTGCTAGAACTGTACTGGAATCATGCGCCAAAAACATGCAAGAATTTTGCAGAGCTGGGCAGAAGAGGATATTACAACAACACCAAGTTCCACCGCATCATCAAAGACTTCATGGTTCAAGGAGGCGATCCAACAGCAACAGGTGAGGATGAAAACAATACTCATTCAGCACTCCTTTTAGATATTTAATTTGACAATTCCATAAGATGAATCACAGTACGCTGATTTAAGCGTCTGTTTGTTGTTAAAGAAATCAAATTCTACATACATAGAGGATGAAATAAAGATGGTGAATATGTTTTACCAAGCGAAACCATCTACTTTTGTCTTCAGTGCAATGGGCTTTCATTTTAATTTACTGTAATGGTTTGTTTAGTTTGTACATTTTATTTATATAAAACTGTATTTTATATTTGCAGGTCGTGGTGGTGCATCTATATATGGCAAGCAGTTTGAAGACGAATTGCATCCAGAGTTAAAATTTACAGGTGAGTAATATAACGCATGAGTAGATTTAATAGTATTGTAAGTAGCACTGCTTTTTCAAAACTATATAAAGTTTGTAAGCTGCTGAATAGATCCCATGGAGAATAAGTAGAATGAATTGCCAGGGAAATATTTTGTCAGTACCCAAATCTACAGCATAATTTTTATTAAAAATGTCCAGCATAATAACTAGGTTACAGCTTAAGTTTTTATATTACAAATCAGCAAGTGCTTGATTTATTTATATATTTTGTAGGTGCTGGAATTCTCGCAATGGCCAATGCAGGGCCAGATACAAACGGAAGCCAGTATTTCCTCTCGCTGGCTCCCACACAGTGGCTGGATGGGAAACACACTATATTTGGACGGGTCTGCCAGGGCATTGGAGTTCTTAATCGCATTGGCATGGTTGAAACCAACAGTCAGGACCGCCCTATGGATGACATTAAAATTCTCAGAGTGAATCTACCTACCTAAGACATGTGTGCATAACTTTTATGCCTTGTTTTTGTACAGTCTTTTTATTACATTAAACTTTCAGAGTTTTCATAAAATATACTTTGTGCTATCTTGATTCTCCTGTACAAACCCATGGCCACATGGTGGTGTCTTAACGGTACGAGATTGGGTTCATTAAAGAAAAAAATATTTTTAATGTCTACATTAAGTTACACCAAATGACACACAGAAAGGTTATTAATTATTTGGCAACCAGCTTGAATGAAATTGGAGATGACAATCATGATTTCAACACAGTCACTCTGCATTAGTTGCATATAGATTTCAAATGCTTTCTTTGGAACAGAATTAGAAAAAATTGATCATACAATTTCTCTTATCACAAATATAGAAATAAAGTGTATTCATGGCACAGCACAAGGTCCCCCACAGAATATGCAGTCATAAATCATTGTGTCTTTTCTAGCTCCTGGTATTGATGCTAATTATTAAATATTCAATATTTAGAATTACATTGAATATATAAGAACTTTAAAAAGGGTTAAACAAATAGCACACGCAATGTGGCCTAGCAATGACTTTTCTTTTTGGCAGAACAACAGCAGTTTGAACCAATATAACCATAATCCTGGTTTTCTAAACAGATGTTTCATGATCCAAGACTTCAAAGGATTTTTATGGAAAGCCACATTTCAGAGTGCAGCTATCCTGGATTAAGTTTAATCTGTGTCTATGGAAAAAAGTAAACAAAGCCATAGAGGTTATGACCCACAAAATCCTATTATTATTGGAGCCTAAAAATGGGTGTTTGTTGTCTATGGAGTTAGTAAGCAGATCCTATTGAGAAGGAGTAGAATAAATGTTTAAATTTTATCATCTGGGAGACTGGGAAAATTATAAGACAGAAAGAAAAACAATTTCCTTCTTCAGAAACTCTTCTATATAAATAAAGATATGTATGTTTTGTAGACTAATCTGATGGATGTTAAAAAGATTCTGCTACACATTCTGTTAATACATAATATATTTTAATTTTTAATACATAATATTTTTTAATTTTTACAATTTATTAATTTTACAATATAATAAATCTAAAAAGATACTAGAATATGAGTTTAAAAAAAATGACTATAAAAACTACATACTACAAAACATGCAACTAGAAAAATACATTTATCTCCCTGTCCATGACTTGTATTTTCCAAAACCTTGGTGCTGATTAAGCACATTTTACATAATGCCCTCGAGGTATGTGAAACACTGAATATCACTGAAAGAAATATCAATAAAGCTCTTACCAAGGATCACATAAAAACAATCCCTGACGGCTCAATTTATCTTGTAGCAGGTTAACTTGCATGAGAAAATCATAAAGAAAATCTCTGATAAACTGTCCCCTGAGAACACCCAACTGTCAAAACGCATGACTGCTTTGTTCATCATAGCTGCTCTGCTTTAAAAACAATGGCTGGCTGCTCTGTTTATCTTATAGCAGGTTAACTTGCATGAGAAAATCATAAAGAAAATCTCTAATAAGCTGTTCCCTGAGAACACCAAACTGTCAAAACGCATGACTGCTTTGTTCATCACAGCCGCTCTGCTTTAAGGCAATACATACTTATGTACAGTATGTGTTTGTATAGTAAAAGTATCTGCATCTGTAAAGGTGAGATTCCGTTTCTGCTGTAGGACGAATAATCATTGCTTTTTTAAATGTATTTTGTCAAAACTTGCACTAATAGATTACGGTCCATAAACGTTTTTATATAAAACAAGGTATTATTAGCTTATTTTATGCAGAAGGAAGGATATATGCAGTTGTGTAAGCTGATACCTTATATGCTAATGTTTTGCCTTTTTAATCTATTTAACTAAAAAAAATCTTCAAACTGAAAAACTTAATACATTTACTCATTAGGACTAATTGACTGACCTGCTACTTAATATTTAGAGACAACTGGCGTAATGGCATTTGAATATTAATGGCTGTCTGGGGACTTTTCTCTGTCTGTACAGGATGACAGAGTATAATGGTGTGCTGAGGGTCTCTGAGACTGAGGTAGATCCTCTGCTGGAGTGCAAGCCAACTGGAGACGCTGAGGGCAACACATTAAAAAAAAAAGAAAATTTCACTTAACCTTATTACATTTGAATCCAAAGGAAATCCAAAAGGAAATTAAAGGAATTCATTCCTGTTTATGAAACAGTTGCCTGCTGGTTCTGTTAAAGGTTTCAGAAATATTTCCAGACATTTATATAGTGCTGAAAACAACACCTACCTCCCAGAAGGTCCCTTTCTGCTTATAGACTTTGTAGATCATGTTAATGGGGATGAGAGAGAGAGAGGATACTGCGAGGAACCAGCCAATAGCATATGCCCACCATGGATACACATATGTGTTATTAAACTTCAAGGGACTGTACTTGACCAGAGAGAAGATAAAGGTACCCTATAGGACATAATAAAAAAATATATATATATATATATATATATATATATATATATATATATATATATATATATATATATATATATATATATAGTTTGATTCTTTTGTTCGTTTCCATATGAGTTTGGTGCATATCAAATAATGTTGTATAACTAAACTTTTCTGATTTTAAAATGTGACAGAAACAAACTTACCACGCAGACAGAGGGGGTGACATAGAGCCAGCAGTACTTCATCATGGGCCAGGGTTTGTAGCCAATCATGTCCTCTATGTTCTCATAGAATCGGTCAGCACCCGAGAAAATAAGCACATAAAGTCCCATGAAAGAGTAGTAAGAACAATTTAAGGAGTATTTAAGTGTAAGCCACCAACCATAAACCCATCCAATGGCCACAGACTGACATGTAGCCAGGAACAGGAGAGTGGCTCCACTACAAACGTAATGATCAAACAACTGAATGATGTACAGACCACCCTGTGAAACAAAAAGTAAGCAATTTATAAAAGCAACGATATTCTAATGAACAGAATGCACAGCCATCGATTGTACAAGCCTTATGTTTGATATCAGTGTAACATAAGTTAATTGCAAATCTGAGCTGTTTTTGAGGTTGATTGTGAACTTCTGTAGGACCAGAAATGTCTTCCAGTAACAAAATATAAATTATTCACTAGTTACTTTCTGATTTATCAGCTGAATTGTCTTGGGCCCACCTCTGTGATCATGAAGAAGCCCATCAAGTAGCAGACAAGGCAAATCCCTAAAAGTAGCATCTCTCTTCTGAAGCCACGTCTCAACGCCGTTGGAAAGATATCTGTCACCGACGTCATTATGCTCTCCAGTCCAACAAACTGAGTGACACAAAAAAGGACACTGGATGGGGAGGCAGGAACAGGGAGAAGAGCAAAGCAACACAAGTTAGGCTAAGAAAGAGAAGGAGGTCTAACCTGGCTGTCCAAGCCCAAGAGGATGATCATGATAAAGAAACACACAGCCCAGAACTGAGACCACGGCAACAATGTCACTGCCTGAGGGTACACTATAAACACCAGTCCTGGACCTAACGGCAGCCAAGGGAGGAGGTATAATGACCAACACCACCTAAAGTATCTTACAGTATCCATGCATTACCACACTTATTACTTAGCGATCAAATAAACAATGGGTAGTGAACTCCAATAATGGAGTCTGCTTTAATTAGTTTTATTATTAAAGACCATTGGGATATCCAGTGACAATTACGTATTAAAACAAACAATGTTATTCCATTTAAATTTCAATTTGATAGTTAATTTGGTAGAACAATAAAACATGTTTTCTCTTACCAGACTCGGCCACAAGGGAAATGTCCACCCCCTGCTCCTGTGCCATGTGACCCAGAATGGAGAAAATAGCAAATCCACCTAAAAAACTGGTTCCGCTGTTCAGAAAGCAGAGGTAGAAAGAGTCCCTATAGAAAGAGAGAGAAGGACCGATTTCTGATTCTTTCACTGAATTAAAGCACTAAACACGAATAAGTTAAGTGAATCTATCAGTTCAAATAAATTGCCATCCTTTATACAATGCACACTCACCTATAACAGTTATTGTTATATTGATTGTAGCTTCCAAGAGAGCTGAGGTATCCAAGACATATGGCGTAAGAGTAAAATATTTGAGTACCAGCGTCCATCCATACCTTCAGAAAGAGTAACATAAAAAGCAGGATACAGAATATGTATACTCATGATGATGTTGAAAATTGAGATGAGGTGGTTGTAACTCACTCTAGGCTCTCTAATGCCTTTACCTGTGGGTCAGCTAGCCGTGTCAGATCTGGGTATATATAATAGTTGATGCCGTTTATGGCACCAGGTAGAGTGACCCCTCGTATGAGCAATATCAGGAGCATTACATAAGGGAATGTTGCTGTGAAATAGACTGCCTGTAAATATAATAATAATAATTTTAATTAGATCTTTAATTGATAATAACATAGTCGATCTGGGTGCTGCATGCTGGAAATTGTTTTCAGTTCTTATTTAAGCCATTTGCAGTATTTCGTTTTTTAATGACAGCTAAAATGTATTTCAGTTAAGACTGTAACCTTCCCAGTAGATTTCACGCCTTTCCAGATGCAGAAGTAGACCAGGATCCAGACAAGTAATAGAATAAGAGCCAAGTCCCACCTTACTGTGCCCAAATGCTCTATTCCACTGGACAGCCGCAAAACTCTGTGACTGAACACACACAAAGTGTTTTAAGTGCTATGTGAGACAGACACAAGCAAAACATTACCATATTCATACACCATTGTATTTACATGGTACCATGGTCCAATAAAATTCCTGCAGTGTCAAACTTTAATATTGACTTATGTTATTGTTATTGTTATATTATGTGATTATTATTATTAATATTGATCTTAGTGTCAACTCACTGCCAGAACTCCATCACAGAGGAAGAGGCATTAAGAGGAGTCGTCCACTCTGAACTAGAATTCTTCCCAAGCACAGTACAAGCATCTAAAATCAAACATATACGAATATGGTTAAAAGTATATAATATATAGCAATAAACATTAGGAACTCATATACCAAGACCTAACCTGATGCAATAATTTCACAAAACATCTGGATCAAATATAGTACCTACATAATATTCAGTACATATCCCACTCCCAATCCTGGCATAAGCATCAATGTTTGGTAAAAGAGGGAGCAAAAAAATTAAAAATAGCCTGGAAAAATACCATATTTACTTACAAGTAAATGTGATACAAGGCCTCCATGTATACATACATACATCTGACCTTTAACCAAATGTACCTGTGTTCCAGAGATTGCTGCAGCTGGCCCAGGGCAGTTCCACACTGAAGGCTGAGA
The DNA here is from genome assembly GCF_018340385.1 of Cyprinus carpio. Classification (NCBI taxonomy): domain Eukaryota; kingdom Metazoa; phylum Chordata; class Actinopteri; order Cypriniformes; family Cyprinidae; genus Cyprinus; species Cyprinus carpio. The sequence continues at coordinate 24,735,639 of NC_056577.1, read as the reverse complement.
AAAGGTACAGAAAGGCCCAGGCTATGATGATGATGTAGGTGATTGAGCCATAGACAATTATCATTTGACTGGCATAACCCATTCCTGAAAAAGAGAGTTGTGTTAGTACTGAATGTTTAAACAAATGTTGCCTTATTTTACTGGACAATAAATTTAAATAATGTAACACACTGTATGCAATAAAATATGAAAATGTACATGTTAGAGATAGAGGACACTGTTTAAAATGTAATAACATATAATTAAACATATTTTACTATATTTTATTATTATAGTTAGTAATAAATGCTTGGTGTTTTGGGTCATTATATTAGTTATCTCAAGGAGATAACTAGCTTCTGCAACTAAATGTAGTTGTTGAAAAAGTATTTATTTCAAATGAAAACTTAAATATAATATTTTAGTGTAATTACAAGCAACAAGAAAACTCTAAATATTAACTATATGCTACAAACATTTATTTATTTATTAAAACATGACAAACATGTAATTTCACTATATTATAAAAAGTGTCACATAATGCATACTAATCAAGAGGTGAGGAACCCACCTTCAAAAAGAGGACAGATCTTTCTCCAACATGTGATGCCTCCCTGATTGGTGTACTGACCCAAAGATGTCTCAAGCACAAAAAGCGGGATACCACAGGTAAGAAGGTACAAGACATACGGAATGAGAAAAGCCCCTAAGGATTTAAGAGATAATATTTATTTATTTTACATCATTTGTATCCATTTAGGTCAGTGATGTCCAGTATAACAGTCAGTTGGCACCATACATACTCTGTTCAAGTTGTGGAATCTCCCAATTCAGCAGATATGACTTTTCCACAAACATTATCAGAGCTACAAGGTTAAATGTTTTAATATACATTACTAAGATCATTGTGACCTCATGTCACATTAATTTTGTACACTTAATTATGTACAGCACATTAGGCTAAAAATAAATGTTAAAATAAATTATAAAAATCAACATTTTAATATTGTTTAGGAAAAAGTTTACAATTTTGCATTTTTATAGAATGCTTTTTTAGGATTAATGTTATCTAACTAATGGAATACAAATGCAGATCGCATATAAAGGTGTATCTGGTAGTGAATATGTTAACTGGCTGTATGATATAATGAACAAGCACAGCAATTTGTTATGTAAACTGAAAGATGGTTTATAAATGTTTCTCAATAAATATCACAGACATGAAGTGATGGATAGGACTATAACACATACAAAATTACAGATTATGTTTTAGTCCCCTAATCACACATAAAATAAAAACCATAATAAACTCTGTCAACAACTATCTAGTCCAAAACTACTCACCTCCTCCATTTTTATAACAAAGATATGGAAACCTCCAAACATTTCCAAGCCCAATGATAGCTCCGGCCACGGTCAGCAGAAATTCAATCTTGTTTGCCCACTGGCCTCTGTCTTCAGGACTTAGATCTGCCTGTTGGTTCCCTGTCCGCCTGGTGGAGGAGCCTGCCATACTCACAGTGTTGAAGTCCGTCAGTGCTTTCGTAGGTGTGTGTGAATGATTTGAAGAAGCGAGTCTAGACACAATGAATATCTAGACTCGCTGGGGTGTTTGTGAATTAGCGTGATTCTTTACCACTGCCTTTAAGCTTTATCAGGGGTGGGCGGCGAGTGATCAGCCTGCCAGGTTTTTTTATCCTGAAGGTGAGAGTAGAGATGTGTTCACTTGTTCCATTCAGCCCATAAGTTCTGTGACTGCAGGCATTTTAATAAAAAAAGTTTTTTTCTCAGCAGTATAGCTACCCTTCAAAGGATGGTGTTTAATGTGTATCTCTTATGGAAACATTACCATTATATCCTGACAGAAGAAATTTCATAATGGCATATTCTATGTCAATACCATACGATTTTTATAAAAATAAAAATGTAAAAAATATTTTTTTTTATTTTACAAAGTAAATGTTTACAATCCCAATATTTCACTATGATAAATCAACTTTGACACATAATAGTAAAGAAATAGATTTGTGTATGTTTATGTAATAAATAAGGGGTCTTTTATGAATTTACACAATGAATTAATATTAAGGTGTTGTTTTTTCCTACTGCCATTTAAAGAGTCTGATATGAGGAATGTCACTAGTTATTTTTATTAAGACTGTGTTTTCTGATAAGTGTTCATTGTTTTCAAGGGAGACATCTGAGAATTGCTTGGTTGTGATATTAGCAAGGTCAAGATGGCCTTGTGTTAGGTTAAATTGCTCAAAAACAAGCAATGATTTGATTAATAGTAAGGCTCAAGCACTACAATAATGGATGCAAACTTTTAAGTTCTCATACTATCTTGTCCTAAACTGAGTATTTTTATAACTTAATTTGACCTGTAAACTTGCTCTGCAACCTCTTTGTGTCTAGTGTCTTGACTCTGCCCTCCTTACAAAATTCATACTTATATCGCTACAATAAATGACTAATGGGAACATTGCAAAACAGCTTTTATAACACAGGATTATGATATAACTCAGGACTGAATTCTTAAAAAAAAAAAAATCTGTTATTTAAGAGTTGAATCATCTGCATGATTACAGATTCTTTCCTGCTAGATTAGGTTGATGAAGGATGAGAAGGCACTGTAGATTACATACTGAATGGCATGTATATTAACTTATGCATTGTATAAGGTAAAAAAATGCCTCTTAAATAGTAAAAATGTGATATAAAAATGTCTTGACTTAAAGTGTCCACTTAGCAATTAGATTTAATGAAATTAATTTCAAGTCTTTATAATTAAAATAAATTAAAATACTATTTTATTAATATACAATTTATCTAAATATCAGTGAAATCATAATAATCATTCTATAATCTATGGTAGTTTATTAACAGCAATTTGATTTAAACAAGAATGCAGTTTTTTAGATAAATGAGTTTTGTACATAAATGATTCAAGTATTGACAATTTAAATACAATTTAAATTAGTGTATGAACATTTAACACCTTTTCAACACCTTTGAAAAATTCTAAAATTACATCTAAAATTTGAAAATGCGGGAAATCTCGCGCGGACAAACGTGACTTTAGAGTAAACAAATAGCGGACAACTTGCAAGAAGAAATGGCGATTATAATATTTGGATATCTTTTTACCAAAAGTTCGCAGGGAAAAAAGAAAAAGGTCTGGATGAAGTCGTGGAGACGGTGTGAACATGAACTTTATATATTATAGCGCGAGCTGGAGGAGAGTTTCCGTTGGAAACCGCTTCGTTCCACGTGACGATCTACTGAACGCGCGCACATTTGTTCTCGGGGTTCGGCGGTTAAATCGCTCGCGGGAACAGGACGGACTGGACCTACAAAAACAACGTCTGATGGAGTGGATTAACTGACTTGTAAAGAAATGGTCCTCTTGGATGACGTTTCAGTGACATTAATCGAAAATAGCAGCTTTAAAACGCAAAGGTGATTACCAGCTGTTTGTTTATCCTGACCATGGTTGCTCACTTCCAGTTAACGTTAGGAAAAACACCTCCTTCTTCTCCAAGTTTGTTTGTTTGTTTGTTTATTTAATGCATTGATTATATAATATAAATGTATATAATGTATACCACTGTTATGTAACAACATAATATGTAATACAAATTTCTGAAAATGTAAGAGATGCATGAATGGCTTCCACTCATTTAAGGTCCAGTAAAATCAATAACGACTGCTTTGTTAGTTAATAGTTAGTTAATGTTGAACTAGTGCACACTTTACAATAAGGTACACAAATCCCCTTAGAAAATGCTTTGTTAATGGTGAGTCATGTTAATAAACAGTCTACAAATGTTAGTTAAACGTTAGTTCTTGTTTGATTAGTGCACACTTAAGGTTCACAAATTCCCTTAATAAATGCTTAGTTAATGGTAAGTCATGTTAATAAACAGTCTACAAACATGAGAAACATTATCAGTTGATGTTTAGATGGTTTCCAAGTTTACCAATAGCCCAAATCAATTCCCAAATGGGGAGTTAGTATTGTTTATCTATTGTGTGTGCAAGCTGCTAAATAAACGTGTGTTTATACTGTATGTAGTATAATTAAATAAAGCTTATTAAATAAAGTTGTCTACAGGCATAGTTCATGGTTACTAATGCATTAACCAACGTTAACTAATTAAGTTGTTAATGTGAAGAGAATAATTAGTATATGACTAAGTTAACATGAGCAAAGATTAAGTAATGCTGAACAGATGTGTTGTTAATTTTTAGTTCAGTTTAACTAATGCATTAACCACATCATTAACTAGTTAATCTGTTAATGTGAAGAGATGCATTATTAAATGTGTAAGTTAACGTTAACAAAACATTAAGTAATCCTGAACAGTGGAGTTGTTCATTGTTAGTTCATGTTAACTAATGCATTAACTAATACATTTGTATATGAATAAGTTAACATGAACAAAGGTTAATTAATCCTGAACAGATGAGTTGTTCATTGTTAGTTCATGTAAACTAATGCATTAACTAATGTTAACTAATACAACCTTATTGTAAAGTGTTACCACAGTATCTTACTCAGCCTAGATGTTAGAGCACCTGAATGTAGTGCATGACCAACTTCTATTTTTTTTTCTTTTTTTTTAATTAAAATAAATAATAGAAAAAAATTAAGTGCAAAATAACAATAAATAAAAGTTAAATAATTATTTGTTGCAATATGTTTACAATACAGTTCATAGAATTAAAAAAATATAAATGATTCAAAATTTGGTCAAACTGAATTATTGGTTTTAATGAAATATGTAACAAGAACACTTGCATTTAAAAAAAATGAATAACTCAAAAATTGCTCTAACTAAATATCCACTTTCTTTTGCCTTGTTTATTGTTAAGATGCATCCAAATTTTTATTTTGCTCATCGGATAATTATACATGGGCTAATATTGTAATAGTCAGAAGTGCATCTACACATTTTTAGTTAATGTTTTATTGTCCTTCATTCTCTGCAGTTATAATAGGTGTTATAGTAAAATAATATAAAAATAATAATTATATGGACTATTTAGTTTGTACCCCCAAAGGATTTAAATTCAGTAAATAAACAAAAATATTGGCATTCATCACATGTGTTGTTTTGATGGTTTGCTATATAAATATATGCAACAGACAACTGGCTGTTCTGAAGTTTGGTTAAATATTTGGTACTTTGTTTAAACGTACTTGACTTACAGTAATCTGCATTCTCAGGTGTAGTTAAATTTGAAAACCTTTTTTTCTTTTTCTTTTTTTCACTGACAGTTTTGTGCCTGAGGAGAGAGAGAGGGTGAGAGAGATGACTAGAAAAAAGTAAGTACAAAATAACAAATATTTACTCGTCCTCAAAACATTCCAGCCTGATCTTGTTTGTGGGAAAGTTACATTATCGGGCTTCCTAGGCTTTAGTCATTTAAGAAATCTAATCTTTTTGATCTTCATTAGGCTTAATGTTATCACAAATAGGCCTAGCTGTCAAAAACTTGTCCAAAAAAGATAACAATAATAATGAAAATAATAATAATAAAGGCAATTTAGTTAAATCAGAAACAACAGATTTTGGATTTTATGTTTACAAATCCAATTCAAACCAGACTCATGGATGGTCTGAAAGCCAATATCTTATCTCTGGATATGCATTTCAATCCCATCAATTAAACTGGGATTGCGTTTTGTTTAAATTAAATTTCCACCACAGTGACCTTACCGCTCAGTTCAGCGAGATTAAACGCTATCATGTACATAAGCAGCTTTCTGCCAGCTTCTAAATAACCTTTATAATGACTAAATAATAAAGCAGAAATAACAGTCAGCACAAAATAACCTGTATCAGTTTGTAGGCTATTTTGAAATAGACCAATTGACTGCATTTTCCTTCACTGAAGTTATTTCCTACTATATAAGTTATTTCCTACTACCATATACCTGTTGAATGGAGATTCCGTTAATAAAACATCAGTTTGAGGTTTTATTTTCAAAACACTAAGACTCTAGGTTTGCGTTTGTTTGTTTGTTTGAAACGAGAGAGCGCGAGTCCGTGGTGTGATACGACAGGTATCAGTTACCCTGATGTTTGGTTGCCATAGACGACAAGTATAATGACTATAATGATATCAAAATATTATTAATAAGCTTGATTTTACTATTTCTTAAGAATGTGAGTGGTGCTGCCTGTCTACAACTGGCAGTCACAATGATTAGTTGGGGTTGTATCCATAGTGTTATGTATAGGCTAGCCTAGTAGTATAGTTTTTATACAGTCTATGAGTATAGTCCATAGATAGCCTATGTAGGCTATACATATCTATAGTATAGCCTGCATAGTGTTATGGCGTTCTCTGTGTTTTTATCAGGGTGTAATGGGTGGTTGTTTACTGGCCAGATTTTTTTTTTTTTTTTTTTTGGAATAAGCATTCTATTTTTACAAAAAGAAATAGAACAGAATTTAAAAACTAATAGAATTTTTCATGTTTTCTGATACATTACTTTGTTTAAATAGTAATTTTTTAATAGTTTGTTCAAATCCCCCAAAATATTGAGAAATGTTTTTCATAGTAAAATACCAAAATATAGATGTTAAAACTAGACTGACCCCCTGAAGTGTCTGAAAGTGTTTCAAGTACAAAATGTAGCCTAATTGTGATTGTGAGTGTAATATGATAAAATGAAAACGTAATAATTATCGAACAAGAGGAGCTCATAATCTTTATCAGAATGATAATTTTCCCCTTTTAAAACTGCTTTAAAATTGTATTTTTTTTTTTTTTTTGGTGATAAAAACATCACTTGTCTTACTCTAAACATTTTAAATAAAACAAGATAACCATACCTGGTATTTTCTATATTCCAACCCATTCATAAATAGTAATAATGCCTCAGCAAATACCATAAAAAGTACAGATGATTAATACTAAATAAATGTTGAATTAACATGTTTTTATTAAATTAATTTAAATTTACGTTAACATTTTTTTTAAATGTATGTTTATTCCCTTGTTCGTTTCTTTATTTGTTTGTGTTTTCTCATTAAAAAGTCTAAACCAGATATGAACATTTCTTTGTTCTTCTTTTACATGTTCTTGTAGCCTTTGCTGCCATCTAGTGTACTAAGTAGACAGCTCACAATGGAAAATGAGAGTACATAATGTTCACCATTTCATTTCTTTCGAGAGCAATCCATCTTGTTCTCAGACATTCAAATATGCATCAGAGCAAACACTTGATGACATTTCCAGTTTTAATATTGACATTACATTTAATCAAATTCATTTTTATTATACAAGCCTTTCTTTTCAAAAGTTTATATGACTGAAAATAACATTCAACATGGAGCATGCCTGCTTTGCATTGTAAGAATGGGGAAGGGTTGCAACTGCAACATCAACAGACTATATGAGATCTCTGATCTGTTTATAGAGACTGCAATGTCCATCTAATGGAATGACTGTCAAGGCGTTGCTCTTTCAACAAATGGCTGTGGCAAAAGTAGTGTCTGTTGCGCCAACACAAACGAACACAGGAGAAGCTGACTACAACTGCATACCCATATATGTTATGTACATACACAGAATTACATACTTACAAGAAAATGTAAATACTGTATATAAAGAAACAATCAAAAATTGAATTGAAATCAGAATTCTTGAGACAAAACATTAACATTAACACATCTTTTCATCAGGGAGGATAGAAACATTGAGTGTAAATCAACTCATCTGAGCATTTTACAAGTCCATCTCTGCGTGGTACATTCATACAGAGAGTAATATGGTTTGAGAGCGAGACAGTTTGAGAAGCTTCAGAAATGCAGTCTCTGGTAAAGAGTCCATGCATGGGCAGCTCTCGTTCTCTGACACATTTGAGACACATTCACATTAATGTACAGTACATCACAGTCATTGAGCTTCACCTAAGCTTTATTATGACAATGTAAGTTTACTGCCAATAGGACAGGTCATTCGATAAGGTCACTGCGAAACCCTCTTCAAGTGGAAAACCATCCCAGGTTTAGATGAGAAACTGAATTATAATCACCCAATGAGAGTTGGCATTCCATAACTAAGAGGTTCAAAGTTGTTTTCATGGAAACAAAAAAAAAACCTGAAAGGTTTAAACTATTTCCCATTTAGGTCAATAATCACATTCAGTCATTATACTTCTTGGTCAATTTTGAAGAAAAAAACATGATTTCACATAGGGATTTACAGTACTTTCAGATGATTGCTCACCCAATTACAATTTAAGTGCATTTAACCTGGGTCTAACTAACATTTAACTCAAAGGCTAATTTCCCTTGATGAATGAAATTAATGAGGTGTACGGAAGGTATAAAAACAAAAAACAACTAAACCAACCAACCAACCAACAAAACAAGCACTTACACTCCAAAGCGTCCCCACGCAATCAAAGTCAACACAGGATTCTAGTTAGTATGTGCTACTGTACCTTTAAATTTCCACTATAGCTACACTTTATTTTAAAAGAGTGGATGAAAATCACTTATGGCACAATCAAGTTCTCTATGATCCCACACCTACAGACAAGATGACTAGATTTTTTCCCCCTCAAGCCTGGTTTAAATACACATATAGCGCATGTTTATCAAGATGAGGCCTGAGAAAGACAGTAAACCCACTGCTGATCCAGTCCTTTCTGAGTATACACAACTGTGACTTGTATCACAGAACATGTTCTTGAACAACTCAAACAAATATATCTGATATGAATCCATTAGCTGTTATTGCAAAATGTTTATCATACCACAATACCAAAATATAGATGTTAAAAACTAGATTGATCCTCTGAAAAGTGTCTAAAATGTCCAAATAGTTCATCATCGCATTCTTAAAGTACAATAAGTATGTAAATGTGATTGTGAGTGTATCATGTTGATTTTATTTGGATTTACTATTTGGCAGCAATATTGTATTGAACTGCAAGGCTCTCAAAATGAAAACGTCACAACGTAGCATATAATCTTTAAGTCAGTTATTTTCACTTTTTTTCAACTTGAACAATTTGGTGATAAAAAAAATAAATCACATTTATTACTCTAAACATTTTCCTTAAAAAACAAGATACTGGTACCTGCCCCATAAAATATTTTCTATCAATTATGGCTTTTGGCAAAACGTTTAAATCTACTGTGATGTCGTTAGTTTCCAATGGAGTTAAAATAGTAAGTACAACCCATCTCACATTAGATATTTCTAAGTTATCAGTTATGATAAAATTTTTTGCTAAAAAATATGTGTGCAATAAGTAAGGCCCACAAAGCCCTGCACTCAGAACAATATGGCTGCCAGTAAGAAATTGAAAAACTGGGTCTACATCCACACCCAGCAAGTAAGATAAAAACCTCTAGCTCTTGGAGGTCTCTAGCTAAATTTTCATAACATCAGAAATGTATAGCTACATCAATATCGTTGGTGAGAGATAAATTCATTTTAGGACTGAATAAACAACCATAAGAAAGCAAATGCTAAAATTGAAAAACAAAATATGCATAACCATATTAGAACACTAACTATGTTATAAAAATAGCTGATTTATGAAATTCCAATGAAAAACTGCAGTAATGTTAGATACTATAAATATCACCTTTAAGTAATTAGGATCAATACAATGGGATTTCATTGGGAATACACTGACATGTCTAGTTTTTTAGTGTACTTGTAGACAAAATATTATCAAGCCCTGAACTGATCATGATGTAATTGTAAAGAACAGCTGCATTTATGTTTTACATTTTGCTGATTGTTAGCCCTAATATTCAACATTTACCAATGGCACATAGTTCAGATATCATTATATTTTTGGCACAATATGTTCAAATACAGTTATTATTCAACATGAAACTGCAGTTTAAAAAAAGACATTAACTAATACCAAGGTAGATTCTGTGGTCTCCCATACCACCTTTGGTATCTCTAAAACGACTAATCTTACAACATGTTATCTACTCATACGAATAATTCAAATACGAAACAACAAATAAATAAATAAATAAATAAACTAACAGACAGGTAGATAGATAAATAAATATAAATTAAATAGATATGTTTGCCTCATGATTCCTGGCATACTTTTTAAGATATAAAAAAATAATTAACATTCTTACTTCTGAATATGCATATGGTGCTTTATGTAGCTTTATAAAACATAGATGTACATAAATACACTCTCGGATTCACAGAGATGTGTCACTCTCGGGTATATTGTCACTTTGGGGATGTGAGAATAGCAGTTTTTTATTTACTTGAACTTTTTTTTTTCTTTGAAAATATTTATTTACTTACTTTTCAATGCAAATGTCTGCTTTAAATAGCTATTTCCTTTCAATTTCTGGGAAATCTGATATCTGACCCTGTTCCGATAGAAAATGAGAAAAAATAGTCAAATAAAAAAGGATTATCAATGGTGCTAAGAGCAAATTCTTGAGCAGATACTGAACAATATAAGCTAATTTTTGGATCAGAATTATCCTCCCTTTCAATGTGTTTTAGTACTCAAAACAGAGCACTTTAAAACATAGAATTCTCTATTTCAAAACCACCACAAACCCAAAGAGATACAGTCGATCATGTTCTGAAGAATTACTTTTAATTGTGTAAACTTTATTTTGCTGTAACTTAGTGGGGAATTATGAAATAACGGGAGGCTCAGTTACAATTTGAGACCAATAAGTGCAAACTGAATTGATCGAATCAATTCCTGAGAATAGGAGAATCAAGAGGAATACAAATACTCAACAATTGGCTCTCTTCAGCCTTGTTGCTGCCTCCACATAGCTATGGGAACTGAAACAGACAATGAGAGAGACTGCTGGAGTATCTTTATGATGATGAAGAGCTTGTCTTCAGTTAGTTTCGGAAGAAACTTTTATCTATTTTAATATTTTTTATATTATCTTACATGTGGTAATGAAACACTTATGGTGGTTTCAAGTCCGTTCTGCTCAAGTGTCAAAATACTATGCTGTCTTACTGAAAAGTAAAGGAATAGTTCACCTAAAAATCATCTATTCATCTTAATATCACTCAAAATATATATGATATTTTGGTTGTCTAGCAGGCCGCTGTCTTAAGTTTTTAGGTGATCTATCCCTTTAAATCAACAAATTATAAATGACAAATATAAAAAACAAACAAACAAAACAAAACTGAAAAAAGGATTAAGACACTGCAGATTGTTTCCTGAATTAAGTATTTTTCTGAACCCAATTCTTTGGCCCAAAGCCCAGAAAGCAACCAAAAACCACGGTGATAAGTAGTCAACTATCATCTCCCAACCTTCCCACGCAAAATGTGAGAAAAAAAATTAAATAAAATGTTCAGTGTTCGGCTCAATGGAGTTACTATTTCATCAAGCAGCAGTTGGAATGAGTGTAGAAAATGAGAAAATAGAAGCTTCACTATAATGGTGGGAGGAAAATACCACCAAAACTCTCTTTCCCGAACATTTTCTCTTATTTTTATTCCTGTCATACCTGTAACTCTCTTTTTCCTCTCTCACAGAGGCAAGTCGGTACTATTGTGGCGTGTCTTCCGTGAGGTGCCGTCATCACGAGGGAGAGCCTTCTGTAGGTTGGACATGGCTGCTGTCTTCTTTAGGTCAATCACGGCGTAGCATTCTCCACGACGGGAGGACGGAGCTGCTGCGGCGGCAGCCATACCGCGTTTGAGGGGAGGAGGTCTCTGTGGTACCGGAGCCCCTCCACTGTGTCCCGAGCAGACAGAGGGCTCACCCTCCAGGTCCACCTGGATGTAGTTAAGCTGGCGAGAGGGAGGAGGAGGTGGATGACGGCTGTGCTGTTCGCAGGTGGTGCTGCCACGTCCTGCTCGCTGACGTCTGAAGTCGAAGTTGAAAACCCTGTTGGCCCTCTCAGGTGGGTGAGGGTGGGGAGGGCAAGTGTGACGAAGACGTGTTGGAGGCTGTAGCTGTTAAGAGTTTGCATGTAAGTACATTTTAGTGTTAATAGTCAATATAAAATTTTAAATAACTTTATACAGACTGAACTTTCAAAGAGCAATAACTAGCCAATTTAATTATTTTAGAGCTAAGCATAACTATATAAATATTCACTCTAGAAATTTACCTGACATTTGTAAAATAATTATTATTATTGTATTTACTTTGTATTATAATTTTAGAATAATTTTTTAAATATATATTTAATTTGTCATTTTATCTTATTTGGTTATTTTTTATCTTATTTAATTAATTCATATATTTTCAATATCCATATAAATATTTTATATATATATATATATATATATATATATATATATATATATATAATTTTTCGTGTATTTATGAAATTTAACTTATTCACATAACTTCCCAGGCCTGGAAATCCATATTTTACAATTCCCTGATATTACCCTGGAATTAGATTTGGCATATTCTCTACATGTATTTGCTCGTGCTTTTGTTGACGCACCTGTTCAGTGTTGACGTAGTTCTGCAGGGCATCACGATGAATCCCACCGCTGCCACCACTCTCTTGATGGTATCCATTTGGAGTTGCGGGCCCTTCGGAATACTCATACTCATCATATTCTTCTTCCTCTTCCTCCTCATAGTCATCCTCATCCTCGTCTTCCTCCTGATCCTCTTCTTCCTCACGCTGAAGCGCACGGTATTCCCAAACCGGGGGGAGTGACGGAAGGTTCTCATAGTTGAGCAACGCGGTGCGCCGATGACCACCGACCCCCATTCTCTGGTCACAGCCATATCCCTGTGGAGGCAGTGGGGAAGCGTGTGTGTGCGTGAGCGGGAGGGAGTGTGGATGCATGTGTGTGCGGGAATCACCGGTGGTGCTGCTACTGCTACTGGAGCCCAAAGACTGAGATTGAGACACAGTGCTCGGACTCAGCCTTTGCCTACGTGCCCCACGGAGTCCGTTGATATTCTCATATGTCAGCTGGCTTTCGGGGCAAGGCTCCATGCTTGGGTGTCGATGGATTAGATGATGGCAATGGTGGTAAGAGTGTGTGTTGCACATATGTACAGACGGAGTCTCCTCTCCTTCTGTTTCGGAGCTGCCGTCTGGTGCTCGAAGTGGGTGAGTGACGTGGCGGTCTCTGTCTCTTTCCATTAGGTGGCGTTGTGCTGGGGTCGGACCTAACATGAACTTCACCTCCTGGGCTCCAGGCTGGAGGAAGACCTGAGGGTCTTTGTGAGGGTCGTCCAGAGAGCAACAGTGCATGCTAGGCTGGCCTGGGACTGGGACCCCACGTATGGTGGTGGTAGTTGAGGTTTCCGGGTAGGTGGTGGGCCGCACTTCGGGCAGGGAGTGGACACAGTGGCGGCTTGAGAGGTCAGTTTCCATGCCCACTGTATTCACATATGTATGGGTCTGGAAACAAACGAGAAAAGGTAGTTAAATTGATGTATAATTGAGTGACGACACACTATTTACCTGGACTACATTTTCCATTATGAACATTTTAACACCTGGAAAAAGATAAAGTGTTCCACTTTTGAAGCACAACTGTCCATTTGTAAATAGACCCTTATTACATACGGTGATGATGTGTTTCCACAGATAATATTGTAAATCTAAAAGGGTTTTTTATGCTGTCATTTAAAAAAAGTATGTAGATTTATAACACTATACTTTGCGTTTTGTTACCTTGGCATTAAATGAATGAAAACTGGTTAGTTCTGCTGTGTGAGTGTTTCTAATACAGTGGCTAAGGAAGTGACAGCGAATTTGACACCTTTTTCTCTTCTAACAAACATAATCAGTCTGCAAAATAAAATTTCCCTCTTTTGGAAAGTCATAGAAATGCTACCATGGATTTTTTTTCTTTTGCTATTGGGACAAATGGAAATGGAAATGCAAAAATTATAGTTGTTTCCGATCACCACTAGAGAAGTTTACCCATCTATAATGACTAATATTATTTGTTTATTTGTCTAATGCAATACTGTTTGAGCATCCTGATACTTTTTGACACTACTGTATGTTTGCACAGGCAGGTGTTTGTTCTCACTTGGTCATCCAGTCCCATGAGGCTGTGTCTGTGGTCGTTGGTGAGAGAGGGCTGCGATGAGTCTGCACTGATTGGGTATCCTGGGTATCCATTAGGAAAACCCTGCATCGGGAATGCAGGGGCTACACAAAAAGAACAAAGCACAGTACACATAAGCAGGTGACATTTAGGTCTTCCTCCTATAAGCTTCATTCTGTTGATATATGGGCAAGATATGTCATCAAGTAAGTGTGAAATGAGTCATCAATATTTTTGGACCATGTTGCCTATGACCTCAATGGTCTGTCTAACAAAAACCAAATGGTAACAGACTAAAAGCCACAAAATTCCAATTTTGTTTCTTTGGGGTCTTTAAAATAATTATACATACCTACATAGAATAGCTATGCTTTAAAAAATTCATTATGACTATTTATGTAAATTGTAACATTAAAACAAACATTTTCTGTAAAGCTGCTTTGAAACAACATGTATTGTGAAAGCGCTATACAAATAAACTTGAACTCCAAAAAGCTAAAATGGTGACATAAATGCTATAAATAGTTATAGTCTCATTGCTATAAAAATCTTAATGTCAATGTTATGACAGAAATGTAAATGCTTCACAGTACACCTAAAAATAAAAGTAAAGTTGTGAGAGACATTTAATGAATGGAGTGTGAAAATATGTAAATACAGGTGGCTAGGTGTTTTAATGTGCATGCACTTTTTCTACTGCTAAAAAAATCAATACCGTTGACGTGTCATAATAATTAACTTGTCTATCCATATTTCATAACTGATATCTAACATGATCCAACTGTTCAATATTTTGATATTAAAACAGATCAACTGATGAATACAGTTTTGTTTTACACATATATGTAGATATGAAACCCTGTGTGGTCAAGTGTGTAGATATTCCAACTCACTATTGGGTGTCTGTGGAGTTCGAGGCATGTCCATCTCTGGTGCATGCCCAGGCCGGGTCATGATCATGGGCTCCTCCACCACATTGATGCTGTTACATTGCATCAACTCCTGCAGCAGGTTGAAGATCTCTTCTGCACGAGAACACTTGAATGCAAAGATCCCTGTCAAACATGCAAGAAAATAGCAAGAAAAAACAATAAATGCACAGGTGGAGGGTTACTTTCATGCATGGGGGAAGGTGCAAAAATATATTGGCATGCAAATCCTAAATTAGGATGTCTTTTGACTCAATAAACTCCTTATTTGCTGCCTACTAATAGTTATCAAGTTGTTAATTCTAGGTATGGGGTAAGATTAAGGGATTTAAAATATGGTCATGCAGTAATAAGTACTAATAAACAGCCAATATGCATGCTAATAAACAACTGGTTAATAGTGAGAATTGGTCCCTTAGCTAAAGTGTTACCACCAAAAGATAAAAAAAAAGTTTATAAAGGTGTTGTGAGACAAATTCATATGAATCAAATGAATTACTCCAAGTCTTGTGAAGAGATATGATCACTTTATATGATAAACAGATTTAATGTAGGTTTTTATTCACAAATAAACACACATACATAGATCAAATCACATATGGTAAACACAGAAGCTTGTGCGTCATGTGCTAGAAAAAACCTTGTCACCATAAGCATCCATGTTTGCAATACATGTATGTTGTATGTATGTATATATGTGATCATTGTTTAGATGTAAATAAAAGCCTAAATTAAATCATACCATTCAAAGCAATTGTATCTTGTCACAAGATATGGATTAAAATTCATATGGATTTGTTTTACGACGGCCTTTATGACCTTTTTTTTTATCTTTTAAGATTTGGTTACCTGGACATTCAATGAAGGGAAAAATATCTTAATTTGTGCTTCAAAGATTAACCAAAGTCTAATGGGTTTGGAACAACATGAGGATGAGTAAATTATAACAGCATCTTTATTTTTGGGTGAACTATCCGTTTAAGCAGCCAAATCAACCACCAAATATAAAGGTACACAGAAAGTTTTGGTATTTGCATTACACACAATTTACTCTTAAATCTGCACAAAGTAGAAGTAAAAAATCATCTCACCTTGTCCTGTCTGACATCGACGGCCACTCTCAAAAGAGAAGAGGTTGGAATCGTAACCGTATCGACGCAGGCAAAGGTATGGCCACCGGATGGCATCCCGTTTGCGTGTGTGCAGAATGAGCTCTGTCTGTGTGAGCTCCATGGTTCCTGAGCCCAACTCATTTCCCTCATCGTCCACATTAGTCACCTGTCAGACATAACAGGTCATTTACAGCAATGCTCTACTACGCTACCTATTCTCAAATGTTGCACTTAAAATTAATGTTTACTGCCAAACAGCTTTTACAGCTTTTTTAAGGTTTGCTTTAACCAGAAAGTGTCTTGTGAAATGCACCTTAAATTTGTTGAGATGGTTGTCTCGGATAGTGTCTCTGTATAGACAGCTCCAGCAGCTCCCCATAGCTTCAGCAGGCAAGCTGAAACCTTAAACAGGAACAAACAGATTATATATTGCTGGGACTATATGGAGACAACTGGAAAGAAATAAGCAAACATTGTTTTAAGTAAAATAAATAGGTAATGTATGATGAGATGACTGAAGACAAAAAGTGCACTTATATGCTCACCTGGTCCAGGCCATCAGTGGGAGTGATGCTTGTGTCAATCCCAGAATCCTCTGCTGGGTGTCATGGTGGAAGTGGGGTGTGCTGGTAAGAGCATCCAGTCCCAGTGCGCAAATGTTTCATTTTTCCTATGAAGCAGAGAAAAAAGAAAGGACTTGATGCACAATCCTTTGAGTATCCTGTCCTCTTTTTCAAAAACGCCTGAGCTGTGATTAAGATAAAGGAAATGAAGTTGCTCTGTCTCCTCTGACTCCCGCTGGATAAATAAAATATAATTACTTTATACTGGGAATCTTATTCTCAAGTGGAATCAGCCTACAACTGGTTTCACCTTCAGCCTATAAGATATCCACAGATACTTAGAAAAATAACTGATAGGCACAACTTATATTTCAGGGTGGCTTCAGCAAAGAAAAGAAAAAATCAGTTCTGTGCTATCCCAATTTAAAGGGATAGTTCACTCCAAAAATTTAAATTCTGTCATCATTTACAAACATATTTTGAAGAATGTTGGTAACCAAACAGTTGCTGGTAGCCATTAACTTCCACACATTCTTCAAAATATATTCTTTTGTGTTCAACAGAAGAAAGAAATTCATCGGGTTTGGAACAGCATGAGGGTGAGTAAATAATGACAGAATTTTAGTTTTTGATTGAAATATCCCTTTGCTTAGTTAAGGTACTGTAAAGATGCATTATTATATTAAAACCCATAGACAAAATTCCAACAGGTGTCTTTACTTAGTGTGTAATAACCACAAAATCCTATCTAATAGAATCTCTGTTCCAATAAACATGATTTTAAAGCCTTTCATTAACTAAATCTTAATTTTATTTCTAAGCAGGTCAAAATGAATGACATTAAACAGAGTGAGAGAGAGAGAAATTCTAAGTTTATGAATGCCAAAGTTACATTAAAGGAAATTTCTCAACCATTAACTACTATATACATGATATAATGATAATATAAAATATGCTGTATAATTATATTTGTTGTCTGTTTTATGTCTAATATTAATATCACATTTAACCAGACTTAAAATTACCAATCCAGTGCTCACACTGGTCAATATAGCATCATGAACATCTCAAAACAGCAGCATAACATTGTTCAGAAAAATGAAGCATGCATGATTAAATGCAAAAAGTTTATTGATGGAAGATCTCTTCAGTACCATTCCTGTGCAAATCATTCATAAAGTTTGTCATGCACATGAAGGCCCAGGCATAAAGTTGCTTTCCACACACACCCAAACTAACATATGCAGTATATCTAGGTAATGTAGACAGAAAAAGGAAATAATAGATTGATAATGCATTGAATATTTGATCTCTTATGAGCATGTCAGTTCATAACATCAGGCCACACAACCTTTCGTGCCTCACACAACAGTTCGAACCTGAAATACAAATTTGATTCTCTGAAGTCTGTTACGCAGGACCAGACGAGTTTGGCACCTGAAAAAAATTTTTTTGTCTGCAGTTCATGCAATAACCCAGAAGCTCACATCCGAATCTCGTGCAGCAGGTCTCTCGAATAAACACCGAGTGACAAACAGATGCAACTTGAACGTCTTGTAGCACATCACCGCCACGAATCAGTCGAAAAACCTGATAAATACAGCACAATGCTGCGGGACTAGCTGTTCTGATGCTCAGACAGAAAAGCAAAGTACAAGTCGAACCAGTAAAAGCAATACTTGCGGCGTTCTAGGAGATGGCTCGCTATGTTCCAGCCTTTGTATCAGCGTTAGTGTTACACTACCACTAACCGTTTGCAGCTGGATGCTAGTAACTATTGTGTATCAAACAGCACATTCACGCAAACTAATGAGATGAATGAGAGAAGGATGCGATGAACTCGCGCTGTACCAGCAGCATCAAAACATGTTTAGGCTACTGCAGAACAATTCAGCTGCGGTTGCTACTCACATGTTTGGCAATGATTGCAATACGAGACGTGACAGATGAAGGATGCGAACAGCAGTCTATGCTGGATGCTACACCATCGGACTTGGTGCTCGGCGTGGTGGTCTTTTTTGATGCGTATTCTAGTGGTAAGACTAAGAAAACGCGAAATGCTTAAAAATACAACAATAAAGGCAATTGTTTTCCCCCCGTAACGCCCCCTTGCTGCGGCACGGGCCTCTCTTTGACATTTCCCGACCACCAGGGTGAGAGTTCAGGCAGACAACGAGGGCTCGAGGGGCTGCTGGAGCGACAAGAAGGTAGAATATGCTGGAGGACCAGAAGATGAGGTGTGAATGTGTTTGAGCATCACACGATGACGTGTTGGCAGCTGCTCTGTTTAAATCCACCTTGCAGTCATTTAAGACAGACGAATCAAATTCCTATTGGATTTATGCGTTCAGCTTTCTCCCAAACAGGTGTTTTAAGATTAGACAAATGGCTAAAACTTTACTTCTGAATGGCTTGTAACTGTGTCATGTTCATTTGGTTATGATCAACTGTCAAAGAACTTACAGAAGAAGAAGAATAGAAATGTAGCTACGTAAGTGTGGAAAACGTTTAATCTCAGAGTCATTTGTATGAGTTTATGTAAAAATAAGCATGCCCCAGGTCTTATAAAAAGATAATTCCTTTTAACATTAGCTTAAAACACAGGTACGTTTTTAGAAACAACATTTTTTAATTAATTTTAGTTTCATACGTTTATATATATATAATTTTTTTTACAAATATTAAGTATTTTGAGGGGGTTTATATGTTTTTCTTAAAAAGGTCAAATATCTGATGTTAAATTCTGAAAAATATCTGGTAACCTAATCATTATTTTCAAAAATGTTTTCTAAAAATTAGAAATATATAAATATAAAATAAAATATATAAATAAAATGTTTCTCTGTTTGACAAAATAAGTATTTTCATAAAAAGGTCAAATATTCAATATGTAAAAATTCTTTTATGACTGCTTAAATGTTTTCTTATTTATAATACGGTATAAGCTAGGAATGCCCATCAATCTTATGACATATATTCTTTTTAACCTCAGTCAGGTCATTTTTTACTGAGGCTGATGATATATAATTAGGAAATGAATCCTGACTGTAAATCTTAGTCTTTTTCAGACACGGCATACAACTAGAGTAAATGGATACATCAGCCTCAGGTATCAATTACATGTCTGTCAGCCTATAAAAGGCAACAACAACTTTGCCGCAAGTTTGATCAAATTGAAGAAGTTATAGGCATATCAGTGGGATAGAATAAGCTGTTTGTTTTACATGGAGCTCGTCCCGTCATTGTAGCGACCATGTAAGGATCACATGATTTCACAATCCAATCCTTTCCTGATCTGTAAAATCATATATCATATGATGACACATGATATATAAAATCTCACATTATGGAAGTAAAATGGCAATTCACATTGACTTTCTTGTTCAACATTGATGATAATTTATGGATCACCCCTTTCAGGGATTTAACCTGCAGCCTCTAAGTACCAAGCTCAGATAGTTAACCACTACATTTTTTCCACCGAGAAAGTATTACTTTGAGTGAATTCAGCTAGCTCAAGGCATATATTACATTTTTGAGAGTCAAAATGCACAGATGGCCACACACAAAAAGGAAACTTTGCAGACTTTTAATTCATAAACAGCATTGCTTTAACTGTAAGAAGTAGTTTTTCGTCAGAGAAGATACAACGAGTATTGAAAATTTCTTCATCATACTCACTAGAGTCCAGTCGAGGCTTAGCATGTGGAGGCTCATAAACATCAACCATGGCAGAACTTTCGCCAGCAGCAGCAGAACAGGAGTTGTCAGAGAATAGTCCTCTTTCACTTTCTTGGGCCTCTGACATAAGACAGAAATTCCTCACAATCAAAGGCTGCAGCTTCCATGTTGTGGTAAGTGATGACATAAGGCTTGAGCGATAACTTTTCCTTTTCCTCTTCCTGCTCTGTGACGGACATCGGTCTCAGTCTGTTCATTGTATGCATCAACAGAGAGGCCTAGTATTTAAAAAATGTCCTCTTTTGCATGAGGAGAAGGTGCTGAGAAATCCAAATTCTCAAGAAGCTCCTCAAACATATTATAAGGCACAGAGGAGGATGGATTCTTCATGTTGGTGCTGTCATCAGCTCTGTTTGTCTCATCCACATAAATGGCAAGATTCTTCACCTTATCCTTTAAGCTGGCAGACCAAAAGGCTGGTGGAAGGTTGTAAACACCTAATAATTTCAGTGGACTAGGCTCTTGTAGATTTGGAGGATCCCAGATCAAATCTTAGTATAAAAACCATAATGAGCATAGCAATATCTTTTTCACCTTTGAGCTGATAATGCAAAAAATCTTTAAATCTGATTTAAATTATTCATGTAAATACATTTAACACAGCATTTTGGAAGATAAGTGATAATTACTAAATAATTTATTATTTATTTAATAACTTACTAATACAGACAGTTAAGTAACTAAGTTATGAACTATAAAGGTTCATTTACTGATGATTAATTTGGTTTAAATCAGTCAGTTCAAGCAGGAAATCATGCTCTCTTATCATTATTCTGGCATATTTGAGATGGTGCAGAGCAAGGCTGCTCGTGCCCTGCTTGGCTTGGGACCAGTTGTGGGAATTCATTGAAAAGTATATGTTTGTGGAAAAAATTTGCTGTCTCAAATCAGAAGAAACACACATGCTCAAGTTACCAGCCCAATTAGCCCTCAATATTCTCATCTGCTATAAAAAGATTCATTTTATGATATCATAGTTGCAAGTTTAACAGCTGCATAAATTCACTTAGGAAAGTTCAAATACAAACAAAAAATACAAAAGTACTAAATGCAGATATATAGGCAACATACAGAATACATGTTCAACATTTTTAAATATTTTAAAATTCTTAAATATTTAGATTTTTAATTCTTTGCATAAACCATTTTAGTTAGAATAATAAATAATATTTGTGCTAAATACATCTTTATGTCAGTAGTACATAATGCATACACATAACACACATTTTCATTTTATTTTTAAAAATTAAATATAATTTTTTTTATTATTATTATTAATCATGAGGTTAAACCAAGACACAATCTTGTGTTTTCTGAGATTGGTTGATTGCAAACATTAATCTAAGTTAATTAAATTTTAATTAACTGAATTTGAAATTGCTTTCACCAAATAATCACATAACATAAATTATAAAGCCATTTGGTTTTTATTTAAGCTTTTCTTTCATTCTTTCTTTCTTTTTTAAATATTTGACCACATACAAATTTCATAATAAATTAACTCACAATGAAAATTCAGTTGAATTTCTTTTTTACATTTAATTAATTTCTTACTTTTATATAACACTGTACGGCAATTCCATTTTAAGAGTAAAAATGACATTAATAAACCAGTTTCTCTGACAGAGGAGTTCACATAACCACGCTAAAATAATGAACTAAGGAAATGTCAATTTTGATTTACCACAGAATTATGAGACACAGTATCTTATTGTGCATATCTTCATAAAATAGTGTTCTGAATGAATTACAATAAGGCAATGCACATTTCTAATAGCTAGTGTGCACATTACATCACATGTCTACAAGTTAAAAAAATGGCTTTGGAAGATTTTAAAAACTTGCATCTCTCACAGAAATAGTCTATCAAACTCATGAAAATAGCCTACAGAGGGAGTAATGTTCATGTAGGCTACATTCTGCATGTTTGCACGTTTCCTTGGTGCTCTTACCCAGCCAGAACAAGGGAATACTAGTTTCCATGAGATCTTTATGTTCATTTGCATATAATATTCACATTATTTATTTATTAAATCTATATACGTATACACACACATTTCAACAGATATTTATATATTTATTGTCAGTCACGGGGTTTTGTTAATTTTGAGGCAGTAAACGGTTCGTCTTCGATTACACAAGCACTTTTTGCCCTGTTGATATTTGACATATGTCAAAGCTAATTTTCAAAACTGGCATCTGTTCGAGCGCAGCGCCGCGTTGATCTGCTTGAACACACCGAGTGCTCGTTTCACAACACTTTTCAGATGTTTACATGCCTTTCTCTAGTGGCCAGCGTTTCAGTAGTATTGTATTCTTGCACGCCCACTGTCTGTTACACAAACTTGTATCATGATTTCAAGATCACTCCGGTCATAGAAGGCCATCGAGGCGTCTCTCTTCTTCAAACAGCCTCGAACAGCGCTTCGACCTGTCGATTCAGGTAAAGTCAGCAGCGTTGTTATTTAGTACAACAGGCAATTTGCTTTGCCTTGTCTCTTATTAGTCCGTCGTATGAATTTGTGAACTTAATTCCACGAGCAGTATCGCGCGTTAAATAATGTTCTGCTGATCGCGTGACTAACGTCATGCGAACCCGTCATGCTGTTTAACATTCTTTGCACGAAAAAAATCTATATTGGTTCAATATTCGTTCTTCACGTCGTCATTTTCGTCTTTAAAAACAATTTTACGACACGTGCAGTACATGCGTGAAGTCGATTCCTGAGTTGCACAAACTGAACTGGAAATGAACCAAAACTATTTAGAAAACAGTTTTATTTTTTTAATATGTTAGTTTTGTTCTGTTGTTCAGTAGTTTACCCAACAGCTATAGCATAATATTATCATATTTGAATGTTTTACTTATTGACTTGTTTTTGTGCTGATATTTTTATATTCATATGTGAGCTTTTTGTACAGTTGCATTAATTGCGAGAGAAGGCCTAATTATGTTGTTCTAATTATTTTACTGCAAATGAGCCCTAAAGTTCTTACATTCTGTGGAGATAAGCTTTCAGACTTGGAATAAGTTATAGAGACATGGAGGGAGCAGAGCAATAACTCAAGATACAAATGTTACATAATGTACACAGTCAAATGCTAAGAAACCTTATTTTGCCTGTTTGCATTGAAAGGATGTGGATTCCTATGCTGAGTTTGACTGCTCTGCCACACGTTGGTGGAATATTTGGAGGTTTAATTACACGGAGGGAGGTGAAGACCTGGTACACCACGCTCAATAAACCCTCGTGGAGGCCACCTAATGCTGCCTTTCCAGTGGTGTGGACCACTCTCTATACTGGCATGGGGTTTGTTCAAACATTGGCCACTTATTATTTTTGGCAATTATGCATTTAGTTACTTTGAAGGAAGTTGTAGTTAAAAGTTAATGAGTAACTAAAGGTAATTCCTGATGGTGTAAATGATTTTCTCTTTTTTAAAGCTACGGTTCATACCTTGTGTGGAAAGAGCTTGGAGGATTCACCCAGGATGCATTGGTACCACTGGGGCTCTATGGGATGCAGTTGGCGCTTAATTGGGCCTGGACCCCCATCTTCTTTGGCGCTCACAACATTAAATTGGTTAGATATTATTCTGAGTTTAAAAAATCCTACTGGTATTTCAGTTAAAATACATAGAAACTATGTAAAAGGTAAACCAGGAACCAGTTTTTCTGCATATAGTCGTTGTGAGATAGTATCAGAGATTTTTTTTGAAGACTTAAAAACTCATTTATTCACTCTAATGTCATTTCAAACCTATATGCATTTCTTTCTACTGCTGAACACATATGGTGGTATTTTGAAGAATGTTAGTAAACAAATTCCCATTGACATCTATTGTATTTTTTGTCCGTGGTAATGTAATATTTTGTGTGATTAACTCTAGTGATGTTCTATTCTTCTTTCATATCTAGGCAATGATAGAGTTAGTGATGCTGACCGGCACAGTGGCAGCCACAATGGTGTCTTGGTATCCCATCAGCCGCACTGCAACACTTCTCATGGTACCATACTTGGCCTGGCTCTGCCTCGCTAACAGCCTCAACTACTGCATTTGGAGGGACAATCCAGACCCCAAAAAAGATGACTAAAGAAGCCAATAAAAAGAAACACTATTATAACTAACACTGACTAGAACAAAAATGCAACCTTTTTTATTTTGCTTGTTGGCCATTTTGAAATTTTATTTTTTTAATCTTCACTTAAAATTTTGTAATATCAGAAAATTCACAATGTATCTTAATCATAAGAGAAGGAAAGGCAGTAAAATGAGAATGTTCTAATGCTTCCATTAATTATATAAACTCATTCCATCAATTCACTTGAGTTCAGCATTTTACACAAATCACTTTATAGGCTCGTCAAACTCAAAATATCTCTGATTGACAACAGAAAAATGTTTTGCTTGTTTCTTGCCAAATTTTTTATGAATAAAAATGTTTATGTTTCTTTGAAGGAAATTGTGTTAAAACATCACACTTTTTTTTTCAAAAACCAAGCTCTTGTCATAAACCTTTGTTGCTGTGCAAGGGTGGTGGTTTGGCAAAGATTTTATCATCTAGCTATCTTCTGTGAACATATTTTGTCATGGCACAGACCATATCAATATCCGCCAGAAAATTCCCCAGTGTGCATCAGCTGTATTATTTCACTTTTCTGTGCAGCTTTCTATAACTGAACTGCTCTTCAGCTGTTATTCCATCATAAACCTAAATGATTAAAAAAAAAACCCACAAACATTATATATATAAAAAAAATATTAATCAGCACACTAAATTTCTTATATGGTGCATGCATTCAGCCAATAAAATGTTCACACCAATATACATGTCCTTCTCAAAAAATTAGCATATTGTGATAAAATTCATTATTTTCCATAATGTAATGATAAAAATTAAACTTTCATATATTTTAGATTCATTGCACACCAACTGAAATATTTCAGGTCTTTTATTGTTTTAATACTGATGATTTTGGCATACAGCTCATGAAAACCCAAAATTCCTATCTCAAAAAAAATTAGCATATTTCATCCGACCAAATAAAAGAAAAGTGTTTTTTAATACAAAAAAGTAAACCTTCAAATAAATATGTTCAGTTATGCATGCAATACTTGGTCGGGAATCCTTTTGCAGAAATGACTGCTTCAATGCGGCGTGGCATGGAGGCAATCAGCCTGTGGCACTGCTGAGGTGTTATGGAGGCCCAGGATGCTTCGATAGCGGCCTTAAGCTCATCCAGAGTGTTGGGTCTTGCGTCTCTCAACTTTCTCTTCACAATATCCCACAGATTCTCTATGGGGTTCAGGTCAGGAGAGTTTGGCAGGCCAATTGAGCACAGTAATACCATGGTCAGTAAACCATTTACCAGTGGTTTTGGCACTGTGAGCAGGTGCCAGGTCGTGCTGAAAAACGAAATCTTCATCTCCATAAAGCTTTTCAGCAGATGGAAGCATGAAGTGCTCCAAAATCTCCTGATAGCTAGCTGCATTGACCCTGCCCTTGATAAAACACAGTGGACCAACACCAGCAGCTGACATGGCACCCCAGACCATCACTGACTGTGGGTACTTGACACTGGACTTCAGGCATTTTGGCATTCCGTCTCCCCAGTCTTCCTCCAGACTCTGGCACCTTGATTTCCGAATGACATGCAAAATTTGCTTTCATCTGAAAAAAGTACTTTGGACCACTGAGCAACAGTCCAGTGCTGCTTCTCTGTAGCCCAGGTCAGGCGCTTCTGCCGCTGTTTCTGGTTCAAAAGCACACGCCTGTGCACGGTGGCTCTGGATGTTTCTACTCCAGACTCAGTCCACTGCTTCCGCAGGTCCCCCAAGGTCTGGAATCGGTCCTTCTCCACAATCTTCCTCAGGGTCCGGTCACCTCTTCTCGTTGTGCAGCGTTTTTTGCCACACTTTTTCCTTCCCACAGACTTCCCACTGAGGTGCCTTGATACAGCACTCTGGGAACAGCCTATTCGTTCAGAAATTTCTTTCTGTGTCTTATCTTCTCGCTTGAGGGTGTCAATGATGGCCTTCTGGACAGCAGTCAGGTCGGCAGTCTTACCCATGATTGCGGTTTTAAGTAATGAACCAGGCTGGGAGGTTTTAAAAGCCTCAGGAATCTTTTGCAGGTGTTTAGAGTTAATTAGTTGATTCAGATGATTAGGTTAACAGCTCGTTTAGAGAACCTTTTCATGATATGCTAATTTTTTGAGATAGGAATCTTGGGTTTTCATGAGCTGTATGCAAAATCATCAGTATTAAAACAATAAAAGACCTGAAATATTTCAGTTGGTGTGCAATGAATCTAAAATATATGAAAGTTTAATTTTTATCATTACATTATGGAAAATAATGAACTTTTTCACAATATGCAAATTTTTTGAGAAGGACCTGTATTAGGAATAAACACTTGTGTATCACCCTAAATGAAAGCCTATTTTTTTTTTTAAATAACCATTTTGAAATGACCAATTCTTCAAACACCCATCTACCAAAAAAAAAAAAAAAAAAAACCCTAATAAAATGATAACACGAAGGCCGTAAAAAACAGTATACATACGAGCAAAAACCATAAAGAGTGCACATAATTCAGCATGGCTTTTATCCAGCGAAATCAAAATGAGAGATACTGGACTGTTATATGGGAAATACAAAGTATTTATTTACATTATGGATTCAAGAGAGAGATATGCAATTAAACTGAAGAGTAATATTCTATAACTGAATATTGTTTTTCCAGAACTATCACATTTCTCCAACTTTAACACAGCCTTCCAAATAAAACAATCAGTTTTACATCTTGGAAGTCTCTGTTCAACATGAAGAGAGCTACAGCTGTTAGAAGTGAAGATTTACATACACATCTGAAACCTTTTATTTGAAAAAGTGCAAAGGGGAATAAATAAAATCTGTGCAATACAATGATTATTTTTCATTTTTTTCAGGCGTTCCATCTTCAGGTTTGGAGGAAAAGCGCTCCATAAGTGTCTTCCACAATCCCTTTTTCTCCTCATCTGTGTTACCTGCAAAACCCAGAAATGAGAAAAAGTAAAAATGCTGTTTCTTTTTACTTCATTAATCAAAGAATCCTGAAAAAAATAAATACATAAAATAATAATAATAATAATAATAATAATAACAACAACAATTGTATCACTGTTTCCACAACTGTTTTGATAAGAACAAATGTTACTCAAGGATATTTACAATAATTTCATGTGATGTGAATCTCAAGACTGGAGTAATGGCTGCTGAAAATTCAGCTTTGCCATTCATAATAAATTAGAAAACAGTTATTTGAAGTTGTAATAATCACAATATTACTGTTTTTACTTTATATAAAAAAAAAAAATAAAAATAAAAAAAAAAAGCATCGGTGAGCATAAGAATTATCAACCCATTAATGTAGTTAAAAGGAAAATTTCTGACAGCAGAGCTCAAGAAATCCTCACCTGTTGCCAAAAGTATTCGGCACTCTTCCACCGTTACACCTGTGAAACTTGTATCTTTTGCCCTCGGAAACTGAGAGTAAACAAACATTATGATGCGGTCACATTGAAGGTCTTCATCTACTCCGAAGTCCCCACAGAATATGCAGCTTTCAAAAAGATACTAAAATAAAATATTTCTAAAGAACGTATGTTGAAATAAATCTAAAGATGCATTCAAAAAAATCCAAACAACGCAGATATGCCATTTCTAAGGTCTAAGTTCAGCAGCACTGTCATGTGCATGTTTCTGTTCTCCATAAAGGTTTAGATCTAAAAACATTTTGAAAACAAGACTCACCTTTTCTTTGTACACATTACTGTTGATGCGAGCCAGACTTTCATACATCTGATCACATTTCTCTGGATCTGAAATCTAAATTTAAACAAGACAACATAAGCAAGGCAAGATATTTGTTGCTTAAACTATTTTGGGAAATGAATATGTACAAGAAAACAACATACTAGACACTGAAGAGGAAATAAACCTTGTGCACACACAAGAATTCTTTATATACACACACTCTCTCTCTTTCTATCTATCCATCTAAATAGTAGACACACACACACACACACACACACACACACACACACTATATTGCAATAAGGGTAAACCCTGCAGCAATTTCCTTACAATACCTGCGTACTTTCGCCTTCTCGGAAAGCACTAGCGACTCTTTGGCGTAAAAATGTTCCTAAATCTCGCCCTTTCTTTGATTCATCCTTTGGCCATTCCTCGCACAGCTTCAGAAATCGACGGTATCTGGTGGCAGCCATGTTTAAGTGTGTTTCACGACTGCACTGTGCTGAAAATCTGTAAGCCGTGGAGGGCCAAATCGTACGGCGTTTCAAAATTGATTCCTGATAAATGAAATCGCACGTCTATCAATACGGTTTGTTCCAGTCGAGGATCCGTAGCGCGATACTGTTAACCTCGTGGTTTGACGTAGAAATTTCAAGGTAATATCAAAGAGCCTTTGGCTTTATCAGTAATACTAATTTATTTACAAATAAAATGAGCGGAAAGAAAACAGAAGGGTCATCGGGTGGTCTCATGGGGTGGATAAGCTCAGCTTGCCATTTCGCGGCAGACAGAAATGATTTTAGAAGGTTTGTTACCGTTCTAAACGACCTTTGCGTGCACCGCATACTCGAAATGACGTTCAGATGTACGTTAGTTTTAAATATTTACCACCATGTGACCATTTCCTTTGTTTTATTGTTATAGGAATCTCCTTGTAAACCTGGGTTTATTTGCAGCGGGTGTTTGGGTGGCGAGAAACCTTTCAGACTTTGACTTGATGTCTCCTCAGCCAGTCACGTAGTTCCCAATCTACAAAAAAGGACTTTAACAGGTGAAATAACAAATCTTGAAAGTACTGTTCACCCCAACCATCGAAAACAGCTCTGATACTTTTTTTATTTTGTCTTTTTATCATAGGTGAAATGGAAGAACAGAGACATTTTCTTCGAGGGTCTTGTTGAACAAGCCCATTCAACTCTGAAGGGAATAAATCCCAGCAATTGGATGGTTACAAATGTAAATTTCTTTCTGTACAGTCATTGTGTTTTGTTGAAATAAAGCTCACGTTGGAACTGTTGAGTACAGCATTTTATTTAAGAATATACATATTACTATTGAAACAATATTTAAAAAAAAATTAAAAGGTCCAGTATAATTAGTATTTTAGAGCACTTCATGGTGTCCATTTCTTGAAGAACAAACTTTGTTGCATTTCCACATTTGCGGTCTCCTATTTTGAAGAGAAAACTTTCATCCAGGTCTCTTTTTCTAACCTGAGGAGACAATTATTTCAATTTTAGAATTTACCTTAAAGAAGGATTTTTACACTTTCAACCAATGCTCACTCAGGATGAATACTTCCACTATGCAATATATTGTATTGCCAAGAAAAGAAAGTTACCTCGTTGGTGCAGCCAGTATCAGGGTGGTGGAATATCTGTTGTGGTTATTGCTCAGACGGAGCAGGAAGGATTCAGGAGGTAATCCCAAAAAATTTTCGATTTCCTTTACACGCACTTTATCAGGAAATGGTGCATGGTCCTGCACAACAAACCTGTTTCCACTGAGTGGAGTACGGAAAGGAGCAAAAAAAAAATAATAAAAAAAAAAATAAATTTAAATACCAAAACTAGGTAATTCTTAAAAATTAGAGAGTCGGTAAAATGGAGATCTTCTAGCAGACCATACCTTTTAACAGAGAGGAGCAAAAGATCATTGAAAAGGTGTATGTACACATCTTTGCGAGACACTATAGAGACTCTGTGACTGCCACCAACAATTAGATGCTTGAAAGTTCCCTCTTGAATCAAATGACGCCCTCTGGTGATCAATGGAACGGACTGATTGAGAACAGAAAGAAAGGGGTTAAAAATATGACAGCAGAAAAAAAAAAAAAAAAAAAAAAAAAAAAAAAAAAAAAAAAAGGTATTACATTATGATATTTTATACCTTAACATTTCCAAAGTCCACTAACTTGTCCAAACAAACAAGCAACTCTGTCCTCTTCATTTGTTGGACATTTCTGTCACACTCTCCCACTATCTATACATTTAGATGCATTAATTTGTAAGGTAACATGATTTATATGTAATATTTATCAGCAAGTAATAAATTAGTTTACAATTCTGATATTTATTATATTGGAGGCATTTATTATTTTGAAAGCAAAAGCATGATACAGCCTACCTTACGTACAGCTTCAATGGCTTCCGTCAGATTAGGGACATTAGAAAAAACACCTCTAGCTCGCTTAAGGATGTTCTAAACAAAATAACAAACTGTTCACGTTCACTAAACAATGGCAACAGGATGTTCTCTGAAGAGTCTGCACATCTCTCTGGCTTGTATAAATAAAAGCCAACCTCAAGTAAGAGCGTCATTCTTGTGATCCCCTGGAAGGGAAGAATCAGAAAAGACTTGAGGGTCTGTCTCTGGCATTGTGGATCTTTCTCTAGTTTCTTCAGGATCAGTGCAAATTTCTTATTTTCCTGCCTGGGGGGGGGGGGGGGGGGGTGTAAGATGGGAATCAGAATGCTAGCATGCCATTAAATTAAATGGATATGTTCAGTATGGAAGATACATGAAAACAGAACAAACAGCAGCTGAGTGATGAGAGCCTCCTGGTACATCATGTTGGTGATATATGGCACGTAGACTTTTTGGAAAGGTTGCTGGTGATTCAAAACAATATCGCCAACCTGTGACATTACCACATACTGCCCAAGATGGGACTCCATGTCCTGCAGAAATCTGAATGAACCAAAATAAAATCATTATTATATATAGTCATCAAGACTGCATTAGTAAAAACATTAAAACGGTAATATTTAGAAATATCATCATTTTAAATAACTGATTCCTGTTTAAATGTTTTTTATATATATATGTTTAAAATGTAATTTATTCTAGTGATGGCAAAGTTAAATGTTCAGCAGCTGTTATTTCAGTCTTCAGTGTCTCATTCTAATATGATGATTTGGTGTTCAAGAAATATTATTATTACCATCAATGTTAATAATTTTGTGAAAACCATGATGCATATTTTTTCAGGCTTCTTTAATATAAAGTTTAAAAAAAACCACAGCATTTATTTGAAATAGAAATCTTTTGTAACGTTATAATCTCTATACCGTCACTTTCAGTTGAATACATCCTTGCTGAATAAACTTTAAGCATAACTGCTGAATGGTAGTTTGTATACAATTCTATAAATCCATATTTTAGATTATAAAATGCATCTATAAATTAATAATAGTAAAGTATATTCAAGTAGCTATCCTTACCGTTCACTGACTCTGCAGACATCCTTTAGGTTGGAGAACAGAACATGATGCTGCACACGTGAGAGGACCTGTTTGAGTTCTGCTGAGCACTGAAACACATTCAGTGCTACTATCAGACTCTTCTGATACGAGGCCTCGGACACAATCAGCTCAAACATGGCTTGACCGAAAGCACAAAAACAGAGGGATAAATATTGTGGAACAACAGTAGACATCAGACCAAGGTCACAATTTGCATGCAAGACCTGTTGGTGTTCTGCGATACACACCTCCTGAAGCTGGATCTCATGCACACTGAGGGAGTTCAGCAGACTCTTTACTTGCGGTAGCTCCTGCCATAGAGCGTATGACTTCGCCTGTAGTCCTGGAGGGCTCAACACAGAGGACGGGCTTGAAGCAGGGGGAGTTTTCAGACCAGGAAGATGCACAGATGTCACCAATTCTGAAAGTCCAGTGTGCTGTGCTCTGTGTAAATCCTTCTTCATAGAATTAATCCAAAACTCCTGATATAAAGGGACCGCTAGAAAAACAAAATTGAGCAGATTTCAGACATCAGGCTTTTATGGCTGATGGAGGATGAAATTGATAAATGTAATAAATAAATGAGATCTTTATAACAGTAAAGCAGACTACTTTTATACATCTCCCAATAATGTCTCTTAGTAAGATGATATTTTAATGCTTAGTTTTATTATCAAAGCACTATAGGTTTTAATTGTAGGGGGTAAAACGTAAAATCCAATGCAATACAATGATAATTTAAACATTCCTTAAAAGCCCGATATATCATTATTTTTCTATAAGAACTATGGATAATCAAGTAAACCTAAGCTCATTCAGTCCAGTAAGTCTTCATCTTAAAATATCACTAAAAAAAAAAAAAAAAATTATGTTTACTTCATAAAAATCTTTAAAGCTTTCACAGCAAAAAGACGTGTTCCAAGACCTGAAGGGGTCCGTTTTTGGAATTACGCTAAAAAGACATTTTACTTGCTTAAAAAAAATAAATAAATAAAATGCATGCATGTATATACAAACCAGACAACACAAGGTACATAGTGGATTTTCAGTCTTCGATGGGTAAAATGTGACCAGGCTACAGTATCTGGTTGACCGTTTGGTGAGATTCATCTGTAAACTTACAACGGTTGATGTACCCCGATTTAAACCGAGCAACATACGTTTCCTCTTGTGGAGAACTGACTTCCATAGCATCTGCCCTGAAACAAGGAAAATGGTTGAAAAGAAGCAGCTTCATTTCTGTGCAAAGGCTGATGAACATTAATTAGTTAACACTGGGTTCCCGAAATGTCTTTTTGTGAATCATAAACATTACCTTTTCACCTCACTCTCCTCGCAGGGCATGTCAGAAGATTTCAGACTGGAGCTCTCCAGAGAGAAGAGGGATGACACAGGCAGAGAAAACCCCATTAAGCTCCATAACTGTAAGCTTGCAACAGTTCTAAGAGCTTCAGCTAACCCTCCAGATGTGCTAAAAAAAAAAAAAAAGAGGGATCAAAATGAAATTCAACACACCATCTGAAACCTTTTTTAAAAGATGCATTACAAGACTTGATCCTTACTGTCAGATAGGAGGTTAAAAGGAAGTAAAACAACAGGATAGGAATAGTTGTGATACCAGGCCACGTTAGAACATAGGAACAACGACGACAAACTTAACATTTATTATTCATTTTATTTTATTACATACCAGTAAAGTCCACCAGACGCTTCACAGTCCTCTACATTTGTTTTAAGGCTGTGTTCATCCAGCCCGGGGCGATCAGTGTCACCATCTAACGCTTCTGTAACAGCGTCTCTGTCGGCCCAGAAGCCCTCATCCTCCATGACATGAGCCATACGAAAGCGGTAAACTTTCTCACGGCTTACTAACTTTTAAAAGTTTTAATGCTTAATATTGAATTTGAATTAGAAACACTGAATTCTCGCAGTCAGCATACTGCTTTTACACAGCAAGTCACCAGAGTCTAATTGATTGATTCGGAAGAGCGTCCTCACCTGTCCAATTTCGCACAGCCAAATTTACTGCATTTGATTGGACGTTGCTTTGATGATGATTACTTTATTATTGGCTGAACCCACTGATCTATAATATAGAACATAGTATTGTATATAGTCATATATAGATCAGTGGCTGAACCTAATGTCTGTGTCTTATCACGTGTCACTTTTATTTTAAAGAATGTTTTCAGATAACAAAATCATTGTCATCACATTGCACACCGTTTACATGATTTTTGTAAGATGTAAATGAAACAAAGTTTATTTAAATACGTTTTACAAAATACAATTTCAGTCTCTCTAGTTCGAAATTTTACTTTTAATTCAATACGTTACTCGCTGTCTCCGTGTATTAATAAGAAAAAAATGAACGAAGAATGCGCATATAAGATGTAAAAAATTAAATAAAAATTGTTTTATTTTTCTTAATCAATAGTACATAAAATAATATTTCTAAATATATATATTTGGTTTAAGGGTAACATTTAACTCTTCAGTGTGAGATGCACCCTATTATTATGAAAGATGACACTGTTAATTGTAAGTAATTTAAGGAGACTTAATAGGCATTTTAGCATTATAAGATTTTCCAAAACTGACAAATCTGTCCAATTTATCAAAATACTAAACATTACAACATATAAAGTATTATGCGTATGCTCTTGTCACATTTTTGCAGTCAACTATTTACAATTTACAATTAATATTATATATATAGAAAAACTTCTGCACATTTGAAATACAAGAAATCTCTTTTTTCCTTTTATTTGGTTTTAAACTGTTTACAAGATCAAACTGAGTTTCTCAAAAAGATTGAACTGATATATGACCCAGAGATTACAAAATAAGAATGTACACATGACAAAAGATCACAGACAGCTGGAAAGGGAACATCAGGACTTTAAGGGAACAAGGAACAACAAATAAGAGAATAAAACACAGACTTCCCAAAACAACTTAGTGGTAGATGGGCCCCCAAAAAAAAAAAAAAAAAAAAAATACCTTCCTGTAGATTACTTTGTCAACACCAGCTTTTTCCTGTCCATTTTAATTTAAATCAAAAACACAATTTAAAACACTACATTCACAGCCACAACATCATGAATCTGATAAAAAGAGATACTACAGATAATAAAAGTATGTTATAACTTCCCCTTTAGATTTGTTTTATATCATTACCAAAAGGCTTAAAATATTGTTCAAGGATGGACTATGAACACATAAAGGTAATGGCAAGTCTATTCTTTAATAATTTCCAAAGGCAACCTATTGAAAACATGTCAAGTTATACAGGATTGGCAACTATCAAATAAAATAATAATTAAAGAGAAAATGACCTCAGCTTGAAGATTATTGCCAATTCAAAGAGGAAAAGGGACTCTGAAATGGGTGCTTTACCAGTTTACTTTCTGCCTCCTATTACCACATTTATACAAAATAAATTTAGTAAGATGCTTCAGAAGTTTCTGTTTAAGATCAATAAACATCAGGCATGTAAATCAATTTTGAGCTGTAAAACCATGCAGTTGTTGGAAGATTGGAAACAGGTCTATTTATCCCACAAGAGGAATTTTATTACCGAGCCCCACCACCTGCAATTATTCATAATCCTGTAAAATGTATGACAGTTTATCAAATTTATTCAAACCAAACCATAAAATCAACAATCCATTACGAACTATTGAGCCAACATGCAAAACAAACAAAAAAAAAACAAACAGTCTGCACAGACATCATCGTTCTGTTGAAAGGGCCAGCTTCTCACAAATCTATTTTTTAAACATTATGTATGTTGGCAAAGTAGAAGAGCCAGAAGAAGACCATGAAGTACAAAACCACGAGGACTGCTAAAGGAAAACCACATGATTAAAAAAGGCTCATAGGTTAACTGATGCCACCACTAAGAGTTGATTCTGAGTCTATGAGGGCACAGTGATCTTTCTTGCAAGCAGCACCAATAAGGCAAGCTCCACACTGCCTTGAGCCTGTTCCAGTGCCTCAGCAGCCTCAAGGGCTGAAAACCCTGATGCCTGGATCCTCTGAATGTGCTCTAGTGGAAACTGTGCCATCGAGAGCTGTGGTGCAGGTTGGATGGAATCTCCAAGGAAAAGAGGATCTGTCTCAGTGGTTTGAGTTTGAGGAGATGAAACAGGCCCTAGGCTGGAATTGGCTGATGAGCCAGCTGCTACAGAAAGTGGCTGCTGCTGAAATAGGTCAGCAGAGATGTCAATGCCTGAGGTGTTTTTTTCCACAATGTCCTGCCCTTGCTGACCCTCAGGGAGCTCAAGATCTCCCTGGGAAGAAGTCATTGGCCCAGAACCTTCTTCAATTACAAAGGCCCCATTTTCTTCAGCCGCATAAGGGCACTCGGTCGTTTGTTCCACTATGGGATTTACCTGTCTAGAAGGTTGGTTCTCTGTGTGCCCTGGATTGCTTGTTGTTGGTACATCTGGAATATCCCTCACTGATTGAGAAGTCAAGTCACCTTTGGCAACACTTTCTTCCATGTCATTAGCTGGGGCAGTATTAGAGGATGAGTCAATAGTTGGGTTCAGAGTGACATGGTTTGCTGCAGCAGGATCCTGGTCCACCTCAACAACATCTTGTCTTGGTGTAGTACCACTAGCATCAGATAGAGGAATCCTTCCAGAAACTACTGGACAACTGTTAGACATCAGAAGTTTATGGAGCTCCTTAAGGGCTTGAGCCAAGGAAGGGATGTTCTCTGTCTCTGGCTGTTCTCTTTCACAGGGTATTACACTCACAGTGTCTGAATGGACAGAAGAAATGGCTGGTTCCGCATGACAGGGTTCAATGTTCAAATCTGGAACAGGCATGAGTTGTGGTTGAGCCCCTGAAACATCCTCCATCATACTACCTTGGTCTCTCTGGGACTGATCAGAAAACTCATGGCCAGCTTCTGGTTTTGCATTGGAAGAAACGTCCATGTCTACTTCCTGATCCAGTGTTTGAGTCTGAGACCTTGGGTTAAAAAGAATAGAGGGAGATTCTGCTGCTAAAGTCCCAGAGGAAGTGATATTGTTCCCCAAATCCACATCTATCAGACTCCCAGTATCTCCTGATACAAACACTTCATTGTCCTCGGGCACAGTACTAGAGAATGGTTCCTGAGAGGGAAGAGTGCTTGGGATAGGAGCATCTGCATCTGTTTGCAAGCAAGCCGATGTCAGATCTGCCAGTCCTTGAGACTGAGATCTGAAGGTGTCATCACAGGGATCTGGAGAGGGTTCACCCACTTTCAAGGGTTGAGGTAGGGAGGATTCAATCGATGCGGGAATTTCAATTGGGGACACTCCCTGGTTTATAGAGGCTGGGGCAGACTTGGAATGGTCTTGGGTGAGACTGTGGGGTTGACTTGAGTTGTTGTGGGTTGATTGAGGTTGGTTGAGGGGTTTAAATGGCAGGGATTGTGGTGAGGTAGTTTTTCCATCTTCAATATCTATAAGAGAAACAGTAACTGAAAAAGTTGAATGTCTACATTGAAGTAAGTTAAACCATGCAAATTCAGCAAACACTCCAAACCATGCAAAATAGTTGACATCATATGCAACATATTACTCACAAAATGGAAGCCATTCCTGTGCATACCAATGTATATTATATGTCCAATATTCACTGGGTAAAATACTTTTTAGGCTAATGAAATATACCCACTGTTAACATAATACCTGGTAAGTAGAGCCCTCTCCTGTGTCTGTCCATATGACATCAGTTTTGTCCTGCTCATAGTTAGGGCACACAAACGCCACACATTTCATGCAATAAGAGGCAAAAAATTAGCAAAAACACATCCAGAAAAAGAGAGCAAAGAGGCATGCACCTAAAAATCACATTAGATACACAAGGTGGTGTTCAACCATGTTATGTGTGACCATGTTAACCCTCTGGAGTCTAAGGGTATTTTTGGGGCCTGGAGAAGTTTTGTCATGCCCTGACATTTGTGCTTTTTTCAGTTTCTTATAAATATCTAAATGGCTAAAGTCTAATCTCACTGTAATCAGCACAAACTAGGCTATAATAATATGTGAGCAGCAGGTATGTACATGATTGTGTTTTTGAGAAAAAAAAATGTATGCGTGGTTAGTGAAAAAAACTAAAAATGTTAAACACTTGAATAAGGCAATAAAACACATACAGAAAATTGGTTCCCAGGAATTTGAGAACTGGAGCTTGTAGCCTAGAATTTTTTTTTTCTAAATGATGTGAAAATCATCTTGTTTACTCACTTACAAAACAAAATATATTGATTTAAATTTTCTAAGACACTTTTTGTTGGTAAAAGTCATATCCGAGTAGGCGTCAACTATCATGAATTCACACCTGAGAAGACAAAGGCCTGCATAATGAGCTGCATAATGAGCCATTCAGTCAGCTGTGTCACTGAGAGGGATGAGTTACAAGAAAGAATGTGAGGACAAAATAAATGTATATAATTTTATGTTTGTAGTTTATTTAGAATATATTTAATTATCACACAACATAATTTAATATTCACTTGTGAGTGCAGTTAAAACAGTTTATTAGGAAAAATCAAAGCTGACTTTCAAACTGAATTTTTTGCATCATTACTCCAGTCACACAATCCTTCAGAAATCATTTTAACAATCTATTTTCTACAAAAAAAAAACATTTATTGTTATTATTATCATTTTTATTATATTATTATTATTATTATTATTATTAATGTTGAAAAAGAGCTGAGAATATTTTTTTTTTTTTAGGTTTTTGTTAGGGGGGATAAATTGAAAGAACAGCAATGATTGTTACATTTGTTACAGTTACATTTATTGTTACATTTATATATTTACAACAAGCTTTTGAATGGTATAGTAGTGTATATTGTTATTGAAACTTCATAATATTTCACTTGATTATACATTTAGTCAGGAATTATAGTTTGGAAAAAAGTCTTTGGAAAAAGTCTAAAATAGTAAAATGTTTTACACGTTATGTGAAAAACTAGTACAACCGTATATAAATAAATAAAAAGAGACTTACTCATGTTTCTGATCTCTGCTGAATAAAGTGCTTCATTCTTTTTCTTGAGGAAATCCAAATCTCAAATCATCAACCACATGACATCTTTTTGGGGTGAATTCTGTCTTATTCCTCTCATCGCGAAGCAAACAGTAAAATAATAAAAACTTGAAGAACAGTCTCGCTGCGTTGTCTTCTGTTGTGTGGGGCGTATTCAAAAGCCGCGCGCTTCAGTGAAAAAACATTTGAATCTCAAAAAGCGCGCTCGGCGCGCGGGGGCGTGGTCGCATTATAAGATAATGAAGGGAGACGTGAAAAACGGACATCGCGTTGTGTTTCATATGGATTACTTTATCACAGAATATTTGTTTTCAGCAGCACTAGTTTAAAGTTTAGTTTAGTTTAAAAGTAGACATGTCAGGCTTTCTATAGATATCTCTCTCATGTCTCTTCGTTGAGTATTCACTGAGTTACAGGTCATTTTAATGACGCATTTGTATCTGAAGATCAGCGCAGACAAAGGCTGCAGACAGCACTCCTTGTTTGTTATCTTTATTTTATAAGTGCACAAAGTTTTGTTGTTATTATGTCTGTATACAAAAAAAAAAAGTAGACCCTTTACAGATTCGATTGATGTATTGCACTTATCTGTACGATCAAAACTGAAAGTGTAATTTAAGTTCTTTTCGGGGTTATCAGGAGAAAATACCCCAAAACGCGTATACGCGTTAATCGACTCCAGAGGGTTAAAACTGAAAAATATATTCTGAAGAGCCAATGTCCTACTAATAAATTCCTCAGATAGTTTCATTAGTGATACTTTGACAGGCATGTACAAGTATATACTACTGTTCAAACGATTGGAGTCAGTAAGATTTTTAAAATGTGTTTTAAGGCAGTCTCTTATGCTCATTAAGGCTGCATTTATTTAATCATAAATACATTAAAAACAAATATTACAAATGTCTTTACTCTCACTTTTGATTAATGCAACCTTGCTGAATAAAATGTAATTTCTTTCAAAAAAATCTTACTGGCCCCAAACTTTTTAATGGAAGTCTTTTTCATTCATACATTGTACACCACCTTGTGAACTAGACAAGTTGTTCTGCACTGCAACCAGGATAAACAGACTACATAAAAACTGTTAAAAATTTTATATTCTTCTGATCCCTAAATAAGGAAAGCCTCATAATTCTACAATAAACCACTAATGAGTATTCATTCCTTGGGTTAAATTAGCCTTTATTCCAGCTCTATCAGCCATGCTATCTCTTGCCCTACATATCATGCATCTCACCGCTGTCCTGCACAGATCTTTGTAATGCCTCTGCCAGTTCTCGATCAGCAATCTCCTCAGGTCGGGTATCCTCTCGTCCCTCTGGCCCATATGCCAGCCGGGCGCACTCAGGCAGCTCTGCCTCAGGTAGAAAACGTGTCTCTGTACCCGTTGTCCCAATAAGGAGGACATTTTTCTTTAGGTCTATGGAGCACTGAATGAAAGCAAGTGAAGTTAAGAACAACAGTCATTAGAAGAGAGCAAACCTTACATGCTCAGATTTCAAGTAATGAATGAAAAAAAATGAAAACTTCTACTAGTAATCTTCTCTAAAACTTCAGTTTAATAAAATTTCATACAATTGACAATATTACATTAAGCTAATAAACTATTTGGGTGATATTTGTAAGATTAAGGAGATATAAAATAGTTTTCTGAGCACACACACTGACAGTAACATGCAGACAAAGTAATTTCACTTGCTAAAGTCTATCTGTCTAGGGAATATGGAAAAAGTCTGCATCCTCAACTTTGTTTTATTCCATTAAAGCAACATTAATGGCAAGGCAAACAGATTCCATTATGGGAAATAGATTATTTGATTGGCTATGAACCAAAGTTTCCAAGCAGACCTGGTGTCTCTTCAGCATGTCAAGGCCTAGCAGCATATCCATGGGCTGATCTTCCAAAATGGAGAAAGAGCAAGGCAGGAAATCTCCTTCTATCTGCACCTGGGCTGGATGTAAAATATATATTTAGTATAAAGAGATTTGGAAAAAAAATGTTGGATGAAATGGATACTGAATATTAAAGGAGCAGGTCTCAATAAATGCCATACCCAAATGAACTCGGCCTATTATTTTCTGGGTGCCAACACCTTTGGCAATGCCTGCCCAGCGTCTGTCCACTAGACGCATGATATTACATCGCTCTGCACATGCTTGGCTCATAATTGTCATCTGAGCTCCTAAAGAAGAATAACCAGAAGGATAATAAAAAAAATTAGTACATAACATAGGAAAAAAAGTATTAGAAGGAGTGTCGAACAAGTATACAAAAATAGCGTATGACTGAACATAATTCACCTGGATGCTGTATATTAACCCAAAATATTTATCATTTGATTATTAAGGCATAATGTTCAACATAACATTACGCTGAACAATATATAACAAAACACTCAACAACATAATTTCCAGAAGACTTAAAAAATCTCAAAAAACATGATTTTCTACCTGAGTCAACAAAGGCCTTTACTGGGTGTCCATTGACTATGCAGTTGATGTAGAGCATGACCACCTGGCCAAAGCTCTCAGGTGCTTCTTCCATAGCAATGGTCATATTCTCCTCAATGTTGTGCTGTCTGGAAATTAAATTTAAAAAAGTCACAGATTCAGTGCTTTTCTTTTTTTTGTTTTTACGATCCCTGTGCCACAGACAATGTTTTTGCTGTGCATATAATCTCACCCCTTATTTGTTACCTGATTTCTTCCTCAATTTTGGCCTGAGCTTCCAAGTCAAAAGGATCTGCAGTCAGCAGTTTGATTCTCTCCTGCTCTCTCCGGGCTCGGTCCTGCTGCTGCTCCAACAACACCTTGGTGAAGCGCTCTGACAAAGGAATCAAAATGATTCTGTCACAAAACATTCAATCTTCCATATAGATGCATTTAAGCACCATCATCTTCATTTACCAAGATCTCCACTCAGTAGAGCATCAGCAAGGGGAGGGTTTCGCTCTTTAAGCAATGACAGCTCATGTGGATTTGCCAGCAACATGTCACGTAGCAAGGCGGGGTTGTCCAATCCCTGAGGAGAAAGGGCTGAGCCTGGTGTGGTGGTGGCTGGGGGCGGCCGTGACTGGGTGCCCCTTGGCACCTGGGCTTGGTGCTGTCTGTTTTGGCCTGAGGAGGTCCCAGGAACCGCAATGGAACTGAAATCGATGCGAGGCAGACCTAAGACATTAAGATTTGTTATGATTAATGCCATGATAAGCTCATGTTAATCCATTTTAAAATAGATCAAGTTATGCTGGTTTACCAGGAACTGTGGGTTGCGGCCCCAGTAACCTAACTGCTTGTCGTAACACTACCACATCTCCATCCTTCAGCCCATAGTTCCCCAGCGCTCGGGTGGGATCTTGTAAAGGCTGCTCTGCATATGAGATCTGTACAGAAAAAGGTTGCATTTTTTTGTTCAATATGTGAAAATACAGTATATCATCTTTTTCTCAAAACACCTATGAAATTTTAAGCCTTTTAGATCTAAAACATACAGCAAATGCTTCAGTTTTGAAAGCTTTTCTATTAATAAATTACAGATTACAGTTTCAATTCGTGCACCATTAAATGGGCATACGTACAGAGTTTCTCTTTCGGTTTTCAACAACCTCGATACGCCCATATCAAATAAAGACTGAGTCATATGTTTTTTAACTTTCGAAGCCAATTTCTGCCACATTAGAAAAAAAAAAAAAAACATGCTTTAGTATGAGATTTAAAAACAAAAAAACATAATTACTACATTTTAAGTCACAGTCGAAATTATGAGATACTAAATCATAATTGCTACATAAAAAGTCGAAATCCTTTAATAATAATAATGACGACAGAAATAGTAAATTATGGCATAACAATTCGACTTTTCAGGTCATAATGAAATTTTATCTCATATTTCGTCTTAGTATAACAATTTTGATGTAATTATTTCATAATCACGACAATATATGATTGACCAAAGCATGATTTTTGTTTTTGTTATGTGGTAGAAATGGGTTTCCATGTTTAACAGTATTACAGTTTCCTGACATGATTCATATTTAGCAAACAAACTACGTTTAATTGTAATTGGCGTGGCAAACGCAGCTATGGCCTGTTAATCTTTCGAGAACTGGGGTTTTCCAAAAGTGTTGACATAGGCTCCGTGTGCTATTAATAGAATGGACCTGCTGGCTTGTTTGGCACCAATCTGTTTAGTCAGGTTGCTTAGCATAGACGCTAAATAACTGTTGGAACACGTTTGAAAGATGTTTACCTGAATTTCCCTGGCTGGTATTCCTGATTCTAGTTCGCAAAGAGCCACAAAATCCCTGAGTTCAAGCTCCGGGGACACTTCTAAGGCGAAAGTGGTTTCCGAGCGGTCTCTCGGTGCACAAAACACTGTGAGCAGCATTGTGCTCGGGGTCGCTCGAACCCGGTTAACGCTACTCGCTGTCAGAAACTGCCGCTACTCCGCAGTTTTCTTTCTGTGGGAAATGTGCCCAGGACTGTCCCGTTAAAACGCTGTGTAATATCTGGTTATGAAGAGTTTAAATGCATGGAGAAACAACTCAACAAGCAAACACGATTCACCAATAAAGAATTCGTTCACTTCCTTTCCACAGCTCTTCAGCCACTGCCGCAAACCGATTACGTGTGTCGTAGCACAGTGAGACAGGAAGACAACGTCAAAACATCTTCTTCTTCTTCTTCTTTGTTTTTAACGGCGGTTGGCAACCAGCTTTTGGTACATTACCGCCACCTTCTGCTTCGGAATGTGAATCAGACAATAGGCTTACAATCTAGTTTCCACATAAAAAAAAAAATAATAATTTTAACACCTACACACAATCATTCATTACCCAACACACTTTCCCATATCCCTGTTTATCCTCATAATCTATTAAACAAACCTGTTTCCCTTAAGAAAGTTAACAATATTCTAACCTGTGCTCTGTCACCTATGCTCATCAGTCCTGTTAAAGTTAATTCCTGAACCCCTAATTCCCTCAAATTATTCTCCATTATCACTCTCTGTTCCTCATACCTCCTACATCTTATAATTATGTGCTCCACTGACTCCTCTTCTTGACACCACTCACACAAGCCTGTCTCGTGTCTTCCTATCATTTTCAGTGATTTGTTTAGTGCACCGTGCCCCAACCTTAATCTTGTCATTACGGTTTCCTCTCTCCTGTACCCACCACCTAACCTAGTTATTTTTACACTCTTTTGAATTTTATATAAATGCCTTCCTTTCTCCTCTCTGTCCCATCTATCTTGCCACATTTGGTTGGTTTTTTCCCAGATTACACTTTTGACCTCTGCTTTACTTATTTTAATTTGCATTTCTATATTTCCCTTCTTTAAAGCCTTCTTTGCCAATTCATCCACCTGCTCATTCCCTTTCACCCCTACATGTGCTGGAACCCACATAAATTGAACCTGTCCTCCTTGATTTGCTATCCTTGTTACTGATTGAAGGACTTCATATAACACATCC
This sequence comes from Cyprinus carpio, assembly GCF_018340385.1. Taxonomy (NCBI): domain Eukaryota; kingdom Metazoa; phylum Chordata; class Actinopteri; order Cypriniformes; family Cyprinidae; genus Cyprinus; species Cyprinus carpio. The sequence goes on along the minus strand of NC_056577.1, from coordinate 24,691,422 downwards.
TGACGGCTTTTTGAGTGAAAAGACCTTAAACTCACTAGGACTGAAGATGAATCGGATAATATCAGCACCTTTTCTTGTCTTGTTTTTTCCACCCACCTTAAAGCAACTAATACTGCTACCATTTCCACTGTGTAAACTCCTAAAAAAATCTGACGTTCTTCTATTAATTCCTATTCCTTTAGCAGGAATTGCCACCCCATATCCTGTCACTCCTGTCTCAGGTTTCTTAGAACCATCTGTATATATATATGTATGAATTCTTTATAATCTTTAATTATGTGATGCTTGAATGCACTTACCAAATCTATTTGATCTTTTCCTTTCTTCTTTAACTCTAATAAATACCAGTCAATATCAGGCCAAACAAGTACCCAAGGAGCCACCATCGGATATACAACTGCAGGGCTCATCTTCATATCAAATACTCAAATTCTTTTGCTACCTCATTGCCTACTCAACTAAAATTATCTCTGTTATATCTTGCATTCTCCCATGTCTCCTGCAACACTACTTTTGTGGGGTGGAAATCATTATGTCCCTGCAAATTAGCCCAATAGTTTGTCATCAACTGTCTCCTTCTTAACGTCAAAACATTAATGCATTTTGATATGATAAATGAATTGAACAATGGAATAAAAAAAAAGTGAATAATTCAATATTTAATTAAATTGTTTAAAGTTAACATGGTCAATATCACAAATTTGGATTGGATTGAATGTGGGTGTGTCTTTTTTATCTTTTCTTTGTTTGAATCCTAACATTTTCTGTTTAATTCTACAGAGATGCTCGGTTTTCAGTGTAGCCCATAGCCTATTTATTTAGAATTTTTCTTTGTGTAATTACCACAAGATTTAGAACCTGAATAAGCAACTGTACTAGCACATACAGTGCATAAAATACATGAAATTACTACATAATATTCAATATGCATATGCATACCGAATTATTGAGGCATGTTTGATTGTTTGAACCACCGAACTGTAGAAGGCGCTACGGCACAACTTAATTCATCAACTCTGGAATGGTGACTATTTTTCTGAGAAAAAAAAAATACATTACAGCAGTTTTAATTAATATTGGATGAATAATTAAATGAACACTGATTATAATAAATATGAGGAATGACTGTCGATTATAAAGTTAAGGGTACTTTATTGCCCGGCTTCACAAAATACTGTGGGTATTAAAAAAAATTTAATTACAAAATTTAAACCTGTAAATAAATAAATAAAGATTTAGGACTTTGGAATATTTAAAACAAAGAAACCCATTTCCAGATCACTAATCAAATAAGCAAATGAAATAATTTTTTCAGTTAATCTTTTTTTATTATAAAAAAAATAATATATATATATATATATATATATATAGAAAATTTAAATTATAAGTATAAAATAAATCTCATTCGAACTCAGTTTTTTTTTTTCACCATCAAAATGTTTATTGGACCATGTGAAGTTTCTCATTGCAAGACAGAATCATGTACAGCATTTGATCATGTGGTCTCTCCAGTACATTTTATAAAAACACTTTAAAATGCAACAATATACACACTAAAACTCAAACAGATGACTCTCTGAGCTAAAGATAGCTATGTTTCTGTACCAGATATACACATTGTTTTCAAACTATTTAAAATACAATATATACACAACACTTACAAAGCACACATTCAACACAAATTCAGGTCAATCCTTTGTTCAAACATAATTACCCATATCACAGCAGAAATGCACGAAATAATCCATGACTGTAGCATGCACATATTGATTTAAACACTTGTATATAATCTCTGAACTAATGTTTTTGTACATTTCTTTGAATTGTTCTTTTCCCAAACAGAACCAACAGCACACTCCCTGCATTCAACTGTCAAGTTTGTACTAACCCAGCAAAGTTATTTTAAGACATCCTAACTTCGAGAGGACAAGTTTAAAATTGCACTGAGATTGGGGCACCTTAAAATGCAACAAGACTGCAATCTCACTGATGCACCATGAGAAGGCTCAAAACATATATCAGGTTACAAAAGGCCTGTCGTGTCTTAGAAGGTTAGAGTTCAGTCATTTGAAAGGAAGTGTTGAGAGAGTGCTCATGGTTGGTTTGGTTGAAGCAATAAACTGGCTCAATACTACAATCACATGCACATAATAGATCTTTTTCTTTTTGACTACATTGTATGTCATTTTTGTAGAAGATGCTCCATTTTTGGGTTAATGAACGAGAACCCAGCAAAAGCGCTCTGGTCCATGGATTCAATCAGGCCTTTCTCGCAGTGTGAGAGACGGGGCTTCTCACTCAAAAACTCCCGGTCAAAGTTACTGCAGTCATTTGGACCTTTCTGCAATTAAATTAAAAAAAAATGTAAAAAAATAATGAGGAAACAGAGACAAAAAAGAAGAGAATAAGATGCGAGAGGGAAAACATACCACTTTTGGTTTGAAGGGGGGCTCAACTTCTCTCCTTTCTAAAGCAGACCAGTTGACAGTCTTGAAGAATAGGTGGCCTCGTATATTACCCACAACCCCTAAACGACGTGATGGGTCACGCTCAAACAGCTGTGTACAGATGTAAAAAAAAAAAAAAAAAAAAAAAAGTATATGAAACAATATTTTTTATATATATATATATATATATATATATATATATATATATATATATATATATATATATATATATATATATATATATATAAAAATTTGTAATTGTAGACATTTAATTTGTGTTGTGTTTTTAAATGTGTATTTGTGCATGTGTACCCTTTCTAGCATGTCTCTAGTATCCACTGTGATCCAGCGGGGATAATGAGGTGTGTCCATTCGGATTGATTCAAACAGCTCGTCCTCATCATCACCATGGAAAGGAGACTGACCAATCAGCATCTCATACACCAACACGCCAAGCGACCACCAGTCTACTGAGAATGAGTACTGCTGACCCAACAGAATCTGTGATTTTCCACACACAAACACATCGGGTCAATACCAGGACATTACGGCCTGAGAGTGAACCAACATCAAAGTGTGTTTCATACCTCAGGAGCGATATAATCTGGAGTTCCACAGAAGGTTGTGGCCCGATTGTCCCCAAACACATTCTCCTTACACATTCCAAAATCAGCTATTTTTACATGGCCTTCTCCATCTAACATCACATTATCCAGCTTGATATCCCTGGCAAAAGGAGAGAGCAACAGTCAAAATTATCCAGAAAGCCTTTCTATGAATTCTGAATGGAGTAATTACCAAATACATCAAAACAATGGTGAAACAGTTGTGTACCTGTAAATAATGCCTTTGGAATGGAGAAACTGCAGGCCACACACTATTTCAGCTGCATAGAACCTGGCAGAAGAATTCCGTTCAGAACAATTACTTTGGTGCCATTTATATGACACATATGCCCATTAAATCAAGGGTTCAACTATATTTTTATATTATTGAAACTATTTTATATGCGGATGTGTGACATACGTGGCTCTGTACAGATCAAAACGCCCATTTTCCTGTATATGAAACATCAAGTCTCCTCCATTCAGATACTCCATCACAAAGAATAAGTGCTCCTGTTAAAGATAAACAAATTAATTTTATTTTTAATGCTAACAATTAATAACCTTTAATGACATTCTCCATTAACATATTGTTTGGCACTGTTGCTAAGATTTAGACACCCTGTGGGGGGGGGGGGGTTGGGGGGGTGATTAACCAGCGCTCTTTTCCACCATCAATACCATGACTGAGGTGAGACCCTTGAGCAAAGCACCAACCCCCCAAATGCTTTCTGGGCGCAGCAGCAATATGGCTGCCCACTGCTCCAGGTGTGTGTGTGTGTGTTCACTACTGTGTGTGTGCACTTTGGTGGGTTAAATGCAGAGCATAAATTCCATGTGCGTCACCATACTTGGCCACACGCCACTTCACATGAGTCAGGAATTGAATTCAGGTCACCTACATACATCATGAGCATAGACCACTGAGCCACAACTATGATACTTTTTTGGTAAAATCTAATATTTATGTTATGTCCTATTTTAATGAGCTATAACATTATTGTGTTTAGCTTTGAAACTACATACATGCTGTCTTAATGATAATAATAAAACAATAATTATTGATCTGTCTAGTATAAAAGTGCCTTATTTGAATGAGAATGTTTGAAGTAGAAAATTGGAATTTTATTGAGAAACAGAATTTAAATTTTAAAATGGCTCAGTGATAATATAATAAATGTGACAGGCACAATTGCATGCATACATACATACAACTGTGTGGGTTACTATTTTGTGGCTGTTTTTTGTGTAAATGTTGCGGTGTACCTTGGTCTGAAAAGTGGAGTAGGTGTGTGTAAGAAACGGATTTTCCCAGGCGAGAGCCAGCACTCGTTTTTCTACCATAGTGCACTCTACATCATCATCCATTAACACCACATCTTTCTTCAATGCCTTCACAGCAAACCATTCCTTAGTGCCCTTTAGTTCAGCCAACAGCACCTGACAACAGGAAGATGATGAATGTGTGTTTGTGTGTGTGACCCTGAGCACAAGTGTATATGAATGTGTGTTTGAGGGAGAAAGAAGTTGTTTGTTACCTTGCCAAAGCTTCCCTTGCCCAGGACTTTATGGAAAATGAAATGCTCAGCAGTGATACGTGTTTGGTGGGTGATGCGTGAGGAGGGACGAGGACTCGAACCCTCCCACAGATGACCACAAGGAGCCCCATCTACTTTAAAAAAAAAAAAAAAAAAAAAATAGCTGTCAAATCAGAATCATATTTTTAATTCTCACAATTAGTTACCACCAATCATACTTACCATTAACATCAGGACTTTTATTAAAAACCTGGTAAACACCAACATCCTGTGAGTTGCTCTGCGCGTTGCTTTCAGGTCGCTTGGTGGATTTCTGCAACAACAAAAACATACACAACTTCAAAACATAACAGCATTAATGTGTTCAAAGAGTATATTAAGTGCCTTATAACCATGTGCAACCTTGTGCAAACATTAATATTTACACTTGAGACTTGGGTAAGAGCCTCTGCCAATAGTTTCTGGTTGATGCCACACAGGTTGGCCACTTTAGTCTGGCACTTATGATGGACATTCATGGAGCAGTCTGAAAGAGAAGAGATGATTGCAAACATATAATCAGGGTCCAACATTAAGACTAGCACCAAATAGCACAAAGTGCCTTTTTTCCAAGTAATTATATCTAGCTAATTTATAAAGTTACTGACTAGTGGGCTGGTAATTTTAAGTATTTCTAAATAATAAATGTTTGAAACTACAATGTTTCAATACATACACATCCTCATCCACACACAGTATACGCACCCTCACATTTGAGGCCCTGTTTGACAAGACCCCACAGCAGACTACCGCAATGGTCACAAAAGGTGGGGCTCATGTAGTTGTAGGTCTTAAATCGATGTGGCATGTCAATCTTAAAACGTTCCTTCTGAAACTGTAGGCACACAAAATCTTAATAACCATGGCACAATAAAATGAAAAAAAAAATTTGTTTAATACAAACCATACCATAGTTTCTCGACTATTGGCTGCAGTGCCTGTGCACCTTCCAATAATTTTATCAATACACTTCTTGTGGATAGCGGCATTGCATTCTGGTGAAAAAAATAAAATAAAATAAAAAACCTTTTTTAAGGGGGGTTCAGGCATTGGGACAGGATAATTCCAAATAAAACATTCAAAACATTCATACAAGTTAAACACTGAACAATGGGAAGCAGTCTATTCATGTATTCCCCCATTTAGGGCACATTCCTACTAAAATAAACTCCGGACAAGTATTTAGGATAACAGAAAAAAAAAAAAACAGCAAAATATACTTACGTCTACACTTGTAACCTTGCTTGTTAAGACCCCTGGGCAGCAAAAGAAAAAATTATAAGTACGCCTGAGTTATGAAGTTCTTACATCTTATAACTGAACAATCAGGACTGACCAAACAAAATCTCTGCAGACAGAGCAGAAGGTGGGCTGTCTGAAGAAGGTGGCAATGAACTCATGGTTTTTGATGAAGTGAATCTTCGCCTGTTTAATTGCTCCACGACGGCGATTGAGTGTTGGTGCCTCGTCTTCCAATACTACTGACTGACGACAGTCTGAGAGATAAAGAGAAAAACAAAACAGGATGGAAGAAGAATCAAGTTGATAACAGGAAACTTTTTGACAGTAATTTAATGAAATCTTTATGTCCTGAAAACAATTAATTATAATTTAATGAATAATACTTTTATATACATATAGTAAATATTATGCATTTTTTATTTCCTGATTAATTTTTGACCAAATTTTGACCAATCCTCTGCATTTCATTTTGTCTAGCTGTTTTGAACAAGCATCTCATGTAAATGCCCCCTAAGAAACACACCTGACAGGGCTCAAGAGTATCCACAACCAGCCTAAATATACTGTACAGGGTTTCTTTAAGTCTGATTAACTGACTAGTTGTTCAAATCAACCCACAAATAAGCTACCACTGAAAATACACTACCGTTCAAATGTTTGGGGCCAGTAAGATTTTATAAAAGTGGAAGTAAAGACTTTTACATTGTAAATCCTCAAAAAAAAAAAAAAAAAAATTTATATATATATATATATATATATATATATATATATATATATATATATATATATATATATATATATATATATATGCAAAAATATTAAGCAGCTCAACTGTTTACAACTGTGAAAGTAAACAAAAATGTTATTTTAGAAACAAATCAGTATATTAGAATGATTTCTGAAGGACCATACAACACTGAAGCTTTGCTGTCACATATATTCAAATAGTTATTTTACAGTTATTTTAATTATTAACAGTTATTTGAAACTGTTATGATAATATTTCACAATATTACTGTTTTTATTCAATTTTTAACAAATAAATCCAGGCTTGGTGAGCATGAGAATTTCTTTTTTTTTTTTAAATACACCTTTCCATCCCCAAACTTTTGAATGTTAATCTAATTTTACACATCAGTTTGTAAATCTGCAGTTGAACATTCTGTATTCTAAAAACAATGAAACGGAAATGAAGAGATAGATAGAATGTTTGACAGTGTAATGCAGGGACAAGCTGTTCTGACATGTTCAGCGGAGACATTCCTGTGCACAGAACTTTAAAGGGAGCCTAAATGAATTCACACATGCCCATACATATGATCAGATAAGAATGACTCCTCCCACTGCTAATGACAATAGGTTAGATTCAAGCAATGTCTGTTGAGAAGAAGCTCAAGGGTGGCACTGAGGTAAAAAGCCTGTGTCCCATAGTTGACACATTATTAACTAGGGTGGATGTACTAAACTGGTTGAGCATAATATGAATAACTGTCTTTAAATCCACCAGTTTTTATGGAAATGACATTTGTATGAGAGTGGCAATCCAGTCTCAAGTTAATGAGACTTTTAGCTCTGTTTTGGAAAAACCCTTCTTGTAAACATTAAATCACTGTACAGTAAGAGAGAAAGAGTGTTTAAGTGAGAATATGATCGAGTCTTACCTGTATCTGAATCTTCCAAAAAGAGCTGTACAGACATCATAACCTTCCCTGAAGGCTGCAAATCAACCTGAAAATGAAGCAAGACTATAATATTACCTGTAAAAGTGCAAACACTGACACTCATATAAATGCATGTCATCACATACCCAAAACTCTGCACGTCCATTTGCCTTCTTGCATTTTTCTGCCAACACAGACACACCCACAGTAACTTCTGCTAAAGGTTCCTCTGCGGTTCTCATGAGTAAGATTTGTATGACACGTCCCTCATAAATATGTGCATCAAATGTTGATCGCCAAGCAGGATACATGGTGGGCTTCTTCTGGATCAATGTTTTTCCTCGTTCTTAAAAGGAAAGGTGGACATTTTTTATTTAACTAAGTTAAGTCTTGCCATCTTTGATACATTAATCAGCTAGAAAAATGATATTAAACACGAAAATTATAGTGCTTTTAGTCACATTGAAATTAAAGTCATGTAAAGGTGCACTGCATTGTGGGAAACAAAATTCTGTGCAGTGTGCTCCATTCTAAACCATTCATTTGGCAAAATGAAGCACGTAATCCAGTTCTATGCAGATGGAGGATTTGCATGTTGTTCTGTGTACATACAGCATACTGCAAAAACAGCACAAGAAGCATGGCACAATGGCATTCCAAACATAGCCATGCACTTGAAACCCATTACACACACACACACAACTACATTGACACATTTACTCACCAGTGCTGAGAGCTTCTTTCATTTTGATGGCACAGAATGGTGCCTCAGCCATTGGTGAGAATGTGCCAAGATCATAGGCATTAAACGCAATCCTCAGGAAAGGGGCCATGGCAACCCTCAGAAACACCCCTCAGCCTAAAAAAAAAAAAAGATACAGACAAGCAAAATTCTTATGACTTTACTGATCGTGTTCTGTGATATGTTTAGTAAAGCAGCAAAACATCAGAATAACTGTACACAGCACTAAAGAAAAAACATTAAACTGCTTTATTTTCAGTTTAGAACTAATAAGGTCATTTTATCATAATTATATTTAATCATAAATAGGAACCTATACTATGTTCATGCTAGCGCATGTACCAGCAGAGGAAACTGTTTAGTCTGAAATGATCAGACTGACATGATCATTGACCTTGAAATAAAAATACTTGAGCTGCATTTTCTAACACTAGGATTCTTGGAAAAGGTATGTAGACCGGCAGGTGCTATGCACCATCACAACTGAACTCTTCTCATTAGTATTTCCAGTGTTTAGAATTAAAAGTATAATACTTCCTTCTTATAATCTCACACTGAATGGGTGGACCAAGTTTCTATGTACCAAAGAGACAATGACTTGTTAATCCAGGCCTCAGAACATCAGAGGGTGTTTTAGGAATGAAGTTGAAGTTTTGATTTCTGAAGATTACTGTTATGCAACTTCTAAATGTTCTATATAAAAATCTATTTCCAAATACTTAAATTCCATATTATGTGACACATTTAGTGTATGTAAGTTTTCTGTGTGTAAAAGTGTGGTTAACCTAAAATGTTAGGTCAGAAAAAAAAATAATATCTCATCGTGTTTATTTCTATTACATTATCATGCTTTATTATGGTGGATCAGAACATTTGGGACATACCCAGATGAGATTTATAGGTTATGCTAATAACTGGGGCTGAAATTGAACGGTCCTGTATAACATCAAGACTCCACCCACTTCTGTTGAAAGCCAATGACATGACTCAGGCTGTGACTGGAACACAGAAACTTGTTTGTTGTGTTGCAGTGACTATTTAGACTGTATTACTACAGAGTGTGTAAGAATAAGAAAGACAGGGAGAGAGAGATTTGAAAACACCCATACATAAACACACACACACACACACTTCTGCTTTAGTTCAATTATGAAGCGCACTTGTCGAAACATGTCTGAAACCATGTCTGAAACATCCAAACACATTGCAGCATCTCATTCGAAAACCTATATCTCTGCTTGTGTGTGTGTGTGTGTGTGTGTGTGTGTGTGTGTGTGTGTAGTTCAGGTATACCCTACATTATGGGGAAAAAAATGTCCCCACAAAGATGGGGACAATTTCCAAAATCCTTGTCCTTGTGGGGACATTTTTTGGTCTCCCTGAGGAAACAAGCTTAGAAATCATACAGAATTAAGTTTTTCTCAAATGTACAGTAATGCAGAAAGTTTCCTGTGAGCGGTAGGTTTAGGGTAAGGGGATAGAAAATACAGTTTGTACAGTATAAAAACCATTATGCCAAATGTCCACATAAAACATGGAAACCCAAAATGTGTATGTGTGTGTGTATGTGTGTGTAAGAGCTAGTGAATCAGTTGTGTGGAGGTCTGTGTCAATAACATAAGCTTGCAGCACAGTACAAATCGAATTTGAAACAATCCATGTCACATCAGTCAGAGTATCTCTGGATGATCACACATGTATAATGAATCCTGTTCAACCAAATTCAGCCAAAAAAAGTCTTCTAGAAGAGCCTGTGGACCTGTGTTAGTATAAGCATGAAAATAAGAGTGATAGAAAGAAGGAGAGAGATAGTAAGGGTGTTGGGTAAGCAGGTGTGGTTAATAGACTCCATGTGCTTTCTTGAACATAAGTTAAAATGAGTGATAAGATAATTTTTGTACTCATTAGCCATAATAGAGGCTGAAACACAATTACAAGGGTGTAGGAAGTGTGTGTTTGTGTGTGCATGGCCTGGCCTTGTTAGGTAAGCATCACTAGTACTATTGCGCATACTTCGGATTAGTGGTTTGTTTTATATGAAATAGTCCACCCAGAAATGAAAATCATCATCATTTACTCATCGTCATGTAGTCCCAAACCTGTATGATTTTCTTTATTTCTGCAGTAGATATTTTGAAGAATGTTGCTACCAAAGAGTTTAGGTTTGACTTTGTGTTTTTTACAGAAGTCAGTGGGAACCGAAACACATTGGTTAGCAACATTCTTCAAAATATTTTTTTCCTATGTTCCACAGAGGAATAAACAAAGTCAAAGAGATTTGTAACTACTTGAGGATGAGTAAATGATGACAGTTTTCATTTATGTGTGAACTATCACTAAGAGTGTGACTCAGGGGTCACAACCAACAGTGCGTTAACAGTGGCACACAGAAGGATAATGGCTGGCACGTGAGCACATTTTGAGGTAATAACTTCTCATAGTCACACAGCCTGTTATGTGCTATACATACTATTGTGAGAATTAGTGTGAGAATTAATTTGTGCTAGTCTACGCTCTTCAATGTCAAAATGACTGAGATGGGCAATCAAATCAAAGTAGGCAGGGTTTACTGTTGACAGAAGCAGAGCGCATGAAAATCAGATTTTTTTGCATAATTGCATGACAATCAGATAAGCCTAATGTTTTTTTTTTATATCGTATCATTTAAAAAGTGTATGTACTGTTTAAATACAGAATGCATTGAAAAAGGGGGAGGGGGGGTGGCGGATTGGTTGTTGGCACAGTGGTTAACCAGAAAAATTAAAAATGGCACATCATGCCAAAAAGGTTGCCAACCCCTGGTGTAACTGATCTTGCACTGCTTGTGCTACGGAAATCTCAAATGGTTCGACTTAAGGAGATTGAGGTGTGTTACATATTTGGATTTGCATATTAGGAATTTAAATCATAACTACTTCAGAGTGTCTTAATTTGACTTGCAAGCAACCTAGAAACCTCCCAGAACACCCTAGCAACCATATAACAATCAGAAGCCCTTATTTAAAAATCTGTTACAGTCCACCTGATGGAATTATAAATATGTTATCAAACTCACTGTAACCATTTGCTTTAAAGTGCATGAAATACATAATTCTTGCAGGACAATTCTGGGGTCTTTCAGTTCGTTGAGTTAACAGTTAACACTGATGTCAAAAAGAGCAGCAGGTTTCATCACTCATGTCCAGAATCATACACTCAACATCTAATGTACGGGACAGGAAGGAACTATCAACACCCTTGAAAAGAATGAAAGCGTAGTATGATGTAAACTGTTCAACCACAGCAGGATGTGTGTCTCCACTGCAAAGAGTTATCACGTCAGTCACATGCTAGTGTAGTGATGGATAGTTAATATTAAAGGAAATTAACTGAAATATGTCTAGAAACCACCGACAACAAGTAAAACAGCATATAATTACTGTAAAATGTGACATAACCATTTCCACCATGCCCTAATACACACACACACTTAGTCATCTCAGCTAGAACCACGCTCCATCTGTTTTGTGTATTAGATCAATAGTTATTGATATTTTTCAGAGGACCGTGTCAGTGATATTTTAGACAAACTAAATGTCGAAAACTGTGGCTATTTCTGGACTATGAACAAAAATGTTAAATTCATTATTATTTTATATATATATATATATATATATATATATATATATATATATATATATATATATATATATATATATAAATTCTAACAGTTCTGTGTAACAAACTACCTAGACTTTGCACTTCACAGGCGCGTGCAGCATTTTTTTAGTAGCACCAGCTGACTGCGAACTCGTCTGTAATGTATCAAGTGCTTTCTAGGTAGGTCACTAGGGCTTGAGACACAGCCTCTGTTACCCTTTCCACTACGGAGAAGTGTTGCCTAGTAAGACAAAGTGTGAAAACACCGATTCTCTCAAGGTCCAGTAGACAGCAGCGAAAAACAGGTTTTTCGTTTTTAAGAACACAGAAAGTCATATAAAACATTGAGGAGGAGAAGGATTGAAGTCTTAAATATCTAAAAACACAGACCGCCTCCGCGTCGCTCGAATCCGTTCAGCGCATCAGTCGGAAAAAAACAGCAGCAAAGAAAATGTCAAACACTCTAAACCGCAACATTACCAAAGTTCTGTCACGACCAAGCAATATTAGATAAAAAAAAAAAACAACAACTAAAAAACAAAGAAGCGCTGCTAACTTCTTACCTCTGCTCCGGAAGAAGCAGACTCTTCTCTGAGACGCCTGCTTGCTTTAGTGATTGAGCCGTTTGAGGAAGTACAAATCGCTCGTGGAGTTCTAAGTAGGGCGGAGTGACGTAGCACAGGTGCTCTCTTTCTTCGCGCGATCCCTCTTTTGACACTTTAATAAGCCATTGCGCTGAACAGAGAGCACAGGTGCGATTGTAGAGTCCGTACAGTGTGTATGTGACCTCTTTGCAAAGGGCACTGTCAGTGTACCTCTAGACTAGGGTCTAGACTCTAGACTATTGAGAGCCAACCTATGGCAAGCCATTTCAACATAGGCTATATTCCTTATTCTTTTCATTTCTTTCTCTTTCTTTCTTTCTTTCTTTCTTTCTTTCTTTCTTTCTTTCTTTCTTTTTAGCAACTGTTCCAATAATTATTAGTATATATTGTAGTAGTTGCTGCTAGTAGCAAATAAATATAGTATGTAATAAAGAAGTAATTGTGACTAATTGGCTACGAGTCACTACTGGAATGATGCTGTCAGAATTGACCTGTCGGTAAGCCCCGCCCGCCTTAGTTACTGTTGCGATCTCGGACAAACAAATGGAGTTGCTAACTGTCTTATAATGACAGCTGTCAATGTGAAAACCTTGTCTCTATATTTTTCTATAACTTTTGGACACAGAAGGACCGCCATGTAAATATACCATGGAGGGATATATAAAAGATTTTAAAATAAATATTTTGGGTATTAATTTGGAAGTGAGGGTTTACAGATCACAATGCAAACGGGAGAAGCCTCGTGTTATGTTCGTAGAAACGATTGCAGAAAACAACATCCTGGATCAACACTGTTCATGTATCGCAGGGTATGATTAAATTAATTTACATTTAATCAGTTTAATATGAAGAGACAGTGAAATGTAGACCTTTGTTTATGTTTTTTTTTGTCACTAACTTTAACGTTAGCTAGTTTCAGCCAGAGATACTTTGCTAAAGCACAAGATGACATTAACGTTCTGCTTGAGCAGATGAAAACTGTAACTTTTTACTAACGTTTTTGTCTCTATTGAGATTGGGGGTGAATGCTTTGGGACATTTTGCTCTGTTTTGTTTGGGTTTAGGAAATAGAATAAAGTAAAGTCCATTGCCTATTATAATATAGTATCACTGTAACAAGTTCCCCAGGCACATAATTTTTCCATTTTTTGAAGCATAAACCCCATAAAAATGATGCAAGCTTTGGATCTTCCCATGTTTCTCTATGGTGCTGAAACCTACAGATGTCCAAGATAAATTCCGCTCCCCATTCAACTGATACTTGACTGCCATTGGCTCATCTGCGTTCGAGGGGAGGGGGGTTACCAATAGGTCAATTATCATAAATTGGACATGAGTGGACCCTCAAGTTGTATTAATGACTGGGAAGCTAGATAATTTTGATACCACTGACAGGCCCTAAAGTTAAAAGATGGCGGAGGACAGAATTATGGCTGTATTATGGGGGTGGGGGTGGGGGGTTGTGCCTTTATTTTTGATAGGACAGTAGAGATTTTGACAGGAAAGCATAGGGCAGAGAGAGGGGAGCAGCAAAGTACCTTGAGTCAGGAATCAAACTCAGGTTGACAGAGCCACAGTATCACTAAATGTCAGTGCACCAACCACAAGGCTATCAGTGCCAACTTAGCTGAGTGATTGTTGAATTTCATTAGTTTTTCCATCAACATCTATGACTAGCTTTCTTTTGTTGTTATATTTACCAACAAATTTTTGTCAGCAAGTGGGATGCTGCATTTTATTCAGATTTATTCACAATGACTAAACACCTTCCATACATGTCGGCTTAAAGTCACCATGAAATCAAAATTTCTAATTCTTATTTTTTAATGGAATACTGCAGTGTTTATTATAAATAATTTATTCATGCACTTCATTATTTTTTAAAAATTCATGTGCCCCAGTAATCTTTAATCAAAAACATTAACCTCCCTTCCCCCTCAAAACGACTCATGCTGTTAGGCATGTTTTGTACAGTTGATTGTCCTCGTCGTCATCTTCCTCAATAAATAAAACATCTCTTCATGCTAGGGTGTTGCCGGTGAATCCAGTGGAGAGAAATCCCCTCACAACTAACTGCAAACTGGCATTCAGATCTGCCTCCATTTTGTGAGCAACGCCCCAACTTCCAATGATCGAATCAATTCCCGAGGGATGAAATCAAGTCCCGCCCTCTCATTTCAAATGCTGTTTCACTCGGATAGACATCACAGTAGAGAAAAAAAGACAATTGCTACTTCCGTTTCATTCCGACTTTAAGATTTCCTCAAAATAGGCAAGAATTAACCTGGTATCCTCCATGATTCATATTCTTTCCAACAACAAAGTACTTGAAAGTGACAAACCTCTAATTATAATTTCAGATGTGGGAAGTAGGAAATTTCCAGTAGTATATGAAGGCAGCATAAATAGGAGCACTGAACAATAACAAGTTGAAATTTTAAGTAGGCATACTAGTAAAACCAGTACCACAAAATAGATACTATTTAATATTAAAGGGGTCATATGATGCTGCTAAAAAGAACATTATTTTGTGTATTTGATTTAATGAAATGTGTTTATGTGGTTTAATTTAAAAAAAAAAAAAATATATCACACAACATACATTACATTATTCTCACTCCACTATGCCCTGCCTTCTGAAACGCATTGATTTTTACAAGGCTCATCGGTCTGAAAAGCGAGGTGTGCTGTGATTGGCCAGCTATCTAGCACGTTGTGATTGGCCGAATGCCTCAAGCGTGTGACGGAAATGTTAAGCCTCTTAACATATTGTGATGCCTTGTCCGGTCGGAGTGACGAGACATAAACATAAAAGTTTAGTCGTGTTTTCTTTTGGAAGGCAAAAACAAAGTATTTTCGCTTTCTCAACGAAACCGCGTCACACACCACAGCCTTGAGTGAGCAGAGGCCGGCAGGTTGAGATAGATTCTACGAAGGAGCGTACCTTGGTCTTGCAGCAAAAAACATGTGACGACCCCGGGCTGGACTCCTCTTCGTCAACGGTGAAAGCCGATTCAGCAATCCACAAAGTTTATGTATTTCCTCAGCGACCAGCACGGATCAGCCCTACGCATGACGAAGCGGATATTGTCCTCTTTTGGAAGGCCAAACAAAGTAGTTTCGCTTTCACAGTGAAACACACAGCGTCTATATGACATTGCGGTGGCGGCAACAACAATACTACAACGAGAATAAAATGTACGCCTTCTTTCTTTGCATGAACATCTGGGCGGCATTATGCAAATATTCCCACATACTGACGTAGCTATGTGGGGGCATGTTAGAACAAGCTGTTTCAGGGGGACGTGGACGAGTGTTAACTTTTATAAAGAATATCTCTTTGGATTTGAGACTTTAGTCTATGCAACTTCACAGATCTTATTTATTCACCAAGAACTTGTAACACTCCAAAGACAAAGGAAATTTTGAAATCACATCGTATGACCCCTTTAAGCGATAAATGTTAAAGCAGCTTGCCACATGTGCCAGCGTTATGTCCACAGCTGGACACACATGCAACCAGAAACAGTGGTTGTGCTGGCTGATGATTTATATATGGTTTACTCAAGAGACATTAAGATGAGGAACAGGCCCTGTGTCTCTTTTCTATATTGCTTTCATGGAATATTACCTATAAAACATACGTTGAAAGGTCACATAAATGTGAGTGTGAAGGACGCAAAATGTGAAAATCGACATCTGAGTCTGTGCTTATAGTCTTGTCCTGCTTTCCTCCTCTTGGTCTGCAGTGCTGTAGAGTGTATGTCCTAGATTTAAGTGTGTGGGTGAGATTTAAAAAAAGCAAAGAAACAACAGTATGTTGCAGAGTCTATGTGTGTGTAGATATCTGGTGCAGAATTGGAGGTGGTGAGGGGGCTGATTTGCTACCCCTTATCTGTGATCGAGCAGATCTACACAGATAAATGGTGTATTGTTAAATGTAAAATACCCAGAGTACTAATTAAATTATATTTAATTATTTGTCTTTGTCTTCTTTGTTTATGAAAATAACATTATATAAAAAGCTTGATTAAGTACACAGACAGATCGGTGATGCCTTATATGTTAGTTTCCAGCAGTAAAACAGAAGCCACATTTCTTCCTCTTTTTACCACATACCAATGAAAAGAGTATAAGTACTTTGTAACATTTTAAGTATAATTACAAGTTTATCAACAGCACCAAATAAAAGGGTAGTGGAAATATGAAAAAAAAAAAAAATTTATAGAGATGAGTTTATTCCCTGTGTATTAACAGTAGATCAAGCCAGCTAACACAATTTAAAAACTTCCTTTGAGAAAATTTGAGAAATTCCTTATAAATTTATGTCCCTATGCAACGTTTGATGTTAGACTGGGTAATTTGTTTAATAGATCAAGAAAAGATTAGATAATGCTTTTATCTATTGAAGGAAAATGAGAGATCTTTTCCTCCCCCTCTCTTCATCTCTCTGCTGCAATGCAGAGGAACATAAGACACTTAAAAGACCCAAAAGTGTCATGACAATGTCACTGTGACACTGCCATAGAATCGCACACTCACATTTTCTTTCAATCTCTCTATCATCAAAGAAATCTTCTTGGTCTACAAATATGAAACTAAAAACTGATATTCTGTAATATGTCTCACCTTTGCATACATCTTAACTATGATCATTATTTGATTATTATTATTATTATTATTATTATTTGATCATTATTATTATTAATTATTTGTATGATCTAAAAAGATTAAACTTTATAATTTACAATTTATTAATTTATAATTAATTTGTCTATACAAGAGTCATGCGCAGTAATTAACTGACTAATGTAGCAAAATAAGTTGACTTTGGTAGGTCTCAGTGAGAAAGGTGAAGTGGGCTGGCCTACAAGCTGTCTAATTAGAGATGTTTTATTTAACAATAATAATCTCAAAGCACAGTAAATTATCATTAATTCAGTGAGGTCAACTTTGAAGAAGCCTACTTAGAGTTGTGTAGAAGCACACATGCACTCAAATTGAAGTGAGCATATAGACAGTCCATTACTAGAAAGGTAGGTTCCAATCTTGAACCATCCAGCACCGCCCATAATAATTTTTTTAACAAGGCATTTAATTCTCTCTGTTTAATTTTCTTAAATACGTTTCAATGCTAGTTTTTAAATGCAGAGCTGGTTCAACAAGGCCTTGAAGTTATGAAATCAAAATGGACTCTATTTCGATTCTTAATTGCATGGAATCCAAAAAAGTGCTGTCTTTATAATCTTAAAGTAACATACCTCTTCACCTGTTCACTTCAGACACAACCGACTGTGTTTACTTGAATACCAACTGCAAATAGCCTATTAACTCCTGTAAATGCTGATATTTAGCTGTTAAAGTGCTCTTCAGTCTTGAATATAAAGGTGTTAAAAGGTTTCTTCACAGCGATGCCTGAGACCTTATATGAAACAAATGTTCTTCAGATGTTAAAGGTTCTTCTATGGCATCGTGAAGCACCTTTATTTTTAAGAGTGTATGTAGAATTCAGAAAACGTTGTTATAGCGACACCGGTATGGAGCGAATTTTGTGCCAATATTCATCAAACAAATCCAGCGTATTGTAAATAAACAAAATCTGTTTTGCAAGTAAAAACTCGACTTTCAAACAAACGCAAAGTGATTTGCAAATGCAAAACTCTATTTGAGAGAAAATGTAGAGGTATGGACAAATATATGTAGTGTGCGTTACAACTGTGAGACTCATTTGTGAGGAAACTTGGCTTGATTTTCTCACAAATGCGTTAAAGCAGATTTTCTCACAAATGCAATTGAGCAACTATCTTTTCCAAAAACAGCAGATGGCGCTGTCCGTAAATTTATGCTAGTCCCCTGAGACCTGAAACACCTGTTTACCTTTTCAGGGAATACAGCAGACCAACATGAGTGGGGAATTACTATATAATTAACCATTTAGATGTTTTCACAAAGCGACCCTACTAGTGTCAGTGAAATTCACAATAAGGGCTGTAAAGTTGGTAACATGATTGATTAGTTCAAAAATCAGTCGTGACATGGCTAAACATTTAACTAGGCGGTCTTTCCCTATAAAAACTGATCCATTCTCCATACCTCTTATCTTCTGTAGGATCACGGGATATAGAATATATACATGTTGATAAAATTGTTCAATGTATAAGAAAAATATTGTGTACCAAAAATGAAAACTTAGACAATTTAATTTAGTATCAGATATAGCAATATCACCCAAGAGGTCATTAATTATTAATAACATTTTAAAGCATATCACATTATTTAGTACAATATCTAAAACTTTTTAAATGTTTTAACACTGTGCAATCATTTGTGTCTAAAATAATTATGTATTTTTTAGATAAGCAACATTATGAATATTTATCTTCTGGTGTCACTCTTGTCCTGTGAATTTGGGAGAAAGATAAAGTCCACGCTGATATAATAATAAATTCAGCATTTTAATAAATAGTGGTTTACCAGTATATCAGAAGGATAATGTAATGATTAGAAACTAATCTTTGGGCTCGAAGACCGTGCCGGTGCGTTTTATCCTGTTTTGTTGATGACCACAAAAATAATTTAAATTACAGATACGAGAATGGCATCGTTTGAAACTGCAAAGGGTCTGCGTTTATTTGTGTATAGTCAACAAAACAATGTACTTTTGTAAAATAAAGAAAACAAACAGGGCGCGCTCTCTGCTGTCTCAGTCTCTGGGAACTTGAATAAAACAACCTGAATTACAGTGAATATGTGCCTCACATACATGGTACATCTATGTGTAGAAAGCCTGAAATGTCTAATTTTAAAACCAATTCAAATTGAAAACAAATATTCTCTGATTATATAATCTGTATAAAAGTGAGGAGAGGTAAAGATTCTCATGTTTCACCTCATTATCGCTAGCGCTCTGTTCACATGTTAATGATCTGAGGTCAGCCAGGTAAGCATGTAGATGCCCCCGAAAAATGCCATCAAAACGTCAAGCCTCATCATAGAATTTAGCCTACTTTCTTTTTCTGCCCGTTGGATGTTAGTGCGCTACACAGGTGAAGACACACTCTGGACAGCGAGGATATCTTCTCATATTGGTCTGAAAAGGTAAACAGATGTTTCGGATCTCAGGAGACTAGCGTAAATTGACCAACAGCGCCATCATCTGTTTTTTTTTGGAAAATAAACTTGCTCAATTGCATTTGTCAGAAAATCCAACTTGACGCATGTGAGAAAATCTGCCTGCATGCATTTGTGAGAAAATCAAACCAAGATTCCTCATAAAAATGCAAATGAGTCTCACAGTTGTAATAAATATATTTGTCCATACCTCTGCATTTTCTCTCAAATAGAATTTTGTATTTGCAAATCACTTTGCGTTTGTTTGAAAGTCGAGTTTTTCTTTGCAAAGCAAATTGTTTATTTGCAAAATGCTGGATTTGTTTGATGAATATTGTCACAAAATTCGCTCCATACACCGGTGGCCACTAAGTGAGCTGTGGCCAGCAACTTATTGCTCATGCTCTTGTACACACTCCAACGTAATGCGAGCGAGTGACTGCCGATGCGAGTCGCTGACATCATGTCGACAGTTGAGGTTCATTAAAATTACACTCTCTTATCATAAGAGTCTTATGATAGTTTCCCTTGGATTTTCGCAGCGTAACTGCCCTGAGTTCTTCACATAAAAATTAGTCTAGGCTCTCATTTTTAAAGTTTTGTTACTGTTCACACATTGGCAATAAAAAGCGATTAATAATGTCATATAATTCACTTGCATCTAGCCAAAAACTGTGATAGGTTGTTGTCAGTACTATTAAAACAAGTGAAAATATATATTATATTATCTGAGAAATAAAATGACCTATACTAGATTTAGTATTTTAAGTAGCCTATTTCAAATACGAAATACTCTTTCTCAAAGTATTTAATTACAATTTTTTATTTTTTTTTGTCCAGCAAAATACAAAATACTCAAAAGTAATGAAATATGTATTTTAAATACATTTAATTAAAATATTGCCCATCTCTGGGTAAAACTAAAACACAAGCCTTCAGAGAAGTGAAGTGTACAGTGGCGTCAAGTACATACACCCCGCAAGAGAACAATTCTTCCTCTTTAATAAAGAAACTTCAAAACAAGCAACCTGGATAGCATCAGCTGCATGCTTCCCAATGTTCAGCCATCTCATATTTGCCATGTAATCAAAAACCTTGCCAGTTGATATGCTGGATTGATAGTTCAAGCTGGTGCAAAAAATATAATGTTGTTGTGATGTTTAGTAGTTTTGTATAATCTTTTTCAGAGTTTCTGAATATGCAAATGTATGTTATCTAACAAAAACGATTATTAATAAATTGATAGAAGATGCATGTGGATGTAGGCCTATATCGCAGATCGTCAGCTCAGTAATAAACTTGATTACAGTCTAGCATTTTTTCAACATAAACCTGGATAATTTGGATCATATTTATAGATACCTATATATATGAAGAGAAAAAGGGGGAGGTAGCATGGGAGGTAGAATGGACAATGTAGAGCAAACGAAGAGAAAGGGATAGAGGGAGTTATAATGATGAATGTGTCTCCTATTTGGGACAAGGTGTCCGTAACTTTCAGGTACTCCAGAAAACAAACTCTTATCCCTGCTCTCTCACTCTGTTCTAGGTCACATCATCTCCTGGGGATGTGGAAGCAGGGCAACGCAAGCCCTCCCCTTTTCTTCATATCCCTCTCACACACAGTCTCAATCTGTAATACACTCTTTAATTACTGAGCTGAAGATACTTAATCACAGAATCGCATCTCTAAAATTCACTCTCAGTGGACTCAACTTGGCTGTCACTGAAAATAAAACTTAAAAAGCATTGAGGGGTTCAGAAGAGTCACAGAGATAATTATAAACTTGGTTAATCCTAAAGTTCCTCTACCTAAACCTAATCTGCATTTGCATCATGAAATGCATAGAGCGTAGAACTGAATTGAAATGAACCTTATAGGGAACCATTATACAAAGCTCTGACTACCATATTGTTAGGTGTTATTTCAACAGTGGTCAACTCTGTAGGTATCATTTGCATAACCACATTAGAGAAGCAACCTTTCACACACAACGGAGGATAAAATAGGAAGTTGAGGCACTAATGAGGGTTGAAAACTCAAAGTGAACACAATGACACTACAATCAATTAAAGTTTACCCAAATAATATAGTGACAATTAATTCTTCTAACTACTTATACATTCATCTTTAATATGAATTAAGCCCTCATATTGTAATTATAATATGGCAAGTGAACAGATTGGCAGTTTGGACAAAAGGTAAGTAAATTAAACATTACATCATCAAGTGCAACGAGAATACCAGCTCAGTTGCTAAATACTCAATCTAAAATTACTCTTTCTGATTGTTGTAGAAGTCATTGTCCAAATGACTGACAGCAGTATACAAGGAAATGTAATCCAGACATCAGAGGACATCAAGCAAATGGCATTAACTGAACACAATGGGCTCAAACTCATACCAATTCCCATATATAGAAATAGTCCTAATATATTTTAGTGCTCTGGGGTATTGCATAATATATTATTGCATTGTATAACGGTTAAGTTAAGCAACATCTCACTGGTTCTAAAATGTTCTTATGTAAATGACAGCTGGAAGTGCTACAGTGTGCCGTTTAAAGTGTGTCTTTAGAAGAAGTATTTGGCACAAAATAAATGTTTGAGTGTGAGCATTTTGTTCCCTTGGTGTTTCAAAAATATGCCTGTTGCGTCACATTAGCGTAGGGATGGTTGATTACACTCCCAGTCACACAGAAGTAGTGATTTTTGAATGTGATGTGAAAATGCATTGCTCTTGAATGATCAATAACAGATTTAATTGCTCCTATGAGAAGACAAAAGCAGGATGGCTGATGCTACAGGACTGTAGCCTCTTCCATGGCATTGACCCACCTAGAACAGAACAGAATTTTCATATTATGTAATAGCAGAACATACAGTAATATATATTTATATAATGTTTTCATATTTTAGAAAAAAGTCTTTTATGCGCAAAAAGCTGTATTTATTTGATAAAAATACAGTAAAACAGTAATATTGTGAATTATTACAAACTTTATTAGATTTTCTTAAATGTATTTTAAAATGTAATATATTCTTGTGATTTCAAAGCTAGATATTCAGATCCTTCAGAAATCATTTTAATGTATTGATTTGGTGCTCAAAAAACATTTCTTATTATTATCAACAGTTGTGCTGCTTAATATTTTTGAAATGGTGATACATTTTTCAGGTTGCTTAGATAAATAGCAAGTTCAAAAGAACAGCATGTATTTGAAATATTCTGTAACAATGTAAACATCTTTACTGCCAGATCAATTTAATGAATCCTTGCTGAATAAAAGTAATAATCACTTTTTTTTTTAAATATTACTAACCACAATGCTATATGTACACATTATAAATGGCTATATAATGTATTGTGTGCATGTAATATGTGTTTTTACCTCTGTGCAATGTGACTGTCCATGGCTCTGAAAGTATAGAAGAGAGTGCTTTTGTTGTATAGCTGAAACATGCTGCTCTCCCCTTCAACCTCTGACCTCACAGAGAAACCCAACAGAGGGAGGGTCTCGCATGCAACCCTCTCTATATAAAAGAAGACGACATATGGAGAGATTAGGAGCTGCATGTTGCAAGTTAATGTGAGGAAAAAAGTGACTGTGTGCATTACCTCAGGCTGTGGGTATGTGTAGAGAACTTTATCTTTTAGGAGGAACCACAGGCTTCTCCAGCTTCTCTTGCTGTTCCTGCATCTCTGCAGGGTTCCACTCATCACCCCCTCGGACACTGTCTCCTAGGCAACATGTGATGTTTCACCCCAAATTCAAAGGAAAAAATAAAACATAAAAATGAATAAAAATTGAAAGGGATGTAATTATTTTAAAATAATGCCACGCCAAAAAATCTTAATGGTTTTAAAATAAGACTCTTTTAATAGCAACACTTAATAAAACACTTTTAATAGCACTCATGACCTTTTAGCTCTTGACTTACTACATGATAAACGACTACTAAGAACAACATAACAACGACATTTATACAGTAGACAAAAAATGTGTTAACAAAACATTTATATCAGAGTACAAAGTGATTCACTGGACTAATATTTAGTCCAAAGATATTAATCCAGAGGTTATGGGATACCTGGTTAAAAGACAGTTGGCCTTTGCGGCTCTTCCACAGACTTGATGGATGAATGTTTTGGAAGACAGAAGAGAGAGGTCGACTGGAGCTCTCTGTTAGTGTGGCAGCATCTTTTAAAAAAAGGTACACACAATTATGAGGAGAGTCAAGCATTACTAAGTTTAATTAACAAAACTACTTTAAATCAATGAAAGATATTGTGGTTGTACCATGCTTACGCAGCTCAGTGTAACAATGATCACACACTTTGGCACGTCTGTTCTTCATGTATTTGAGCGGGAATTTGTTCCTGCAACAATCTCTGCAAACAACCTATAAGCAATATAAAATAAGAAAATCTGAATAAATAGAGCTTATGAGTGGTACTCTATGCGAAATGAAAATTTGCAGTATTGTATTCACCCTCAGGTCATCCAAGTAGTAGATTAGTTTGTTTTATTTCTTCATCTGAACAGATTTGGAGCAATGTAACATTTCATCATTTGCTCACCAATGGATCCTATGCAGTAAATGGGTGCCGTCAGAATGAGAGTCCAAACAGCTGGTAAAAACATCATAATAATCTACAAGTAATCCATATGACTCCAGTCCATCCTTTAATATCTTGTTGTGTGCTTGTAATAAACAAATCCACCATTAGGAGGTTTTTAACTTCAAACTGTTGACTCCATATTATTGCTTTCTCCAGTGAAAAAGCCATCTTGTCTGAATCAGGAGAGAAATATGCACAGACCAAGCACCGTTTACAAGAGAAAAATGTCGGATTTTGTTGTGAGAGGACAACAGGGTATGGACTTTTTTACTGGAGGAAGCGACATTATGAATTATGGACCCATTCACTGAAGAGGATTCACTGGTGAGCAAGTGATGTAATACAGAATTTCTCCAAATCTGTTCTGATGAAGAAACAAACTCATCTACAGCGTGGATAGCCTGAGGGTGAGTAAATTTTCAGCAAATTTTCATTTTAAGGTGAACTATTCCTTTAAGTGTGTTTGTACCTTGCCGCAGGCATGGCAGTGATGTCGTCTGTTTGTAAGACTGAAATGTGAGTGACAGTTCATGCAAACTGTCACCTGGGAAACAGACAGCAGAGGAGGAGCATTCTCGCCGAGACACATCTCTGGACCATCCACTAACTAAAACACAAGTACACAAATGTATAATTTCACAACAGGAAACAAAATGTCAACTCTTTCAGGTGTTGACATTTTATCACACTGTATTTAAAGCTTCCTCACCCCAAAAAAGTCCACTGGGTCTCCTGATACGGGGCCAAGATTCACTAATGTCCGATTCAGTGTAACAAACCAGCCGTCCCGTTCGATGCATGAGCTGCACACAGGAACACATGCATCAGTCAAACTGCACAAATACACTACATATGTATGAGTGAGTGTTTGAGTTTGTGTATGTCACTTGCTTGGCAGACAAAGTGATGCTTATATCTTTCACGTCTAACTTCAATGCACTCTGACCATTCTCTATAGGTAGCTTGCTGACCTATAAGACAAAAAAAGTGAAAAAAGATTTAATTATAATTCACTCTCTGTCCAGGGTTCAGATAATGAAATGACCTCAAAAGAATTGGCACTTAAGGTTCTACAAGAGGAGAGGCGAAAATGAAAGAAGATTTAAAAATGAGTAATAGACAAATAAAATATACATTTCTGAACATTTTCAAACATATAATAAATGCAAACTAGAATAAGATGAGAATGATCTGCCATATTTTATGCATTCTATTTTCTTGCAATTTTATTCTATTGTATTATACATTTTCCTTTCTCATTATTTTAGGTGTATTCTCATCATTTTGTTTTATGCATTTTATTTTCTTATACTGTTAACTTTAGTTTTTACTATTTATATGACTTTAATGTGTATTCTATAAAGCACTTTGTAAACAGTTTTAAAAGTTGCTATATAAATAATGCTTTACGTGCATACATTCAACTCGTGTTATTTAAGAAGCACTTAAATACTATTATAGTATTTCCCAATATTTTGAATAAGCTTTTATTTTTATATTTTCAGTTTTTATTTTAATTTCAGTTTAAGTTTTAGTAACTTTAGTCATTAATCATATAATTTTTTTTAATTAGCTTTATTTTATTTTTCTATTCCGTTTTATTGTAGAAATTTTAGGTGCTTCAACATAGACTTATTTTATTTCATTTAGTTGCCAGACCAACATTTCAAATTTTTCGCAAACATTTCTAATTAGTTTTATACCTCATATTTATATTTTATTTTCAATTCATGAAAACTGTTTTTTAATAGTTTTAGTTTAGTTAAAAATAACCACACTACTTTTAATTAGTGTCTTGAACACTAAATATGGTGCATTAGTGAGAAGACGGTTTCCAAGAATCACTGTGAATGAATAAACCGTAGAAGCGTCCATGAATGCTGTCAGCTTTACCTCCATCCCTGCCAAAGGTAATCTGTTGATGAGTCTGTATTTGCCATCTTGCTGAGGATATGTGTACAGCATTATGTCATTCATCTAAAAATGTAAAAAAGTTAAAGAAATACATAACATTGACAACATACAAGCACAATAAATTACTTTGACAATTTTTATATTTGCATACCACAACAGTTAATCTGAGTGGGTCACTGTCACAAGTTCACCACAAGGGGGCCACAATGACATTGGTTTTGACCAGAAGTTGCTTTGCTGCATCACTGCTCTGTCAGTTAGTGACCACAGGCAATGTTTGTATTAAGGCAGGTTGTTACAACAAGGTGTGATAACAAAGTGATTTAGAACAAACTCAAACGTGCATTTAAGCTCCGAGTTAACAAAGAGAATATTAATTGACTAAGATACTTATTTCTCTGGGAAACTGAAAAATTAGTCATCAGTTACTCCGTCTGTATTTGTTTATTTGTTCAAACAACTGCCAAATCATTTCTGCATTATGATTATTGTGCATATACAGTGAAGAATACATCTATACAGCTAAACACAACCAAAATTTATCTTTGTAGACAAGACGTTGTGCAAACACTAGATTCAGACATGCCTTCCTACCATCAGATACTGCCTGATAAGGCAGCATATTTTGTCTTCTGAAATGTTAATCAATGGTGCATAAGAAATGCCACAGACTCAAGCAATAAAATATGAGGGAAATCTGAGTTCAGCACTCTGGGGGCCACGTGCCCGTCTCAGCACACAACTGTCCATATGGCTGAAAAGTCTACAGTATACTGTATTTCTGACAGCCCATATCACGTCCATCCTGTCACAACCTGTTCTGTGATCTTAACACACTGCTTTGCCCCCGATCCTACAGACTTATTCTGGGGTGAGAACAGCACAGCAATAACAATAGCAGATGTAGACATAAACACACACAGACCAACATCCTGTCAGGAAACTTTAAAAACAAGTAAAATAGCCCACAAACACAAAGGAGAGACACTAGAGACTATACAGAAAGAAAACAACTGTGTCTCTCTTGCGTGCTCAACTTTGACAATCTCATCTCAGCTATTAAAAGTCATACAAACTCTAAAACCTTTGTTCAAAAAAAAAAAAGAAAAAAAGTTGAATCTTTGATAATTAAGTTGAAAAATGTATGTAAATTAAATACAATCACATACCAAAAAAAGGTGACGTGGCTGCTTGCACTTTCTGCTGACTTTCATCAAGGTGCCCTCTTTCACAAACACCTAGGGCACAGATACAGATAGAGAACCTTTCTCATCATTACTGCTTTAAAATCCCTAATAATTTATAAAAATTCAGAAAATTTAATTGGATGAGGGATATGTGATCAGTAAGCCATTGAATTCTCACTCTCCCAGGCTGTATGAGATCTGTCAGACCCAGAACACTGTGTTCAATATGGACCAAACGCAGGAGATCCGCCTGACAGAGAGAAAAATAATGCAAAGATTGCCTTACATGATACAGCAGTGTCATTAACACATACTGCCTTGGTTCCACACGCATAGACTGTCTGTAAGCATATTAGGCAAACAATCACATACTCACTCCATTCTTAAGGCTGTCATTAACATGATGAGCAATATCTGAGACCACAACCAAAGTATCTGAGGGGAAAGACAGTAATAGTTAGAGAGGGACAGATTTAATATTTAATACATGTACATTTTCAACAAACATAAATATTGAATATATTTAATATTCCGTGAAAAAGACCATCTCAATAACATTATTAAAAACTTCATATATTATAATTACACAATCATTAGAAAAATGATTCAAATAAATTTATATTAGGTCCCACTGCAGAACTTCACAGAACATCCTCTCTTACAAACAGATACTCTCTTACAGCAGCACCTCATAAATAAATTATCCTCATATATAAATGATGCAGAAAGGCTTGTTTAAAAAGATTATTGAAAATCCATGATGGGGTCAAAGGTCATTTGCCTTTTGTGAAACTATGTAGAAGATCAGAGATATGCTGCCTAGGCAAATCAATTATACACACTGAGAGATAAGACCAAAGGTTTTGTTTGTAATAATGTCAAGATAAGAATCAAACATCAGTTTCTTATATTGATGAAAACTAATTTAGGCAATTAAAATGGCTTCCGCATTTACTGTATTCCTAGAGACACTGAAAAAAAAAACAAGATAAGAAAAAAAGTGTAAGCTTATACGATACTTTTGTCTGTGAGTAATGCTGCAGTTGTATACCTTGTGTATTTTCAAACTCTTTGGAGTCTGGTGAGAGGTTGTTCAGGTAATCTGTTAGAAAAAAAACACAAAAATAAAGCAATATTAAGCAATACTACAGGTCTTGGTATAAGAATTCCAGAAAAACATTTAAAAATATTTAAATTGATAAGAGTTAATAAGGATATAAATTTCTTAGTTAAAACGTATTTAGAAGTCACCTGTTAGCAGCATACGGTACTGCAGGATGCGCACAATGACCTGCAGCAACTGCTTTTTTAGGGTCACTGCATCTGGTAGCTGAGATACAAAACACACGCTACAGTATGTAATGTGTATAACATAGATACATATTTAAATACATGCCATCTTAGTAACTGAACACACATCTAAAACACATTTACATGTAATCATACAATACAAAACGCACACACTCAAATCACATAGAACAGTTAGAACACATGTACTAAATGATAGTGGCAGGCTGATGGATATGCCTAATAACAAGAATAGATTTGGTTCAGTTAAAGTTGTCCATCAGTGAAAACAAACATCACAAGTCCCTTACTGTGCTTTGTATGTGCTCCAGATAATTCAATTTTTCATCATAATGACTGATGTAAGAAGAGAAAATGGAAAACTCTTTCTTCTTTGCCAGGATGATTTCAGCAATGCTTTCATTCTGACCCCTGATGAGTGGAGTGAAATGCAGAAAACAGGTGGACATTATTTGTGGATGATAAACAATTGAAGGTAGCATACGCACATGCATGTTTGTGGGTGAGAGTCTCTTACCATTCTTTTAAGCGAGTCTCCAGTAAAGTGTGGATACTTTGGTGGAGAGTATAAATATCAGGTAGCTTTGTCCACACTGTCATTATCCTCTCATCCGCTTCAACTGACTATTGTGTGAAGGTGAGGGAAAAAATAAGAGAGTTCACCTTCATCACTATTTTTCTGATTCCACACAACTCTTTTTCTAATGAAATCTACACACAATGTCAGTGAGAAACAATATAAATCACCCACCTCACAGAGAAGCTGTAAAGTCTTAACATGTTAAAATGAAGAAAAAAGAAGCATGGTCATAATAATATAGCTATCTCTATTCAATTCATACATTTTTCAAATACAAACTTACACCCACGAAATAGAAACTGTTTTATCAATGATGAAATTAATTTCTGCCAATCTGCTCATTAAGACTTACTGGGCCTCACTATCCAGAAGCTCTTTGGCACTATAGAAAGCCCTGGAACAGTTGACACTCTAAAATAAAATGGCAACTGAGTTATAATAAATTAAAACAAATCTCTGCAAGACACATAGAAACATTCATAATAAGCTTACCAGTTTGTCAGATGCCTTGGTCTTTTTCTCTTGTGTACAAGCAACACCCACAGACACACCCACTGTTTCATCTTGTCTCACATTAGGAGAACAGAAAGTGTAGAGGCTAAATAACAGAGGAAGTACAATCAGGAGACATTCACAAAATAAATAAATAAACTACACAGACCCTTAGTTATCAGGAATGTAATACGTTGAGCTTTTAAGGACTAATCTAAGTAATATGCACATCTAAGTAATGTAAGAATTGTATTATATCATTAGTCTATGTAAATTCATTTTTCTAAAATGTTCAGGTTGTAAAATGTCAAAACACCTTTTAAAAATCACTGGACGAAATTAAGTTTGTTTGAACATTATATTATTAGATTAATACAATAGATCTAACATGCATTCATATGGCTGAGATTTACCTGAGAATTGCCCTTCAAGCTTTTGATATGTTAAATAACACATCTGCTTATGATTGCAACTTTTTATGCTGTTTATAGTGTCTAGTTTCTCTAAACTAGATTTTCTCTAATCCTGAGCTTCATATTAATAATATAAATATAATTAAACAATACATCAATTTATAAACAATTGTACCTATCTGTTTCTTGATCAAATGGCTGACTTTTGCCCTGGAAGCCCGGCAGACTGCTCATATCCACATAACCATCAGTATCACTCGCTGAACTCTGATTTCGTTGACTATGAATGACTGGATTCAGGAGGCGAATTTGCACATTCTCATAATGAGAAGCTGCATTTTGAACGTTCTCATAATCTGAAGAGTCTGTATTGGGAGATGAAAAAGATCGTGGTTTGGAAAGGGGATGGGGCTCAAAAAGGGAGCCTAGTTCCATAGAAATGGTGCTTGAAGCCAAATCATTATTAAGGGTGAAGTTAAGTCCCTGTTTTTGTCTATTCTTTTGAAAGACAAAGGAAGATGGGGACATAGATGGCATGCAATCTAGAGTGCTCTGCAAATCCGGGCTGCCAATGTTATGCCTGATAAAGTCCAAGCGTTTGCATGACCCTTGCGGACTTGACTCAGACGAGGACCTGGAGGAGACTGAGCGATTATCCATCACGCTTTTACGATCTGATTTCCTAAGGAATCGTAATGGCAGAAGGTATCGCTTGAACCCAAAATCAGGCTTCTTGCTAGAAGCGGTGACTTCGTTTGGGAGGGATGGAGAGCTTTTTCTGATTGGTCGTTTTGTGATGGATGCAAGTTCAAAAGGGGGTGGTATATCAACTTGAGTGACATTAGCTAATTTTGAGGTGCCTTGTGAAAGACATCCCAATGAGCCTGTCAGTGCAGGTCTACTATCTCCGATGAAACACTGATCTGTATAGAAGGAGCCTGGGTGTAGCAGAAGCCGCCTATTTCCTGTTGCAGGGCTACTCATTAGGTCAACTCTCTTCCTGGGGGTTTCCACAGATATAGAGCGAGTCATCAAGTTCCGAAGGAAGTCTTTAGCTTGGATTTTTGGCTCTGTTTCTTCATACACATGATCTTCTGTGAGGTCTTCTCCCTCAGTTCTACTCAAGTGGTCACTTGCAACCCCTTCTTCTTCTTCTTCTTGTTCTTCCCCAACGCTCTCTTCTTCTTGATTTTCTTGTAAACTTTGGCCTTGGCTCTCAGGTTGCTGTTGAATGAGTGAGAAGGCGTTGATGGCATCAAGATTTAATGTGCTAGGTATGGCTTCATCATGGTTAACCACATATTTGCTACAGTAGTTGTGATTTGCATCTGCTACATCATCATCTGAGACCATTTCAGAGCCAGATATAAAAAATGGCTGAGAGGAAGAAGAAGAATTTGAAAAAGAAGTCAGATCGGACTCAAGGAGAGTTTCACCTCCACTGTTTGATGAAGGACAGTCTGGAGAGTTAATAGCAGCTGAAGAATCCTGAGATGCACTGTCATCCGATAAATAATATTTTTTTTTTTCAACCATTTGCTCTTTTTCTAACTGTATTTCATCATCCTCTTCCTCAATGGAAGTTGAAGACAAATCAGAGCCATTCATTCCCTCCTCCAAAGTAAGCATTATAACATCTCCATTGGCATTGTCCTCTGTTTCTGTAATTTGGAGAGGTTCCATTTGTTCAAAAAAGTCACACTCGGAAAGTCCATCTTTGTCTGCTAACGCCTCGCCTGCATCACAGATATCGGGAAACATCCCATCTATGTCTTCTTCACTTGAAAACATTCTGTCTGGAAGAGTACCATTTGGGTAAAATGCTTCAATGAAAGTTTTATTTATGCAAATTTCATCATACAGGAATCTGTCTGTGCGCGCAGTGCATCCATAAACTGCATTAGAAGCCAAGTGAACATCATTAGATCTTTTATGTGATGTTGATACACCATTTTTAGACAGTCTCCATGCTATCATTCCAGTGTCCTCTACTTCAATCTGCTCGGTCTCTATATTATCGTCCATGTCTCTCTTACTGCATGAATCAGAGAGAAGGTCCATCGACTCTTCCTCATCCTCTGACTTAAATGTCTCACCTTCTTCTAAACCCTCCACAAAATCTAAATCAATTCCCTGTGCTAACTCATCCCCGCATCCTAACTCATCTCCCTGTTCCAAAATAACATCTGGTTCTGTCTCTTCTACTTGCATTGTCTTTTCCATATGTATTATTTTCTCTGTCTTCCTCTCTTGTGACCCCTTCTGTTCCAGAACTATATTTCTATGCATTTCCGTCATATGCTCTCTTGAGTTTGAAGGCCTTAGGCTTTTGTTAGTGTGACGCATATTGAAGTACATGTTTGAGTTGATGCTGGAGATGTTTTCTTGGTTTGGATGCAATTTTTGGTTTGGGTTCTTGAATATCCTAGAATTATTCAGGAATAGGTGGTTGACATTTCCCCTTTAAAAGAGGCTCAGCCTGGAAGTGTCCTCTGCAGGGGATGCTCCTGAAACACAATAATAAAATATTAATAATTACAAAAACAGTTTTTGCTGGAGAGTAGCATTGTGAACATTGTAACAATTCAGGGCATTAAAAAATAATTCCATCTGCACTGGAAAAATAATAATTTCTTTGATTGTTGGAAAAATAAAAAACTATTTCTGTCATAACACTTCAAAATTTCATGTTTTATTCAAAGTGTTGCTTACCATTTCTTTGTAATTGTTTTACTAGAAGTTTACAATCAAATTCTAAATGAAATGTTTTTTTTCAGGGTGGTTTATGAGTTAAGATTTTCTATTTACAGATGAATTATACAGACTCCAACTATGCGTAAAATATAGTATATTAAAAAAATGAAATTTACAATAAAAACTGGACATCGGATATCACATAATGATAAACACAATTGTATAAACATATTATAAGGTGTTTGAAAAGCGGTTAATTTTCATTAACTCGACAGATTTAAACGCTTGGCTTTATTTTATAGGGTCACAGTAAAAACGGTCCACCCGTTTTAATCGCATATTATATACTTTTGCCTTTTAAGTATATATATAGCCTATTTTATTTTTACCATGGTCACAGACCTACATTTTCAAAGTTAAACTAAATCCATCATAAAAATAAATTATGATCTACACAAAGTGAAGTGAAATAAAGTATTTAAATAGGCTAGTGTATTGTAAGTTTACGATACATTTACGATACATAGCTACTGTTATTTCCACTACAGGATTTCGAACACAGCTTATGGTGGAAAGAGTGTTATGTTAATGTCTTCAAAAACATATTACATATTACGCCCACTGGTCAAAAGTGCTCATAGCTGAAGAAACATTCTCATAAGAAATTTTTTTTCGCTCAAAACAGTGCTGGCAATGGCATTTTGGTTTACCGCATTGTAACTTTGTAGGCTACATATGTTAGGCGCAAACAGAATCTTTAAAAATATTTAAATATCTAATCAGTATAATCAGACTAGATGTAAATTACTCCATATAATACAATGACAAAGTGGATTTCTTGGGGGGGAAAAAAACTAAAAGTGCACTAAAATATCGAAAATGGGCTACTCTAAATTCAATACTACTTCACATACTTTAAGACATTTAAATTCCCCACAGACACGTATTCTCGTTTTCTAAATAAAGTTACCATACTTGGTTTTCGTTACCACACTAGCCCGTTAAAAACTCACCTGCGCTCATTGTCGAACATCATCTAGTATCTGAGACAGATACGTACGGCAATGACGGGCCAAATTCATTTGAACACGATGTCGTAATCCAGGAATTACACAAGATTATAACATGAGATTATATATCAACTACTTCTCTTACTTCATTTTGCGTTATAACAGCAGTCCAGGACAGCAGGCGCTCAGCACGAGCACGAGCGCGCGCACACGCACTCACGGACGAGACTTCGCCTTGACTTCCTGAGGAAAGGGCGTCAGGACAAAAAGCAAAAACAGGAGTCTTTAAATCAAGGCGAAGGTTTTCTCTTTTTTATGTATATATATAGAGAGAGAGAGTCTGTATAAATTTGGCCTCTTAGTTCAGGAGCACACAGATCTAAGAGAGACTTTATATAGAGATTTTCTCTATATCTCTCACACAATATGAATATAATAAATATATAAAATAAATATTAAACAGAAACTGGACTTTGGTCAAAGCTATTTCAGGGCAGTATGGCCTTCAGAGGTTTGCATTACAGGAAATATCTTATCCTGCATAAACAACAGACATCCAAAGAGCAGGCATGGAGAAAATTCTGTTCTAATATTCGATTTTCTATTAACTTGTCCCTAGTGACAATAGTAAAAACAGTAATACAAAGCATTCATAATGCACCAAAACACACACACAAGTCCCCACCAGTGTAGAAAAACCTGTACACACACACACACACACACACACACAATCACACAAGCTTTTAGTTTGACATTCAGATTAGATCAGTGAAGTGAATGCAGAAAAACTAGCACTGAGGAAAGGTCTAGCATCATTTGTTTGTTGATGTTAACTTCAGTTGCATCATGTGAAGTGACCAGAGAGTTAATCCAGGAGCAAAATCTGCAACTGTTATTTTTACATTTGTGATTTATAGTAGGAAGCCTTTTCTATAGGCTTAAATAAGGCCATGACCTTTCCCCAACAACACTACAGAAATATGCTTCCTTCCTCAAACGTCTCTAGCCTGAGTTTAGCCTGGGTTGAACATTCAGTTTTCCAGGAGAAGAGTACAATGAAAGAGTTAAACAACCTACGTCAAACCTAAGACTTATACCTAACTTTACCTTAATACTTATTTTATATACTGTAATGTTATTTGCTATAGTTTGTATACAGTTGTCCATCTTATTTCTAAGAATTTTTGTGGGGTAATATCCTGGGTATTGAGTGCTGAAACTTGTGTATTTAGATGGACATTTTGTGAGATGAGCTTCTGTATTAGACTATTTACCTATTTGCAACTTTATTGCAGCATGAATGGGATTCAGAAATGTTTTCTTTATAATTTCTTCCAGATTTTAGCAAATCACTGTCACAAACTTGTGATGAACAAGAAGAAAATAGGAAAGTACATAACACGCTGGATCACATCATACATGGTGTATTCGTTATCCAACATCCAAATTTTATGCCTTTATTTCTTCTAAAATATAATATTGAGATCTCCAGGATGATACTTTTGGATATGCAATGGCTACTGAACAAAGGCGGAAATTTTTTTACGAAATCCTCTTCTCCTCTACACTTCTTATCCTTGATTCATATTACCGCACATAGGCTCAGCACCCTGAAAGTGTTGTAGTTAGTCATAACCTGAATGTGTAATTCTGGTAGGCCTACCTCTTCATTCAGTCAAAAAAAAAAAAAACTTAAAAAAAAAGCCTAGAACAAGAGGGAGGTGGTATCTCACTGGCACACAGAGGATTTGCAGTGTCTGACTCACCCAGGTTTGTAGTCATCAGGCTAAATTAAGCAGTTAGCAAACCTGCTGTAAACAAATGTTAAGTACGGACACATACACATGCACACAAAAACACACTAATGGTGGAGGCAAACACACTGACACAAAATCACTGTTCATCATTTGAACAAAGAAGGGAAGAAACACCCTGAACACTCCACCCTTTCCAGTTCAAGCAGGAAATGCTGAGCACATTTATCAAGGATTGTGTGTTATCTGCGCATCAGTCCTTTTGATCATATTCAGTATGTGTTCAATTTTCATTGCAAACGTGAATGTTTACCAGTCAATATTGATATGTGTTGAAGCAGGATATCACCATAAATATTGTATTTTAGCTAATGCATCAGCTCTGACTGGAGAATTCTGTTTTATACCAGCAATGAAGCAACACTTGTCAATATTGAGAGATGTTTCTAAATACTCCAATCATTAAGAAGAGAAAAGTTGAGGAACTGACACAAGGAGATATCACCTGAAAACAAACATTTTATGGTTTTTAACATTTTATGGTTCATAATTTCAGAAAACATAGTTATTTGCAGCACGTAATGTGCAGTTTAGGTAAAGCTTAACTGTGTTAAAAGCCAACAAATCAAGATCTATGAAATGTAATGTTGATAAAACGAAGAAGAAGAAAAAAAAAACAGTTGCTCATAATCTTTTTTAACCTAAGTCTCATACTGGAGAATCCCTGAAGGGTGCTATTCTTGGAAATGAATGTTCTTAGAATTATTTAATACAAAAACAAATTATACTTCAGGTTAAAATAACCTTTTTATTTGTCAGCTCTCAAAGGGCAGTTCTCTACAGAATAATGACAATTATGCAGAGATTTTTTTGTTTAATTTAAAGTTTTATTTAACAAACAGCAGCAAGATAAATGTGCACAAGCATTTTAAAAACAATTTGAATTTATGTAATTAATAAATATAAATAAAATTACAACTTATTACTGACCAAAATACACAAACCTAAACTAAAATGCTGGAAACCCATTTTACTATGAAACGTCCCTTTACCGATCATTTTCATCTTTCTTGAACTCTCTCTTTCGGTCCTGAACAGGGTTAGTTAGGTGGTCCATTTGATCATAGATTCGTTTCTTCTCTCTGTCAAACAGCACCTCATAGTCTAAGGGGGAAAATTAACAAAATTAATCATAAAATACTTCAGTTAGGTTGTTAATATTTATTTATTTATTTATTTTTTGAAAGTACACTTTTACATCCAAACACACCCTGAGCAATGTGCAGGGGCGTTGCACAAGATTCCGGGCCCTATGCATAGGCAGTCCTGATTAACCCCCATATCCCCCCCCCCCCCCCCCATCCATGCCCCCCCCCCCCCCCCCCCCATGAAAATATCCAGGTAAAATAAATATTCCAGACTTTTCAAGGGCTCTCTATTCCTTTGGGGCCCTGGTAATCAGTACTGGTTTTACCCCCAGTCCGACACCCCTGGCAATGTGTGTGAATGTCTGCTGTGCATTTGGGCTTTGGTTCCTATCAGGATGGTGTTTAAGGGCAAGCTTGTGAAATGCTTTCTTGATCTCTCTTGAAGATGCTGAGTGAGACACTCCAAGAACTGAGTAATAGTCACTCAGACAATTACAGGCACATACACATAACAGAAGCACCATACATAAATGCTCCGTCATCACCATCCTCCACCTGAGGAGCAAATGAGAATAATTACCAAACCTATACATAAACTTACACTGTTCAAAACATATTTGAATGCAAATTTAAAATCTATCATGTTATCTATCAAACCACGTGGCATCGGTAAACAAATGATGCCAAGTTTGTTTTCCTCATAAGTAACCACAGGTGTAGTTCATCACATTAACTATGGACATGTTCCACTGTTTGAAAACCAGTCTAAAAGCGTTAAAAACGGCTTGAACAGCAAGCCTACATTTACTGTTTTATGTGGCGTATGATTTGAAATCGAGTTACTTATTGTAGTTTTGCTAGTATTGTAGTGTAGTGTGTTTTATTAAAAATGATAAATGATGCTTGGTTTACATTTAATTTCAAAGTAACGGACTGGCATAAAGTTGGCTTGACGTTGGACATTCGATATTCTTAAATCTAGGGACCGTCTCTAAAGTTACATGCGAAACTACTATACACTTCTCTAACGTCAATAGCATGCAAGGAGAATGACTACCAGTTATAAAAACAACTGTTAACTGTTCATCCAGGTGTCAACTATAATGCACACCTTTTATATTTTTTGATAATTATTAAAATAAACTGTAAATCATATGTAAAAAATTGCTACTTTTCATTACCGAATGGACTCAAATGTAAAATGTTGAAAGGCACTAAAAATGGATATTTCTAGTGAACTGATTCAAAAGATTCGATTCACTTGGATGAGTCAAAAATACTAGACCACTAACATCCACTAGCACGAGGGCGCTGTGTGCTGCGCTTGTTGAGAGCGGATTGTAAACACACGGCTATGGCTGCTGAGAGGGGCGGAGGCGACAACAACCTTAACGACGAAATGGGGAACCAACTACAACTCCAGCCAGGTACGTATGTCTGTTCGTTTCCTAATTAACACGGAGCTATAGCAGTATCAAAAGCGTGCCAGCTTAATGTCCTCCTCAGAACATGCAGGGAGATCTTTACAGACAGGTCCAGGTCCGCAGCTGTCGTCGTGCATGACAGCTGACAAGCTCTTGTTATTTAAAACACTTGAGTAAAGATATTTTGCGACACATTATGGAGCTGTATCCTTGATAGCTGCAACAACATTCTTTAGTCAAGTGTGCACGCATTTTGTTGTATTATTGTGTTGTCAGCAGGCTTGTTATTATATTCATTGCGTTATGAATGTAGATGTGCTGTTTGCTTATTACTGGCTTTATGCATGCACGTTGTCCTCTGTATGAGTGAAATCGAAAGTAGGTTGTAAATGTAGATGTTGTTGACAAAGTGAAAGTGTCAGTAAATAATAAAACAAAATACAGTAGATAAATCAAGTGAAGACACCTTTATTTTTTTTATAGCGTTTTATACAATCGAGATAGTTTCAAAGCAGCTTCAAAGTATTAAACAGAAATTCAATTCAGTTAATACCAGTGTCGATGTTGTCAAATTCATGAATTATTAACAAATTTGACCAAGCTATGACACCGAAGACAATAGTGTCATTATTCAGCTCAATTCAGTAGAAATTTTGTTGTCTTCCATTAGTGTCAGTGCTGCTAATATTACTGAATATTGAAGTGTTTATTAGACCACAATTAAGCATTGAAAGGAACCTAAACTCCATGAGGTGATAGAAATGGAGGGGAAATAACCATGGGATATACCAGGCTCAGTTTGGGAACCAGTTCTCTTCTGGCCTAAATGAATAAACATGGTGTGATGTTGATTGGGATAAGTGAAATTACATTCTAGAGCTAATCTTTATCTTTCTGTTTTTCTACAGAAAATGAAGAGGAAGAAGAGGATGATATGGAGACGGAGGATCGAGACGGTGAGGATGCAGAAAAGCCAAGTATTATAAACTTTGACACGAGTCTGCCAACTTCACATGCTGTGAGTGTCATCTGTCATCAGTACACTTAAACACCAGTCATGTGAGGGTAATAAGTTTAATTAAGTCATTTTGAATTCATTATCATGCACATAATATGCAAATAGTTTTTGGTCAGAGTTTTGCGATATGTGAAATCTCAAACTCTCGAAATAAAGTTTTTTTTTGTTTGTTTTTTTTTGCATGTTTGTCTGGATCTGTGTGTACGTTGTGAATATCTGGGCTCAGACATGGAGGAGTTTCACGGCCGTACTCTGCATGATGAGGACAGTGTGCAGAATCTGCCGGTCCTTCCCCACATCGCTCTCATTCTGATCCCAGGTCAGACGCTACCCTTGCAGCTTTTCCGACCACAGGAGGTCAGCATGTTCCGCAACCTCATAGGCCAAGACCGCACGTTTGCAGTGCTTGCACACAGGTATCAACAGACACAAGGTGCAGAATAATAGCTACTCCACATTTATGATCACATACCTTTGATTTTTCTTCAAGAACATTATCCAAGCAGGTTGCAGTGGAGGGTTTGCAGATGTACTGATATTTCTTACAGTTGGATATGTACTTTGTTGTTTGACGTGTTTCTATCTCTCCCAGTCCTGATGCGAGTGGAGCAGAGATAAAGGCAGAATTTGGGACGACTGCAGAGATCTATGCCTTTCGTGAGGAACAGGAATATGGCATAGAGACAGTGAAGATCAAAGCTGTTGGACGGCAGCGCTTCAGAGTGCATGAAATACGCACACAAGCAGATGGGTAGGGGTATACACATGCTTCCACTAGGTACTAAAATGTCCACAAAATATATACTGTAGTAATAAGCCACAATGTGATTTTTCATTAAATTCAGAAATGTAATGTGAATAAGACACTCCCATATACAAATTTTTGTTTTTTGTAGGATTCGTCAGGCAAAAGTACAGATTTTACCTGAGAGGATCCTTCCAGACCCTTTATGTGCACTGCAACTCCTGCCCCGCTTGCATATACACACACCACAGACCAAACCGTCACAAACAACACCACCGCAGGACCGGTGCAGCCAGATTTATAGACAGGTGACTGATGTAAACACACATCTCTTAAGATCAGTACTTCTCAACCAGGGGGCCTATTAGGAGGCTTTAGCAAACTTCCAAAGGGGCTGCAGGATGACTTACATTTAAATAAATAAATAAAAAAATAAAATAATAGTTATTTTTTTGATAGCAGTCTTAATTAAAATGCTAAAAATAAACATACACTCAAGATAAAAACTGAAATAATTTTTCAGTTTTAAAAATATTAACTATTATTTTAAAAACAACTATTTTTTATATATAAGAATAAACAGTTCTTAAAAATTCTGGAATCACAGAAATAATTGTGGTTAATTAATGTAGCTATATTGACACTAGTATTTCTTAATATTTTATGGTTATAACTATAACTTTGAATATTGGGTTGGACAGTGCTGGTATTTGAGGCAAAAAAGTCTGAGAATCACTGTTTTAGATTGAAATAGACTGAATTAGACAAGTTATTGTGCTTTATCATTGTTTTGCCATTGCAAAACATATTAACTTTTTAAATGTTAAGTCATCCTTATACGTGATAAGTAACATAAATATTTCTTAATACATAATGTTCCTCTTTCCTTTTTACACAGGAAGATCCATTGTGCTAGTATGACCTCGTGGCCTCCCTGGGTGTATGCCTTATATGACTCTGTGAGTTTGAGCTTGTATTAAAAATGTTATTATACATTTTACATTATAAATTTTACAAATGTTTATTTTGCATAGAAAGCGTTAAAGGTTTTTTTTTCTCACAATTAATAGTACTCTTGACAAATGTTTTTGAAAATGTACAACCATCAACAAATGTACAATCATCAACATTTCCATAATATCAGTGACAACATTTTAGCACTGATGGCTGTGTATGTGTTTCTCGCCAGAAAACTCTTATGAGCAGAGTAAAGAAACAACTCCATGAATGGGATGAAAACCTCAAAGATGAGTCCCTGCCTACAAATCCCACAGGTACACAGTAGGTACAGGCACACAGATGCTTTTTGGCTCACACGCACAGTCAAGTAGTTAAAGGGATACTCTATCCCAAAATGAAAATTTTGTCATTAATCACTTACCCCCATGTCATTCCAAACCTGTAAAAGCTTTGTTCGTCTTCGGAACACAATTTAAGATATTTTGGATGAAAACCTGGAGGCTTGAGACTGTCCCATAGACTGTCAAGTAAATAACAGTGTCAAGGTCCATAAAAAGTAAGAAAGTCGTCGTCAGAATACTCCATCTGCCATCAGACGTGCAATCTGGGTTATATGAAGCGATGAGAATACTTTTTGTAAGGGAAGAACACAAAAATAACGACTTTATTCAATAATTCCTTTATCAACAGTCTCCTCTGTGTCTCTTCATATCACTGTATGCTGTGTATGCTCTTCTGTATCATCCACGCCACAAGGATGCACTGTTTCTACATGCATTTAGCTTTGATTTGAAATAAAACCGTGCATCCTTGTGGCGCAGATCACACAAAAGAGCATGCACAGCATACAGTGATAGGAAGAGACTTTGTCGTCATCAGAGAAAGTCGTGGCCTAGTGGTTAGAGAGTTTGAGTTTGACTTGTGGGTTTGAGTCTCGGGCCGGCAATACCATGACTGAGGTGCCCTTGAGCAAGATACCGAACCCCCAACTGCTCCCCAGGCGCTGCAGCATAAATGGCTTCCCACCGCTCCGGGTGTGTGTTCACGGTGTGTGTGTTTGCTGTGTGTGTGCACTTTGGATGGTTAAATGCAGAGCACGAATTCTGAGTATGGGTCACCATACTTGGCTGTATGTCACGTCACGTCACTTTCATACCTTTTATGGACCTTGACCTTACTTGGCAGTCTATGGGACAGTCTCAAGCCTCCAGGTTTTCATCCAAAATATCTTAAATTGTGTTCCGGAGACAAACTGAGCTTTTACAGGTTTGGAACGACATGGGGGTGGGTGATTAATGACAAAATTTTCATTTTGGGGTGGAGTATCCCTTTAAGAGAGTGTCTCTCTCCCTGCAGATTTCTCATACAGGGTGGCCGCATGTCTACCAATAGATGATGCTCTGCGAATGCAACTACTGAAGATCGGCAGTGCCATCCAGAGACTGCGCTGTGAGTTGGACATCATGGACAGGGTGTGTATGTGTAAGGTTGCCTTTGTGTATAAGTCTTTCTTTTTGTCCAGGAGTTTGTTTATGCATTGTGATATGGGGGGGAAAGCTAAAAAATATTTATGCACTTCATGTTTCCTTACAGTGCACCTCTCTCTGCTGTAAACAGTGCCAGGATACAGAGATAACCAGCAAGAATGAGATCTTCAGGTCAGACAGTAACTTTAAAAAAAAAAAAACACTGAAAATTTAGTCACAGTTTAGTCATGCTTAAAATATTAAAGGGATAGATCACCTAGAAATGCAAATTCTGTCATTATTTACTCAACTCAAGTTGAGTTTTTATCTTCTGCTGAACACAAAATAAGATGTCATGAAGAATGTGGGTAACCAAACAGTTGTTGGTCCTCATTGACTTCCATAGAATGGAAAAAATACTAAAGTCAATGGGGATTCACATTCTTCAAAATATCTTTTTTTTGTGTGTTCAGCAGGAAAAAAAAAAAAACTCTTGAGGGTGAGTAAATAATGACAGAACCAAGTCCTCACTCTACACTTTTTCTTCTTTAATAATCCATTTTAATCAAACATTCTGTTGTTACTTCCATTTTATTGCGACTTTAATATTCCAAGTCTTCTGAAACCATATAATAGCTTTCCTTTTAAGATTGAATGCTCATTCAGCACTCCTCTGTTTTTAGTCTATCTCTTTATGGGCCAATGGCAGCATATGTGAATCCACATGGTTATGTTCACGAGACGCTTACAGTCTACAAGGCCAACAACCTCAACCTGATTGGACGACCTTCCACACTGCATAGTTGGTTTCCAGGGTGAGATTCCATGCTTTTGTACATGTTTTTTAAAATTTTTATTGATCACGATGTCTTAGAATCCATCCAAATAATTAGTCATTTTCATGTATAATTACATTTATTTGATGTATTTCTTTCCCTAGGTATGCGTGGACAATTGCTCAGTGCAGAACCTGTGGCTCTCATATGGGCTGGAAGTTCTCAGCAGTAAAAAAAGATCTGAGTCCACCTCGGTTCTGGGGTTTGACTCGTTCTGCCCTGTTACCGACAATCCCACAGGGTGATGAGGGTGTCGAGGGGTCACGCTTGCTGTGCCTGTAATGTGCTCTGAGGATTACTTGTGACCTTTAACCCTACACACAAGCATATGCTCCCCTAGGGGTCTCCTCTATCACCCCAACAACATGAGACCCTGAAACCTCACCCAGAAAGAGAGAGAAAGTGTGTTTGTGACATTATATGTGTAGATGTGTGCATGAACAGGGAGAGGAAAGAAAAAGGGGACAGGGAAGCATAAGATACAGGAGTAGAAAGAACAACAGAATGCAAGTTGTTGCCTTCACACACCTTGAGCTGTGTAAATTACAGCCTGATATGTGCAATATCATAGCAGATGGGCTCTTTAAGATATCACAGTCTGTTGTAATGCACTT
The DNA here is from genome assembly GCF_018340385.1 of Cyprinus carpio. Classification (NCBI taxonomy): domain Eukaryota; kingdom Metazoa; phylum Chordata; class Actinopteri; order Cypriniformes; family Cyprinidae; genus Cyprinus; species Cyprinus carpio. The sequence goes on along the minus strand of NC_056577.1, from coordinate 24,647,607 downwards.
AATTTACAGTCTAGCACTCTTCTTCATTATTGCTGCCTAGATAAGAGTTAAGCAAGATGCCATCTTGTTTGGGTGAGTAATGTGTTAAAATAGGGACACATTTCTAACACCAAAGTGTGATGATCTCATTTAGTCTGACAAAAAGTCTTTTCATGCCTACTTTTAGCAACATAATCAACAGTCATGTAGAATACCTCAACCAATTAAATGCTCTTGGATGTCTAAGCTTCTACAAAACAAGATCTAAACTGCTTGAATTAAATCATTCCCCATACGCTATGTCCCATGTGCTTGTGTCGGGTACATTTGGCACACAACTCCTGGCTAAAATTGTCAGCCGGTCAATAATAAAGGAAATGTCAGAGAGTTACCCATTATGTTATTTAGACTGAATATCAAGAGCAATTCTCGAAAAGGTATTTTGTGTTTCTCAGTTTCTCTGTTTTGCTTCATTCTTTATAATTGTTTTATTTGGATACCATTTACTTGAATGATGATATGATGTATATGTTGAGTTGAGAGCCAAAAACGTGTATCCAGAACAAAATTGGCATGCCGAGAAACAGTCTGCATTAAGAAACTTCCTAAAATATAAAGATTCTATTCACATGGATGTGCAAAATACACACTTTACACAGAAAAGCAGCACACGAACATGTTCATTCTTCACCAGTCAGTTACATAGATGTAATAATAAGAAAACACACACAATACATGCTGACTTGCATATCTGTAATGTTCAAGAGATTAAATACTGTTCGGTACTGATAAATTCTCATCAATAAACCGCTTCGGAAAAGTCACAGAGTGTTTAATCTGTTCTTCAAGGAAATTTCTGGTTGGAATTGTCAATTTGTTAACATTAGCTTAGGCCTGGGCCGGTTTGAGATTTTGACGGTATGATAACCTTAAGCAAAAATATCACAGTTTCGGTATCGCGGTATTGTTGTTACAGCTCTGATGTGTGTTATTTTTAAATGACTGGGTAAAAAAAAAAAATCTTTGTGTCCAGTGGAAAAAAATAATCTTTTTTTTTTCCACTGGACACAATATATTTTGTTTTTGAGCAACATACAGAATATTAGAAACAGAACAATTAGTTTTTTTTTTCTTTGATTTGTTTCCTAAAAAGAAAAAAAAATAAAGATAGACATCTTTAACCTAAATCTGTAATTACGGTTATTTAATTTTAGTTATATAATTCATATACATATCATTTAGTTATATAATAATAATCATACACATAATTTGATTTAATAATTACCCAATTTGAAGCAAAAACAGAATGTTCTGACAAGCTTTGTGAAATTATACTACAAGCCTGAATGAAACAAACTGCAGAAGCTCTGAATGAGATGCAGATTCACTCTCGAGCTCATCCGTCCGCGCTCATCTGCGGTTGAGTAACGTTATGCTTTTGAAAGCTGTGTAGACGCGGCTCTGCGCGAGACTGAAAGGAACGCTGAATATGAAGTGTACCCGGGCCTTAAGTTCGGCCATCCTACACACACGTGACTGACCGCTCACTCGCACCAACAGGAGGAGGAGGGGTCAGTGTTACTCTCTACACTGCACTCAGCCTGAGGGATCCCTACTCTTTCAGTCACTGAGGAGACATGGAAAACAGTACATACCGCAGGAACGGTATAATGGAAAATATTAGTGGTTTTGAAACAGTGAAATTTTCAAATCACGGTTTATATTTAATGGACCTGAGCTAACAACGAACTAACAATGAACAGTATTTTTTATTAACTAATGTTAACAAAGACTATGCTGTTACAAATGTATTGCTCATTGTTAGCTAATGCAAAACTATGTATATATATATATATATATATATATATATATATATATATATATATATATATATATATATATATATATAGATAAAGTAGACTATATAAAAATATAGTCTACTAATCCAAACATAGCCATAGTTTGATCACAATACTACAGTTTGAAACGTCTGTTTTGCATAATTCCTACTATTTCATATGCCAGAAAAAGGAGAAGTAAACAGTATATACTGTAATAATTTAATGTTTCATTTCGAGCACAAACATATTTCATGTGTCATGTTTTCATGTGCGTTTAACTCGTAAAAACCATGTGTCCGACATGACTTGAACGCAGCATGTGTTTTCATTCCCGAACAAACCACCAGAGGGAGGTGTTGCTACGAGTCGCGCTGTCTTCTTCACTGGCTCTCTCACATGATCTCTCACGCAATCACAACAAACGACTACAAAGCTGTACAGACAAATGTTGACAGTCACGTACACACTCTGTTCCCTCCATTCCCTGAGGCTTTGGGCTGTGGCTTATGAGTTCAACCTATGTAGAAGCGAACTTTAACTTTTCTAACGTTAGTTTGTGTATTTATTTGTATGCAGCGTGGCTAGTGTTCCTATCTGAATTGGTTTTTGTCGTGTCTTTGACGATGCCTCGGGAATCTCCGGAGGGGCAGCAACCGCTGCCGCTGGTCCGATCTCTGGTTAGTCGGATACCGGCCCATGTGGTATTCTGTAACCGCAGTCCGCGAATCGTAAAGCCCGTCTGGATCAACTTCCGCGGGGAGCCGCAGCCATACGTAGATATTCAGCCGTACACCGGAAAAAGAATGGAAACTTATGTGGGTTCGTACGATTATTGTTGCATTATGGTCTAAATAAATTGGGGAAATTACTGTCTGAGGCATTTGACTTGTTTAGGGCTACCACTTTTAGCCTGCTACACCTTATCCATGTTTTATGCCAGTCAATGCACAAAATGGCTCAACTCTAATGTTCTGCACCAGACAAAACAAACTGTTCAGAACACCAGAGTGTCTGGGTTGATAGCATGAACTAACAAAGAGTACATGGACATAGCTGAGCTGTTTTCCCAAAAGTGATTTTTAGTCTCAGAAAAAACACTTAAAGGGGTCATATGATGCGATTTCAAATTTCCTTTCTCTTTGGAGTGTTACAAGCTCTTGGTGAATAAAGAAGAGATCTGTGAAGTTGCAAAGACTAAAGTCTCAAATTTAAAGAGATATTCTTTATAAAAGTTGAGACTCGTCCACGCCCCCCTGAAACGGCTCGTTCTAACACGCCTCCACATATCTACATCAGTATGTGGGAAGATTTGCATAACGCCACCCAGATGTTCACGCAAAGAAAGAAGATGTACCTTTTATTCTCGTTGTAGTATTGTTGTTGCCGCCGCCTTGTCGTATAGACGCTGTGTGTTTCACTGTGAAAGCAAAACTACTTTGTTTGGCCTTTTAAAAGAGGACGATATCCGCTTTGTCATGCCTGAAGCTGATCCGTGCTGGTCACTGAGGAAATACATTAACTTTGCACTGTGGATCGCTGAATCGGCTGAAGCGAAGTCCAGCCCGGGGTCGTCACATGTGGTTGCTGCAAGACCAAGGTACGCTCCTTCGTAGAATCTGCCTGCTGCACCGTTCTCAAGCCGCCCGCCTCTGCTCACTCATGGCCGCGGTGTGTGATGCTGTTTCGTTGAGAAAGCGAAACTACTTTGTTTTTGCCTTCGAAAAGAAAACACGACTAGAAATCATGTTTATATCACGTTTATAATGGGTTTCATGTTTTTGTCTCGTAGCTCCGGCAGGACAAGGCTTCACAATATGTTAAGAGGCTTAACATTTCCGTCTCACGCTTGAGTTATTCGGCCAATCACGATGCGCTGGATAGCTGGCCAATCACAGCACACCTTGCTTTTCAGAGCGATGAGCCTTGTGAAAATCAACGCGTTTCAGAAGGCGGGGCATAGAGGAGAAACAATAATGTACAGTATGTAGAAAATAATGTGTTGTTTTAACCTTAAACCGTATAAACACATTTCATTACACCAAATTCACAAAATAATGTTCTTTATAGTAGCATCATATGACTATGGAGTCAATATAATATCACATATATACGCAAAAAAATAAAGTTTTGCAAAGAAAAATAAAGTTTTGCAAACAAAAATTAAAGTATTGAGGAAAATAATTTTGCTTTTTGCAAACAAAAATAAAGAATTGCAAAACACAAATGATACCGCGCGAAAACAATGATTTTGCAATACATATTTTCCATGGTCATATCTACAATTTTATTTGCAACACTGATTTTATTTTGCGTGTCAGTCTAGTTTGAGCTTGCGCTGCAGTTTTTCCTGTGCGCTTCATTTTTCTGCGCGTCTCGCTTTGTGACGCTGTTTTGACGTGGGGGTGGAGTCAAGGGGCAGGGGCGTGTACAACATGCCTCCCTGGAAGTGACGTCATCGGCCCGAGACGCAGCTCACTGATCCAGGTACTGTCATGATGAGCAGATGCATGCGAATGGATCGCTTCCTTTTATTCACTAGCATTAAAACATGAATGGTTTCGTTTTATTAACTTTATTAACAAATGTATATGTGTATTAGCAGCGTTAGCTCAAGTTAAAGAAGTTGTTACCATGCACATCTATTGTTTATTTCTCTCGATGTGCACTCTTTTACTAGCATAAAGTTGGCTTGACGTTGGACGTTCGATATTCGCAAATCTAGGGACCGTCTCTAAAATTACATGCGAAACTACTATACACTTCTCTAACGTCAATAGCATGCAAGGAGAATGACTAACAGTCATGAAAACAACTGTTAACTGTTCATCCAGGTGTCAACTATGATGCACACCTTTTATATTTTTTGATAATTATTAAAATAAACTGTAAATCATATGTAAAATATTGCTACTTTTCATTACCAAATGGACGTAAACACTAATTTGAAGCTCAAAAGCTCAAAATGAAAAATAGCAATATTTTACATATGATTTACAGTTTATTTGAATAATTATGAAAAATATGAACGGTGTGCATTATAGTTGACACGAAGATGAACACTTTACAGTATGTTTTATGAAAGTGAGTCATTCTGTTCAAATGCTATTGAGCTTTAAATTTGTATTTAAGTGCATTCGGTAATGAAAAGTAGCAATATTTTACATATGATTTACAGTTTATTTGAATAATTATTAAAAATATGAATGGTGTGCATTATAGTTGACACCTAGATGAACACTTTATAGTATGTTTTATGAAAGTGAGTCATTCTGTTCAAATGCTATTGAGCTTCAAATTATGGCATATTTTAAATTTGAGCCCATTCGGTAATGAAAAGTAGCAATATTTTACATTTGATTTACAGTTTATTTTAATAATTATCAAAAAATATAAAAGGTGTGCATTATAGTTGACACCTGGATGAACAGTTAACAGTTGTTTTCATGACTGTTGGTCATTCTCCTTGCATGCTATTGACGTTAGAGAAGTGTATAGTAGTTTCGCATGTAACTTTAGAGACGGTCCCTAGATTTGCGAATATCGAACGTCCAACGTCAAGCCAACTTTATGCTAGTAAAAGAGTGCACATCGAGAGAAATAAACAACAGATGTGCATGGTAACAACTTCTTTAACTTGAGCAAACGCTGCTAATACACATATACATTTGTTAATAAAGTTAATAAAACGAAACCATGCATGTTTTAATAATGCTAGTGAAAAAAAGGAAGCGATCCACTCGCATGCATCTGCTCATCATGACAGTACCTGGATCAGTGAGCTGCGTCTCGGGCCGATGACGTCACTTCCAGGGAGGCATGTTGTACACGCCCCTGCCCCTTGACTCCACCCCCACGTCAAAAACAGCGCCACAAAGCGAGATGCGCAGAAAAATGAAGCGCACAGGAAAAACTGCAGCGCAAGCTCAAACTAGACTGACGCGCAAAATAAAATCAGTGTTGCAAATAAAATTGTAGATATGACCATGGAAAATATGTATTGCAAAATCATTGCTTTCGCGCGGTATCATTTATGTTTTGCAATTCTTTATTTTTGTTTGCAAAAAGCAAAATTATTTTCCTCAATACTTTAATTTTTGTTTGCAAAACTTTATTTTCTTTTGCAAAACTTTATTTTTTTGCGTATATATGTGATATTATATTGACTCCATATATGACCCCTTTTAAAATCAACCCGTGATTCGAATCTATTTAAATAGATTCTATTTAAATAGAATGTAATCTAGAATATATTTAAATAGAATGTAAATGTAATTCTTAAAAAAACAAAAAAAAAAACAAAAAAAAAACCCTGGCTACGTGTTCTGTACTAGACTGACTGAGACTTGTCATAGCACTTGTATACCGTTGTTGTTCTCTTGTTGATCTGATTGTTTCTGTTGTTATCATATATAAGCATCTTCTAAAAAAATAAACTTAAAAATGATTTAATATATTTACATCTTAGTTTCATGTTTTTTTTATTCATGCCATAAAAGAACTATCTGAAATATATTGTCTATGTAACTGAATATGGGTTAAGTAGTGCAATGAACTATTTTGACAAAGCTAATTCTGATTCTGTTTTTCTGTTTCTGTCAGGACATCCATGGATGTTTCGGGATGCAGAAACTGATGATCCAATGGTAGTCAATAATAAAGAGATGTTTTTGCCACCCCACCTTGAAAATGGACAAGTCTCAATCGCCAACATCACATTGCCTGGTATACATTTTTCATTCAGACCGATTTACCATTCATTTTATAAATTAGAATTCTTACACTAATATTGAGATCACTGTGATAATTGTATTTCTAGGAATTGCATATTAAATTTTCTGGGAACCCCCCTTGCCCACACACATTCACACAATTGACCCTTCGCAAAGACCCGCCCCCCTTCGTTACTGTTGTTACATCCGACAAGCCACGGAGCTTTCACACTAGACATCATGTTCTCACCCAGTGAAAAAGAGCAGGTTACTTTAGTTATGAAACAAAGATTCAGCTTTCAAAATTTGTAATTTTTAAAGAAATTCAAACAATAAATACCGTTTCGTGGGAGATTGCTGAAGCGCCTCAGTTTAAGTGGCACGTGAACCAATCATCTCTTCCTCTTTACTAGTTATAGCACAAAATAAACATGAATGAACATCAGAAAGTATCTTGTTTCAAGACATTAATACACACCATTTTTCAATTTCAAGTCCACCGTCATTAATCTACTTTCTTGACTGGTTTGTTTGTCAGACAAAAATTGCAGATTCGGTGTTATGACTGGTCAGATCGCATGTCAATCAAACTCCCAGTGAATTATGGGATCATTAATCAAACAGAATCTGAATTTTTTTTTAAGCTAAAATGTACTTTCCACTTTATATTTGTGTTTACCAGTGTTGACATTGCGAGATCGCTGTCTGCAAGTTGTGAGGCGGTTGGTTCGCAGAGAACATATCTGTCGGCTGGAGATCGCCTGCTGCCTACAAGATGACCTTGCTCAGAGATCCAGCATTCACGCCGATCTACGACGCATTAGCCAGCGAGTGGAACAGAAGTTACTGGAGAACAGAGAACAGCAAAACAGATGAAAATATGATTAATATGAGTGTGAATGAGGGCATATTTACTGAGCAGACCCGTGCACCAGCACCATAAATGGATAATATAGTCTGGAACTGTAAAATACACAGTGTTGATAAACCTCAGATCAGGAGGAATATTTCTTAAGCAGACGGACGCTTTAAACATGGGTATTTTTAGGTTTCAGTGACAGGCACTGAGTCCACAGAAAGAACTTTAGAAAATGCAGATTTTGTGTAATTGTCTATATGGTAGGCCTTGCAATATTTTTGGTTACAGTTCTCTGTATACTTTTACTCTTTTATCAGCTTCATATTTGGAAATATCTTTCTAACTAAAAGAAGTTTTTATTAATGTCTATGTGTCTAATTATTTATATAAGACTAATAACTCATGCATCAAGCCAGCATTTACTAGTAGTTCAAATGTTCATCTGTATGTAATTATATATGTATGTGTAGTTTTCTCTAACAGTGGTTTTGCTTGGTTTTAAACATCTACTTCAAGACAATAATTAAAATAACTAAAAACCTATTTTTTTATAATAGTTGTGGGGTAAACAAGTGAACACAATATAAGCTCCTACATTCAGGTAAGGGTGAATTATTTTTAACACTATTAGATTTTAACCAAAATGGTAAACTGTGTACTAAGGACAAGGATTTTTAAAAAATAACTTTAAGCCTGAGACGAGACTTAAACAAATTATTCATTACAATATTTGTTGGCCAAGAAATGGTTTGCTGTTTCTGTATATTTATCGAACTTGTTTTGTGGTTTATCATTTTTGAACTCTACATTTTGCTGAAAAGCCTATAATAGCCTAAATGACAGATTGCCTTGTGACAATGTACCCCAGTACTGGGGCATGTTGACACAAAAGGTCACTTTCAGTGAGGGGAAAAAAAAACATCATGAGATATATAACGTTACAACCGCTAAAAAAAATATAAACGATATGCACTTATAAGTCAAATGAAACGTTGATTTTCTTATCCTCTCATATACGTGTTAGATATATGCAAACTCCATACTTAGTAACGTTACTTTTCAAACTAAGCGTTCACCATCGTGCAACGCTGTCTGGGTCCAATTGCTGTTGACAGGAGTGAACGCATCGCTAATTACTGACGCATGTGATCCACCTGAACGTTCTTCATCCGTGCAGGTCTTAAGGTTTGTAATATTTGTTATTGCTTGAACTTAAACGGGTTTAATCAACACTATTACGCACTTTCAGACTGTTTTCCGTTCTTGTGATCGTCGTTATTTGCTCCAAAGCGTGAGGTTTAGGTCAGACAAGAGGTTTTGCTAATTAATAGCGTCTGTAATTAACCAAAAGCTCTTTAAATGAACATGCTAACGTGTTTTACATCGTATGCAGGTTTATGCCTTTTCTTTATTATTTTTAAAAATAAGTATAAAGGAGACGTAGGTGTGCTTCTAAACTTTAGCTAAGGTACAATAAATGCCTGACCATGGAGTTTTTAAACACGTAAATACTGAATGAATATTACTCCTTATTTAACTTAAGTGAGTCTCAGAGTTATTTCTAAGCGCATCTGGTCCATCTCCACCTTGAGTTTTGCCTTGTTTTCTGTTTTCTCAAAGAACCTTAAATTGAATCCTTCTCAGATAGAGTTTAGAAACGGCTGCACCTGTTTGCGTTTCTCATTTTTGATTATGTATTTTTATGTATAAATTTTTCTTTCTTTCTCAACGTCCTAGTACGATGAACCGCAAAAGGGAAAAGGTGAAGTTTACAACACGGCTGAATGTGGAATCCCCAAGAAAGCTCATGAAGAACAGTGTGGGTGTGGCACAGCCAACATGCTGGCATGGAAATGGTCAGGATGGTGGTATGAGTGAGGTTAGCTCTCCTGGACTCAACACATCTGCTGGGTCAGCTGGACTGGGCCACATGGAGAACATGTGTCTCAGCACTCCACGCACTACACCCAAAACACAGTTAAAACTGAATGGACGCCACAGAGCACTGTCAAGAAAAAAGAGTCCTGGTGAGGTAAGTAACATAAATAACATACACAATTAATACATATATTTGTGTATTTTAATTGTTGAAATATTTGTACTTAAAAATTGCATTTGTGTTTTGTGTGTGACATATAGGATGCTGTATCAGGACAACAATCCTCTGTTGGACCTTCACCTCCTTCTGCTGGAAGGAAACGCAGGAATCCAGAAGAAGGGCAGAAAGTCATTCTCCTCAAAGCACTGAATAATGCAATGAGGGATGCAAACAAAAAGTCATCAGTTGGTGGGCCTAAAAGTCTATCTGGAAAGAAAACCCCAGACAAGCTTATAAAGGCAATTGAGGAGGAAAGTACCTCTGAGGTTGACTGCTGCTCATTCAGTGAGAAGAATGAACGACTGATCACGACTACAGGTGATAGGCCTCCGTCTCTGGAGTTCATAGACACAGAAGATGATGGGACAGAAATAATGCTGGACACCAGGGTAATGGATACAATTTTTGATTTGATTTTATTCTTTTTATTCTTTTTTTAAATGAGTTAAATGTTTGTTCAGCAAGAATGTGTCAAATTGGTCAAAGTTGACAAAGACAATTTGCAGAAAAATCTATTTTTCAATTTTCAACATTAATAATAATAAGAAATCAAAAAAAAAATAAAAATAAAAATTTTTTCTATTTTTTTTTAATTAATTTTCTAGAAGAAAGTGTACTCAAAATACAATGATAAATACAAAGTGTGTCAATTGTGATAAAATAAAACTTGAACCAACAAAACACAGTCAGAATAATATGAACCAATATTAATAAAAAAAAAAAAAAAAATTAAAATAAAAATATATATATACAGGTCCTTCTCAAAAAATTAGCATATTGTGAAAAAGTTCATTATTTTCCATAATGCAATGATAAAAATTAAACTTTCATATATTTTAGATTCATTGCACACCAACTGAAATATTTCAGGCCTTTTATTGTTTTAATACTGATGATTTTGGCATACAGCTCATGAAAACCCAAAATTCCTATCTCAAAAAATTAGCATATTTCATCCGACCAATAAAAGAAAAGTGTTTTTAATACAAAAAAAAGTCAACCTTCAAATAATTATGTTCAGTTATGCACTCAATACTTGGTCGGGAATCCTTTTGCAGAAATGACTGCTTCAATGCGGCGTGGCATGGAGGCAATCAGCCTGTGGCACTGCTGAGGTGTTATGGAGGCCCAGGATGCTTCGATAGCGGCCTTAAGCTCATCCAGAGTGTTGGGTCTTGCGTCTCTCAACTTTCTCTTCACAATATCCCACAGATTCTCTATGGGGTTCAGGTCAGGAGAGTTGGCAGGCCAATTAAGCTCAGTAATACCATGGTCAGTAAACCATTTACCAGTGGTTTTGGCACTGTGAGCAGGTGCCAGGTCGTGCTGAAAAACGAAATCTTCATCTCCATAAAGCTTTTCAGCAGATGGAAGCATGAAGCGCTCCAAAATCTCCTGATAGCTAGCTGCATTGACCCTGCCCTTGATAAAACACAGTGGACCAACACCAGCAGCTGACATGGCACCCCAGACCATCACTGACTGTGGGTACTTGACACTGGACTTCAGGCATTTTGGCATTTCCTTCTCCCCAGTCTTCCTCCAGACTCTGGCACCTTGATTTCCGAATGACATGCAAAATTTGCTTTAATCTGAAAAAAGTACTTTGGACCACTGAGCAACAGTCCAGTGCTGCTTCTCTGTAGCCCAGGTCAGGCGCTTCTGCCGCTGTTTCTGGTTCAAAAGCACATGCCTGTGCACGGTGGCTCTGGATGTTTCTACTCCAGACTCAGTCCACTGCTTCCGCAGGTCCTTCAAGGTCTGGAATCGGTCCTTCTCCACAATCTTCCTCAGGGTCCGGTCACCTCTTCTCGTTGTGCAGCGTTTTTTGCCACACTTTTTCCTTCCCACAGACTTCCCACTGAGGTGCCTTGATACAGCACTCTGGGAACAGCCTATTCGTTCAGAAATTTCTTTCTGTGTCTTACCCTCTCGCTTGAGGGTGTCAATGATGGCCTTCTGGACAGCAGTCAGGTCGGCAGTCTTACCCATGATTGCGGTTTTAAGTAATGAACCAGGCTAGGAGTTTTTAAAAGCCTCAGGAATCTTTTGCAAGTGTTTAGAGTTAATTAGTTGATTCAGATGATTAGGTTAATAGCTCGTTTAGAGAACCTTTTCATGATATGCTATGTTTTTGGGGTAGGAATTTTGGGTTTTCATGAGCTGTATGCCAAAATCATCAGTATTAAAACAATAAAAGACCTGAAATATTTCAGTTGGTGTGCAATGAATCTAAAATATATGAAAGTTTAATTTTTATCATTACATTATGGAAAATAATGAACTTTTTCACAATATGCTAATTTTTTGAGAAGGACCTGTGTGTGTGTGTGTATATATATATATATATGTATATATATATATGTGTGTATATATATGGGTCAAAGACGAAAAAGTGTTTAAGTATAAAAAAAAGTGTAATACTGCTTTAAACTGTTGTAGTTTTTCCCCAAAAAAATGCAAAAAGTTTTCTGTTTTATTTAATTGCAATTGCAATAATTGTTTTTGTTTTTCTGAGCAAAAAATAAATCATACATTTTCCCCTGATTTACAGAAGACCCCCACTAAAATGTCATTCAGTGTAACAATCTTGTCAGGCATATTTACAACAAAAATCAACTAAGACTAATTACTTTCACCCCAAATACTAATGAGTTGTAATTTTACATTTTTAACATTTGCCACTATCCTAGGTTTTGCCCATTTGTCAGTAAGAATGTTTTACTAATTTAAAACACAATAAAATTTAGCATGCTCCATTATTCTTTTAGATATTTTAATATGTACACGTCAGAATAAGCATGTTGTTTGAATTTTTGCATAAATATTGTGTTACACTGAATGACACTGTAACATTATTTCAACCAAATTTTGACATTTTATTCTCCAAAAACTTATTTGAAACCTTAAAAGTAGACATTTTACTTACGTTTAATGTGCTTTTTATGGACACAAAATCACTTTTGTACATTTCTTTTGATGCGGACATCTTAACGTCTTTGACCCATATATATATATATATATATATATATATATATGGCTATATATATATATATATATATATATATATATATATATATATATATATATATATAAATAAACAGTATTAAGTTGTTCAAGCTGTTAATAAGCTTTATAAAACATCTTTCAGAAGACAGACTCCTTTCCCATCAACTCTCTGGGTTAAGTACCGAACCATTCTCTTTAATATATTAAAAGAAGGGATAGAATGACTTCTGAAGGATCATGGGACACTGAAGATTGGAGTAATGGCTGCTTGAAATTCAGCTTTACCATCACAGAAATAAATTACGTTTTAAAATATATAACCGTTATGTAAATGTCAGTATTTTCAAAGAAAAAAAGTGACAAAAAGTGAAAGTGGAAAAAAAAGTTCAATATTTCACAATATGTATATAATGCTGTTTTTACTATAATCAAATAAATGCAGCCTTGGTGAGCTTAAGTGACTTTCAAAACATAAAAAAAAAATCATACCATCCAAAAACTTGAACTGTTCGATATGTAATAAATGAGGTCCAATGTAAAGCATGGCTATTCTGCACTATATTAATTTCTTTTAAGATAATTGATACTGACTTTGTTTCTGTTCACAGAGCGTGATTCTAAAGCGTGCAGAATCGCCGGATTGGTCAGATGTTGAGAACTCAGAGCAGGTTGAAGTTTTCTCACAGGACTTTGAGTCTTTCGAACCAAAGGAGCGACAAACAACTGAGCTTAAAAGGGATTGTAAGCTTGTGAACTTCAGTGACACACCTCCACCTTTGGAATGCAAGCCTTACTCTTCATCACCAGCTTTAAAGTCTTCAATATTCCCACAAGCCCTATGGGAACTGAAGTCACAAGGTTGTGACACTTCCCCAACAATCCCAGCCAGGGATATGGAGCTCTTGTCAGAGCTTCCGACTCAGAACACAGTCTTTGACCTCGAGCCACCCAAGTACTCGCGTTGTAGGACAGTTAGGCGGTCACTCAAATTACAACAGTCTATCCCCAGGCTCAGAACCTTTGCCTCCGTTCCACATACACCTGGTAACTGGGATTACTCGCCTCTTACCACACGCAGGACTTCAGATTCAAATATTTACGCATCCTCACAGATGCTCCTTGCCGCGGATGGTGCCTCTCGCGGGATGTCTGTTGGCTCGGAGCCTCTTTGGCTGTCAGATTTGAACTACTCAAAAGCAGATTCTGCAGGATTTATTGACACGCACTGTCATCTTGACATGCTCTATGGGAAGTTGGGTTTCCGGGGTAGTTTCCAAAAGTTTCAGAGCAAGTATGCAAGTAGTTTCCCAATGGAGTTTAGGGGCTGCATCGCAGATTTCTGCAACCCACGAATCACTAAGAGACAGGCCATCTGGGAAGGGCTACTGAGAGAGGAGAAAGTATGGGGAGCCTTTGGTTGCCACCCGCATTTTGCCAAGGAGTATAACCATGCTCATGAGCAAAGCATCATGGGTGCTATGCGTCACCCTAAGACCATTGCATTCGGAGAGATCGGTTTGGATTACTCCTATAAGAATTCCACAGACTCAAAGAAGCAGAAAGAGGTATGCCAGACTAGATGATTACTTCCAAATATTTTTATGATATGCTAGAATATATAATATTTTGCAGCTTTTCTGTCTTTGTGTGTCAAGGTGTTTGAACGGCAGTTGCAGTTGGCCGTCTCTCTCGGGAAGCCTCTTGTCATACACTGCCGTGATGCTGATGACGATGTGCTGAAAATTATGAAGAAGTGTGTCCCCCGAGATTACAAAATACACAGGTCAGTTCTCATAAAACAAACACTCGGCCATGAACTGTTTTCTATTTTAATTTACTTTAAAATGTAATTTATTCCTGTGATGGCAAAGCTATCAGCAGCCATTACTCAATTTATAGTGTCAGATGATACTTCAGAAATCATTGTAATAAGTTAATTGGTGCTTAATTATTAAAAAAAGGTTCCTACTATTATCAGTGTTAAAAAAAAAAAAAAAAAAAAAAAGATGATATTTTTTCAGGATTCCCAGAAGTTTGGGGTATTGTGGTTTTCGCATAAAAAATCAGCAGCAAAAACTGTGTGTGTGTGTGTGTGTGTGTATATGTATGTTAATATATATGTATGTATAAAAAAGCCCTATTGATTATAATTTATTTATTTTTATAGTCTACTAATGTGTGTCATTGTGTGTTAGACACTGTTTTACCAACAGCTACTCTGTGATTGAGCCGTTCCTAAGTGAATTCTCTAACCTGTGTGTGGGTTTCACTGGACTTGTGACGTACCATCGCGCTGTGGAGGCTCGAGACGCCGTGAGGAAAATCCCACTCAACAGAATCTTACTGGAGACAGATGCACCATATTTCTTACCCAGACAGGTATCAGTGTCTTAGCACACATTTTTTGATTCTGCTTGCATATGTGCATGCCTTATTTAATTTGTCATTCTTTAATATACGTTTACACACACCACTCTTCCTCTCTCTATAGGTGCCTAAGTCCACATGCAGGTTTGCTCACCCTGGTATGGGCATACACACACTGCATGAGATTAGTCTGCTGAAGGGAGAGAGCCTAACCACAGTACTGCAAACAGTCCGGCAGAACACTAGACATATATACGGTCTGTGATTGGAAACTACATGTTATTGAATGCAACTGAAGTCCTTGCAATCTTAGTCCAGCTGCTATCAGCTTAGTCTTGCACCTTTGGCATTTTTTTCCAGATTAAATGGTCTTGAAAGTGATTTCCTGTGTTTACATAACAATGTCTGCAAAAAAAGTAAAAAAAAATTATATTTCAATGTACTGTAGTATGTGCTAATAAGTGTATGAGCATTGATACTTACGTGTTGTAGGTAATTTCACACCTGTTAAAAATGTTAGCAATTATCAATTTTAATCTCTTCAGTCGTGTTTTAGAATGGTTCTTTGTTCTTTGTTTTGTCATGTGTCTGCATACATTCTTACAAGTTATGTATGCTTGTGAGACATAAGTGACATGATGCCAGCTTGTGTCTTCCGTTATATTAGAATAAGTCATTTTTCCTTACACCATGCCATGAAAGTTTATGCTCAAAGACCGTGTTAGAAAATAGATTGTGAAAAACTACAACAAATGGCTTTTACCAAGTTGTTGGTTTTATATAAATGTAACTTTTGTCTAAATGGTAAGAATGAATAAATGATATTGTATATGCAACATGAGTGGGTTTATGCAGTTAATTTTTTGAGAAGGACAAGGCTGCTTTTCCATTTGAGACCTCATTAAATGCGAAACGGATGTGATTGAGCAAGGAAAAGAGACACCAGAGGCAGAAAATTCTTTCTTTTGTCATCCTTTATTTTTGTCAAATCTTGGTGTTGGAAAATTATGTAATGTAATTTTTAATTTACAAACATTTTTATTGGTTTTTAAGGAGTTGAATCTTGTAGAACTGGAAGCTCTTCAGAATTCTGAAAAAAAGAACACATTTAGTATATTAGTAATTTTGTAGAACACTAAAATTATTCAAAGACAACAGCAAACAGTACCTTGGGGAATTATCTGCCAAAAAGCACTTTTAGTTTTAAGGTTCTTAAAGAATTTCAGACACTTTCTGGGAAATGGAACTATTTTCCATAGTGAGTTTTGTTTGTAATAAAATACATAGATGCTTTATTGCATTTGCCATTTGATTTTCATAATGACTTGTATGAATCTGTTCTTAAAAAATAAGAGTGTAACTCACCAAGTGGGAAATCACTAAGAAGATTCACCAGAACCTTCTGTAGCACAGGTTTGTATTTCTCATACTCCGCTTCACTCAGAGACACAGACAGTTGGAATGGAGCACTCACCTAAAAAAATAGCGAGAACAAAGTATGACTGAAGTAGTAACTCATTGAAATCCTATTTAAATGTGCACTTGCACTGAGGTTTTACCATAAACTGATCATCCTCTTTAATCACTGGGATCTCTGGCTCTGCAGCATCTCTTCTGCCCACGTGTGATGGCCTTCGACCCTTTTGACATTTGATGCCAATCTTCTAGCATTAATTTATGTAATCTTGACAGGCTTTATTATTTTTATAAATTTACATCTTAAAGTACATTAATTTCCAAAACATATCTCAACACATCCACCAGACATACGCTCACCTGTGGTTTCTGAGCAGGACTGAGGAAGCTGGTGCCGCCTCTTACAGACTCGACACACAAGCAAAGAGCACATAAGAGCAGAAACATGTTGCTGGCACAACAACGCAGCGGCATCCTGGGAAGTTAGTTTTATGACAACACCCTTAATGGCTGCACTTAAAAAGTATTTAACCTGCTATATGCAGAGTGCACAGAAATAGTAAAAAAAAAAAGTCAACCCCACCTTCTGTAATGATCAAACTGCTTCTTTAGGTCTGCACATTAAGATCTGCTTCTCACTTTTATAATAGCCTTTGGTTAACAATTAGCATTAAAGTCTACAACTGTAACTATGAATACAAACAGAACTAAAACTCCCTATTTGTTACTGTATGTGTGTGACAAAGTGATTTTCCTTTCGGTGATGTGAATATGATGATAACAGATGATAAAGTCATATGGTGGTACACTGTTGAGTCAATATCTAGCAGTGTTACTAGACCACTGAAATATTGCCATGGCAGGTTTATTTGACTGACTTGGTAATTCCTCTGTAACGGGAACACATAGGGCCTATTTGGTGTGGGCACACTTTTAAGTGGACTCACATTTGTACGTGGTTGCCAGCATGTTCAACATTATCCTATCCATGTGCAAAACTTGTATGATTCTGGTTTGCATTTGATTCATTTTCAATAATCATAATGTAACATAAAGTAACATTTTATACAGAACATCATAGTTACATGTTAAGAGCTTGTTAGTTTGAAGCATAATCTCCTGATTTTCATATTTTGCACTAACAAAAAAACTGTACCACAGTATTACCATGTTTTTTATGACATGATACCAGCGTAATATCATATTTTGGGACATTAGTAAAATGTTTTGGAGTCAGTTTAAAGCAACTTAATGGTAAAATTGCAGTTTCCATATTTTTCACTAGCAAAAAAGTACCTCAGTATTGAACTGTTAAAATTCAAAATACTGGTGTAGTGTGACCTCCGAGACAGTAGATAGTAGTACACTGTTTTGGTCTGGGTTACCTAAACAGCTAGAGTTAATATGGATAAAAAGAAGAAACCATACAATGTTACAGCGTCATCGGTGAGTATCTTAAAGTGCTCTTTAAAACAAGAGGCTTAGAAGGAGCATTTTAGTTTTGTTTGTGTGTTATAGTTATCTGTTTGTAACCATAGAAAAGGGGCGGGTCCCAGCATTTTGGTGGGTGCAGAGGAAAAAAGGAGAGAAGAAGCGTAAACGGAGGAGAGTTGGTCAGGACTGAACAGCTGTTCACCGTAACAGGGAGAGTAACGAGCAACTGGATGGTGCTGTCGAGCAAATGTGAAGACTGGAGTGACAACAACTTGCATGACTTTTCCCGGGATTCGGAACGAGTCGCGGGGAAACGAAAAGAGGCTGTTTGGAGTTCATGAGTGTGCTGCGTCATCAGGCTGGATTGTTTGCCGGGAAAACCCGCTTCATCAGTGCATTTCGGGGAAACTCGTACGTTTACCCTGCCATCGAATGACATTGCTGATTACAACTCAAGTAAGATGTTTCCTTCTTCCTTCTGAAACCCAAGGATTATCGGGTAAAAGCAGAGAAGTTTGGACGTTCGAGAGCGATTGCATTGAGACACTTGTTACGCATTTGAACTGTTCTACAATTGAACTGCGTTGGACTTAAGAGATTCGGAAATACCGCCTGCACCCAAGCCTGCACAGCCCAATTCAGCAGCCTGGGAGGGTTGGATGTTGTTTTGCCTTTGGAAAGGCTGGAATGTTGATTTGAATAGGGTGAAATTCACCATATAATTGTGTTAAAGAGATTTATTTTTTTGTTTTTGTTTTTTTGTGTTGTTTGAATGTTTTCTAATATGTTGAAATGCTCTTTTAAGGGAGTTTTTTACAAACTGTGAAAAGTTAAATTAGCCCTAATTGTGCATACACTGTTTACTTAAAAAGGGGTCAAAGGTTGTATCTTGGATACACTTGTCAGTATTTTCCCAGTTTCTATTGATTTATTAAGCGTTTCTTTTCTCTGACTAATTTTCCAGATTTCAGGTTCAGATAACTTTCGTTTAATTCGTGATTTCCTGAAATTAAATTGTTGATTCTGAACCAGTCAATTTACTTTGTGAATATTCGTCCGCTTGTTACTGCTAGTAATTTGACTTCAGGTCATTGTTGGTTCTGGGGTAGGTGCGTTCCCTTCTATGCTGTAGGATATTGTTAGGTTGGGGAGATATTCGATGGTTTAGGGCTTTCTCATATGTGCTGTAAACTCCAGGTTAGGTCCGTGACAGAATATAAAGCCTGGAGCCCTCCTCACTTTAGCCTTGATATTAATCAGAATAGTACGGAGCGTATTGAATTTGGTAGCAAGGACAAAGATCCTTTGTCACCATTCATCCAGAGCCACAGGATAATTCACCCCTATCAAAACGGGCATAAGTACCCGTTACATGTTCATAAAGACTTGCCTTTTCCTCCAATTTTTGCCTGCATAAGACAAAAATACACCAGATCTTAGGGTGCACATTCCTTTTTTTATCTTTAGATGAAGAGACTGAAAGTTTTTTCCTGGTGGACTTCACTTAGAAGATCATCCAGAGAAATGAACCACTGACAAATGAAGCAGGGGACCGTGATGGAGAGGACTCTGATGTGAACATCCCTCTTCCACCCCCACAGAGTGCAAATGAAGAATGGTACCATGTATTTATAAATGTGTTTTGAATGCATGATGAAGAGGCTGTATGATTTGAACCCAGCTGTGGGTTTCTTTGCAGGGTGGACTATGTTGATGCATTAGGATGCTCTCGAAGATGATGAGGAAAGACCTACCAGATTTTCCGAAAATGGACCAAGAACTCCAGAACAACAGGTACATTTATTCTTACCTTTATGTTTTTTATTTTATTTAATGTAACTAACTGGTATTGTTCCTGCTCAATCTATGTATATTTTATTGTGTGCAGGGTAACTGGTGTTGACAGGACACTTATCTGAGGACATGAGGAGAGAAATGCAGAGAGAGCATTGGGAAAGAGAGGAAGAGGAGCAGATGAAGAAACCTGTTGGACCCATTCACTATGAAAATATCAGAGATCAAGGTGATTGAGAGAATTGACCTCTTAACACACTGAAACCTGTCTTTTGTGTAGAAAATGTCTCTAATTAGTACTTCTTTGAGAGTTTTGAATTACATCTGCATAGTGTCTCACATGCAATTTTTGTGTATCTGTTTCAGAGGCCAGAGAGCTGGGTGCTGGGTATTTTGCTTTTGCCCAGGATGAGGACCAATGAAGAAAACAGAGAGAAACTCTAGACATGGTGAGAGACCATGTCAGAACAACTGAATTAAAGTCACAAACTCTTTCCAAAGCAGCATGAGCTGCCTAGATAGACAGCATTTTAAGGCATTGTAAGTGCGCTTAAAAAGCAAAGACTTTTCCAAAAGCTTATCCAATAAATGTCCATATCAACTGAAAATAAAAAATAACCAATATTGAACAGTAATCAACACTGTACCAATATTTTGTGCATTTCAGTTTCTGAAAAGCACTGTGAACAAATTCAGAGAGTGATATTGTCAGTAATTGTTTTTACATTCAATAACCCCCCCCAAAAAAGTGTATTCATTATTTAGTTAATTAACAAAATATTTATTTTTAACTTAATTTTTAATTACAGTTATTTCAATTATTTGATACACATTTTTATTTATTTATTTATTTATTTATTTTAAAGCAATATTTGTTTGTACATTTTGCATGAACAATTAATGAGCTCACTAGAGCTTGTCTGCTACTGGCTAAAGTGTAAATTACCATTTTTACAATTCTCTTTTTCTATCTGCAGACCACAGAGCAGCGCCACAAACATGAGCAACTGAAGGAGGCACATATGAATTCTAAGGCATATATGGTTGTTTTGGATCATGTCTAATGTTTTGTTGTAGCTGCTGCTGATGATGCTGAGAAGATGATGATGAAGGTTTGGTTGGACCTCCACTCCTTGCAACAGTGCGGAAAGTGGAAGTGGTGATTCAAGAGAGAAAAGACATCAAACCTGGCGTTCCCCATGTAAGAGAGTGGGACAGAGGCAAAGGTACATGACTGTTCACATAAATGGATGTCATTCCTTTTTTTCCATTTGCTCTATTGTTTCCATTTGCTTTTTTTGAACTTAAGCATTTATTTCCTTTTCCAGAGTTCTCCTGGGGTCAATGGACCAGTCGTCGTAGAGAGGAGCGAGACTCAGAGTTTGCTCCTCCTTCTACTTATTACCCAGATGACAGAAAGGCCAATCACAACAGAGCCAAAGACAAAGGGCAGAGCAAAGGAAACCTTGCCTTCAAGTGGTCTGAATCCCAAAAATCCACAGACGGAGACACAGACAACATATCTACCACTAGACAATCTTCTGACATACCCTCATATGCACAACCTGCTCAAACACAGAGTCTGGACGACCTGTTATCGTACTACAAACACTCCACGTGAAAGTTCAAGTCTGAAAATCATTTGAAGAAACTAAGGGATGTGGCAAACTGTATCAGTTAGTCTGGATGCATTTCAGTCTTAGTACGCAAGGATAGTAAAATTTTGAACCAAAATGTAACTGAATCACAAAGTTAGAATAAAGAATGACCAGATTTTTGTTTGATTTTTGTGCATCTTTTATTCCATCACTATCTATTGTTCAAAAGTCAACAGCTTTCTTAACCATAATTAATTGATTTATTTTGCCATCACTTTTTTCAATAGGTTGTAAACAACAGAAGTCACTGTTGTCCATAGAATTATGTCAGTCGAACTTGATCGATGATTTAACCAAAGCTGACACTTGAAATGTTCTCTTCATCAGTTTTCCTGTTCTAATGAACTGTTTTGTGTTTTTTTTTTTTTTTTTTTTTTTTTTTTTTGTTAAATTATTTGAAATGCAGGCAACTTAAATGTGTTTATTCATGTTATGAACACTGGGCAAAGTTTATGAGTAGCACCTGACTGCAATGTAACTCTGTTTAGTTACTCAGTAGCCTGTAATGAGTTGCTTTACAAGTTACTTAGTTCACATGCAATGGGAGGATGTGTATTCCATATGTCATTTGAAAGAAGACATTAAATAACTATTGGATAAAATTTTGCATACATCCAAATCATAGGACCAGAGTGACCCTTGATCTGAAGGATATCCTATCTCCGCAGGAATATATGTGTGAGCACTTTGTATCAACCGGAGAGAGCAAGGAAGAAAGGGAAATAGAGAAGAAAATTGTGCTAAAGAAGAGAGAGGACAGAAAAATAGGTTTCATGTGGAAGATTGAGAGACAGTTCTACTTTTAGTTTTCTCATATTTATTTATTTTTTTTCCTTTTGAAGATTAAACCTAAGTAGGAAACCAGTTGAATGCGAGGAAGATGGTAGGTAACTATTTCTGGTTGTGATTATCACATGATCAT
This sequence comes from Cyprinus carpio, assembly GCF_018340385.1. NCBI lineage: Eukaryota > Metazoa > Chordata > Actinopteri > Cypriniformes > Cyprinidae > Cyprinus > Cyprinus carpio. The sequence continues at coordinate 24,625,521 of NC_056577.1, read as the reverse complement.
GTAGAAACATGCTGTTCAGCCATCTGCTGTTTGTAGTCAATGTTAAATTTGTTAATATAAATGTATGCTTTAAATATCATGAAATATAGTTTTACAGCATTTATTAATGTTCACTTATTATATATAATTATGTATAACATTTATATATGCATCTTTTGTAAAATATGATCATTTATAAATATACTGTTCATTGTTAACTAAAATTTGTTCATAATGCCATACTGTAAGTAAATAACTAAGACTGTAGATAAATAACTAATAACTGTAATATATATATATATATATATATATACTGGAATATTATTATTACCTCAACAGATTTAAGCTTTTTCAAGTTTCACAAAGATATTTGCTAATAAAAAGTAAACCCCTTGAGTGATTATAAAGAAATGCAAGCATTTTTGACATAATTCGTTCATAGTGGGTAAATGAATGTGTCTGTGAGTGTTTTAGGAAGGTTCAAGTGCAGAAGCAGCACTAAGTGTAAGTGCGAGCAGCATCAGAATCACTGACGTGACTCAGGATGGAGACGTTCTGACATTTGCCATCGCATCCCAGAAAGTAAGATGCCTAATAAATGCATGTTTTAGATTTGTGGAATTTGTGGAACGTTGTGTATCATAATTTTTTTTTCTCTCAGTTGAGCAGCAGTGCTGGGGTTTGGGTTTTTCGAACATATGAGGACTTTGTCTGGCTTCGGCAGAGTCTTTTCTCACAAGAAAATCTTCCTGGACTTCAGGGAATTATAGTGAGTGAACTCTCTAACTCACAATTAAACATCATTGCTTATTAATTTTCAAAAGTAGCAGATCTATGAATGAGGGATACATTTAAATGAGATGATTATTCCCACAGTTTCCACCTTTGCCCTCTAAAGCACTTATATCACAGTCAAACACACAGACCAAAGCACTCAAACAACTTGTGTATGCACAATTTAGACAAGATATAGCTGCATAATTTTAGTAAGTTAGTAAAATTAGAGGGGTATTTTTTCTTCTTTTTTGTAGATGTCACTTGGTTTGATATTTTGTTTCTTATGCATTATACATTTTCTGTATGTGTTCAGGGTTCCTGGCTCTAGGACAGGCTTGGCAGAGGTATTGTAAGGCTCTGGAGTTTTATCTCCAGCAGGTGGCAGCACACCCAACTCTCTGCAAGTGCAACGCACTGGACAGCTTTCTTATTAACTCTGAGGTTTACTCCAAAACCAAACCCCCCCCCCCCCCCCACACACACACACACACAAAACACAAAACACATTAATTAATTAATTTAAATTCTGCATCACAGCCTGTTGTATGATTACTCTAAAGAAAAAACAGGTGCAGTAAATATATTCAGGTCAAATGAATGCAACTAGCCAGGCTAACCTGTTGGAAAATTCAGCTAAAACCAGCTGAAGGTGGCAGATGGTAGCTGGTTTCTAGCTGGTCATTAGTCATCTTTATTTATATAGCTATATTACTTGAGCCAAGGTCGTTTAGGTGGTTGACCAACCGGATTATAAAATGGCAGATGGAGACCTGGCTAACATAGTTGCCAATCTTGGACCAGCAACAAATTAGCTACTATATCCCAAAAAGAAGTTTGACCACCTTAAGCTGGTATGAGCTGATTTGTATTTCAGCAGTGTTTGTGACCAGTTTGTTTTGTACTGTATATGTTCACCATACACTCTCAGGGAAAAAAGCTGTCACTGGGATGGAACTCTTTCAAAAGGTACTAATATGCGGTTATAATAGGGGTAAATAAAGTATGGAGGTGTGACGGTGTATGAGGATTTTAACTGGATTCTCCAGCATGGAGAAAAACCTTGCTAGAAAAGCCTTCTCTTTATATTGTTTGTTCACCACCTTTTTCAGTTTTGGGGGAAATGTGATGAAATCCTTGATTATCTTACTTTTGTCATTCTATGTATTTTTTGACTAGTCTCCTGGAAGGCAGCGAGGCAGGAAAGGAATCTTTAATCGCCTCAGTCAGGCTGTGGAGGAGAGGAGGAAGGAAAGTCATAAGGTGTGTGTGTGTAAATATATAATTTAATCCCCCTGGATGTGGACAACTTCTTTCAGAATGAGAGAAACAAAAACATTAATCTTGCTGCTTTGTCAAAGGTTGCCACTGAGGTACACTATTTAAGCTGTTTTTCTGTTGTTTTTTTTCAGTTTCTATTTGGCCAGTGGACTGTGATTTTATAATACATTATGCAATTTTGTGTTCTTTTCTTTTTGTGTTGTGATGACAGAGGAGAGTAAGTCATTTCAAAATGTTTATATGCATGCTCAGTACACATTATTTAGGAATACAGTAGGCCTGTATATTACTGTGTGTGTGTGTGTTTTACAGAGCTTGCTTTGGCCTGTGGACATTTTTCCACATCTCTTCATCTTTGTGTGAATCAGGACGATGCAGCTGCTGTAGCTTTCTCCAAGTTAGGATTTCACTAAATAAAATGAGCATTTCTGTCTGCATTAATGTGCACACATGGAATTAATGTGTGAGAGAAACGCGTGTTTATGTGAATGTTGGTCATGCGAGGATAATCAGGTTTTGTGTTCCTTTAGGGTTTGTTTGAAGCTGTAGGATAATTATTGAGGCAGTGAAGGTAAGGCCACTTTGCATGCAAAAACTTTAAACACAGGTGAAGGGCTTTTGGCCATTCCTGTTTTTATACAATCAATACTAAAAATGTAATAATAATAATTATTATTATTATTTTAATCTTTAGCGAAACTTTGAGAAAGTTGGCAGTAACAACCTGTCCACTCTTGGTTTGGGTCTGGACCTGGAGTCTCGCTACCAAGAGGCAGAGAAGCTGTGATTGTGCACTATTCTTCTATACTGTACTGAAAGTAATTGTCCATTTCTTCTTGTGTTGTTATAGGAAATGCTCTTCAGAAGAACCTGTAAACTGATAGAGCTGAAATCAGTAAAAAAGAGTACAAAAAAAGCCAAGGCCAATAAGAGAGAAGTGGTATGTATTAATCTGCGTTATGTGATATGTTATATTATGGCTAGATGCACACATCCACACTGAAGTGTTCACGTCATGTTTATCTGGTAAATTCAGATGAAGTCTTTCTGTGTCTCATACTATAGGTGGAAGCATTTCAAAAAGTGGTTGAGAAAGAGTTTAGGCTGATCTCATCTGTGGCTAAACAAGAGGTAAAAACTGTGACTGAAGTTAAACCCAAAGGAGCTTGTCTGCTAAATGTGTTACCAGAGTTGTTACAAGGGAAATTTGAACAATCTTATTACATGACTTCTTGATCTGAACATCAGATCCACATTGTACATTTATAGAGGATGTAGTATAATTATTGGACTAATGTCTGGAAGATTGAGCGTTTCCATAGCTCCCGAGTGAATGTGCTGAAGATCTTCCTGATTGGCTGGTGTGAAGAACAGCTGAAGACAGCGAAGAAGTTTGCTGAACTCTACTCTCAGCATCTGGAAGCTTGCAGAAACATGTACACAGAATGAATGAAACATAAGCAGGCAGTAGATCATAACAATATAGCTGGTAATGTAATCAAACTTTTCCAAGACAGCTAAAAAAACAGAACCTTATCGTGAAATGATAAAAGTGCTCTGTAAATTCTGGTAATTCTCAAATCTTTTTAATTACTAGTTGCCATTAATTGGTTTGTACTTAATCTTTTTCAGCCTAATTTGAACGCCAATGTAACTTTCAGTTCCACAATTCTAGGTTAGGTTACCGATTCAGAAGTCAACTTTTTCCTATGTAAGCTTGCAATAAAACTATTAAACCCATGACTGTTTTTAATGTATACACTGCAAACTCCACAGGAAGAAACATTGTGAGTTAGTGTTTGTGAAAGTAGTCATTAACATGAGCTTATTATTTGGGTAGACCAGTCTTACAAGACATTAAAAAAAAAAATAATAATAATAATAATAATATTATATATATATATATATATATATATATATATATATATATATTTGAAAAGAAAGATTGATTAGAGACTGTTAGTTGTACAGCCTTTACATAGTGGCTGTGTTTATGCAACTGGTAAAACAACCAGGAGTCAGAACTGCAGTTAAATGCGACAGTTTAATGATGACGAGTTTAAGGAAGTCACAAAAGTGTAAAATACAAAGTCACTGCAAATTATAGTCTTGCAATGTCATCTCTAAAGATTTTCTGATAGGTTGTCTATTGAAAGGTTCAAGAAACCTTTACAAATATGAAAATTACTTCTAGGTAATAATAAAATTATATAATAATAAAAATTATGCAATATTACATGCAAGATAAAGGAAATCATATATAAATATAGGCATAAATATAGGTAAAAGTAAAATACAGCCACACAACATATCTTAAACTGCCTATACAAGTAGAAAAATAAAAATTATTTAATTCAGTTTAGAAATGATTTAAAAATGATTAAGAATACAAAACACTAATCATGTCAAAACAGAGAAACCAGCAAAATATTAAGCTAGAATGTGCATTTAAAAGTTATTTCATTTGACTCGTCCTAGTGTTTGCATCCACTGTCCTTTTATGACTACACTCTAAATATGTTTTTTTTTTTAAAGTTTAAATATAACAGATTATTGGAGTATGTTTACAAGTACTATTTAAGTTTTTCTACTTCAGAATTGAATGTTTAATTCAATGTGTTTCTTGCTGTATCTTTCGAATCGATTGTGAAATTTACTTGCAATTTGAATTGAGTGCAGAGTGTTTTTATACCAAATATTTAGAACAGAATTTGAATTCCCATCACTATTAGAGATCAATTAACAAGATCGCTATAAAGTTGTGATTGATATGTGAGATATATGTTGTGAAGATTTGTCTCCTTACATGTCTAGACGCCTCTGCCATTTTGTGAGTTTTAAGCAAGTTATGATGCTGTTAGACACTGTGAAAAGAGAAAGTTATGCTCTACACATTCATGAAGTCTTTCGTGCCACGCCTGTGAGGGGAGAGCTTTTTTAGAGACCAAATCTGCTGTAAATTAGATTCTGGCTAATCATATTGTTTGGTTTGTTTGTTTTAAGTATTAAAACAGATAAATAAGATGAATATTTTAGTGAACTCTAGAACTTAAAGAATGGGCTTTGCTTTTTCATTGTTTGAGATGATAATTTCGTACTGCCTAAGAAATGGCCACAAGAGGGTTAAAAAAAACATAATAATATATACATTTTCATTTTACTTCTTGTTCTGTCAACAGAAATAATCCAGCAATACCATCTAGAATTGTATAAATGCATAAATGTGAAAAAGACAATATCATAAGAATTATAATGCCTGTGATTTACATTCACATGTATTTATTTAGCAGATGCTTTTTAACAGTGAATTTGTCATTTAATTTTGAGTGGCAAGCAGGGTTTTGTAACTAGATTTCACAACACACCTGACATTCTACTGTTCCTTTGGTCTGTTCCCAATAGTTCCATACATTTCCTCAGCATCATATTTTTTCCGCAGAGTACAATATGTTGAATTGTGATCCTCCTGTGAAGAGACAGTTTATAAAAGATCCTTAAAAACCGGCCAAAACATTAATTTGTTAAATGTGTATTGAAACTTACTAAAATATTTTCCACATTTTTATCTCCAGTCTCTGTTCTTGCTTTTCTGTAAGCTTTAAAAACAGTAATTTCATGAAGTAAAACATACTAATGGCAATGTATTTTTTGACTGGTGTGTATATATAGTTAATGTGTGTGTGCTGACCTCTGTGCATGCAGTAAATGACAGCGGCTCCTCCTGCTGCTATTACTAGAAACAACACAGAGATCACTGCACTGAGACTCGCCTTAGAAAATGTTGTACTTTCACTTCTTTCTAATGAAGGGGAAAAAAGAGAGGAAAGAAACAAACATACCATTATACAGAAGATTTTAGAGATTGAGATGGATACAGGTTATTTTCTATTTCTTGGACGTATATAGGCTTTAGTGATTAACAGTATTAAATATTTACTGAGGATTCTACTAATAGCAGTGAAAAAAGCCATCACCCACCTGTGGCTTCAGCAAATTTCCCCTAATGAAAATACAGTGGGAACAGACTGTGACCGAAATATACAATATGGAAAGACTGACATTTAATCTTAGATTACAAGGAGAGACTTTTGAAAGACACTGGTGAAAATGGATTGTTTACAAGTCAAAACAAATGGGGGAAGGGGTTATGTTTACACATACATATGTAAGCATATGAATACCTGTCATGTATTTATATTTGGATGTACCTTTGTTAATAACTATATGTCTATATATGAATACAGGTGCTGGTCATATAATTAGAATATCATCAAAAAGTTGATTTATTTCACTAATTCCATTCAAAAAGTGAAACTTGTATATTATATTCATTCATTACACACAGACTGATATATTTCAAATGTTTATTTCTTTTAATTTTGATGATTATAACTGACAACTAAGGAAAATCCCAAATTCAGTATCTCAGAAAATTAGAATTTACTTAAGACCAATACAAAGAACGGATTTTTAGAAATCTTGGCCAACTGAAAAGTATGAACATGAAAACTATGAGCATGTACAGCACTCAATACTTAGTTGGGGCTCCTTTTACCTGAATTACTGCAGCAATGCGGCGTGGCATGTCGATCAGTCTGTGGCACTGCTCAGGTGTTATGAGAGCCCAGGTTGCTCTGATTGTGGTCTTTAGCTCTTCTGCATTCTTGGGTCTGACATATTGCATTTTCTATGGGGTTAAGGTCGGGCGAGTTTGCTGGCCAATTAAGAACAGGGATACCATGGTCCTTAAACCAGGTACTGGTAGCTTTGGCACTGTGTGCAGGTGCCAAGTCCTGTTGGAAAATGAAATCTGCATCTCCATAAAGTTGGTCAGCAGCAGGAAGCATAAAGAGCTCTAAAACTTCCTGGTATACGGCTGCGTTGACCTTGGACCTCAGAAAACACAGTGGACCAACACCAGCAGATGACATGGCACCCCAAACCATCAATGATTGTGGAAACTTTACACTGGACGTCAAGCAACGTGGATTGTGTGCCTCTCTTCTCTTCCTCCAGACTCTGGGACCCTGATTTTCAAAGGAAATACAACATTTACTTTCATCAGAGAACATAACTTTGGACCACTCAGCAGCAGTCCAGTCCTTTTTGTCTTTAGCCCAGGCGAGACGCTTCTGACGCTGTCTGTTGTTCAAGAGTGGCTTGACACAAGGAATGCGACAACTGAAACCCATGTCTTGCATACGTCTGTGCGTAGTGGCTCTTAAAGCACTGACTCCAGCTGCAGTCCACTCTTTGTGAATCTCCCCCACATTTTTCAATGGGTTCTGTTTCACAATCCTCTCCAGGGTGCGGTTATCCCTATTGCTTGTACACTTTTTTCTACCACATCTTTTCCTTCCCTTCGCCTCTCTATTAATGTGCTTGGACACAGAGCTCTGTGAACACCCAGACTCTTTTGCAATGACCTTTTGTGTCTTGCCCTCCTTGTGCAAGGTGTCAATGGTCGTCTTTTGGACAACTTTCAAGTCAGCAGTCTTCCCCATGATTATGTAGCCTACGGAACTAGACTGAGAGACCATTTAAAGGCTTTGCAGGTGTTTTGAGTTAATTAACTGATTAGAGTGTGGCACCAGGTGTCTTCAATATTGAAACTTTTCACAATATTCTTATTTTCTGAGATACTGAATTTGGGATTTTCCTTAGTTGTCAGTTATAATCATCAAAATTAAAAGAAATAAACATTTAAAATATATCAGTGTGTAATGAATGAATATAAAATACAAGTTTCACTTTTTGAATGGAATTAGTGAAATAAATCAACTTTTTGATGATATTCTAATTATATGACCAGCACCCGTATATGTAAATATATGCATATGTGAATTTGTATATATGTATTCATATAGCAACCCGTTTAATTTTCTTCTATTCAAGAATTTTTTTTCCTACCTAAAATCCTGAAAGAATACTGATAACTGTGCCCATGAAGCAGTTTGACTGTTTGTTAATGTTTGTCAGTGTTCCAAAATGACAAATAAAAATAATTTGAAAAATCATATCAGAGACTCATTGCTTACCTTCAATGGTGACGTCAATGAATCTGGATGTTTTATTTAACAAACAGACGTATGATCCCTGATCATCCTTAGTCAGGTCTGACAGAAGTAGAGAGACATTTCCAGGTGAAGTCTGATTAAACAGTGTAATTCTGTCACTGTACAGCTCAAACACACTAGATATATCAGTGTAAATGCCATATTTAGAAGCTCTTTTGCTGTTGGATTTCCAGAAGACAGACTGGGGCTTGTCCTGTGGGTGGGTACAGGTGCAGGGCAGCAGCACAGACCCTCCTGAGAAAGCTGTTGTCTGTGTCAAGCCACTGTATGATGGAGTACAGGCTGAGGGAAACACGTATGATATATACTTCAGTTAGATTCCATATGACCATATGATACCCAAATTTCTAAGGCCTCTAAATTACCAACACGATCTTTCATCTTGTGTCATCTGATTTTTATATATATATATATATATATATATATATATTAGTAATGGTTCAAGATGATCACTGCATCATGCAGGTTTATTTATTATCCATGCATGGATTTTATTTATTTATTTTCAGAAAACTCATGTTAAAATGTGAGTATCAAATATGATGATCCATCATAAGAATGTTATTTTGTACGTCTCTCAGTCATCATTGTATTGCATTGCATTATTTATTACAATTAAAACTACTGAGCTTTGATCATAAAAGTAAGCATTTGAATCATCTTACTAAGATATATTTTTGGATGATATAGCATGACAGCAGGTATTTATAACCATTTTATGTATAGCCTGCTATCCTGGTAAAAAGATCTAATTGATTTTACAAGCTATCAGTACATAACAACACTTTTTCATAAAAAAAAAATAACAACAACAAAAAATAAAAAATTTCTCATCATTGTGCACATCTCTCATTGAGTGTGAACCCCCATGTTCTCAATGAATTAATACTAATGTATTAATATCACAATATATTTGTAGATACTCATATTTTTCTAAATATTTTGCCTCAAAATATATTTATGTTATACTTCATATGTCAGACTTTACAGGGTTAACTGAACTGTACCGACATTTGTAAATGTAAATTTAGACTTAAATTCATGGATAAATGTACAATTACTTAACTGTAACTGTACCTTAATTAATTAAGTAGTCTTACCTTTTGTGAGGTAGTGCAGAGCAGTCAAGATGTTTAAAAATGTCCACATATTTATATACGGCATGTTTATACTATGATGGGCACATATCTTTTCAGGCAGTTCTCACTTGTCGCTGTCACACCCTGTCAGCTCTTGATTTTTATCAGTTCATTTGGAGAAGTCTTGCACAATTAATCAGTTAGCCAACATAAGGTCATTGAAACAGACACTAGGTCAAAATGTTGAAGGACGGAAAAGGAGAAGAGGGTATGAGACGGTGTGTGTAAATTTCTATTAAGATTAAAATCTACAGCTTGTTTTTAGGACATGAAGCAACAGTGAGGAACAATGGAGTGTGGAGCAGGTATATAAGTGGCCCTGATGTGTTAAGAATGTGTATGAAAGGAAAGAGGAATCTAGATCATCAGCTATTTTAGCTCCTTCTAGATGTGGAGTTATTTTGGTTCTTCCCTCTGTAGTGACTAGTTTCACGTGTTGTCACGCTCTTTCATTTCCAAAGAGTCTGTAAACAAATTTAATGCATTTGCATATTCATTCCACTATTAATATAGCTCATTATAAATCAGTTTGGACTCTACGCAACTGTAGCACCCTTTTGTCCACAGAGACACACTAAAAGATTCATTATAACATGCATATGTGCAATTTGTTGCATTAATGTATGGTTTGAATGCTTCTGCTCTTGTACAAGGAATAGGAACATTTTGAGATTGTTTACTCATATGCATGTCATTTCAAACCTGTGTTATTTTTTTCTGTGGAACACAAAGGAGAAATCTGAAAAAAACTTGATGAGGCTTTACGGGTTTGATATCATCATGTGACCATCTTAATGTGGCAATTTTATATGCAGAATAAAGTACAAGATATTAGTTATCCAAAACTAGAACTAAAACTATATATATAAAAAAAATAATATTTGTCTAGTTATCCAAAACTAGAACTAAAACCATAAAAAAAATGTGTTACTTAAAAAAAAAAATATTTCAAAATGTAACAAATTCAGAAGGCAAAGCAACATTTCTTTGATTTAACTTGATGTACTAATAACTAAAACTGAAATATAAACTAGCTAATAAACTATATAGACATATTTGAAAAAACACACACTTGAATTGATTAATTTGATGAATAAATTAATTTGAAATATAATAATAGTATCTCAATACTAAAATAACACTTACCTGCAGGGGAGGGGAGTTAATTTTGTTCAAATTATTCACACAAAGCATCATATGACTTCAGAATGCTTGGAATATAGCGAACGATTCACACACTTTTATGGTGCTTTTATAGAATTCTTTTGCTTTTAGAGCTTGACGTAGGATCACTGTAATCTGTCATTGTATGGAAAAAAGAAAGCTCCAAAATGAACATATTTTTGGAACAACATAAGGTTGAGTAAATAATAAGAATTTTCATTTTCAGGTGAATTATTACTTTAACAGGCTACAAACCAGCATGGACAGACCAAATTGGCTTGGAAAACAACAATAATGAAATAGAGTCTGATAAATGGCAGAAAGAGCTGAGACAGCATGGTTAGTCTAAAGAAAGATGGATGGATCTCAAGCATAGCATAATGAAGGCTAGAGGATAGGAGAAACAAACTCCTCCAGCAAGTTCACAACACAGTGTGCACCTGTACCTCCCACTCATCTCTCATTCTCTCCCTCTCTCTCTTTCACTATTCCTTAGTTTTTCTTACATGCAACGCCGTGATCTGCCATTTCTGACAAAAGTCAGTCTTACTTATTTTTGTCTCAGTCTCACTTCTCTGAGCATTAGATGTTGAGCTTCAGTTATTCATACTACACAATCCGATCCACTGCAGTGACCTCTTTTCATTACCAGCATGGCATGGGGTGCATCGGCATGCCAACCGCAGCCCCCCCCTCCCCACACTTAAACATCAAAACTTTCTTCCTGCTGTCATTAACATAGATTTGCTCAAAAGGCAAAGTCTGAGCCCCACTTGAACAACTACTAATTTTGTATTTTGACCACCCTTAAACTGTAGAGCAGTTGCAGGTATTTTTGGATAATAAATGAATGTTTAATTCATAATTGATCATTCAGCCTAGCAACAAGATAAACACTTTTGGTGGTAGGCCTATAATTATTACAATATACAGCTTTTAAATTCTTCATTCATTTGCAAAATTCAAAGCATGACTCATTTTCAGATTTTATGCATCATTTAGTAAAGGACTGTAAACTAATGACCATTTGATGAGAAACACAAAGGAACACAGGCACAACTCTTAGCAGGTTAATCTCATTCAGAAAATCTAAAATTTATTAGAGTGAAACAGACATTCTCTTTGAGCACATCCCAGCATTAAGATAACATGTACAATCAAGTAAATGACAACATTTCCGTAAACAAGAAAGCCATGGAGGGGACAATATAGATAATTTAGCAGCTTAATGCCATGCTGGGAAATTTCCTCATTCCTCAACATTCCAAAGCTGAGTCAACATTCCATATTAAATGTGACATTCTCCTCATCCGAAGACAACTAGTCCTGTAAGAAAAGTAGCTGTAACCCATTCATGTTAACAGCCAGTGTCTTACTATATCTGCTCAACTCATTTTATTAAAATACATTTATATAAAAAAGAAAATTCTTTACTTAAAATAATTGTATCATACTGTTATACTCTATATATTAATTCCCTTCAAAATATAAAATCATATTAGTATATATCTACACAAAGTGCAACTGTAAATAAAGTGTTATTTCACTGAGGTTAAAAACACACCCATATATATATATATATATATATATATATATATATATATATTACCTCTTTCAGTGCAGAAACTACTGTGGGAGCATTACAAGTGTGGGGAGGTAGTCTAGAGGAGATGGCTTATTACTGGGACTCTTGACCAGAAATGGTCTTCATATGAAAACCTGAACAGTCCAGTTTACCCCCGACCCTTGTGCCTTTAATTTGGATGGTGCATCTAAATGGAAATTTCAACCACTCTGTTCTTACAAGTAGGGGAGGGGTGACATTAAAATGGTGGTAAAAACAATTACAACAGAGTTCATACTTGTCTATCAGTGTCCTTGGTGACCTAACCACATAGAAGCCTTTTATTGCTCAATATTAACAAGTTTCAATACAACACACGCAATAAAAATAGACAAGTCCATCTACTGGATAAGGATCAATTTGGTTCACGGTCTAATGTAACTGATGGCTATTTATACTGGCACAAAAATAGTAATAACTGAGGTTATTATTCTGATTGGCCATTTGGCTCAAACACATGTACTTATCGTGGATCTTTGACAATGAACAAACCACGCATATACAGTAATATGTACAGCAAGTATATAGCTAAAATAAGAACATTTAAACAACTGTATTATTCTATAAATGAGAACCAGACAATTACCAAAAAATAAAATAAAATACATGTACACTACAGCACAGTACAGGGACGCCTATGTCTGCTAAAACTCAACTAAACATTAAAAATAACCTGGATTTGGTAGGAGAGAACATATGAGAACATATTAACACACACACACTGACACACCAACACACAGCTATACATAAACCCGTGTGTGTGAACACGTGTGTGAGAAACAGTGGAAAGGAGTGAACTAATATCTGTGTGTTTTTAGCACATGGCTGCTTTTTTTCATTCAGCTGAATTTCAAACAACCGACGCTAAGAACGTAATTTCTTCTTTCTGTGGGATTACTTCACGGAACCTCCTGCCAAGAGAGAAAAACACAGATAATAAATAAGATAAACTCAAAACTTTGTAATATAATAATTTAAACTTTAAGGAATAATTCACCCAAAAACTTACTCACCCTCAGGCCATCCAAGATGTAAATGAGTTTGTTTCTTCATTAGAACAGATATGGAGAAATTTAGCATTACTTCACTTTCTTGAGAGTGAATGAGAGTCCAAACAGCTGGTAAAAACATCACAATAATCTACAAGTGGTCCACACTTCACACAATCCACACAAGTAAACGGCAGTTCTTTAATTAACATCTTGTGAAGCATAAATCTGAACAAATTCATCATTAAGATGTTTTTAACAGTAAACTGTTGCTCCAGGCTAAAATATCCTTTATCCATAATATTGCTTTATCCAGTGAAAAAGTCTCATCTGAATCAGGAGAGAAATCTGCTCAGACAAGCACTACTTACAAGTGAAAATAGTCCAAAATATAAATATGTCAGTGAATTTTTATATGAGATGACAACTTTTTTTACAGGAGGAAGCATTATTATGCACTTGCACATACTTGAGTTGTTTGTATTATTTGTGATGTTTTTATCAGCTGTTTGAACTCTCATTCTGATGGCACCCATTCACTGCAGATGATCCATTGTTTAATGTAATGCTAAATTTCTTCAAATCTCGCCTGATGAAGAAACAAACCCATCTACAATCAAGAAAAGTAGTAGGTAAGAAGGGGAATTCAGGGAAGTGGAACAATAACCAACCATTAAAGGATGGAAAGAGTGAGAGTCCTTGCCTTTTTATGTGTGTTTGAGCGTTGTGTGTCCTTGTGATTGGAATTGAGGGATACCCATACAGTAGTTTTAGACATTTCATCAGATATGTTAATATCAGAGGGATCAGTCCTGGACAACAGGTGGACACAGTCGAGGAGAGGAGGGGTGAAGGCAGGAGAAGGGGAGAAATGGAAAGGTGAGTGTTAGTACAGTCAGATACACAGTGGACATTGTGGGACCTAAGCTTGTTTTGAACACCAGTGGACAGGGCTCCAGGGTTTGCATTACATCATAGAGCTTCTGATGTGGAGGTCTGCAGCAGAGAGGTACCTGGGGTCTGGGGTTCGAAGTGAGTGTAGAGGTTTGCTCTCCATGGGGATCTTCATTGTGTCTTTGTCTTCTAATTTCTCAGAGTCATCAACCAGCATCTCCTGTGATTCCTGCTACTCGTATAAACACATACAGGTGCATCTCAGTAAATTAGAATGTCGTGGACAGTAATTTATTTCAGTAATTCAACTCAAATTATGAAACTCGTGTATTAAATAAATTCAATGCACACAGACTGAAGTAGTTTAAGTCTTTGGTTCTTTTAATTGTGATGATTTTGGCTTACATTTAACAAAAACCCACCAATTTATTGAGATGCACCTGTACATACACTCTCCTTTATTGTGTCTATGTATTACATGTGACAAAAAATGATGCAAGTTTAGGTTTATGAATTAATTTCAGTTTACATGCATAAATAGCATGATTTGATGGCAAGATCGGGTTAAGGTTGTTCAGGGTAGAAAAGAACATCTTACTACAATGTTTACTGCTAATTAAAAAATATTATTTGTATGTGAAAATAAACATTTTAAATAGTAGTGCAATACTCTTTTGCATTTTTAATTGTTTGTAGCCATCCAGTAAAGGAAATAAAATACATTAAATAAATAATAATAGATAATAATAAAATAAAAACATCATCAAATTAAATATAAAGATTTATAAAACCCATTTTCATTCATAAATGAAAATAGGTTTATGCTTTTTTATGATCTCAAAAATGAAGATTATGGCTAAATATGGCTAAAACTACTTCTGGTTTATCTGTTATGCATAAAATATAATGTTAGGTTGAGCACATTGCATGGTTGGATACATTACTGAATAATTTTGGCAAAAAGTTTTCTGCACATAGAGCAAAATGTACAAATTAAGCACATTATACATACTGCCATGTTTCTACTACCATTTGCTGTATGACCTTTTTGCTTTATTAAACTCTGCATATGAATCACAAACCTCTGCCTTTTTGGAATCATCATCCAGCTTCTTCTTCTTATTCTCAGGCATCAGATCATCAAGGTAACTAAGCTCACGTTTGGCAAAACAGAAGTCCAGCAGTTTACGGATGAACACTAATCCCAGCACCTGCAGGAGATAAAACACATTTGCTACTAATAAACTATTACAATATGATTACAATGGTTCATAAATCAACCTTCATCACTGTACAGTAGAGCACAGCACTAGCTACAACAAGGTCATGGGTTTTATTCCCAGGGATTGCATGAACTGATAAAAGTACTGTACTGTACACCTTAATCTTTTTTGGAAGTTTTCTGCCAAATGTATAAATGTAAATCTCACAATTTATTATTAATGGAGACTGTACCTATAGAATTCGCTATGATTATCAATGGAACATTCACACATATTTTATTTAAAATACGCATTTAAAATTACGTGAGCCTTTGAAAGAAGCCTATTTATTAGTCAGTCAGAATGATACTGTAAAAATACTATATATACTATATATATACTATATATTTGACACTTTTCGTTTTAACACCCCTAACATAAAGTATGTTATTTGTTTTGGGTCGTACCATCATAGGGAAGACGATTGCAGCAGGGGAAGTTTTGATGACCCAGAGCAACACAAGGCAGGTAAGTTGGGTCAGAGTGAACAGGTGAACCTTCCTCAGAGGAACATGACGTAGATAAATAAAGTCTGGTTGGTGCTTCGCTGGCATGCCAAACAACTTCAGACGGTCAAAAAACTGAGAAAGACAGGACAGAGAAGTTGATGAATGACTGATGCATTCGGTATGCACATGTATTGTTAGTATCAGACGAATATCTCTACCTGAATGCCTTTCAGAGATGATACGCCCATATAAAGAAAAACACCATAAAGAACTGGCATGGGAATGAACTGTGAAACAAAAATCAGTCCATCAAGACATTTTGTTATCTAATGCAGTGACATTTATATATATTTTAAGTGTGCCTAATTTAAAGGGAAGAACACAAAAGAAGATATTTTGAAGATTGTTAGTAATGTTAGTAAGCAAACAGTTTTGGGTCCCAACATTCTTCAAAATATCTTCTTTTGTGTTCTGCAGAAGAATGTAAGTCATACAGGTTTGTAATGATATGAGGAGCAGTAAATGATAGAATTTTAATTATTGGGTGGACTGTCCCTTTAAGAAGGCACCGTACATATTATATGACAACCACAGAATTTTTTAAGTACCTGTAATGCTCCAGTCATGAACACAGAGCAGCCCATGAGTAGAAAAATCACCAAACCAGTCAGCCTCTGTTCTCTAATACCCAGAAATCGAGGCTGCTCTCCGGGGGCAGCGCTTTCAGACTCTAGCTTCAGGCTGTTGACATGGGTAATTGACAGGACGGTTGCTGCAACAAACCAGGGTAACCCCATGATGGAACATACAGCCAGCATCACTCCAACCATCAGAAGATCCAAATGGTACCCGCAGCCTTTCTGTGTAGAGGAAATGGGGCACACACTTACATATGATCAGTGCACAAACACACACACACTTGCTCTGTAAAGGTCAATTTAGAAAATAAACATACTAGCAGTTTGTGTTCCTTGCGGTTTATTATTACTGCGGTGATCTGTTGGTCCATGAAGATGAGGATGGTGCAGAGAAGAGCTGGTATTGGGGCAGCCACTACAGTCCACCATGGGTTTCGGCCGATAGGGTTAATAAACCAACCACGGTCATCACGCGTGGGCTGTAAATCACAACCAGGAGAAAGTAAAAAAAACCGACCAAACCCCTGAAAATAGCATGGTAATCATACCTATAAAATAGTATTAATGATGATTTTTTGTGAGGCAAACGTTAAAAGGTTCACTGTGAATCAGAATCGTATATATACTCCATGTTTTACTTGAATAAAGCTTCCATATCAATAACATTTTTTTAAAATGTTTTTAAAAGAAGTCTCTTATGCTCACCAAGGCTGCAATTATTTGATCAAAAATACAGTAAAAATATTAATATTGTGAAACATTATTGCAATTCAAAACTACTACTCTAATATATATATTAGAATATAATTTATTCCTGTGATGGCAAAGCTGAATATTTAGCAGGCATAACTCCAGTCCTTAGTGTCACACGATTCTTCAGAGATCATTCTAATACGCTTATTTGCTGCTCAAGAAACATTTCTTATTATTATCAACAGTCGTGCTGCTTACAATTTTTGTGGAAACTGTAATACATTTTCTATTATTTTCTCTGAAACAGAAAGTTCAGGAACAATGTAACAATGTAAAAGTATTTAGTGTCACTTTTCATCAATTAAATGTGCCATTGCTAATAAAAGTATTAATAGCTATTGGACAATTAAAAATACATTTAAAAAAAAATGTTTACAGTGTAGTGTACACTTTATTGTGATTCATTATGCTTCTGTAAGTTAAGATGTGTGTATTTCCCTACAGGAATATAAATTATGCAATATTAATGTTACGGCATACTTGTTAAGTTTATGGATTATATATTAGTCCAGCTCAACTGTTCATAGATCACTGTCTGCACACAATGGGCCTCATTCATGAAACTTCTGTAAATATATGAGTAAATATATTTGAGTATATGAGTAATTTTCTCGTAAAACAGACCTTTAAACAATTATATAATTTAATGACTTCGGCTTGGAATAATATATCATGAAATGCATTTCAATTATGAATGAAATAAATATACCTCAAATATAAAATAACGCATGCAATATTATGCACTTATTTTTCTAAGATCCAGTAAATATTAATTCTGAAATATTAATAATAATATTAAGTGATTCTTGCAAATACTTCACCCTCAGCATAGAGGCTAAAACGCATGTTGATCATAACAAAAAGGTCAACATGTTGGAAATTATATAAAAAATCCTTCTACTTCCTGAAGAGAGAGCATGGATAATCCACAAGGGGGCAGAAGAAATATACTTTACTACGTGTCATACCACTTTTTTTATTTTTTGGCGAAGTATTGATCACAAGAAATATTTAAAAGCTTTAGAAAGCAATTTATCAAATATAATTCATACAGAGTTAAAAACACAAACACAAGTGTGTGCGTTTGTATGCACATTCATTATGATCCCTACCTTGAAGTTGCTGGGCACTTGTAATTTTTGGGATGGAACTCCAATTAAATAATCAATCAGGACCATGAGGACAATGGTGAGGAACACAGCAAAATCACTGATCATTGACCGTACCTACATCACAGAAACACACAAATACACACTTTGCATTTACTGTATAGAAAATGACACTGTGTATACAAACAGTGTTTGTGAATGAGTATTTTAATGTGTATTTTAGCCTCACCCGTGTTGGGAAGTATCTGCTAGTCTTGAACTGTTTCAGGAAGGTAGACAGGAAAAAGGTACCAAAAAACAAGATGGACGACCAGAAGAGCACATCAGGAGTGTAGGGACCATGGTGTCCACACGCCGATCCAATAAACTGCCCCTGGAGATCTAAACACTCCTATTCACAACACACACACACACAGAGTTTGGCTCATGTTGCACTGGCAACCGAGACGCTGTGAAAATAGGATTAGCACTAAATGTGATCTATGTGAGACTACACTGTGAAATAACACTGAACTGCAGTAATGGGAGCAGAATTGAAAAACAGGACTTCAACTGTAAATCACATTTAGAGGAGCATTTTTTCCAGTAAGATTTAAGAAATTAATACTATTTTTGACATATAAAGGGTATATTCAAAATCATCTACACTCAACGTGAGATTAAGACTCTAGTCATATCAGTGGCGTTTTATCACACTGACCAGAATTTTGAAATCACATGACTTAATTTAACTCGACTATATCTCCACTTTCGGAATAAATTAATAATAGGTAACAAATATGCCCATGAACAGGGTATTTCTACAATGGCATCAGTAACCAAAAAACTTTTGTGGGATGATACATCCACACCAGTAGGTGTCAGTATAAAGTTTATGACCACTTTTGTATCAGCCAGCTAAACAAATAATTGCTTTAAGTGCACATTTCAGGTTAGACCATGGAAGAATGTTTCCGTTTCCAGTGGTTGGCTAAGATTGTGGGAGGCTGAAGTACCGATACAGTGAGGTTGCTCCATGGCACCGCAGGGGCTGTGATGTTCCTTTGATTCCACAGTTCTAGTGTTTTATTACTGGGGTTATCAGGCTCTGCACACCTACAGCTGAGGGCACACAATACAATGTGTTATTCATTGTATCTCATTTACATCTAGAAGAAACAACTGATGAAGATTATTGTTTACTGACTTCCAACTTGATCAGCAGGTGCATAGACATCTGTGTATATAAGTTTATACTTACTAGGCCAGTGTTAATTTGTCTAGATCAGCATGTCTGTTGATTGGGTACTGTTCTCCAAGATGGAAAAGCTTCTCTAGTGCTTCGTAAATGAAGATAAGACATATCAGTGCAGCAAACGCTTCCTCTGTGAAACGTGTAATGTAACAGACCAAGGAGCTGGCATCCGTTGCCACAAGAATCAGACACAGGAAAGCTGTCCACAAACCGATACAAGTGCGCAGGGATAGGTACGAGAGATCGTAGTCTCTAAAGGGACAGAAATGGACAGGAGAGATCTGATTATATATGAAATATTTTGCACATTTATTGCACAATGTGAGGAGTATAGTACTAAATCAATAAATGAATACTAAATTGATACAGAAGATATATGTTATATATATTCTACATTTCATTAAAATAACTATGTTTTTAAAAGACAATGAGGGAGATTTTTTAAATATTTTAATAAATAATAATCATAATAATACTTATACGATTAAAGAACTATTATGTATCAAATGTATCATATTCATAACCAATGACAATTCAATTTGGGTGAGAAAGTGATTGATTAGTTAATGATTAAGTATATTAAGACTAATACTTAGTCTGTTCTGTACTGACTTGCAGAACTTGAAGAGAATCTTTTCAAACACGAGGACAGGTCCAGTGCTGCCCAGTATAGTAAGCGGCTGTCCAGCGAACAGAGAGTATGCTACTCCAGTCATAGACGCTCCTAAAAGAGACTCAATGGCACTCTGACACACACATAAATACACATGACTGCTGTGATTTGCATTACAAACATATATTTATGTGACTTTGCCTAATAGACCACACAGAAACAAAACTGTGAGTGTTTGCATACTTACAATGCGTCCTTCTGTAGCCTCTCCCAAAAGTCCTCCAAACGTGATAACAGGTGACATACAGGCACAGTACAGAAACAGAAAAGAAGCTACACACTGCAAACTCAGACCGTCTTTAAAATCACTCAAATAAAATGGAACTTTTCTTTTCACATCCAGAATCAGTCCTCCAAACAGCCTATAGAGAGAGTGAAGATACACAGAGAGAGCTAAATTAAACATTTCTATCCCCTAAACTCTAACCTGTCAAATTGAAGACATTATTCAATATGTTTACTAGGCTATTTTCCTCATAAGGTTTTAATATCCTAGTGAGGATATTTGGTGTTGTACAATGTTGTTAAAACTTGACCACACACCTTCCGGTTCTCTGCAGTTCTGGTCCATGGTGTTCTCCATGCTGCTCTTCCTCAACAGGAACAGCTGTTCCATTTGGCACTCCTGGTATCTTTCTTTTCTCCTATTCCGAGAGAGGATTAGATAAATTACAACAAATCAATCACGTCAGCCACACTTGTTGGATTTTCCCATACCTGTGATGGGACACTTTTAGGAGGTTCTATGCGTATAGAAGGGTCCCATTCTCCTGGAGGCAAAACTGTCACTTGATCCAGAAACTCATCTATACCGGCCAACAAATCAGTTCTATCCTTGGCCTTATATGCAACATCGTGGAAAATCTAAATAATGGAAGAATAAAATTATATTAAGTAAAATAAAGAAATGAAAATATATTAAAGAAAAAAAAATAGATATATATATATTTTTTTTTTTCTACAAAAGGTATTTCTGAAAATGTAAATATAAAGGTTAATGCATTAATATCCAATGAGACAATAATATGCATTGACCTCATCGGTCATGATGGTGGCCATGGAGCGACCGATCTCATGGTACTGTTGGGCTTTTCCATCGGGACCAAGCAAAATGAACAAGAATCTGCAGAGTAAAAATTGATAATTTTGATCATTCCGTTACAATGGATTTATCAGCTCCATATATGCATTTGCAAACAAACACTTTGTACCTAGTGGGAATGGGCACTTCAGTGAGCCCCGTGAGCAGTACAGCAGGAGACAGGCGAACAAATGCAATGATGGACCTTTCTAAAAAGTCCAGCTCCCCAACCAGCACATTGGAAGCTTCTGCTCCAATAGGGATCTTCTTCATGAAATGTGTGTCCACCTAGAGAGAGAGAGAAGATCATAGCAGTGTTATTTATGTATTATTTATATACTATTTTAGCATTTATTAATATTTTGAATGAGCTTTTTTCAGATTTTATTTTAATTTTTAAGTTTTAGTAATTTTGTTATGTGCTTTAGTCACTTAATTTAATTAAATCGTTTTTTTTTTTTTTTTTTTTTTTTTTTTTTTACATTTTTAATTAGTTTTAGTTTGTTATTTCAGTTTTGGTTTTATTCATTTAATACTTCTGAACTTAAACATATTTCACTTAGTTGCCAATATTTCTCATTTTCATTTACATTTTTTAGGTTCAAGTTTCTCATCTAATATTTAAATTTTATTTCATTTCAGCTTTATTTTAATTACAATATTTTTATTTATATAAGCAGAAATCTACTTCTGGTTATTCCAGTCACTAACTCCAGCTGTTCATTTAGGTCAGGGTGCATAGACAAGAGGAACAGAAGGTATGTAATCTGATTGGGGCCATCCTTACTGTCACTTCAAATGGCTGACATCTATCTCTTTACAGTGAATTTCCTGTTTCCTGATCATTTGCATTACATTAACAAGCTGCAGTACCTCTAAAGATAACCAGATGGCAGTGCTTGTTTCTCTGTGTGAGTGCATTTGTCCCAGATGTTCTTGGTAATGATACATTGCCTGCCTCCAGTGAGCAGTCAAGACATTAACAGAAATAAACTGATTGAACCTGTTTGGTTTAATGGGTTATCTTGCTCAGTACCATCTTTCCTCTATTGTATTACACTATTACCTTGTTTATCCATTTTTCAATATTTCTCTGAAAACTGGATGTAGGAGAGATTTTTGCATAATTTTTTGATTGTGTACAATAACTTTGTGCCTACAATTTATTTTTGTTTTAATTTATTTTGAAGCCAGATCTGAGAGAATATGTTACATATAGTATACATCACAAACATTAGTGATATTGTGTCAATTTTAGAGTAAAATAAATGTTTGTTTAATTTCAACAAACTTGTGATGTTCTTCTTGATGTTGTGGTTCTAGTACCTTGCTGAGATCCATCTGGCTATTATCCGGTGCTCCATTCTTTAATTCTGGGTTAGTAGGTGGAGGCTGGGGAGAAGTAGCAGGACCTGACGGATACAATTAAATATGTTTCATAACTACATCATCCTACAATATCCACATCATACACAGTATAGCACCAAAATAAAGGTGTATGTATATTACTAATGTACTAATACATTTTATTAGAATGAAGTAAATTATTTGAAAGTATAACCATAAAACTTAAACATTAAGTATTAGTATGAGACTAATGTGGTAGAATCACTTATCAGCCAAGTTATATCCACTTTTTCATCTGCAACCATGAGTATGCAAACCCAGTAAACCAGTTAATTTTCGTATTATACCCACAAGGATACAACTCAGGATGTGATGTCATCTGTAGAACCCTTTATGGAGCATAACACTCCACTCACAATACATGACCTGAAGTCCAACTTCAAAAGAATGATTTAGACAACTTTACTGACTAAATTAGGAGATTCTGTTAACAGAATAATTCAGAAAAATGAGATTTGCATTTCTCCTTTGATATCTTTTGGAACAATCGCCCTACAGATTTACATTGTCAGTGTATTACTCTAAGCACACCTTTGACAAATCAAATTGACCACACACCACACACACCTTTGACAAATCAACATTATTTAGTTATATCCACAGGGCTTAAGTTGTATGTAACCAATAATATTTCTTTATGATGCACATGTAAAATGCAGTGCAGTTTAGCTCACCCGCCTTGTCCATATGATGAGGTTCACTCTGTCTCCTGCCTGAGTCAGTGAGGGATTTGACCATTGGCAGCAGGTTGTTCCTTTTCTTGTCACTCTGGTGGTGATGCCTCTTCAGAAGTGCCTCTCGAACCTTCATTCTCACACTGTCATCCAGTTCATGAGCTGCCTCCTGATGGTCAAGCACCAAATCTACACACACCAAATTATATATACATACACATGTGAATACAAACCAAATACAGTTGACTTTTGAAAGACAATCAAGCATAATTTAAAGAGACAATGTTGTTTTTGTTTTTTTATTGTTTGCATGATTAAACTGTATGTTGATGATGCTCAAACTCACATTTATGACTGAATATGTTATATTCCAGCATGCTAAACAATGCAATACTTTCTCAGCCTTTCACTTTCTCTTTTTCTTTTAAACCTCCCACAGTTCCAGTTGGAGCTGATGCAGCAGTGTTAATCTGCATCACTCATTCTTTCGCTCCCTTCCAACCTTACAGTATAATTAATCTCTCTTGGTCTCCCTGTCCTTCTATTTCTCCAGAAATTAATCTTGTTCTTACAACTGCTGCAACGCTGATCATAACAGTTATGCCCCGACAAGACACAGGTTACATTGTGAGTCTATTAGACTAATGTCAGTGTGAGGTTACAGGTGGGCCTAATAAACTACAGGATCTGAACACACACTTGCCACACTGCTGTAATATTCCCCACTAAAGACATGTAAATTTTTTTAATGTTAAAATTAGTCCTTTCCACTGACCTGCAATTTCCTCAATGCAGCTGGCCTTCATGTCCAACAGGACAGTTCCATTAATGATACAGCTCCGTAGCTCAAACAAACTATGGAGAGAGAGTGTAGCTACGTACGGCTTACTCCACCTTTCCCCTCCATCTTCCACGTCCTCCTCAAACTTTAACCACCTGAGAAGTATTAAAGAACAATGAGAGTCAAATAGACAGACTCTCACTTCAACTCTCAGAAGGCAACAGAGAGTGGTTTGATAACCAAGAAGTTTTAAACTGGGATCTGGGAACCTCCAGGGGGCCTCAAGGGAGTACTAGTGGGTCTGTGGAAAAGTTTAGAGAAAAACAGTGTAAAAGATGTAAAAATGAATAAAGTAAATAAAATAGAAATAAATAAAAACAAGTACGATTACAAATAGATTTCCTTTTATTTATAACAAATATTAAAATGTATATTTTTAATAAATAAATAAATGATAATACATATAACAGTGCATTACTATAGTGAGTAGGAATGAAAGGTCATTGCAAGAAAATACATCTGCGTTTTGCACAAGAATGATCATATTTGGCAGTCCATGGCATCTAAAAGATTTAAAACCCTGAGTTATATTTTGGCACTGAATATAATGTTGCAGGACATATGAATACCTAGCAGTTTCCTTCCACTCTGCATCTTTGCCATCTTTAACACAGATTTCATCAAGTTCTGTGAAGAGGTCATGTGCTGCATGCTCCTCATCCTCTTCAGTGCCCAGAATAAACTGAACCCTCTGGGATGGAGTATCTGAGAAAGAGATACGAAGAATGAGAGACACAGAGAAGAGGATATTTGAAAAATTAATTTTCACAGTGAGGGAGGAAGTAGAGGAAGGAAGCACAGTAAATAATTTTCAGTGTTTGTTATCATAAATCTGAGTTTATGTTTTAAGGTTTTGTGGGTTGAGAAAATATAAGAAGGGTCCAAAGAGTACTTTTTTTGCAGGGATTTATCGCCCATAAATAACATTCAGGCCCAAGCAACATACTGTATGAAGTAGCCCTGTTTCATTTGTATGTATTTATTTATTTACTTATAACCTTTGAGAGATTGTTTTGGAGGAAAGAATATGCAACCGATAAAAATATATAAATATATATCCAATATAATTGTACAGTACTTTTCACTATTTGTATCGCTGTGCTTGTTTGTATCTGCACATTCTAGATAGTCTTTAAGTCATGTTAGTAAAGCAGTCATTTTACATTTGATAGCAAAGCTCAGAAAAAATAAAAAATAAAATAAAATAAAGCTTGATTCTTTTTTTTTTTTCCAAATGCACATGATCTATGATGTCCAAATCTTTGTTTGCCTGAGAACCATATGACTGCTTAAGTATTTGGATCAAAAGGAGTAAACATTAGTGCAGTTTTCCTTACTCTAATACTTTTTAAAAAAATAAATACCCTAATTTATATATGAATCCCAATGTTCATTTGGCTATGAAAAGCCACAGGTGGGGCATGGTTAACAGATTGTATATTTTATTTTTTTAATTATTATTTTTTTCAAAATTATTTTAGTGCCAATCCACAGAAAATATTGAATCACTTAAACTTTTACTTAAATAAATTTAAGTCTTATTTTGACCACAAAGATGGCCACAATATAGGCCTACACAGTGTTGAAAAGCTTTTCTCTCTCTGCAGGTTACATGTTACGCCAGTGAATGTCTTTTTATTTGAACCAGCCGAATCATTCAAACACTGAATCATTCAGGAAAATAACCATATGAATGAGTCATTAAGTCATTAAAAGAACTGTCGTTTTCACCGTGTGATGTTGCGGTACTTTCTGTGTTCATGTCTTCTTGAGCTACACTTTCAGCCTGCGTCCTGTCAGCTCTCCTGCGGTGTTTGGAACTGTGCGGCCGGTGATGACGATGAGACTGTCTACCCATGGGCATCCGCACACCCACAAACAGAGTCCTGTGACCTGAGAGAATAGATAGATGGTGAGATTCACTGTGATTTTCCAGTTAATATGACTGTATTGACCTGTTTGCTGTATCACATGAATGACTGAGTAGGTGTTGTGGATGCATACTAACCCTCTAGCTCTTCTTTCTCATAATGGATATTCAGAACTGAGCTGGTGCCACCATGGTCCACCACAGCTTCCTCATCAGGCCTCTGTAAGACACGTTTACTTGTTTTAATGAGAGTGTGAATAAATACATACTGTACCACAGTCTTACTAACTCTAAACTATTTTTCCCCATCAAAACAGTGTTGTTTATTTTTTATTTCAGGATGTCATAATGACATATTTTTTATCCCCTCAACC
The DNA here is from genome assembly GCF_018340385.1 of Cyprinus carpio. Taxonomy (NCBI): domain Eukaryota; kingdom Metazoa; phylum Chordata; class Actinopteri; order Cypriniformes; family Cyprinidae; genus Cyprinus; species Cyprinus carpio. The sequence continues at coordinate 24,599,235 of NC_056577.1, read as the reverse complement.
TAATACTCACAGAAGCATTTCATTTTCAGTATTATTTCAGATATTATTTACTATGTTATTCACCTGTTTCATGGCAATTTTACTATGAGGTTTCAAAATATTTGTGGGGACATTTGGTCTCCAATACATAATGAATTCAGACTTGAATTCAACTTTATTTCAAACGAGAGTGCTGTCTCAGATGATTAATGTGTGTTAGGGAAAGACATACTTATGAAAGACAAACTTATGAGTTATTATAAGGCCTGGGCATGAATAAGATGACATTTACTGTTTCTAAGCAGCGGATGGTTTCTTATCAAGCTTTAAAGGGTAAAATCATTTTTTTTGCACTTAAGGAAATAAATACAGTGCATAAATACAAAATTTGTTAAGAATTTTTTTTTTTTGCATATTCATAATTTGTTGGTTCACACGTCCATTTTCCACTCTCTGACCCTTAATTAAGGTGCTGTTTAAGACACGGTTTTAGCTGCTTAGCTTAATTTCTGAAAGTTATTCACAGCATGTCATAGGACTCATAATAAAAAAAAATTAATCAAAAGATTAAGGAATATTAGATTTTTTTTTTCATCATTTGACCTTTCTGCTTAATCTCTAATTGCGATAAATCAAAAGAGACACCTAAAATATTACCAAATTAAAACAATATACTTTGCATATTTTTCATCAAATATAAAAAGTACACTAGTTAGTATTGACATTTTTCTTTAGAGCATACATATTTTATTTAGCACATGAACTGCTTGACCCTGCAAACCTGTTAGACACAATACAGTACATGTAGATGAATATTGCATGATCCTAGGCAGTTTAGTTATGAATGTATGCAAAATAGATGCACAGTGGCACATAATCCATTAAATACGTTAATTCAAAGTTGCATATAAGAATAAGATCTTACCTGACTTTGTGGTTGCCTGTGAATAAAGGTACTGTAACCCCCTACCACAAACAGTCAGAGATCACTGATATTTATTAGGCTTCCTTCACTTCCTTCCTTACATTTGTGTGTGTGTGTGTTTGTGTGTGTGATATCCCACTGGGATGCTGCTATCTTTCCATGACAAAGATGATTCATCAGTGTGTTATCACAGCTTTATTCTGCAGGAGCACAAGCCTATAATTCATATAAAAACCCTGTTGAAAATTTTCTGCAAAAAAAAAATAAAATAAAAAATAAAATACAGCCAAACGGAAGGCACAAATATTCTCACAGACTTTATAGTGCAGTACAACAACAATATACTTAAGAAAATGAACCCATTGGTTTTAAAATTATCTATATTCACTCTTGCGCAAATGATACTCCGTTGTATTTTTTGCTTGAGGCTTATGAGTATATTTGATTGATGAGATATTGATTGACAGTCATAGTGTGGATCAGCATTGAGGTCATGCATCACATTGCGTGTTACAACAAAAGCACCAGTTTAGATTGTGTGTTACAACAAAAGCAACAGTAGCTTTCCACTATAATAGCATCCAGCTTGTTTCCCACATCCCACTAACATAAAATTATGGTTAAGGCATCCTATCAAGGTCCACCAGAACTACAGTTATTACAGGCTTAAGAAATGTTGCTTAAAATGATGCCAAGTTTCAGAGCTTCTCTAACCATAAGACCACCGACTGTGATTTCATTGTTATTTTAGCTTGCATTTCCAGGTAATAAATGTTACATGACTGCAATGCAAAATCACTATAATTATAACTTACTTTTGAATTATTACTATTTTGTTTTGAGGTTTTCAATTAAATTGATCAATTTTATACAGTCATACCCTCTGCTTTCCTTTTGAAGAATGAGTGCATGCGTGAATACAAGAAAAATGTTATTTTGCAAAGGGGGACCCATTAGTTAAAAAGCCCTTAAGTATTGTTACTCATTTAATAAGAATATTTCTTCCCAGATGTATTGCACTGCAAGACAATAGGATGGTATGGTAGGACTTGCCAGAGTACACTCTCAGAAAAAAAGATACAAAAGTTGTCACTGGGGTGGTACTTTTTCAAAAGGCACAACTTTGTACCTAAAGAGTCCATATTGGTACCTAATATGGGGATTATACCTAAAAGGGGATTATATATATATATATATATATATATATATATATATATATATATATATATATATATATATATATATATATATATATATATATATATATATAAAATAGTAAAAATATATTTGAAGTTGACTAGATAAACTCTCAAGCTCACTAATCGAATTGTTGGTTTTTGAACAATTACTAACTAATTACTTGTTTTATTTTGTAATTTATGTAATCATTACTTAAGTGACAGTCTTAGACACAAGACAACCATACAATCTATCATTCGGACTGCGCTGTTGTCCTAATTATGGATCATTTGAGTAGTTATTGTCATTAAAACACTTACCCAGGGGGAAGGAGAAGAAAGTGATAGACCTAATCATGTGAACAAGTTGATGAATTTTTCATTATCTGCTCTATGCTGCTGCTGTTGTCCTACTCCTCTCTCAATCTCTCCTGGTCTTTCTCCCTTTATTGGTCTGACATGAACACATACCTTAATTAAAATAATAACAAAACACTTGAGCTGACTAGACTGCTCCTGTGTCACCTAGGCAATCGTTTGTGTGTACAGTATCTGTGTGTGTTACTCACAAAGGGAGATTTTACACTCACAAAAAAATGACTTCTTCTTACCTCTACTTATCCCCAGGCAACACTTCCACAGTCCCTGATCAAAGATGCATACACACAAGACAAATCTATATTGTATGGAAACCTTAACTACGATGTTATTTTCTTAATTGTTACTTTCTTGTAGTTGTGAGCTATGAAATCACAACTGCAAGATAAAATTTTGACTTTAAAGCCCACAGTGTGACATGATATCAAATACAACTTTATTTGTCACAATTGCAAATTTACGCTAAACCAAAGGTTTGGGGTCAGTATGCTTTTAAAGAAACTAATACTTTTATTTAGCAAGGATGGACAGTATGGCAGTACTGTGCATAATGACAGTACAGACATTTCTAATATTACAATTAACAAAAAAATTATAATTTTCCCCAAAAAATATGAAGTTCAAAATAATAATTTAACACGAATTAAATTAATTTAATAGTATTAATTAATTTAATAGTAAACTGTTATTTTATTGTATTAATATTTAACAAAATTACTGTTGCACTGTATTTTTGATTAAATAAATGCATTCTTGTACATTTAAATTCTTTCTGACCCCAAACTATAGTAGTGTATATCTTTGTTTCTCACAGTGTAACTGTAAGGCCCACTTTATTTCTTATTTTTTATTTCTTATTGTATCTCACAATTACCAATGTTTTATTTTTTGCTCTGAGCAAGAGATGGTAAAATTAATAAATAAATTAGATGGTTTAGATGGAGGTCACTACCAGTGTGTGCTTTACACACTCAATGTCAGTTTGGCTGCCAGTACATCAATATTGCCCTTTTGCCTTCAAAGGTCACATGGGCAATTTTCTTGCCCTTCTTCCTCTTTCTTGCTTGCTCTCTAGCACATTGCTGTGACAGTTCTGTTAGTAATCTTGACACAGAGCACTACCTCTGCCACCTCCAGATGCCTTCCGTCTGCCTGAACAGATACAGTGACATGCACACACATGCACACACACACACACACACACACACACACACACACACATACACAGGCATGCACAAAACCATAACATCATTTCAACTCTGAAGTGAATGCTTTTATGTTTTTATTCATAGAGGGTATGTGTATGTTATCAATTACTGTTAATTTTTTAATAAACCACCCACTGCAGTATTCAGACTTGGAATAAAGAATTGTGGTTAGAGAGAGAGCTGAAGTACTACCTGTTACTCTTGGCAGAATGACTCATTCACTATTCATTGCTACCTCACCCGTTCTATCACAATGGCATCATAGCCTTCATGAGGTGCATATTTAAAATTAAAAATAAGGATCGGTTTGCATGTTACCTTAAGTGCATTTGTATGAATGTTGTGTGTGATAATTTTTTGCGTTTTACTTTCAAAACAAACAAGGTTTTCCTAAAGGGGTCATATGATGCTACTATAAAGAACATTATTTTGTGTATTTGGTGTAATGAAATGTGTTTATGCGGTTTAAGGTTAAAAAAACACATTATTTTCCACATACTGTACATTATTGTTTCTCCTCTATGCCCCGCCTTCTGAAACGCGTTGATTTTTACAAAGCTCATCGCTCTGAAAAGCCGCTTCATCCACGGTGAAAGCCGATTCTGCGATCCACAGTGCAAAGTTGATGTATTTCCTCAACAACCAGCACGGATCAGCTCCAGGCATGACGAAGCGGATATCGTCCTCTTTTGGAAGGCCAAACAAAGTAGTTTCGCTTTCACAGTGAAACACACAGCGTCTATACGACATGGCGCCGGCGGCAACAACAATACTACAACGAGAATAAAAGATACGCCTTCTTTCTTTGCGTGAACATCTGGGCGGCGTTATGCAAATCTTCCCACATACTGACGTAGAACTGTGGGGGCGTGTTAGAACGAGCCGTTTCAGGGGGTGTGGACGAGTCATAACTTTTATAAAGAATATCTCTTTGGATTTGAGACTTTAGTCTTTGCAGCTTTACAGATCTTGTTTATTCACCAAGAGCTTGTAACACTCCAAAGAGAAAGCAAAATTTGAAATCGCATCATATGACCCCTTTAAAAAAAAACAGTGTGGGTGTATGAGTACTTGTTCATGCAGCAGTAATAAAAAATACCATGGTATTACCATGTTTTGGACATGATACCATGTTAATTGTTAATAATATACCTTGTACCTTGTGAAACTATTTATGCTCTCTGAAACCTGTTTCAAAATGACAGTCAGAAACAAGTGAAAGGCATGAAAAGAGCACAGCGTCAGACAGATAGTGATTACAAAATGAAGAACATTATAGGTGATGACTCTCTAAGCCAGAACACTGTTGATGTTTTTCTTACATGTAATTAATATAAAGGCCCTGAATAGAATGAGATATGAAAATATATTTCACCCATTTTCCCCACAGATGTACAATAAAATGTATGCAGTAATATCTTTGCAAAATGGGCAATGTTTATTGAATATGAACATGTTGTAATTTCATCATAAATGAAGAGGATCTTTTTAGTAAATTTAGCTTATTAGTGCTCAACACACAAAACAATGTTTTAAAACTCTTATAAATATAAATAAATGCTAAATATTTGATCAGAATGATCTTGTAATGTATTAAATGAAACCTCTCAGGATCATCCTAGATAGAGAGACAGTATTTGACTAGAAAAACAACCAAGGTATGAAATGAAATCTGGGTTGAAATGAAAAGTGTCAGGCGCCATTAATGTAATGAACATATTGAGCCAAGACAGAAGTGTGGAAAAGGGAGGCAGACAGTTCTGTGGTTCCATCACATTCACTCTCTCTACTGAGAGTGTTTATGTAAACACACATTTCTCAACAAATGGAAAAACTATTGATTGGTTTCTCTGACAAAGAGAGGCTTTACATATGCCCCTTCTCTGCACAATCACTATCCACTTGATGATAAAGTTTTCTCATATATGTTTAGAAGTACCTAAACTCTATTTAATTCTCATAATGTTATTTTTCATAGATAGTGAATCCCTCAAGCAGAAATTATAAACAGAATAATTCACCCAAAAATGTAAATGTTGTCAAAGTAATTAATATTGCTTGAGTGCTATACTGTATATATTCCAAAAAATTTTTTTCAAATGTTAAGTCAAATTCTTGACTATCACTATATTCCCTCAAAATCTTGACCATCACTGTAACTTCCCTTGGCGCATTCATGAGAGAAGCTGCAATGCACAATTCATGAACAAATGTTCTTTTGAGTCAGATCTTATCAATGATTCTGTTTATGCACTGAATGACTTGTTCATGGAGTGGATTGATCTGGTTCTCCAGTTTACTCAATGATAGCTGTAGTTGTTAACAACCCATTTGAGTGGAAAATAATCAGTGAATAATGACTGTTTGGTCTGTTTGTCACTCACACAAAGCCATTTCATGGATTCAGAAGACAAATATATGGTTGGCTTTTATTAAACTTTTGCATCTTTTTTTTAGCTTTACATGAATAGTTTAAGATGTCGGTAAGTTTGTTTCTTCATGGAACAGATTTGGAGGAATTTAGCATTACATCACTTACTCACAAATGGATCCCCTGCAGTGAATGGGTGCCGTCAGAATGAGAGTACAAACAGCTGTTAAAAACATCACATAGTAATCACAAATAATCCACACAAATCTAGTCCGTCAGTTAAGGTCTTATGAACCGAAAAGGCATTTTAATGTTAACTTTCCATAATTCATAATAACACTTCCAGTGAAGAAGTCCGTTCAGCTGTCCTCTCACATCAAAACCCACAAACATATTTGTTTTGGACTGTTTTCCACTGTAAACAGTGAGTGAGCTATGTGTATTTCTCTCCTGATTCAGATGAGATGACTTTTTCACTAGATAAAGCAATATTATGAGGACATGTATTTAAGACGGAAGGAACAGTTTAAGTTAAAAACATCTTAATGATGGATTTGTTTATTAAAAACATGCAGCTTTTTACTTCACAATACAATCATTGGACTGGAGTCATATGGATTAATTGTTGATTATTGTGATGTTTTTATTAGCTGTTTGAACTCTCGTTCTGATGGCACCCATTCACTGCAGAGGATCCATTGATCGGTCTAAATTTGCTACATTTTTCTAAATCTGTTCAGATGAAAAATAAAATTAATTTGCATCTTGGATGGTAATTTATGGATGATTTTTTGGGTGAGCTATTCCTTTAAAGCTCAAGTTCAAAACCGTTAGTTGTAATGTACAAGAGTCACCAGACTGTTACTAATAATTTCTCTTTTTGTGTTCACAGATTAAATAAAGTCAAGATAGGTCAACGACAAGAGGGTGAGTAGAAGATTTTTTTTTTTTTTATGGGGTGAATTGATCCTTTCATAGCCTTAATGACAGGAAGCAGTACTCAAAAGAGCCAGGAGTTAGGTTACTAACATGTCAAATGATAAGCTACAAGCATTTTACACCAGCAATCAGCGTTTACTTTGGCGCTGAAAAACTGCACCAATATCGCTGTTGCAGTCAAGAAGTACCCTCAGTAAGAGAGGATGGCGTCAAGGTCATTTGAGGGTAACGGGGTACACTGACAGTACGCGCTCCCCAAGGGAAGCCATGTTTTGCACAATAATCCTATTGCTACAACACCATCAAATGCTAAAAGCTTTCATTTCCAAACCAATTCATGGCGTAACGGGCACCCTCTTGAAGCATTAGTGTAATAGATAGTAAATTATACATTATGCGCTATTTCTATCTCGCGCTTCCACACTAAACCCATTACAAAACGACAGTGCGGATCCCTCTGCAAGAACGCCCATCAGCCTTGACAAGACACTGCAATACCGGCAAGCACGCAGTCAGTGAGGCAGCTAATAAACGAATGAAGAGAGCTGTTGTCCCTGTCAATGAGAATACGGCTACTGCACGTGCCTGTAGCAATAACACACATCCATGCGAGGAGCACAAATTAAGGTAGGCTAATAAAGCATAAGAATCTGTTTGAGTCGCAGGCATTGAAGAAATAGGAACGGTCCGCTTTTAACGGGATGCATTTATAGACCGAAAGTGCAGCGTCGATAAGATATTTTGTGGCAATGGGGGCGAGAGGGAACACACAGTACTATTGATCCCTGCACTAATGGGGCGCCCGGATGTGTTTGTGTTTCGTATTTTATGTGTTTGTAAAATCTTATATAGATGGTGATTTATGACATAATATGGCACATTAGCTACATACTGTTTACTACAGCAGATGTCTTATTCTAAGTTACTCGAGAAATAAAAATAAAACGAATAAACAAGACTTATCAGCTAATGCAATAAACACATACGTATGCGTCGTGTTAACTACCTGATAGCTCAGCATGCTCTCCTGGTCGCTGTTCTCGGCAGGCATGGTTAACTCCGTTTTAAAGCAGTCAGGTGCGTCGATTCCAGCTTCCACAGAAAGACGCGGATCAGATTAGCAGTTCCTGTAGAGAAACTCCAGATCACTTGATGCATACGCGGTTAGAGCGGGAGGCATGAAGTACTGTTTATCCTGTGTCAAACTAACATTGAGATCTGCACGCGCATTCGCCCTGTCTATACTTTAATGCTGTTGTCAGGCACGCGCGCTCTCCAGGACATGGAAAGAAGTACTGACTGTGGCAGCATCATATGTAGTTCAGCCAATCAGAGAGCCCGAAACGAGACTGTTGCTGAAGCTGTAATTCGATTGATGCTTGATTGATTGCGCCTATACAGGAAAGTGCCAGAAATAGTTTAGAGGTTCTGTAATTATTGAGAGCGGAAATAATGTGAGTAACATCTCAAGTGATGTCTGCATAAGGCCATGCTGTATACGATACGCTAAGTACTACAGTTATTAGAGAAAAATCATGATAGTGACTAACTACTTTCAAAGCCACACATGCTGTAATTTATTAGTGATTAGTGAACAGCGGTTTTATTTTTGTGATAAGTGCATGAATAAACGTCATTATCAAGCTACTCGCTGAAATTTTATTCACTTCAGTTATTGTTGTGCTACAGATATGTGTACATATACGTAAAATCATTTATATTGCTTAATTAAATAAAAAATTAAAAATAATTTAGTAGCCTAATTGTTTTCTCTCAGCCAGCCATAAGAAATATATGTTAAGACATATAGCACCATGGTGTTTTAAATTCCCGTTTCACATGAAGTGTACCCTTACGAAAAAGAAGTTTATTCAAGTGTGCTATTAGTATACTTATTTTAAACTAAAAAATAGGAAAGTATACTTTTAGTTTACTTTTTATGTACTTCTCAGAAATGGGCTTTATGTACTTCTAAGATATATACTTATAATGACAATTAAGTATACTTGACTTATACTTACAAAAAGTCAAAATATACTTGAACTTTACTTAAGTATACTTAATAAAATAAACTTGAAGTATACTACTTTTTGGTAAGGGTAGCCTAAACTAAGAACATCCAACTCATAATCCTGAGTTATAACATTTCTTTAAACTGTAGCAAACATTGCCATCTAGTGGCTTTACAGGCAGTTTTACATGACTTCATTCCAAAAGGACAGGTAATCACAAAAAAAAAAAAAAAAAAAAACATCATCAATATGTTATGGAACATTAAATAATTCAAGTGCCTTTCAAAGCGACTGATTAGGACACGTTTATTAGACAAAATATCATTCGCCCATTCATGTTAGCTAGGCTAATTGTTATTATTGTGCCGTCTGGGGAGATCGCTATAATGAATAAGATGTTATACTCAGCCCTCCTGACGTTTCTGAAACTAGCGCTAATGTGCATAATAATTCAAAAGCCTGTATGTCTTTAATGTAATGGAGCCAAAGGAGTATAATAAATAGAACATTTCATAACAAGATAATGAATATTCAGTATCCAGTGTTCATTATGTGAATGTTAGATAGTGAATTCTTCAGAGTGCAACTGTTGCGTTGCGCGTTCCGCCTGGTTTGCCCGGCGTCATCCGTTTCCAGGAAACAGTTGTTAAGGGTGATGTAAACAGCAAGCTGGTGCTGGAATGTGTGCAGTACGCGTGCGCTGAACGAGCGGTTCTCCGCGGCTCTACCGGGCTGGCTGGCCGCACCGGTGACCTTATCGATTTCAACAGACGGCTTCTGGCGGGTGTCAAATCCAGAGGTGAACGTCGCAATCCAGGTGAGTTTGCTCAGCGAAACTGAAAATCAATATGGTCGTGAACTCCATGTGTTTTTGTTATTTTTTAAGTTTTATGATGTCAAGTGGATCTATAAACGAGTGAAATAAGTTTTAAATTAACTATTGTGATTCTTTATTTAACGTTACTCGGTACAGTTGTACTTTGTACTATGCAGGGATGTGCATAGAATTGTTTTGTGTTGAATCTGAGCCTCTGTGTAAAGCCGTTTCCAGGCAATCATAAATTACAGTGTTCAACTATTGATGCATTGTATCTTGGTTATCAGATATGAGACCGAGACCGCCTTTAATATGTATTTGTGTGAGAGAGAGTTAAAGCGTGAACAATGTGCATTAAATTCATCTTACTTTGACCTTTAGGTTAAAAAGGGAAAGATTGATCCATTTTGTGAGTGATGCAAGAGTTAAATCAAACATGCACCAACATATGCAAGGTACAGTATACAGCATACACCCTTTTACCACTTCTTCACTAGTCATTTTTTATGTCCCTATATTTTCTTTGATGTCTCCTGATGTTACCTAATATAGACACAGGCAGAACCTTAGAAGCTACAGTACCATTCATAAGTTTGGTGTCATCAAGAATTTATTTAAAGAAATGAATACTTTAATTTCGCAAGTGACAGTAAATACATTTATAATGTTACAAAATATTAGTATTTCAAATAAATGCTGTTCTTTTAAATTTGCTATTCATCTTAGTATCCTTAATGCATAACAATTTTCATAAAATTCTTAAGCAGCACAAGTTTTCAACATTGATAATAATAAGAAATGTCTCTTGAGCACCAAATCAGCATATTATAATGATTTTTGAAGCTTTACTATCACATCTATAAATGAACATGTTAAATATATCAAGATAAAAAAAAAAAAAAAAAAAAACCTTTTTTTAAATTCTGATACTATTTCACAATATCCTCCTGAGACCTAGCTATGGAGTTTTTGTCTCTGTAGTGGACATTATATTTTAGTGAATTTCTCTGAGACCTCCCATGTCACAGTGTTAAGTCTGGATGTCCTGTAAAGAGCACATTCAGGCCTTTTCAGAGATACCACATGTTTGGAAGTTTCTCCATGATCGCTCCCTCTGCATGGTCTTTTAAAAATGGCTGACATTAATTTGGTGATAAATGGAAATATGATAATATTTTGTAATTATCATTTAAATCTGATTAATTTTCAAATTGTTTGTCATAAATCAACATCTCAGAAAAATTTTATGGGGTTTAAAATCAAAATATGAGTTCCTGTTATGAAACAGGATATTGATTTCATACATTTCCACTGTAGAGGACATTTTGGGAGACATAACAAATGAATAGGAAAATAAATTATGTATCAATGTTCTTATGAAATATAAGATATGAAAATCTGACCAATTACTACTTCCATTATTACACTTATTTTTTCAATATGCTGTCCCAACAGCACATTAATATGCAAATTAGGGACAGTGTATAGATAACATTGTGCTTAATGGGAAAACCAGTTTATGGAAATTTTACACACATATTGCATAAAGTAAAATGGTATATCAAATCATTTTTTTTATATATTTTATATCATAGTTGAGAATATCCTGAAACCTAAAAATTGATTGTTTTTGCCTTTTCATGTCTATTTGTGTCATTTTATTTTTTTAGAAAAACTGAGTCCTGGTGTCCTCCATGGCATAAAATATGAATAAAATATAATTTTTCAAAAAAATTAAAAATTTTCCTTAAGCTCTAAACAATATAATGACATGAAAAAAGTGCAAAATTCACAAAGCTTTTTTTCTGGTTCTGCAGTTTTTACTGAATTTTTTTATCAAATAAATATTTCCTTGGTAAGCATAAGAGATGTCTTTCAAAGACAGTAAAAAACTTTTGAATGGTAGATATCAGTGAGAAACTCTCATAATCTCATTATTTTTTATACTAAAAAAAAACAAAAAAAAAAAAACCTTGACATGAATTCAAAATGTGATTTGGCTAGTTGAGTCTTTCAGATAATATTTTTATAAGTTGATTTTCATGATATTTGTGAAGGCATTTTGAAAACTCTGGCATACACAACTATTGTCAAATGTACACACACAAGATAAACTCTGCTATTTATTTATTTATTTTTTGTAAAGCATTTCTATTTGCTGTATGTCACAGTGCCACCCTTGGAAGGAAGAGGTCGCTGTAATTATGTAAATCTGCCTCTGATTAATGGAGACAGACTAAAGACAGCTAAGAGTCTAGTGGACAAGGCAATAAAGGTTAGGCTTCTAAAATCCTAAGGAATCATATAGAAGTAGTGCATAGAAGAACGGCAAATTATTTTAAATAATTGTGATGACATTGAGATCTCATTGAACATGCACTGTCTATTTTGTTGCTTCTCATGTAGGAGAAGAAAGTGTTCTCTGTGCAAGGTCCATATCCTGTAATCCGTGCAGGCCTACGTGCAAGAGGATGGGTGGAGCGACGGCTACCACGGCCGTCTGTCCCACGGCCTCGTCGTCATGATCTTGAAACAGAAGCCACAGATGAGGGTGACAGCAGTGATGATGATGGTGAGAGTATCTGACAGAACTAAGATTAGACCCTTTCCATCACACTGCATAGACACTTGATAAGGCTGGTCGGTTTCTGTGTGTGTGCAAGTCAGCTATACACAGGGGATAAAATTGTACCCAGAAGTTAGTTACTGACACAACATTCTGTTGGGCATGTCAGGGGAAGTTTTAAAATGTAAAAAAGGAAAATAGCTGTAGCTATATTCAACTTTGTCTAGCACACTTTTGCCAACCAGCAAGACATTTAGATTCCCTGATTCTACCCGCTGAAAGTAATTATAATAAAACAGATGGGTATGGTATCTCTGCAATTTAGCAAGGACACATTAAACTGATCACAATTGACAGACATTTAAAATGTTACAAAATATATCTATTTCAAATAAATGTGTTTGTTTGAACTTTCTATTCATCAGAGAATCCTGAAAAAATGAAGGTTTTGATAAACATTTTAAGCAGCACAACATGAGACACTGAAGAGTAGTAGTAATGGCTGCTGAAAATTAAGCCTTACCATCACAGGAATACATTTCAAATTAAAATATATTAAAATAGAAAACAATTCATTTAAATAATATTTCAAAATAATGCAGTTTTTAGTGTATTTTTCTTACCAACCCCAAATTTTTAAACAATAGTGTAAATGTGTGTGTGTGTGTGTGTGTGTGTGTGTGTGTGTGAAGTATACTGTAAATGCTACGCTTGGAGCATCCTGTGTAACTGTTTAGTTAATGACCCACTGTAATCTAAAACTCACTATGATAGTTTGAGTAGCTAACCTGACACCACTCATTCCAACAAACAGATGTCACCAACATAGATCACGCTTTCTGTCCCTTGACTACTGTCTCATCACCTTCTCTGTTTCTTTTTGCAGACTTTGGAGAGGAGGTAGAGAGGGACGATGAGGCAGATGATCTGTATGACCTAATGGTACGTTTAGAAACTGTAGAATTCCATTTCAGATAGTTGCCATAGCAGCTGGATATTAAGATGCGATTTGTCAACTGTGGACAGCCTCTGATTCTTATTTTAAATCCCTAGTCACGGTTGGTTCGCAATGAGACGGCATATTTCTACTGGACAACAAGGAGGGATTCAGTCGACTGTCGGTCTTTACGTAAAGACCAGATGACCAATCATTACGCAAAGGCAGGATCTTTCACCACCAAGGTTCATCACTAATTTCGACAAACAGAGCCATTGAAGCTGAAATTCCTCTACAGTATATTAAAATGTACTCATTACCTGTCTTTTTCAGGTTGGTTTGTGTATGAGTTTGAGAAATCTGCAGTGGTTTGATGCAGCAGATCCCGATACATTCTTCCCACGCTGCTACAGACTGGGGGCGGAGGATGATAAACATGCTTTTATTGGTCAGTACTCTTAATCTGGAAAATACTGTGTCCTTGCTTTAATGTCCCCTATTGGCTGCTTGGTTTCTTTTCATTTAACAGGTGATTATTTTCCCACAAACTGATGTTCCCCAAAAACACCATGTGAACTGTTATTATCACTGGGGTAACCTGGGGTTAAATGTGTTGCTCACAGGGACAATTATGAAATATGATGTCTGTAACTGTTCATGAGTTGCCCTTTCCATGCATTAAACCTGCATTATTTCTGTTATCAGACCAGATCCTCCTAAAGAAATTAATTTTGTCCTGTTTCTTTACAGAGGACTTTAGACGGACTGCATGCACAAGTCTACTGATGTATGTTTTGGAGAAGTATGCAGGGGATTCAGAGTGGGAGAGAACCAGAAAGGTGCATGATGCTAAATCTCATGGTATGACACACACTAACACACACAAACCCACATTAGAACTCAAACATATTCACATATCTTCCCTCCTTTGTAGGTCTGAGCAAGCCTCGTAAACAGCATGCCAAACAGAGGGTTGGAAGCTCGATAATTGACAATGCATTGCATGTATGTGAGGAGTATATGAACAGTTTAGAACACTGTGACATAGACATGACTTTGGAAACAACCCCTACCCTCTCAGAGCAACAGTGGAAGGTGTTTCTTCAGAATTATTATTTAGTTATTCAGTGAGTATGATTGTTTTTATTATTATCATTTATAGTGTACTTAATATATCATGAAAAAAATATCTTAAAAGTTTCTTTAAAAGTTTCAGGGCTGAAATTCTATGATGAAAATCATGAAATAAAACTAAGCTGCAAAACTGTCTCATTCCAAATGTATGCAACTTTCTAACATTAGATAAATTACAGAATTTGTACACAGTTGTATGTCAACAGTGGTGTTCAGAAATTGAACACCACTTTATTGGACTGTCCAGTCATAATAAAATAATAAAGATTAAGTAGGATAAATAATTATTATATTTCATTGCATTTGTATTCACAAAATAATTTCTCGTTCCACTGAGAAATTTTGCATTCACTCACAAAAGTATTAATATATGCAGTATATATTTCCTCACACCTTATTATTTCCATCACAAAAGTTTTGCAAGCAAACACTAAGATTCTCAGGCAACACAAAAGTTTTGTGAGTTAATGTAAAGTTTCTTGAGGAAGTGCAAAAGTTTTATGAAAGAGTACAAAAGCATTGAAATGTAATATTTCCTCACATTTTTTTCTTTTTTTTTCTAATCACCATGTTCATTTAAGGGCTCTGTAGATTAGGTATAAAGCTTTCTTGTTTTTTTCCTTTGCAGTAAAGGACTGACGATAGAGGGCTGTGAAGATTATGTGGAGCGTTGTAAATGCATGTTGGAGCAGATGCGTTGTTTTTGCCCTCAGATGGAGACTGATGGACTCTGCAACATCTGGATCATTAAACCCGGGGCCAAGTCACGAGGCAGAGGTGAGTTTGTGAAGACTGAAGAAAGTGGTGTAAAAATACAGCAAAACTATTTAATTTACTATTGACTATACTGTTGTAGGTATAATGTGCATGAACAAGCTGGATGAGATAATGAGTTTAGTAGATGCAGACCATGGCATCATGAATGACAGTAAGTGGGTGGTGCAGAAGTACTTGGAGCGGCCTCTCCTCGTGCATGACACTAAGTTTGATGTAAGACAGTGGTTCCTGGTCACAGACTGGAACCCACTTACTGTGTGGTTCTACCGTGAGTGCTACCTTCGTTTTTCTACCCAGCCTTACTCCACTCATACATTGGACAGGTAAGAAAACAAATGCCAAACATTACAGGGATAGTTCACCCAAAAATGAAAACATTTACTGGACATAGTCATTAAAAACTTCTATGACTTTTTTTCTGTAAAGCACAACAAAAGATATTTAGAATTTTTTTTGTCCATACAGTGAAAGTCAATGTTGTTTTGGACCCCACTGGCTTTCATTGTAACACCGTGTCTACACCAGATTCGAGTGGCGCAGTGTGGCGTGACATGATCTGACAAAATACAATAGAACTCATTATAATTAATCATGCTGTCTACACTGGATGCGGCGTGGCACAGCACAATGCGACACGACAAATCCCCAAAAGTAAACTGATCCCTTATTCTATTTATTACATACTGACATAAAATCCAAATGATTGGAATGGTCGCTTTGTCGCGTCAGGTGTAGACAGCCTTTAGCTATTGCGGCATGGTGTAGTGTGGAAACGGTGTAAGGCCAAAATATGTTGAAATTCTTGAAAATATCTACTTTTGTGTTCTACAGAAGAAACAAAGTTATATAGATTTGGAACAAAATGAGGGTGAGTAAATGTGGAAAGAATTTCCATTTTCAGGTTGAACTATTCCTTTAAGAGAGATTATTTATTAGGCTTCAATTAATCTTTTTTTTTTTTTTTTTACTTTCCACCCTCAGTTCTGTACATCTTTGCAACAACTCCATCCAGAAGCACTTTCAACCAAGCCCAGATCGTAATCCTTCTTTACCTGCTGAGTGCATGTGGTCATGTTCACAGTTCCGCTCCTGGTTGGCTGCTTCAGGCCGAGATGACCTGTGGGAAAGTGTGGTGGTTCCAGGTATGCAGAAGGCTGTTATCCAAACTCTCTTGACTGCGCAGGACAGTGTGGAACCTCGCAAAGCCAGTTTTGAGCTTTATGGAGCTGACTTTATGCTGGGACGGGATTTGCGACCTTGGCTTTTGGAGATCAATGCCAGCCCCACCATGGCACCCTCCACAGGAGTCACAGCTCGACTCTGCCCCGCTGTACAAGAAGACACTTTGCGGGTGGTGCTGGATCGACAATGTGACCGCAACACTCACACTGGCGGCTTTCAACTAATATACAAACAGGTACACGTGCAGAATGTCATGATGTCAAAAATTAAAACTAACATATACTGTATACTGCTCATCAAACATTTGAGGTCAGTGAGATTATTTTTATGGTTCTTATGCTCACCAAGGTTGCATTTATTTGATCAAAATACAGTACAGTAAAACTGTAAAGTATTATTGCAATTTAAAATATCTGTTTTCTGTTTTAATATATATAAAATGAATTAATGTGCTGTAATTTATTCCTGTGGTGATAAAAGCTGAATTTTCAGCAACCATTCTAATATGAGAAATCTTTCTAATATGATTTTATGATTTCTTGATATTATTAACATTTGAAAATAGTTGTGCTGGTTAATATTTTTGTGGAAACCATGATATATTTTTTCAGGATTCTCTGATAATTAAAAATTTTAAAAGAACAGTGTTTATTTGAAATATAAATATATTTTTGTAACAATATCTTTGCTGTCACTTTATCAATTTAAAGTGTCCTTTCTGAATTAAAATATTAATATTTAAAAAAAATAAAAAAGAAAATCAAAATACAAACTTTTGGTGGTATAACAACAGGCAGAAACACACACACGCAAAAGAAAAAACAAAGGTTCAGACAGTCTTTAATAAATCCATAAGTAAATCCACACACTAGCAAATGAAGAAGCACAACCATACACTGACTGTACCAGACAAAAGTTCTGTTTGGATGGTAATTGTTACTAATGTGGACATTTGTAAAAAATAAATTTACATGGCACCTCAGTTATAAAACTCATGGATTTGGATGCCGATTTATTCACAGTGGAGAAGGGAGTTCTGTGATCCTGCGTACCCGGGAATGTGCTGCTCACGTACTCAGTCGCATGATTGTCTACTGTAAATAAAATGTCATATGCTTGGAATAACAAGTATTAATTCATATTTAATAATATCCTATTTATTATTTGATTATTTAAATCTCCTGTTTAAAAATCTGAAAATAGAAGTCCTGTAGTTGAAATGCATTTACAATTGCATTTTACTCGCTGTGTTGGAGCAGTTATGAAATACTGTTCTTGTATACTTTCCAGCATTTCAGTAGTATATATGCATGCAAATTACAGCTAAGTGCAAGAGTTACCATACGGTGTTCGGCAGTGGTCAAAAAGGATTTAAACAGTGAATTTTGAATCAATTTCTTCTTGTAAACTCGGAGATGTGGAAACAGACGGCAGTTAAATTACCACACAGTCCAGATGTTTGTCAAAAAACAATAGGTAATTCGGCCAGGGATTTTTACGCAGGTGGTGAGAGAAAAACACAGACATTCCGGATTCAGATGGCAATAAATTCACAGACTAACCACTGTAGATGTTGAAAATCGCTTAGGTCCCCATGAGAAACAATTACCATTTGATTTAGGCTAAAGGTGAACTGGAAAACACAAGACTTAAATAGACAGACAAATGAGGTGATAATGACAACGTAATGAAGAAATCAAATCAGTATCTATGATGACAAACAGGCAGGGAAATAGTGCATACAGAGAACAAAGTCCAAACGGTGATATAGAGACAGGTGGCATTTGATAATTAAATAACTGCTTTTAAACAATTAAAATAGATTATTATATAGATTTTTGTATAGATTTTAAACAACGTGGGTAAAATGTAATTGTCTTAAAAATGTCACAGAAAATCTAATAGCTTTTTCGGTCCTAATAGTGTCCTAATGACTAACTTTATATTCTATATGCAAAATATGTTTTCTTTTTTTTTCCTTTTGCTTTTTTCTTCTGTCTTCAGGCAGCAGTAGAAATTCCTCAGTATGTGGGAGTGAATCTTCTTGTAGAGGGGACTTCAATCAGGCGTCCTCGAGCCCCTGTTTACAAGCCTCTCATACAGTCTCACCCTGATCCGCTATCAAAATCCAGCAGTCACAGGTCTTCACTCATAAGCAGCCATTGCATTTCTGGTAAGGAGAATCAATCAGAGAAGGCAAAGAAGGCCTGGACTACCCTCTCCTCCCGTAAAGTCACGTTAGAAAAATCTTTGATCTTTCAACCTAAACTGAGGAAACGTCCCCACAGACTCGTCTTACCCTCAACCTGTTGTGTCCTTCCCAACCCAGCAGAACTTCATCCGCAAAAACTCTCACTCACTCACACCCAGCCCGATCACCCCCCGACAAACAGGACACGCAGCAAACTTCCATCCCTTTACCATCCAACCCCATCACTGGATGTAATAAATCTACGTCCCGGACAAGCATTCCCCTCCGGTCGCTACAAACACGAAATGCACACAGTCAATATATCTTATCCAGTCTTACGCATGCAGAAATACCTGTCACTAAACCATAGACGGGCCATGGACACTTTCACAGAGAGAGAAGGGCCAAAGTCATCCTGAGGAATCTTTTGGAGAAAACGATTTCATTCAAACAGATTATTGTGAGGTAATATGACATAAAAGGAATGAATATGTTTTAGATTGTATCAGTTGTATTGTGAGTTTATCTTTCAAACCCATATACTTTATCAATCTGCTGTCAGAAATAAGAAAGAGAACAGCATATTTAGTTATATATATTTGAAATCTGTCATCATTTATTTTTTAAAACCTGAATTTTCTTTTAAAGGAGACCTTATGCAGAATATTGACTGTTCCTTTACATATAATGGAAGCATACCTTGGCCAGGGCCTGTTAAGGTCCCAAAAAGACCAAAAAGCACCATAAACACTTGACCATACAACAGCTTTTAGAATTTGGACTTTTTGGGTAATCTACTGTATCCCTATAAGACTGTTTAAAAAAACAAAAAACAAAAAAAAAAACACATATTTAACATAATGCATGAGATTTAATGTGAGATATATAGTAGTACTATTATGGAATGCCTAGTGACATTCTCAAAAAAAAAATAAAAAAAAAAATTGACAATAAGACAATACGATTTTTTATAAAACTCATTTGCACTAATATGATGGGAAAATCTTTAACCAAACTCACCTCTAGATGGAGGTAGTATTCATCCTTTTAATCTTCCTATTTTTTTTTTTTGTCAGCGCTCATCATATGGGTATAAATAATGTATGCTAAATCCACCATGAAGGCTTTTTATAATATGTGTTAATACAGTTTGGTATGTCATAATGTCAAAATGACAGGGTTTTAGGGACATTTTTGCAAAACTTGCAAATAAATCAAAGTATACTTAATCTACAATAAAAGGGAGCACTTGAAATCACTGAAATATTGTGACTTATGCTTACGTCTCTGTGTTTTTTTTTACTCTACAGGTACATATGAGTTATATCATTTTCATTTATTATAATTTATTATTTTTATCTATTAACGTACATTTATATCAAGATATTTTCAGAATGTTTGCATTTGACTTAAATTCAGAGAAATTGCATTTATTTATTTTTTTGCCCATTAACATGCTTTGATATCAAGATATTTTCAGATTGTTTGAATTTGACTGTAATTAGTGGATACTGCACTCAGTCACATATCCAACACAAGCAAATCGAGACATGCTGAAAACTTTAATATCAACAAACACTCACTTTATACACACACCCATTAGCAGACACTGTAAAAAAAAAAAAAAAAATAATAATCCTATTACTTTTCAGCAGATCTCAATATCTTCGAAGGATATTTGTCTAAATAGAAGTAGCATGTAGTTAAAATCTAAAAGTACTTTATGAGGGAATTATCTTGTAAATCTGAAGTTCCCACTGTCCACCAAGCTTTTGCATGGCAAAATGCTTGTTTTCCTTTGATCACTTTATTATATCTGTACTGTAATATACCACAGTCATGGTTTATTATCCATGTGGCAATAAATGGGTACAATACATACTGTAATAAGCATGGAATTTCGCTTACTTATATATAGATGTCTAGGTAGGAGATTTATCAAACCTCAAAAGAAATAATGACAGAATGTGGTAGCAAATCAACCAAACACATCTCCCACCCCCTCTCTCAGACACGCCACTTTCTCTGTCACACATGTTGGGCATCTGTGAACTCTGTGTAACCTACAGAGGCATAACTAATATGCAGCACAACCAACCACAACCATAAAAACACCTAGTGATATAAGTCAGATATATTTTCCACATTCAGACCCATACATTTAAAAAAATCAAACACTTTCTAAATCTTTTATTTCTATGAATTATTTCAGTTATGTTGTTCAAAAAAATAATTTTAATTATGTATAGGCCTATATTTAGAGAGAATACATGTTTCAGTAAGCCTAGTCCTTATTTAAGTATCTCATACAAGCAAATCTTGACAAGTAATTACAGAGCCAAAAAAGTAGGCATGTATGTGCACATTTTTTAACACTCCTAGAAGGTCATCTCAAGTAGAGCTTGACTATCAGTCCTGGGATGATTGATTGATAATCCATGTAATCAACAAATGTCAAATCTCTGCTTTGGCTCTTCCTCAGAGTCTGTCAGTCTTCAGTCTGACTGTCTTCCATGATGATTTGACAGAAGTTCTTTGGAAGGACTGCATGAGAAGTATAAAAAGGCTGGAATGCCATGTCGGTGACCCATTGAGCTGTTAACTAAATAGGATGATTGATGAGTTAAGTGTAAAAAAGGAATACAAGACTCTAAAACAAAATCTTAAGCCTCTTACACACTTTGCATTCCACATGCCCAGGAGGAAAATGACAACTTGACAAGTATAAATGAGCAGGATATTAGCAGGGCAGAATTGTTCAGTTTAGTGGTTAACATGCTTGCTTTTCATGTTTAATCAGCAATGTCATCTGAGTATTTTGAACATTACTGATTGTTCAGTGGCATGACAATTTTTATTATATTTTATTATTTTTATGTTTATTATTTTCCTTTTTCTTTTTTACTAGCATTAAAAACAGATTTTAGGGGAGTTTAGGAAAGCTTAGGTCAAGGCTGATTCTTTTTCCGGTATTTCAGAATGATTGCATTGTGTATTCAAGATTGCATGCCAATAAAAGATAAAAACAATTAGCCTTGTAAGTGTAAAATAATATAAAGTCAGCAGTTCTGGGGCATCATGTCTTCTGAGTGACATAGGAATGCTCACTGATTCATCAGCTCTCTGACATATTAGCATCTGCCCTGTAACCACATCTCAAAATATGAACACACGTGTATGTGCAATATGTGTAGCATGTGTGAGTTGTGTGTGTGCCTGAATGCTGCGTGTGTGTGATTGGTCGTCGTCATCACTCTATTTCTTCCACTTCTCTATAAGAATAACTTCTGGTCAGCCATTTAGAGGTATAATTCAACTAATAAGGAAAATGCTGTAAGTTATACTCAGTTCTAAATTTAATTGGAATATTAATGTACAGCAGACAAAATGTCCACGAGGATCTTTGTTGTGATTATAGAGGTCCCATGAGGAGAAAGGAGTTTTGCATTACATCAGAGGCATAAATATAGTCTGTCTGTACATATGATGAACAGATGACAAGAAAAACACCCCAAGCTTCCTTGGATTTTAGTGGATAACTGAGCAGGAGTATCAAAACTGTGCAATCTCAAAAACTCATGTTAAACCTGGTGAACATGTGCAGTCCTGCTCTCCTGCCATCTCATTACAATGCTGTTGATAAACTGTATATGTACAGTATCTCTACTCAGAATCTCACACTTCTCAATATTTTAAATTACAATAATTCTCAGCCCCTAGGCCTAGTGAAACGAAAAAGCATGCCATGAGAAAGCACTGACCTTAATGCACTACCAGGTGTTTGTAGGCTCATATGTACCTGTTAGTGTGCTGTTTAAGCAGGTAAAACATGCTGAAGACATATTAGACTCATATGATCACCTTCACCTGCTACAATGGATGTTGCAGACAGACCATATTTGCTTAAACTAACTCACTTTCTCATCTTTCAGCATCCCACCTGACACTGAATAAGCCTGTTACCCATTCCTGTCCATAAGGAATGTGTGTGTGTGTGTGTGTGTGTGTGTGTGTGTGCGTGTGCTTGTGTGGGTGTCAATGCCCCACCCTATTTTCTCACACACACTAACATATAGTAGAGCAGCATCCTGCATCCTCTTTTAATTTCAGCTAAACGGTCCACGTATGACTTGGCTAATATTATTGCTGCACATTATATACGCATAATATATTCTTTTTTATTATAGTATTATATTATTATAAAAGAATACATTATAATATATTACATACTGTCTTTAATATAAATAATAAGTATTATTATTATTATTATTATTATTTAAATGAAGTTTCAGTTATACTGTTATGACTTGCTGTAACCCGCTACTTCAATTTAAATCACTTATTAAAGCTACCTAACATCAATTTTGCATATCATTGTTCATTTAAAATGTAACAACATTGGGCTACCACTTCCTTTTTAAGCCCCCAAAATGTGTAACATAAACAGCTGCATAATTTAAACCACATACTTGTTCTAAATACCACCTCATTGTCACCCTCTCCAGACCTTTGTTTCCAGCGCAAGTCTAAGCCAGCCCTTTGAGAAAATCTGATGACAATTTTCTTCTTATTCTTCTTATGTTTAGCACAATAAATCCCTACATAATCCCTAAACAGATTAAACACCTCCAAATATAGATTAGTTTTGATTAAAGAGAGGGAAAACCAGTGAGATTTAAGATTATGCCTTAAAAAGGATGCATTCCCTCTAGGCTTGGATTCCAGATGAGTGTGGACAGATGCTTGGGTGCGCCTAGACGTCTGTATGTGTGACAGAGAGACAGGAAGAGAGAGAGAGTATGGTTAATGTAAACCTATATATGCTAAGCAATGTGGTAATATGACAGATTACATGTTACTGTACCAAAATATAACACTGATTTGACAATCTCTTTGTTATTGCTTCAAAGTGACCCTGGAAACTTTTGACCCTGGACCTGCAATGTTCTTTTAAAACTACAGTATACTCAGTTCATGAATCTCTGCTTCATGAACTCAGAACGATTCATCTGAACATTGGCAAAACATAATTTCCAATTTAGTTTTTTTCAAAGGGGTCATATGATGTTGCTAAAAAGAACATTATTTTTGTGTATTTGGTGTAATAAAAATTTGTTTATGTGGTTTAAGGTAAAAAAAAAAAACACATTATTTTCCACATAATGTACATTATTGTTTCTCCTCTATGCCCTGCCTTTCTGAAATGAGTCGATTTTTACAAAGCTCATTGGTCTGAAAAGTGAGGTGTGCTGTGATTGGCCAGTTATCCAGAGCATTGTGATTGGCCGAATGCCTTAAGCGTGTGACTGAAATGTTACGCCCCTCACCATACTGTGATGCAGTCTCCCAGCAAGAACAGACAAAAACATTAAAACCCATTACGAACGAGGCATTTGTTGCATCCAGTGGGGACATAATTACTGATTATAATGACTTATACTGTCTTTTGCATAACGCGCCACGTAAACTTAAAACCATTTCTGTATTTGTGATCGAGAAACAACAAACAACAAGCCTACTCTACACTCCTTAAAAGTTCACACCGCCGCCGTCGAGAATTCGGAAGTGCCTTGATGCCTTCCTACCTTGGAATGCGTCCTCCGAAGGCAGCATTTTTCAGTTTTCGGATACAGCCGTTGCCGCCGAACCACGTCATAGCTGATTACTATAAAGTTAACCTGATTTCAACTCTCCTCAACGCTCTCAACAGCCAAGTCGTGCTGCGCCGCTGCTCGTCGCTTCTTGACGCCGACTCACATTGAAAAAATGAATGACTTCCGGCCACTTTGACGCTCTCGACGGCGGTGGTGTGAACACACCATTACAGTCTGTGAGTCAGAACAGCCGGGGCATTGTAAAATGCATTGCACACATCTGAATATTTGGGTTGAACTGTTCTGGAACACTGTTGTAGATACAATTTAACCACTGATTTCTAGTTGTGTCCTCTTTTGGAAGGCCAAACAAAGTAGTTTTCGCTTTCACAACGAAACACACAGCTTCATCACAACATGGCGGCGGCGGCAACAGCCAGAATAAAAATTACGCATTCTTTCTTTGCGTGAACATTTGGGCCGTGTTATGCAAATCTTCCCACATCTTGACGTAGACATGTGGGGGTGTCTTAGAACAAGCCATTTTAGAGGGGTGTGGTTGACTCTTAACTTTCATAAAGAATATCTTTGGATTTGAGACTTAAAGGGTTAGTTCACCCAAATATGAAAATTCTGTCATTAATTACTCACCCTTGTGTCGTTTTAAACCCGTAAAACCTTTGTTAATCTTCGGAACACAAATTAAGATTTTTTTTGATCAATTGTTGAATAAAGTATTCTCGTAGCTTTGTATTATTGCGGATGAACCACTGATGTCACATGGATTAATTCACAGATCTCCTTGCATGTTTCTGGACTTGGGAACATTTCAGTTGCATTTCTGTCTATGCAGGGTCAGACAGCTCCAGATTCCATCGAAAAATATGTTAATTTGTGTTCCTAAGATGAACGAAGGTCTAACCACTTCAAAACTACAAACATTGATGAAATTAATAAAAGAATTTTCAAATTCCAAAAAACCAACCAATTAAGTCTTTGCAACTTTACAGATCTTCTTTATGGACCAAGAGCTTGTAACACTCCAAAAAGAAAGGACAAATTTAAATCGCAACATATGACCCATTTAAAGAATGGGAAATAACAGAAACGATTGTTATATGAAAAATATAAATTATAATTGTGTCCTGTCTATTCTATTTATATCAGACGCTGTAATATCTGTCGGCCCCGGGAAAAATAACACATTTGATTATGAACGTACAGTTTACCTGTGCAGGTACAGCAAGCGCATAGAGTGCACGAGCACCTCTAACTCGTGATTTGATTGGCTGTATTGTGAGAAGGCGGGTAGCTCACGGCACGCACAGTTCTGAAAGACGATCCTGAGAAGAGAGTGAATGTTTAGGGATGGACTTTTTTATTAGTTAGCTGCGGGCGTCTGAACAAGTCCGGGCTGCAGTTCTTTTCACTGTAGCAAACAGCACAACCAAGGAGATATGACTTTATTCCTCTGCTCCTAGTCAATTAGAGGATTTTTGCAGGCTGCACCGTCTTGAGGAGGGAAAGTCCGTTAGCGGATGCACGCGCATTGCGCAGGAGCAGTTTGATAAAACTAAACTATTTTCGAGTAATTCTCCGGACAAATACAGACTAATTGAAGGGAATTTGTCAGATCATGCATGACTAAGAAAACGTCGTTGACTGCTTTACCTTGGTGACCCGTTTTGAGTGGTAAGTAGGCGTCCTTTTTTGTTGAATTGATGAGGCGCACCATTGTGAGAGTCTGGGGTCAGTGATGGAATTCTATTCAGCAATATAACGCTGTAGGGGTCGCTGATTGGGACTGATTTAGGATCAGTTGTAGAGCGCTCAGCGCACTATAGGCGCTTTATGGCAGTAATTCTCTAAAAGTTACCTTTTGACCTACATTGTCCCCCGTTCTCCAAGACCATTATTCAAAGGCTGCCCATGTAACGTTAGGCTTAGATATTTTATCTCGTGTTATGATGCAGAAGTTTATTGTTCTTTTTATTAACAGAAAACGAGTCAATAAATGTAAATAATAACCCATGTTAATGTTAAGTCCAAAACTGTTCCATAAAAAAGCAGTTGCTGAGGGAGTAAATTTGAAATAATAAATATAATGTCTGTTTACATGTTGATAGTAAACTTTTTAATTAAGCTAGATGTATATTATTTTAAATCATTTTAGGGCATGGGCCCACTAGGGGGCCTCAGTAAATTTCCAAAGGGGCCTAAAGATAATATATTTTTTTAATTATATATAAAAAAGACAAATATTAAAATAAGCTTGTTTAAAAAGTGCATTTTAAAACATCTCAAATCACACTGAGCATTTTATAATGAATATAGATTTTCTAGTTTAGTTTCTTGTTCTAGTCAAAAAAAAATTTCAAATTGTACAAATTGTGATTCATTTAAAAAAAAATCTGGAAAAGTCATGGGGCGATTAATTATTGTTTAGGACAGTGTGGGGTTCTTGGAGTCAAAAAGTTTGTGAACTAGTGATTCTATGCTCAAATCAGTGATATAATGCTACAGAGTCAGTAATTCAATGCTTTGAGATCAGTTTTAAGGTCAGTAAAACACCAGCCTGAGGTCAGTAACAGAGTTCTCTAGGGTCAGTGATAAAGTGCTCTAGGCTTGGGTAGAGAGAGGTGTCAGGACAGAGTGTTGACTCTTGAGTTTGAAGCAATAATTATTTATGGAAGTAATTCTGAGAGCTATGGAATGTCAGCTTACCTTACAGTTTAGAGAGAATGCAGCTTAAAGGTGCAAAATCATAAAGTCTGCCATGTAAATTGATGCAGGTCTGATACACATTACTGATCACTGGCATGATGCAAGCTGGTTATCCTACAAAATATCACAATTCTTATTATTGGACAGAGCAGATGTGCTTCACATACTTCAGCTCATGAGATGTGTTAAAACACATAATCACTGCATAATTACATATTTTATTTGTATAAAACTGCTTGGGGTGTCCTTGGCTCCTGTGTTACAAACTCATTATCATTTAGACAACTTCACATTACATGTGTATGTTAGTTAAAGGTGTCATATGATGTTGCTAAAAATAACATTATTTTGTGTATTTGGTGTAATGAAATGTGTTTATCCAGTTTAAGGTTCAAAAAACACCTTATTTTTTTCACATACTATACATTATTGTTTCTCCTTGATGCCTGCCTTTGTGAAATGCGTTGTTTTTTTACAAAGCTCATCAGTGGCTACCCAGTGCATTGTGATTTGCCGAATGCCTCAAGTGTGTGACGGAAATGTTACGCCCCTTGCCTTACTGTGATGTGTGTCCCGGTTAGAACACGTTTGGGACAAGACAAAAACAATAAAACCTATTACAAACCAGCCATTTGTTGCATCCAGTGGGGACATAATAACGGATTATAGTTACTTATACTGTTTTTTTTTTACACGATGCGTTGCATCGCACCGCATAAACATAAAACCATGTCTGCATTTGTGATCAGAGAAACGACAAACAACAAGCGCTACTCTACACTGCTTAAAACTCGCATTTGAATCATCAGTGGCAAATCCTTTACATATGTAAATGTACTTACAGACTAGCCGGTGTTCTGCTACCTCCTAATAAAACAGTGGGTAGTACAACTCAACAATGAAAAATTCTACCTGTAAAATTATGGTTTATTAACATCACCTACCACAACCCTAAACCTACCCTTACAGTAATGCAAATACAGTAATTATGTGTTATATTCGCGGTTAAAGCTAGAAGGGATACAGCTACAGGAAACCAACAATAAATCATTTTTTCTACCTTATTAGATTGTTTTATTCAAGTCTACACCTACCCTAAGCCTAAACCTACCTTTACAGTAATGCAAGTACATTAAATATTGTTGTTTAGCATGAGAAAAAGGATGCAATTTTGATGTGCGCATGCGCAGTGGGATAAAATTTCAGGACACTGGCATTGTAGTCTACTCTCCCAGGATCAGAAAACAGTCCTCCATAAAGTGTGCTGCATGCATCTGAATATTTGGGTTGAACTGTTCTGGAACAGTGTTGTAAATACAACTTAACCACTGATTTCTAGTTGTGTCCTCTTTTGGAAGGCAAATCAAAGTATTTTCAATTTCACAACGTAACAGTGTCTCCACAGCATGGTGCCAGGGTCAACAGTGAGAATAAACGTTACGCCTTCCTTCTTTGCGTGAACATTTGGTCGGTGTTATGCCAATCTTCCCACATCGTGACTTAGAGACGTGGGGGCGTGTTTAAACGAGGTGTTTTAGGAGGGCGTGGACGAGTCTTAACTTTTATAAAGAATATTTCTTTGGGTTTGAGACTTTAGTCTTTGCAACTTTAGGGATCTTATATATTCACTAACAGCTTGTAACACTCCAAAGAGAAAGGAAAACTTGAAATCGCATCATATGGCCCCTTTAAATCCTGCAGGTAACAAGGAACTAAAAGAGCAGAGAGAGTACATTTTAGAAATGAGATGAAAGAAATCACAACACAAATCCGGTTCATGATTCGGCCACATGTGCACATGTTGGCGTTTTATAAAATGCTCTATAGGGAAAAATAAAATGATGGCCTGATTATGTGATGAAAGTGGAAAAGCAATATTTTTACATCAGCATCATAACATTTCCAAACTGCCTGTTCAGGCAGAGGGGGCGGGGCATGACCTCAGTTGAACTTGTGTGATTTGTCACTTTGGATATCTCACACTCAGTGGGCAGGGCTGGAGTGTCTAGGTTACCGTGGACACCTGCTGAGCATGCAAACATGGTCGAGGGGTTGCACCCATTGAGTGACTATAGTGACAGACTGTGAATGTTAGTGTCTGGACTTTTTTCCTGTATAAGAGAGTATAGTATGCATGTCATTATTAAGAACAGCTGGAATGCTCTGTAGACTTTCGCTCAAGATTTTCTTCTTCTTACTGAGCCAAGACTTTCAAGACTTTCTTGAATCATTTCAAGAACAATTAAAAAAAAAATCAGCAAGTTAAAGTGTCCCTGTGTTTGCTGATAACTTGCTCAGCTCTTTTGATGTCAATATACTGCTTCACTATACAGTAGAAAACATTTGGTTGCACAAGATTTTCCACATATGTGTGAACAACATTTGGGGCACATAACAAATAACATCTGCGTGTCAGTCTCCATAGCTTCTTTGTTTCCTGAGTAGACTGTAACAATATAGTGAAGCATGTGTATGGAAATGCCTTGTGTGTATCTGGATACTCATATTTATAGAAGGCATGTGTTTCAGAACTACACAATTTTCTACACTGATTCTAGGGGAACATCGGAATAGATTTAAAAATGAAATGTGTTTATTGAAATGGAGATTTTTACTGGTAGCTAAAAAAACACAAATTCATGAAAGTAATTAATAAATGACAGTGCATGCACTTCCCCATGCATTACTATTTTGTAAAAAAAAATTGGCTAATGGTTTATTTGTTTATTTATTTTTCACTCAGACTCAATTACGCACTCTCTCAATTAATCCAGTAAATATTTAGTCTGTATTTTGGTTTGCTTGTTTTCTTTCTTTCTTTTGAACCCCCCCCCCCCCCCCCAACAAGAAGATATGTTTGTTTTTATTTTCTTGTCCTCATTCTTTCTATATTTTTTCTGTTCTGTTGTGTGGGAGAGAGACTGTAATGAAATAGTTGGCAGTGTGACCAGCAGACAGCCACTTTCCTTTTGTGTTCTGAAGGAGTGACCTCTCATAATTTAATATTTTGAGGATGAACTCTAGTCTTCAAGTCAGGGCAAGGAATGTTTTTTAATCTAATTCCTGTTCCTTTTGGGACATCTTCTCATGGCCATGAATTTTTCCTTTTTCTAAAACTGTTTGAAACATGAAGGTTTTGGCTCACACATGAAGCATCAATTTAGAGGTAGAAATTAGAATAACACACACAACAAGTCTCGTTAAAATGAAACAAAATTGGCCAACATGACAATATCAAAAATGGGTGTCATGTATAAAACATTATTATTCTGAATCTGTATTTTAGAATGATTAAACGTTTGAGTAAACTTGTGTGGATGGTGGTGTCAAAATAGCAAGTGCTGTTCAGACATAGAAATTCAGCTTTATAACATTAAATCTAGCTCACATGCATGTAAAAGGGGTAGCTCAACTAAAAAAAGAACATTAAATCATAGACTAACTAGTTGTCAGCAACATTGAGGAATCCATGTTCAAGCCGACTACACCAGTAATGCCACTGCTTGGGCATTAGGTGGTGTTACGAGGTAAATTTCTGCATAAGAAAGAAATTAATATGCTTATAATGACATAAGTGTGTGAGTAAATAATGACAGTCTTTTCATTTTTAGGTTATATCCCTTAAGGATATGTTTTTACTCGTTATACTATAAGTTTCCCATTTTCAGTAAGTAGGCTTCAGGAAGCTTGACGTTTTGTAAATAACCATTTGACTGCAACCTCTTCAAAAGAATAGAGAATAAAGGCTTTTTTTTGTACTACAGATGATTATACACGGTTGGATATCGTAAAAAAAACATCAGTCAGAAACTTATTAGTCTAATTTGATTGACAGGATGAGTTGACAGTGACAATTGACATTTTAGTTGACATATTTGGTGTTTGTGGTGTAGTAGTCTGTAAGCAGTTGATGCTGTTCTTTCTTCTCCTAGCATACACTTTATAGAGCTCAATTCCTCAGTCTTTTATGTTTAGCAACACTGTAAATAGCCTTTTTTATTAAGTCAGGACTGAACTGGGTTCACATACAAAAAAATCAAACATATGCTATTGCACATAATAATAAAAGTACTGCATTGAATTATGGCTCCATTGCAATGCTTTCTTGACCCCAGGTGTGCAATGACGCTAGGCCTGGGCCGGTATGAGATTTTGACGGTATGATAACCTTAAGGAAAAATATCACGTTTTTTACGGTATCACTGTATTGTTGTTACAGCTATGAAATGTGTTATTTTTAAATGACTGGGTAATTTTTTTTTTTCTGCTGGACACAATATATTTTGTTTTTGGGCAATATACAGAATATTAGAAACAGTAGAATTTGTTTATTTTTTCTTTTATTTGTTTCCTAAAAAGAAAAAAAATAAAGACTGACATCTTTATTTAACCTAAATCTGTAATTAGTTATTTAATTTTAGTTATATAATTCATATGCATATAATTTATATAATTTCATATTATTAATTTATATAATTTCATATATAATCATACACATAATTTGATTTAATAATAACCAAATTTGAAGCAAAAACAGAATGTTCTGACAAGCTTTGTGAAATTATACTACAAGTCTGAATGAAACAAACTGCAGAAGCTCTGAGTGAGATGCAGATTCACTCTCTTTGTGCGTCCATCTTCAGCATATCTGGCCTGTGTTAACGGGCGTTAAAAGACTTGATATTTTTACATAAATGACATTTTGGAAAATGATTGCATTGCAACGCAGCTTGTGCAAGTCCAGAACAGAGAGTTGCAATACGGCAAAAAACGTCCAGTTGCCGATCCCGTAAAGGCCAAAGTATATATTGGCCGTCCGCGCACTGTCTGCATTACGTTATTTTCGTCATCAAGAGGACGCGGCTCTGCGCGAGGCTGAAAGGAACGCTGAATATGAAGTGTACCCGGGCCTTAAGTTCGGCCATCCGACACACACATGACTGATCGCTCACTCGCACCAACAGGAGGAGGAGGGGTCAGTGTTACTCTCTACACTGCACTCAGCCTGAGGGATCCCTACTCTTTCAGTCACTGAGGAACGGTATAATGGAAAATATTAGTGGTTTTGAAACCGTGAAATTTTCAAATCGCGGTATACCTTGAAACCAGTAATTGGCCCATGCCTAAATGACACTGCCTCAAAAAATTCCACAGGTATAAAATTCTGCTCAACCACAGGTATAACAGCAGGAGCGATGGAATGCACAATGCATAGGTGGAGGAAGGGAGAGGCTGATGTAGACAATCTGGCAGTTCAAACTCAAATGTGGTTCAGTCAGGATAATTATAAATGCTATAATTACCCTTCCATGAAACACATAATGATGACGGTGTGCTTATAATTAATGCAAACAGCACTGAGAGAAACAGAGACAGAAAGGGAGAGAGTTTAATCGAGAAAAATATATTTTTATTTGGACTCGTGTAGAAAAGCAACTAAATGGCCTCATGGGTTATATTAATATTCACAGTAATCAATAATGTGACCCTATTATATATATATATATTGTGTAGTATACCATATTCTGTCTGTATGCTTCTGCCTATGTTTTTATTGCCATAAAGGATTAAGCAAACTGTTGTTAACATCATATAATTTAATTAATGGCACAAAAAAAAAAAGGATCATGTCCTTGGAAGTTCACTCAGCTGAAAATAAAACACACAAAAAGTCCCACATGTGCATATGTGGGGGGTTTGATTGTTTAGATGAGTGTTTAGTCTGTTTGTCTGTGTATTCGTGTGTGTTCCGGGTAGACGTGTCTTTTAGGATGCTTTAAGGTTTTGTGGAGTCTGGGAATTTTGAAAGTGGTTTAAAAAAATTAATGTAGTGGCATTTTGAGAAGTTTAATTGCCAACTAAAAGGCTTCACCACAATGAAGAAAATACAGGTAAAGTTCTGGTTAATCCTAGACAGTAGGAGACACCGGAAAAATAAACCAATAAATACTTAGTTATGCTTTTCTGACTCAGGTCTTTGAAGGTTTAATGATGTCCATCTGTGTGTTTTATGTGCATCTCTGTTTGTCTGTGAGTTTTTAACCTTGTTTTTAATCAGGCCATTTTCCAGAGCATTCATTGTTGTGTGCAAACCAGCCTGGCTCCAAATGTGGACCACAATTTCCTCTCTTTATAAAATCAAAAACATATATTTAAAAAATGTCATCCTTAAAAGCACAAATAATGACACTCAGCGTATGCAACAAACATTAATGTTCGGACTACTTCCGTTGAAAAAGAACAGTATGATCCCACGTTTTCCCTCATGAAAAATTATTTCAGCACCAGTGCAAACAGGAGCGTGTGTATAAGCATGCATGTGCTTTATATCTGGTATGGCTCTGAATCATACAATAGCATATTATTTTGAGCGATAACAGTCTGTAACCTCTGTAATCATAATAGCAATATAATAGGAATGTTCTTCTCAACAAACTAAAAAAATGCATTCTTCACTGTGGTATTAAAAATTGCCTATTATGCTGCTTTTCAAACCTGCACAAGCTCATCTTCTTCTGAGTCTCCGCTCTTTATTTTATGTGGTGGTAATGGTGCAAGCCCCACCTTGCTTGTCTTAGATTCTTGTCTTTGAGCTTCTGCCAGATGTTCATGGTATCTGGGAACTCAGTTCACCTGGAGGAGGAGGAACATTATGTAACTGCTAAATAAGCTGAAAACAGTGCTAAACAGAATAACTGATTTTTGGTTTAGATGACCATTTTTACACACATTTTTCTGTTGTTGTGTGTCATTATGTGTAGGATTTGAAAATGGGGTGTTTGCTGCAGTGGACTCTGCTGTTTGCTGTGTTGCTGTTTCTCCCATCACAGTCTACAGCTCAAGGTAAAGATTTATGTAATATTTCAGGAAGTGGCATTCAAATGAACATGTTTAGCAGAGTTATATTAACTTTATCTGCAGCATGTGCAGTTCTCATTTAGCATATTTAATATTGCAATATCGGTTCACTGAATATTCCCTCTTTGATGAAATTGAAGACATCTGTAAACTAGTTTGAGTCATGTAAGAAAGTCACAATATCATAGTTAATTTTTTATATTATAAGTTAATCCTCAACATCATAAATATTATTTTATTATGTTTTAGCATTTATTTTATTTTAGAATTATTTATTATTTTATCAATATTATTAAATATGACATTTTAAACTGATATACCAATTATGAATTTTCATGTTATGGTCAAAAAACAAAAAAAAAATTATAAAAAATGTACAGTATACTACACAGTACGGTATTATAAATGTACAGTATACTATTTAAAAAATAATAAATAAGACACTCTAAGAATGAAAATCTCTTGTCAGTATTAGGGCTGGGCGATAAAAATATAAAGATAATTATCACAACTTATTTTGCCCTCAATAAACTATAAAACATTTTCAATAAATGTTCGCTATAATGTTTATGCACCAGCAGAATAACACAGTGTTAGTTTGTTACAATTTTTAAAGATGTTACTGTTTTTGTTAATGAAAAAATCTCCATTGTACCTAAAGTCAGAATGAAAATCAAAGTACTGTAGCATACAAAATAACAATTATTAGTTACTTTTTTCAAATAATACTTTTCACTTATTTTAATTCATTATTATAACTATTATAATTATATTTTATGCATTTTTATCCACTAACACAGACCTAGATTGGCATGCAATATGTGATATGTAATATCAATCAATACAGATAAATCCAGTACAGATATAAAAAAAAAAAGCATGCAGTTCTCATTCTGGCTATTTCCCATCATGCCCTATCAAAATGCAGTGATCAAATCAAACACAGCAGGTTAATTAGTTTGATACCTTAAGGGCATTAATTCATGTAGCCGGTGAGTCACACACAGTCATAGATCTGATGACTGAACTGTGTGAAGTAGAGATGGCACACCAGCTGCTGAATAAATGGGCCCAGATGTTTTGTTTGCTTGAAGTGGCTTTGCAGTCTGGGTGGTGATGATCTTTTCCTGTGTGTCTTCTCATCCTGATCCTTTACTAATCCTTCACTGAATACATTCATTGAATAGGCCACAGATGTGAATGTTTATGGAAAAACTGAAGTTTAAGTTCACAGTTGTATTTGTCACATACACAATGGTACACAGTAAAATGTTTTGTCTAGACTTTATGGCTGTGCATTTTAGATACAAAGAAGAAAATGTTAATGTGCAAAATAAAAAGAGTTAAGGTTTAAGCAAAGAAGAATATGGATTTAGAAGAAAATAAACAATATTGGTACTGTTTTTATATTTATTTATTACTGTTAGTGACTGTGCTTGACCCATTTTTGTTAACTCTAGTCTAATTTTGGCTGCACTGATGAAAGCATTTTGTATTTGTAATAATGAAAACCCATATATCCAGACTTAAAAGACTTCTACTCTAAATATTTGTAAATATATCCTTTTTACAGTGGAAAGGTCACAGTTGTGCATATTTATGTCTTTTTGTCAGTATTAACTATTTTATTTTTTCTTTTGACAGGCCAGTGCAGTAATGTTGTTAAAGCTGACATTGTGTTCCTGGTGGATGGATCATCCAGTATTGGCCGGGCCAATTTTGTATTGGTCAAGAATTTCATGGCAGGGATTGTCAAACCCTTTGCCAGAGCGGTAGGACCCAGTGGCATCCGTTTTGGAACCGTACAGTACAGCGATACTGCCAGGTCTGTGAAACTCTATGTGCTTGTATACTTGATGTGCTGTGTACTTAAGTCATGTTTACCAGAAAAATAATAAAAAATGAATTATTTATATTTGTATTGTATTTTATTTTTATTGATTTATTTTTTATTGATTTTATTTATTTATTTGAAATTTATTGCTGAAGTGTAATCTTGACAACCAGTTTAGAAGATAGTCTTTCCCCATTCTTGGCATTGCCAAGAGAACTGCAGAGTGAATTTTTACATTTTATTTAAATTTTCACCTCATATTGTATGCAAGTAATACATACGGTGTGTTATAATAATACAAATGCACTTATTTTTTTGAGTTGAACATACAAAATAAGCTAAGGTCATATTAATTTAATTTGCCAAAGTTGTCTAAGTTCATTGCCTACATTCCAAATGTGAATTGAGTCTGATGCATCTTGCTCATCATAGCGATGTGTAAACTCTATTAAAAAGCTGTTAAACTATTAAAAATCAGTAGATGAGTATGTAGTGTTGTTGATATTGTTGTGTTGTAGTTTGAAGTAAAGTTGTGATGTTTCCCTTTTGTGAATCTTGTGTTATCTATTTTTGCAACAGCTTTGCAGAAGAGGAGTTTGCAGTTAGCTGCACCAAGTTTTTTGTGTTTGATGAGGGGGCTGCATATATTTTATTTGTTATGTACAGTAAAACTTTATGGATGTGTGTGTTGGGACATTTGTTGATTATAGATCATAGTGTATTTTATGATACTCAGGGTGGAGTTTACATTTACTACATACCTGAATGGAACTGAGCTTCTAACTGCCATAGAGAATATCAACTATAAAGGTGGAAACACGCGGACTGGGGCTGGCCTCAAATACATCGCAGACAACTTCTTCAGCCCTGCCTCTATCAGAGATGTACCCAAGGTGAGCTGGATATTACAACACATTGTTTGTCTTGAATTATGCAACACAAGCACTTACTAAGCATTTGCACACTATGTATGCTATTGTTCAAAGCGTTTTGAATTGATCATTAAATTAAATTGATCAAACATGACAGTAAAAACAGTTTTATCAAATATTTAAATTTTCAAAAACAAAATGCTGTTCTTTTGATTTTTCTATTCATCAAAGAATCCTGAAAACAGTTTACACAGAAATATTAGGCAACAGAACTGTTTTCAAAACTGATAACAAGAAGAGATGTTTTTTGAATACCAAATTAGCATATTAGAATGAGTTCTAAAAGATCATGTGACATTGAAGACTGGAGTAATGACTTCTGAAAAGTCACCACAGGAATAAATTACATTTTAAAATATATTAAAATAGAAAACAGTTATTTTGAATTTTAATAATATTTTTCAATATTGCTGTTTTTACTTTATTTTTAATCAAATAAATGCAGCCTGGGTGAATATAAGAGACTACATTCAGAAACATAAAAAAAAAATCCTACTTACCCCAAACTGTTCATTCATTTGGTGTATAATAAATACTTAAAGGCACAATATGTAATTTTTCGCCGCTAGAGGGCACGTATTTTCGAGCATGACACGGCTCAAAAGCAGCTGAGTTTTTATTATGCCACAGTCGATCGCTTCTGCTCCTTCCGAAAAAGGCAGCGACTCTGTGTAGGCGTCACCAGTATATTAAAACATACAACATATTAAAGCGTCTTTGGTGTTTCCATATCCATGGAAATCGAGGGGTTATGACATCATTGGCAGGCGACACAATGACACTATGGAAACGGTCCATGTCACTAGTTAAAATTGCTTATTTCTCTGGATTTAAACATTCTTCGTAACATTTGGGATAATGTAAGTACACAAGTCAGCAAAATATATAACACTGTTCTAGTTAATAAAACAATCTTACATATTGTGCCTTTAAGTATAGCATACTTAGATTTATTTTATTGACTCGTCAGACTGTCTTTCATTGTTTCAGATCACTATTCTCATTACTGATGGTAAATCTCAGGACAGTGTGCAGGAGCCTTCTCAAAAACTACGTAGCCTCGGAGTCAAAGTATTTGCAGTGGGTAAGAAATGTGTTATGTAGGGTATGTGAATTCCGCATGTACAGATTTAAAATTAAATTAAAAAATGTTATGGTTGCTTTTTTCTCTCTTGGCATTGCTCAGGCATTAAGAGTGCAGATGCTACTGAGCTGAATCTCATTGCCTCTCCTCCTCAAAATGAATTCACCTCTCAGATTGCGAACTTCAAAGCTCTCATCTCTTTGCTGCCCCTGGTGTCTCGACGTGTGTGTACAACAAGTGGAGGCTCCTACTCAAGTGATGGTAAGCCTGACGTACAGTAGACACACAATGCAATTAAATTCAAGAATGTAATTATATTTGAAGTTTTGTTAAATTGTATTTTTCACTTAGAACATTTATATTAAAATGCTTTAATTGATCCTGCTAAATTCAAATCATTGATTTGTGTTACAGTTTCTCCATCAGAGGCCTATAGGGGTCCATCAGACTTGCAGTTTTCAGGTGAAACCACCAATTCACTGAGATTTCGATGGACATCTGCAGGAGGGCCTTTAAGTGGCTATGTGGTTCAGTACAGGCCCCTATCTGGCCTGGGTCAGCCAATCACAGCAGAGCTCCGACAGGTGAGAAGAATGTTCATCATAAATGACTGTTGCTTTTTTGCAGACTAAATGGGGAATGGGATAAATGGGATAAACGGGTAAATGGGATAAAAATAATTTAAGTGATAAAACCTGAGGAAGACTCAAAAACATTGTCTTCTGTTCTTAATCTAGCCGTTTAATAAACCCGGCATTGTATACTATGAATTTTGTTGGCTCTGTGACAAATTGCTTATGTTTTTTATTAGTAAGTCGCTTTGGATAAAACACAGATGCAAACTCCTCACCCTTCGGTGAGAACTCACCTTTTTGAGATCAAAATAGTTCACTTATGAGATTCGTGTAGAATCGATGAGAAAGTGTTTTTTTTTTACCTACAATTGTCCTCCACCCTGCTGGTAATAAAGGCATGAACAAGTTTCTCTAAGTCTTGACTGTAAACAAAAAAAAAAAAAATTAAATCGCGTTATATGAACCATTTAAAAGTTTTTGTTTTCCACCAGGATTTTTGGCACATTTTTTCATGTTATGTCCATGAATGAAAAGTGAATCTTTAAGGTGAATTTTTACTTAACAACTGTAGAGTTAAAAAATAATAAAAGCTTTAAAATATTGTGTAAGTGTTTACATTTTTTATTTTTTGGGTTGTGTGTCTTTCCCACCTTTTACACCCATGATGAGTTTGCATCCCTGACAAAAGCATCTGCTAAATTAGTTAAATGTAAATGTAAACTTTTGCTTCAGTTAGTTACAAATATTGGTAGAATTTGAGACAGATGAGAGTGATTATGTTAACTGAATTATCTGAAGAAGGAGGCTATTGCTTCTCAAGTGTTCTATTAATTTATTAATTATTTTGTATGTGATTTTTGTATATTTTAAGGGTTACGGAAAAGTTTTTTTTTTTGTTAATTTAGTATTACTTATTTACTATCATAGTATTTATTCATGTGTTTTTGCTAATTATGTGCTGTCTTTTTAATTGTTGTTTTTTTATATTTTATATAGCTTTAATATTTTATATCCAGTTGATATAAAGCTAGTTATTTTAATGTCAGCTCATTTTAGTTAGTTGCCAAGGCAACATTTTTATTCTTAAGTTTTTCCATTTAGTATTTATATTTTACTTCATTTCAACTTTATTTCAGTTACTCATAGTTATTTTCATAGTTTTAGTTTTAGTTCACAACAACAACAGCATTTGTCTCCACTGAACTTTATGTTTTTAACTGCAGGAAACAATACCAAGCAACCAGCAGAGCTACACAGCACGAGAGCTGCGTTCGGGCACAGACTACCTGATCACTGTTATTGCTCAGTACCCAAACAGCTTGGGAGAGTCAGTGTCTGGCAAGGCCCGAACAAGTGAGAACTGCACACAACAGAAATATGTGTCATCTAATTCAGCATCACTTAAAGAATCTCTGTCTTACCCCAAACTACCCTCTAGAGATTCTCCAAGGTGTGACTACACTGCGACTGATTCAGGCAGGGTTTTTTACTCTGGCTTTGGCCTGGGACACTCCAGCTGACCAAGTACAGGGTTACAGAATCACCTATGGACCTACAGGTGAGATAGACAAAGTTCCATATGGATACTTATCCATAATTCTATTGCATTTTTCAGTAATGTTTTTACTCTTTGAATAGTGAATACCATAATTGTATACAGTGAAAGAGATTCTGGAGGATAAATATGTAAGAGATGAAGAAGAAAAGGATAACTGGGCCAAGCAACACTGTAATATATAGTATTTTTAAAAAATTTCTAAAGAAGATGCGAGCGGTGCTTGCATGTTCAAAATTCACTGACACAATTTTGAGTCGTTGCTAAAGTGAAAGTTCTACATCTGATCATTTAGAGAAGTAATAGCACATACATGTGTCTCCTTAAAAAGCCACATGATTAGACATTCATGTCTGTTGCACAAACAGTCCACTGTAATACAGAGGTTGAGGAATTTGAACAAACCCTTAATAGTGATTATTGCCAGGTGTGAGCTGGCAGAGAACAGATCTGTCAGATTAGGTGTGACACTATGTTTAATCCGGTTAGTTTTTGAAGCTAAAGGAAGTTGTCTCAACCTGCCTGTCTCAGCCCAATGTTCCATGCAAAAGAATAGATGCTGAAACTGTGATTTAAAATTTTACTCTGTCATTAACTGACTCATACTGTATATATGCTGTGTTTGGTTGGCCAGCTGGTATGAGTTGCTCTGAACTGCTACCACTGTACCAAACCCCCAAACCATTTTTTTCCATGCTTGGAACCAACAGAGGTTTTATCAATATGGAGATGTACCAAAACATTTTAAAATGAAATATAAGACAAAATGCATTTGTTGCTAATGAAAAGCTATGAAAAGGTACACTTATAAAGGGATAATGCATTAAGGCAAGTAAGAGCAATCTAATGAATCTACAAACCCTTTTTGCGTTTCAAAATATTTAGAGATTGATTGTGTTAGTCAGAAGAGAGAAATATATCCCATTTGCTTTTACTCTCTCAAAAAAGTTGTTCTCTGTTGCCTGTATTCCACTTCTTTATCACCCTTTGTATAAAGACATGAACAGATACTTGCTTTTAAAACTCTTTGTTTATCTTGATGTGGCAGCGAGGTGGAGAGCTGTTAGTCACACACACACACACACACGACTAAACTGTGTGTCTCAGACTGGCCACCTGAGAACATGGTGGCAGCTAGTGATAGATGCTTTCAAAGCATCTACTGATTCAAGAGCTTTGAATCCTTTGTTTCAAATCATTTGTTCCAAGCCAGTTATTCAGAGTATGTGTCAAACTGATAAATTCATGTGATTACAGTAAATTACACTTTGTTATGTTATAACTGTTTCAATTGTTTGCCACTTTTTTTTTTTACCTGATTTCAAATGGGTTTTATATATTTGTAGACATTTTTAATGTGTACGCTATGCTGTCATTTTTAATGTTTAGCCAAGCCCTCCATAGAACAATCAAAAAAGCCCTGAAAATTGATAAAAGAACACATATTATACAGATACTTCGTGTTTAATGGTATTAGATTATTTGTAAATTGCATTTAAATGTTGCATTGCAAGTTAGTATTAGTTGTTTATATAGATGTATTTGAGGAAATACTGCCACTTATTTTCTTTCATTTTTTCATGTTTATGTGACTTTTAAAAAAAATTATACCCATGTGTATAAATTCTCTACCAGTAGAGCAACCATTTAGTTTGGGACCACTGAGTGAAGTAGCTGTTGTGGAGTACTGTTATTGAATCTTTGTAGTACTTTATTCAAGGTTGATATCGTTGTTTTTGTTTATTATTATTAATATTGAAGTTGGGTTTCTTCTTCTTTTCTCTTTTTTTGAACTCTTTTTTTATGTTTTTACACAAGTGGGCACACCTACTGTTTTGGAAGAGAACAAAATAATGGGAAAAATAGGAAAATAGGGAAAATGTTTTTTAAATTCCTTTCAGTTTTTGATTTTTAAACCATTGACCTTTGACAGTCCATCAGTATAAGACATACTTATGCAACAGTGTTAACTAGTGTTTTTTTTTTTTGTAATTTAATGCCAAGGTCATATAATACAAAGTATTAATGTACATTAAATAAAAATAAAAAAATATATTAAAAATATTAAATATAATTGAAAATTTATTACCACAGTCTCTGAAAATGTTCCATTGAATTAATGATACATAGATGTGGAGCTTACAGCTTAGTAAGTGAGTCATGACTCATGACCTAAATAAGCAGCCATGCTGATGGATGAGTTCAGCGAGTTCATTCGGTGAAGGATTTGTCTGAATGATTTAAACTGGATAACTCCTGAGTTTCAATATGACCAAAACATATATTTTCATATTTCTGATATTACACGAAAGGACCAGCATGCTCACACTTTGCACAACTGACTTACAGTATTTCCACACCGCAAGCCATAGTTCAAAACATTGTTAGTGATTTTTTGTGCATAGCATAATTCATAACTTATGCTGATTGATTTTCCTGATTGATTGGTTAACAGGTCAGCCTGATGCACAGGTGCTGGAACAGTCTGTGGGGGCAGAGTCTACTTCTCTGACTTTGGTCGGCCTTAAGTCAGACACAGAATATGTGATCAACTTGTACCCACTATTTCCCCGTAACAGCGCCTCACCAGCTACCCTGACTACCCGTACATGTGAGTCCTTATATACTATGGTTCAAAACTTTGGAGTCATTAAGCTTTTTTTTTTTTTTTAAGAAATTAATACTTTTATTCACCAAAGTTGAATTAAATTTATCAAAAGTGACGGACATTCATAATGTTACAAAACTTTACTTTTTCAAATAAATGCTGTTGTTTCCACAAAATATTAATTGACACTGAAACATGTGACACTGAGGACTGGAGAAATGGCTGCTGAAAAATGAGCTTTGTAATTACAGAAATAAATTACATTTTTAGATATATTAAAATAGAAAAAAGTTATTTAAAATTGTTATAATATTTCACAATATTACTTTATTTTTGATCAAATAAATGCATATTTGGTGAGTATAAAAAAAAAAATTTAATCTTACCAACCCTATATTCTAAAAGGTAGTGTATATGAAAACACACAGATGCAATCACACACTGTTTCCTCCTCTTGCATCACTAAAGTGTTCATGCTAATATATAAAGCTCTGTCTGTGTATGTGCCTGTGTTTGCAGTGCGTTTAGAGGGAGTGCAGCAGCTCTCCGTTGAGACTATCTCAAGCAACAGTGTTCGAGTCCGCTGGACAGGAGTGACAGGGGCCAGAGGATATAGAGTCGTTTGGGGCCCTTTCACAGGTCAGCACATTTTTGAAGAGGCTATTTTTAATAAAATATTTCCTACAAGGTAATAAAGTGATGTATCACCCAGTGAGGATGTCTGTGAGTGCTTTAGGTTAGATATGATTTCACATTTTGCTTTTATCAGATTCCTGTTTTCTGCAGAGAGTCATTTTGTCTGTGTCTCTTTCAGGAAGTGATGTGGAGTCCATAGAACTGGGAGGTGATAGTGAATCTCACATTCTGGGGAATCTAAGACCGGACACGGAGTACATTGTTATAGTCATCGCCCTGTACAATGGAGAAGCTGAAGGACCAGGAGCCAATGCCCGTTTTAGGATAGGTACACAGATACACATGCAGATGCATCTACAGTAAATGGCACATCAGAGAGGAGAATTTTTTTTTAAAGGATGCGCTGATTTGGAAATTATTTCTGGAAGAGGTAGCTTGGCAGTATTTCTAAAATAAACTACTAAATAGAATAAATGCATATAATGGTCTTCTCCTTTAGATGTCCAGCTAGCATGAAGAGCAATATAAGACAGCATAACAGGAAACAAGATGTGTGGCTCTTTTTCCATCTTGCGCACATTTATCATACACAGACATTGAGTTGTTCACTTTCAATCTTTCCATTGACTCACTGTCTGCTAGATCAGAACAGAAGAACTGTTTTTTGTCTTATGACTCACAGACTGCAGCAATAACATAACACATACATGTTAGAGCAAGAGACTAAGAGGAAGGAGGCAGTAACTGTCTATAAATATAAAAGGACATAAAGTTCAGAAAGATGGAAGTCATTGTTTTAATATTTTATAGGACAGGAGGAGAGATGAAGCTAAAAGATGTTTAATGCATTTGGCTTTCAGAGCGCTCAGAGCAACAGGTCCTAAGAGCCACGACTACAGGACC
Organism: Cyprinus carpio; assembly: GCF_018340385.1. NCBI lineage: Eukaryota > Metazoa > Chordata > Actinopteri > Cypriniformes > Cyprinidae > Cyprinus > Cyprinus carpio. The sequence goes on along the minus strand of NC_056577.1, from coordinate 24,555,338 downwards.
CACCAGCATCAGATTAAACTGGAACCTCATACAGGCCGCCAGAGGCTACCGACTTGAATGGAAAGCCGGAGAGAGTATGAAACTGCTTAGTAAAACATACAAACACACTGTAAAAATAGCCAGGATTGTAAAAAAAATTAACAGTAATTTCTTACAATACAACACTGAATTCAGATCATTTTCTGCTATAACACAGTACATGGCTCTAAAAATAACGACATGCATTAGTTGGATGGATTTATGGAAATTTACTTGGAACCCAATAGTTGCAATGTTACATGGAAAAGATAAGCCCGATCAGCCTGAACAGTTAAGGTGGTGTTTGCAATACAATTTTATCCAGTATGTACAATCTGCATGCAAAAAAATACATTTACATGAAAACTGAAACATAAACTTTGCAAACTACAGAACAAAACTAAAAGTGACGAAATAATCCAGCAAACTATGTACAGTATGACTGTAGAATAATTGTTATGGGATACTTTTTTATGATCTTCATGTGATCCTGCTGACCACAGGAGGCAGAGTTCAGAAGCAAGAGTTCCCACAAAGCACCACAAACTTTGAGCTCAGAAGTCTGCAGCCGAACACAGAATACATCATAACTCTATACACACTCTACGATGGGCGAGAGGAAGCTACTTTCTTTTCAACCAAATCAACAGGTCAGAAAAATGATCTGATGGAATACAACATGGTAGTGTTTTAAAGTTCAATATTGCAGTTAAAAAGACACTGGGGAGACCACTAGAGAAAAATATTTAATTGAATACAGCTATTTCTTTTCATTACCTACAGTATTATTACAGTATTTTTTTATAGTCCCAAAGTTTATATGTTTCCCAAAGCTGTTTATATGTTGATACGTGGGTTGTGTTTAAATAATAGAGCAGCCAGTTGGTCCTGTCACGAACCTGAGGGTTGTGGATTCACTCGGAAATATTATACGATTAGGATGGACAGGAGTCGCTGGGGCAACGCAATACAACATCATCATTCTTAATACAGAATGTAAGAATATTATTTCCTTTCAATACAAATACAGTATGACAGTATAGCATTGAAGTATTGCTTTGTGATATATATATATATATATATATATATATATATATATATATATATATATATATATATATATATATATATATATATATATATATATAAGAGATTTTCATTCATGAAATGTGCCGCTACAGTGATTTGAATTGGTTTACTGGTCTTTTACAGCAAATACAGAGGTGAACAGAAGAGTTCCTGGGACTCAAACCAACTTTGACCTCGGAGACCTCGAAGTTGGTGTACGCTATGATGTCAGTGTAAAGGCACTTATTGGATCCGATGAAGGGGAACCAGCAACAGTGTTCATCACAACAGGTGTGTGCATTCATACTTTTTCTGATGTGCGAGGTTGTGTTTTTGAAGTTGTCAGTACATCAGGTTCCTATAGAAATAAATGCTACTAAAGACACTCTGTAGAGTAACATAATGTGGATATATTATGTCAGAAAATAACTGCTGGAAACTGAATGTTATACAGAACTGCCACTGCGAGTGACCAACTTGCGGGTAGTTGGAAGCAACAGTCGACGAGTCAGGATTGCTTGGACTGGTGTTTCTGGGGCGACAGGCTACCGGGTTACCTGGAGACAAAGCAACAGTATGTAGACCTGTTAATGCAATGATTTGAGTTTTCTGTCTTTTGATATCACATAATATCACATATGTGATATCACATATGTTGGTTTTAATCTGTCAGCTGCTCTCTCTTCCTGTTTTAGCTGCAGAGCAATCCCGTGTCCTAGGTGGCGATATTACTACCTACACTATAGATGGGCTGCAGCCAGATGATTCTGTTGTTGTGGGTGTTGCCCCAGTGATTGATGGGCAGACCGGAGAAGTGGTCTCTGTGTCTACAAGAACCAGTGGTTCTACTGGAATAGTTACAGGGCTACGAGTCATTGAAGTAACATCTGAAAGGATAGTAATAACCTGGACTCCTGTGAATAGAGCAACAGGCTATAAAATCACCTGGCGGCGAAATGACGGTATGGACAACATTAACTTTAGTACAATAAATTTATTCTAATGTGGGCATGGAACATTTTTTTTTCTTTTTATATTGTAGGAGTGGAAGACTCTGAGATTGTTTCCACTGATGTGGCTTCCTATACCATTGATAGACTCCAGGAAGGTGCAGCCTACCAAATATTAGTCTCAGCCTTTTTTAACTCACGGGAAGGACCTGCTGCCACTGCGACTGCAAGGACAGGTAGTTTGTCTTTTTGTATTTTGATATATCAGTTAATCATATGCATGGGGCTTTAAAATGCTTGAAATCACCATGAAATTAAAATTGATAATTCTTGTTTTTTTATGGAATATTGCAGTGTTTATTATAAAGTAATTATCTATTCTTTTTTTTTTTAGTTCCTTGTCATTTCTAGCAGCCTATCAATCACATGAGATTGCAGCAATTAGCAAATGACAATGATCCAACAATCTAATAAATTTACGATGGACAAAATCACATCCCACGATACATTTTTTTCTTTCGAAAAGGTGTTTTGCTTGGATATATGTCACAACAAGGGAGAAAAGAAGATTGCAATTTCAGTTTCATGCTGACTTTAAAGATTAGTCATTTGTAAGCTTTCAGCAGTAAGGAAGGTTTAATTTCAGTGTTTTTTTTCTGAATGGCTGACTCTGGTCATTCTATCCATCAGATCAGGCCACGGTGGGTCGTGTCACCAATTTGCAGGTGGTGGAGGCCCAAGGAGAGGTTGTTCGAGTCAGCTGGGTTGGAGTTCAAAATGCGACATCATACAGAATACTCTGGAAGAGGACTGATGGTGAGAACTTAGAGTGATTTTAAAGTAAATGCTGACATAGGTGAGTGTAAGGAATTCCTGTAGGAATAAAAAATCACCAGTGACATCCTTGATGTTGCAATTCTCTTATTTGTCTTATTAAAAATCTAAAAATGCAAGGGTTTGTGACCTCCAGAGGTCACAGCTCACAGCTCAGATATGTAGACGATAGAAGTCAAAAAAAAGCTTCATCCATCATAGAAAAATAAAACTGAGTGCGTTTGTAGGTGAAGAGGAGCGGAGTCAGCTGGTTGGGGGTAACGTGACATCAGTGGAACTGAGGCAGTTGGATGAAGGGGTACAGTATGAAGTGAAGGTTCTGGCTCTAGTCCGGAACAGAGAGGGCCCACCTGTCTCCGTCAGAGTCACTACTGGTGAGTGTTGTTTGTATGTGATGTTTTTTGGTCTCTGTTTCAAGTCATATTTACTTACATGGAAAAGTCGTTAATCCGTATTCTCTAGGGCTGGCTTTACAATATCGATTTCTCAATTTTAAAGGATTCTCAATTTGATAAACTCATATTGATTTTTAAATCCCAACAACAATCTTTTAGCCTATGCTCTTTTCTGTTAATGCATCAACAAAATTTCACTAAAAAGTATTTGTAGCATACTTCTCATCAAATAAATCGCAATTAACTTTGTGCTTTGTTACTATCAAACAAAGTCTCAGCTTTAAATGTTTATATTTAAAAAATTAATTGGATAGAAGCATAATTATTTCATTAAAAAGATACTAGTAGAAAGTTATTATTTATTATTAATTAAATATTTGTATACAAGTCAGTTTTTATTGTTTTTATTGTGAGTGTTATTTGTTTATTTTTTTTTTATCTAAGGAGACATTGTAATTGAAATTAATAGTTTGGACTCTGCTGTTAATTTTAGCCTTTAATTTTACAGTAATGTGCCAACTGACAGGGTTCCCTGTATAGTTTACACTTTAAATTGAGAGGGATTTTATTCCTTGAGAAAAATGTAAAAGTATTCTACCTGATATATATTTAAAATAATCAAGGGTTGACTCAAATAAATTAAAATTAAATTTATGAATGAACATCTAATCAAATTGTAACATTTGTGTCAATACCCATCTATAGTATTTACATACATTTCTATTCCGCAGAATGAATAGTTACACAGTGCACAAAATAAAGACATGAACACATTTTATTGTTTGTGTGTTATTTGATTATCTTTCATTTTGGCTTGACTAAAGATCAGATCAAATAGAGATGTTTCCTTATAAAAGTGCATTGATATCACTGTTTGTTGTACAGGGGGCCAAAGAGGGACAAGAGTAGAGGGTTTGCGTGTTTTGGACTCAACCCCAGGGGGGCTCCGTATAACCTGGAGAGCAGTGAGTGGAGCCAGCTCATATCGAATCTACTGGAGGTCCTCACAAGGTAGTTATACAGGTACACATGTACTCACACACACAAACCAGACTCAGCTAAACTCATGGTATTATGCTTGCTTTGGCTAGGTGAACCTGAATCAAATCGTCAGATTAGTGCCGATGCAACTTCGTACACCCTTGATGGACTTCGTCCTGGTCTGAGCTACACTGTAAGATTGTCTGCTGTGGTGGACGGTCAAGAGACTGAAGCTACCACCATCAGAGCAACCACTGGTACACATGACACATTGTATCTCACGTTTTATCTCTGTCATTCTCTAGCTTCTTTTATTCATTATTTCGCTCTCTGTTTTTTTAGATGCCCTGCCACCTGTGACTGGTTTGAGTGTGACAGACAGTACTGAGAATTCAGTCCTTTTAGCCTGGTCACCAGTAACAGGAGCCACAGGATATATTTTACGCTGGACAGAGGAAGAAGGTGATATTTCTAAAGGTTTAGGAACTGGTAGTGTGTGGTTTAAGGTTCAGAAGCACAATTATAGTTGAATGCACTTTTTAGTTTATCATATACTCTCTTTCTTCGGACACAGGAACAGATCAGTCTGAAACGCTGCCTGGTACAGCCACTTCTTACCGTGTGATAGGTCTACGACTGGGCCGTCGGTACCGTTTCACTGTGCAGCCCACCTTCCAAAACCAGGTTGGACCTGAGACCAGCGTGGAGGAACGCACAGGTTACACAGTTTCTTTCTCTTTCTCTTCCAACTATAGACAAATTGAAATTTTTCAAGTATAATTTAAACAAAATATACTATATTATTGGTAGTTTAACAAATTAAAGTACTTGTTTTAATATTTAGACAAAGGGCTGTCAAGAGATAACATTTCTATGTAAATAATTACATGATATGCTGATTAATTGTACTTTCACACTATCAATGTGCAATGAACGTAATCCCGTAATAAACGTTCCCATAGATTATTTGCACCAACTTTATTTTTACAAGTCAAGAGTTCATGTCTGTGGTGCTTATATGAATAAATGTTTGCATAAATGAATAAATTAATTACAACATTGTTCTAATTGAACTATTCTGCTGTATTCCTTGCTTAATATCTTTAATAAATCCACGTTTTAGTGTGTGTGGGAGGGCGTTTGGATGTTGTCTTCCTTGTCCCTGCGTCTCGTGACCGCTCTGGCCTGGTGAGACCTGTGTTGTCTCTACTCGCCAGTTCTGCTGGATCCTTTACCTCCATCGGACCCAGAGACTCCCAGGTAAAGTTATTTTGATACTATGGTCATGTTGTTCCAATTTTTTTTAATAACAATTTTTATGGCTCCAAAAAAAACCCTATTGCTGTTAAGAGAGTTCCCTCTTCTGCATGAGGCATTGATCAGGTCAGTGTGAATGAAGTGTTTGTAATACCTTTTTATTCCAGATGGGGGTGGTGATGTACAGTGAAGATCCAAAAGTGCGCTTCCTCCTCAATCGTCATAGCAACAGTGAGACCCTTCTGCGGGACATTTTGGCCACCCCATTCAATGACCGACCAGGAAATAATATAGGTCTGTTTGTGTTGTTTTTTTTTTCATGTTTTTATGTTTGTGTACCATTAAGTACCTAGTATATGTATGTGAAGCTGACACAAACATGTCCAGGTCGTGTTTCAACCTAAAATCATATGGAGGATAAAAATGAGGAATAATGTATTGCATACTGTATATATTGCATAAATAAAATTAAGACAATTTATTGTACCCTTACAGACCTACTTACTGTAGTGCAATAGTATTAAAACCATCCAAAAACACTTCCAGTAAAATAAATTACATATGAAACCTTTACCATTTACATATATTTAAGTTTTAATTGCAAGCATGTGTATATTTGACATTCAAGTGGCATTATTATGTCAATGTGAGTGTGCTGATATTTTCTGCTTTTATGTGTAGGCCAGGCAATGACATACGCACGTCAGTTTTTGCTGAGCGCGCAAGCAGGTCGTAGGTATGGTGTTCCTGGGGTGGTTGTAATTATCGCTGACGAGAAGTCAACTGATGATCTTAGCCAGCCCGCTGCCGCTGTTAGAGCTGATGGTAAGTCACACAAAATCAGCTCCATCGCATTAATTTACACACACACAAAACAAACCATCCCAGCTGCTCTGTCCCATGTCCATAAGAGTAACTTAGTGCTGTAATAACTCTGTCCCTCAGGTGTGACAGTGTTGGCGGTAGGAATTGGACGTGCAGACTCTAGAGAGTTGCGTTCGGCAGTGACAGATGGCAGCACTCAGAATCTGCTCTATGCTCAAGACGCAAATCAGCTCTATGGTCTCCACCCCGACCTGGCAGACCTCCTCTGTGGCCTTGCACGAGGGACTAGCATCACGGTCAGATCAAATCCATCCATCTAGCTGTCATAAATGTTGTATCATCATTTTTTTTATTATGACGTTTGCTTGGCCTGTCATGATACAGCAGAAGTTTTTTATATATATATATATATATTATGGTGGTTTCAAACCTCATTGATAGTCTTTATTGATAAGAAAAGAAGACAGTAAAGACTGATTTCGATTTGTTGTCTCCTTTTAGCCAGTGCCTTGTACTGTAGAATGTCCTAAGGTAAGTGTGTACTGAAAAGACAAACATATACAGAAACACCAAGACATAATTACAGATTTGTGTTTACATATGTACATCTACTTGCACCTCACAAACGATTGACCTGCTTCTTTGTTGCAGGGTGCTAAAGGGGAGCTGGGTCAGAAGGTAATAATTATTGTTGTATATAATAACTCAAAGTTGGCTTGTTGGCATTGATATTTATTGTAATTTTCTGGTGAAATGTTTATATATTGTGTCTTTTTGTGTGTGTGTATAGGGTGAGAGGGGCAGAGATGGAGTGGATGGAAGAAAAGGCGAGCCTGTAAGTTAATCTGCATTCACATTTAGCTCTGTTTGTTCATCTACACTATGGGATTCATTAATTATTGCTTAGCAACATTGTATTTTATATCTTCAAGTAAATGTCTGTCTGATTGTGTGTGTGTGTGCATGTGTGTTTTTTAAATAGGGTCGTGATGGTTTACCTGGTCGTGAGGGCCCCAGAGGGCCAGAGGGGCCACCAGGTCAACCAGGCAGTGGTCTGGGAGTGAGAGGAGAGAAAGGCGAGAGAGTAAGTGGCACTTAGATATGTATACACACATATGCAGACAGATCAGAAATGTTGATATGCTCTCTCCTTCTCCATTTGTTTCCCTCCGTCTTTTTCAGGGTTTCCCAGGTTTGGATGGCAGTCCAGGTGTTCCAGGTCGTCCTGGTGCAGTTGGATTACCAGTAAGAATTAAATCATGAGTAATTTTATTAAATGGTACTGTTAAAACAGGTATTTGTGGATATGCACCTCCATATACATAGCATAATAATCAGGCCTGGATGCATGCTAAAAACTCTTAATCTCTTAGTTTATCTCTTAATTAATCTCTTAATTTAATCCTCTTTAGTGCAGTGCCATTTAAAATATTATAGCTAAAAAGATCTCATGAATTGATTTATAAGATGGGTTAATTATCTGATGTCATTCTGTTGTTTTAGGGCATTCAGGGATTACCAGGTGTTAGAGGAGACCCTGTGAGTACTCATTAACATACTGTACATGCATACACACAAACATACACAAACTCTTATTAAATGTTTTGTCTTTTTTTGTTTTACAGGGAGAATCAGGCATTCTTGGCCCTCAGGGATTAAAGGGAGACAAAGGTGAAAGGGTAAGAGTGATAATAAAATTTTATCTCCAACTGCTCTACTCTTCATCTTGATTTACCTTTTTATTTTTTACAGAAAGAGCTTCAATTGTTTGGTTCAAGAAATGATAGGTTTTTAATATTTACAACAGGGGGAACCTGGATCTGCTATTGGAGGAGGTTTACCGGGCCGCAAAGGAGAGCCAGGAATCCCAGGGATCCCTGTAAGAAACACAAGAAAATCACTTTCACCTGCACAATGACAAGAAAGAAGTTAATACATGTACAAATACTTCATGTCATCAAGTAAACAACAGGATTATTACATTGCCCATTTTATGTTTTTCTGTCCTTTTAGGGCACTCCTGGTCGTTCAGGTGTGGCTGGGGCGAAGGGAGAGCCAGGTGCACGAGGTCTGCCTGGACAGGATGGTCTTCCTGGGTTGCCAGGCACTGCTGGACTTTCTATTAAGGTCAGAATCCATTGCCTTTATTGATGAAGATGTCTCTAAATTTGTAATATGTACGCCCCTGTCCCTGGCCCTGTTTGACTGAAGGATAGTGTGCTATGAACTTGTGGCGGTGTGGACTAAAAGGGCATATTGAGGGTCTTAATGGCCATGTTGAATACCACGACACTTATGTATATATGCATTTATGAGCTCACTTTAGGCATTGTATGAGGTTAGAGGTCAAAATAAAAATAATCTCAAACATATGCTCTGCAGTTACATGAACCAAATACCTGTCACTACACAGAGATAATCTCACCGCCTGTGTAAGGTACAGGCCATATTTGTTTTCTTATTTTAACCCAGCTATGAAAATATGTGAAAGAGCCACTGCCATTTTTATCTATATCGATATTGTTATGCAATATTAATAAATTCATAGTTTTCACAGTTTGAAGTTTCAGATATGTTTTCAGCCAATCATGTACCTGTCTGTTTATGTTTAATTTCCTTTTCCTGTAGGGTGAAAAAGGCAGCCCTGGTGAGAGGGTGAGTTGATATAAACTCTTTTTCAAAAGAAGTTAGGGAAACCTTCTCAAAAAAGAGAGAGAGAGAGAGAGAGAGAGAGAGAGAGAAAATAATTGATAGTATAACAATAAAACAGAGCAATTGTAATGAAATATGACATCAAATGGTGTGTAAACTACTATATTTTAGAGTAATGATGACCAAGCATGTTCAGGCTGATTCAGTAATATTAATATTAAATTATATTTTTGGATTTTAATAAGCTAAATTAATTTAGATGTTACCACATGAAACATGTTTTTGTCCAATTGTTATCATATGTTATTAAATGTGCAGAAATATTATTGTATTGATTGCATGTTGATAGTCCCAAGTGTAAATTACATGGTCCTTCATATACCTTGTACCCAGAATCTATGTAAACATCAGATGGAACATAAATTTACACTGGTAAAAATTTTAGAAGTCCACCACACACAACTGATTTAAATGAAATTAATTGTTTTATGCACTTCTAGGGAATTTAAGAGCAATAATCTGTTATTTCCTGATGTTGAGAAGCAAGTACTCTAACATTTCATTAAAACATCCTATGTTGTGTAAGGATTCAGCAAGGGCAAAGTAATATAATGTACCGTAAGAACTCTGTGATGGCATACTAATACAATCTGTGAAGACAATCGGCCACATTTCTTGAACATAAATGTGTTCTTTTGTTATTTTCCGATTAACAGGGTCCTCCCGGAGTGGGCAGTGGGGTAGCTGCTAAAGGAGATGCTGGTGAACCTGTGAGTGTCTCCATTATTCATGACAAAGTGACAGTGTAAATGGATTTTAACGTGTGTATGTGTTTCTGTGTGAGTGCTGCTGTAAATTGGTTATGTGTGTACTTCACTGTGTGTTTTTGAGTTTTTATATCATGCATTGAATGGTTTTTGTGTGTACTTTCAGGGAAGCTCTGGACCGCCTGGTCCTCAGGGTCCACGAGGACTGACTGGACAAAAGGGAGCCAAAGGAGAATCTGTATGTTTTTTCTGCCATTATTTTATTTTACATTGCCTGTAAGTTATTTTTTGTTTGTGTTTTGTAAAATGTGTGCATTTCTTGTCCATGAATGCATTTTCTTAGCCTGGCCTGTTTGTGTGATTGTGCTGCAGGGTGAGAGTATTGAGGGTAAACCAGGCCCACAAGGAAACACAGGAGACCCTGGTGATCGGGTATAAAATACTTTCACTAATATATTTCATGCTCACTCTAACATTCCTCCTCATTCTTCTTTTATTCGTGCATTTTTGTTTCAGGGTCCCCGGGGACCTCCTGGGGAAATTGGAAGTAAGGTAAAGAAAAGATGTCAGTGTTTGACTTTATTGTGGCTTGTGTCATCAGGGTACCATGAACAAACTTTCTGAATGCATAATTTGTGAATCAGTTGAAGAAGTTTTGTTGTTTATTGTTTTTTTCAGGGTGATCGAGGACAGACTGGACCACCTGGTTCAGATGGACCCAAGGTGACTATTTGCCTATGCATGATCTGAAGCATTTCTGTATGAATGTATCTAGATTTGTACTATATCCCTTGTGTTCTTTAGTTTTTATCCAGGCTGCTTTTGAAGCATTTTAAGGTGTGCTCGGTTAAGTAATTTGTAACAATGATTGTGCAACAGTTTAGATATTTAAATGAGTTTGATTTGGTTTTTAATATCATCCTTTGTATGATTCTGTTTTTTTTAGGGAGACAGAGGCCTTCCAGGTCAGGCAGGGTACAAGGTATGCCCTTAAGCTACATAAAAGATTGATGTATTTTCTTATTAGAGAGATGTGAGTAAAGGCCCGTTCACACCAAGGACGATAACTATAAAGATAACTATAAAGATAACGATATTAGTGTCCACACCAGCGAACGATATCTTCTGTTTATTCTAAGCGCATGCTTGTCTGGCACTTTAAATTCTTGAGCTTGTTACAGCAGGGTGGATTCTGATTGGCTGTCAATTTTTTAGCGTTCATCAGCTGGAAAAAAATCGTTTTTAAAATTAATTCCAACGATATCGTTTTTCTTTGTCTTTGTCTTTGTCTTTATCATTATAGTTTTGGTGTGGACTCTGCTGTTCTTTAATACTGAAAAGATTTTTAGAACTATATCTTTATCGTTATCTTTATAGTTATCATCCTTGGTGTGAACGGGCCTTAATGCTGTGCTTGTTTATGTCTGGATTTTTTTGTATGCTAGGGAGATAAAGGTTCAGCAGGCCCCCCTGGACTCCAAGGACTGAGGGTGAGTGGCTGCAAAAGCCATGATAAGTCACAAGCCATGTGAAAATGCACAAGTGTACATGCATGTTGTAAATTATTTATATGTGCCTTCAGGGATTGCCAGGGAGCAGTGGCTTTTCTGGAGAGAAGGTAAATTAAGATTCCAGCTTAACAAACAGCATTATTCTCAGATATGTACTTCATTTTATTTTGTGGTTGTAATATATATATATATATATCTTTATTTTTGTATCTCTGTTTGCTGTGGGTGCTGAGGGTGAAAAGGGGGAACCAGGAAGCTGTGTAAGATCAGAATTTTCATGTTTTCAAATTCATATGAACATTTCATTCATTTGTAATGGTTCTCCTGACATTGTTCACTGTGGCTATTTTAGGACTGTCAAGGTTCATTTGGGAAGAAAGGAGAGCGGGTATGACTTTTGAGAACAATGCAGAGACTATGTCAGATAACAGTATATCTGTTTTATTCTTATGTTAAGTCCTTTTCTTTTTTGACATTCAAATGGTACAGACCCACTCAAATCTGTTTTTTTTTTCTGCCGAAGTTCCATTCAAAACTATATTAACTCCTTTAGGGTGAAAGGGGTTTCCCAGGTCCTGATGGTGCTAAAGGTGATGCAGGACAAAAAGGGGAAAGGGTGAGTTTTGTGAATGAATGAAATTGTCCATGTGGGAAATGTCTGCTCGGATGAGATAGTGAGCACATTTTAAAATGGAAATTACACTTATTTTGACACTGAGTTTACTTACGGTGATTACACATACTTGTACAATAAAAGTTATTATTATTATTATTATTAATAATAATAATTAATTTCAAAGTTCATCTGAAATTGTGAAACTGTATGATTGGACCTTTCTAATCTATCCCACAGGGTGCCCCTGGAGCAGGAGAGCCTGGCCAACCTGGACCTAAAGGGGACCAGGGTGATCGGGTAAGTTTGACTTCATGATAAACTAGATTTGCATTTCCATATGGAAATGCCAGAGCTTCTAAGGCAGTAGAAGTATTAAGGTAAAGCTTCAGTTTCAGGCTTTGGTTCTGCATACCTGAAATACAGAATCACCTGCTGTTGTAGTAGTCATAATATTTAACATACTGCTTATTTATTTAAACAGGGTCTCACTGGATTGTCTGGAAAACCTGGCGCGAAGGTAAAGTAAACCCTAAAAAAGTCTCTCTCGCTCCAGTGACTCCAGAGAATATGTTCATGGAATTGACTCAGCATAGGCCTGAAGAAGTTGTCATACACTGCACCCTCTCTTTTCTCTATGCTATTCTAGGGCAGTCATGGTGACTCGGGAGAGAAAGGGGAGGCAGGCAGTCCTGGTCCACAGGGGCCCATGGGCCCCAGAGGGAAAGATGTGAGAGTCTGCACCCATTTATACATGAACACAGGCCTCTACTAAAAGCTGCTTCTAACAACTTCATCTGCAACTAATGCTCATCATCTAACATTTTTGCTAGGGATAAGTGTGTCTATGATACATCACCCTTAACATATCAGGTGTTTTGAAAGTTACTACTCTTTATACTTCAGCCTTATAAATAATCTGCTTTGGTAATGAGATTTATTCAATGCTTTTTTAACATTTAACTCTTTCTTGTTTTTTTCCTAACATCTTTCTTTCTCACCAAAGTAACAAGTAGTCAAGGTAATGGGTATATTTCTTCCTTGTCTTTAGATTCTGCTCCACACTTCCTTTAAGCTACTGTATTTGCTTTGGTGGCTTCGGAAATATGGAATTGTATTGTCATTCTTGACACTGTAATTGTTTTTAGTGAATAATTATCAGAAATAAGATAGCTAATGTTAGGAAGTCTGATGTGTTCTTTTGTTTCTTTAGGGACTAAAAGGAGACAAAGGAGAGGATGGCACTCCAGTGAGTTTTTTTTTTTCATCATTCCTGTATTTGTGAGTATGTTTGTGTTTTGTATGTTATGTTTCTCTGTTTCTGTTGTCTCTCAGGGTGAATCAGGGTTGCCGGGTAAATCAGGGGAGAGAGGTTTAAGAGTGAGTTCACAGATTTGTTATCTGATGCTGCAAATCGTTGTAGTTTGTATTCCCGCTACAACCTAACAGTGGTCTTTTAATATTTCAGGGACTGCCAGGTCAACCAGGTCAACCTGGGACAAAAGGAGACATGGGCGATCCGGGGGAAGACGGACGAAATGTAAGACATATGACTGCCTAAATGTATTTCAGCAGAATTAAGGCATGGTCATGCCTAACTAAATATTTAAAATTTTTCTTTTTAAGAAATAAATATTTATACAGAATAATTATTTTACTGAATTTTTTTATTCGTAAAAAATAAATAAATAAATATATAAATGAAATAAATTTATGAAAGGATAAATGAAAATTATCTTAACACAAAGTAAAGTACACCATTAAACCACAAGGAATAGGAATATTAATAGAATAGATATTAGATTAATAGTGAAAAATTTTTTTCATAGATTCCCATTTTGTCAGCAAATATAATTTCTTTTTACATCATTTATTTGTCACTATGACTTTATATCAAATAGTTTCTTATATATAACGACCAGTAATTCTAAGAGCTCATCGTATTGAAAACTAATATTTTATTGGACAATGAATTTTATTGGATAAACAACCATACAATTACAAACATCCACCTTGCCTTTGAATAAAACAACTCTGGATCTTTGCTGCATGGTATTTAGGACTATAAGGTTAGATTATTGGGTTATTTTGTCTAGACGTGATCAGTCCTTTGTTCTGCGCAGGGTACCCCAGGTCCCTCCGGACCAAGAGGCTCAAAGGGAGAGCAGGTGAAATATCAGAAGCTTCTCACTCAACACAAATTCACACATGTTTGGACCTCCACACAAACTTTGAAGGTGTCATCTAACATCTTTATTATGGGTAATTATAGGGAATACAAGGTCCCCCTGGGCCACCTGGAGATGTGGTATGTTTTAAAATCATTATTGTCTCACTGAACTTTTTTCTACACCCCCTGTTTATTTAAATAACCTGCTGTTTTTGAAATTTTTTGAATTTGTTCTTTCTGTTAGACAACTGGAGAGAAACAGCTAAAAGGTGACAGAGGAGAAAAGGTATAGTAAAATGTTTATAGTCTTTAAATTCTGTCTATTATGCGTATTCTGGTTTTGTCATTGTGATACTCTTGTTCTAACACCAGGGAGAGGCAGGTGACCCAGGGGAGCACGGGGCTAAAGGTCTAAAGGGTGAACCAGGAGCTTCAGGCTCACCAGGACCAAGCGTAAGTCAGTATGGTGATCAGACAGTATGTGTAACTGAGAGTAATGTGATTTGTATTTTAACCTATTTGTTGTTTAGGGTCCTGAGGGGCCACGTGGGTTTCCAGGAGCCAGAGTAAGTAAACCTCCTACTGCTTTTGTGCCTTTTATCTGTTTAGACATTTCTTTGATCTTTATGTGTATCTGTGTCTGTCACTGTGGCCGTATACACACTGACTCTAAATGTGATGATACACGGGGCAACTTTTTGAGCAATGTTGCCATCAATGGGCAACCAGGTGAGACACAGGGCCCACGACTGATCTAAAGTATCCTAAAGTAAATTTGTTGCCATTCTCAATGGGAAAGTGCCCAAGCAACATTGCTTGGCAAATTTGCCCTGCAACATTGCCCCATGTATCATCACCTTAAATATGGTGAAATACAGTACTTAATCCCATCCAAACACAGAGTTATTTAGGACAGTGGCAACCATATTATGCAAGTGAATACATTCTAAACATTCAGATAACAGATTTATTATTAAATCTCTACTGTAGTACCACACCAGGAATCATTACTTTTAATAGCAGACTGTACAACTCATTCTGCTTTCTGTTTCTTCTAGGGTGACTCAGGCGAGAGGGGCAGTCCAGGAGACAAGGTAAAAGAGACAGTTTTCTTGGTTTACTGTGGGACGTCCCTTTTAATTCTCTAAGTAACATGTCTATACTGTAGATTTTTTAGAGGGGTGAATTGTTTGACCTTCATGTTCCATAACAACAGCAAACAACTTTTTTGAGACCATTAACATGACCACAACACATGAAATACAAAACATATTTAGCAAAAAAAAATCTTTAGACACCTTACGATTTGATTACATTATGATTGAGGAAATCATGATGCAATTAAACTAAACTAAACAACAGTAATAAACAATAAACAAATAGACCTAGAGTCTTTCCGACATATGTCGAAGCTTGGGTTGCTTAAAGGGATAGTTCACCCAAAAATGAAAATTAGCCCATGATTTACTCACCCTCAAAGCATCCTAGGTGTGTATGGTAGTGATGGCCGCTATTAAAACACTGCTTCATGAAGCTTCGAAACCTTTGCGAATCATTTGTTTTGAAACAGTGGTTTGGAGCACGTATCAAAATGCCAAAGTCACATGATTTCAGTAAACGAGGATTCATTACATCATAACGTTTTAGAAATGTTTCACAATTTTAATAGTTCGCCTTGGGGGGGTGATCTCTGTGAACCCCGTGAATCATGCGAGTTCACTATGATCGCCCCGCAGCGGTGAACCACTGCATCAGCATATATGGTTATACAATCTCCGATCAGTTTAATCAATTTGTAGACATTTTTAATGAGACATTTGTGTAATTAAAAGGATGAGTAGTAGTTAATAGTCTTTTACTGGCCTGTTTAGACAAGCTGTCCACAAAACAAGACCTTGCAAATTAATAAGTATTATTTTAAAGACGCATATTTTACAGACACTTAATTTTTAATGTTATTTTATTATTTTGATTGCATTTAATATATTATACTTTCAAGAAAGCATTTTCATTGGGTTTGTAAAAGCTGTTTTTATGCCTGTTTTGGCCTGAGTTTTTGTTTCATTTACACAGTTTTGACCAGCAGACATCACCAGCGTGTGGTGTTTAGAGCACTTCGAAACAGTGAATCATTTTGTGAAACAATTGGTTCAGTTGATTAGAAGCTTTGAAATGGTTAGTGTCTCCCATCACTAGTATATGACTTTCTTCTTTCAGACGAATCCAATTGGAGTTATATTAAAAATTGTCCTGGCTCTTCCAAGCTTTATAATGGCAGTGGGCGGGTGTTTCTGTTCAACAGTTCAAAAGAAGTCCAATAAAGCCCATCCATCCATAATAAAAAACGAAGCAAAATTTTCAGGAGCCATTACTCCAGTCTTCCATGTAACATCATCTATCAGAAATCATGAAATCATATGCTGATTTGGTGCTCAAAAATAATTTTGTATTACTATCAATGTTGGAAAGAATTGTGCTGCTTCATATTTTTGTCGGAACTGTAATACATTTTTTTAGCATAAAAGAAAGTTCAGAAGAACAGCATTCATTTGAAACATTTTTTTTTTTTGTAACAGTGTCAGTATTTACTGTCCCTTTTGATCAATTTAATGCATCCTTGCTAAATAAAAAATATCATACTGACCCCAAACATTTGAACGATAGTGTATGTTGTATTTTTTTAATGTAAAGCAAGTGGCAAGTAGACATTACCTGCAATGAATTTTATAGAAAGATGAATTAATTAAATTGAATAATTTGATTAAAAAGGATTGTGATGTCTGAACAAGGAACTGAACACCTTGCTTCAGCCATGCAATTTTTACCGTCAATTACTGTATGAATGAGGCATTTATAAAGTAAGCAGCTTCCTTAAATATCTCTTCAAAAGCAGGTGTAAGCATTCCTGCAAAAATCATTCTATTTTAGAGTGCAGCAATGACAATATTTTGAAAAGTGAGTGTCATACAGTGGTAGACAGCTGAAAAATGGCTGAAATTGTAAAACTGGCTGCAGTAATCAGTGTAAAGTATAAATATAACTGCTTAGTCATGAATCTCTCTATACTGCAGAAGCTGTGACACACTACATTATGTCAGATTTTACCTCTTGGGGTTTTAAATAGCAGGTCTCACTAGCGCTGCAATTATTTGGTATTGGCTGTCTGCGAGACTTTAATCTTTGTCTAACATTTGTGCTACAGAACTGAAACAAGGTTTTGTTTCATAGTGGCAGGAAATGAGAAAACACGATCTCAATGATGTCTGGAGGAATATTGTAAACTATGTTGAGGCTTTCTTCCTGTCAGAGACGTATAGCCAATTAATTTGTGTCTGACCCTTGTGACATATACTTATACCTGTGCTGGTCTAATTTATCCATTTGATCTCTGTTTCTTTCATAATCATTTTTTTAGACTGGCTTCATTGATATTTATTATATTAATTAAGCTGATGACTGCTGCTATTGGCATGCGTATGTGTGATACTTTCAGAAAGGTGTTATTAGTGACAAAGACTGGATCTGTCAGTCAACCCATTCTCATTATTATTAATTTAAATTGGTGACGACCCATTGCTGAGAAAATTGAAATAGATTTTGACAGTGATAGTGATTGTTTTGTGTGTATTTACAGTGTGTGTATGCCACAGACTAGTCAATATTGATTGTTTCTGTATATGTGTGCATGCATGTGCAGGGAGAAAGAGGAGTGGCTGGATTGGATGGACGACCCGGTCAGGATGGGAAACCTGGGCCGCCTGGAGCTCCTGGATTACGGGTCAGATAACTTCAATCATTGCATCAGCTTCAGATTCAAAGGATCTTCTATCAATTTGAATCCTTAATGGTTTTGGTTTTGTAGGGTGACCCAGGAAAACAAGGGGATCCTGGAAGAGATGTGAGTACTCCTGTCCCTCCGTATGTCAAATCATCTGTTTGTTGCATCATGATGTTGCCACTGTTTGCTGCAACAAATCAATCCATCTTTTAATCCGTTAAACATTCTATTTGTTGTTGCCTAGGGCTTGGCGGGACTAAGAGGGTCTCAGGGGCCTCCAGGACCACCTGGGCCCCCAGGAGCTAATGGCACACCTGTGAGTAATATCACAGCTTAATCTGTGAAAATCATTTATCCATGCAAATTCCCATACTGGAGCATAAACACATTATCACATCAAAATAATGTTATGCTTTATTTCAGGGCAAAGCAGGGGAGGATGGGAAACCAGGACTGCCTGGAAAAACTGTAAGTAATGCTGTAATCTTAATAAAAACCCAACATCCTGATATATTCAACAACCTAATTGTAATATCAGTAGCATGTGTTAATTTCCAAACCATCACTTGGTACTTTAAATCCTGTGGCTTTTCTTATTTTTTTTTTTAATCAAGGCTCAATCTAGAATGATGTATGCAAACTCTCATTCCAGATTAGTAACCGCACCACAGTCCTTGTCCTCCATAAATGAGATGATTAAATCCTGCTGATAATAAATCACCCTCTCTTAGTAGCCTAATGAGCTTTCAGTGGGAGGTAACTCTGACTAATAAATGCTTTATAGTTAAAATATGTGAGGAGTTTCAGTCAGCCGTGTACTTATGTTTGGTTGACCTGACTCATAAAGATTACGCCGTTGGAGCAGATCTTACGCAAAACCCGCTCGTCCTGCAGTTTCTTCTGATTTACTGATCACAGCCCTGAACCAGCTGTGGTAATTGCAGGAGCTATATTGGGCTGGATGGCACCCGTCATATGTCCGTAATATGAGGCTGCGTGTCGCACAAAGCGTTTAAAAGAAAAATTACTGCTAGAATGAGTCGCTCAAAATTACAAGCGTTCTCATACCAAAACAGGAAGAGCTGATTACAGGAAGTCTTGATTACAGAAATTATGAAAATGTGCCTCGCTCTCATCCAGATGTCTGTGTTTAATGCCTCATTTTCTATCTTTTTCAGGGCGAGGATGGCGTGCCAGGAGAGGATGGTCGAAAGGTAATAAAACACCTATTGGTGAAATCTTGTATGTGATTACATTGTAAATTTTGATAATTAGCCTCTGATCGAATCTGGTTATGCCTTCTTTGCAGGGAGATAAAGGAGAGCCGGGGCCCACTGGAAGAGATGTGAGTCTCTTTGTCTTTATCTTCCTGATCATCCTGTTCTCACTCTCTTCCTGCCTTTCACAACACAAAACAAGTCCATCACAGCTTATCATATTCAGCACTACATAACACTTTCAAAATGTACATTTTAAGGCTTCTCTGACAGCTATGTTACGGAAAATGTTATTTTTACTATTTTGTGAATTTCATTCACTACATGGCATCAAAGGTAAGCATGTAACATATAAAGGCTTGTAAAGGCTATTCTTGTTTGTAAGTGCCGGCTGTTTCATTTTGTACTCCTTGTCTGTACCTGCTGTTTTCTTCCTGTGATTTGGTAGCCACGTTTGACTCAGTGTACTCAGATTTTGTTGTTTTCTGTGATTCAGTCCATGTCATTATATCTCTTTGCCCTTTTTACTCGCTTTTTGCTATTTGTCTGTCTCACACAGCTAATTTTCCCATCAGCACAAATCAGATTTGTTGTTAAATGGATGTTTTCAATCGTAGAAACACGCTCGCAAACATACACACACACAATCACCTACATTCTAAATGCATGGATGCTCTTCTTCCTGTGCTTGATGCTGAGTGCAGTCAGTAATTATGAGTCAACAGCCTTATAGGAGAAACTCTTCACTGATGAGTTTATTTGATGTGCAAATTTATGCCCATTAATTAAGAAATTAATTTGTATCATGGTTATTTCTCTCATCTCCCTCTCTTTCTCTGTTTATCTCTCCTCAGGGTCGAGATGGGTTGAAAGGTGATCAGGGAATTGCAGGAATTATTGGCCCTCAGGGTCCCATTGGACCACCTGGAGTTCCTGGAAATGTCGGACCACCAGGACCTGTACGTTTGTGTTTGTGCATATGTTTGATTTTAAATAGGCTACTCTTCTACTCTATTAATTGCATGAGAATTCTGGAGGATGCTTAATTTATTCAAAGAGCTGTATATCTTAATCTTACTTTTTTTTTTGTCAGGTGGTGTATGTTAAAGGGGGGGCAGCAACACCTATTCCAGGCCCCCAGGGCCCTCCTGGAGCCCCTGTAAGTAACATATTCCACAACTGGCTCTACAGCAGTAGAAGTCATTTGTCAGAGATCATGTATTTTTGGTTTTTAGAAAAAAGCACCACTTACATTTTCTTCTGAAATTGGGAAAATCTTGTTTAGTTAAATAATAAAGACTAAATATGTATATTTAATCACTGTTTGAATGAAATACAGACAAAATGAGAGCAGCTATGTATTGTATCTTTCATATGTATTACTTTTTATCACTCAGGGAGTACCTGGAGTCCCAGGAGCTGCTGGACCAAGAGTAAGTTTGTCTGTATGTGTGAGTGTGTGTGTGTAAGTAAATATGCTGTGTTTTTTTAGATATCATGACACATGATGTTGTCATAATGTGACCTTTGTAGGGGGAGAGAGGTCTGCCAGGCTTGAAAGGAGATGCGGTGAGTATATTTTAACGAATGTGTCTTTTAGTGGTCACTGCTCTCAGAGCTGACACAAGGCAGTTCTCAGCATACCTGACTGTAATAATTCAACTCTTTTGATTGACAGGGAGATCCAGGAGACTATGGTAAACCAGGAAATGTAGTGGTGAGGAAAACGCTCACGCACACAAAGTCACACATGCACGGCTGGCAAGATGATTAATGTTGTTGTCCCCGTTTTGTCATAGGATGTGAAGAAATCTTTGTCAGAATTTGGCATTGAGGTACAGAGAAATTTATCAACAAGATTTACAGAGTTTGTATGTAGATGTAAATGTCACCCTCTCTCCTATTCTTTGCAGGTCAGAGAACTGAAACTATTAGTTGATAACAGAAGCAGTCTGGTATCAAAGTTGAGTGAACTGACAGAAGGAAAGAGGGGCGAAAAAGGAGATGTCGGACCCAGAGGCCATCCAGGAGCAGATGTGAGTTAAAATTGTGCGTATGTGAGACTGAGTGCTGTCTGGTAGTTGAATAGTTGGATGAGTAGTGTCACGATACCTTTTGCAATAAAGATCATGCAAAAACTCATTGGCCGCTGACCATGGTGCTGAAATGTATTTCTGGTTAGAAAACATCCAGCAACTCTCTGTATTTCTTCACGTTCTTATCCTCTTCTCTTCTTCCTTTTTTAAACCTAGTTTTCTCTTCCTTGCATACTGGCATTCAGGGTGCACAAGGTCTTCCAGGTGAACGAGGTGTGAAAGGAGAGCAGGGTGAGAAAGGGCCTCCTGGCCCACAGGGTCCTCCAGGCAGGGCAATTGGAGAAAGAGGCCCAGAAGGTCCACCAGGACAGGCAGGTGAACCCGGAAAGCCAGGAATACCAGGAGTACCAGGACGAGCCGGTGAACTTGGAGAAGCTGGCAGACCTGGGGACAAGGTAAAGAGAAGAAGAGCATTGGTATTTTGTTACTATAGCTGTTTTACATCTTTTATGAGATACAGAGCTGATCGAACAAAACACTTGAAATAAAGTTATTGTAAAAAAAAAAAAAAATGTTGCAGGGGGAGAAGGGGGAGAAAGGGGACAAAGGGCCAGCTGTAAGTACCATTACTATAATTCATGCATGTTCACTCAATGTCTAAAATAAAATTTGCCACACTTGCTAATAGCAGTTGAATTTAAAAAAAATGCACCAGCAAAAATAAATAAATAAATAAATAAATAATTGAATAAATAAATTATGTATTTAGTTGCCAGTGCATTTTCTTTCATAATATATATTTAACATGTATGAATTGTAATTTCCGACCAGAAAATTGTGCTTGCATTTGGTGCTTGGTGTATGTTCAAACCCTACTTTCTTGTTTTCATATGCAATAAACCTTATTTTTTAGGGTCCTGCTGGATTGGCTGGCCTAGGGGGGCCTCCAGGACCAAAGGTAAAACAAAATGAAGCTCACATTTGTAGTTCACTAGTGAAAGTTGAGAATTGAATGTTGTCAATTTTGTGTACTAACATATTGAGCATGTGTGTGTGTGTGTGTGTGTGTGTGTGTGTGTGTGTTTCAAAGGGGGATTCTGTCTCTGCTCAGAGTGGTTTGCCTGGTCCAAGGGGTCTTCCAGGTGCCCAAGGTATCAGAGGAGAACCTGGTCAAGTAGGACCTCCTGGACCTACAGGAGAGAGGGTGAGGGTGGAGTTTCTGAAAAATTTATATGTGTGGCAGCATGCTACCTTATAGGTTTGTGACCTTTGCTGACAATCTGATCTGTTATTTGTCCCTCTCTCAGGGCTACACAGGTCCTCGTGGGGAAAAGGGAGAAAAAGGAGCCAGTGGAGAAAGTGGAAAAGATGGCTTCCCAGTGAGTATACCCTTTTATTGGCTTTAACTGACAATAGAGCTTAGTCTCTATTCATTTAATTTTACAATAAAACTGTGGAACTTTTATCTTAGGGAAGTCCAGGAGAGCCAGGAAAACCAGGGGCGGATGGGAAGCCGGTGAGAAACAAATTCCAGTGGCTGTGTTGCCAGTTTATTATTAAAATGAATTCTAATTGCTCTATGTCTAATTAATGTTGATGTTTTTGTTTGATGTGTGCTAAAGCAAGCATCGGTGTTAGTTTTGCTCATACATATTAGATAGATAACTTATCCCACACCATTTGTAGATAGTGTGCCTTGTTATGAAGTATCGTGCTGTTACTTTTTCAAGTGATGTGATAGTTTTTGTCTGGTGGACGATAAAACAGACAAACACAAACTGAATATGTAACAGATACTGAGGGACCTGAGACTTATCTGTGAACCAGAATATCATAGAGACTTTGAAAACACCCTGCCAACCAGAACACCCAAACAACCACCCAAGATGCCATACCAACTGCATAGCAATGTCCTTAGCACAGGCAGGCATCACCTTCCGATGATGCCTTATGCATTCCTATTATATAACAGTCATGCACATTGGTCTACTGTAATTATGACAAACTACGGTAAGATTACTAAAGAACGGTGAGTCCCACAAATCTCTTGCTCTCATTTGAGAGTCTGGTAATGTTTTTTGAATTCTGCAGAACTTTTAAAACCAGATTAAAGTTTAAGACCAGATTGTTTTTTATCACTTACTGTGATAGATAAGTCAATTATATAGTATTTTAGTAGCCATTCAGTATGAAAACACGGTGTCACTCATGAAATGGAGATTTAGCATTAGTGGAGAAGAGGAGAGTTTTGACTCTCACTCATACATTTATTTATTCTCCTCCGGAGCAGGGTTTGAAGGGACCGGCCGGTCCACCAGGCCTACCTGTGAGTAACAGCATTCCAACAAAGCAGCCTCACTTGGGCTTGCAAATGTAGGAAAGCCTGGGGATTTGACACGAGTAATAGGCCTTGCTGTGAGCACTAGCTGACTTCCTTTGCCTGAGGCTCCATAGATAAACAACACAGAAGTAACAAATGCAGCACCGCTTCTATCCGCTAACCACTCTGTCTCCTCTTTTCCTCCTCCACTCCTTTTTGTAATCCCACTCCCTTCAACTTCTAATTCCTCTCCACTTGAAATTTGGACCATCACACCTCTGTTCTCTCTACACCTCCTGTCCCTCCATCCCTTCCTTCCTCTCTCTAGGGCTTGCCTGGGTTCCCAGGAGTGTTGGGCAGACCGGTAGGTTTTCTTTGGCTGAGATTGTAGGCTGCTTTGCTAATATTGGGAAGGGGGCCGTCCTTGTCTCTGTAGTTTGTTTTTGTGTATTTGTGTATGTCCGTTAGATACTTAAGTGTGCTTGGAAATATATATAGTTTTATGTCTCTGTGAGCAATGTGAATATTTAATTTTATACACTACCGTCCAACAGTTTGGGGTCAGTAAGGTTTTTTTTTTTTTTTTTTTTTTTTTTAAGAAATAATACTTTTATTTAGCAAGGATAAGTTGTTCAAACGTGACAATAAATACATTTAATCTATTGCAAAATTGTTCTATTCAAATAAATGCTGTTCTTTTTAACTTTATATTCATCATAGAATGTTCACGAATATATTAAGAAGCACAACTGTTTTTAACAGTGATATTAATAAGAAATGTTTCTTGAGCACCAAATCAGCATATTAGAATGATTTCTGAAGGATCATGTGACACAGAAGACTAGAAAATTTAGGTTTGCCATCACATGAATAAATTACATTTTCATAGTAAAATATTTTAAATTGTAATAATATTCACAATATTACTGCATTTTTGATCAAATAAATGCAGCCTTGGTGAGCATAAGAGACTTCTTTCAAAAATATTTTACAAATCTTACCAACCCCAAACTTTGGAACAGTAGTGTTTGTCTAATGTTTGTACTGTCTTTGTCAAAAGTACAGTATACAGTATGTCTGTCCGTTCTGAGCTTGTGTATGCTGTTTATATGTGCATGTGTGTATCTGTGTGCTTTATATTTGTATAAGCCTGCTATTCATACCAAATGTGTATTTTGCACAGGGGAATCCAGGAGAACCAGGAATAAGAGGACCAACTGTACGTATATTTAGTTTAATGTACATACTCAAATTAAAAATCTTTTTTCTAACCTTTGGTTTGATATTTCAGGGACCCATGGGCGGAAATGGACCCCCAGGGGCTCCTGGTGTGAAGGTTAATGCTGCATTTTATGACATGGACCATATAATTTTATTCGTTAGCAGTCATTTTAAATCAACAATAACAGCATGAACCATGTTAGTTATTTTGTCCTGTGTTTGTATCCTGATTTCCTCAGCTTTGGTATTCCAGATACAAATTACATATAAAATGTTTGTGTGTCATGTTTAGGGTAACCAAGGAGAACCAGGCATTGGAGTTCAAGTATGTTTTCCAGCTGAATAGCGATAAACACTTTCCTTCAGGCGATTTGATACACAGCAATGTGTTTTTGGAGTTACATAACTAACCCACCAGTGTTTACTCACTCTTCAGTCTTCTCTTCATTCTTCGGGTCCTCCTGGACCTCAGGGCAACAGAGGGTTACCTGGACCTACAGGCACTCCAGGAGCAATAGTAAGATAAAACGCAATATTGGAGTCATTTCAACAGCTCAGAGGAGTTTGAACTCTGTCTCTCCACAGAGGTTATTAGACAATCTCTGCAGCTTCAGCTTAGAGCCTCTTCACATGCTCTGTTTCTCTGTGCCTTATTTATCCTTATCTTTGATAGTCTTCAGTTTGCCCTTGCACTTTAGAAAGCAACATGTTTTTCCTCCTTGCATAGGCCTATTTCAGCACTTAAATGTCAGAGTACTGTTCAATTCGATAAATCCTGTTTTTCATATGCATCTTGTTCTTATAGATAAATGATGATTTTAAGGGTGATTTATATTTATCTGAGTAAGGATGAATGCAGCACTTTCTAATGTTTGCAGGGACCACAAGGACCTCCAGGGCTTTCAGGACAAGTGGTGAGTAAATAAACATACCAGACTAACTTATATTACAGAGCATTTCAAATTACAAAAAATCCTCTATTATGATTTTCTCTCTTCAAATAATTGGTTAAATGGCGGAGGTGAGGCAATGCATGGTTGAGAGTTCGATCAACAAAAGACAAAAAAGTATCAGCTGTGTGAGAGTACTTGGCTTTGGATTTGAAAAGCAATATTGCTGTTTCACAGTGCAGTCAGAACTGTTTCTATAAGGTGTGAGAAAGATTGAAACTCAACCACAATTCACTTTCTCGGATGGACACACTTGGTCTTGGTTAGGCGTTTGGAGCTGTTTCATTCACTATCCAATTATGACATCGTGATACATGTATCGCATGGATGTGTATCATATTCTGAGATACTTTGCAATAGACCTACTGTAGTTAATATGAAGAGACTGAGAACAGACTCTGCTCTCCTGTTCTCTTGCTAACATACATACATATGTTTAATAAGCTATATGAGGTCATTCCATAGACTTCTATTGTTTTTATATACAGTTAAGTATAAATACAAAAATCGTAAACCCATATTTTTTGCATTTTTAGAATTAAAGAAAATAATATATACATATGTGTGTATGCTGTTTATACATTATACTCAGATTTAGAGCATGCATAAGCCTACTTAAGTATTTTTTTATTGTGAAATTTCAGTCATTACTTGATTAATTGTCAAAATATTTTTGTATTATTCAATTAGCAATTTAGTTAAAAATCACAGCCTAATGAAGATTAGCTTGCAAATATCATTGCCCCACAACAGTCAATATTTTAGTGCCAAAAATAGTATTTTATGTTTGTTATTTTTTTCAGTATAGATTAATGTGTTCACATAATTTATCAATAGATTTTATTTTCTTAAAATGAAGTTTTTATCAGAATATTGATTTTCTTTTTACTCTGTTTTTGTTAAATCTTTTTTATAAACTGAACATAACACTTGCATATAATGTATAATAAACTAACCCTGACAGCTGTTTCTAGCAACAAATATTAACATTAGTATTTGATTCAAACAATAAGGGAAAAAGTAGAAGAAAAAAAGTAAGGAATTAGAATACTTAGCTAAGTAAGTAAGTATTCTGCTACTTTATCCACAGGATTCATCAATTACCATACACAAAAATTGATTTTATTTGTTTCTTTAGCATGTTTGTGTTGGTGATAAGTGATAATGAAAACTGTTGTTTGCTCACTCAATGTTACTGTGAGGCCTGGCACTTTATTGAGTAACAAGGTTATTTTTAACATGATGGCATAAACAGGGAGAAGGGGGCAAGCCTGGGGTCCCAGGGAGAGATGGTGTTCCAGGGAAAGATGGCCTGCCAGGGTTACCTGGGAAACTGGTGAGTGATCAGATGGCCTTTACATTTACGAAGACATATATGCGTTAATTTCATGATCTTCTGCACCTTTTTTCATGTTCTCTATGCTTCTTTCTTTTCCTCCCCACATAACTGCTCTCTCTCTGTCTTATTATCTCTCTCTGTCACTTTCTGTTAGGGTATTGCCGGACCCATCGGCCCCCCAGGACTTAAAGGAGAGCAAGGAGACAGCGGTCCGCCAGGAAAGGTGCATCTGCATGTGTTGATTTGCACGTAATGTGTAGTTTGAGTGACACTTTGCTTTTCATTCCCAACGTGCTCAATTTATCTCTCTCCTTTTATTTCCACTGTGTTCTGCAGTCTGTCACCGGACCCCCTGGAATGAAGGGTGAGATGGTGAGTTGTTGCCATGGTTACATTATAGCGAACACTGTGTGAAGATCAGCGTGTCTCACCTGCATGACAGATAATCTCATTTGAAACAAACGTAATGTTAGAGCGCCATGTATCTGCTCTTCAATAGGTCTTCTCTCAGTGTTGTCATACATAAATGCCAGTTGAGGAGCAGCACAAAGTAGTAAAGTAAAAGTAAACCACAGAGAAGTAAAGACTTTTATTTCTTCAGTCTATTTTATTTGACTTTAATCTAATATTTTATGACTGCTATGGATAAAAAGCTTTCTTTGATACTCAGGTAGGTTTTTACATACAAAGTTTAGACATTTTTTGACAGTCTTTATGTACTTTCCATCTAGTTAACTTCTTGGTTATTGTGTTTGCTTGTGAGTTTATTTAGATATTGGCACTGATGTGCTCTATATATATATTTACCACATTTATCAACAAACTTATAACAGGACAGGGACAGGGAAGTAAACTATCATGGCCCGTTGCACATTAAATGCCACAGGCAAAATCCATCACCTGCTTTCACTGTACAGCTGAAGACTTCCAGGAGTAACTAATCTGTCAAGAGATGCCATCTGCAGTTTCACCTTTGATGGAATCTTTATAATATCTGAAAAATATGTACAGCATGGTCTCAGAAATGTGCAGTATTTCCTGAAAAAACATCAATGGAATAAACAGAACTGAAGCACACAGGCAGTCAATGCATCCATTCATTTGGTACAGTACCAATTCTCCTGAGGGAAATGGATGGCTTATCTGCAATGCGCCATGACATAGATTGTGATAATGGGCCATAGATTTGTTATTTCTGAATTGAACATACCACATTATTAACTCATTTATTGGCTGATTGTTTAAGGTCCTCCTGGTCTGACATTGCCAGGTACAGTTGGAGAAAATGGCCTTCCTGGATTACCGGTGAGTTTCACTCATTTTGGTTATTTATTGGAGCTCCTGTCCAATACATTCCAATGAATTTCTTTTATGTGTATATAGTTGTATATATGTATTATATAGGTCTATATATGTTGTACTGGATATTTATGTTTATTTATGCCTCATTATTTGTTCCCACAGTTTGCCATCATATTCTGTCATCAGCCTTTCTTCATCATTAATGTCATTTGTATAAGTAGTTCTGAATTCTCATTTCATACTCTTAATTGATTTTGTTTGTGTGTCTGTTTTGTGTTTTAGGGCCCAAAAGGGGACAAAGGGCCAGCGGGGATCAAAGGAGAAAGAGTGAGTAGCATTATTATGAAAAGAGTGTCCACTAACAAGGCAATGTACAATGTGTAGAGATAGAATTTAAAGTGTTATTTACTCACAGGGTGCTGCGGGTGATCCTGGAGATCCTGGTGAGAATGTGAGTACCTGCAGTCACTTCAGAGGCAGAACTGCCAGCAACCATCATCCATTTCATCTCCAATATAATACATGCTTCATTTAAAGACTTTTGCACATTCAATGTTCAGGGAATGAGAGGACCATCTGGGCCCAAAGGAGTCAAAGGAGAGGCAGGTGTGGGCATGCCTGGGCCTCAAGGACAATCTGGACCCATCGGCTTAAAGGTCATTGATTAATTTTATTTTCGAGTTTTTGAACTGTTGCTAACAGACCTCTAACCGTAAGTGTAAACTTTGGCACGTAAAGGCACAGGTATACTTCACTTTCCACATTCTGTTCCATTTCGTGCACAGCCGGGTCTGCACAGCTTTCAAAGTATACTCAACTGCAGATGAACGAAAAAGGACACGCTCGACACAACAACAACACCACCTAAACAAAAATTTACAAATAAAAACCTACCTTCCGCCTGCGCTGTTCTATGCCGACGTCCACAGACACTTCTGATTACAAAAATTGTGTTACAAGGACAGTGCACGGACCGTTGCAGAACGTGGATGGCCGAAGTATACTTTGGAATTAATTTATCCCACATCGTTTCTGTAAAAAAAAAAAAAAAAGAATGATACCTCAAATAGACCACATAGCAATGCCCTACCAGCCACATAATCAACCACAGAAAATGTAAAAATCTAGTGTGAATATTAAATAAAACATTTGAATCTGTTGTAGGGTGACCCTGGCTTACCAGGTCCTCCGGGCCCTCCTGGACCACGTGGATTGGATGGCAGGCCCGGACTGGCAGGGCAGAGAGGTGAAGTTGGTCAGCCAGGACCCCCTGGACCACCAGGAGAGAGGGTTAGTAGAGTCACCGCACATACAGAAACAAATATACACTAAAAACAACACGTTTAGGAGTACTATCATTACATAAAGTAATAGGCTAAATACCATCATAAACTAAAACATTTACTGAATTTGGCTGTATCCAATGATCGCAATTGCACTTGGTGCTTGTAAGGTCTACAAGGATTTATTGGCAAAGCCGGAAACCCAGGAACGCCAGGAGCTGCTGGGCCCCCAGGACCCCCTGTAAGTCACAGACATGTTAAAATCAAATAATTGTTTATAAGCATTTGCATTATGGTGTTTCTTAGAGCAAGTAAAACTGTGTGTGTGTGTGTGTGTGTATAACCCTCAGTGGTATTCATCGATGTCTTTATCTTCATGTTAGGGTAATGCGGGCCTTCCAGGACTTAAGGGTGATAAGGTAAGTGATGTGTTGCTTGCAGGGCTTACAATTTTTAGGAGCACTCCTAATTTAAAAAATTTAAGAGCACATTCAAAAAATGTAGGAACAGTTGAAGTCATGTGCAAGTAAGCATGAGAGAACGGAGCTTTTATGACAGAAATCGGGAACATTGTGTGAGCAAAAATAAAAAAATAAAAGCTGTAAAATCTGCAAAAATAACAGTTTAATTTACATAAATAAAATTACAATACTAATATTTATTGACGTCTTAATTTATTTGCATTCACTCATTAAAGCACAGAGCTTTAATTTTTGTGGAAAGCCCCACGGAGACCTTAAGCTTTACTCTTAAGCACGCAGTGTGTTAGACTACAAATGTACATAATTCAGTCATAGTCTTTGCAGTCTTGACTGGCATTTGGCACCTGCTGAGTGTTAATTTATTCATGAGCTTCAATCCGCTCAGCTGCACCAGTGCGTCTAATTTTTTTCTCAGACATTTACAGTCGCAAAGGTGACTAATGTTCGCACTGTAGAGCCCTGGCTTGTTGTATATTTTTAGGGCTGTTCAGTCATGTTTCAGCATATTAAATATAGTATATAGTTCAAAAATCAGAATTAAACCTGAAACGAACTGCATATTGTGCCCAAGTGCATATTGTCATTACAGCGAAATACAGAAATAGTAAGACATTTTGAAATCCATGCTGATTAACCTTTTTACTTAAATGTGTTATACTGATTATATAATTTGTAATTAAAAGTAGAAAAATACAAAATAGAAGCATTTTTAAAAGTGGTTTTAGACTTTTAGGACCAATTTAGTTGTGTTTATTTTGGAATTAAGGAAACAGATCTAAAAAGCTAAACCTGATACCAGCTTGTCTCTCTGCAGGTAGAGGCACTTCAGTAAGATTATGGACAAAAATGAAGTGAACTGCGTGATACAGAGTCATTACCCTTCTTCTCTCACTTTTTTCTCCACATTCAGGGTGAAATTGGTGTAGGAGTGCCAGGTTCAAGAGGAGAGAGAGGAGACGCAGGGCCTAGGGTAATGTCCACAATGACATCTCTTGTTCATTTGTTTGTATGCAGATTGTTATAGTGTGTGTATCCGTTTAATTTTTATAGGGAGAAGAAGGTCGGGCTGGAACAGATGGAGAGAGAGGCCCTACTGTAAATATACTCCTACTTTCCGTTCACAACATTCAGCATTCACTCATTATTTTTACCCCACCACATCCTGTTTTTTGCACATATTGATGTCAGTCAGGCAGTAACAGTCAGTCTCTCGATGGGTGTCATTGATCTGAGCCCTCGTCTAGATGTGGAAAGACTGATGCAGGCAGAGAGGTAGCTGTACGAACACACTGTATTCATCACACTTTATATTCAGGGGCTATGATGTGTTTGTCTTCCACTCGCTGCAATTTCAAAAGCATTATGAGTCAAGGCCTCTTGCAGTGCTGCACGTCTTCTATCTACAAATGCTCAGGCAAATAAGATCTGTCTGTCCCACTGATAGGGTCCTCCTGGCAGCAAAGGAAACAGAGGAGATAAGGTGTGTATAACTTTTCATCAACTTCTACAATCTGTCTCAGGCTGAGTCTGTTACTTTGCTAAAATACATATTCCTTTACATATACGTTTTATAAACTACCAATTCTTCACAGGGTGAACAAGGTCCTTCAGGAATAAAAGGCGAAAAGGTAATTTTTTTTTTTTTTTGAATATGGTTTGATCATCTTTCTTTATTACACAGCTTCCTTGAATACTTGATTCTGATTGATCATTCCAATATTTTTCAATGATGGTGAATTTCACAGATTAACTTGATTCTTCTTAAGTAATAAAGTGATTTAAATGCAAATAAATATTTCAAGTGCATTTATTTATTTGTAGACATATAATAAGCAGAATCATGTACAGAATCGGGTATTATCGCAAAATCAAAACCAGAAGATTATTATGATGTGAAGTAGCAGGGTTTTGTATCACCTTAAAAGGAGGTTTATTTTGCATATTAAACATATACTGTTCTTTCTACATATTTAAAGGATTGTATATTGCTTTGTTTGATTATGAATCTTTAAGGAGATACTCTGCTGGTGGGGGGACCTTCAGGAGAGAAAGGAGTGAAAGGAGAAACCGTGAGTCAAATTGTTTTGATTAAGTTGTGTCAGGTGTTTAATGCTTTTGGGTCACTTTATGAAATGGTCATAAAGCATTCATGTGTGTCTGCCTCGGGATCTATAGATTGTTAACGAGTCAGTAAGCAACAGGATAAAGGCAGATCTATTGGTTCGATGTAAACTAATCGATTGTATTGATCACTGCTCTCCTCAGGGGGAGCGAGGAACTAAAGGTGCACAGGGTGAAAAGGGTGCAAAGGGACAGGAAGGACCACCAGGAGAACAGGTAAGAATGTTTTTTCTTGTTTATAATTTTTTAGTAATATACAACTACAATAAAATGTTGTCATGCCTAAATCACTTGTGGCATTTAAAAATAGTTTATTTATTTATTCATTTTTTTAGACAAAATAGTATAACATTTAATATGGGCTATTTATTAGTTATCAGTCTTAACATTAATAAAAATATATTGCTATTAGCCACAATTTTAATACTGGTGCATCCCTAAATAAAATGGTAAATCTCTTTTGATTTCTTTTAAAGGTTGCTCTTTCAGAACTCATTTCTTTTTATGTCTCAGATGTCTTCTAAAATTCCTAAGGTGTATGAAATACTGACAAAAATAAGAGGATAGAGCTATAAATTTTATGTGGATAGCTTAGCTCAGAAAATGTGGTCTGCAAAGAATCTGATGAGAAATGTTTGAGTATATTGAAATCTCTTTCTTTTGATTACAGACGTTGAGATTTCTTCTAAAACTCTATAGAAGTCTTGTTGTGGTCTCTTCTTAGCAGAATAATCTGAGAAGCAAGAGACACAATTTGTTTCCCCTTTAATCTCATTGCTGTTTGAGAGAAATGACAAAGATATTAAAGAGATCTCATTTGTGATTTTTCTATCATATTTCCAGGGTCTGAGAGGGGAGCCGGGAGAGAGAGGTTCCACTGGCTTCCAGGGAGCCCGTGGTCCTGGTGGTCAGAAGGTGACAAATACATTCCCTTTCTTCACAAATGAACAAGAATAAACATATGCATATACCTGAATACATTTGGGAATGTTTGCATATGTACATAGATGTGTGTGAACGCCATATTGATCAAATATTTGCTTATCATTTGCAGGGAGAAGCAGGGCAGCCAGGTATCCCAGGAGAAGCAGTGCGTATTCTTATTCAGATTCCTATAACATCAGTGCATGACTGGCACATATAGTCCCCAGACTCAGCCATTTCCTCATGACTACTTATTTTTTTATCTGTCCTCTACAGGGAACACCTGGTAAAGATGGTCTGTCTGGCATGAGAGGAGAGAAGGGAGAGGTTGGGCCCGTAGGTCAGCGAGGCCTCAAGGTGTGTTTATGTGTGTGTGCATTTAATGGTTGTCTCTTTGATTAAAACTCAACTGACTATTGCAAGCTTTAAAGGTAACCTTGAGTAGCCCTTCAGACCAGATGATCACACTGCTTATAATTCAGCCACAGTCTGGATTCCAGGCCATTGTGTCTGACATTCATCTGCATATGTACCTCAGAGCCATCGTATTAAAGTTTTTGTGTGTGAATATGTGTGCGTGTGCGTGCATGTGTGGAAAAATTGATTTGTCGAGTGCAGTGAGGCACATGAAAGACTCCTGTGTATGAATCATTCCTCTCAGGGATACATGGGCCGCTGCAGACAGTACTAGCTGCCCTTCAGCCAGCGGCAACATAGACACGCACGCACACATTGCAGATAAGAACTTTTATCTGGATTCAGCATCCCAGATAGACCTCTATCCGTTGTGACTAATGAGAAAGACAGTAATTGAAGGGTGTGTATGAGTTTGTGTGCTTGTGTGTATGACAGACACATGAATGGTGCTTTATTCTTTCTAGATAGCAATTTCTCCTGTGACATTACTCCCTGTAACATTGATTGACAGTTTGACTGAGCTTTAATGGCTTACAGGGAGAACGAGGCTCCAAGGGAGCATGTGGACCAAGCGGACCAAAGGGAGACAAGGTGAGTAATAAAGAGAGCTCAAGGAAAGTTTTAGTTGTGTCACCGTGTTTTGCTGGAAGTGATGAATTGTGTCTGTTCATAGGGGGATGCTGGGATTAATGGCAGACCGGGATTGCCAGGGAGGAAAGGAGAGCAGGTATTTACACATGAATTTATTTATATGTGAGGCATGTATGCGATTCCTGTCGTTATCTTGCTTTGATGGCAAATTTAATTTCAGGGTGAAGTTGGGTCTCCAGGTCTCACAGGAAGTCCAGGGAAGGAGGGACTCATTGGAGCCAAGGTAAGACATATTTCATGGGAAACATATTGGTCTGAGAATATATTTAATAATAGTGTTGTCACAATACATAATTTCACAATTGTATAGTAACTGTTGATATAATTGATGGAACACATATGCTGGAACACGTCAAAAAAAAAAAACTAAATATTAATAGAAATAATTAAAACAATTACAAAGTGTTTCAGGTTTTTCAAAATAATTGTAATGTGTATTATGTACACTACCGTTCAAAAGTGTGGGTCATTAGGATATTATTTTTTAAAAAGAAATCAATACTTATGTTCAGCAAGGATGACAGTAAAGACATTCCTAATGTTACAAAAGATTTCATTTCAAATAAATGCCCTGTTTAGAACTTTCTATTCATCAAAGAATCCTAAAAAAAGTGGATCATGGTTTCCCAAAATTCAGCTTTGCATCACAGGAATAAAATTCAATATAACATACATTAATATATGTCACAACATTATAAGTTTTACTGTATTTTCATCAGATAAATGCAGCCTTGAGAGACTTCTTTTCAAAAAATCTCTACCAACCCCAAATTTTTGACCTGTAGTGTATATTATTAAACAATTAATAATTTGTATTTTATTACAATGTAAAAAAAAAACAATTTTCAACATTTTCGTCACAGTTGGCTCGAATTGAATCTGTATTAATAATACTATACTTCATTATTATTATTATTATTATTAGATTGATTGGTACCAACTTACCAATTCTTTTAAAATCCCTTCTGAATAAGCCAGTGGACAACAAAATGAACTATTTTACTGTAACATAAGACTACATACTCTGCAATCCTTCCAATTTCAAAGAATAAAGTGGAAAAGGTACAATAAAACTTTAAACAAATCGTGTAACGTTCATTGATTGATGTCCAGGGTGACAGAGGCTTTGATGGAGTTTTGGGGCCGAAGGGATCACAAGGAGAGAAAGGTGAACGGGTGAGTTTACCAACATCTTTAGCTCCCCTGCTGTTTAAGCCTAAAACTGCTAATCTCAGTGAAGTGGCTTATCAAATCTTCCACCTTAAAAAATCTTTCTCCTGCTTTCTTTAGGGCCAACCTGGTATCCCTGGCCCCCCTGGTCTAAGAGGAGCAGATGGACCCCTTGGTCTAACAGGCCCTCAAGGACCTGCTGGAGGTAAAGGTCCAGAGGGCCTGCAGGGGCAAAAGGTATCAAACATACTTCATGTCTGCGTTTCTATACATTAGTTTTTTTTTTCATCAGGAGGGGTGTCATCGACATTGGACCACACAGCATGCTTTTTAAAATTATAATAGGCCTTTAAATTAGAATACAGTAAATAACAACAAGTATAACAACTCTGAAGTGGATATATGTCTGTAACTATCTCTTAATTCATGTTGTCATATGGATATCCAGTGAGTTACTGAACTTTCACTGACATTACAAATTTGAATTTTCTATATTGTCAAAAAATACACACAGCACAGTAACGGTCTGGGCTCAATTTGTCATAACCTGTGGTTCAGCAAACAATTAAGTAATTAGAGCTGATTCAGTGAGGATGTGAGTTGTCGTACCAATTTAGTCCATGATTCAGACCATTTACTCTTTTCAGACTGATTTGTCAGTTAGTTTGACAGATTCATTACAGTCTTTCTCTCTTCACATACAGTGCAATTCTATTTATTTTATAATTATTTATTTATTTATATATATTTTTTGGTGATATGCTTTGTATTGATTTTGAACAGCAGTGCAGTGCTGCTCCTGAATAGCACTTCAGGAAACACTGATTCATATGCACAAGAAGCCATGGTTAGTTCATCATATGTGAGATATTGAATATTTATTGTAGGGAGAAAGAGGTCCTCCAGGCCCTGCTATGGTTGGACCACGTGGCATACCTGGGATCCCAGGAGAAAGAGGAGAACAGGTGACTCTATACACCTACTTGTCCCCTGCATTTTCTCTCCATACTGTACATCTGTCTTCACTAAATGTGTCTCTTTGTGTTTTTGTATAAGGTGAGATTGGCACTGATGGACCTAAAGGAGACAGAGGACAACCAGGCATGACGGTCAGAACAAATAGACGTTTATGATTCATGATTTATTGTAATGCCATCATGCATATTTTATTCTGCTACTCATTGAATCCTCAAGATAAGTAGCAATGACACAAAGACTATCTTTGCTCTTAAAGGAGGATGAGATTCGGGCTTATGTTCGAAGAGAGATGAACCTGCATTGTGGTGAGTGGATAACCGTTTTTTATCTCCATCTGCAACAATTTTCCATCATCATCAATGATTGTTTCACATTTTAAAGACCGGAAATCAAAACAAATCCTCTACAGCAACTTTCATTTTTGTAAGAAAAATAATATTAACCAATTGCCATTATTTTGGCATTGTTTTAAACTACTGTCCTCCACATGAATGGCAAACTCGATTTATGGTCTGGCTTCAATGTCGTATGGAACAAAATGAAATATGGGATGAAATCAACCTCTGCCTACTTTTTTCCCCATTGTATATTCTTTTTTTTCACTTGGGAATACATTTTACAGAAGTATGCTGATTGATGTTGATTTTAATTTATCTTGTATCAATTAAGTTGTCTCTTTTTCTTTCTTTTTCCCTAAGCTTGTGGAGGTAAGTTGTGACTTATATACTGTAGCCTCAATATAGCCAGTAGACATATTCCTATCATTGCTTCAGCAACTCATGTGCACACAATACACTAACAGTAGGCTTGTGTGATCTCAGTCTGTATAAACCTTGTTGTTGAGTATGTTTGTGAGAATTACTGGGTTTTGTGCATGCTAAATTGTTGATGTAGTGCATGAACTTTGAGTACATCTTTACACGCATGGATGCTTGTGTTCACTGATGGGTTTTACTATCTTACGTTTGTGTGATTCGTTATGGGCGTGTTCTCAGGTGTTCAGGAAGTTGAGAAACCTGTACAGGTTCATGCTTACCGAAGCTCCTCCACGTCCCTAGAGAGCTCACTAATCCAAGGGGACGAGGAGGGTGAGTCCTATCCTCAGCTCTTCCTTTATTCTCTGTTTATCCTCCTCTCTTCTAAACTGAAAACTCTTGTCACTCTGTCCTCCAATTTTTTTTTTAAAGGGCTAGTTTAAAGAAGCAGTTCACCCAAAAATAAAAATTCTGTCATACTTTTACTCATACGTGTAACACAAAAGAAGATATTTTGAAGAATGTTCACACTGATTTTTTTCCATACCACAAAAGCCCATATGACTTACAGTATGTGCCAAGTGCAACTAACCTATCTATCTCTTGCACTTGTGAAAACGAAAAGGTGTGTCTAGTTGTATTAAATGTGCAGTTATAGCATACATATAGCATTCATAGCATAATTTTTTATTGTGCTTTAAACAATTACACTTTTTGATGTGTTGGCTTACATACAAAAGCACATATAAATTTTAACTGTAGTTTGTTATTCAATATTACATTCAGGGTGCGATTTGCCGGGGGGGATGGAGGGTATTTCCCCCCCTCTGGTCTATGCATCCCTGCCTCTGCTGAATTACTTTTATCCCCGGTGGGGATAAAAACATCATGCAAACCCGCTCTGACGTCCCGATCTGCATCAAATGATTCGCGATACGCGATCCGATTGGAGTGCTTCGAAACAGTGAATCATTTTGCAACGCAATGGTTTAACTGATTCGGAGTTTCAAAAAGCTCCGTTGTGTTCTTTGCTCGTTTTCTCTATGTAATTTGTTGTTTGAACAACCGTGGACATTAAATCATTACAATTAATAGGCCTAACTTAGGCTTACAATGTTTTTATTAAACTGAGATCACACTAAATACAGTTTCTGTCGTATTAAAAACATTTCATAAAAAAATTCAAAAGCATCCCCCCCTCTGTTTTTTTCACAACATTAATTTAGTCCATTAATGTTTTAAATGTACTAAATTGCATCTTCATAATTGCAAATGTGTAATTACCAATATATTTGAATTAGTGCTGTCAAAATTAGCGCGTTTGTCACAGTTTGCTAGTGTGTGGGAACACGGAGCGAGGAACGAGGAGACCAGGAGTACTAAACCAAGGAATTTATTCATATCGCGGGAATCACACGTTGCACAAGGAGTTAACATAAACAATACCGGACCACGAAACAGGGAACTGAACACTCTTTAAATACACAGACAATAGGGACTACCGACTAGACACACCTGGATACAATCAAAATAAAACGGGGAACACCTGGAATCAAATCAAAGCACAGGAAACAGAAACTAGGTCACAGAGCACATGGGTTACACACGACAGAGTCTGACAGGGTTAAATATTGTTAAATATCTGACGCTTCATATTGTTAAGGTGGAACCACTGATGGCAGATGGTCTATTCTGACGAAGTCTTTCATACTTTTCTGGACCTTGACAGTGTAACTTACCTGGCAGTTAATGGGACAGTCACAAGCCTCCCGGTTTTCATCTAAAATATCTTAAAATGTGTTCCGAAAATAAACATAGCTTTTACGGGTTTGGAACGACATGGGGGTAAGTGATTAATGACAAAATTTTAATTTGGGGGTGGAGTATCCCTTTAAGCATTTTTTTTTCGTTATTTGTGTAATAAATACTCTTTTTTTAAGTATGCTAAAGTTCTTTTTCACAATGGTAGTCACTGCGTTATTTAAAAAAGCAGCATTGACATTTACAAAACATCTCATTATCATGTTCTATGGAAGGAAGTAAATCATACAGGATTGAAACAAGGATGAGTAAATGATGACAGAATTTACATTTTTCTCTTTAAACTACCCCTTTAAACAGAAACTATGTTTTTGCCTTAAACATAAGTGGGATATGTTAAATGCATGCTTGTATTTAACATTATCTAGTTGCACATGTACATCGATTGCTTTCAAACTATGATATACCAGCATTCTAAACTGATTTCCAATAGCCCTCACATTCTTTGTTTGTGCATCCATGCACGTTTTTTTGCAGGTCATAAGCTGCGTGTTGTGATGAACACAAACGATCCAGACTATGAGCACATTTACTCTATAGAGACCTATGATGATGATGCTCCAGTAATGGAGATCGCTGACTATGACACCACGGTCAATAAAAGCCAGGGTATGCCAGTTTTTTTCCTGTAGAAAAACAGTTTGTAGCTTTCCGCGTAGACATAGTATAATATATGGATATTTTGGCAGGTCAAACCGTCTCTTTTGATTCATTAAGCTGAAAGGACAAAATTTGAGGTGAAAGGTGAAGGTAAGCCAAAACTTTTTATTCATTATGGAGATTAAAGGCTCCATTCAGTCATCTTTACGCAGAATGTTGGGGATCCTGACTATACCATTACTGTGGAAATAACAGTGTCGATGGTGCATATTTTATTCTCCACATTTTACTGCTTTTCCATGTCTTTGTTGGGAATCAAGTGCTTAGAAATGCTATCTGTAGGAATGTATTAAACTTTTGTTGATGTCAACTCTATGATGATGGATTATCATAATTTTGCACTCTGTAATTACTGCAAACTATTGTTCTTTGCTGTGCTCACTTCCTGTTGTTTCTCCGTGTATCATCTGCATGCTGTCAACCCGCTGACTCATCTGTATGACAGCTCTCAGTATGAGATTGCAAGCAGCTGTCCTGCCACAGAAAATAGCTGGACATTTCTACAGATCTCCGTGGTGCTATGAACTTTAGAGAGATGCCATAATGACAAATTTAAAAGTTTAATCTGCCTTGTGTGCATTTGTGCATTTCAGCGATGACTTTCGCCATATTGTTCAATTTGCATTAATTCAGGATAGAACTTTTGTAGTGTTTTCTGTGGAACAAAATAAGAATTGGTGTGTATCCTTTACCATTCTTTTTTTTTTTTAATGTGTGTTTTAGACTCCTGCATCTTGCCCATGGAAGAGGGTAATTGTTCCCACTATACTCTGCGCTGGTACTTTAACTCTGAAGTGGGCGTTTGTAGACCTTTTATCTACAGCGGCTGTGGAGGAAACGCTAACCGCTTTTTACAAAAGGAAGAATGTGAGAAACTCTGTCTACAAGAGTAAGAAGGTACATTAACACACACTGATTAATACAAAGGAAGCAAATGGTGCGATAATGCATGTAATGATAATGTAAATAAATTATTAATTGCATGGGATAGAGATGTGATTTCTGCACTGCATCTGTAAGAGTTTTTCTCACAATCCTATTTATGTTACAGAATTTTGTTTTAGCTTAAATACAAGAGTTGACAGTAAATGGAGGATCACAAACTTGTCAGCAATAAGAAAAAACCTAAACCGTAGTGTTTAACACTGCCATCATGCACAAGAGATCAAGGTAAAGACTGATGTCAACACCTTTTCCTCAACCGGACAAGCAAATTTTAAATATTGATCAGGTCTTTAAGGTTTTTCTTGTTTATTTATTTTGTGTCTGTTGAGCTACCAAGCAATCTTCCTGCCATTCTGGATACATTGATTTTTATATTATATACATACACACACACACACACACACGCACACACTACTTGCACTTGCTTTAACACACGTACATTAGTCCATTTAGTAACTGCATACAATATTATCTTTCATTTTTTCTCCTTGATGTTGCATATTTACACCCACTCACATTTTCTCAGGTGCTAAAAACAGAAACTAGAACACGCATTGTAATATTCTTAACAAATTCATCTTAGACTTGTTCGTAGAATAAGTCTGTGCTGTACAAAATTGTACTGTAAATGTAGATCTGTATTTTTATCTGCTTGAAAATGAGAATGAATGTTCTTGTATTATTAGATGCTGCATGTTTACTTGGACAAATGGTGCTATTTTTTAAAGCTATTTTTATATTTTTGACTGATTTGATTGTTTTCATGTATTCCGTTCATTATATTCAGTGTTTATTTCCATTATAGTGTAAGGATTTTAGAGTCCTGTTCATTTTAAGTGATGTTGGAGCAATTTACAGTTTTCTTTGCACAGTTTTAATAGCACATAAAAGTAGTCAAATATAGATTCATGCATTGTAAAGTTATCTTTTCTACATGAGTTCCGTATTTGCTTGAAATAAACATTGAAATTTAAAAGGGGAAAAAATAACATGAAACAAGACATAAATCTCTATTTAAATGTGATGAACAAGTCTGAATTTAATGTGTTGGAGTGTTGGGGCTCTCATTTTAACAATATATATTTGACATTTGACTAGCCTTTTGTCAACTAGAGCCATATTAAAAAGGTCAGTAACCACCTGTAGTTTATTTAGACCAGAACTACATAGTCTTCTCATTCTTTCTTCTCTCTCTCTCTGTAAATTTGGTGTAACTCTATGTTGTGTTGTCTTTTTGGGAGGTGGGTGGGGGGAGGGGTTTGTTTGTGCATCAATCCTAGTCACACTTCTGATGATTCACTAATGGTTCTGGACCATCTTGTTAAGATGCCAGTGTACACTCATTACTACTCCTCCGGGGTTGTCACTCAAACACTGTTTTCATATTCATTTCTACTCATATTTATTCAGTGACTGCATTTTAGCCAGTCCATCTGTTAGGGTATTTTGTTTTATACTCTCATGCCTGCTTAATAACATTGTTTGAGTCTATATTTTTATTCTTGAGATGAATCCATCATTGTGCCTTTTAATGAGTTTATTGTAATGTCAGTCACTGACAACTGTGCATAAAATTCACTGTGGTGCTCCAGAGGTCAACCATGTCTATCTATATCATGTTTTAATCAAGCCTTGGATGCAATGAATATTTGGAAAAAACAGCTTTTGTGTGGATGCATTCCTCATTCTCTCAGGTCACTGCATATGCCTTTTAAAGGGACCTTTCCAAATCTACTAAATATCCTTGGGAAGGAATGAGTTAATTGCATTTTGAAAGATTAGGTGACATTGACTTTGACATTGAAAAGCAGTCTTTGCCTTTTCATTATTGTGCTGAGCATTAGAGTTCATAGAGGAATACACTGGAAAAAAACGGGTAGAAATAATTTTCATTTAGAAATTGCTAAAAAAAAAATATATATAAAAAATAACAAAAAAACGGCAAGTAACTGAATTATATGTGAAATTTTGAAGTAGAAAGAATGAAGTAGGATTTGCTTGCAAAACGCACTCCAATAATATTTGTTTTATTTACAACTTCAAAAATATTTTTACAGTGTACTTGACCCTAAAAAGGGCAACGTATCCTGTGGGATATAAACATTTGAGAAGCTGTAGAGAGAATCAGGGAAAGTGTACGTCTCATTTCTGGGTTTCATGTTGAAAGGGTGTTTGTTGTGAATATTTAGATCTGGTCACTTCGTTCATACATTCTTTGTTTAGCTCACAGGCAGCATTTTAAAAAAACATGACCACCTGTAGTGGGAAATCTACTGATCTTCAGATAAAAGTTGATATATTTCACATATTTTCAATATTTGAAGGGGATTTACATGTTTAAAAAGTAGTTGTTAAGAGTAAGCTTATTACATTTATGTTGAAAAGTTTTGGTAGTGACATATTTTGTGTTTTGCAAAGTTTGCTGCTTAAGTTGTTGTGGTGTTCATTCACATTGTTTCTAGATTATTGTATAGAGTGATCAGATGCATTTAAATAATTGTTAAAAGCTTCACTGGCCAAAAAATGAACTTTTCACAAAAAAAAAAAACCAAACAAAAAAACATTTCACTGTTTCTTGATCCTGACACAAAATGACCAGCTAACATTAACAGACTAATCATATCAGCAGCACATGTGAAAGTGTGAATGAGTACTAGTCAGGTTAACCACTATCATACTAAATAGACTGTGAGAGCAGTCTACAAAGAATATAGCGCCTGAAAAAACCATATACCGGATCATCAAGAACTTCAAGGAAAGAGGTTCAACTGCAGTGAAGGAGTCTTCAGGACGTCCCAGAGTGTCCAGCAAATCAGCTACGGAATTGTGTCTCCAGCAGTGCAGAGTTTGCTCAGGAATGGCAGCAGGTTGGTGTTAGAGCATCTACACACACAGTGAGGCCAAGACTTTTGGACAATGGCCTGGTGTCAAGAAGGGCAGAAAGCAGCCACTTCTCTCCAAGAAAAGCACCAAGGACAGACTGAAATCCTGCAGGAAGTACAAGGATTGGACAGCAGAAGACTGGTACAAAGTTATTTTTCTCTGAAGCTCCCTTCCGACTGCTTGGGCATCTGGAAAATCGATTGTTCGGAGAAGAAAAGATTAACGCTATCATGAGTCCTGTGTTGTGCCAACAGTGAAGCATCCTGAGACCATCCATGTGTGGGGTTGCTTTTTAACCAAGGGAGTGAACTCTCTCATAATTCTGCCCCAAAACACTTCCTTGAATAAAGAATGGTATCAAAATCCATGAGCAATTTGGTGATGATCCGTGCATTTTCCAGCATGATGGAGCACCATGTCACAAAGCAGGAGTGATAAAGAAGTGGTTCGAAGATTATTGCATTGAAATTTTGGGTCCGTGGCCAGGCGACTCCTCGGATCTCAATCCCATAAAGAACCTGTGGTCAGTCCTCAAAAGGAGAGTGGACAAGCAGAAGCCCACAAATTGTGATCAACTCCAAGAACTAATAAGGAAAGAATGGATCGCCATCAGTCAGGATTTGGCCCAGAAGCTAATATCCAGCATGCCAGAGTGAATTGCAAAGGTTATGAAGGACATGGATCAACCCTGTAAATATTGACTCTTTTTATATATTATATCCTTTTTATAATATAATTATATATTATATTTGCACTGTATCATATTGAAAATACAAAATTTTAGGACCTATGAATTTTCAATATGACCAAAACTTTGCTGAAAAACCTGTTGTACACAATCTATGTCATTTACTGGACTGAAGCAACTTCGATTATTCATACACCATTTTTAATGTTAAAAATTAATTTATTCATGATTTATTTTTTACATTTATTCATATTTATGTAAATGTAAAATATGCCCATCTCTCAGTTATCATTGATTTGCAATGAACTGCATATATGAGCCATAAAAGCCTGATGTGTGCATGTGTATCTGTGTGGGTATGAAATATGATACTCAACAAAACATACATGCAAATATATGCATCTGTGTTTTTAAGTATCAT
Source organism: Cyprinus carpio (assembly GCF_018340385.1). Classification (NCBI taxonomy): domain Eukaryota; kingdom Metazoa; phylum Chordata; class Actinopteri; order Cypriniformes; family Cyprinidae; genus Cyprinus; species Cyprinus carpio. Next base: position 24,510,935 of record NC_056577.1, on the reverse strand, counting down.
ATTTATACATCAGGCTTTTATTTATCACACACATTCAATTCAAAACAAAAAAAAAAAAAATTCATAAAAATAAAAAAAAATCATGAAATTGTGTCCTAAGACGATGGAAAATAGCAATAACTTAATTTTCTGATTTCCCTTTATGGTCTTGCCCTTTTTAGGGTTAAACTCATATTTACATAATGTTTACAGCTCGCATGTTTAATGTAATGCGGATTATAAAAAAAAAACAATAAAATAATATAACATAGTAATACTTAAATGTTGTCCAAACAGAAACCGTATCTTATAAATAGGTTTTTAAGAATTGCGCGGACAGCGTGCGTTTCCACGCTAAAGCCTGCAATTTGTTTGTGTTTGTTTGTGTGTGTGTGTGTGTGTGTGGATGCGCGAGGGAGCGGGTTCAGTACGTACGTCTGGTACACAGGATAGCGGCACTCATGGGTACTCACAGAATCACAGTGGCGATTTCTATCACCGTTTAGCACCACTGAAAGTGCGACATTTATTCCGGGCACGTACCTGACAGCGGACTGTCCTGAAGCTCCTAGGAATCTCGCGCTCTAGTAGAGTGAGAGACAGAGTAGCGCGCGCGCTCCAAGGACCGCAGTGGAATGTAGCGGGGTTTCCCGGCGCGCGGGACAAGGTGAGTAAAAAACCTCTTTGATGCATCTTCACACTACTCACGAAGCTATTGATCTTTTCACTTAATTGCCATTCGGTTCCATTTTACCATCACTCTTCATTCGTTTTTTGGCTGTTTAAGTGGTAGGCTACATTTTGGCAGCGCGCGCCAGGGAACAGAAATGATAAGAGACAATTAGCAGTGTCGTTTGATCTGGACTCGACTACTAATATTCCTTACACTGCAAAAAGAATTGGCAGCAATCTCATATGCGGGGTATGTCGCCACTACGGACGATTTGAGTACCGAGCAAATCCATGTGTTGCCTGTAATTTGCAGTCAGCCATATGAAATTCAAGATGCCATTTGAATAGCTATATTGCAAATTTTTTTCATTAGTTTGAATAGCCATTATTATCAGGCTCTATGCACTCTAGGCTTATGAGTTGTTTAATATGACAGTTCACTTTGCATGAGGGCATCATGCTCTCACACTGATGCTTTCAAACACAACTGGACCCATGCACATGCTCAGAGACACGTGACTCCAGCAAATTATTTAGGGGAAAAGGGTTAAATATGCCTGCATCAATCATTTGACATTCATCACACCCATCATCATATTGCTCTCACATGCACACACATTCTCACTGATTACAGTCAAAGGGATTTTCAGATGCACTTCTGATCGGGCGGCAAGATGCCAGTTGAAGGAAGGAAAAGGAGAAGAGGGTATGAGACAGTGTGTGTAAATTTCTATTAAGAATAAAAGCTACAGCTTGTTTTTAGGACATGAGGCAACAGTGAGGAACAATGGAGTGTGGAGCAGGTATATAAGTGGCCCTGATGTGTATGAAAGGAAAGAGGAATCTAGATCATCAGCTATTTTAGCTCCTTCTAGATGTGGAGTTATTTTGGTTCTTCCCTCTGTAGTGACTAGTTTCACGTGTTGTCACGCTCTTTCATTTCCAAAGAGTCTGTAAACAAATTTAATGCATTTGCATATTCATTCCACTATTAATATAGCTCATTATAAATCAATTTGGACTCTACGCAACTGTAGCACCCTTTAGTCCACAGAGACACACCAACAGATTCATTATAACATGCATATGTGCAATTTGTTGCATAAATGTATGGTTTGAATGCTTCTGCTCTTGTACAAGGAATAGGAACATTTTGTGATTGTTTACTCATATGCGTGTCATTTCAAACCTGTGTTATTTTTTTCTGTAAAACATTTGTCTAGTTATCCAAAACTAGAACTAAAACCATTAAAAAAACATTTGTTACTTTAAAAAAAAATATTTCAAAATGTAACAAATTCAGCAGCCAAAGCAACATTTCTTTGATTTAACTTGATGTACTAATAACTAAAACTGAAATATAAACTAGCTAATAAACTATATAGACATATTTAAAAAAAAGAAAAAGAAAAAAATGACAAAACACACACACAAAAAAATACAAAAAACACTTGAATTGATTAATTTGATGAATAACTTAATTTGAAAAAGGAAAATACTAAAATAAAAACAAATTCAAAATATAATAAAATATAATAATAGTATCTCAATACTAAAATAACACTTAGCTGCAGGGAGGGGAAGTTAATTTTGTTTAAATTATTCACACAAAGCTATCATATGACTTCAGAATGCTTGGAATATAGCGAACGATTCACATGGACCACTTTTATGGTGCTTTTATAGAATTATTTTGCTTTTAGAGCTTGACGTAGGATCACTGTAATCTGTCATTGTATGGAAAAAAGAAAGCTCCAAAAAGAACATATTTTTGGAACAACATAAGGTTGAGTAAATAATAAGAATTTTCATTTTCAGGTGAATTATTACTTTAACAGGCTACAAACCAGCATGGACAGACCAAATTGGCTTGGAAAACAACAATAATGAAATAGAGTCTGATAAATTGCAGAAAGAGCTGAGACAGCATGGTTAGTCTAAAGAAAGATGGATGGATCTCAAGCATAGCATAATGATGGATAGAGGATAGGAGGTAGAAACAAACTCCTCCAGCAAGTTCACAACACAGTGTGCACCTGCACCTCCCACTCATCTCTCATTCTCTCCCTCTCTCTCTTTCACTATTCCTTAGTTTTTTACATGCAACGCCGTGATCTGCCATTTCTGACAAAAGTCAGTCTTACTTATTTTTGTCTCAGTCTCACTTCTGTGAGCATTAGATGTTGAGCTTCAAGTTATTCATACTACACAATCCGAGCCCTAAATCTATGTCTTCCTCTGTCACTCAAAAGTTCCACTGCAGTGACCTCTTTTCATTACCAGCATGGCATGGGGTGCATCAGCATGCCAACCATACTCCCCCAACCCCCCCATCAAAACTTTCTTCCCGCGGTCATTATCACAGATGTGCTCAAAAGGCAGAGTCTGAGCCCCACTTGAACAGCCACAGATGCAGAAAGTCTCAAATTTTGTATTTTGACCACCCTTAAACTGTAGAGCAGTTGCCATAGTAACAGCCATCCTAGAAATGGGATCAGTCTCAAGTCGAACTCATTTATTTATATATTTATGTGTTTTTTGTTTTTTGGGGGAATGACAGCCTGCTGTGATTGCGCAGCCTATAATTTCAGATCTGCTTGTTTTGATGGCATGTATTTTAGATTTTGAGTTTATTTGAACAATAATTGTTTCTTGAACATAATAAATCAATCCATATACACTACCATGTCCATAGCCAAATTCATCAAGGTTTCAGCAAACGTTTGTGTCCTTGGTCTTGTGTGAGAGATCGTTGTGTGCTGTAATTCATCTGTCAGAGTAGTTTTCTTGTTGGACACAAAAACTTGGATGTGTGCATGACTGCAGGAATCACACATACACAATTGCTCACATGTACATCATACGCATCTTTATTGTCCTGTCTTGCTAGATCAATACCTTATTACAATTCAGAAAGACAAGTCATACCTCTATTCCACCAAAATAATGCCAGTGCTTGGTTGGTTGCATCTGTGAAGCTCTCTTACTCCCAGCCTGCATTTGCTCTGTCTTGAATGAGTGACGATGATGTAACTGACTATGGTACTACTAGGGATGCACCAATATTAATATCCAGATGTATTTATATATAAATATATTAAAATATATTTTGTTATATATATTTTTTTAATGTATATACATTTTAAAATTATATGCATAGATAGATAGATAGATAGATAGATAAATATTAAACAGTATTCATTTTAAAATAATTAAAGAAATAAATCAGTAATTTTAAATGTATTTAAATGTTTTATATTTATTATAATTTCTAAAAAAAAAATATATATATATACATGTTTTTAATAAAAATATAATGCATAAGAAAAATTTGGCACCCTGTCAGTGGAAAAGGGGTCACATTGGATCTCAGTGTGCCCAGTTACAGTAAATACTGTACGTTTTGGCTTGTTCATTCTGTTTTTGTCTTCCTATCATAGAGCTGTCAATCATTCATCAACGCCGCAAGAAAACACCTGAGTAGGTGGAGCATGGGCAGTGGGAGTGGCTGGCGTTACTATGCCTGAAGGCACGTGGCGATGGTGTCCATGGAGACAGATGGCAGCTTCACTGGGGGCCACGGTCTGTCCCTCTTACAGACTGAAGATAGCGTGGGGGCCGGACTTCCACAGCAGGAGGGGGCGTGGCTTGGCTTTCGGGCTACAGTGAGTGCTGTGCTGCTGCTGGAGCTGCTCCTGGGAGTGGGTGGCAATCTGACCGTGCTGGTGTTATACTGTGGTCACTGCAGCCTGTTGGAGTCCGTCAGTCATGCCGTTACACTCAGCCTGCACACCCTTGACCTGTTGCTCTGTCTCCTTTGCCTGCCGATCACTGCCACGCTCCTCATCCTGGGTGGAGCCTCGGTTCCTCACCACGCCCTTCTCTGCTGTCTCCACGAATCGGCAGCTAGTTTCGCCAGCGTGGGCACTGCACTTAACCTCCTTCTCATCAGCTTAGATCGCTATGATATCAGTGTCCGGCCAGCCAATCGCCTGCTGACACCTCGAAGGGCAACCATTTTACTTGTTGGAGTATGGGCGGTTTCTTTAGCCGTACCCCTCCTACCGTTCGTGGAGGCGGGGTTTGTTTCAGGGCAAGGGGAGGGGGTGTTTGTGCACTCCAATAGCACTGTGCTTTGTTCAGAGTGGGGGGGATCTCTACAGGCTCATCTGTTACTACAGGTTCCTGTGTTCCTGTGCTCTCTTGCTGTGATGCTGTTTACATACTTGCGAATTCTTCAGGCGCTGCACATCCGCATCGGACGCACACCCAGGCCCCATCGAGGCAGCAAGCGGCCTGTACAACGCCTCTGGTTACGCCGTAAAAAGTCAACAAGGTCACCAGATCACACAACGAGAAACACACCCACCTCCCCACCGCCGCTTTCGACTGGGCCACTTATCGCCTCAGATACAGTTACAACAGTAACCATCAACACTGAGACGAACACTCCTTCACTCACCACACCACTGAGCCCCACCCCTACTGTATCCGTTATAACCTCGCCCTTAAGCCCCACCCCCACTGTTTCAATGGTAAGTCCTGCCACATCGGTGTCCGTCATAACTAGCCCCCACATCCCTAACCCTGCTACATCATCAGTGACCATGCCTTTGAGCCCCATGCCCACTGTGTCCACGGTAACCACTCAGCTAAGCCCCGCCCCCATCCAAGGTCCGGCCAGCATGGGTGTGGGAGCGTCAGTATCAGCCATTTTGGCTCTGCGCCGAGCAGTTCGGCGCCACCGTGATCGGCGGGAACGTCAAAGGCGAGTCTTCCGCATGTCTGTCATCATCATCCTCTCGTTTCTGCTATGCTGGGCACCTCTCTCCATCATGCCCCTTCTCATGCTGGCCATCGGGCCCGCTGATTGGATAGAACGCCTGAGACTCTGCTTCCTTGTGCTCGGATATTGGACGGTAGTGCTACATCCGCTGCTGTACGCATTCACACGGCAAAAACTGCGCAAAGTTCTGCATACCCGTCTGCGCAGGCTGAGGTCACAAAACGCACAGACTCGTATTCGCACTAATACCAGGATCCGCCCCAAGCACAGGGCAGATTGCTGCAATGCTACTGACCGCTGCCTGACGGAGACTGTTAGAGAGTGAGTGTTTGTGTGTCTTTGACATAACTGGGCTCACACGGAATCTGAATATGCATTCCTATCTGTTCGTCTGTCATTCCCTTGTGTTTTGGTTTATCAAATATCTTGGATGTTTTAGTTATGCTTTCAGCTGATAATATCAATATTTTCAGATCCATTTAACATATTTAACCATGTTTAAATCCAAGGCCGTAACCATATTTTAAACATTGAGGAGGGGACCAAACTATTTTTTTTCACTTTGGGAAAGGGAACAAAGAAAAAAAAAAGAACTAGAATTTATTGTAAAGTAATCAATTTGAACTATTAGCAAATAATATTTTTATTCTGAAATATGCACACATTCACTTAAGGCTGATGTACAGTCGAGCATGTAACAGACAGACATATTCTTTTCAAGTGCTTGCATATATCAAATCACTTGGCATATGTGCTGTTGTCCTCACACAATGTTGTCCTACTTTTTGTTATCCTACCAACCAACAGAGGAGTGGTAATGGAGCGCAGAAGAACAACATTAAGGATATCAAATACTGAGGTTGACAATTTGGCCATATCTAATTATTGAGGGGACTTGTGGTTACGGCCCTGGTTAAATCTATTCCTCAGATTTCCCCCACAAATCTGTGCAGAAAATGTCAAAGAAAAAGAGAAATTGAGCAGATTCCATATGGGCCTATTTATGACTGTAGGTAAAAGGTGTGTGCAGGAAACCATTAATGTGTTAGATGTGTTAGATGATATGTGTGACTCGCTCACCTCTATAAAGGAAACTAAAAGATGTCAGTAGCTCTCTATTGTCCACGAGTGTGTTGTATCATTGGCAACTAATCAGCACAGGGTTTCTAAAGCACACTGAACTCTTGAGGTCAACAGGGCACTGTCTAATTAACCAGTAGAGCACAAATATTCCCATGGTGCTAGGGAAAAAGAGTGTGACTGAGAGAGTGTTCCTACAGGTGTGAGTCTGGCAGAGGCAATGTGCAATAAATTCCAAATCCAGGTTATGCATCGCATGAGATCCATATAAATTAATACCAGCTTATTGGCATTCATTGTGTGGTGTAAAAAGTAACCGTCTATCCACTAGTACACATACATGTGCACATATTTTACAGTGTCCTTCTCACTGATAGTCTAGAGGGCAACAGATATATCATTGTGTTTATTAATGTATATGATCAGGGATGTAAATAGTCACTAATATTTCTGTGGTTTGAAACTGCAGCCAATTTGAACTCTGCTCTACCAAGGGTATGCATACTGGTTCGTTCAGTTTCAAAAATACTGACAAAACTTTTACAAAGTCAAAATTAATTTATTTGATTTGTGTCCCATATACTGTATGTATATCTTGTCAGTGCTGAATATTATTTCAGATTGAGATGGTTATTGTATTAATTTATAATAGAGGAGCAATAAGTCTGAATTACAGTAATAATAAAAAAAAGATTCCGCCTCTTTGCTTGTTTGCTTTGTTCCCAACCTTAGCTGTCAAAATTCATACCTGACAGAAAAACATAAAATTTAATGTATACACATTTTATTTTTTATTTTATTTTAGTTTTTTAATGGCAGATGTGTAACATTTATGCAATATACAACATATACAATATACTGAAGGTAATATAACTTGCATTTCATATTTTCAAATTTGGCTGGTTTGTGTTATTTTTTTTTCTCTGCCAATGAAAATCGTTTTAACGCAAGTGAAATCAAAACGTTTTGAAATCACACCATTCTAACTCCACTCTGGGTTTTCCTGCTCTTTCCCAAAGAAGTTGCTCTTTAGGGCAGTGTGAATACGTAAAAACTAATCTGTTTATTTTGATTCAGCCTGATTCAAAATGTCTGTTCTTGATTAATATCAGTCTGAGCCACTTGCTTTGATAGTTAATTGGTGTATGGTAGTGTCATTTCATTATGTGAATTTATTAAGAAGTGCAGACTGCTTTAATATATACAATTAGTCTATGCTGAGAAAGGTTGACTGACTTCATCCCAGTTGATAAAAGTCAAACAGGCAATTAAGAACCTCCTGTGTCTCTGTCAGTGTTTGCAGTCTCACACAGAAGATCAAATGCCATTTGAGGGATACTCAATGAAGTACCTGTTCAATCAGTGAAATGGTAGCCTTTCAAAGTCTCTCTGCCTGATTCAGAGACCTTAAATGGCATTAATCTTTAAAGACTTGTTTGCGGTTCAGCCAATATGTGTGTAGAGAATGGGAGACTTTCATTCCTCATTATCGGTGACAGAAGTTGCACTCCACTTGTGAAGTGTGATCGTATTAACACTTATTAATGTTTGATGACATGCTGACCTTTGCAGGAGCCTAATAATTGGAGGGCCGATAATGTGGACGGGTCCTGCACACAGGTGTGGATGCCTGTCTTAATGGACATGTAAAAAACTTTGTCCACACAGGTAAATGCAGGTCAATAACAACTTGCTTCTACTTTTCCATAATTGAATTACAATTATTTGACATTACCCTACCATGCACCGCAAACAAGAAATTGTAAAGTGTGCTTTTATAATATTGATTTAGTAGACATATTGTGTGATTTGCTGCCACCTAAAAACTTCAGTGTGTAAGGTTTACTTAAAAAATATTGTGATAGTACCATGGTACTGTGGAGCAGTGAGGTTTTGAATGATAACCATATTCATACATGTATACATACACACTACCATTCAATAGTTCAGGGTCTGTAAGATTTTTAAATGTTTTTGAAAGAAGTCTTTTATTCTCACCAAGGCTGCACTTATTTGATCAATAATACAGTAAAAACAGTAACGTTCTGAAATTGTATTACAGTTTAAAATAACTGTTTTCTGTGCAATATATTTAAAAATGTAATTTATTCATGTGATGACAAAGCCACCATTTCAGTCGTCAGTGCCACATGACCCTTCAGAAATCTTTCTAATATGCTGATTTGCTGCTCAGGCGACATGTCTTTTTATTTTTACAGCTGAAAACCGTTGTGCTGCTTAATGTTTTTTGGAAACCATGATACCTGTTTTTTTTTTGTTTGTTTTTTTCAGCATTTTTTGATTAATATGTTTTTCAAAAGAATAGCATTTATTTTATGTTATTTTATTTTTTCTTGTAAAAGTCTTTAATGTCACGTTAAAAAATAAATAAATAAATAATTTTCTGACCTTAAACTGCAGAATAGTAGGCTACACTTTATTCCAAGGTACTTCAAAAATACCATAGTATTGTTTGGTAAGGGCGCATACATACTTTTGACACTAATGTATGAGAGGCTATGCTAAATATGCTAAATTCGCATAGTCACAGCTATTTTATTTTATTAAGCAATTTTTCTATTATTCATAATAATGCACATGCGCATGAACATGCCTGTACAAACATCGAATTAATCAAATCACATCGAATTGGGTGCATTCAAATGACCTATTTGGAATTGTTCATTTATTTCCAAATGAGGAAAATCAATGTACTTAATCAAATTTACATATTAAGTAGCATAATCAGCATATTATTCCCATCTCCCTCCTTGTTTCTGTCTGACAATCTCCCTTTTATAATTTTGAAAACTGTAAGCATGCTGATTATTATGGATGCCTTCTGTTTGTGAGCCTTCGTGAGCAAGGAGAGAAAAGGAGAAAGAGAGAAGGTGGGTGGGAAATATTTTTTTCTTACTGTATGTAACATTAAAACTCTGCTGTGTATTCATTAAAATCTCTTTCTGGCTTCCTCTCGCAGTTCTCTCTCTCACACATGCATCTTTTTTAATCTCATCTGTTCCACTCACTGTCATCATATTCTTTTTATCACTGACTGTGCCATGCTTTCTCTCCTTTCGTTCTGTCCTCAGTCCTCTCTTCTGTAGACTTACATAAGAACAAAGAAGAACTGCCTGGGCAGGGGGGAAAGTCACCTTGGAGGAGAGAGAGAGAGAGAGAGAGAGAGAGAGAGAGAGAGAGAGAGAGAGAGAGAGAGAGAGAGAGAGAGAGAGAGAGAGAGAGAGACGTGTGGGCGGAATAACTAGCAGAAAGCTGAAAAAAGTGAAAGTCGTGACATTTGTCAAGTATGGTGACCCATACTCGAAATTGGTGCTCTGCATTTAACCCATCCAAGTGTACACACACAGCAGTGAGAAGTGAACACACCGTGAACACACACCCGGAGCAGAGGGCAGCTATAGATCCAGCGCCCGGGGAGCAACTGGGGGTTCAGTGCCTTGCTCAAGGGCACTTCAGCCATGGGTATTGAGGGTGGAAGAGAGCGCTGTTCATTCACTCCCTCCCACCTACAACTCCTGCCAGCACCGAGACTCGAACCTGCGACCTTCTGATTACAAGTCCAAATCTCTCACCGTTAGGCCACAGCTGCTGAATCCCATGATCCCATCCCATGTTGACTGAATCAGGCGGCAATCGTGTCATTTATTCATTTATTTACTCTTTCTCTAGGTTTTCCTTGTTTACGATGACCTTATTTTACTATATTAACCCTTGCAAAAATGCGAATTCATTAAACAAAACGACATTCAACCATATTTGAATCAATCAGTTTTCCTTCAGTAATCACCCTTCAGTCATTAGTCGATTGTTTGTTGTATTAAAGCAAAAATAAATATGAGTAAACTACTTATAGCAAACAGATCATTCAGCCTAAATTCCAATACAAAAAACCGTTACATCACAAGCCGAAATAGCTCAGTTGGGAGAGCGTTAGACTGAAGATCTAAAGGTCCCTGGTTCGATCCCGGGTTTCGGCAAAGCTTTTTTCCTCACCTCAGAGTATCTTGAAAGAACTTTACTTCAACAGGCAAATGTTATTTTCGATAAGAAATTTAAAAAAAAATTGTATAACAGAAAAGGCAAAACGGATGAAACTAAAATACTGCAGGTGCTATGTTGTTCTACCTCTCTCTCCGGTTATGAGGTGTGGAGTACATATAATGGCCCGATGATGTCGCTCTAGTTTTAGTTCATTTAATCGCCCCTGCGATTTTGCTCTAATTGCTCCAGAGGGCGGTGTCCATTAACAATTCAGCATTCTTACCTCGTGGAAAACGCGAGAGAGGTTATGAAACTTGTGTTGACCAGAAAAGCATGAAAGTCGCTGGACTGCGGGATGACATTACGGTAGAGTACCAACAGTTTAACATCTTGAACACAGTGCTCCTGTTTTGATGTATACAGCTCACCTGACATCAGACCTCGTTGTGCCTCACAATATGCTGCTGCTTGGCCTAAATGTTTGGTCTGTTACATAGGCGACCATAACAAATCCTAAAAGGACAAACGTTACAGCATTTTTTTCTAAATTTAGCCGGATCTTAAGTCGTAGTCTATTTTTGACACCTCATGTTTTCAGCACAAATGTGTAATCTTCTGGGTATCTTTCTCTTTGTTTATCTATTATATCGAAATAACGTGAATTAGGCTATATCTATAATATTTCAGTCGCATTTATAATGTATCCACTATGTATTTTTGTATATTTGTTTTTCTCCTATTTACTAACTCTACATTTAATATTAGGATTTGAAGGAGTAACGTTACTCCCCTAAAAAATAAAAATTAGCTTAGGATTTACTCAACTACAGGCCATCCAAGATGTAGATGAATTTGTTTATTCATCTGCACACTGATTTGGAAACTAAACATTACATCACATCACTTTCTCACCAATGGATCCTCTAAAGTGAATGGGTGCCTTCAGAATGAGAGTCCAAACAGCTGGTAAAGTAATCCACACAACTCCAGTCCATCAATTAAGGTCTTGTGAAGCAAAAAGCTGTCTCTGTAAGAAACAAATCCATCATTAACGTGTTTTAACTTTAAACATTTGCTTCTACCAAAGTACAAAATGTAATGCTATATTTATGAGTTAATTTTAAGCAAATTTTCATTTTTGGGTGAACTTTAAATTTTTTAAAATTCCATTGTTTTCTTTTTTTCTTCTGTTTTAATTATGTATAGAGATGTGTATATGTTGTCTCTGATGTTATTGTGATGATGATGTATAGTCTTAAATCAACTGAGATTAATTTTTGAATTGGTTCAGTTCTGTGAAATTTCTAATTCATCAGAATTGCGATCTTTTACAAGGTAGATCAATGTAGTTTAACTTTTATTAGAATTGACCCACCTGTGCAACACAAACATATCTCTAAAGTCTAATGATTCACATTTAGCGCACACACACACACAAAAACACATTTTGGGAACTGATATTGCGTAACTAAAGACCGGTCAGCCAAATCCCTAAGCTTCTGCTTCATCTCCACTGAGTCTCTCTCACACACATACCAAATACACAGAAACATCTTCAACAAAAACATCTTCAAATATCATCTTCAGACAGCTTCATCTTAACAGTTCATGTTAAATCGATCACCACATTCTTGTCAGTCACGCTCTCATATTTTACATTCTGTATTATATTCCTTTTGCGGCTGCTTACTGAAACTGTTTTATAATTTATTTTTGCTCATAATCTCTGGAGGTCACTGAACCCCATGAACTGTTAATTTGACACGTGGATCGGTTTCTACTTCCAAGTTTCTGTTCTCTAATGTCCCGTCTTGTAGATTTAGTGTTTGGTGTCTAAGCATTTTGGTTGTTAGGAGAGTGCAGGACACAGTTACATGAAATGGGTTTCTCAGTTTGGACAGTATGTTCCAGGAGAACTGCTTTCATCGCAAAATGTCTCCAGTTTCATTGTCCAGTCCCTAACGGACTCCTCATTAAAATCGTTATGGTTCTTTATAACCCTTGGATATCTTGCAATTGCATGAACATAGCTGTAATAAGTGCCAGACAGATATCTGACATACATGGAGCTGTCAGTCACCCTCTTTTTTATTTTTTATTTTTATTTTATTTTAAGGCATTGTTGGATGTTCTCATGCAGGAAGAGAGTGTACTTTAAAAATACTGGGTTTAAAACATTTAGTATATTAATTTCATTAAAGACGTTTCCCTTCAGGAAGTTTTCTGTCAGGACAGAACAGAAAATGATGACTGACAGTATTCATTTTTAACTGGGTTGCCACAGACTACCCAACATTGGGTTAGACTAAGGACTTTGATTACACTGACCCAAGTTCTTTACTTGCTAGTAGCAGTGCTATTTAAAGGAACACTCCACTATTTTTGAAAATAGGCTCATCTTCCAACTCCCCTAGAGTTAAACAGTTGAATTTTACCGTTTTCGAATCTATTCAGCTGATCTCCGGGTCTGGGGGATCATTGAATCTGATTAGACCGTTAGCATCTCACTCAAAAATTAACAAAGAGTTTCGATATTTATATCCTATTTAAAATGTACTAAGACAGACGGAAAATGAAAAGTTGAGATTTTCTAGGCCGATATAGTTCGGTACTATACTCTCATTTTGGCGTAATAATCAAGGAACTTTGCTGCCGTACCATGGGTGCAGCAGGCGCAATGATATTACACAGCACCTGATAATAGTCCCCAGCTAGTTTGTGTAGTTGCAGAGTTGCAGCCGAGCGGCAACCTCGCGCTCTCTCTCGTGAAGCCAACACGGAAGTGACTAAAACTGCAATTCATCGACTGGCCACTTGAGGCTGGCTGCAAAAGGGAGTCAGTCCTATACAGGTCCTTCTCAAAAAATTAGCATATTGTGATAAAAGTTCATTATTTTCCATAATGTAATGATAAAAATTTAACTTTCATATATTTTAGATTCATTGCACACCAACTGAAATATTTCAGGTCTTTTATTGTTTTAATACTGATGATTTTGGCATACAGCTCATGAAAACCCAAAATTCCTATCTCAAAAAATTAGCATATTTCATCCGACCAATAAAAGAAAAGTGTTTTTAATACAAAAAAAGTCAACCTTCAAATAATTATGTTCAGTTATGCACTCAATACTTGATCGGGAATCCTTTTGCAGAAATGACTGCTTCAATGCGGCGTGGCATGGAGGCAATCAGCCTGTGGCACTGCTGAGGTGTTATGGAGGCCCAGGATGCTTCGATAGTGGCCTTAAGCTCATCCAGAGTGTTGGGTCTTGCGTCTCTCTCAACTTTCTCTTCACAATATCCCACAGATTCTCTATGGGGTTCAGGTCAGGAGAGTTGGCAGGCCAATTGAGCACAGTAATACCATGGTCAGTAAACCATTTACCAGTGGTTTTGGCACTGTGAGCAGGTGCCAGGTCGTGCTGAAAAAAACGAAATCTTCATCTCCATAAAGCTTTTCAGCAGATGGAAGCATGAAGTGCTCCAAAATCTCCTGATAGCTAGCTGCATTGACCCTGCCCTTGATAAAAACACAGTGGACCAACACCAGCAGCTGACATGGCACCCCAGACCATCACTGACTGTGGGTACTTGACACTGGACTTCAGGCATTTTGGCATTTCCTTCTCTCCAGTCTTCCTCCAGACTCTGGCACCTTGATTTCCGAATGACATGCAAAAAATAGCTTTCATCCGAAAAAAAAAAGTACTTTGGACCACTGAGCAACAGTCCAGTGCTGCTTCTCTGTAGCCCAGGTCAGGCGCTTCTGCCGCTGTTTCTGGTTCAAAAGCACACGCCTGTGCACGGTGGCACTGGATGTTTCTACTCCAGACTCAGTCCACTGCTTCCGCAGGTCCCCCAAGGTCTGGAATCGGTCCTTCTCCACAATCTTCCTCAGGGTCCGGTCACCTCTTCTCGTTGTGCAGCGTTTTTTTGCCACACTTTTTCCTTCCCACAGACTTCCCACTGAGGTGTCTTGATACAGCACTCTGGGAACAGCCTATTCGTTCAGAAATTTCTTTCTGTGTCTTACCCTCTCGCTTGAGGGTGTTAATGATGGCCTTCTGGACAGCAGTCAGGTCGGCAGTCTTACCCATGATTGCGGTTTTGAGTAATGAACCAGGCTGGGAGTTTTTAAAAAGCCTCAGGAATCTTTTGCAGGTGTTTAGAGTTAATTAGTTGATTCAGATGATTAGGTTAATAGCTCGTTTAGAGAACCTTTTCATGATATGCTAATTTTTTGAGATTTTGGGTTTTCATGAGCTGTATGGCAAAATCATCAGTATTAAAACAATAAAAGACCAGAAATATTTCAGTTGGTGTGCAATGAATCTAAAATATATGAAAGTTTAATTTTTATCATTACATTATGGAAAATAATGAACTTTTTCACAATATGCTAATTTTTTGAGAAGGACCTGTAGACTCCCCATGTTAAAATCATAGACAGTAAAAGAAATGGACACAGCGACCCCATTGGAACTCAATTGAGACAAGTGAAGCCCGTTTTTAGCTATTTTTAGCACTTCCGTTTCTGACGCGCAGACTCAAACTAAGCTTGATGGCGTCAGCAACCTGTCTGACAGATGTAAATCTTCTAGTAGCTGTGCGTGCAAACTGCCATCGTTAATCTTGCAGAGACGGCGAGCTTGAGCGGGGAGTTCTTTGGTGTGAGTGAGCAGGAGTAAGTATTCTGATTAATTATTTTGTATAGTATTTTAAAATGTAACGCCAGTACGCCATATCTCTTGACGTCTCCACGATTGCCTGCGAGCTTCTCCTCCTGTCTGTACGGTAATTTCTCTACTGTGCGACAGAGAGTCGAGTGGTTATGACGCAATCGTTAGCCTATTTTTTACAAAAAACTGTTTCTACGGGGCCATAATGTAACATAGAAGGTAATGGAGCCCTTTATACATTGTCGTGTATCTTTAGAAATAAATAATGGACAAATGGAGTCTTTAAACGCCTCAGATGTAAAGTTATTCGCTGTCAAAGTGACGCCAAAATGAATGGGAGTCAATGGGATGCTAACGCAAGTGAAGTTCTGCTACAAGATGGCGGCACGCGGCCGACTTCAACTTCCGGTCGACTTCCTTCCCCCCTGGTTAAAATGCCCAACTTTACAGCAGAAAAAAATATGTTTACAGCCTGGTTCAAAAAATGATTTTGGTCTGTATAGCTATTTTTACCCTTCATGACAACTGTGAGGGTGGTGAATTTTTTTTTTATAAATCATCTGTTTAAATTATATTAAGCCTTAAAGTTCTGCATAATTAAGGGCATGGCCACTTGAGTGACAGGTGGATTGCCACTGCAGACACTGCCGTTGAGCTAGGTGGGTGTGGCTTCAGCAACCAGCTCCCGCCTTTTTGCCCATTTTTGATTATCTGGGAGAGACTCATAGTGATGCGCTGCCAAGGTGGCGACGGCCCGCTCTGCACACTTTGAGCTTCAAAAATGCTCTTCAGGAGTCTACGTCCATGTTTTTATACAGTCTATGGTTGCAGCCAGCAAATTTCAGGTGCTGTCTAATATCATTGCACCTGCTGCACCCATGGTATGGCAGCAAAGTTCCTTGATTATTACGCCGGATTGAGAATATAGTTTCTAGCCATATGGGCCTAGAAAATCGCAACTTTTCAATTTCCGTCGGTTTTAGTACAAAATGTAACTAAAGAAGAGGCAAGTTTTAAATAGGGAAAATATCGAAACTCTTTGGTCATTTTTGAGCGAGATGTTAACGGTCTAATCCGATTCAATGATGTATGCTAAGCTAAAATAAAAGTGCTACTGCCAGACCCGGAGATTGGCTGAATGGATTCAAAAACAGGGAGTTGGAAAATGAGCCTATTTTCAAAAATAGTGGAGTATTCCTTTAATATTATTTATATACTGTTACATTATTAATATTTTGAATTAGCTTTTATTTTTACATTTTTCATTCTCTTTTTATTTTTTGTTTCAGTAAGTGCTTTTGTCGTTTTTATTATAATTTTTGATATTTAGCTTTTTTAATTTATTTTTATTTGTTTTAGTAATTTTAGAGTAAATTTTCAGTTACTTGCCAAGGCAACATTTCTGAATTTTAAGTTTATGCATATATATATATATGTGTTTTTTTATTATTATTATTTTTTTTTATTTTTTTTTAATACCTATAAATAACAAAAATAATTTAAAAAGGTTTTAGTCACCAATAACAACACTGTCTACGGTTACTTTCTTCCTAGTCAGCCCACTTTTTATGTTATCAAGTGAGACCTTGAACTATTAAGCCGTCCATAGAGAGAATAAAGTGAGTGTTTTGCAGTCTTACACTGAATGTTGTCTGACTGTTACTGTAGTGTGTGCTGTTTTTGTTATTGACACTGGAGTTACTGTCATAAATCAAACAGAAACACACCTCAGTATGTGGTTCATTTATGCTTCTTTCTAAGGATATGCGACGGTTTTCATATCATTCTTGTCTTATCTGGTATGATTTTTATGCTACTAGACTAATTTAAGCACAATATTAAACTCAAGAAAAATATTTATCTTCCTTTAACAGAAATGATAGACACTTCCACCTGCTTTATTGGACTTTTTAAACGGCATCATTAAATGGTTAATTGTAACTGAAACCACACCCCACCTACCTTGCATTTTGTCCTTCTGTGATCTTGTTTTTTTCCTGGTTGTAAAAATTCCAGGAAGTTTCTGTTTATTGTTTTAAGTGATCAACAATATTTAGGCATCACAGAGTGAGGAGGGAGTTGGAAATGGGTAAAAGGTCAAGATTATTCCCCCTTCCCCTCAGCCTTAGTATGTTTTGTATGGTTTGTTGTTGAGCGTTATGATTGTGTGGACTTGAGACATTTGAAGAACACAAACAAAATTAATCTTGTTTTTATTCATCTTGATTTTTCACAATTTTTGTGCTTTTCCTGGGTGAGTTGGAGTCGTGCACAGAGACCAATGACCAAGGTCAGGATAGTAGTTAAATATGTTACATTTTTGTTTGTTTTTCACCAAACCCTATCGTTTATCCCCCGAGTACTTGGAATATACGGCACGTGTCGTATGGGACCGATCTGTGATACTTTTGCGTCTTTTTTTTAAAAGCTCGATGCAGATCTCTATACACTGCCAACATATGGAAAAGCACGTGTGGGACATTAAAAAAAATAAAAATAAAAAAATCTCCTTTTGTGGTATGAAAAATAAAGAAGGGCATACGGCATTAGAAAAACACAAGAATGAGTAAATGATGACTTAATTTTCATTTTTGGGTGAAATATCTCTTTAAGAAGCAGATAATCCTTACAAACCAAAATTTTGTTGACCAGTCAGACATGTTTTGTAGGACGGACAGCATGACAGAGAAGCGCTCAGACAGGACACACATAATAACACATGAAAAGATGCTGACAGGACTACAAGACAGAGATAAAGACTGTCCTTTAGTCTTGCAGAAGCATATTATAATGACAGGTCTATCTAGTCTCACAGTGTTTGGATTTACTTCTGTGTGTATCACATGAAGAAATGGGGATCATGCTTTATTACCAAAATCACATCAATTTAAAGAAATAGTTCACCAAAAGTTCTAATTTGAGGAAACGTTCAGGCCTTCTAAGATGAGCTTTTTCTACTTAAGAAATCTAGCATTACATCACTTGCTCAGCAATAAATCCTCTGCAGTGAATGGGTGCCGTCATGATGAGAGTTCAAACAGCTGATAAAAACATCACAATGATCCACTAGTAATCCACATGACTCCAGGGATCCGTTCTTGGTACGTCGCTTATTACATCCGAGATGAAATGTCACATCCAAGATGATATCATCGCACTAATCAGGATGTGGCTAATTCGGTTCTTTGAACTCACCTGTTGTTGATGATTAGTATGACTGGATTGAGTTATTTGAGATAATTGCGCGTTCATGGCAGCGATTGGCTGGCATCAAGACAGCAACATAATAATGCACATTATTAAAAATGTTTAATTAAAAAAGACACCTGAGGAAAAACTTGACAAATTTCTGAACTTTTATAAGGAAACAGCCAAGCGAACAAAACTACATAAATGTTATTATAGATAAATAATAGGTGCACTGTTTTTATTTTATTTTAATTTTTATTTATATTTGCGATTTCTAATATTTGTACTGGTTTTACTTTTTTTTTTCAATATAGTAATTAGCAATTCATTTAATTTTATATTTGAACAGGTCTGTTACGTGATGTGACGTATGAAGAACGGGCCCCAGTGCATCAATGATTGTATTGTGAAGTGAAAAGCTGCATGTCTGTAAGAAATCAATCCATCATTAAAGTTTTTAACTTCAAACTGTATTGTTCGGGATTTCAGCAAATTGTAACTTTTTACAGAGTAAAAAAAGTAATCAATCTTCACTACTATAATTAAGTAAAGAAAATCATTTCTACAGTAATGGTTGCAAAAATTTACTTTGTCTTTATGCAAAATCAAATTGTTCCTTTTATTTAGGTGGTACAATATCACTTTCTTTACAGTTTTTTTTCTTTTTCCACTTACAGTGATATGAAAAGTTAGTGGTCTGTCCTTGTGTGTATCAGTGTGATTTAATGCACATCAAGGTCACCTGTCACCCTGCTGTTTTTGTATTTTGTGTGTGTGAGCATGTGCAGGTCCTCTTTTATTTGATGTCCTGTCTGAAGTATAAGGCTTCACTGGCAGAGATCCAGACTGGCTGCAGGGGCCATCTGTCTTAACATGCTCTACATACAACCAAACAAATGTTTTCAGCACTGATAGATAATTGACCTAAGAAAAGCAGGATTTGGTGATTTACCATAGCAGCTGCCATAGCTAAGGAGCCTGGTTCATGTTAGGCTATACCTTTGTGACTTGAGCTATTGTCTTTACGTAGACACAGCCTCAGGAAGTGGAGGTAATAGAAGGAATAATGTTAGTGATCAGCACTCATCCTGTTCTTCCATTCCAGCGCTTTCTCTCTCTGTCTGCTTGCATTTCAAGGAATACCGAAATGTAGCGCACACGTGTTTGGCACTAAAAGCCAAAGATGGGCTCTGAGATTTAAAAATAGATTTCTCAAATGACAGCAGTCTTTGCGATTATAAAAAATGTATATCAGTTTAACCATTATACAGCATGACAAAAAAAAGTTTCATTGACTAAAACTAGACTAAAATGCTCTAAACTAAGTCTTGATTAAATAAAAACAGGACAAGGTTGACTAAATATGATATTAACTAAAAAGTGCACTTGACACAGGACTAAAACTAATTTAAAAGACTAAGATTAAATTAAAAATGGCTGACGAAATTAACACTGCTTGCATTGATCGGCTAAGCAAATGGCTTACATATATCAGTAAAGCATCAATAAAGATATGCCTTTACCTCAAAGAATGTTAAGGAAACTTCTGTTACAATATCTGTTTTTTAAATATTCCCAAATAATAGACTAAACACTTGAAACACTTAATAGGCAATGAGATAAATCATGTTCTGTAAGCTATGTTCTGTAGCTTTCCTTGAAGATTGCCCGAAGGCAGCCAAACTCAATTTATTTTGAGGCTCAGCATCACACTTTTTAATGGTGCTCTCAGGCAATAATGAGGAAACCACTGGATGCCAGGCAGAGTTGTTGACTCAACAAGAGCTGGCATTAGTATTTTAACTGCAAAAAAAGAGGGTAGTTTCCGGTAGTTCTCACATTGAAGACTTTTTTTAATCCCTCTTACCGACAGTGTTGTTGAATGAGTCCGGTATTACAGCAAAACATCCAACTAAATGACAGCCCTTTCAGCACATTAGATCAACCTTTTGAATTCAAACAAACTGTAGCCTGTAGACAAATGTCACAGCAATCACACAAACACAGACATTATGGGAAATGCCAGACTCCATTAAGGTTTGTTCATGGTTTGTTTGTGCATATGCTTAATGGATCATCAAGCACTTTTCCAGTAATAAAGTAAGCAAATTTTGACAAGTGGTATTACTAGCATTCTGATTATCTTACAGCATTGCTGGAAAAGATATCGCTTGAATCTGTAGCTTCTTTAAATTTCAATTAATAAAGCTACTAAAAGCAAAAATAATACATCTAATATTAACAGGTGTCACTCTCGCAATCCATCACACACAACTTTCACTTGTGACTGCGGTGTCATTGCTCTGTTCTGTCTGGTCTTGTTGGTTAACTTATACTCCAGTAATGTGATGCTCTGGGCTGGATTTACTATGCTACAGTAGATGATATAGATCGACTGTCAGTGGTTTGATCTGACCCATGCACGAGTTTGGCAGAAGTATTTGAATAGCTGGCTCTGCACGTGTTACCAAAACAAAGTCAAACTTGTTTGCGCATAACTCTTGGCTCTGCCGGGAGTCTGAATATAGAGAGATGTCCTACTGTGTAAGAGTTCTTTTGCTTTGCCAACAGAAGCCTATGTTTGTTAGAGGTTGTTCATGACTTTTAAATGTGGGCTTTATCAGACACAGTTCTAAACAGATGTCACTCCTAGACCAGTATTTTGTGCAAATTTAATATCATGTCATATTTTGTTACAAAATCAGAAGTTATCACTTGTCAAAACAAGTGTCACGTGAGAGAATATATAATGCATATAATAAATATTCCACTATAGGAAGTATTGCCCATGCCCAGCAAGGGGCAAAAAAAAAAAAAACGTAATTTTTATTAATAAATGAATTAATATATTAATAAAGTGAAAGTGATGTGACATACAGCCAAGTATGGTGACCCATACTCAGAATTCATGCTCTGCGTTTAACCCATCCAAAGTGCACACACACACTGTGAACACACACCCGGAGCAGTGGGCAGCCATTTATGCTGAGGCACCCGGGAAACAGTTGGGGGTTCGGTGCCTTGCTCAAGGGCACCTCACTCGTGGTATTGCCGGCCCGAGTAGGAGTCAAACTCTCTAACCACTAGGTACGACTTCCCCATAGACTTGAACTGAAATAGTCAGTTGTTGTGTTTATATATTTCATTTTTTGGCCCTCTCTGTGCAATGCTTTCTGTAGGGGAATTACATAAATGATTATTCACACCAAGCAGGCCATCACGGTAAATGTTGAATTGCAAGATTTTTGATATCAGAATTACTTTTACATATGGAACTGGCGGAGATTGTACTTTAAAATTCATATTCAGTGTGATTTTTTTTTTTTAATTTATTTATTTTTTTCTATTGTTCACACGGTAAAAAAAAAAAAAAAAAAAAAAAACAAAAAAAAAAAAAAAAAAAAAAAAAAAAAAAAAAAAAAAAAAACCGGTCCATGTCACGTGAGGGAAAAAATAGGTTTAGGCCACCTTAGTCAATTTGAGGGCTTGTGTGTCTGTAAAATCACATTACCTTGAGAGCCACCATCAGAATGTATTTGACTTCTTATTTTTCATAGCTGCATTCCAGTAACATAATCTGTTGTCATGGAGACAGTTTATTCACTATAGCAAATGGAGTATCAGGTGGTTTCCCTTTTAGCTTAGCGTAGTGTGCAAAGAATGTTTGTGCGTCTTGGAGTCTGTGGAGGTTCCACAGGACATCTACATGACCCCTGCATGTATGTTAATTTTAGGTAATCTTGTGCCCCACTATCTTGTGTCTCCCACTATTCATTCATCATACATCTTACTTGATTACTGATGTGTGTGTTTGCGCGTGCATTGGAAAATGTTGGCTGAGAATCTTGCGTCTCATTTGATTCTGATTCTCATGCAGGAATTAGATCCATTAACCTTTGTGGTAATTCATCCTGTTTCAGCTACCATTTCCAGTTCCTCCACACACACAAACTCGTTTACATACACTAAGTACACACAGACAGTCTGTGGGGAGCCTTGAATGATGCCAGGCAGTATAGTGTGGACTATTAAACCCCTGATCTGTAACGGCACTCACCTCTGCTGGTTATATAATTTATGTTAAGAGCTGTAATAGCTAATATAATCGCTATTTTTCTCACTTACGTTTAGAAAGCAATTTCCATGGTGTCCCGAGGGATGTTCTACTTCTATTGAAGAAACTGCAGATTTCTGTGCCCTGGATTAACTGTGATGTGTGAGAGGGGGGAATTGGTGGGCCGCTGTCTAATGAGCTCCAGTGAAAACTTTTGTAATTTGTTACCACACAAGAAGTCAGTGATTAATGTTGTTGTTGTTGAGCGTTAACCACAGTAATGAGAATTTCACCATCTCACATTACGGGCACTTCATTATGTGTGTGTGCACAGATGCTATCTTTGGATTTGGACATAGGCTCTTTCTTATGACTTATTATTAAGGACGTACTGATATTAAAACTTGATAATAAGCCAATGTTATGACCAATAATCAACAATGATTGTTAGATGATGGCACAAGGGAAATAAGCATGCACTATTATATGTCCAATATCAACCATGTAAATGTAAAACAATTTCAATATCAGAACGTCCAGTGCGTTACCAATATATTGTGCATCTCTACTAAGTATCAGGAAATTGAATAGATCTGCCTTGCAACTGCACAACAGTGTGCCAAAAAAAAAAAGTAGTAGTTTATTTCATGCAATTTTGACTTTATAACTCACAGTTGCAAATGTAAACTCACACTTGCGAAGAAAAAAAATCTGAATTAGTCACAATTGCCTTTTTTATTTTTTATTCAGTGGTGGAAACAAGCTTCTATACATCTTTGACCGATAACAGCAATCACTGATTGTAACATTGAAACATGAATTTTCTGTCAAGCTACCTCAGGTGCAATGACAGTACAATTACAGCCATGCCTGCACAATTACACTGTGTATAATGAACAATAAACTGTCAAAACAGCAGTGTAACACTTTACTCGCACACATACTTTATGATAACATTGGCAGGAGGTTGCAGGAAGTCTTTCAGTGTATTAGCACAATTTTTTCTCCCCTTAAAGGGATAGTTCACCCAAATTTCGGAAATCTATCATCATTTTCTCACCCTCACTGACAAACCTGTATGACCGAATGACTTCTGCAGAACACAAAAGAAGTTTTTGGTGTAAAAAAAAATATATATATTTTTGTATTAAACTGTATGAATGTTTCTGGAATATTACCATTTGAAGTGAATATTTTGAAAAGTAAGTAAATAACTACATTATGTTTGCTATGGCAAACCACAGAAATCAACATAGTTGGAAATATGAACTGCTTAAATGGAAATGATGTCGGATTTGCTGATAATTTATTCTTCTGGCTCTGTTCCTTTCAAAACTTCAGTCGAACCTTTTCATAAATCAGTCATTTATCAATGAATCTGTCTGAATACTCTTAACGACACACTTAAAGGGATAGTTCACCCAAAAATGAAAATTACCCCATGATTTACTCTCTGTCAAGCCATCCTAGGTGTATATGACTTTCTTCTCTCAGACGAATCCAATCGGAGTTATATAAAATAAAATGTCCTGGCTCTTCCAAGCATTATGATGGCAGTGAGTGGGTTTTATTTTTCAATAGGCCAAAAGAAGTCCAATAAAGTGCATCCATCCATCATAAAAAGTGCCCACACAGCTCCGGGGGGTTAATAAAGGACTCCTAAAGCGAATCAATGCGTTTTTGTAAGAAAAATATCCATATTTAAAACTTTATAAACAATAATCTCTAGCTTCCGCTAACTGTCATACATGCGTACACGAGAGTCTCATTCCAGCGGATGACGTAGGACATAGGCATAGTGACAGATACAGCCAACGATAACATTTTGAATAGAATAATTAACAAAGCTTGCAAGAGAGTGAATAGTTAATAAACTAATTTATATAAGAGATGAACAGATAAGTTGTCTCTGCACATTAAACTGCCATAGGAGAAAATATCTTAATATTTAAACAAAATCTTTAATTTTCCCTCATCTATACAGAATGCAAGGTATCCAGTTTCACTTTAGGGGCAGATGGGGTCAGATTTCATATGCTCGATGTTATTGTTGTGTCATGCTTGTATGAGTTTGCTTTGGATAAACATGTTTTGATGTAAAGGAGGCATGTGTATGAAGAAAAACAGCGTGACAGACAGTAAATACAGGTGAACGGCTACATGTCGTCTGTGTGAAATGTGCCTCCTGTTCAACTGACGGTGCAGGTGTTTTGTTGAAGTTTGTTGGTTTGCGTCTCTTTGTCTCCTTGTCCCCTTGTCCTTGTTTTTCCACTTCTGCTTCCTCTTTGTGTCCTGAGCTCTTTCATCAAGTAACTGGTCACATATATTGCTGCTTTCTATTTGGAAAAATTCCATGCTGCATCCTTGAAGAGGAGAGTGAAGATGAGCGATGTGATGGAGGGAATGTTCGAGACAAAGTGTGAGAAGGACAGGAGGAGTGTAATGATGAGATTAGATCATGCCATGGTGTGAAGAGGACCATATCGACCCATGTATCTAATTTAATGCACATAATGTGAAACCACACAGAATGAATTTTGCAGACTCTATACATTGCTTAACAGCTTTTTGGGTCTTTTGCAGTCTGCTGCTTTGCCAGAACAGCTAAAGATAATGTGTTAAACACTCAAGCAGTAACAGCCAAATACTTCCTGAATAAATAGGAATAAGCTATTTTGAGGTTTATTAAGTTTGTACTTAAGAATTTATGATCCCATATATTTTCACACTGTTCCCTTAGCATTCTCATTAAAGGGGTGCTATTATGCTTTTCCACTTTTTCAACTTTAGTTAGTCTGTAATGTTGCTGTTTGAGCATAAAAAAAGATCTGCAAAGTTACAAAGCTCAAAGTCCAGTTCAAAAGGAGATATTTTATTTAACAGAAATCACTTTTCAAAAACTACAACGAATGACTCGTTTGGACTGCAACAAATATTTTGCCTTCATTTTATACAGGAGCTATTCGAGCCCTTCATGCCAGACTGGGGAGAAAGGTGTTGTAATAATGTAAAATATGTGAAAAATAATGTGTTTTTTGAACAACCTAAAAGTGCCTGTTCTAGCACACCCCCAAAACAAAATCAAGACTTTGTAAAAGAGCATAATAGGACCGCTTTAAAAATCTGTTCAAACGTTTTGGCCTATTGTCGGCTTTTTACAATTTTCATTTCCGTATGGAAATTTCCGTAGTCTAATAATCAAGATCAGTGCCAGGTTGAACTACGTACTTGCTCTTTGATTTACGGTCCAATGATTATGCTGCTGACTCCAGGCTTAATGCTCACCTCATAAAATCAACTAGGCAAATCTGTTTTGTAACTAATTCTTAAACAGCAAAGATAGATTTGAATATGCATTCACGATTATTGCGCTCAAAATAGTTGTGTATTTTTGTTATAGATAATTATTTTTGATAATAAAGATGTAGTTGATTTTCATTTATCAATGTAATATTGATAACATGTGATGTGACAATCAGGTAATGCATAATTGCTCGCGATTGCCTTTTTTGTGACAATTTGTCTGTTTTGAACTTATATCTTTGTCTGCTTGGCTGATTAAATTCTCCACATATGTCACTTCATGTACCAGAACATATCAATTTATTTTGTGTATTTTGAGTAAATATTGTGTATAAGTACTTTTAGTTTCAGCAATTTAGTAAACACCTCATTATTAAACTATAGGTAGCCCTATTGCAATTATGTATCGGCCAATGGCTGCCATGCTGGCAAGATATTGGCACTAATATCAAAAACCCATAACATTTAATTGTTTGACAGTTTTGTCATTGGAGGCATTATGGATTAATTGTATATCAGTGGATGTTTTTGCAGAGAAAGAACAGGAGATTGAACATGTTAAAGTGATAGAAGTGTTCAGCCTGTAAGAGGTAGCTACAGGCTACAGAGAGACAGATGAGCGAAAAACCAATAGATTGAGTACATAATAAGAGGATAGAGGGGAACTTTTTGTACCAGAAGTAATGTGTGTGGGGTCTCTGCAGAAACACGTGCTGCTCTGCTCACATGCAGCAGTGATTACAAAATTTCTGCAGTACCCCTCCAATACCAATACTGACTCAATCATCCCTCCAACCCATATCCATCTGTATTCTCTAAGACACACACAGAGTCTCTGCAGGATTGTCATTTTCTACACAGTTTTATCAGCATTTCTCCAGAGAATTTTGCTAATGAGCTGCCACACAGTGACAGAATGAGATTGTCAGTCACGTTTGGAGCGCTCAGTGGGTTGATCAAACAAAGTTCGGTTTTGAAAGTGATTGACGAACTCATTCTGTAAGATGAAAAGGGTTTCTTAGATTTTTGAAAATTTGGGGACTGTGTGCTGCCGTTGGTTTATGGAACCACAGTCAATAACTCTTTTTCAGTCACATCACTGACGTGTGATGGATGAGGTGCATGCTTCATGAGTTATTTTTGCTGTTAATCACTAATGTTACTGCTATCAACCTATCAGGTTATAATGGAAGAGATTAAAGGTTTGGTTATTAAATGTTTGTGTGGCAGTTCAATTTAATGAACCCCAAAGCTCATAACTCATACAAAAGCAAATGACCCTTTTGGGCATCTATAAAGAGTGCTTCTACCATCAACTAATTTAAGGGGGTCTAAAAAATAATTTCAAAGAGCTTATTTTTCCTTTTGTTAATGTGATCTGGGATGTTCCAGCTTTTGTCCAGTCAGAGTATCGCACATACACACCTGATACTCCTTCTCATACTGTCATAGACGCAGTTAATTAGAAAATGAAATTGATTAACCCATTGCAGCACTTGGGCATATTTGCACACAGTCTCAGTACATCACATTAGGTTGGATGGATGTGGTGGGTGTCCGCTTGCACGAGAAACACATGCCAAAGACAGCAACTGTACTGAAAAAAAAAAAATCATCATTGCTTTCCTCTATTTTTCTATACATGGCAAGATATGTAATCGGGCATTAAGGATTTATAAAGTGATAGAGATACACAGAAATAAACATTTTATATTAGGGTTTCATTAGTTAACTACATTAGTAACATGAACTAATAATGTTCATTTTTAGCATTTATTTTAAAACATATATCATCATAAAAACATTAAAATTTAAAAGACTTGAACTTGAACTTTTGTTTTTGTATTAACTAACAATAATAAAGTTTAATAAATACTGCAACATGTATTTATGGTTGCTATAGTTACTGCAATATAATGGGACCTTATTGTGAAGTTTTATCCAGAAATTAAATGGAGAGAGAGAATGTAAGTGAGAGCGGACTACTCATCCAACTGTGAGGCTGGGCACTTCTAGAAATGTCGACAGATACTGTTACTCACAGACTTGCTCACTGTGTTTCTGTGTCTTTCACTTATTACCAGCAACTGGTAGGAGGGCCTCCGTCCTGCAGAGTTTAGCTCCAACACACCTGCCTGGAAGTTTCTAGCACTTTTTGATTAACTGGTTTAGGTGTGTTTAATTAGGTTTGGAGAGGTAAACTCTGCAGGACAGTGGCCCTCCAGGAGCTGAGTTTGACACGCATCGTTAGAACGTGTGTGTGTGCTGTTGTGTTGAATATTTTGATCTTTAAAAACACAATTTATGATACCATTATAATTTCTAATATGTTACATAGACTCTTTTTGCTAGATAGGATCTGTATGTGCATGGTTAGAATAGCTGTTATTCTGTTGTGAAATGTTATGGGCTATGTTTACACCTGTATTTAGCATTGTCCAAAAATGGATGTTAAGTACAAAAACAGAGTCAATTACTATTTGCGAAACAGATTAAATTTTTTGTATTATTTCCCCCTGTTATTGTACCATTTATATAACCATTATTTTGTATTATAAAAATACTTACTGTTTCTGCCTAGTGATTTTACACTAGTGATTGTTGCTGCAATATATAATAATCATTTAAATAATAATAAAATGATTCGATTTTTATTATTCGGTTGGATTTTTTTTTTTTTTTTTTTTTTTTTAGTATTTTAAAAGTATATTGGGATATCTGCATAATAGGTATTTCTAAAGGGATTCTCTAATGACAGTTTGAAAATTGACTACTTTGTGTTGCACTGGAATTAGTCTTTCAGAGTTTTTGGAGTTCTAGAAAACTGGACTTTTTTAAATAAGTTCTCTGTTTGACAAGGCTTTTGGTGTTTGTGTTAACTGTAAGCCCATAGTTTTCTTGGACATGTTGATGAACACAAGTCTTTAGTTGGTGGTTATAAGGGTGTCTAATAGTTTGTTTGTGAGAGAGTGTTGGTGGGGATGCTGAAAACTCAAGAGGGGGAGAGAGATATATTTACTGAAAGAGCGATAAAGCGGTGGGGTGACTGGAGTTTGAAGCTATTTTTGGCTCCCTATTTACTCTCTGAGCACCAGTTTGAAGGGCTTGTGGGTGTGGGTGTGTGTGTGGGGGTGTGTGCGCGCCTGAGCATGTGTTTGCTGATTCATCATCCCTGCTTTCTCCTTGACCTTACTGTCGTGATTAGGTGGTTCTGAGTAGTGGAATCAGAGGAGTGTGATGGGGATGAAATCTCCTAAGTAAACTTCTGGCTCAGACAGTCTGAAAACTCCTGTGGGGTGTCAGAGACTCGGCTTTCATTCCAGTCTCTGTTTAAAATACTGTTTCCTTAAAAGCATTGCATTGTGGTTTAATACAGCACCTTGATGTCGAGGGATTTTTGATAATGGTCAGCTGTAGTTGGTTAATGATTAACTATTATGAAACTTTGTACTTTTTGTACAAATTGTTTTAGATGTGACCGTGGAGCGGTTTTCGTAAGTTGTTTCCTTATTTGTATAGAAGATGTTCTTAGTCACAGAGCTTTATTGTACTTACTGCCCATTCATTATGTCTCGATGTATGGCAACTGTTTGGCACATGAGGTTCTATCGCACACTGCTTCCTCTTACATTGAGGTTGCAGCAATTTGTAAACCTCTTTTGAGATTTGGGACTCTCATGTTTTTGTGTTCACTTGGAGAGCAGCTCTCAGTAGTTGTAGCTCTCCTGATTTGAACTCTGTCTAGCTTTATAATGTAATCCAAAGCCCCAGTCAGTCAAGCTATCTTTGCTCTAGTGTGCTCAGGCCGGACTCTCCAAATATGGCCATGACTGCTCCTCCTGTAAATGGCTTCTGGTTCAAAATGTACTCCTATATTTTTAAATAGTATATGTCACTCTTTTAATGTATGCTGCAATCTGAAATGCCAAAGACTGTCAATGCTGCTACATGACTCAATAATAGTTTGGCCTATGTGGTTATGACTCATATGTAAATGTATTCTCTTTGTTAAGGTCCCTAAAAGTTCAAAATGTATTCTATTAATTCTGCGTTTGTATATAATATAATATAATTGTAGGCAAAACCTTTTGGTTATGAGATCCAATGCAGAACTTGTTCCCAGTTAAAATGTTTCCATTTATATCCATTTATCAACATTGGTGTTGTCCAAAAAAGCCCATTGCCATGTTGTAGTTCCTAGAACAAGCAAGACAGCACAGCTGTTTTTCTTGTTAATGTCTTTTGGGAGTTGACTTTAAAATGGCCTGTTTTTGAGTGTCCTGCATTTGTGTGATTTGCTGATCCCTGCACATTTGTGTATGTTTTTGTATGTGTGGCCAATGACCTTTGGCCTGAATGTTTTGTACTCCCTTAACTCGTGGTTAAATGTGAACTTTTTTTTTTTTCTTTGAAGCAACTTGCATAACATGGGAACACTCAAATAAATAATGTCTTGCTGTTGCCATTCACAGCTGCAAGATAACACAAACATATGTACACACAAAGCCCCAAGTGGAGCGAGGCATGCCTTTATCTTGGGAACTTCTAAGTCCAGGAACATTGAGAACCTCAAACATCTAATGGCAATGCGCTTGCTGAACTTACAGCCAATCAGAGTGTGTGAATGTGCGACTTTGGTTCACTCCTTTATGTTCTCTACAATTGATATATTGTATTTGACAGTTTTTTTACACTTCTTTTTAACATTTGTTTTCAGGAAAATCTTGCTTCGTTTCTATGTGCATTTAAATTTTTCTTTGATTACTTCTCTGTTTGATTTCATCTGCTTCATAAATGTATCTCTTTTTTATTATCTAAACATACATATGTTGATATAAGTGCATATGTTTATGCATGGCATTTTTAGCATATATTTTACCTATTTTTAGTGTTCACTCATAAATTCAGTATTTTAAATTAAAAACTGAAA
Organism: Cyprinus carpio; assembly: GCF_018340385.1. Taxonomy (NCBI): domain Eukaryota; kingdom Metazoa; phylum Chordata; class Actinopteri; order Cypriniformes; family Cyprinidae; genus Cyprinus; species Cyprinus carpio. The sequence continues at coordinate 24,480,258 of NC_056577.1, read as the reverse complement.
ACTGAAACTGAAAATCTTTCTCTCTCTCTCTCGCTATGTATATATATATATATATATATATATATATATATATATATATATATATATATATATATATATATATATATATATATATATATATATATATATATATATATATATATAGTGCCTATAGAAAGTCTTCATACCCCTTAATTTTTTTCACATTTTATGTTGCGTTATGTTAAACTGCTTTAAATTACTTTTTTCCCCACATATATCTACACCCCACTCACCATAATGACAAAGCAAAATGTAGATTTATGTGGGGAAAAAAGTAATTTAAAGCAGTTTAACATAACGCAACATAACAAAATGTGAAAAAAATTAAGGGATTTGAAGACTTTCTATAGGCACTGTGTGTATGTATGTATGTATGCATGCATGTATGTATGCATGTATGTATGTATGTATAATATACAGTCATGGCCTACCATTTGTAATATTTTCTGTTATCAGGTTGTCTTTCATAAACTAGGATAAATTTCTACATCATAGATTGTTCAGTTCATCTCTAAAGGTAAAATCATATTATTTTGGAAACTATGTTTAAATGTCTCCATCTATTATAATTCAGTGCATATTAGTGTATATAGTTTGTGCGTATGTGTATTAGTGAATGTGATCTGGTTTTTGACAGGCCAGGATTCTCTGCAGAGGTTCCACATGAGCCCTTCTGATCCACATGCTTATTTTGCTTTAGTACCTTCAGGCCGTATGGATTCAATTAAAGTCAGTTTCACAGAGAGTGTGGGAGGGTGCTATGGCCGGAGGGAGCATTCTTGAGACTGAGAGGAATGGAATGGATACAGTAGGCCTGAAAATGTTACAGAGAAAATGCCAGAAAACAGTTTGTGAACTTGAACTTTAAGACGGCGTGTATGAACAGAGAGTCTCCTTATTGTAGACATGCAGATAGAGAGTGCAGAGTGATGTCGTTCATAACCCTTAATCTGGAATGAATTTGGTCAGAGTATAATGAATTTATTTTTAGTATTTGATTTGATTAGCTTTTATTCGAAACTGTTCTAAACTGATTTTTTTTTCTAAAGTGTTCATATAATAGTTTTGCTGTCACATTATTTTCTGTAAAAAATCATGCTTTTGAACTTGTGTTTTTAAGTAAATGTGAAAAGCCTTTACTTATTACAGTATGACTGTGAAACTTGAACCCTATGGCAGTTCACTTCAACCAACATCTGGAACTGGCATTTATTTTGCCATGTGTTATTTGTTCCCAAATCTTTCTTGGCTGATTTTAATTCAATAATTCATATTTTAGAGTTCATATTTTGTTGGCAGTAGCGAAAGTAGATTATTTTAAAAACTGGCATATATTTAAAACCAGCAGTATGGTCAAAATTCTTAATTTTACTTTTAAGTTGAAAATACTTCAAATTGAACTGAGTGAAATTATAAGTGGACATAATAGCTACTTTTTACTTAGTAAACTTTTTTTTTGCTAATTTACAGTAAACGTGTTGTTCCTTTAAATTTAATGTAAAATTGTTCGAGTTAGATTACTTATTTACTGTATTTTTATTTATATGACACAGTAATTTACAGTTAATTATTTGACAGGTTTTTTTTGTACTCTTTTTACTTTACAGTAACAGGTTACAGACTACTGCTGAAAAGTCTCCAGGGAGACAGTGAAAAGTTTTCCACAAGTTTCTAGTGAATTGAAAGGGCTGTGTCATTCACATACACATATATACGTCAGCACTACGTCAGAGCCCAATATACGCACCAAGGGAGGGGTCACGGGGGTCTGTGTGGAATCTCCACTGTAACTGAAACTATGGTCGTAACCTTCAACTTCACTGGAAGTGGGGCAGGAATGCAGGGTGTGTGTTTAACGGTGTTGATGGATGAAGTCCAAGATTTAAAGTATCAGAGGTCCATCGTGTTCAGGGATCTCGTATTGGACAGTACTAAACCTTTTCCAGACCTTAAAAAGCAATTATTTGTGTAAAGCCTGTTATAAACACCAACCAACAGTCCTCATGCTGAAAATGGTTTATATATCATTAATATACTTATATTAATGGGTTATGTTTAAAGTTTATTGTGGGCTTAAGGGATAGAAAATATCATTAGCTTAATATTAAAACAATAGAAATTAATGGCAGTCACCATAATAGAAAAAAAAAAGTGTGTTGTGTGAACGAGAGAAAGTGATCTTGTGCAGAGCGAGTTAGTGGATTTGTTTGTCTCTGTGTGTGGGAAAGTATGTCAACAGTGTCTTGGGGATATAAGAGGTTGGGGGATGTATTTATAGAACCTTGTCAGAAATGTCACCACAGAGCAGTGACTTTGTACCATCTTGCCATAGTACTGAGCACAGTTCACGAGCATTGAGACACATTTGGCATGCATGCTGGCCTCGTGCTTAATTTACTTTCCCTGCAGACATACGTCACCGTGAAACAGAGGTCAAAATCTGCCTCCAACTTTATCATTGGTATCTCTGCAGTGATTTTTAAGGATAGAGCTAAAGGCATTGATGCAGAAGGGCTTGAAAATGGGTCAAAAGCCAGACACAATACACACGTATGACTTTTTAATGTGCATCAACACAGATCAATCGCAGCATCTCACAACTTGATCTTAGATGCAATGCATATTCAGTCCATGGTTATTTGAGAACTGTTACATCAGTTATTTCTTTAACATTACATTACACATTACTGAATGAATGTGAATCACTGGTGTCATTATTCAAAGTGTAAAGAATAACTGAAATTGGAAAACAGAAATCTAGACTTGAAATCTAAAAGAACTGTGTTTACCTATTTGATATTACTGATATTTACCATGGAAATTAATATTTACTGTATTTGTATACTATGGTACCCCAGGGTACATCCATTTATTTTCATTTTATTAATTTAGCAGATGTTTTCTTATCCAAGATGACATAAAATGGGCCAACAACATTAGCAGTGTCGCTGTACCTAATTTCAAGAGGAAACTATTACTTCAAGGAACACCTTGGAACATGTACAAAAAAAAAATGGTAATATGATTTTACTTTTATGATGGAGCTGTAGCCTAGTAAGTGTTTGGCAGATGCGTGTGTCTGATCCAGCCTGACTTGACCTTTTATTGTAATGTCTGTCATAAACTGTCCATCTCTGTGTCTAGGTCTTAAATCCCATAATGCCTCTAGTCCACATAATGCATTTTGAAAACAAAATGAAACGTGTTTCACTCTCTGTTTTTCTCCCTTGCAATCCTTATCACTCTTTCATCCGTTTTATGTTGAAATAGGATACTTTGTTTTTGTCCAAAAGAAGCACATGCTTGCATGCTGTGTTGTATGTAAATAGTGGACATGATGAGTGTAAATACAGTTTTTCACAGTTCATTGCTAAAGCAACAAACAGCTTTCAAACGATTTGTGCCATTCATCACGTTTCATCATAATAAAATATTATCAACTATGGAAAATATTGATATCTTTGTTCGAACCTTACTGCAGTTTGTGTGTGTAAAACTCAAAGTGTGTGTGTTATCCTTGAGCATTTTTTATCATTTAAATCTGTCCCATCTTTTTCCATGATGCAAAATATCTGTATTGTAATAACTTTTTCCGCTTATGTTTGTAAAACACTTCAAATGTACAAATAGCAGTGTGTGTGTGCAGGTGTTTACGGATAGTGAATGTTGTTTGTCTTGCATTCTCTGTTAGACTTGGACTTTCCACGTGTAGATGATCTGGTCTATCTGGTCTGGATTAAAGGTGCACCAGCGAGTAATAGTTTTGTTTGGGTTCACTGAGTGAAGCAATAGTGGCCTTTAAACTGAAATACCACACAAAAGTTGCATTTGTAAAATTACGGGTGAATAATTTCAGGAGATACCACATGATTTATTCTGCAACCGAAAGTGTGCCATCATGGGGGTTATCAAAAGAAAGTAGCATTAAGCTGGTTATGTGATCTCATTATGGTGGTCACCATGGAGGAGGAATAAAATAGATTTTACTAAGCCATCAACTGCAGTATTCATCTCATGCATTAATTTAAACATGTCTAAAGTACTGGTCATTACTTTCGGTGTTAAACATTTTAAGATGTTTAACGTAAAACACAACACAAGTTACTTTTTGCATAAATGAGGCTCTACCCAAGACTGTCAAAGAGAACCTTGGCTCTCAATTGTATCTGAGTGCAGAGAAAGAGGACATAAACTTTGGTAGCAGTGGCTTGGGTCTGACTTGTTTGTGTCAATGTGAGAGCATGTGGGTTATTTCAGAGTGTCAGAACCCCCCTCTCACCCCATCACACAATCAACATGTCTATATTCTACCACAGAAGAGGTTTGAATCTGTTGGTCAGTGTGCCCTGTCACATCCTTCTTTCTGTCACATAGACACACGTTTATTGAAAATATCATTGGCAGCAAATGTAGGCCACCATCCACATGAATAATTTTAACACAGTCTGGGTCATGTAATCCAGCATGCACACACACACAACGATAGGTGTCTATGTTGCTCGCTGTCACACTTAAGCAATCTCAGCATTACAAGTTTGTCAAGTGTTTATGTGGTGAGGGAGCAGCAGTTTTTAATGCCTAAATTTGAAATTATATCTAGGGACGCATGACATATCAGGACCATATTAGTTATTGATATCTGATGATTTTGGGTATTTAATTATTCATGCTCATTTCTCCTGTTTTTACATTTTGGAGCAGTGGTTCTCAACCCTTTTGACTCCAAGGCCCCACATTGTCCACAACAATATTTGTGATTTCTCCATTTGTTCATGGTGAATTGGAATAGGATTAGGGATAAGGATTTTTTTAATATATATATTTTTGCTCAATTGTTATATAAAATAAAAATAAAAAAATAATAATAATAAAATCATTTAGAGCTTGGCCTAAATATGCCCATGGAGATTTTTTCATTTACATGACATTTCCAGATCTATAAATTATACATAAAAATTATTGGGAACCCTGATTCTTCAAAGTAAAAAAAAAAAATTCTCTCTTTTTTATTTATTTTAAAATCATTTTAGGTAGTCTTGGGGCCCCTTTGAAATTTCCTAAGAGCTAGTTTTTAAAGTACCTTTTCTGCTATATGTAGATTATCAGCCATAACAATAAAATAATTATAGGCTTATTGGTGGCAAAATTAAAAAACAGAATATTTGTTTAGGTGTACTGCTATTTACTCGTTGTTGTTTTTTTGTTGTTGTTGTTGTTGTTGTTTTTTTTTTACTGTGAAGTACAGATTGCATGTTTCCAGTTTTTAATTTGAGAAAAAAAATCCAATACTATAGAAGTACCATGGTTCTATAATGGCATCAAATAATAATACCATAGTACTTCAAACTGTCAAAAACCAAAAAAAAAAACTTTAGCAACCACATAGCAATGCACTAAAATCCACTCTAGCAAATGATCTGACAACCAACCACAACATCACGCTTCATAAAATGTCTAGTTTTGTCATGTCTTTGTCATACTTGTATGTATTTCTGAATGTGTTGGTAGGCATTGCATTTTTGTCCACAATTAGCCTGTGTATCTGCAAATTATGCAAATGATTGTTTATGTGTCAATGAGCTGCTTCATTTTTGTGTAGGTATCGTCTAAAGATCTCTGGTTTTTCAGTAACTGTCTGTTGATGTTTCACAAGGTATCTCTTTATCATTATACACAAACCCAGTCATCAGAACTGTCTTAAATATTTTAAATATTTCGGACTGATTCACGGATGAATGCAGTGCAGGAATAGGTGGAGTTAGAAGATCTAGCTTTGTCCATGTTGACGTTTCCTGCTTGTATAAGCTGGTTTCTATCCATGCCAGCTTGTATTGTCTGGGCCCACAGCAGTGTGTGAACCCCCCAGTGGGTGTCAGGCTGATATCCAGTAACATAACACAAATACGCACATACACCATGACCCATACCAAAAATCCCCTTTGCTGTCAGTAATGCACAAACTGGCTCATGCTCAATGGCCTAATTTCTCATTGTCTGTGGATTATGGTTTGGCAGAACTGAAGAACACCAAAGACCTTGTCTCAAAATGTTTCATAATCACATTTAGACACAGCAGCCTGCTCTCATAATTATAATGAATGGAATGTGTCATTATCAAAGATGACACATCCTGTATTTGGAGCCAAGATTATAATCGGCACATTAACATCAACCACACAGTCCAACAGTCACCATCAGCTGTTTGAATGGTTTCTGGAGCTCATAGAGGTCTCCATGAGTATTAGGTTGAAGCCTAACCCCATCTCATCCAATTGTAAGACTGACCTTGACCTGAAACTGAAATAATTTTATACAACATATAGTTCTGGTACTCTAATTTCAAGCCACGTTCCAAAAAGGCCAATATTTTTTGGGACATTTCACGGTTTGTATCACTCTGGTTTTCTTTGCCTGCGGCATTCCAGGCCAGAAGTATGTGAGCAGTGTGGAGCAAGGAGCTGTGTGATATTTGCCTGAAGACTGGAGTGCATCTGTGTTTTCTTCTGCTCCAAGGGGGGGTTTTCTCACTAGTTAGTGGGGAGTGGAAAACTTAAAACCCTGAGTGGAGCCGGAAATCCTGTTGTGATTACAATATAAGCAGTGCTTGCCAAAGTTAAAAGTTTGGTTCTTTGACTTCTTTTGGAAGTAATTTATACAAGGTGTAAACAGAATGTTTGTAATAATAATATTTGTTCATTTATTATCACAAGAAAATCAATTGCAAACGCAAAACAGTGAAATTATATATAGAAAAATAACAATAGATAGTCTGTATGTTTTAATGGATGGCAGATTATGTGTATTTACCCAAAGATTGCCTCTAGATGAAAAGATTATAATCTGTGTCTATGGCTCTGGATTAGGATTGAGTCTTTACCCTGTGCTCATTGATCACACACACTAATCCCAGTCTGGGAAAGTAGCACGGAGTAGATTGTGTGTGTGTGTGTGTGTGTGTGTGTGTGTGTGTGTACACAGAGGTTTGTGTGCAAAGGCATGGTTGTCTCGTTGTCCCATTGTTGTGTCAGGGCCACAGGGATAATTTAATGTGTTTGTATGTGCGTGTGTTTTATGTAACTAACCATGAGCGTCATCCTTGCCTGCTGCCTGATTCTTAAACTAAATTACAATACTGCTCACTGCTGAGCTTTTATTATCAAGCGACTTTATCTAGAATTGTATCGAGTGTGTGTACCTACCTAGTAGTTTTTCAAAAGTTAAAATGCTTTCCAAGTTTGATATGCAACAAGGCAACGAGGTGTAAACATGGTGTAAACGTGTTTACATGTACTTTGAAAATTACATTTCAGTCAGATTAAAACAGTAATTTGTATTTTTTAAATGTCTTACTGAAATCATATCAATCAGTTTGATTTTTGTGAAGTCAGACTACCAGATTTAGTGAAATAATAGCACAGCTTTGAAGAAGTCATTATTTTTTGCACATTCAAGGGTAAGTTAACTGACTTTTAACCAACTTTGTATTTTTGCAATGTTGGTAGTATAAGAACAAAATGTATTATTTTTCCATGTCTATTATTTTACAGATTGCTTGCACTTAAAAACCATGCTGCGCACGTACTATGCACGTACTATTCGGATGACAATATTTAAGTCACAAACACTGTAGGCACAGCCCTAGTTTACAGTGTACACATAAAAAAAAAAAGTAAGTATTGAGCTTTAAGCTTTAAAACATGGTGAATTCCAAGGATGTACCAAAATATTTATGATTGAGGGGACCAAAGGTAAAATTTTATGAATTACTCGTTGAGAAATTTGTATTGATTGACTGCTATCCTGAAGACTAGTGGAGCGCATCCCCTTCACTGTGTGTTATGAATACAGACTTGGAATGGCTGGTTATACTTTCCATTTTTTAGCTGTCTCTCAGTTTCCTAATCAAGCAGGAGAAAACTGGAGAACGACAGTGTAGTTTTTATTTCCTTTCCTTTCCTCTTCATTCCTCATATCTCTTTGTTTTGGTCTTTAACTCCAACAACCCCCACTTATATCTCTCTCACTCTCTCTCTCTCGATCTATCTTTCCTTTCCCTTTGTTTGTTCAGTTTCCCTTTTCTCATTTTCAACCCAACAACAGCTGCTGTGCTCTGATTGGTTGATTTTCAGGAGGGGGTGGAACCATGTGACCTGTCCTAATATTTTTCCTGCCTGCTTAGAACAGATCTCTCAGTTACAGCAGAGACAGGGACAGACGCACTCTCACAGTCTGTCCACTGTGTTAACCTTTCTACGCTTAGGACAAAAATATTATTATAACATAACTTTTTCTGGATTACTATTTTCATATTCCCTTTAACAGCAAAAAAACAGGAATATTTTTCTTTTTGTTTGGTTTTCTCAGCCTTTTGGGCCTGAACTGCCACCAAGGAAACGGGAACAACAGAGGAGGAGAAGACAGACAGACAAATAGAAAGCTATAGATCAGCCTGAGAGAGACGGATGTGTACGGAAGATGAGTCCGGCTTTAGAAGCGCTGATGGAGGGGTGTAGATACCCAGGGAAAGGAGAAATGAAGGGAGGAGTGATGTTGGAACCATTTGTCCATCAAGTCGGCGGCCACTCTTGTGTACTGCGGTTTGGGGAACAGACCATCTGTAAACCACTAATACCCAGAGAACACCAGTTTTACAAGAGCCTGCCACCCGAGATCCGCAAATTCACTCCACAGTACAAAGGTAAGTGGACTCTTACCAGAACATAACCATTACAACCAATCGGCCACTTTCTTGTTTATGTGCTCTTGTGTGTGATCGTATTCCTTTATCTCTCTTGCTTTCTTTTTCACTCTATCTGTGCATAAACTTGCGTAAGGAGTGCTTTAAATCATTATGACAAACTTATATGAATAAGGTACACTGACTTATTTCCTACAGTGCCGCATGACTCCTACAAGGCCACACACACTTGCATATGGATTACCAGCTTTAAAAAGACATTTAAATTGATAGATAGATATAAATAGATGACAAGAAATTTGGATAGATACATACATGCATAGATACATATATACATAGAGTTATAAGACATGCACACTCTTACACACTCATAACACTTTTGGGCGCTCCCAGAGCTCATGGCATGTTCATGGCATCAGATGGAATATCATGTTCAGTTCTTTTAGTCTGATATATTTAAACACACTCACACACACAGACACACTGGCATCCCTTGCGGTGTCTTTGACTGGGCAAAGGTTTAGGACTAAAAAAAGCTGTCAGGCAGGGAGAGGTTATGACATATAGGAAAGAATGCAGACACACTCTCACATGCTTATGCATACTTACAATGCTAATATTGTAATGTGCTCTTCTCTTACACAATTATAAGGGTCAGCTGTGTTTTTCTTACTCGCCCTAAAGCCTGACGCACACTGAAAGAAACTAACCATGCATGCTCTCTGACTCAGCAAGTATAAGCCAAAGTGTGTATGAGCATTGGTGCAGAGACGTGACATCACTGTTATTGATGTCATCATTCTGTCATGACTGCAGAGGTTGAGGCTTCAAGGTCCTAGTGCACCGTATACTTACACACAAACAACACGGACAGCTTTCAGCAGTTAAAGCTTGTGTTTTGTGATAAGAATCATTTGTTTTTTTAATGCTTATTATGCCATTCAATGTTGAAAAGGTTTTGCTGTTCTCTTTCTTTCTCAGTCTTTGCCCCCCACCCCACTCAACTACCCATAATCCCCTTGTGATGCTTAGTTCCATCTATGGTTATAATGAGATACCACCATAAATCAGATCTTAGGTCACATGACACACTGAATATGTATATTTTTGCTTTGTATGTTATGTATTCATCTGTATTCTGAATGTAAAAATACAATTTTCCAAATTGTTGCTGTCTGTAAATTTCAGTGAAACCGTTTCTGTAAAGCTCAGACTATGAAGTTGACATATGCTTCTCATCTGTATTTGATATCTAATGTGGGAGTCTTGCAGGTGATATGTCCAATGAGTGGTAATAAAAGAGCTCACTGAATTGTACTTTCTTGTCTCCTGTGTTTTTTGTGTGTCTTTTTCTGATTAGCACTAGAAGGCATGCAAAACTCTCTCCCACACTCTCACATTTATATGACGGTGTTGAATATTCACTGTCTACACAAATTAATTATCTTCTCAACCTTCTGCTTCTCTTTTATGTGTTATGCTTATTAAAGTACAGTATAAGCCGGATTGGGTAAGAACTACATTTTATAATCATATGATTCATCATATCGGAATCATATGTTGTTTATGTGTCAATACAATGTCCAGTGTACTCATTGTCTCTCCTTTTCTCTTTCTTTCCCTCTTTCCCTTTCGTTCTCTCCAGGTGTGGTGTCGGTGAGTTTTGAGGAAGATGAGGAGGGGAATCTGTGTTTGATAGCATACCCACTCCACAGTGATCCAGCTGATTTGGAAAACAAGGAGCCCTCTGCTGATGGAGAGCCCAAGAATAAGCTTGTTAAGTGGGGGAAAAAGAAACCATCAGGCCTTCTACCAGAAATCGAGAGAGCCAGACAGAGCCGCAAAGAGGACAAGGGCAAAAGGTAACAGAGGACACATGGTTAATAAACTACCATTCATAAGTTTGGGGTCAGTGTGTGTGTTTTTTAAAGGAAAATAATACTTTTAAATCACAAATATGCATTGAATTGATGAAGAATACCAGTTAAGACTTGAAAATTCTTACAAAAACATTTTGAAAACATTTTTTTTTTAAATACCACGGTTTCCGCAAAATATTAGGCCAGTTTTTTCAAGATTGATAAAAAGAAATGTTTCCTGAGTAGCATATGAGCATATTAGAATGATTTCTGAAAGATCACGTGTCACTGAAGTTATGGAAATTCAGATTTCCCATCAGAGTTGTAAATTACATTAAAAAAATTGTAAAAACGTAAAGCAGTTCATTTAAACTCTAAAAATATTTCACAAGTTTTATACTGTAATTTTTTTATCAAATAAATGCAGCATTGGTGCGCACAGGAGATTTCTTTAAAAACATTACAAAATTTTACAGAACCCAAACTTTTGAAAAGTATATCATATAATTCAGTAGTTGGCACACACACATGCACATGATGACAGTCATTTGTTAAGCCTTTCTCCTCTGATCTCTGCAGTAATCGGGATGATAAGGCAGAGGTTTTGTACTACAGTCTGGAGAAAGGAAATGTGGTTCCTCAGATCAAACACAACCCTTGGAGTCTGCAGTGTCATCAGCAACACCTACAGAGGATGAAGGAGAACTCCAAACACAGAAACCAGCACAGTATCCTTTTTTAAAAAGTGGACATACTTATAAATTACCACTGTATAATAATGACAGGCATAAAATTGTGTAAGACATGTAGGCTCATTTATACAATTAAATATCCATCTTTGGAGTACTTTTTCCCTTGACCTATGACCTCTCTTAGAATTTATTCTGCTGGAAAATCTAACATGGCAGTATGTGGTTCCTTGCGTTCTTGATCTGAAGATGGGAACACGTCAGCATGGGGATGATGCCTCTGAGGAGAAGAAAGCAAATCAGATTCGCAAATGCCAACAAAGCACTTCCTCTTCTATTGGAGTACGCCTCTGTGGTATGCAGGTAACTACACATCTTCTAAAAATTCTACATGCACGTATGTGCCAGAAGGTTTTACATCAGGTATGTCCTTATGTTTTAGTGATTAGTACAACCCTAAGTGTAATTCCGATCTGTATTTCTCCTATTAGGTGTATCACAGCACGACAGGGCAGCTGATATTCATGAATAAGTATCACGGGCGTAAGCTGAGTCTGACCGGGTTCAAAGAGGCTCTATGGCAGTACTTCAGTGACGGCCGAGTTCTGCGCAGAGAACTTCTGACCCCAGTGCTGCAAAGACTGAGAGAGATGAGAGCGGTGCTGGAGGCTTGCGAGAGCTATCGTTTCTTCTCCTCCTCTCTTCTCATCATCTACGACGGGGCTCCACCCCCTGTCCCACCTAGATCCCGGCCCTCTCGTGGAGGAGAAGAGGAAGATGAAGAGGACGATGATGAAGATGAGGACGACGATGAGGAGGGAGCCTACGGAGGACGTCACGATCACTCCAGCAGCATTTCACCAATGGTGGACGTCCGAATGATCGATTTCGCCCACACGACATGTCGTGATTATGGAGAGGACGCCATCGTCCATGAAGGTGGAGACAGCGGCTACATCTTCGGCCTGCAGAATCTCATCAGCATTCTGTCACAGCTTGAAGAGCACAGCAACGACTAAACATTTGCCATGCCAAGGCTTACCGTGGGCATCCTGACCATGCCATCAGGGTTTAAAGTTCACGCTTAGCTTGCACTGCTATGCTTTTTCATAGCCCTAGCAAGGAGCGGTTACGTAGGCGAGGGTCAAAGGAAAATCCAAAAACCAGACCGGACCAGTGAACACTTAACTAATATCTAACTTATCACAAAAATTAAAAACCCCATCCACCCCCCCTCCATGCCTGTTGTTTCTGCTCGCCCTGAATCGCAGGGGGCTGCAGTGGATGAGTTTCTGTGACATCACATCAGCTCTTGTATCTTCATTTTTTCTCTTCATCTGAGAAAGATAAGGGAAATAAGCTGATGCTTGCATTAAAAGAGACATTTATAAAAAGACATTTGCAAAATGTGTAGATCTACACACCTTTTGAAGAGGTGGATTTGTAGCAACGGTAGCACAATCATAAATTGATATGCCAAGCAACTACATACATGAAGGTGCTTTAGAAACACTAAGCAGGACCCTGCAGGACTCATGGGAAGAGACTTTGTAGGGAATGATGAGTGTGTGGAAAAGGGAATTTGCATAGTCCTTTCCACATTCCTTATATAAAAGACTTTTTACTCTTGGACATTTTAATATATTTTGTTATCTTGGATCCTCTTCATTCCATAGCCACATGTTGAAGATTAGCATCCTCACTCCAGAGACTTTAAAGAGAACCCTATTTATTTATAAGAATATTTCTATTAAATGTGAATGGAAATGTGACATTCCATCCCTAGTTCTACAGTATGATGTAAGTGATATAGGTAGAGAAATGATTTTTATGTCATGGTTTTCTCTGTTTTTGGCAATATGAAACAAAATAAAAAAATCTTTTTTTTTGTTGTGGTACATTTTGAAACTTATTATTTCTCTATGTGTTTTGTTTTGTACAAAAAGAGATAAAGGCATGAGCACGACATGTCTTTTTTTAGATCAGATTTACTACTTTGACATCAGACTTACGACTATGACAACTACAATTATCAAAACCCAACTAATAATAGCACTCTGGTTAGCACATATGTTTGTGTACTTGAAACAAATAGACATGCAGCAAGACCTCCAAAGACAGATTCAATTCGGTCGAAGTCTATGGCTACTAATGTGTAAACAGCAGTGTATTTGTACAGTAGATTTAGACCCTGGTCAGTGTACGTGGTTCAAATGTAGGCTGTATGCTCTTGATACAAGATATAATGCAGCAAAAGCCTTTGTAAACTATAAATAAGCTACATCGCATTCATTTGCCAGAGGACACTGAATTCGGGCACCAGATGTACAACTCTGCTGCTTTGGCCGAGCCCCAGCAGGCCTATTACGGAGTTGCTAAACCTTTCACTAAAAGCTTTCCACATGCACTCTCTAAGCCTGTTATTTGTGGGTGTATTTGCGCAGGAGGGAATTGGGCTGGATTGTATGTTAGAACTGCGTACATGCAGACTGTAGTGGCTTGTTTGTGTGTTTCCTAGTGTGACCTCTCTTGAGTAAGGATGTTGTGTATGGATGTGGAATAATGTGTTCATAGATATCATGTTTTACGGGTCATTCACTGTATATGTTTGTCCTCTCGTGTCCTTGGCGCATGTCTGTGACTGTCTCAGCTGTATTAGTACTCACATTACCAAGGAAAGCTCTGGATTACTTTCCAAATGCCGGAAAACTACTCGTAAGTGGGAAATACTATTGGCACATTCTGAATCAGGTCAACACGTGAAAGCTTTCTGGAAGAGAGCAATTGGTTTGAAATTTCAAAATGTTACCAGGTAACAAACATTAAAGGGGTCATATGATACGATTTCAAATTTAGCTTTCTCTTTGATGTTACAAGCTCTTGGTGAATAAAGAAGATCTGAGAAGTTGCAAAGACTAACGTCTCAAATCCAAAGAGAAATTCTTTATAAAAGTTAACACTCATCGACGCCCCCCTGAAACGGCTCGTTCTAACACGCCCCCACAGTTCTACGTCAGTATGTGCCCAGATGTTCACGCAAAGAAAGAAGGTGTACCTCTTATTCTCGTTGTAGTATTGTTGTTACCGCTGCCATGTCGTATAGACGCTGTGTGTTTCACTGTGGAAGAGAAACTACTTTGTTTGGCCTTCCAAAAGAGGACGATATCCGCTTCATCATGCCTGGAGCTGATCCGTGCTGGTCACTGAGGAAATACATCAACTTTGCACTGTGGATCGCTGAATCTGCTTTCACCGTGGACGAAGCAGCGTCCAGCCCGGGGTCTTCACATGTGGTTGCTGCAAGCCCAAGGTACGCTCCTTTGAAGAATCCACCTGCTGCACCGTTCTCAAGCCGCCCGCCTCTGATCACTCAAGCCGGCCACAGTTCACTCTAGGCCTCCGGCCTCTGCTCACTCAAGCCAGCCGCGGTGTGTGACGCTGTTTCGTAGAGAAAGCGAAACTACTTTTTTTTTTTTGCCTTCCAAAAGATCATACGACTTGAAATCATGTTTATATCACATTTATAATGGGTTTTATGTTTTTGTCTCGTCACTCCAGCCAGACTAGGCATCGCTTCACAATATGTTAAGAGGCGTAACATTTCCGTCACACGCTTGAGGCATTAGACCAATCACAACACGCTGGACAGCTGGCCAATCACAGCACACCTCACTTTTCAGAGAGATGAGCCTTGTGAAAATCGATGCGTTTCAGAAGGCGGGGCATAGAGGAGAAACAAAGATGTACAGTATGTGGAAAATAATGTTTTTTTTTTTAACCTTAAACCGCATAAACACATTTCATTACACCAAATACACAAAATAATGTTCTTTTTAGCAACGTCATATGACCCCTTTAAGTGGAAAATATTAATGGAATGCTGTCCAAACAGCACGGATGTACGACACCAAGTAGTTGCAAGTAGTCATGTGACTGCTAAATTTTCCCTCAAGAAAGTAAACATTTGGTTACTTAGAATGCCTTAAATAGTATGGTCCACTTTTCTTGACATTCATATATATATATATATATATATATATATATATATATATATATATATATATATATAAAATCCACAGAAATGTGGTGATTGAAAACCTCTAGACTTCTTTACAGTTTTGATTTATGACAATTATGCACTTTCAGTATAATTTAGTCTAGTTTTAATTGTTGGCATTAGGGTGTAATATCATGTTGGCCTTGACTAAAGTGGTTAGATCTAGAGTTTTATTAGAACGTTTGTGTGCTGTCTGTATGAATACTGTTTTTTTACAGCTCCCATGACATCCCGTTTCCTCATGTTTCTCTGAGAAGGGGTTTTGTAATAATGATGGATTACTATGGCAACCATCTCTGTATTTTTAGCAAGATGCATAATGTGATTGGAGAAAAGGTAGCTGTTCCATAAACCCAGAAATCTTTTTGGGGGCATAAGATGAAAAATGCACAAACACACTAGAAGATAGAGGCCATATCTTCACTGTTATGTAATGCTGATATGAACAGAGTAGCACATACAAAAATATAACACATATCTCTCTCTATATAAAAACAAGATTGTTTTGTTTTCAAACTCTCAAATGTATATTATGCTCACCAATTTAAAATCGCTGTTTTCAACTGTAATGTATTTAAAAATGTGATTTATTCCTGTGATGGCACTGCTGACTTTTCGGCACCAATTACTCCAATCTGCAGTGTTACATGATCCTTCAGAAATTATAATACTTTAATCTATATATATATATATATATATATATATATATATATATATATATATATATATATATATATATATATATATATATATAATATATATATATATATATATATATAAAATAAGCTCTTACCACAAAGGCAGTTAAGAGTGACCAAGGGCTATCAAAGGACCAAAAAAATAAAAAAAAACTTTTGTATTAAAAAATAATAAAATAATATTTCACAAGTTGAATGTAATTAGTAAATAATGACACATTTTTGGGGGGTGTACTTTTCCTTTAAATTGACACCATGCACCTCATTGGGCTGAAATATGAGCTGTTCATGGAGTCTTGCAACTGTGTCCTCTCACAGTCATTCTTTTGGGACCTTGTTATGTGCGATTACAAAGCTTATACAACATGTTTATCATGTGATTATCTAGTTAATTAGCTTGTCCATCCTTATCTACAAGGCCACAGAAATAGTAAAGTACTTTTAATTTAGCTACACTTCCATCCTACACACTCCCATTTTCTGTGTCTCATATAACGTTATATAGATGTTCCTTATGTGTATTAGGTACTTATAAGAAAGTGTTTTAACAAAGTATGTATGCACTTTATTCAAAGTACATTTAGCTGGACACTCTAAGGTAATGATTAAACAGAACAGCAGTCAGGTGTTCATTGCCTTATCCTTTCCACTAATGCGAATAAAAGAATGAAATGGCATAAAGATGGAACGATAGCATGAGAGTTATGAATAAAATGGGAGGGAGACAAAAAGATATTACAGTTAGTAGTGAGAAGGATAGCAGAATAGAGCAAGCGAGACAGTTGTTTAACCTGCAGAGATGATGAATGTTCAGTTCTACTGGTCAAAGTTCACTGAACTGCTGACAAATGTTATGGGCAAAGTATACACTGCCAGAAGGGCAGAGACCACACATATGCATTTTAGTTTTCCAATAGTATATTATGCTATGGACATCCCCGAAGTTGATATATGGAAATACTTGAAATATTCTCCCATACCATATTTCATTTTACTTAATTCTTTACTTTACCCCAAATAGCATGTTTGAGATTGAGCTTGTTTAGGCCTGGTAGCTTTGTTTAATTATGTGTATAACTGATTCTCTTTTTACAATAAAGTTCTAAACTATTTAAATTAAACTTTGACTTATAGTTGTGATTTATGACTAACACAATTCACTATCTCAAAATGGTGTTCACATGTTCCTCTAATGAATCCCACAGAGACTGCTGTGTGAGTGTCATGTAAAACAACAGAGGCAGTGGTGGCCTATAATCTATTCTAGAATAATCTGGTATAATCCAAATCTGTTTACTTGGACCAGTGTTCCAAGCAGAACTGGTGGCAAAAGACAATTGTGGTCTCCGTATTACTACTTAATTGTTAACTGATATTTTTCACTTTAGAACAATTGTATTTGTTGTATATTGTTTTAAAGAAACAATAACGGACACATGAGATTTAGTACTTTGAATACTACGTGTTTTCCAGAAACTGCTGTGTGTGTGTGTGTGTGTGTGTGTGTATACATCAATATGTGTATAGGGGTGTAGGTGTTTACAGGATCCTATTAATAGAACTTCTTCTCACATGATACTGATGTCATCACTGTTGATAATTATATGACATCACAACCTTCCCACTTATCTGAGAAGATTATGATCAAATCCAAACTGGAAATTCTCCTTCTGCAAATAATATAGTTGTGTTGGCATGTGGCGTGTGGTGGTCACACCCTTTCCCTCTCTGTAAAATACACACACACACACACACACACACACCATGAAGAAGGAACGGGTGTGGCCACGCAGGCCACACATTCCTTAAGGAGATAGTGAGACTTATGAACATTTGTGTAAATTGTATGTAATTATATGCAACGTAATTCATTCAAACATTCATTTGTAAATTGTCCTGTTGAAGTGAAATGGATAATTCACTTACAATGGATTTATGATTTACTCTAAAACAAAAATATCAAATAATGAAATTGGCATGTTGAATAAAGTAATCTGATGAGAATAACTGTAACTAATTTCCTGTCTGGGTTCAAATCGAGTCAGTTACCGGCTGAGAAATAACAGTTTATCATAGTATTTTTGTTGACACTGCATTCTCAATGTAGCATTAGATGAGTGAGAGTGACCTGAAATTAACAGTGGTCTCAGTTCTCCAAATAAGTCTCTCAGATTTAACATTTTGATAATTTGTGGTCTCTCCTCATTGGAAAATGCAAATACATGTGACACTTAAGCAGGTTATAGAAAGCACAAATGCCTGTCTGCCATGAAGAACTTCAGGCTGAGACTATACTGATGACAACATCTTTCAATGGCCTTAGAGATTTTAAGATGGTAGGACTGACCAAATAAAGTCTGACATTGTCTGGCAGGTATATTCAATTTCACTGTGATTTAATGTGTCAGTGTGTGGAATGTGATAAATTCTGACTGTGTGAAAGAGAGATAAAATAGAGGGAAAAGGGATGCAGAAATGACAGAAACGTTGGCGTGTTGTCTTCTAAGGGCAAATTAATTTATGTAACCAGAATGGACAAAACTGTCCACTGTTCAGTAGTCACTGTCTGTCTGTGTATGTGTACTGACTGCAGCGACTCTCCATTATCCGGAAAATGCAGCCAGAAAGCAGTGTGCAGAAATGCAGAGGATAAAATCCTCATGACTGTTTCCAAAAATAGATAAAACCCTGTGCATCTGTGTGAGAGCAAATTTTCCTTGCTAAAGTACTATGTATCATATATTTCTAGGATCAGTTCCACATCAAATCACCATCACCAATCCTACACAAACACAGTCTATTAATCATTAAAAGCAATTTATATTTGCAACAGGCCCTGTTTTCATAATATAATAACCAGGGCCAGAAATTAAGCATAATATGCCAAAGATGGGGTAAGAAATAGCAGCGAATTTTTAATTATGGTGGTAAAATTATGGTGTTTCTGTGTGTTTAATATTCAAATTTAGGCCTTACAAACTATAGGTTTAGAATGAGTTTAGATTCTCTGCAGATATCAGCTGCTTTGACGGTAGTCAGTAGCTTTATAATCAGAGCTAATTATTTAGATTTTTAAAATTTGATTTAATAGCAGCTCGAAAATTTTATGTTTATTGATAAAGAACATGCAGGAAAAAAGCATCATGCGGGTAAAATGCTTCTGAAATCAATTCCAAAGGCAAACATTACCTCTTAATATAAAATAACCCACTCTTGCAATGTGAAACTCATTGAGTGAACATCCACTCTTAAGTAATGACAGAAAATACTAGACAAAGATTTATTTGCTAAGTACCAGGAGCCCTCTGTCGGTTTGAGAAATAAATTATGCAACAGAGAAACGTTAATTTATTTTAACTTTTAACTTATGGTTCTATGACACCCACTGGCCAAAAAAGAAAGTGTTTTGTTTCATTTAATTGTATTTTAATTAATTTAACATTATTAATACTGGAAACTATGACTCTGAATTCTTCTAATTTGGCCTATGAAAGTAAGGAAGTTAATATCTGTGATTAACTGAAGGTTATCTGTTTTATTTATTTTTATATTTTAGGTAATGATAATGAGTAACGTTAAATGAAGCCTCCACTATATCACAAATTTCAACATAACAAAACAAGACTTGACGGCAGACCTGAGACATTTATAATCTGTCTACGGCGCTTTAATAATCAGCTGTACAAGAGCAGAATTTGATTTTACAATAACAAATATGGACAATAATATATCACAGACTAAATAAATTATTCAAACGTCACAAGCGGCCCATTCCATAGATCAAAGCGTAAGCCAGAGAATGTCTAATATGGTAAGCCTATTTTACCCGGAAGTATATTGGATTTATTTGATTGTTTTTAGTTCCCACTTTCAGCTTTCTTCATTAAACTTGAGCATCTAGTGATTCTATTACTATAACAAAACCTTATTACATTACATGAAAATAAATCATACTCATAAATCATAAATACTATTTTAAGCAGTTTAACGGTAAGATAACTTATACCTTATAAATCTTATAAATTATATATTTCTTTACGTTTATATTATATCTTTTTTTACGTCTACACGTCACGTCACTTTTTCACGTTGTACATAACAACAGTAAAATCGAAGTGGCATGCTTGGAAACATTTGTAGGTAATTTACCTAAAGAGTCACACATTTGCCACTTGATCAAAGTACAGGACGTGAAACAGAAGATCACCCGCGGCTTGCTGCTCATCTGGAGTGTAGCTAGGTGTAGTGTTGACGTGTCTCTAAAGCTTCTGTCTTTCTCTCTCACCCGGGCGGCGGAGCGCACCGGCGGCGCAGGATTAGCTGTTTATAGCTCGCTGGGACTTCATATAGTAACCTTGATTTCAGGGGAACGTCACCATGGGAAGTGAGTGCAATATTCTGGACCGTTTCTCGTGTGTTTAATAGAGTTATATCACACTAGAGTTCTGTTAGCACCATTAGCATGCTAGCCAGACAGCTTTCTTTGATTGAAACCTGAGAGGCTGATGTAAGATTCATTTACTTATTTTTTATTTATTTGGTTCTGTACTTTACTGCACATAAAATGTATTTCAGTCCCTCTTTAGTTTCTTTGTTTGGTTCATCAGTTGTTTTTACGTAACGTTATGTAAAATTTGCGTGATTTAATATTTGCATTGCTTTTCTGGTGGCTAGCGTTAGCCTGTTAGCTACTTTCTTAAGTCCGCGACGCTTTGTATTACAAAATTGTAAACGACTACTTCAGATATTTATTTTAACACGTTTAATAGCTAATACTGGGAGAACAACTCATTTAGTATTTTGTTGGATTGCCAGACCAGAGGGAAACTACAAAGTCTAGCAAAACAGGCACGCTAGTCAATAAAATGTAATTCTGTGTTTAACTTGATAATTACTTGGCGGTTCATGAATGCTCATGATACAGAATCAGACAAATTATTAGTTTATTGCATTATTGGGTTTGATTTCCTGTGACAGAGTATTACATTGTTTAAAAAGTCGGAAATAAGAGTTTTAGCTCATCAGTTTAATGATGACGACGCTTTAGATTGGTTAATGTTGGTTAAGTAGTTCAACACGGTTTTGGGAAGAAAGTGACTTTTCATCAGTTGTTCATCTCGGTCTAAAATTTGAATTGCTGCTATTACAGCTTCTAAACATCTCGACAATTTTCTTCACATATTGAGGTGCTCAAATAAAATGCGAGTATATGGTTTAATAGATGTAATGCTGCATTAAGTCAAATTGTATTTGTTTTATTTTGTAGGACCAAATGTTTAATTTCTCCTTAACATATTACTTTTTTCCTTTTTTGTTTCCAGTCAAGTTCTTGGAGGTTATAAAACCATTTTGTGCCGTTTTGCCGGAAATCCAGAAACCTGAAAGAAAGGTATAACATTGTACACCACACATATCACATGCGTTGTTTATTTGTTTTGTTTTTTGCTAGTTTACACACAAACCTGCATTTTTAAATTCATGCTTATATTTATCTTTCAGATCCAGTTCAGAGAAAAAGTGCTATGGACTGCCATCACATTGTTCATCTTTCTTGTTTGCTGTCAGGTAAGTTTGGTTTCTAAATGTATGAAAATTGCACTTGTCTGTGCTTCAGTGCTCCAGGTATGTTCATTGTATAAAAATGAGGTTAAGAGCTCATGTAATGTGTCTCTCCCTTGCTCAGATCCCACTGTTTGGGATCATGTCTTCAGATTCCGCAGATCCATTCTACTGGATGAGAGTCATTTTGGCATCCAACAGAGGTAAGTCTGTTTCTGTATGTGCAAGGTGTTATGGTGTAGTTTGTCGTGTTTAATTCAAAGATTAGAATATTTCTCTGCACTGCCACCTAATTATTTTCATAGCTAGATTTATTCAAGCATGTATTATACATTTTTGTTCAAAAGTTTGAGGTCAGTTCTTTTTTTTCTGAAAAAATGAATGATTTTATCCAACAAAACATTGTGGTTCGTATAGTTTATTAATGACCCTGTTTTTCAGGTACTTTGATGGAGTTGGGTATCTCTCCCATTGTGACCTCTGGTCTGATCATGCAGCTTCTGGCTGGAGCTAAAATCATTGAAGTTGGAGACACACCTAAAGACAGAGCGCTCTTCAATGGAGCTCAGAAATGTACGATTTTGTTGTTAATTGTTTTGAGTGTATTACATGTAATTAAATAAAATTAAGTAGTTTTAGATATTATGATTATAATGTTGTTAATGGCAATTTATTATTATTATTTTTTTGTCAGTGTTTGGTATGATCATCACCATTGGCCAGGCTATTGTGTACGTCATGACTGGAATGTATGGAGACCCTTCAGAGATGGGTGCTGGCATCTGTCTGCTGATCATCATTCAGGTAAGAGAGCATGCACGCGCACACAACTCTGGATTTAGTTTGGGCCTGTGATCCATGTGTTTTTTGTGATTAGAGCGTTTGTAAATGGATAAGAGATGTAATTACATCTGTGTGCTCCTCTTGTAGTTGTTTGTGGCTGGTCTGATCGTGTTGCTGCTGGATGAGTTGCTGCAGAAAGGTTATGGTTTGGGCTCTGGTATCTCTCTCTTCATTGCCACCAACATCTGTGAGACAATAGTATGGAAGGCGTTCAGCCCAACCACAGTCAACACAGGAAGAGGTATGCCTTCAGGACACAGCATCTCCTTTTGTACAATATTTTGAACTTAGATGATGATGAATTTTGTTTGTGTATGTACAGGTACTGAGTTTGAGGGAGCCATTATTGCTCTGTTCCACCTGTTGGCTACTCGTACTGATAAAGTGCGAGCTCTGAGAGAGGCCTTCTACAGACAGAACCTGCCCAACCTCATGAACCTCATCTCTACAGTCTTCGTCTTTGCTGTGGTCATATACTTCCAGGTTAGTTAGTTTTTTGTAGAGCCATGAGATGCAAGACTTTTAATTAGTAACAAACTGATTTAAGATTTAATTGCTGCAAAATTCATCAATATAATCAGACTACCCGTGTACATATGTTAGGTTCATTTTTGTTCATAATGTTTTGATAATTGTGTTTAGATAAATAGATAGATTTTAGAATTGAGCAATTTTAATACTTTTATTGTTATTTGATATTTTGTATGTTTTTTTGTGTATAATGCTAAGGCAATATTGAATGTTAATATTGAATATATATGTAAAAACAATCATGCCAACAAAGTGCCCTAAAATTTAAATAAAAAAATGTTGTTTTTATCTTTTGCACAGGGCTTCAGAGTTGACCTGCCCATCAAGTCTGCACGTTACCGTGGCCAGTACAACACATATCCCATCAAGCTGTTCTACACCTCCAACATTCCCATCATCCTGCAGTCTGCTCTGGTCTCTAACCTGTACGTCATCTCACAGATGCTCTCCACCCGCTTCAGTGGGAATTTTCTGGTCAACCTCCTGGGGACTTGGTCTGTAAGTGTCACCAGTGCTTGTCGTCTTCCCCTAAATTTATATTGCAAATCCAGAGCTTGTTTTATTGGCTGCAAACCAGAAACCAAATAGAACTAGATATGGAAGGGAAACCCTTACTAATAGCATTTTTCTGTTGTTGTAGGATACGTCATCCGGTGGTCCGGCTCGTGCCTACCCTGTTGGCGGTCTGTGTTACTATCTGTCTCCTCCGGAGTCCTTTGGTTCTGTGCTTGAAGACCCAGTCCATACGGTGATCTACATTGTATTCATGCTGGGATCCTGTGCCTTCTTTTCTAAGACCTGGATTGAAGTTTCTGGATCATCTGCCAAAGATGTGCGTTACTATTTCTTGTTCATGTTTTCATCATTGTTTTTGGATACTTGATAAGAAGCTATAAGGGCTGTATGTGTGTTTTTAGGTGGCCAAGCAGCTGAAAGAACAGCAGATGGTGATGAGGGGACACAGAGAGACCTCCATGGTTCATGAACTCAACAGGTGAGATACAAACACATTAGCTCTTCAAATACTTGCTTGTGAGGACCTTTATTAATCTCACACTTTCTCTGTTACTCAGGTACATCCCCACAGCAGCTGCATTTGGGGGACTGTGTATCGGAGGCCTTTCAGTAATGGCTGACTTCCTGGGTGCCATCGGCTCTGGAACAGGAATCCTATTGGCTGTTACCATCATCTATCAGTACTTTGAAATATTTGTTAAGGAACAGAGTGAAGTTGGCAGCATGGGAGCGCTACTCTTCTAAAAAAAACAAAAAACAAAAAGAGGACACTCACAGATCACACTCGATTACTTGCTGACACCTTATAAAACACTTTTATTATTTTTATGATTGTTGTCATTTAAGTTTTTTATTTCTGTATGGTTTGAGCATTCAAAATGGTCTGTCACGAGTGCTGTCTTGGGAGAACGTGTTCTTAGTCGTTAGTTCAGGCTGAGCATTTTCTCCTTTTTGTCAGAAATGGCAAAAGGTTTCTAAAATTCAGTGATGAAGCTGAACTTCAGTGATGGGACAATAAATAATGGACTCTCTGAGCACTGACTAGGAATATTCGGGAGCTTTCCCTTCTCCGTCTGTCCTTCCTCCGTCTCATTGTGTCACTGAATCCCTTCATTTACCCTTATGTTCATCTCTAGTCTGATTCAAATTATGCAAGTTAAAAGGATTTTTTCAGAAAGTATTGCTAATGTTGAGTGATTGACTTACTCGACACTGCCAAGTTTGTCTCCATACACACAAACTGTCTCAGTTTGTCATATCGGATCGGTCTTAGGTTCACTCTAACTCTTCATACTGTATTTATTCATAAAAAATGTGATGGTTTAATTATGGCAAAAGATCTGAAAACCAAACAGAGGGGTTTGGTTTCCAGTCAGCGGAAATGCAACACAGTGGTACCAATGGCATGTTTTTTTTTTTTTTGCGTGTATTCATTTACGGTGGAATCCTTTTGTACAGAATACATCTTACACAGTAGGCTTCAAGGATTTTCTGTTTTTGAAAGTACTTGGTCTTTAGTGAGAGCTTAGTTGCAGACAGCACTGGTTAGACCTGAAGTCTGTTTACTTTCAAGATTAAGCCCTTTTTACTGTATCATTGGGTGTCTATATATGACATTTAATGCAGTGTGCAACCATGTAAAATAAATCTTTCCCTTTTTTTTTTTTTAACTATGTAAAAAGAAATGTTCCGAACAAATATTCAGCAAAGACTGATCATTCTCAATAAAAACTCATTTTTGGGAAGTAAGATTGTTTTGTTTGTGAGCATGGCTTACTGGAATTTTAGTCATACAGACCATGAAACAAAATCTTTTTATGTGAATGTAAAAATGGCTCTGTTTCTCTCCTTTCACACACTTTTATTCAGGTTTCTCTAAAACAGGGGTTCTCACACCTGTCCTGGAGTACCCCTAGCCCTGCACGTTTTGTATGTCTCCCTCATCTATTACAACTGACTCAACTCAGCTCATTACTGCAAGACCTGAAGTCGGTGTATCAGATACAGAGAGACATATAAAATGTGCAGTGCTGGGGGTAAACAAAATTTGAAGCGGTTTTGTTCATTTTTGAAAATGTTAATAAGTAACTAGATAAGAATGTTTGGGATGTGAGTGCTTGCAGTTTACATTGTAGAACAAAACGTAAAAGTATCAAGTTATGTTTACCACAGGTTTAAGTTCACTCATAAATTGGAAAAACCCCACAGAAAAATCTCGAAGGAACCCCGCGGATTACTCTTCCGGTTTCGGACGTCATAGTTCCTTGGGGTCCTTGTCTACTGATTATCACGTCATGGTATTTGATTTGAAAACGTGGGTTGAAAGCGGCATGACCAAATGAATGAGAGTAGGACGGATAGATGGCGAACCGGGCACTTTTCGAGTCAAGTTGATACCGCGAGATATTGCTAACAAAGCGCTGGATCAGCGCACTACTTCTCATTTTCCTTTGCAATTTCTGTGTAAAAAAAAAATAGAAAAAATAGAAATGACTGCAATCAACGGGGAAGGTAATTCAGAGTTATTTTCTAAAATTTATTTTTTAATGTATTTAAATGTATTCATGTTATCAATAACTGGTTGTCTGTTTACTCTTAAAGTTTAAGTAAGATCTGTGAAGCATTGTTCTAGCTGTAAGACTAGAGCGATAGCGATGACCTTGTAATTGGTTGAATACTTTGACTTTTGCCATTATTTTGACTTTAAAAAAAAAAAACCTCTAAAATTTTTTGTTTTTGTTTTGAATCTTCTATTCAAGATGATGATAATGATGTATTAACTTACATTATTCCATATCATTAAGGAAATGGGTCACAGTAAATCAAAAAGTGACAAATTGATAAACTTAAAAATGTATTTTCTAGGAATAATACATCATTGACCACACCAAAATAAATATATATTTTTTTATACAGAAATCACATGAACATTACTCCGTATAACAATAACACTTGAAAATTAAGTCCAATAAAAAAAGTTGATGGTGAAATGTATACATCAGAATGTTGTCATTAAAAGTAGTTTACATAAAAGTAGTTGACTTTTTTTTTTTTTTTTTTTTCAAAAAACATTGTTTTTAACATTGTTAACACTGGTGATGTTAAATAAAGGGGTTTATTTTCTTTTTAAATTGTTTATATTATTAATTAGTTATTTACTTACTTGACAATTATTAATTGTCATCATTAACACTTTACAGGGAAGGACAGAGTCATATTTGTTACCAAGGAAGAACACGAAATTCCTAGCACTCTGAAACTGGTTGAGGAGGATACAAATGAGGACCATGAAGTAAAAGGTGAGGAAACAGAAATAATGTTAGTTAATCTGCATATTATATTAGATGGATAGAAATGAATACTTCCTTCTTGAGATTAAACTCTGTAACTTTATCATTTTATATCCACCTGTGTTCAGGTCTCATCTTACCGAGTGGTGAGATAAATTGGGACTGTCCGTGTTTAGGGGGGATGGCAAGTGGAGCGTGTGGAGAGCAGTTTAAGACTTTATTCACCTGCTTCCACTTCAGTCAAGAAGAGGTGAAGGGCTTGGACTGTCTGGAGCAGTTCAGAAGCGTGCAGAAGTGTTTTCGGCAACATCCTGAACTGTTTTCTAAGAAAGATTACCTTCAAAGTGGAAATCCCGGGTCAGACACAGAACAAAAAGACCCCCCTTCCATCTCTGACTTAAGCACAAGCAAAGAGTCTGACCCTCTGCCCACTGAGACCAATGATATGCCTTCACAGCAGCCCATAGCTAGTTAAAATTGGAGAACAACCAACTTCTGTCTCTTATTCCACTTTTTTTGTTTTTACTTTAATCTATTTATATCTGTTTTAAGATGAGACATAAAGGAAAGAGGGACACTGCATAAAAGCAGAAAGGAATATTGACTATATATTTTTCCAAAATGTCTTATGATCAGGTTAAATGTGATATCCTGAAATATATATCGTGATGTCTTAAAAAATGGCGAGACATCCAGAAAAAGGAACCATATAAAGGATGTTTTGAAAAAATAAATTCTTATAGGGTGTTCTAGAAAATATAAACTGGATATTTATACATTTTGTGTTCTTTTTCCCTTTCTTTTTTTATACTCCTTTTTCATTTTGTGTTCTTTTTTTTCTACAATTATCTTAATCCAAGTGTAATTTACATATTGACATTTGTGAAAGTGTGTGATTTTAATTCTACTGAGACAAATGTCTCAAACATGGTACTTGAGCGAGTACATATGACGTATTTGTGTAAAATGTGAGGTCATACTTTGACTAAAAGTTATAGACTCATCAATTATATATTGTTTGACCATTTAAGAATATATGTGTATAACTGTGTGCTGCTTTAGTCAAACAGTATCAAAGTAATTTAAGGGAGGTTAATTAAACAACTTTCATAGTGGGTCCAAAAGTTTGAGATTACATACGAAAGTTTAAAGTCTTCGATTCAAAACCTACTGTTTAACATCTGTATTCCACATGACAGTGTAAATAAAGTCAAACAGGTTTGGAATGATGGAGTAAATAGTGATAATTTTTGGGGTAAATTATATCTTTAAGAGTTCTAGCAAATTCTGTCAGTCAAGGCTCTACTGAACTATGTAAGTGAGATCTGTCAAAAAAAAAAGTGCAGCATACTTGTGCAGTACAGCCAGTACTGCACAAGTTGGAAAAGAATGAAATGGATCACTAGTGTCTTGAACCACCTCATCCAACTAATCAGGTAGAGTATATAGGAAAATATACGTAGAAACACACTGAAACATACAGACATGTCTTAAACTTTCATACTTAATCTTATAGGGAGGCCAGATAGGCAAAGATGGCCTTGAGTTTAGGATACCATGGCAACATTGTGGCTCTCTGGTATGTTCTTCATATTCTATTTGTTATGGTTTCAGATTTGTAAAAAATTAATTATAAGTGCAATATGTTTCAGGGAGTGCCTCTACCAGGAGTATAAGAAGACAGGAGAGTTGTTAGTTGATTCATAATCCATTCAGTGGAGGATATTACCCAGTGCAACTCACCTTCAGACAAGCCAATCAGCTCATGAACACCGACCCTGAGTGCTTCAAAACCCTAGTACATGAAAGGGACACACAAAAATCCCTTTATCTAAGTGTCACAAATAGCTAAAAGTTATTTAAAACTACATAAGCTGCAACTCCATTGAGTAGTCTTTGCAGGCAGGTGGCAGCCATCAATAAACTGTCTGATGCAGGGATGTTCTTCTGGGACTACGGCAATGCTTTTCTCTTAGAGGCCCAGAGAGCAGGCAAGTAAAAAAATCAGCTGCCCTCACGGCTACTTACCGAAAAAATAAATAAATGAACTATGAATTATTTTATTTAGTGAGACGAAAGAGACCACAGAGTGATATGAGAGATGTGAAACTATATCTATGTAGCAAAATGAAAAAAAAATAATAATAATAATACAGGTCAATAATACATTTTAACTGTCATAATGCAAAGATATTTATGGAAGCCCATTTCTACCACAGAAATTAAAAAAAAATTAAAAAGGAAATTTTTTCTTTTTATTTCACAATTCTTTTTCTTAAAATTCTAAGTTTATATTTAGATGTTAACTCAGAATTGCTAGTTTAATTCTGAGAAGAATTGTTAGATATAAACTCCCAAATATAAGAAAAAAGTCAGAATTGTGAGATAAAATGTTTTACCTTTTTTAATTTTTATTTCATGGCAGAAACAAAAAAAGAATTGTGACAAACTCAGAATTCAGAAAAAAAGTCAGAATTGTGAGATGCAAGTTCAGGATTAAGACAAAAAAGAAAAAAAGGTAGGATTGCAAGTTTAGATCTCGCAATTCTGAATTTTTATGAGATAAAAAGTTGCAATTACCTATTTTGTATTATTTATTTATTTATTTATTTTATCCCGTTGCAGAACCAACCTTCCAAAGCAATTTGGACAAAAATGCCATTATTATCCAGTCAGTATAAATGTATTCCAGTGAGCCCTATAATAAAACCTTTTAACATCAAAGTATGCATAGATAACTTCAAACAAACCAGTTCAAGACAAAAAGTGCATCAGTAAACATGTTTTTCTGTCTCTTCAAGGTGCGGAGGTAGAGAAGAAAGGAGGAGGGGCTTCTGAGTTTAAATATCCCTCATATGTCCAACACATAATGGGGTAAGTGACCATTCACATGCTTACACACATAAATGTACTACACACACTCACAGACTAGTTATAATTCTTTGCCCCTTCCTGTAGAGATTTTTTTCTGAACGTGTCGGGCAGCAGTACAGTGACAACATCCGCTGGATCCGTGAAGTTGGGAAACACAAGATGGTTAGAGTCACAGACATCCATTTCTAAATCACTACAATTTGTTTTCAATATTAATTTTGTAGTCAATTTATTTACGGATCAATTTTGAACTTATACTGACATCTAGTGGTGTGGATGCAGCATAACACAAATGCAAACATTTACTGATGCCATTGTGGAAATATGCTATTCACAGTCAGCCAAAATTAATTTGTTCAGTCGAGAAAGGTGTCCAATAATAGGCATGCCATTATGATTTTAAACATGTTTTAAAAGTGCTTTTAATATTTTTAAGATTAAAACTTTAGAATGTACTGGATCTTTTAGGTTGTGTGTTATAATAATGTTTTGTATGTTCGGGTTGCAGTTTGCATAGTAAGGTTTTTGTTTAGGTTGTGGGTTCACAGGCCTGTATTCTCTATTCAGACCAGCGAGGAAGAGTATCCATAGCCTTGGCAATAAACCAAGCCATTGCTAAGGGCAGAGTCTCGGTAAAGATACTGAAGTGTTTATACTACAGCACTTATTTAATTATGGTTCATTAATACACACTTTACAACATACTAGTTCAACTGTGTTTTTCCCCCCAAGCTCCAGTAGTCATCAGTAGAGACCACCATGATGTCAGCGGGACAGACAGCCCCTTTAGGGAAACCGCCAATATTTATGATGGCTCAGACTTTTCTGCAGGTACAAACAGACACAGACATACAAGTGAATTGTGAAATGACATTTTATAATAAACCTGGGATAGACTAAAGTCTAACTGAAATATGATATTGCACTGAAGTGCAACAGAATGAGTGTCTAGTATGAACACACTTTCACACACCAGAAAGAAAAAAAAATCAGTTCACAGGTAACATAAGTACTGTTCTATTCAGTCAGTTTGGACAAAGGAATGCTTCCTGTTTAAAATAATACATAGTCAAATATATTAAAGTCTAAGATTACACTGAACTAATGCATTATTTACAGATACTTTTGTATCTTATAAATGAAAACAATTGCTCTGTTATTGTTTTGAATAAAGTATTTGAGGTAATGGATCAACCTGATGTGTGTTTATGTTTATAAATAATACGCTTCCATAAAGTTAAAAATGGTGCTGAATGTAAGTCACAAAGGGGGCCAAATATTATAAGTTAATTTTTGGCACTGGTGTTGCAATAGTACATGTCAAATGGTATTATTGTAGTATCATGCTATAAAAAATATTTGAGATGCAACTGAATTTT
This sequence comes from Cyprinus carpio, assembly GCF_018340385.1. Taxonomy (NCBI): domain Eukaryota; kingdom Metazoa; phylum Chordata; class Actinopteri; order Cypriniformes; family Cyprinidae; genus Cyprinus; species Cyprinus carpio. Next base: position 24,449,244 of record NC_056577.1, on the reverse strand, counting down.
TTCTCTCTCTGTGTTAGTATCTAATATAATTTAATTAAAGTAAAAGATGCTTCAGTAAAGTCCATGACTGTCTTAAGTCAAAATGAAGAGAAGCTTTCATCTTTGAGGAAGAAGAATGGATGTCATGGATACACATGTAAACATGCCACCCATAGACTAGTTATTTCACAGCTACATTTACAGAAGCGAGTGGCGTTTTATAAAAATCCTGCCATATTCCATTTTAGCTTAATTTTATTTGAATAGCTATTTTTTAAACAATGCCAAAAAGTCCAGTATTAGGAACGGAGTGCTTACTGGGTGACCCGACGTTGGAAGAGGAATTCGGGCGGTTAAAAAAGCGAGATTTGACAGAGACGTACCTATTTCAAGTGGCATGTGGTTCTTTGGGATCACAGAAATGCAGTGGTGGTGCCCTTAGGAAGCATATGATGGATAAGATAAAAATATCAACTCGTCCACAGCCGAAACAACTAGACGCTCAACCTTCTATACCTGCATCTGCCCGCAGAGGCGCCGCCGAGTCCTACTCGCGTGTCCCTGGAGGCAAACCCGCGGAGCACCCGGACTGGATCAGGGACAGGAAAGCGTTCAGAGAAGCGCTTGAAGGGATGGGGGACCTGCGCAGATGGCTCCACAATAAACCCATTCTTACCGACTTGGAGGTTCTCGTTATGGAACGAGAGAGACAAGCTAAGCGGATGTCATCACTCCCTCCAGAAACATGCATTGTTCCATCAGCACCAGATGCTGTCACTGTAGGAACATAACCTGATAATGAAAACTAGATGGAAATGTGTAGTGCCTCTAGAAATGCCACAACTAAAAATATTATATAAAAAAAGAATGACAAATTATTAAACCAAATATTTTATCCAAATACTATTTTTGGAAGGGTTTTCAAATTTCTCAAATTTGTCTTTATATCATAGTCTCCGCGCGAGCTTAGACGTGAAGTTGAAGAAGTGAACAGCTTTCTGTGCATGTGCGAACCCTGCAACCTCTCCAAACTCTTGGACTGGAACAAGACTGGTAAATTACAGCGTGTAGACCTCTGTGCTCAATTTAAGAAGGTGTGCATTTACATCTCTGGCAGTACATTTATTTTTCAGTTTTTGCACAGACTTAAGATTGAGAACACTGTCGAAACAAACAGAATGCATATGTTCTGGTTTGTTTGTAGGAAGGCTTCTTCATACAACCTGAGCGGTTGAATGTGCTGATGTCCTCTTTGAATAGTAAAGATGGAAACTCAGTAACTGTTGAAGACCTGTCTGCTGGTATTCAGGCCTGGAGCAGAAAGCATCAGGAAAATGAAGATCAGCAAACAAACCCAGGTATATCTTGGTCCGGGGATAAAGATAGGGACAAAAACTTGTCCAAGTGCAAAGGTGTAATTATGAACATTAATTGCTTTCAGTGTGCAACATCATAAGGTATTGCATATTTATGTTTAGGTCATTGGAATGCAGACTGTGAGAAAAGGATTGGGTCGAGACATTATCTTCCAATACGTGGAGAGGAGAAAGATGACCAGGTACAGCAACATAAACATATAAAAACAAATATCAAAGTACTGCTGTATTACCGTCGGAGACTGTCACAGTACCATGTTCCTACCGAATTACTTTTTTTTTATAAAGGCTGTTAAAACTATATTATCACAAAATTAAAATCCTTAATAGTTTTTGAATATAATTTATGTTAATTACATGATCAAATTGTCTGTTGAATTATGCTACATATCCAGTAGAGCTCTTTGAATGTAAACATTTCTAGGAGGGCATGCAGGATGTGGAGGTGTTAGCGATCATGCGGAGAGTTCTGGCAGCCACCAAGACCTCTTGCCCTTCTTCTCTGAGTGGCCCTGTGGGTAGAGAAGTGGATCGTTTCAGGAGACTTTGTTTCAGAGAATACCTGAAATCACTGGAGCAATGCCAACAACAAGCACTTAATGTGAGCCAGGCCACACTACAGAAAGGTATGTTATATATAAACTATTGAAACTGCACATACACACAAGCACATATAAAGACAGCATATTAAGCCATTGTAAAAAGAATGATGAATATAAATGCAACCTGAAAGTCTATCTTTCTCCAAGTCCTGTTGTACCCTGGTGACATGAGCATGTCTAGCATCTTCAAATTGGGAGGGAAAGGTCACTTCAGGATAACCAAAACTCATCAAGCTGAAGGTGGAGCACATAAGGGCCACAAAAAGATGTAAGTCACTGTATGATGAAAAATCTACTAATCAGGACCAGGACGAGGAGGTTTATATGTTATGACCGGTTTTATTTATTTATTTTTGTTAAGTTTTATGACATTCAAAAGATTGAGTTAGTAAGAGGTTTTTTTTTTTGCTTTTATTTAGCAAAGATATATTAAATTGATTGAACGTGTCAGTAAAGACTTTTACATTGTTAAAAAGATTTCTGTTTAAAATAAATGCTATTCTTTTGAACCTTCTTCATCAAAGAGTTGTATAAAAATGAAAAAATGGATAACGGTTTCCACAAAAAATATTCAACAGCACAGCTATTTTCAGCATTGGTAATAGGCTTATAATAAAAAAAATGTTTCTTGAGCACCAAATCAAATGATTTCTAAAGGATCATGTGACACTGAAGAGTGGAGTATTGCCTGCTGAAAATTCAGCTTTGCCATCATAGGAATAAAATACAAATTGTTAAAATATATATAAAAAAATAAAATATATTTTAAATAATTGCAATAATATTTGACAATTTTACTTTTGTATTGTATTTTTGATCAAATAAATGCTGTCAGATAAATTATTTCAAAGATATAAAAAAATCTTACAGAGCCTCAGACTTTTGAATGGTAGGGTGTGTTTTAAATAAGAATGTTTGAATTTGGTTATATCTGTATATGTGTTGTAGGAAGAAGCAGCCGGTTTGCTGGGCGGACCCTAATGCTTTCTGGCCTGGAAGGGAAGATCATGTGCGCTTGTTCCTGCCTGTAATGACAAGCTCTCCTGCAATGGCTTTATTTCAGCGTATCGAAACTACTGTTTTGCCAAGTCCTGGCCACTGGCCTGTAAACCATTTAGGATACTCAACCTCTGGAGACATAGAAGCTCGCAAAATGTACACCCTCTAGAATAACTTTTACCATATTGAATGTCTGTATTAAATAGGACATTGTTGTTCTGACTTTCTAAAAAGCGAATTTGTGCCATTAGTTTGCATGCACAAGCGTTGAAGTAATAGGTGCGTTGATATTTTTGGCTGCACAGGTTTTATTTTGTCACTCAACATATTCTCATCTGTGACAGATTGAACTAAAACAGTCATGTTCGATTTAATAAATATATTATATTATTATAAAAATTTCTCTCAATACTTTTTTTTTTACAATATGAAGTGTGAATGTACACATGACTTGTGTGTGTTGTGTGAATAGAGCCCTGTTTCTGTATTCCTGATACCAGGGTATTTGCATTAGGAAGTACAAAGCAGAGTGACTTGTTTGATGATATAGATCAGGACACCTGTGAGTTAAAAAAAAAAAAAACAGAGCGAGCACATTGTAGCAGAGAGGCAGCAAAGATAGAGGACAAAGAGATGTCACAAATTTTGAGTTCGCTCCTGTCGACGCGTGAGAACGGTCTTCTCTTCAGTTTACTAAGCCATGACTGTAGTGTGAGTTCACTTTTTTAAATCCTTTTCTCATCCCTTTATCCTATTTGTTTTGTTATATATCACCAGATACCATAATTATTTTTACAATAAAGCATACTGTGAATTACTGTTATTGCACTTCCATAATTCACTAGTAGAGTGTGTTGTTGAGATGTATGTCATTCTCTGAAATAAGCTTTTAGTTTTCATACGTTTTATTTCAGCTAATTGTCAAGGCAACATGTGACATTTGCAACAACTTGATGTTCAAAAATAACTAAAACTAAAAAGGAGATTAAACAAACAAATAAAAATGACTTTAAACAAACAAATAAAAATGACTTTAATTAAAAATTAAAATGAACTGAAATTAAAATGAAAACTCAAAATAGAAAAATAAAAATCTAGTATCTGAACAATACTAGAATAACATTCACTGGGACATCCAAACAAGCTCTACATTCTCTTTCCTTGCCCTTTTTTACGGAATAAACAACCTGATCCTAACTACTGACCACTGGTTTTTCTGGTTTGTAGGCAGAAAACATAGTGGTTATTTAAATTATTCATTCAGTCATAGGACAGACACATACAATTGTTTTTCAACTATGCAAACTTATGCAAACGGCACATTTTGGAAAAAATGCATATTTGTACAGACAAAATGACATTGTACAACCACACCACTGACTGCACTGTCTGCAGTGCGGCTGGATCTGTATTTGTGATTAAATATGTATTAATTAAAAAATCTATATATATTGTGTCTATGTGAATATGCACTTATGCACATACATTCAAAGTATACATTTACAGACACACTGTTTATGTATTAGTGTGTGTGTGTGTACATTACAGGTTTTAGCATGTGCTATTGTCCAGCTGGTAATGGCAGCCCCTCCACAGAAAAAGGAGTGGAAAAGTCACAGTTTTGGAGTTTTATGTCTGATGCAAGATAAGTCTGTACATTCAACATTCATGAGACTCTACTGTCTTAAGGTGAGGCTAACAGATGTTACAGAAAGAGCAATTTTCCTTGGAATCAAAATTTATTGGAATCAGCAGAAGTAGTTTCAGAAAAAAAAACATTAAAACAGTTCATATATGATTTTGTGTACATTTTCAATTCTCTGCAAATATCAATACACACAATGTGCTTTTATAAATTTCATATCTTGTTAGTGGGATTACTCATTTGCTTTATTTATTCTCAGAAATCTCTTCTACAAAGTTTCTATTGTTTTTTGACCCATTTCCACCACTAGTTCATGTGCAGTGGTTCTGCTTTTGATTTTTAGCCCCTGTCTTCACCGCTGTGTGACCTTGGTATTTATTTTTCTCTTTGCAGAAAGCCAAGCTGCAATGGGAACAGGAGCTGTATACACCATTTGAGTACTCAGAAACTTGCCCTTATTTCCACACCTTCCCTGGTGATGTGAGTGACAAATTCACTGCATTGCATGTATGTGTACAAGCGTATTTATGTGCATCCGTGCATTCATAAGTGCATGTGGATCGAGATTTGCCCTCATTATGGAGATCAACCAATCATTAAATCTCACAACTGACTAAAAAATGCAAAAAAGTTTTTGTAAGGTTGAGGTTTAGGGCTTAGGGTGTATAAAATATTATTAGCTCAACAATAGAAAAGCAATAGAAGTCAATGAAAAGTCCTCATCATGATAAAAAAAACCATGTGCATGCATGCAGGAGTGTCAGATAGGAATAAACTTTGCGGATGAAGATGAAGCCAAGCAGTTCTACGCTGCTGTGCAGAAGCAGATCAGAGACAACAAAGGTCTGACACTTTGAATACTCCTTGGAAATTGCATGGAAATAATAAACATTGTGCCAATGAATGTTTATCTCTTTTCCAGCATCTCACTCGGGACTTACACGTAGATACAGTGTGGGGGCTGTTTCTGACTGGAAAGAAAAACTTGAAAATTGTCTTAGAGGAAATGAAGTGCACAAGAGGTGAGAAGTAAAACAGGGACAATCTGTGCTGAGATCTTATTACACTGTAAAAAAAAAAAAATAATAATAAATATATACACAGTGGTGTGAAAAATTGTTGGCCCCCCTTCCTGATTTCCTACTTTTTTGCATGTTTGTCACACTTTAATGTTTCAGATCAAACTAATTTAAATATTAGTAAAAGATAACACAAGTGAACACAACATGCAGTTTTTAAATTAAGGTTTTTATTATTTAAGGAAAACAAAATCCCAAACTACATGGCCCTGTGTTAAAAAGTGTTTGCCCCCTAAACCTAATAACTGGTTGGGCCACCCTTAGCAGCAACAACTGCAATCAAGCGTTTGCGATAACTTGCAATGAGTCTGTTACAGCGCTGTGGAGGAATTTTGGTCCACTCATCTATGCAGAATTGTTGTAATTCAGCCACATTGGAGGGTTTTCCAGCATGAACCGCCTTTTTAAGGTCATGCCACAGCATCTCAGTAGGATTCAGGTCAGGACTTTGACTAGGCCACTCCAAAGTCTTCATTTGGTTTTCTTCAACCATTCAGAGGTGGACTTGCTGGTGTGTTTTGGATCATTGTCCTGCTGCAGAACCCAAGTTCAATTCAGCTTGAGGTCATGAACAGAATCCGGACATTCTCCTTCAGGATTTTATGGTAAACAACAGAATTCATGGTTCCATTTATCACAGCAAGTCTTCCAGGTCCTGAAGCAGCAAAACAGCCCCAGACCATCACACTTCCACCACCATATTTTACTGTTGGTATGATGTTCTTTTTCTGAAATGCGGTGTTACTTTTACACCAGACGTAATGGGACACACACCTTCCAAAAAGTTCAGCTTTTGTCTCATCAGTTCACAGAGTATTTTCCCAAAAGTCTTGGGGATCATCAAGATATTCTCTGCCAAAACTGAGACGAGCCTTTATGTTCTTTTTGCTCAGCAGTGGTTTTCGTCTTGGAACTCTGCAATGCAGACTTTTTTGCCCAGTCTCTTTCTTATGGTGAAGTCATGAACACTGACCTTAACTGAGGCAAGTAAGGCCTGCAGTTCTTTGGATGTTGTTGTGGGGTCTTTTGTGACCTCTTGGATGAGTCGTAGCTGTGCTCTTGGGGTAATTCTGGTCAGCCAGCCACTCCTGGGAAGGTTCTCCACTGTTCCATGTTTTTGCCATTTGTGAATAACGGCTCTCACTGTGGTTTGCTGGAGTCCCAAAGCTTTAGAAATTGCTTTATAAACTTTTCCAGACTGATAGATCTCAATTACTTTCTCATTTGTTTCTGAATTTCTTTGGATCTCGGCATGATGTCTAGCTTTTGAGGATCTTTTGGTCTACTTCACTTTGTCAGGCAGGTCCTATTTAAGAGATTTCTTGATTGTGAACAGGTGTGGCAGTAATCAGGCCTGGGTGTGGCTAGAGAAATTGAATTCAGGTGTGATAAACCACAGTTTTAACAGGGGGGCAAACATTTTTGGATTTTTTTCCCCCTTAATAATAAAAACCTTAATTTAAAAACTGCATGTTGTGTTTTCTTGTGTTATCTTTTACTAATATTTAAATTTGTTTGGTGATCAGAAACATTAAAGTGTGACAAACATGCAAAAAAATAAGAAATCAGGAAGGGGGGCAACACTTTTTCACACCACTGTGTGTATGTGTGTGTGTGCATGTATATATATAAATAAATAAATAAAATATATATATATATATATATATATATATATATATATATATATATATATATATATATATATATATATATATATATATATATATATATAAACAATAATTTTTAGAGTATGTTTTACAAGAAAATTATATATCAGTCTTTATACTTAATTAAAAATTTGATTTTTAATTCAATGTATTACTTACCTTTTCTTTGAAATTGTGAGATTTACTAGCAATTTTTGAGTAAAAATTATGAAAAGTAAATCCTACTATATACAGTATATATATATTTTTTTATTTTATTTTTTTTTTCTTGTGGAGGCTAGTTGGATTCTGACTATTTGTGTTTTTTTGTTTGTGTAATTCTGCCCATAGCTTTTCCCTTAGAAGTGCATCTAGAGTTTCACACCGTCTTGATTCAAATGCAGCATTTCCACAGAGCAAACCAACAGTTGCTAACACAATGTCCAGCCAATCACATGACTCATCACAGACTCTCTCCAGTGTTAATGAAGAGTCTATGTCACTCGCCCAGAGGAAAGGGCCCCTCCCACCTATTCCCATTCATGCCAGAATAGCCACGTTGAAGTTTAACCCCAATGCTAGCATACAAAACTTTGACTCCACTATTCCCAAACCACCATGGGTGCCACCCCCTCCATCTTACCAGGCCCCTGCAGCCCCTCCAAGTTCAACTGTAAGTTTGTGCTCTCATATTGTATGATATACAGAAATGTTTGTAAATACCTTTTTAATGTAATTATATCTGAATGTGTTTTTTGTAGATTAAAGATCCCTACTCTGCTGGAATGAAGCAAAATTTTCATTATAATGGTAACTCATCTGTCTAAATGTAGTTCAACTCAGTTCTCCTTAAGGAATACTAAATATGTCAGACATGTTTCTATATTTGCAGCTGGCATCGAGGATGAATCTGGCTATTATGACTACCTTTAAAACCTCCATCCTTTTCATCAGATGGGACTTTATGACTGAGCAACAGCAGGATGTGGTCATGTTACCCCACACAAACTTCCACATGGAATATGTTTCTTTATTAACTATATCATAGGAATTTCTGCAGAACACCTATAGACTTTTTAAAAGAATGTTTAATGATGTAATCGAACCTAATAAAAACATAACAGTGGCTCAAACGGTTTCTGAAATTTACCCCCGGTTTCACAGACAAGGCTTAAACCTAGTCCCAGATTAAATGTGAGCTGCTTCAACTGAACGAAACTAATTGATCTTAAAACATATCAGTGCCTTTGTTTTGTCTCAAGATGCACACCAGTAATGTTTGTTTTCTAAGGCATGTTAATAAAAATTACTTAAAAGTCCTAATTGTACTATGGCCTAATCCTGGTTTAGTCTAAGCCGTGTCTGTGAAACTGGGCCAAAATATCAAACCAAATAATGATAAACCTCTTCTCTGAACTAATTTCACTTATACTTAGTTTAGTATTTTGTTCTTCCGATGCATTTTATTATGTTGGACAAGCAAGTGTCCAAATACTTTGTCTTAATTTTGAACAGTATATCTATTGTTTTAGAATTTAATAACTATAATAAATTCATTTTCGTTAAATGCTTTGCTTGAAAGTGTACTGTGTTATGTTGTAAATGGATATTCCTCCCAAAAATGATAATTCTGGCATCATATACATCGTCATTTCAAAACTGCATGTAGAACATAAAATACATTTTGAGAAATGTTGTTTCAGTGTTGTTTGCTTCCTAACATTCTTCAAAATATTTTATATACTGCAGAAGAAAGAAGTCATACAGTTTTGGTTTAGAACAACACGAGGGGGGAGTAAATGATGACAGAAGTTTCATTTATTGGTGGAGTATGCCTTTAAAAATAATTGACAGTTGGTTTGATATTTTATATAATACAATGACATTCACACATTTTAGGTGTGGTTTAACTATCCAAATATTTTTGGATATTATTTAGCATACTCCATTTACATTGGTACAATTAGTAAAGTGTTTTGTTAGAGGTTTGATGACAGTGTCAATGACAGCACAAAATGTATCATCACATTCTGCCCTTGGGCTTTTGATTTTAAATTGATTGTTAATCAATGTACATTTACAAGATAAACAGTACGTACAGTACAGTTACTGTAAGTGGATTAGAATAAGTGGATGTAGAAAAGGAGAGAGACATGTTGTCACTGTACTTCTCCATTATCCACAGCTCATTTTAATTAATCTACCCTTGAAAAGCAACTCATCTGGCATTACATAATGAAGCGAGTGCTAGGCGTTACTATGCCCTCAATCTGTTTCTCTTAAGTATGGGACTCCCATGTGGCTGTTTTTAGACGCACGTTATCTAAACACGCACGCAAATCCTGTATTTAAAAGCACCGCCAGCCGGTACGCTTCTAAATAATGTTTCCACGAACAACGGGGACAAACACAAGCTCTTCTACAAAGCCCGTGTCTGAACACGTTAGCTGCGCTGCTCTTTATTAGAACCTGGATGATGAGGAACTCTAGCCGCTTTCGAGGCGGACAAGACCGCGAAGGGACAGGTAAGACACGGCATCTCTCCTGCAGCAACCCTGCTTCTTTGCGGTCAGTTGTATTTGTCATCAGACCATATGAAACTGTCGAAACTGTACTTACATATTATATGGACGAAATAAATCTATCTATCTATCTATCTATCTATCTATCTATCTATCTATCTATCTATCTATCTATCTATCCTGATTGAAATATAATATTTTTGCATAACCAAAGCACTCACATAATTATTGTATCTTTAACAATGCTAGCACTGGATATGGGATTGTTGGCAACTGACAAAAATAATGATACTACTACAACTAATGATTTTGTGAACACTCATAATGTACATGTACTGTATTCAGTAGCTGAAAGCATGGTCGTTATTGTGCTATTCACTTGATTTGTAATGCATGAGGTAAACAAACCTTATATTCATTTCCCAAGAAGATTAAAGGGAAATGGAATGATTACACAAATTATTATTGATTTATAATATTTTGATTTTACAATACACAGACTCATGTATTTTGTCTCTTGCTGACATAAATTTATATTATGTTCAAATATATTTAGCAGCATGGGTTTAATGAGAATTTGCAATGATGAAATGCAGACACTCCTGGTCTTATTATGAGATAATACAGCTAGCATGAGTATGCATGCAAGACAAATTGGTCAAAGGGATGGATGTTAGAGTGGGTGATGAGAAATTGTGGGATTTTTTTGTTTGTTAGTTTTGTTTTGTTTTTTTGTGGGTGTGTGTCCAAAAGAAAACCAAACCACAATACCAAACTGCATTTTAACCCTGCTTACCATAGTCAGAGCTGCAGCTGCACTGTCACCCGAAAGAAAATCAAACCACAATACAGATGTTACTTTGTACTGTGCATACAACCCCCTTAATATATTCTGTTTTAGTATGCTGATTTAGTTTGAGATAAAGGGGTGAACAGGGGTTTTCGGAGCAGTTCTGATTAGGGTGTGTCAGTAATGACCCTATTGGTGGGTGGGTTACTATGGTAACACACCATGGCAAAATATTTTAGGCCTTTATGTAAGTGCTAATAAATCTTTCTGTGCTCTGTGACCCATGCTATTAATCTCTTTCTGTGTTTATCTATGCTTCCCTGATATATCTGTCTTCTTCTATTTGTTCTCTCTTTCCTTCTATATTTTCTTTTTTTTGTGCTGTATATCCACAGAGAGCTGTTCCTCCTGTGCGTTCTCATTTTCCTTCTCCTTATGTTGTTTATTTCTTGAGCATGTGTGGCACACTTTCCATCCCGGTCTTGCTTTCTCTCCCTCCCTGGTTATCTGTGTGAAAGTTCAGCTTCATTCCTCCAATCCAATTTAAGGATTCAGGTTCGGCTCTGTTGTATCTGTCTGCGTTTGTGTATATAAGTTGTGCCATGCCTACTGAAATTGTATGTTGTATGTGCAAAGTCTGTTGAATCACAAGCTGCATACTTGATGCCATTTCAGCCCACTCACATACACAGAATGCTCTCATCTGTTTCTGAGTTCAAAAGGCTGTGATATTACAGGCTGCTAAGTGGGTGGTTGAAATCTAGGGTAAAGGGAAAAGGGAAAAATCTAATTTTGAATAAAGTGCTTGATACTACTCTGAAAACTATATTATTTTGGTAATAACTGAACCTTTTGTCATTTTAAACAAACTGTTTTTTTTTTGGGTTAAAGAGTAATGCTTTATGACAGAATATGTTTTCTAGACAATTTTAAAGAAACAAAGAAAGCATTAATTTTGTTAAACTAAAAAGAATTTAATAGTGACATCTTTTCCAAAATTTGACGTGACATACAGCCAAGTATGGTGACCCATACTCAGAATTCATGCTCTGCTTTTAACCCATCCAAAGTGCACACACACAGCAGTGAACACACACCCGGAGCAGTGGGCAGCCATTTATGCTGCGGTGCCCAGGGAACAGTTGGGGGTTCGGTGCCTTGCTCAAGGGCACCTCAGTCGTGGTATTGAGGGTGGAGAGAGCACTTTATATGCATTCCCCCCACCTACAATTCCTGCCGGCCCGAGACTCGAACTCACAACCCCTTGGATTGCAAGTCCGACTCTCTAACCATTAGGCCACGACTTTCCCTTCCCTTGTGCATATTACAAACCATCAGATCATAACACTCAGGGAACAGCACTGCTTATTTTCCTGTAGTTATCAATGATTCTATTCTATTTATGTTCTTGTTATTTCCCAAAGGATGTTGTTAAAAGACTTGTACTTGTTCCTTCTGAACTTGATAATGTTATCTGTATCATGCTAAAAATAAAGACTGAACTGAGATTTTTTTTTCTTCCCTAAAACAAACTTGTTGATAACATTACAAACATTCATATTGACATAAATAGTATAAATTACAACAGATTTAGCTATGAGTTACTATTGTGAAGATGCATCTATCTATCTATCTATCTATCTATCTATCTATCTATCTATCTATATATATATATATATATATATATATATATATATATATATATATATATATATATATATATATATATATATATAAAATTTTCATTATAGGCAATTTACATTCATATTATATTAATTCAAGCAAGTTATTGTTATAAAACTTTATATAATGTATAAAGTATAATCACATAATGTAAATATGTTAGGGATCTAATCAAATTCTGATTGAAGTTATTATTAACAAGAATTTATAATTATATTATATACCAAGATTATATAACTATATTATATTACCAATAATTTATAATTGGGGTCCCGGATTGGCTGAGAGCCTGAGTCGGGGTCTTTGTTATTTAATGAGACTAACTTGCCTACCTTTTTTGATTTCACTTTAAGGCTACACATGCATGATTCAGTATTCAACCACAAGATGGCCCAATTGCCCTGGTTGTCTTGCTGAACCATTATCTGTTGAGGAGCCAGGATATCCTCTGTCCCTGCAGCATCTGCGCAAAAAAAAAAAAATAAAATAAACCTTTCCTTTACTCATTTAAATACACTTTTACTAGCACTAAACCTACTCTATGTTTGGGTAAAGCTGACCTTTTGATCTACAGGCTTATAGTTGTGCTTGAAACTATTTTGTGGACAGATATAAATTATGCATATAAATTGTCACATTTTAATTTACCTTTTTTAATGATTTGGACTGGATGATGCAGGAAAAGTAGCAGAGAATAAGAACAAGTGATAGGAACATATGGGAAGCATATGGGAACATGTCTAATGCTAATATTAGCTAATATTTCTGACTATATATAGGCTAATGTATGTTAAATGTAGTAGCCAGTATGCATTATTATGCCTAGTAAACATATACATAAGCTATATGCATAGCCAGAAATATTGCTCATGGTGGACTAAAATCAGTTTTCATACTTGACACTACAGTATTTCCTAAAACCATGTTTCTATGTATTTCCAAATGAACATGATACTGATGTGCAGGCATCTCGCACTATACAACACTTATGTAAGGCAATAGAAAACATTTGTTGTTGTTGTTGTTGAAAGCACAACATTTCTGCTTCCATTGGTGAACCTGTACTTTCTATGTATATATTTAAAGGGCAAAGGTATTAGTAATATTATGCAGGTGTTTGGTGGCGAAAAAGAACAGAACGTTCTTAAACTCAAAGATGTTTAACTTGCTGTGCCCCTCTCAGCGCACGTCTCCTCGTGAAGTCTCTCTGCTATTCTATTGGTTGACGCCTTGCTGTCGAGGGGCTTTGATTGGGTAAAGACATATCAACATTTACGACCCATGTGCACTTCACGTGAACAGCAGCAGAAATGTTTTCTCAAACGTCTACGAGCAATTCGGAACATCTTGTTTGCCCCTTTCTTCAACCCTTTTTTTATTTTTTTAGTTTGGCCACATCATTGAGTAGTTTTACGGTAGATTAGATAAAATGTCTTATTTCTAGTGTAAATTGTGTAATTTTCAGCGCATGCCCTCTAACCAAATACTATAATGATCAAAACACTTGATCGAGTTTAACAAGGTCGGAGAGTTATTATGCTTTTGCATATGCAATGTACCGCTTGTTATTCAGTGAAAACAAAAAAACAAAACACGGTGAATATATGTAATAAAGAGCAGATGAGCTTCCATTGTGGAGCGATTAAGAAATAACATGAGCCATTAAGAGTCATGTTAAAGAAAACATTATTCTAACATTATTCAGCGTAATCGGTATTCCGTTTGATATAATCAGCTGTTTTAATCTAGTCACTAGTGGCTGCATAATCTGCTTTGAATAGATTTTTAAAATGAAGTCATCTAATTTTTATTTGCTAATGTAATTTGGCTTTTAAAAACGAATGTGTCCATGCAAGTGGTATTTAGGCATTGCTTAATTATGAAACTGTCAACTTTGGTTTAATATAAACCGATTTTTTTTTATACGCGCGCGCGATTTTTGCTGGTATTACGGTACAGTCGGTCATTGATATCGCTCAGCCGATATGACACACAGTCCTCCGTGACCAGCTGTGTTCTCTCAGTAGAACAGGCGTTCATCTCTAACGAACCTGGTCATGATAAGACAACCAGGATGAGTTCCACCGAAGATATTATAATGGCGATTCCCAGAGAGCTCACACAAAACCCACTGCGAAAAATATGGATGCCATGCAAGAACGGGCTACCGGAAAAACACATTTCTCAAAAGAGAGGTAACGTTATGCTTGCTTTCTGCAAATGCCAGCGTTTCACGACTACGATTGATCAGAGACAATGCGGTTATGTGTATCAGATTATGGGGTTTGTTTTAGATGCAGCTGTCCCAAGCGTTCTTATCGTTACATTTTACGATACTTGCCTGGTTACAATCGCATCTTTTAGGTTTTACCTCTGGTTAAGTACAAACTTAGCAGAATTCGCGTGTGTTGTGTCTTATGGGTTTGTTAAAGTCACCATCTGGAGTTGAGTAATACAGTGTTGTTGGGTGCGGAAGTAATGGTGTTATGTTCGGTTATTTAGGAAGATTTTGACCACATGTGCTTTTTTGTTGTCTCATTGATTGATTTATCATGTAATATCTATTAATACTCATAAATTACATGATCAACATTGTGCTTTGTGGGCATGCATCTAGCACATCAAGCACTAAAATGTAAGTAACGTTACCAGACTAAGTTAGGCGCAGACAGGAATGATGCAACCAGAATGCACCGAAATCTCTTCAGCCTCAGATATAACGCACTGGTTAGGTTAAGTACAGTAAGCTACCTTGAATCTTTGATCTAAGCTCTGTGGTATTTAGGAACATTTTTTTCACTCAGTGTCTTCTCAGGCTTTGTTTTGGCAAATGCTTGCAAGAGTAAACACTTGAGTGTTTATGAATAACGTGTCCAGTGCGTCACACCAAGCCGAAAGTGCTGTATCACTATTAAACTCCTCTCCTTCCGTATGAGTATTTACTTAATTTATTAATATCAACTCGGCATCATGAGCTTATCAGCTGAATATTTTGTGCTGTGAGATACCAGCATAGCTCGAGCATGTTTTCGGCACCGGTACAGTAGCCGCGTGCATTGTCTTGCGTCGCTATCGTTCTATTGCCTGAGCCCTGACTGGAGACGTTCTCTGATTGGTCAATGGCGCATCAACACTCGCAGCCCATGTGTGCAGCGTGTGAACAGCAGAAGACCCCCGTTGCTCCCTAAACTCATGTTAATCAGCTCATTGTCCCTGTCCTGAGAGAATGCGACGTAGTGTTTTTAATTTATCTCATATTTTGATAAACAAATTGTAACAATTCATTACAGTCTGGTAAGTTTCTTGACTATGTATTTAATTAATTTCCTAGTCCACACTAAAAATCTGGGTGTTATTTTTTAGATTCCATTTCTAGGTCACCAGTCAAATAAACAAAGTTGCAACATTGATAATTATCCCTTTGAACATAATTTTTGAAAATATCACATAGTGGGAAGTGTGCAGTTTTTTCCCCCCCTGCTGTCTTGTTTTGAGTGAAAGATGTTTAAATGTGTTTTCCCCCCTCAGGAGTTTATATAAAAACTACTATTTCATTCTGTCCTATCCTAATTTGGTGAAATGGTCTACTTTTGTGGTTTTATTCCCTCTGTAAAATGAAGTGGTGTGGGTGGGATTTCAGGATTGTGATCTGACTTTAGGGATATCCTTTAAACTCCTTAGGGCCTGTTGCATTGAAAAGGCAAAAGGTAACTGTGCAAAAGTTGAGTGTTTTTCACGATCACTGTGGCTCCAAAGCTGCTGTCATACAGGATTTTCAGAGGAAGTTTATAGCCTTTTAAAGAGCAGGTTTGCTGAGCGAGGCCGATTCTCAAAGACTCCCTACTCTTGCAAGCATGAACGTACTTAATTATTTGCTGATTTTTGTGTAATTGGCAGATTTGTTTTGAACTCCATGAACCTTACATTGAAAGAGCTGTACTTGCAGCAAAAAACTGATGCTGAACACAATCTCAGTAGGATCCGTATTTGATTAGTCAGCAGAGAATTGACTGCATCAGGTACACCGTGCACATGATCTCTCAGTATTGAGGAACCTGATTCATGAGGCAGACATTGAGAAGAGCTTGATAACCATGATTTCATTTGTTGAAATGCAGACAATAAAAAGATCTTGTAATCTGAATAATATGTATCAGGAGGACTGACACAAATGTATGGAAAATAGCATTTAGATAAGTTTGTTACCTCGTATATTAATCAATAGATTTGTCTCAAACATACATGGATAAAACAGAATGCAGAAATGATTTGGTTTATGCCAATATCTGGTTGAATATAGTTGTTCCCCTGATTAACAATAGTCTCTGTCTGTATGGTTCGCTCTGTCAGATTTGTCATACTGACTGAAAATGAAACAAAGAGACACAGAACAGCTGATATTTACAGACACATTTTTATTCTCTCTCTCTCGCTCTGTCTCATGGCAGTTTGCATGACCAACTGTCCCACTCTCATTGTGACTGTGGGCCTACCAGCGAGAGGAAAAACCTACATTTCTAAAAAACTCACACGCTACCTCAACTGGATTGGTGTACCAACAAAAGGTACAGTAAAATGCACTCATACTCCTAAACATTTATACATCCAGTATACAGTGGGTAAATCTGTGTATTTATTTTGCAGAATTCAATGTGGGACAGTATCGGAGAGAATGCGTGAAAATCTACAAGAGCTTTGAATTCTTTCGCTCTGATAATGAGGAAGGGCTGAAGATAAGAAAGTAGGATTCAGCATTTTTTCATTTCAGCATGTATTGTTGTTTTCATGTGTTTTTGCTGTTGCTGTGTGTTTTGTGTGGTCATATGTCATTATTTATTTATTTTTTTTCTGTTTTCAGGCAGTGTGCTTTGGCAGCACTCAATGATGTCAGACAGTATCTCAGTGTTGAAGACGGCCATGTTGCTGTGAGTAGTTTTGCATTTCCATTCATTTTATCCCACTGATTTATAATTTATGTACTAACACAACCCTTATTTTAAATTGTAGTAATATTACACAGTATTTCAAATTTTACTGTAATTTTGTTAGAGTAAATACAGCCTTGGTGAGCATAAGATACCCCCCCCCCTTTTTTTTTTCCGAAAACATTGAAACTTATGTTCTTTTTTTTTTTTCAGGTGTTTGATGCCACGAACACAACCAGAGAACGGAGGGCTACCATCATGAGATTTGCAGAACAAAATGGCTATAAGGTAAAAATTTGAGTAGTAAAGTGTTTCTTCTTGTTTTTAATTTCCATTTTATTTTACTATCCTCAAGTCTTGATGTTTTTAATTAGGTGTTTTTTGTGGAATCTGTGTGTGAAGACCCCAGAGTTATTGCAGAGAACATTGTGGTAAGGCAGTGATTCAGATATTGACAAGTGATTTGTAGTACTCCAGTGATTTCTAATGTTTTAATCATTTGTTCTAATCAGTGATGTCTTGACCTCAAGCATTTTTATTTTCAAGTACATTAATATTTATTTATTAAATTATCCCAGCATTAATTTTTCCCCTTTTTGTGTGTCGGAGAGCAGCAGGTGAAGCTGGGTAGCCCGGACTACACCGACCGCAACACGGAAGAAGCCATCCAGGACTTCATGAAGAGGATCAAATGCTATGAGAACAGTTACCAGCCACTGGATGAAGACCTGGACAGGTCAGAAATCTGATTTCATTTGTTTCCTCTTTCTTAGAATGTGATAGTGTATTCCATCTTAGAATAAATATAGCATCTTGTGTGTAGTTGCTTTAATGCTGTATATTTTGTCTTACAGAGAATTGTCATACATTAAAATAATGGATGTGGGTCAGCGGTATTTGGTGAACCGTGTACTGGACCACATACAGAGCAGAATCGTTTATTATCTGATGAACATCCACATCACACCACGCTCCATCTACCTCTGTCGACATGGAGAGAGCGACCTTAACGTCAGAGGTCGCATCGGAGGGGATTCAGGTCTGTCACCCCGTGGAAAAGAGGTGCGTTATGCTATATGTGTCTGTGAAAGATTGTCCATTGGTCATTTGGATTTCACCATCTCTTTCTTTTCTCATATGTCTCAGTTTGCTCAGTGTCTAGGGAGGTTTATACAGGATCAGAATATAAAGGATCTCAAGGTGTGGACGAGTCAGATGAAGCGGTCCATTCAGACCGCTGAAGCGTTGGGTGTACCATATGAACAATGGAAAACCCTCAATGAGATTGATGCTGTAAGCGTTATATGACAGTGTTCTCTTTGTAATTCCATTTAATAGTGCCAAGTGAGTGACTTTGAACATGTGTGCAGGGTGTTTGTGAGGAGATGATGTATGAGGAGATCCAGGAGCATTATCCTCTGGAGTTCGCCCTCAGAGACCAGGACAAATATCACTACCGCTACCCTAAAGGAGAGGTGTGTTGAAAAACTATATTTACAACTAACTAGAAAGTAACCTCATTAAATCTGAGAAATTGTAACATTGTCGCTCTTTACAGTCTTACGAGGATCTTGTCCAGCGATTGGAGCCCGTCATAATGGAGCTTGAACGTCAGGAGAATGTTTTGGTTATTTGTCATCAGGCTGTTATGCGTTGTCTGCTTGCTTACTTCCTGGACAAGAGTGCAGGTGTGTAGATAAGGGCATGCTTTGGTAAATGAAATATTAGCATGTTGTTATGATCTTTTACCTTTTCTTTTGCCTTCCAGAAGAGCTGCCGTACCTGAAATGCCCCTTACACACAGTCCTGAAACTTTCTCCTGTGGCCTATGGTGAGAAACTCATCTCTCTCACACACTGAGCATGTGCACAGCGTATACTTGGTGCTTCAGCAAAAAATGAAACTGAACATCATTGATCATGTGAACGGAGCCCTTCACGTTATATGCAAGGGGGGAAAACAAGGTATTTTGGCCACAAATTATTTATCAAAGAATTTATTTTATTATATATTATCAATATATTATATTGTAATATTATTAAATAATAATAAAAAATAAAATAATTAAATAATATTTTAAAATTAAGGCCACAACTTAACCAAATAAAAAAAAGTGAACTTATTGGATACAATTGATCTAAAACAAAGTAATTAAATGCCAATGATTTCACAAAAATGAGGGAATGAATTAATAAAACATGTACACAAATTAAGTCGTAGGAATAAATTCTTAATTTGTGGCCATGTTATCTTTCCATACAGTGGAAGAAGAGGATGGGGACTGGGCTGTCAGAAAAAATTACTACGTTGACATTATGTAGTCAAGAATTCTGACTTGTGTGATAGCTTTTTGTAAGGAACAGTCTGAAATAAAATCATTATTCACTGATTTTTTTTTCTTTTATTTTTGAATGTACTGTCGCTGTAAGACTACCTTGACCATAAATGAGTAACAAGTTGTTCTGCACTGTCCTGTTCTGTGTGAAACAACAGCACTGACAGTAAAAACCATTGAGTGATTCAACACGAAGAACAGAACAAGCAGTGCCGAACTTAATGTAGTAGTTTAATAAAGCCAAAAATGAATCCGAGAGGTTTTTACTCAGTTATGGCAATGATTTTTGAAACCAGTTCACAGACTCGCTGAGAAATTAACAGCCCTTGGGAGCTTTTCCCACTGGTGTTTTATTTGTTGAAGAGCTTATTTAATTACCTGGAAACTCTTGAAATGTACTTGAATGTAACCTAGATTCTGTCCTGCACTAGGCTGTAAAGTGGAGTCGATCTATCTTAATGTGGAGGCGGTGAACACTCACAGAGACAAACCTGAGGTGAGAAAACCAGGCAGTCATTTTACATATATAAATATTCATTCTAATGGTTAAAAAAAATCATAATAAATTCATCCTTTTACTATGACAGAATGTGGACATTTCCCGTCTACCAGAAGAGGCTCTTCTCACTGTTCCACCCCACTACTGACCTATGACCTCACATCCTGTACATCAGCAACACTCCATCAGGCTGTTCCATCCTTTTTATGTGACTCCTCTGTGTGTTTGGAAACATTGGGCAGAAAGTCAGTTCTGAGTCTTGAAGATGAGCAACTTTTGGCCTCATATTTGTATTTTCTCTCTTCTCAATTGCCACATAGGTGACTGGAATCCAGTTATTGATTAATAACCCTAGTGTTGGGGTGCGAGTGTGTGTGTGTGCACGTATGCATAGTGTAGGTCTGCGCTTGCTTTTGAGGCTGGCACAGAGCACATTTGAAGGCAATTCAAGTTTTCTTTCTATAATTTTCTACTGAAGACTTTTGCTGGAATCATTAACATTTTGTAAGTGAAACTAAATGATCATTGCTGTTTATTTAAAGGTTGTTTTTTTTTTTTTCCTTTTGATTTTGATTTGTTTCCTGGCTTCATATTTCCTGGCAATATTTTACATCTCAAGCATTCACATACAAGAGTTTAAATTAAGTGCTTTGGCTGTCATCTAACACTAAATGCTATTCATAAAAAACAGAATACATGACTTGGTTTAAAAATATTAATCTGCAGACATGAACTTTACTTTGTACAGTGCTGAAACCACCTTGATGTTGGAGGTCCTATCAGAATTGTGACAGGTGTTTAAAAAAAACAACTGTCAATTAGGATGCTCAAAATGTAGCAGGAAATTTTCAAATATGTTATCTCTGTTATGTGTCCAGAAAAAAGCAAAATACGATGTTTACATTTCTAAAGCCTTGTTACAATAGTTTTTTTTTTTTACTTTATGGTCTATACAGTCTGTTTATGGAGATAAAGTGAGTATTGTTTTCATCTCAATTATTGTCTTGTTTATTACCAGGGCTGTCTTTTTTATTTTTTGAACTGAGAACCGAATATGAAGAGCTCTGTGAATTGTGATTTAATCTGTCCTGTGGGTCTCTGTGATCGGTAGGACTGACTATGATAATGTTTGTGAAGCTCATGGTTCTCAAATTTGACGCACAATGTCACATTTTCTGGAAATACTATCATTAAAACATTCTGTCATCAACCAAGTTCTCCTGAATTATTTATACATATTGGCGTCTTTATAGCAGAGATGTTGATATACCGCGGAATGTTAACCCATCTTTTAAAGGCAATTTAGTCTCACTCATTAATAGTTCTAGAAACTTAAATGTGTTTTTTTTTTAACATTCAGTGTAGGTGTTTATTAACCCTTCCACATGAGTGTCCATCTCAGCAATAGAAATTCTAAGCTAAGAGACATATCTGAACATCAAAATAAATAATTTTTATATATATATTTATTTTTTAAAAAAATATATATATAAAAACTTCACACATTATATTACTCTCAAACGCAATCCGTTTTGATAGAAAGGTGTGAAGAAATTCAGAGGGACATTATTCTTAAGAACCACTCTGTGAAAGCTTCCTATAATACTACACTCATACACAGTGCAAACATAGTTTCTGAAGTGATCACATTGGTGCTTAAAAAAATTAATATAGCACTTCATACAGCAATGAGGCTCAAAATGTCATGATTGGAGTCTTGAGTGAGCGTACATGTCCAAGTATCACCAGACATGACCTTCACCAGATATTATCATATTACGATAACATAACAGCATGCGGTTTTAAGGCTATGACGGTGTGACTGCATATATGCTGTGATGATGCTCCATAATGTCAGTCAGACATCAGGCCCCACCTCTCATGCCGGCTGCTGTGGGTTGATGTTGAGGTGGGCGGGGTTTCCCAGCAGACCAATCCGCTGCTTGTATTTCCTCTGTTCAGTCATCTGAAGATTGACAACAGGGATGAGCTCAGTCAATCGCAATTAACTTATACACACCTCATACCCCAGTTTGACAGCTTATGACACCTCTGCAATTTAGTTACAGTACAAGCGTTCCATCTGTTTTTAAGAATAATTTGGCAGAGTATGTAGACACACCTTTATAAAACTAGTCAAACACAAACCTGCTCTTTGAGCTCTGTGAGCTGATTGGTCAGGTTGGAGACCAGCCTCATTGTGGACTCTAGTTTCTCCTGCAAACTACGCAGTTCATTTTGTTCACCCTCACCATCGCTGCTGACCAGTGACATGGCCCTCATACGTGGAAACCAGTCCAGATTGTGTTCCTGAATAGGGGTTAAAGAGGTCACGCTACTGATAAACAATATGACAAGGATAAATCATGATGTTATGATTTTATCAAAGCGTGCCTTGTGTAGAAAAGGCACAATCTATGTAAAATACCTTACAATGCTATGGGTAAATCTATAGATTTCAAGTCGACATATATATATATATATATATATATATATATAAATATATATATATATATATATATGAGCTTCAGCTTGATTAGTAACAGACTGCAAATGAAAATATTTAAATGTCTTGTCGTAAAAGCTTCCTGTTAATGTCAAAGTCATCATCATGTATGTTCTCACCTTGATCATCTGAGCGACGTAGCTCTCAGGGCCTGTGTATTCAGTGGAGTCCTTGACCCGCACCAGCACAATGAAGTACAAGTAATGCCACAGGTTGTGCTCTTCCTTGATGTGCTCCTCAAATGTCACTGTTTTATTATCAAACTTATCTCTCTCCAAACCTGGGTGAACAAGCAAATAACACAAAAAATAAATAACCCAAACACATGTGAAGGTGTATATATAGTTTATTTGTGCATCTCATCTCACCGCAGATGAAACATGTGGTCTTGAGGATCTCCTCTTTCCTCTGCTTCTCACTTCTCAGATCAGCAAACGTATCAATGATAACACCAAAGATCAGATTCAACACAATGATGATCACCAGGAAGAAGAACAGAAGGTCGTACACAACCCGTGCGGCAAACAGATGCTCCTGCAAGCACACATTCAGGTTTTGCTTAAGGTTGTTATGTAAAAAAAAAAAAGAAATATTATTGTAAATATATGCATGTCCATACCTCTTTGGACGGCTTGCGTAGAACATCTCCAACTCCGCCACCGCTCCTGAGACCGTGACTCAGTACAGTGATCATACACATCCACAGAGAATCACACGCTCGCTCTACATCATCTATAAACACATAAAACTCACAATGTAGAAGTTCTGCTTCCAGTCACTTCCAGTGTACAACTGAACGTCAGACTACAAAATATATTCCTAAAAAATCACATAATATTGATATTTGGATAACATGACTGAAGTAATTGGATTAGGGCTGGATTAGGACTTAAGTGTCATATTAGTATTAATGAAATTAATTAATAATACTTTATAGTAATTAATAATAATTTGTGTTATTTAAGTACATTCATCAATTAATATTGTTAATAATAAAATAATTAATTAATTTTTAAAAAGCAGATTTAATCATGCCATTACAAACACATTGTTTTTATTTATTTTTACTAAAAACATATATTCAATGTTTTACTTGTCATAGACATATGACAATTATGCTCACAATAATTTAATTTGGGCAAAATAGGTGATTATTTTGACTAAATAATGAGCACATCATGCATTAGTTTGGATGAATTTTACTGCTCACCCTCCTCAACATCCGCAGGCAGACAGGACCCATTTTTTCCATTGCAGACCCCCTCAGACAGGAAACTAGAAGCCAAATTTACTCCCTCCTCTGACACACACATTTTCAAATACAACAAAAATTATTTTCAAACCCAACATTATAAACATTACTTTGTGATTTGCTTTGATATGTCTGTGTGAATGTGTTACCGAGAGTGCCGTTGGAGATGCGATTCACTTCCAGGATGAAGTCATCCTTAAAGAACATATATCCAACAATGGAGAAGAGGTAGACCAAGATCAGACCCAGAACAGCCGTCAGGACAATAGAGCGGCCATTTCGAGTCACACTCTTGATAACGTTCAAAAGAGTCTCTTCCCTGTTCACCAGGTCAAACAACTACAAACACACAAATATACAATTAGTTAACATTAAGGGCGTAAATATTTGCACTGACAATTATTTGATTCTATCTTAAATGATTAAATACATCATGAAATTAGGTCAATATTTGTATATATATATATATATATATATATATATATATATATATATATATATATATATATATATATATATATATACACATATATATATATACACATATATATATATATACATATATATATACATATATATATATATATATATATATATATATATATATAAATACACAATAAACAATTTAAGAAAAAAACATAATATTATAATATAAAAAATATTAAAAAACATACTATTTATTTATTTCTATTTCTATTTAATTTATTCATTCATTCACTTCGCTCATTTGATATATTTCATTATATATATATACACACACATATACAGGGCTTGAAATGAACTTTTTCACAAATTTGGCTACTAAATTTTTATGTCATTTCCCATTCATAACTTATACTAGCCAAAAGAACAAACAAACCTATGAAGAAATAAATAAACAGAAATAAACCAGATTAACTATGTCACAGCTTCAAATATACAGTAAATATATTTATTATAACATCTGAATATCTGCAGGATTTTAAGACCTTTTTAAGACCTGCACATATAAAATTAATATATACATATAAATATATACAGTTACAGGTTTTCACACAAGCAAAAAGTTTTCAAAACACATTTCAGCCTTTAAACTATTTTTAAGAAAAGGGATTAGTCAGAAGTATCATTACATTCATTTAAACAATTATTAACAATCAATTATTATATTAATTTTATAACATATAATTATATCTTAATGACTTAACTGTGTAGATTTTTAAAATGCATTAGCTTCTTGTTTATCCACCGGTTCACATTTACAACTGAGTGTTTGCAGCGTAAAAATCTGGGTCAATTTTCTCAATGGTATGCACAAAAACAGCGGAAGGGCTTATTGAAAATGCACATAAATTCTCTGCCAGCAGGAGGCGCTTTTGGAGCAGCAGAATATATCAGTTTCCATGGTAGCAGCAATTATCCTGTATTTAATATACCATGACTCACAAGTTCAGTATTTGCACTGATTTGGCTTACATTAACTTCCCCAAGAATGTAAATTGTGAAGAAAAGTAATAGTGATTTGACAACGTTACCCGCCAAAACTGATTTTTACCAGCATTTGGCAGGTTGATGGATGTTAATTTCAAACCCTGTATATAAACACACACACACACACACACAATTTTCTGTTTAGGCATGTTTGTAAAAATGTGTTAGTGTAAAGTTTTCAAACTAACCAGTAGACTGTAAAAGAAAACGTGTCCAAAAAGGCCCAGAGTGCAAATGAGAAGGTACAGCAGATGAAACAGGAACTCTCTATCCATCACCATCACCCAGTAACCACGGGTAAATGTCCCACGGTTACCCACAAAGCTCAGCATGAACACTATCTTATTACAAACCTGCACAGACACCAAACAAGTTCAGATCGTCAATACAGACTGACACCATGTAAGATTATTAATAAAGAAAATGTGTGTTCAGTGTATGACTGCATGTGAACTTGTATGCACTCAAAACCTAACCCTCCCATGTGTGTTTGTGTGAGTGTGATCTTACATTAAAAGCTCCCAGGAGTGTCAGCATATGCTGCAGCCCCACTGAGAACCCGAGCTGCAGAACACTGGAGATGACCAGCACTCGCACTGCGTTCGGCCTCGGTGACATCAACACGAATCCCAACGAGCCCAACAAACACACCCACAGCAACAGAGAAAGAGAAGGGTCCAGTGAACCTGAATCACACACACACCGCACATGTAAGGTATGAATATTCACACATAAGTCTGGGATATTGTGGAAGGAAAGGCAGACTTGTGAAGACAGCACAGAGGGGAACTCACTTTCACTCATTCCATCCAGAGGGTAAAAGAACGCCACCAACAGATTAATGAGAACAGCCAGGTTAAAAGACACATTACTCCAGAACGACATGTTCCGGCTACACCAGTACAACACCGGCTGTGCTGAAAACAGAATAAGAGAGACACATTTCAGAAATGATGATAAAGTAAGTTGTACAATTTAATTTTAAATGAATCATTTTCAAACACCAGAGAATGAACATACAAATAAAACACACATTTACCTCTTAGCTTTTTCTGCCACCTCATTTCGTTGAAGAGGTCATCTGCGTGCAGGAAGAAGTCATTTATTTTACTGCCCTGTTCATCTCTCTCTGTACCATAGTATACACGCAGCTTGGACTCATTTGTGAGAAAAGAGCAGATATTTGGTACGGGAAACACAATCTGTTCCATAGTGCGATCCTGGCGGACTATCTGTGTATACATACACACACACACACACACACACACACACACACATACAAGAGCATAAGATGGGATTTTAAAAACTATAAAAAACGTGTTTCAAGATTCGCTAAACGTGTTTGTGTGTGTTACCTCTATCTGTGCGGTGTGTTCCGTGTAATACTCTAGGGCCTGGTCCTCCCCACCTGGTTTCAGTAGTATTTGCAACTCCTTATTGTGACGTGACAGCTAAAAGAGCAGGTTAAATCAGACCACACGACAGATTTAATGAATTGCTTAGATAAAGAGATATACATTTGGTGTTGTGGTTGGCCACAGTCTAATTGATCTATTCTGATACAGGTCCCAAAACTGCCACTTGCCAACTGCCAAAAGTAAATACTGGCTTTGGTAATTCAATAAAATGTTAATAAATATGCTTATCAGTCAGCCAGGAACACAGAATGGTAATCTAACATTCTCTGATGGAAGTGATGTGAATAATTCAAACTATACATCTGTTGTGGGTTGCTTCATTTGCCACAGTGTGAAATATACCATTTATCTCAAAATTTCACAGCTGGAAATATTTATGGACAATAAATGTTCTCCTTATACAATACACTGGCATGTACAGAAGCGTGTGTGTACCTGGTGTGCAAGGATATAGATGTTGTGTCCAACATTGCGAGGTGACGCAGCATGGTCCTCTCCATTCTCCAGTTCCTCATCCTCAAACTCTGCTTCACCCTGCTGGTAGGCCATTTTCATCACCTCCACCTTGAACACACACAGCTGGGGTTATGCAGATGTACTATCTATCAACACAGAATGACTCCACGATTCAGTTAAAACAATGAGTGAACCAGGATGTACTGGGATGATAACTGACACACTCACTAGTTCTTTTGGTCTCATGTTGTACAGGATTCTTTCTGCGTTCTCACTGTCATGACGGCTCTCCATGATGGCCAGCAGTAGCTTAGATGCATTATTCTAAGCAAAAAGGACAAATAATGCCACATGAAATTAAATAATACGACTGTGATGTGATTATCACTGTCTCTCATATCCTTTGCATCTAAACAAATAATGACTGATCATCTTAATCACATTTTCACATATTTTTCACTCTGTCCTACTTCAAATATAACATTGTCACGTTAACATAAAATGTTCTTTAGACTTTATAGCAGTGGTTTTCAAACAGGAGCTGCAAGATGTGTTAAAAATATTTAAAAAAAGAAAAAAAAATGCTAAAACAGCTAAAAATCAATATGTAAGCTGATATCCTATTTCTTAATTTAATTAATTATAGTTAATATGAGAGTGATTTCTAGTTGTGAAAAAGTCACCGAAATTACTAAAATCTTAAAAGTAATGGAAATTCTTATAATGAATATACATTTCTCTAGTTATGTCAAGGTCAAAATATCTGTTAGTGGGCAGAAGTAGCTATTTGTGAGTAAAAAATAATTTTTTAAATCCTGTAATCACAAACAACTAGAAAAGTCATGCAAATTCATCAGTAATTTAAACCCAGAATAACACCCGATTATTGAAACTGGAATTATGGAATTTAATTAGTTATAATTTTTTTTTTTATTATAATATCACTTCTAGTTTTTGTAAATAAGTTTAAAATGACCAACTTTGTCATCACAGTTGAAGTACCAGAAGTCAAAAAGGTTGAGAACCACTGCTTTATAGGACTTGAGGCCTGACCACTTGGCACAGTCAAATTTGATGTTACCATGAAATGAGAAGGTTGTAACTTTGTCAATTAAAAGTAAAGTGATGTACCTTTAGTTCTAGAACCAGATCCATTCTCTTTCTGCCCAGTGGATTAATATCATTCAGAATCAATGCAATAATGATATCAATTCCATTAGATTCATGGGTGGCAATGCAATTCTGCAAAAAAAATGCATAACAGAACACATTCAATGCGGAAAAAATGATTATGAGTGATGGAAAGATTATTAGTGCAAAAAGGAGGAAAAATAAAAGTTTGCAGGAAAACCATGATTGTGTTAATGTTTGTGTACTTGCCTGGTTATCATGGCAGGGCCCTTGACAATATTCAGTGAGGCTTTCTACAGTCTGATTAATGAGAGCCACATTATGCTGGTTGATATATAGTCCTAACAGCCCCAGGCCTCCTGTTGTGCTGCCACAGATACAGTCCAGGAACTGCAGGGTCTCACACACCAGGTTATAGTTGTTCTTGTTGTTCTGACAGCGCAGAAAATTCTGCAGGGAAAAAAGAAAGTTCTAAACATATATGATATATAACTATGACTATAACTATATGACTAAACCAGTATATCAGCTCATAAACAAGACCCCATGACACAACACAAAACTGATACTGTCAAAGTTTGAGACCCAACCTGAAATCGAACCTAAAGTTGACTTCCTTCCGGCTCAGGTCTGATAGTGAACCTCTAATCAGGCCAGAATAACAAAAAAAAGCTATAAATGTAACAGATGGAGAGGCAGACAATCACACACACAAACACACACCTGCAGGTCTCGATTATGGTTCTCACACAGCAGCTGTAGGAAGCGCAGGATTGGCTGCATGATGAGAATGACAGGGCTCATCTCGCCCTGCTCTGTTCCTTTATCTCCACCCCCTTTGTCTCCATCAGCAGTGCCATAAGCCTCCTCAGGATCAGCATCTCGGCGATACGAACCGTAGGCCTTCTTAGTCACAACAGATGCCTCCAACAACTGCTCACGAGTATCATCAGTCACCACGACACCTGAATTTTTTTCTGGAGAGGAAGATATATATATATATATATATATATATATATATATATATATATATATATATATATATATATATATATATATATATATATATATATATTTATAATCTCATAGTGACATACCTTATCATAAAATGATATATCAAACTTTATAACATTATGCAGTGATCTCAACAAATATTTGGCCATTAAACCATGAATGTCATTGTATCAAACCAAGTTATATTTATTGCGAAGAAAGATAGCATATAATGAATGATGAAGTATTGACAACCCAAACCTCTCCCGCGTTGTGGTGTTTCTTTGTCTGGTGTGTTATCTGGCCGCTTGTTGCCCAGATCACTGGTGTTGACGGTAACAGTGGCTTTGATCTCCAACTGAGCTGCTTTCATTCTATCATAAAACACCCTGAAAAACTTTTCGGAATTTTTGTCTTCCGTTAAACGTTTGAAGAAGGAATGCTGCAACGAGATAAGAATAAAAACAAAAATCTATCATTATGTTTATATGTTATGTTTTATGGAGAACTAATGTAGTTTGAGTGACGAATGGAGCGCAAGCGTAGTTCAGGCAGACTATGGCGTGACAGCCGGCATCAGCTGACTCTCAGCTGATTGTAACTCCTCCCACTATAATTAAATAAGATATATAAGTTCATCCTTACTCACACTTGCCTTAGTCTGACGCACAGACATGCGCTTACCCTTCTCCATCCCCAACTCCTCCTTATACAGACATGATCACTAGCATCTTGTCCACAGAAATCATTTATCAGCTAATCGTTGCTTAATCTTGTCCAGTCTCATTTACAGACCTGTATCACTACTGCATGGAATAGTATATCTGTTGCATATTAAAATTCAAGTAATTGTATTAGGCTTCTGGGGTTTCAAACCTCAGGCTATGTCCACACTAGACATGTGCCGGTATTTGGTAATGCGATATATCACGGTAATGAATATGCATGATATTGTTATCGTGGGCACTTCTAAATACCGTGAATAATTATATATTACAAATTATTCAGAATTTGGAATGCATAATAAGAATACTATTCCCATCAACTGGTCAAAATGCACAACACTGCTGTATGCTGCTTGAAAGAAGTGTGCTCTGATGTAAACAAGCACGCATGAGAAGCACATGGGGGAACATGTGAGAGACACACTGATTGAAAGCACATTCACTCTCTGACAGCAGATGGCGCTAAACTGCAGAAAATGCAGCCCTTACCCTGGAAACCCCATGAATAAAGCAGCTGCCCTACTTTCAAAAACATATTTAAATAATTTTAAATAGCCATTCAGATTTGCGTATATGCTATGGTGTTCATCACAGTGCAAAATACATAAATATTTAGACTTAATAGGCTATTTATTTTCAAACTTTTTTTTTTTTCATTTTAATCTGGACTACAATATGCCCTAGATATAGTTTGAAAGTGTTTTGATTCTTTATTGTTCATTCACACTTTACATTAGAGCTTCATTAGTTAACAGGTTTAATAACACGTTGTTAAAATCAAACGTTGCAACTGTGTTATTTAATGAGCTAACATGAACTAAAACTTTTAACCAAGATTAATAACTTCGGCAGCAAATGTAGCTATTGCTCATTGTGAATGTTAATGCATTAACTAAGGTTAACTAATAAGGTCTTATTATTAGTGATACCTATGGGTCTTTATAGTTCTTTTGCACTTTAATCTGTGTAAAACTTTTAACTTTATATATTTTTCTGTATTGCTTTATTGTATTTAAATGTTCAGTTATTTTTGTTATAAGAAAAAAGTTATTTGACCTGCTATACTGTATCATGACCATGTTTTTTTAAACTAAATTTCAATACCGTGATAATACCGTATACCGTGATAAAAGCATGAGCAATTAATCGCAACAGGAAAATTTGATACCAGCATATCCCTAGTCCACACGAAGCCCAGAGCTTTCGCTATCCAATCTTTTTTTTTGCCTCGTCTCAAGAAATATCTGCGTCCACACGAAACCACAAAACGAACACAAAAGGATGTAGTATACATGCCAGACCAGTATGTGGCGCTGTAATTTTGCCACAGAGATACACTATAAATGGAAAAGAAGACTTGGACTATGCACAGAAACGTTATACAAAGGAACATGGAACAATACATTTATTATCTGTGTTGATGTTAATTAATAAAAAGACAATCGTTCAGTTGTTTGGTCATGTTTTTGTTTCCATTACGTGACGTAGCGGTGTCTGACTAGGGGTGAGATGTGGGCTGATGACATCATAGTTTCAGAAAATATACGGATTCGCTGTCCACATGAAAACGCAAGGACGGCGTTTTCAGATTTATCCACTCTGGGACCCGGTTTCAAAAAATATCGGTTTCACTTTCCCAAAACGCTGGACCCAATTCCAATAAAATACAAAACGATACAAAATATATGCGTATACAGCTAAACACGTCTACATGTTGACGGGGCCTCAGTGAGTTTTGCTTGTGGACAGCTCAGAAGCTGAATTTTTTTCAGGATTATTTGACGAAAAAAAAAAAAAAAAAAAAAAAAAAACAGATTTTATTCGAAATAGAACATCTTTAGTAACACCATAAAAGTCTTTACTGTCACTTTTGATCAATGTAATACATCCTTGCTGAATAAACATAGATTTCTTAATAAAAAAAAAAAAAAATACTGACCCCAACTTTTAAACTGTAGTGAATATTAAATAACTTATTACCACAACAATCAATTCTATTGCTTTATCATTTCACTGACAGGCCTTTCTGACCTGTATGATGGTGTTCCCGCCCTCCAACAGTGCAATAGCCAATAGGATGCTTTCGTGGAAGACACGGTCACTGGTAGCATTCATAATAAGATCAATGACAAGGTCAGATGCCCCTTCACGGTCCAGATGGCACTGCACCTCCATCAATGACATCTCAGCCCTGCTCAAACCCCCTGAAGTCACACAAACACAAAAAAACAAATGTTAATTTATATCACAAATGTTCCCAGAAGCTACAGTGAAAAATGAACCCACCAGGCTGGCTCTTGATTGGTCCTACAGGTGTCAGCGTGGAGTTACTGAAGGAGGTCAGACTTTCTCTCCGCCCACCACTCCTGAAACCATAGTAACGATTGACCAGCAGCTGCCGAAGGGCCTCCCCCTGTGATGAGTATGAGAGTGTGTGTTTCAATGTGCATCTGATTTTTGGAAGCTTTTTTTTTTTGCCATTGTTGCTTTGGCTTGTGCATCGCATGACTGTAAAACGGTATTCTTTGGAACAAAATGTATCATAAATTGGAATAAATATTAAAGGAATAGATATAGCTGAACCAGGGCAGCTGAGAGGTACAGATGTGTGGTTGGAAAGCAGGGTTAGGTGAAGTTAGTGACCTACCCTCCTCCGATCCTCCAGCTGTTTGGGTGGCAGACTCACATCCACCACCTGAGTGAGTGAGCAGAGTGGACAACAGAACACTAACACAGAGTTAGTAGAGTATCACCATGCAATAATCTCCAGCTCTATGCTAGCAGCATGCTTAGTGTTACAATAATATCAGTGGACAAAAATGACTAAAATTATGTGTTTAGCTCATGGTAAAGTAGTTAGTTATGCTATGGGAGTGATTTATGTTAGCAAATCTTTATATACATTATAATTAAACTGAACAGAATGTAAAAAAATTAAGTGTAGAAAAGTGAACAGAACAAGCAGAAGAGGAGAATGTTATGGTCAGAATAAAAGGTCTGTAACATAACAGTTAATACCCAAACTGTCCAGATATTCATAACAGTTATTACTCAAATACTTTGTAAATATTAATCTACACTCAAAGGATTGTTTCTTAGTCTTTCAGAACAATCTTTAATTTTGCTATAACATCATACTGTATTAGCAGCATTATTAAAGCACCACAAAATGGTTTAAAGAACAAATTCTTGTGTGTTTCTTATTGAAACAGGAATTTAAAATAGGGCATACATATTGAAGGGCTTGCGCTTTTTATAAATACTTTTTTCTTTCTCACCAGAGCTTGGCAAAATCATGACTGGCTACTTTTTAGTGGTAAAAAGTTGTTTTAGGGGAAACACCAAACCACAACAGATCAACATCCATATCACATCTAACAATATGTGTTCTTAGGTCAATTTTCCTATTCCGATTCTCAAGGATAGAAGAGTAGAGAAAAAGAAGGTAAATAAACAAGGGGAAGATGGGATGAATGACAAAAAGAGGACAACCTCAGTGACATCCATCTCATCATCAAATTCCAGTAGCTGAAAAAGAGGAGCGAAGGATGGGGTTAATGAAAGAGTGGACATACTTCAAATTAAGCAAGTAACTATTAGTGACCTCAGTGTTAACAGGAAGACATAACAGAGGAAATGTGATCATCAACACAAACTTCATCAAAGGTGCTCTTACTGGACTTGCATTTGTGATTAAGGTCACACATGCAGACACTACAAATAAATACAGTACGTGTAGAAGACAATACAATCAACCTCTCACAACACCTAAGATGTTTTGCTATCACATCTGTATTCCACCTTAAGAAAATATCTATATTTTTTGTAATCAGAGATAAAACACTTCTATAAGTCCTTTATTAATGCTTTATTGTGGTAAATACCTTCTCTCCATATCCTCTGTCTTTAGTCATCATCTCTCTGAGTGTCTGCAGAACTTTGATACAAAGCCTCTCCTCATTTTCCTCTAAAAGTTGCTTGGTATGTTTTATCAATCTGTACAAAAAGCAGATAAAGGGTGTTAGATAATATAATGTTGTACAATAATAATTGATATATATGTATATATATATATATATATATATATATATATATATATATATATATATATATATATATATATATGTATATATGTATATATTTATTGAAGATACTGAAGGGTCATTTTTGAGAAAACAAAAGTTCATCATACTTGCAGATGAAGCCTCCACTCTCACACTTGCGGTGGGCTTCAGTGTGCTCTGGGAACAGCAATTCTGGACGATGGAGAACATCCACCAATACAGACAGCTCAGCCTGAACCAGAGGCCTCAACCGCTCCTCCAATGCAGACACTATATCCTACAGATACACATACACATACACAAACACATGCAAAAGCATACATTCACCACACACTCAAACAAAGTAAGCCACTGAGGCAAAACAATTGAATGCAGGTTTAGTGATAGGAACTATAGAAAAGACATGGGTGATTCCCACAAAGACAACATTGGCTCACTTCTAGGGTATCATTTTAACCAGAATTGAACCTCATAGATAAATAATTCGGAATGCTCTACATAGGCAATAAATCCATACGCCACAGAAATAGCACTTACGCATAGGAGACTCGACTCTTTTTTTAACAGAGGTATCATTTTTTTAAGATAACTACAAATTATTCTAATAAGCATTAAAAACACATTTAACAGATTTTTAAAGAATATTTTTAATGGATATTTGAAACATTTTAGTACTGAATCAATTATATTTAATTAAAAATCAATTACCTAACTGCAATGCATTCTGGGACTGCATTCTCCATGAAAGGATATGTGCAATACTGCTTTAGAATTTGGCTGAAATTATGCTGTTCCTTTAGGTGGCTCATTAGGTTTTGAAAACAGAGGCAAAATCACTCACTCACCTGGAGTCTTTCAATAATGTTGCGGTAGTCTCGGGAGGTGGTCATAACAGAATCTCTTCGTGTAGCGTTACGGACGGACTGTCTCCAGCTGAGGGCTGTTTTCTGCACTATGTTGTTGGACTTCATGAACAGATTATTCACCTGACAGTCCAGATCCACAGGAATGGCTATGGCCCTGCCTTTAGCTGCACAATAATAAACAGACAAAGACACATACATTCAGGTTTATGCATTTATGCATGAAAAACAACTGGTGGCGCAGGGAACTTTGAGTCAAAAAGGTTGAGAACCACTTTTCTAGGAACTTTTCTATCACCAATTTTAAAATTATAATGTTATTATACAATACAATTATACAACAGAAGCTAGTATTATGAAAGATAAAAACAGCTGGTGGAAATGATGCTCTTACCCACGTCACTCAGCACTTTGATGCAGGCTTCCACATTGCCCTTCTGACTTGGGAGCAGCCAGTTGCAGTGATACACACGGAAAACTCCCTGCAGCAGCTGCACAAACACTGGCTGCCGGGTCTGAGACACAGACAGAGAGATGTCACATGGCCTAAATGATGCTCAGGTGTACTGGGCTGCTGAAAGACGCCGTGTGTTACCTGCAAACTTGTGCTCTGGTCTGAGAACGGTGAGCTGAAGAAGGTGGTGACGATGCTCATGATGGTCTCAGTAACGTAGCGCTCCAGAACTGTGTCAGCGTGCTTACGGTCACTCGTGTTATTGCACACCTACAGAAAGCCATGCTGAATGTCTAAACATCAATACCATAATGTGAGTATATCTGTGAGTGTTTGTTTAGTCTTACTCTGCAGATGTCCACCAGGAAATCATCAAAAAGTTTCCACATGTGATTGCTGGTGTAGATCTCCTTCATCTCAACCTCAGTATCCACATAGCAGTGATTCAGGAAGTTCACATAGGCCATCTTCACCTACATATGAAGTATTACACTCACATACTAAAAGGTTGCATTCAGATGGCTTTTTAACAACCTAAATCTAAAAGTATTCAACACATTCATCAAAGACAAACACTTTGGGATTTATTCCCTTGGTGCACACACCTCAGGGATGCAGTCCTCATGAGTGACCACACGTACAATATCATCGAGGGGGAGCAGGGAGTTGCATTTGATCTCAGTGTAGACGTTCTTCCCTTCAGTGCACACAGCTAGTAACTCCACTAAGTGAATATGATACCTGCAAGAGTCAGTGAAACCAAATCTAATACCTATAATGCCAAACACTGAACATTTAAGCTCAAAGAACATACACTTACAAACTTTGTATGATTTTGTAAAACGTGTGATTTGTATGATTTTACGTAAAAATAAATGACAAATTGACAAATTCCACTCCAGTGTAACACACAACATATAATGACACATGTAAGGAAAAAATAATAAATAGTATATATATATATATATATAAAGATAGATAGATAGATACAATTTTACTAAATACAATGTAAATTATATTATATAAGTAATTATAATTTTTTATGTAATTATATATTAAATAATGTAATTTTACTACATAAAATGCAAACTATTTATATTAAGTTATATTACAGTATATTATATTCTATTTGTATTTTTTATAGTATTTGCATTTTTAAAATAGCCGTTTTTTTACATTTTGAAGTATTAATAGAGTGGAAACAAGGACAATAAACCTCTATACCTGAGTGCACTGCTCTCATCAAGTCGTTCCCTCTCAAGACGCATCATTTGAACCAATGACTGAAAAGATGCCCGGTCATTATAGAACACTAGCACATCCTCACCTGCTGTCACCAACTAAGTACACACAAATCATTTCAATAAGAACAGTCTTCACTAGTCTGAGGAGAATAGGGTGGAAAAGTAGCAATGTGGGACTTGTATTTCAAAACACTAATCTCAAAAATTGTTAATCTGGCCCACAGACCTCAGCCATGACAATGTCTTGGCATTTCTTGATGAACTTGTTCTCAGCCTTGACGATGGTCTGGAGGAACTTGAGGTAGTGGACACTGCGTCCGTGCGTCTCGATGCAGTGCACAAAGTGCTGCACTACCCTCTCATTAATCTCACTACACAACTGGAAATTATTCATGAAGATATGCTGCATGGTGACTGCCTCTAGAATCTAAAAACAGAAAGCCATGAACAGAGGATTCAACAGTTGAAATGCACAGATAAAAATGTGTTTGTTTATGTATTTGTGCTCTCACCCCAGGGTTGAGGAACAGGTTTATGTGTTTGTGTAGAAGAGCCTGGTTCTGTTGATTTCCAGCACAAAAATTCTGAAGGAACTGATGAGCTAAAGTCATAATCTCTTGCATTTGAACATCCTCCCCCTAAAACGTCAACAAACACACATGGAAACACATAAATCAGTGATTAATTAACCCGTTCAGTTACACAAAGGCTCACACACACCTTCTCATAAGGGATCTGCAACAGTTCCAGGACTACACTGTGAGCTCCCATGTTCCTGAGGAGCCGCTGCTGCTGTTTCTTATTCTTCTTGCCATAGATGCCCTCCAAAACACACAGTTTGCTCAGCCTCAGAAGGATCTACACACAAATATAAGATATACTTCACAGAACATTCTACTTGTCAAAACCTAAAAATTCCATAAAACATAAACACATTTCACCTCCTTCACGACTCTGTAGTTTGAGCTGCTGACACTCTCCACTTTGGGTTTGTCTGATCTACTTGAGTTGATGACACCCTGTTAAGAGCAGAAAAAATATATAATAACAACATAATATACAATATCCAATTATAATATAATTCACTAGATTTCTGAAAAGAGCAATTATATTGCTTCTTACTGTTTCAAAGTTTTTTTTTTAGTTAATTATGGACAAATAATAACAGGAGCACATCCTGACCTTATGGTGTGCTTCAGTGGCGACCTCTCCAGTGTCCAGCCCTGAATCTGACCCCTGTCTCTTATACACCCACAGCTCTGATTTCTCTACTATAGACCTTAGCTGATCCAAATCTGACTTGATCTGTTTGTAATTTTCCACATCCTGACTGGTCACCAAGAGCTGAACCTAAAATAAATAAATGCTATTTACTATTAATGTACACAACATGACACCACACTATACAACACTACACTGTAAGAAACAATACATGATACGAAATATATGGTAAAAGATTCATGGATACATGTGTATATGAACACCAAAACTCAACACTGTTAAACTCATCCATTATTACTCATTATTGCATCATTCAAGTGGATGCTGCACACTGGTGGTGGCTGAGGAGAGACCTGCTGATATGATTGTGAAGCACAGTAGTACATAGTAAAGCACTATATAAATGCCTCATTCATTAAAAAGTTTGTTTACAAAGGCTTTTTTATTTAGTCATCA
The DNA here is from genome assembly GCF_018340385.1 of Cyprinus carpio. Taxonomy (NCBI): domain Eukaryota; kingdom Metazoa; phylum Chordata; class Actinopteri; order Cypriniformes; family Cyprinidae; genus Cyprinus; species Cyprinus carpio. The sequence continues at coordinate 24,410,911 of NC_056577.1, read as the reverse complement.
ATAAGACAGTTAATTTAAATGATTACAAATATGTAAATATTTTTTCTATTAATAAAATTATTATAATTTTAAAATCAGGGATGCACCGAAATGAAAATTATTTGCCGAAGCGAATCTGAACAAAATGAAACACTGAATGCCGAACACAGTTTTGGAGTTTTGCCAGTTTTTTCCGCCATTGCATAAATTAAATAGCCAAAATGTGCTTTTTACTGTTTTGTCTTGCTTTTCAAAGAAAAAATCAATTAAAAAAACTACAATTTAAAAATATTTAACACTGAACATTTTTTAACATTCTAGCAGACATAACAACAAAGCACAATTTAACTTAAAATTTAAATCATGCCCACTTCTTGAATCATGTATTTTTTACTGTCCAAATAAAAGCAGCCTTGCTGTGCAGAAGAGACTTCTTTTAAAATATTAGAAAATATTACAGATCCCAATTTGAACACCGTGTGAATGTTATAATAAATGTATTAACAGAGCTGTTGTAATTATTATTATCATTATTATTGTCTTACTTTTTTATTTTATTTTATAGAACAACAGTAAAATTACAATACTAACGTTTATGAATGTTGATGGAGTTCTTGCTTTTCCTCAACTTTTATTTTGGCAGAAACACGCAGGAAGACCTCAATGCTTCTATTGTTGACAACAGCTGATTTATAAAGTTCATCACAAATACGTTGCACGTATCACATTGTCACATGCCTAGTAAAAATTCATAAAAATTTGACTGAGCAACAGACGAGTAACACTGTATCAGTGCGGATTTTCCTCGCGCTTTGGACTTTGAACCCTGGTTAACAAGCAGATCCGCTGTGAGCTCGTGCAGAACTGTTAGAATACATGCAATTTGTTTGTGTATTAGAAAATATAATGTTCTGCAATTTATTTACTTATTGTTTAAGGCCATTTCATGATTTCAATCATCATACAGTAACCAGCAACAATCACCCTTTTCCTCTTCTAATTGAAGACATGCGATCAAGTAGTAAACAGTCTCTTGCTGCCGGCGCTTGTAATGATTTTTGCGTCTTTCTCGGACAGTTTTAAATGCTTCCAAACTGCTGGTATGTTTGTTGCATTATTAAGAGTGCACACCTCTCACTCTATGCTGGTTGCTATTTGATCGCATCACGTCATTGTTTGGTACAATTTATTTGTCTTTTCGCTTAGAATTTCGGTTGCTGAACATTCGATGCATCCCTATTTAAAATAATAAACCACAATCACCCAATGAAAGTCTAAATTAGATTAATAATTAAATTTAAATTAATTTTAAATATAATGCTATTTTAAATAAAATCGACTACAATTACATACCATTTTAGCCACAGTAAAATTTAATTTACTAAAATTGATATGACAAGACTACTACAAAACAAAAAGAAATACTGTGTAAAACTGAATACTGGCAAGGATGAAATTAAATGAAATGGAATGGAGGGATGGATGAATAAATCTATGAATAAATACCTGCTTAAAGGCCTGTAAGACCTCCTGCCTCTGGCTAAAATGTCGGAAGAGGAGGTGAAGGGCTCGTGACACCAGTGGAGGATAGTCATGCATGGTCAGGTGCAGCAAAACCCTCAGAAACGTCCGGCCACCATGATCATCAAGATCTAGTGGGGTGTTCTCTTCACTAGATACACAAACACACTCAGATTCACACACATATGGCACACAAACATAAGACAAATTATTAAAGAGCACAACCTTCTTACCTTCCTCCGAAAATCCCCTCGGCTTGCTCCTCAATGTGCTCAAAGTCCAGCGCACCTAACAAAGACAGTGGTTATTCAGACAACATTTGACCCATACCAGCTGATACTGACACAAACACACGCTTGCTCATTTTACCTTGTACACTGGCAGGAGAGTCCTGATTTACAGACGGCTCTGTTTGAGAGTTGCTCTCATCAAACTCTGTTTTAAAGATACAGAGCAGGCAGGAGATCCTGTAGTCCAACCGGACATTTAGAATGAACTACATAAAAAATTAAAGAGTTTTTTTAACTAGTTTGGCATTTACCAGGCATTCAGCCCACAAATTTCTCAAACAATGATTTAAAACAGAACATTACAATCCAATTAATTATGGACTAGGATGTGTTTTAACACCTGTAGGATCTCAATGATCTTGAGTTTGGTGTCCATCACCAGTATGTCTTGTTTCTGAGGTTCACTCTGGGATTTAACTTCTCTGTCAGGAGGGTTGTGGTTGGTGGCTGGCAGAAATCCTCCACCCCTCAACACCACCTGTGTCATCAGCTCTCCCACCCCATGGATGGACCGCATCACATTACTTCCTATAGAGGCGGTCAGAGAAAGACTTCAGAGCACTTTCACATAAACAATTTTTCAGTAAATCCGTTTGATGTATTTACTTGAAGTGAAAGCTATTTTTTTTTAACTCTGATAAACTTTATTATCGAGACTGTAAAAATTTACATTAAGAGTTATTTCTACCTATCGAATATTTTTTTGACTAAACATTTCTTAAACATTTTCCAAAACATTTAAATAACACTTTTGACTTGAATAAATAAATTATGACCACATGAAGAAAATTTTATTTAGAGTCCATAGCTAGCGGTGTTTTTGACCTTTGCCACGGTCTCCAGGCAGCTTGATGGGAAAGGGAGTGCTGATATGGACGCAGTCCAGGATGGCCAGCAGGATTTTGGTCAACCGTAGCAGGTCACAGAAGTTATAGAAACCAAAATAGATAAGGTTCCTCGCCAAGTTCACCACCTATAAAACAGATAGTGGAAAGTGGAAAGGTAGTTTCCCGCAGAAAAACTGCATTGGTAATTTTGTCAGACAAATATTTTTTTGTAATAAGTTAAAAAAGGTTTTAAAATTTTTATGTTTTTTTAACATGGCGCAATCTATAATGAGCCTAATGTACAAATAATAGTAAAGATGCAGTGATGTAACTTTTTGGTAAACTGACACCTAATTTTTTGTTTTCATGAGGTGGCACACCTCAAAAGTGAGCTTGTTTTTCTCCTTGTCTGAGAACGGGAAACTCTGGCACACAACATCTCGCAGGTAATTCTCCACAAACTCCATCGTCTGAGAGAAGCGCTCCTTCACCTCATCACGTGATGTTCCATCATTATCATAACTGGTAAGAAACAGAAAAACAACTGGCTGATGAACAGACCACTCACTAAAACTGGGCTTTTCACTGTTCGCTGTTTCTAAAGCGAACCACTTACTCATCAATGGCAATTTGTGAAGGGATTTCAGACCACAGCCGAGCATATTTGACAGGAGTAACCTGCTCCTGAGGGTCACGGTCTACGTGCATGTGCAGCATCATCCGGCAGAATGAGGCTCTGAGGTCAAAGGGTAAGTCTTCGTCTGACATGCAGCGCAGGATCAGATCCACATCCAGTTGTGCTGATATCTTATTAATGGCCAGGTATTGCCGATCCAGACACATCCGTGCAAACAAATTCAGCTGATACCTGACAGAAGATGTTTTTATTACATATCTGCATCATTTTCCTCGCATCGTATGTAAGTGTAGGTGTGTGTGTGCATACCTGTAATAATTAATAACTTCATGGTCCTCTGTGTGTCCATCTTTGGCATCCTGTGCAAGCTCTCTGATGCTCTTACTCTTCATCTCTCCTCTACTGTCCTTCCAGAACAACCATACCTCCTCCTCATCCTCCTCTTCCTCCTCTGCGCTCTCGCCAAGCACTGTTCCTGCCACCTCAAACCGTGATAACACAAGCCTGACACACAAACACACACACATTCACTCAGTAATACACTCACAGGCGTCTAGCCATGGGCTTACTATTCATAACACTTCATGCATTTCATCACACTTTCTGATTTGAATCTGTGTTGATGGGATGTTTTGATTTTCCCTCGATCATGTGGCTGCCTGTTCGATATTGTGCTTGCCGAATTATATTAATTAATTTCATTTAGGATATTTTTTATTTTTAGTTTTATTGCTTTTGTAATAGATTTTAAAATGTAATTTATTCCTGTTTTGGCAAAGCTGAATTTTCAGCAGTCATTACTCCAGTTTAAATGTCACATGATCCTTCAGATAACATTCTAATATCCTGATTTGGTGCTCGAAAAACAATTCTCATTACAAATAAGTGTTGAAAACAGTTGTGCTGCTGGTGGAAACCGTGATACATTTTTTTCAGGATTCTTTAATGAATAGAAAATTCAAAAGAACAGCATTCATTTGAAATACTGTACATTTTTAATAATGTCTTCAATCAAATAAATGCATCCTTCTTAAATAAAACTATTAATTTTCTTGTTAAAAAAAATCATACTTCAAACTTCTGAATGTTAGTTTACTGTATATTGCTCTAAATATGTACATAGCATAATAGTCAGAGTGGGGCTGTACTTGGTTTCGATGAGGATGTCTGCATTTGCTGGGTCCAGCACAGCATTACAGATGAGCTCTTGTGTGACAGGGATGGATTTATTCATAGACACACACAGATCTGACAAGTAGTCCAGAAATCTAGAGAAACAGGGACAAAGAAAACTCAATCATTCAGGATAAGACACAAAAACTATTACAAATATATTCAAGTCATTCAATCATCAAGAAACATCTGAAGTAGACATGTGCTGGTATTCGGTAATGCGATATATCACGGTAATGACTATAAACGATATTGTTATCGTGGGAATTTCTAAATTCCGTGAATAATTATAAATTACAAATTATTCAGAATTTGGAATGCATTTTAAGAATACTATTCCCATCAACTGGTCAAAATGCACAACACCGCTATATGCTGCTTGAAAGAAGTGTGCTCTGATGTAAACAACCACGTAAGAGAAGCACATGGGGGAACATGTGAGAGATGCACTGAATGAAAGCACATTCACTCTCTGATAGCAGATGGCAGAAAATGCAGCCCTTACCCTGGAAACCACATGAATAAAGCAGCTGCTAGATTCTAATTACATTCTGCCAAACACGTAAATATTTAGACTTAATAGGTTATTTATTTTCAACCTTTTTTTTTAATTTTAATCTGTACTGCAACATGCCCTAGATATAGTTTGAAAGTGTTTTGATTCTTTATTGTTCATTCACACTTTACATTAGAGCTTCATTAGTTAACATTAGTTAATTCATTAGTTAACATAAACTGCCAATGAAAAATTCTTGTGAACATTCATTCATCTTAGGTATTCCAATATTTAATAACACATTGTTAAAATCGAAAGTTGCAACTGTGTTATTTAATGAGCTAACATGAACTAAGACTTGTATTTTTTAACCAAGACTAATAACTCATTGTGAATGTTAATGCATTAACTAACGTTAACTAATAAGGTCTTATTATTAGTGATACCTATGGGTCTTTATAGTTCTTTTGCACTTTAATCTGTGTAAAACTTTTAACTTTATATATTTAACTGTATTTTATTGTATTTAAATGTTCAGTTATTTTTGTTATAAGAAAAAAGTTATTTGACCTGTTATACTGTATAATGACCATGTTTTTTTAAACTAAATTGCAATACCGTGATAATACTGTATACCGTGATAAAAGCATTAGCAATTAATCGCAACAGGAAAATTCGATACTGGCATATCCCTAATCTGAAGACACACCTTTCTACACTTATACTGTGCTTCTAAACACTTACTTTAAAACCTATATTTCACTGTCGCTTAGTCTTACCAACATCTCTGTATTAGTTTGTTCTTAAGATGAATCACTTACATTATAAAATTTCTCTTTTGTTATTCGCTTTAGATGAAAGGGTCTGCAAAATGAATAAATGTAAATGACCAAGAACATTTATGCAGATATATTTTCACACACCTGGGCTCTCTGTTCTTGCGAACCAGGCTGACGAAGGTGTCTATCTCAGCTGCAGTAATGTGTTTCTCTAGAAGCTTCCTGTTGTTGTGGAGCAGGGCTGTGATAGTGTCTTCAGCAAGGACATCATATCCTATCTGCTTCTGCATGAAGCGGAACTGCTTTGCGATGTACTCCTAGAGAGGGGGAAAGGGGGAATATTGCACATGTAGTATACAAGTGAACAAGTGCATGTAGTATAAGGGGTTATGACTGTATTTTAGTAGTTTAGTTTACCTGATTTTTGCGATAGTCCTGTTGTGAGTGACGTAGGACTCTGTAGCAGAGCCGACAGATGTGACGAAAGGGTGCATGACGTTGGTCTGCGAGCTCTTCCAGCCGCAACATAGGGCCGTCCCCGCTATCAGTGAATGGGGCCTGCAGCAGCTTGAATATCTGGTCAATCACATCACAAGATAAAAGGTCATTTAAATGTAAGTGAGATGGTTTAAAACTAAACTTAAGATGTGATATAAAAGTACCTGTTTAAGTATGTTCTGCTCTCTCATAAGTTTCTGCCGCTCTCTGTTAGGTTTGTTGACTGTGATCTCCAGCACATCCTGAGCACTGCTGGGAATGTCCACCACAAAATACACCAGATCCTCCAGCAGTTTTGTCACTGATTGTGTAAGAGAGCCATCGGGAAACAGTGTGTGAGAGGATTTAAAAAATTATCATAAAGGTGGATTGGTTACAAATATATTATTGTATTATTATTACAAGGCAGAAATGGAAGGAAATCAAAGAAAAATGGAAATAAATCATAGATGAACAGATGGATGAAAGAATGAAAGAAAAGTGGACAAATGGACAGATAAATGAACAGACAAATGGATGGAAGGAAGGTCAGATGGGCAGGTAGGTGGGTGGATTTATGGATGGACAGATAAATGAATGAAACAAGGAAGAAAGGAAAAAATAGAAAAAGAAAGGAGAGATGATAGATAGATAGATAGATAGATAGATAGATAGATAGATAGATAGATGAAAAGAACAAAAGAAGTAAAGAAAGATGGAAATATGGATGTAAAAATGGTCAAATGGATGGATAAATGAAAAGATGAACAAATGATTGAAGGATGGAAGGACAAATACAGAGACAGATGACCAAATGAATAGATGGCTAGATGGTTGAAGGAAAGAAGGACAGAAGGATGAATAGATAGACAAACGTATAGATGGATGGAAAGAAGAAATAGTTGAAGGAAGGAAGGACAGATGGATGGATGAAAATACTGATGGATGGATAAATGAATGGATAGACAAATGAGGAAGCAAAAAAATAGAACCGAACAGATGTGGAGATGGATGGTTGGAAAAAGGTCAACGAGATGGATCGATGGATGGATGGATAAAAAGATTAATAAATGGTTTAAAAGAAAGAATGGAAGAAAGACAGACATATGGATGTATGAATAAAAAGATTAATAAATGGTTAAAAAAAAAAGAAAGGACAGAAGGAGTGACAGACCGATGGTTGAATTAATGGGTGACTGAATGGCTGAAGAAAAGATGGACAGGCAGACACACAAACTGATGGTTGGCTGGATTGATGAATGGAAGGACAGACAGATGGACTGATGGATGGACTGATTTACACATGGATGAATAGAAGGAGGTAACCTCTACCTCCTCTCATTCTGGGTGATAGTGCCCTTCTCCAGTTTGGCTGCAATGGAAGCTAAGACTTTACTTGCATCATTAGCAAAATCCAGATCGCGAACTTCAGCTGGAGATACTGGAACTATAGCAAAAGCCTCTTTATCTTCCTTCAGAGGAGATGTTCCTATCTGAGACACAAATATAGAGTGGAGGAGACACACTTCAGAGAATCCATAAACCAATGCTACAGTCATACAGAGACAGAAACTCACTCACTCTAAGCATGACCGGTTTCTCTTCCTCTTTATCTATTGGCTGGTTGGTGCTGTGAACCCATGTATTGGTACAGAGGTGCCTGAGCCTCACGTATGAGTTTCTGACAAGCACAATCCAAAATACAGCTTGTTTAATATATATGCACTTAATCAGAAGTCACAAGAAGTCACAATCTCGCTGTACCTTGGCACAAGCGAGTCTCCGCCTCTCAGAGTAGTAGGGTCAAGCTCAAAGATTGATGATATGTCATTGCCATCAGGAACAGACACAAGTGTGTACATAACCTTATCCTGAGGGTTATGTGCACGTGCTCGCATCACTTCCTGCTCCGAATCCAGCTGCAAGAGAAAAAAATTGATCAACGGCTCAGTCGCCGTCTCATTCAAGATGACACTGCTTTGTCTAAACTAATGTGTTGAAAGGAGAGCAATAAGGTAAAGAGACCCTCAAATGGCTTGCACTATGAATTAATAAGAAGCTCAGTTAAAAGGGGAGAAACACACACACACACACAGCCACACACGCTCTCAAACACACACTCACAGAGGAACGGGTCTCCAGGTATTCTTCTTCATAGTCTGGATTTACCTGATCACAATAAGGTGAGAACAATTAGATAAATGTTGCAAATCATGTTCTCTGCTCTTGCTAACATCAAGCTCTCTAAATAGACACACTCTGATGTATCTGCATGTGTGTTTGTGTGTGAACTCTTATTCTAGGTAACATATCAGTCTAACCTCTGCAGCAAGGTAATGGCCGGTGGCCAGGTGTTTGAACCTAAAGAGACTGTTCCAGTAGCCGGCTCCACCTCTGCAGGGATCATGCTGAACCACCTGAAAAGCATCCAAACATCTGTTTAGGTTCCCAAACCAGTAGAAAATCACACTCACAAAAACATCTGTTCAACTTCACAAAGTTGAGTCCTAAACTTACCTCTACCTCCCAGAGTGCTTTGCTACTAGTGGCGGAGGTTGCAGACTGGCGCCCGGTAGTACGCAAAAAGACATACTGCTTTTTCCGGTGTTCATCGCATGTTAGAAACTTCTCCTGTTCTGCATGGAACAGCCTCACCACATCACCCTGATAACATGTATTTCATTAAAAGGCCATAAATATTAATTCTAGTCAAATATACGCCTTAAAAATACATGTGAAGGTCACTGTTTGTGCAGTGTGTATGTGTATGAAACATACTCCTTTCAAGACAACCTCCTGGTTGTCGCTCCATTTCATGAAAAGAACAATTTTCCAACTGGTAGTGCAGTTCACTGAATTCACCTGAAAGAGAAAAATATAATGGAATAGAGCTGTGGTTCTTAACCTCAACCAGTGGGTTTCCCCTTTAATTGTCAATGCTGAAGTGACCTTTTGATCCTATCAAGGACCCCCCCCCTCCACCTCCACTGTACTGTAAACTAGTATTCCATTCTTAACATAGCCATGTGTTTATATGTGTATTTTACTTCATTGCATCCTGGATTATCCACAAGTTGATGGCTACTGGCATGAAGCGGCTGTCCGGCATTAACAGGGTTTAACACAACCTTATCGCCAATGACCACCTGAAAAACACATTAACACACAAAACATAACAAGTGGGACTCTAATAAGTGTTTATGTTAGTGCAAGAAGCAGGACTACATAATAAATCAAATTAATAATCAAGATTACAGTGGCTGTTTTGCATGTTATACTCACATTGTCTCCAATAGAGCGGAGCTTATAGAAGGGTTGGATGTAGAACCACGAGCCTTCATTCCCTGCAGCGTCCAGGGTTACACGCATGGCATTCTTCTCAAGAAGAGCTGGTAATCGCTTATTTACCGTCAGATACTTATTACTCTTCAGATGGAGAAGCTGCAAATATGTGTGAACAATTACACAATTAATTTGACTGCTAAATATTCAGAATTTCTACATATTAAGTGTTCTATATTATAAAGACAATTTAAATATTCCCTAAGGTAATATTTGTGCTCATGTGTTTGTGAGAGATTTACCTGGATGACGTTGCCGTACTGAATGACTGTTCCTAAAAGCTTTTTGTTCTCTGATTCATTTTGTTTCTTTTCTAAATCAGCAGCATGCTAAAAACATATAGTAAGAAATAAAAGAATGAGAGAAAAAAATGTAAAAATTGTGATCTTGACATGTTGCAGGCCAGGCTCAAACCTGCATTTCCCACATGAACACCAGAACACCACGTAAGCAGATACAGTGACTACTGCTCTTCAGAACATCTGAGGGAGCTTCAGAGAAGCTGATAAATATACTGTACTTTCTTAACCGTCCTCCAAAAAAAAGTTGAATAGTAAACAAACTTTGCACTCTTTATTGACATCTTGTAACATTGTTTAGGTGTTCAATATTCTTCACAATATGTTTCATTTACAAGCACATCATAAGCAGAGGGTTAACTAACTGCAGGCTGAAGCCATGAAATCTAGGAGGTTGGGCAATTTAGCCAAGCAATCAAATAAATGACTTACATCATCTTGATAATTATCCAACTGAATTAAGCTTGATTTGTTTTTTTAAGCATGGTAGGCAAATAAAATAATAAATGCATATTGATTTAAATGAAAATATTGAAGTAACTTGTAAAGGAATGTTTTACACTCTTGGATGAACTTGTTTTTGATGCAACCATAATCTACTAAATACAAATTAATCTGATAAATTTGATTTAAAAATGTAATGTCATCATTCCTTAAAACAGGGTTCCCACCTCTAGATTAACTTCAAATTCAAGGACCTTTCAAGTGTGGGGACACATTTTGAAGTGAGAGTGAGGTTACATTGTGTTACCTTGTAAGATACATTGTTACAGTTTTCATGTGTCAAACATAACTATGCAAAAAAGCTTCTTTTTTTGCATTTATTTTTGGCCATATGACAGAGATCCGATATTCTATTTGTTGTATTTCTGTTTTTCATAAAACTGAAGACTATTCGGTACATCCTATACTGTATTCTAAAATGATCTGATATTAACTTTTGCATGGATTTTATTGAAAAGAGCTTAGGCTTATGTAACCAGAAGTTTTAAGATATATGAATATATATCTTGCCTCATGGGTTTACATTATCTTAACAAGCAAAGCAATTCAATATTAATTTATGGGTGTGTCTGTGAAACATAGAGGTACCATCCTAGTAGTTTTGTGCATGCATGATCGCCATGTAGGGTAACCATATTTTAGTTTTCCAAAAAGAGGACAGTGGGTGCGGTTGGGGAGGGTGGCTGGGGTGTGGTTGGTTGGTGGTTAAAGTAGTGCCCAAATTAGTGCAATGACCATATCCCAAATATCAAAACTGAAAATATGTAATTTCCATACCTAAAATACATATTATACAGTCACTGTTATGCATATTGATCATAAACACAGCTAAAAATCTCCTACCAGTGGCGTCCTTCACAAAACTTAACATCTTGCACAGTTTTATCATAGGCAGAATGCAAAATGTTTCAATACAAGCATTTTAGTCAAATGTTATTAAACAACATTTCAAACCTTTAACCCACGGGCAAAATCAACCCATTAACAGTTTAAAAGTAGCCAAAAAATGCGGACTTGGCAACCCTGCATTCAACACGAGCTGCAGGAGTCAGTTTGACTGATCGCGGATTCAGGAGAGAGAGATGGCTGATTCAAAAGAGATTTAAATACTCTGCGTATTGATAGCAGCTCCCTGATGCGTGAAAATTACAATGTTTGCAGGGAGCGGGTGGGATTGGACACAAAAATCATGGGAGCGGGCAATAATGGTCAGAAATTCAGTGGTAGTGGGATTAAGAAAACAGTCCCTCGCAGCGCTCTAATATAAAAACTCACTGGCGACTGTAGAAAGCAAAAGGATCAGAGATCCTGGCCAGATGCATTTTTTTAGGTCCAAAAAGAGGACATATCTGGGAAAAAAGAGGAAATATGGACACTCTAATGTCGTGGCAACGTACAACACAAAGTACCTCATGCACAAAACACTTAAAGGTGCGTAACTAATGTAAATCAAGCAAGCTTGTATGCATAGGCCACTAATTGTTGGCGAAATAACACATTAGTGGATCAGAGGGAATAATATGGAATTTTTTTCAGAAAACTTCTTGTACAAAATGAATTCAAACACTTTCAAGGACCTGCATCAATGTATGTTTATTTTCAAAAACTTTCCAGGGCCTTGAAATTTTTTTTTTTCAGATTCACAAACTTTCAAGGATTTCAAGGACCCATGGGAACCCTGTTAAAAAGACATTATCTTTGAGCATAAACACAGCAAACAATGTAAGATGAGGTTTCCAATGATCTAAGGTAAGTTTTTAATTTCTCAATAGCAAATAAGTTTTAGAGCTCAAGGTTTGGTTGGGTAAGGTTGTCCTTTTAGCCTCTGCTGGTGGATGTTGGATGATGATGAATCTTTATTCATTGACCAAATTATTTCATGTTAACCAGTTCCTGTTCTTGAAAATTAATTTTTCTTTTTCCATGTTTTTCATTTGTGGTGTGGATATTAATTCTAGACCAGAAATTACGAGCAGCAATATTCTGAAGGAGCCAATGGAATTCCCTATATTAATATAAACAAACAGATCGTGACTGTGGCTAGGGAAGGACTAAGCTTCGCACTCACGTGGAGTTTGTTGAGCAGGACAGTATCTGTGGTGCTGTTTCCTCCAGGTTTGGCAGCTTTCCAGAACTGTTTCTGTGCCGAGTATCTGTTCATGGGACACAGTCTGAACAGACAGTCTACAGACAGAGAAAAAGAAAGAGAGGGAACAAACATTTCATCCCAGCACAGACAAACAGAACACCACACATACATACATAATCACACTGTGTTTTAGACACACACACAGCTTTCAAAACCTGCTGATGAGGATGACAAGTTGATCATAAAAGGTAAGGAAGAAAATCAGTATTAAAATCAATATGTAAACTCTGTCTGTGTGGTTTGAGCATATGTGCATAACGTTATTTTTGTCCTCACATCAGATGCAAAAAGACATTTTCTAACATTTCTAACATTTTCAGTTCAGGAGGATGTAATGCAACAGAAAACACATACAGTTTTTCAAAAGTGTTAAGAAAAATGCAACAGGCATAAAAGTGAAAATGCACTTCTTCTTTTCAGCAGAACTCCAGTCTTACCAAATAAGGAGAGAGGGGGAGTCCCAGACTGACAGACAGAGAGAGAGAGAGAGAGAGAGAGAGAGAGAGAGAGAGAGAGAGAGAGAGAGAGAGAGAGAGAGAGAGAGAGAGAGAGAGAGAATCTGGTCTCTGTTTCCAGTTTCTGGAGATTGGGACGATAAAGCACCAAAAAGCTCTGGGGTCAATAAAGGAATGTAGAACACACTCTCGTATAAAAACCACAGTTTAGGATTGTCTGATTACAACTGATGGATAGTTTTTTGTAATCAGACAATCTTAAACAGGCTAAAAGCAAAAAGTTTTCAAATCACATTTCAGCCTTTAAACTATTTTTAAGAATATATATATATTCTTAAAAATAGTTTAAAGGCTGAAATGTGATTTAAAAACTTTTTGCTTGTGTGAAAACTTGTAACTGTATATATGGTATTCATTTTATTTGTGCAGGTTTTAAAAAGGTCTTAAAAATACTTAAATTTGATTTAATGCTGCAGATATTCAAATGTTATAACCATATTTACTGTATATATGAAGCTGTGACATAGTTAATTTGGTTTGTTTCTGTTTATTTATTTATTTATATTTTTTGGCTAGTAGAAGTTATGAATGGCCAGTAACATAAAAATTTAGTAGCCAAATTTGTGAAAAAGTGAAAAAGTTAATTGTATGTATATATAGTGTGTATATATATATATATATATATATATATATATATATATATTTTTTTTTTTTTTTTTTTTTTTTTTTTTTGAGAGGGAGAGAAAAGTTGCTGCTACAGTGCTCACACTTCTTATACAATGGTGTTATGGGTGGTTTCTGGTCTTAATTTAAAAAATTCCCCACACCAAACCACTATGATATAGCTCAAGTCCCTCCTGCAATGCTGTTTTGCTCGTTCATCTTCTGCCAGATGAAAATCTTAAGTTTGAACTCTTGGAAATGAATGCATACCCAAAAAAACAAATATATTCACCAAATAACAACAACATAAAACAAACCATCTCATGCTTCTGTTTTGCTTTGGTGTGTTTATATTTAAAGGAAATAATACATTCCTCTCTATGGGGGCCCACTGACCATCAGACAATTATCTCTCCTCTCCTTCTCTTCATCATAGACTCAAGCACATTGTGCAAGGTTTATTTATCAGCAGGGTTATTAAGATTAATAAATTCGATAGAGAAACAGATAAAAGTTAAAGGTATAGTTCCTTATGTTGTTCAAAGAAAATGTAATTAATTTAAATATGAATATACTACTGTTCAAAGTTTGGGGTCAGTAAGTTTTTTCTTTTTTTTTTATAAATTAAAACTTTAATTCAGCAAGTATGCATTAAATTGACCAAAAGTGATAGTAAACATTTATAATGTTACAAAAGATTTTTATTTTAAATAAAGGTTGTTCTTTTGAACTTTCTGTTTATATATATATATATATATATATATATATATATATATATATATATATATATATATATATATATATATATATATATATATATTTCTGTTTTATATAATATAACCTTTTTTCTGTTTTAATCAAATTTGGTTACAGCAACCAATGGTGGTTGTCGCTATTGCAAAAATGGCTTGTTTCACATTTCATGATGTGCCAAGTTTGTATATTCACAACTGAGTATGAAACTTAAGAGCTGTGATGGGGGGGGAGATTAGCAATGAATAATGAAAAAATATGGTATAATATTATATCGTATGGCTTCAAAGGACTAGGAATATAGTGTAAAATTTTGTTTAAAAAAATTATTTATTTTGTTGTCGTTGTATGATTTTGTTGTGTGGAAAAAAAGCAGTGTGAACCTTCAAAACAAAAGTTTCACAGAAGAAATAAAATCATATATGTTTTGACCAACATGGGGATGAGTAATTCATGACAGGATTTTCATTTTGGGACAAACTATTCCTTTAATATCCAGTAGCCAACTATTGATGGAAACTGGTACACACAATGTATAATGTACTCACTCACACACCTACTCCTGATATAGCTTCTCAATGTCACCAGCAGATGTATTTTGACTGAAGTGGGGAATTTACAGGGCAGTCGGCCTCAACCACACACAATCTTGTGAGCAGCCTTTGAAGTACACTCATTTTTCAAGTCCTTCTACTAAGTAGATCTGCACTTTCTGTGTTGGTAACAATTTCCACAGCAAAGTAAACATCCACAGAAAAGAGATCAGACTGTTCTACACTGTTTTATGTGTTCAAAGATTTGTTTGACAATAATAGAATACAAGCTTTGGAATACAATGAAATAATAATTCCAAAGAATGAAGGATGACTTGCTAAATTAAGTGGTTTTCATGGAAATTACAAAATTTTCTCTAGGGTATGTGTGACCTTTGACTTCAAAGTCCAGTTTAAGTAACAGAACTTCCTGTCTTAACTGAAAATAAACCAGCGAAACATCCACACAAACACACGCACACACAAACTGCTCACCCCTGAACTTCTTGGGTGGGTTGTTCAGGTCCCCTGCATCTGGTTGGACAACACATCGGTCATCAACCAACCTGGTTGAAACAAAAAGAGTTTTACTCAATAGATGTTTGTACTTTTGGTTTGTCTGAGCATCTGCGTGTTTGAGTGAGTAAATAATGGTGTGCACTTGTAAGTGTGCGTATCTCTTTAGCCTTTTTTGGCCCAAAACAGCAGCTTACTGGACATCATCCAAATTCCATGATCAGTCAGCCAAAAACACAGACACACACACACACACACACACACACATACACAGGGTTAAACTGCTGACAGCTGGTTATTCTTATCTACACATCAAAGGTTAGCATTCAACCACAGCAAATTTCATACAGTCTTGATCTTTAAAGCGTTAGATCATCCAAATATTACAGATCTGTGAAGATTTACTCATCTTCTTATCGTTCCAAACCTGTATTACGTTGGTTTCTTCAAAGGAACACAACAGGAGGAACCTTTGTCCTAGTTAATTTTATTTTTCGTGCAATTAAAATAAATGGAGACTGATGCTCTGCATGACTCATACACTATATTGAAAGTCTCCTGAAGTCATTTGATGAAGTTTGTTTGATGACTGATGGGATAAAAATTGTGTAATTTTTAATGAAAAGCTTGTTTTAAAAATCTTGGACACTCTGCTAAACATCTCCTTTTGTGTTCCATGAAAGAAATAAAGTTTTGGAAATGCAAGTTTCCAAAGTTTCATACAAAGGGTGAGTAAATGAGATGTATTTATGAGAACTATTCTTTTAAGATTTTTGACAGCAAAAAAACAGAGGGGGTTTAACGTTGAGGAATTTATGAGAAAAGAGTGTCTGGACCTTTAACAAATGAGCTGGTTCTGCATGTTAATCATTTATTTGCTGTAATAATCACTCTTGGAACAAATTCATTTTAAATACCCTGTTCGTAATATCCGCTAATCTGCTTTCAATTCAATTTTATGAGCATGTCATTTCAAACAAGTCAGTGTCAATCAACTCACCCTAGAGTGCTTATGAAGCCACTGGTAGAGCCTTCAGCATAAAGGGAGCAAACATCCCCAATGTGCAAGAAACTTGACATTTTATCCACCATGGCAACCACTCCACCACCTGCAGAGGTCAGAGGTTATGACAAGGTCTGTGTGCAGGTTTATCATTAAACAGACAAGCCTAACAGCAGCTCTAACCATTAAAAGAGCTGTAGATTTACGAATGTAAAGCAACATACAGTATACATATGATTTGTAGTTAGAAGTGTCATTCACTACAGTACAAAATACAGAAACAAAGTAATTTCAAATAGAACATATAAAAAATATTAGCTCTGAAGAGCTCGATAAACAGAATGTTTCTACAAAAACAAAGGAAGAATATTCAAGTCTAAAACAATTTAATGTCTTCAAAGACAGCATACTTGGCTTTAAACCACAAGTGGCTCACTGCATCAACTAAATACCAACATGTGATTGGAAATATCAAATATTAAATAATCAGAAACCCATGATGTGAAGACAGACAAACAAGTTGAGGACTCTAAAACTGATTGCAGGATCTTTATTATTTTGTTATTATAGCTTAGCTGAATCCATCCTAAACATATATTATTACCTAATGCTTATATAGCATGGGCCTCGGTTCCAATTCAGTTCAACCCTAAGTCTCATTCCTCCATTCAGTTTCGATCACCAGAAGCTGGCAAATTACAAGTTATTTATTAACTTAACTGACTGGACAAGTCCAGTGCATTGGAATACCATACTAAAACATACATTCAGTGTCAAATTTGTAACTGGCAAAACATGCCAAAATGCTAAGTGCTAATTTCTGCAAACAGCATCACACATGTTCAGTCTTAAATACTTTACTATCCCTATTATCCATATGTTCATGTTAAAAATTTTGGATTATCCAACATATTAAGACAGGGAGACAGGAAATGTAAAGCAGAACAGGAATTACCCAGCTGATAAGAAATAGGTTTACTATAGAAACAAATTTTGTGTGCATACTGTACTGTCTGTTACAGTTCCATGTAACTCCCTTGATGACTGTATCATCACAGATTCTTCCTGTAACAACTAGATTTGATTAACAAATGATTAACGTTAGCCAACCAAACCGTTAATATGCAGAGACAGACTGAGAGAGAGAGAGAGATAGAGAGAGATGTGCGGATGTGCGGAGGAGGGATTTGCATGTGAATTTCTATCTACATACAAATCAAAAAGCATACAAAAACTGTTCTTTGTTTAACATGAAAATGCATGTATATGTAATTATTGCGTATATCGTATCTGATGCTGTTGCAAGCGTAATGCAGATTCTGTCCCATTTTATCTGTTGAACATCAGCAGATCGTCTGTCTTGACAACAGAAACTAATTACATTTTCTACCCTTGTCAACAATGTCAAAACAAAAAAGACAGATATAACACCAAGCATGTAGCCTACACATAACTTTATCCAGCAAACGCATGCCCTAAATGCGATTAAACTAACGGAACCAGACCTCTTCTTGAATTACTCATAACATTGTTTGGGATTGCAGTATAAAACATCAGCTCCGGCCAACTTATACACTTTTGTCTTCCTCGTTGAGTTTGTAGCTTTTTTCTCTTTCTTTCTACATGCGAGTTTCTCATGGTACTTTTTGTAACCTAGGGGCGGGTTCAGCAGGGCGCGCGCGATGCTCTCCCGCAGATAAGATAAATATTTAATGAACCATAATTCATGAACAAAACTTTTAGTAGTCCATTTATTCTTGTGTAGTCTCTCTCTCACCTCTCCCCGACGAAGTTGGAGCAAAAGTGTCCGCGGTATTTTCCCAAGTGTTTCGTCCTCTGTTTGAGAAAGTTACTATCCTGACTCTTCACAGAGTCCAGGACGGTCCATCGCCCCGATGTTCGTCTCTTTTCGGCTTGCCGAGTGACTCTGTAAACAGTGGAGTACGATGGGATTCTGGGAAATTGTGTTTCAGTTGTGCTACGCTCTGGTCACTTCAATATTCTGTGGCGTTCAAGAACTACAAGACCCAGAATTTCCCCTCGTATTTGACTAAAAATTTTGTTCTACTTGTGAACAGTCTATAGAGACTATAAAGGGAAACTGCTTCTGTTTATTTATAGCCAAAATATGCAAAAATGTGTAAGTAGGGGTGACCCGGGAGTGATGTAACAAATTTTTAAATATTCGTTTGCTAACTGTGTTGTTAAACTAGCACCACTACCGTTTTAAATTTTGTGCATGGTTTATCAAAATGGCTTAATATGGCCTAAGTCATATTCATCTCATTTAATTAACTCTATGCAAAGGTATCATATAAATGTGAAGTAAAAATCAGCTGAGAAATTTCAGCAGTAGCCTATTATAATATGTTTTGTATTACTCAAGCTCACTTATCAGTGCATCAGGTCAGGGAGTTCAGACATCACCAGAGTGAATCTGGAGATTGATTAAAGCCATTCTGTGTAAAACAGATGGCAGAAACAGATTTTGGCAACCTGATATGCTGCCTTGTTAGATTCTGTGAATACAGAAAATAGATTTGGATAATATTAAAGCCAATGTGTCAAACAGAGAGGGGTAACAAATTATGTCAACCTCTAATGCTGTGTTGTCAGACCCTGCTGTATATCTGCAGCTGTCCACATCAGACCAAAATGATTTCTAAAATATAGAATAGAGAAACTTAGACATCACCAGAGTGAATATGGATATAATTTAATCCATTCTGTGTGAAACAGAGAGGGCCGATAGATTTCAGTAACCTGTTACAGCAGAAATAAAATCATATATGTTTTTAACAACATGGGGATGAGTAATTCATGACAGGATTTTCATTTTGGGACAAACTATTCCTTTAATTATCCAGTAGCCAACTATTGATGGAAACCAGTACACACAATGTATAATGTATAAGGCCTTGTTGGATTTATTTATTATAAATGGAAATCTTTTTTAACATTATAAATATCTTTACTGTCACTTTTGATCAATTTAATGCAACTTGCTAAATAAAACTATTAATTTCTTTTTTTCCTTTTTTTTAGTCTTTACTCCTGCATTACTCCAAACATTTGAATGGTAGTGTATCACCGTTTCCACAAAAATATGGTTTTCAACATTGATAATTATAAGAATTATAAGAAAAATCAGCTTTACCATTACAAGAATAAATTACGTTTTGAAATTAAATTAAATTAAATTAACTTTAGAAAAAGTTATTTTAGACTGTAATAATATTTCACAATATTACTGTCTGTACAGTCAATACCCACATATATTTGTGGGTAACACTGAATTGAAATGAATTCAAGAGGGGGCTAAAGAACAGAATGTCTTGGAAAGTTAAAAATTAACTACAAATATAGTCAAGTAATGGACCTATCTCTTTGTGCCTCCATGAACTCTTGTTTTAGAAAAAGAGCTCGAGATCTTAATCTCCAAATGTAGCCAAGAATAGCCAGAATGTGCATTTATAGATAACTTAGCAGCACTTCAGTTTGTATATTCATGGTCAGTAGGTGACTGCTGCTCCTTGGTAGTCACCAGTGAAACCTGCCAGTGGCTTTGGGCTGTATGACATGGTGGGAAATGCATGGGAGTGGACGGCAGACTGGTGGAATGTGCATCACACTACAGAAGACAAGTACAACCCTGTGAGACTAATCTGAGTCAACTACACACACATCCACACTTTAAAGTTCTTTCTTTAATATTAGGCTGTTCATGCATTAAACCCTTATCCTTGTGACTTATCATTTTTTTCCACAGAAAGGACCAGAAACAGGGACAGACAGAGTCAAAAAAGGAGGATCCTACATGTGCCACAAGGTAAAACATACACTAAGCCATCTAATGTATAACTGACATAAGTACATCAGGGTTATTGAGGTGTGGGATATTTTATGTTAGCTAAAATGCTTATGTAAGTATACTACATTCAAAAGGTTTGAGTTTTTTTTTTAAAGAAGTTAATACTTTTATTTAGCAAAAAGGATTCAGTTGATTCACTTTACTGACACTAAAGTCATGTTTCAAAAGATTTCTATTTCAAATAAATGCTGCTCTTTTACACTTTCTATTCATCAAGGAATCCTGAAAAAAAAAATAATGGTTTCCACAAAATAATTAAATTATATAGCTGCTTTCAACATTGATGTTGATGCTGAATATTCAGCTATGCCGTCACAGGAAGAAATTTAATTTTAAAATCTATTAAAATAGACAAAGTTAGTTGATGTATTTTTGTTCAGATAAAAGCAGCATTGGTGAGCATAAGAGCCTTCAAAAACAAATCTCACCGACCCCAAAGTTTTGAACAGTAGTGTAAAGCTGGTGTGCACATATTATACACCACATATATATGCACCTAAGAGGAAAATACAACCTTCATCTGGAAGCTTTTATACAGCTTGTTTATGTACATGTTAACATATGTTTCTCTCTCTCTGTAGTCTTACTGCTACAGATACAGGTGTGCAGCCCATAGTCAAAATACTCCGGACAGTTCTGCCTCTAATCTGGGCTTCCGCTGCGCCGCTGACACTGATCCATAACCTCAAACCTCAGATCTATCACTTTCATACATGTCAAATCTAGGAAGATTTTGTATTTTATGTAAATAAAGCCATTTGTAAGACTTTGTTATTTGTTCTGTTCTTTCAATTTTTTTGTAGTATAATTACAGAAGGTATTGACATGTCAAGAATATGATTCTATCATAAATTATTAATTTGAAAATGGTTTTAAATCAAATTTAAAATGGAAATAAATTATATGTGACATACAAGTTTGCTTAACAGACTAAACGATAGACAAGATTTTGACAGAGAGTGTGAAAGAATATTATTATGTATTTGTAGAAATACAGACAGGAAGGGTGTTTTTCTATTCTTGTGTTTTAATTGGTCCAACATAAACCTCGAACAACCAAGAGAAGAATTAAGATTGCAGATGAGTTGTTCTGGTTGTGAGTCTGCTGATAATGATATTCAGATGACAGGGAATCATGGTGTGGCAGGGTAAGCAGAGGCAATGTACTTCTTTCCATCCCCATAGCTGCTGTTATCCCATGTATAGGTCTGAATGCCCAGAGTCTGTCCTCCCAAACTCACATAACATCTGAGAATACAGTCAAACAGATGAGCATTTCATGCAATGCATATAAAAATTTGTAGATTTACTCATATTAACAAAAATGAGTTTTATTTGATGAATGAATGTGCACAACTCACTTTTTGCCGGGGCGGGTGATGTAGCAGAGACTGTAGATAGCCAGATCAAATTCAGGACTACAGCCAATAATAGCAGAACCAACCTCTTTGAAATAGCCATCCCATTCAAACTGCATTCCAAATACATCAGGATATGTGCTCCACTGAAAGAGAGGAGAAACTTGTCTTTTACTAGATCAAAACTTCTTAAACAAGTAGACATCCAGACTTTTAAAATGCATGTTGTACTAGCACTGGTTTGTTTTGATTCACATGCTCATTAGAACTCACAGGGCCATTAAAGCTATGGCTGTAGTAATTCAGGAGTCCCTGTTTCTCATTCAGATAAAACTGCAGCCAGTTGTGGAAACCAGACACCTTTCCACCCTTAATTTCTCCTGTTGACACATGCATGTGAGCCAAAGAGAGATAAACAGCAGTCTGAAAGCAAATCACATGTGGTTTACTCAGACTGACCTACAAAGATGTGCTCAAACCCGCTAGAGTCCAGTTTGCCACTAGATCGAGAGTAAAGACCAAACCACATCATCTTCAGATCCTGGATAAACTCGCTTTGTGATGAGTATACACCTAAAAAAACAGCGGTTTTTAAATTCTAATATTTTGCATAATCTATTTAAATTACATTTTATCGTTTTGTAGTGCATTAAACTCTTTTCTTCTAGTAAAGAGTTTAGGATATTAGTAAAATATTAATACTACATATAAAACAAGAATGTACACCGCCTTTCAGAAGTTTGGGATTGGTAAGATTTTTTCGAAAATGTTTTGAAAGAAGCATCTTATGTTCACCGTGGCTACATTTCTTTGATAAAAAAATAGGGTAAAAACTATAATATTGTGAAATACAATTATAATTCAAAAGCTCTTTTCTATTTTAATATATTTTAAAATATAATTTATTACTGCGATGGCAAAGCTGATTTTTTAGTAGACATTACTTCACATTATAGACATCTTCAATGTCACATGATCTTTCAAATATTATTCTAATATACTGATTTGCTCCTCAAGAAACAGTTCTTATTATAATCAACGTCGAAAGAATTTATTTGAAACATTATTGAATTAATACTAAAATATGTAAACATATTGTAAATATGTCAAATCACATTATTTTTATCACACTGAGGTCACTAAAATTCAAAAGGTCTGACACATCTTTAGAGTTACACGTACCTTTAGAGTGGAGGAAATTGTAAAGCTCCCTTCCCACATCAGTGTTCATGGTCTGTTGGAGGAAAGTGTCCTGCTCCTGCACTTCCTGTGAGGGCACATCCTCCACTTCTCCTGTCACCCTTCTATAGTTGTCTAATAGATTCAGCAGAGCTTTATATGTGGGCTTGGACAGCAAAGTACTACTCACTTGCTTGAACATTCTAAGAGAGAAAGAGTGCATTAGAATACATAATCACATGCATGTTTGTGTATATCCTGTATGTGGTTATCTGTGTGTACAGTTTGTGTCTTACGGGCGTGATGAGTGGTCATTCCTGGAGCCGGTCTCAGAAGAAGAGATCAGTGTCTGAGGATCAATAACCAGCTCTGAGGCTGTGGCCCTGTTATGGTCTAACTTGTACAGTGTCTCGGACAAAGACTTGATCTCAGCATCAGAAACACTGGCTAATGCGGGATATGAAATGGATTCATAAAGAAAGAGTTAGTGGCTGATGAGGAAAGACAAACCTGACAAAGCCTGAGCAAAATTAAAGAATAAAGTATGAGAAAAACTGAAATAGTAATTACTGCAATTAAGATAACCAAGCAATTACTGCAATTTATAGTTTCAAATTTCAACATTCAGTTTCTAAAATTGGAGTCAAGAAAATGTCAACGTGTTCAGTGTTCATAACTGTTAATCTAACTGGATTTAAGTTTATTATTGTTTCTGTTTTTATAAGTTTGTGTCACACAATGCTGGGTGCAGTGCAGATTTGTGCTGTTGTTGACAGGTACAACCGTAACAGCAATTCGAATTTAACTTACATCAGATTTATCTTACCTGTAGTAGCATTTGTAGACTGAAAATAATGTAAAATAATCATAAAAAATGTTTTATGAAAATAAATAAATAGATGACAGTTCCCTGAATTGTCTGAATGTTATTGTAAGTGTTCTTCATACAAATAAGTCAACTGAAACTGTGATTAATTACATAATAGGAACTACGGTGTTTAGTATTTTGGGAAGAATTTTGAGATTAACAAAGTGTGTGAAACTATAGAAGTGGACACAGTTGAGTTTCATGCCACTTTCTGGATACAAAATAAACAGGACTCAGGGTTACTGAGTTACCCCGTAATATTTACAACTAATTCTTTCTCTTATTTTTATGCCTGTTATAAAATGTTAATTTTCCCCACGTGACTCAACAGACCTTGAGAATTGTACTGTATTTAAGAGATGAAAAAAACCTTTGTGCCTTTTGTCTTATTGAACACAGACAAGGAGTTTTGAATTATATTTGTTAAACTACAAGCTTCAGTCCAGTCTGGCTTGACAGAACAGCAACATTTAACGTTACTTCAGTTTTAGACCAGCTACTTAACTACTTTTTTCCCATCCTACCTTGTTAAACCTACACTCTCAGAAAAAAACTAATATGTAATATGTACTTTCAAGGTACTAATATGTACGATTTAGGGGTAAATAAGGTACAAAGATATACCTTTAAGCCTCTGTACTTGTAACACCCCACCGTTTTTTTCTGAGAATGTATTTGTTTTGATTTTGTTGACCCTTTGACAATAAATATCTAATGTTTTACAGAATTACAGATGTTGAAGCTCACCTTGACGACCACACTGCTTTTTATAGTCAAGAAAAGAAAAGTAAGAAAAGATCTGGCACCCAGAGGCATGTAAGTACCCTACTATTTGTACTAGTATTAGAGCTTGATAGTACTGAGTAAAAAATAGAACAATTAGACATAAGGCACAAAAAGTCAGTGTAAAATTCAACATCACAATTATACACTAACAGAAGTCCAGAGAATCTGGGAAAGAGAGCATTGGGATAATAACTAGTGTGTACAAGAACAAAAGATACATGAACATGTTTAGTTTAATAACTTATACATTTGGATGGAAATAGAAGGTATGAACTTACCACTGTAGCCCTGAGAGATCAGGGTGATGGTGAGAAAGAGGATGAGGGTGACCTTCATTATGGACTTTAGACGATCCAGACGCACAAACTGCAGATTAAGACTCAGTTTGGTTTTTATACCATCTCAGATCAATAAAACCTTAGGGAACTCCTCCCATGCACCAAAACATTCTGTTGGGATAATAACTACTAATATTTGATAAAGTACCAGGTGACTCGTTTTGCTGCGTTGCTACGAGGATAAAGGCAATTTTGGGAGTGGTGAGATAATAAAAAAGAGGAAGCTGATAATAAATAAATAAATAAATAATAAAATAAATTATTCTTCGTTTCTCTTTTTCAGTCAGCTGGTCCAAAATCTATCCAGTTTACAGGCTCCAGGAATGGTAGACATCTGGTGGAAAAGATGAATATAGCATTTATATACTGCATTTAATACAATATACTTTCTTGAAATCATGGACTAATCCATTTGGCAAGAATGTGTTCTTGGCAAGAAAGTCTTCTATGTGCAAACAGTCGAAAAGACCAGGTGGTAGCTTTCACACTGCAATCACAATACTTTTTTCAAAGGTTTTTATCTCCACGTGCGCTGGTGCAGAGCTGACACATGTTCTTAATCTTTTTGAAGTGTGGATTTGTTTTTCCTCATATTTTACTTTGAATCAGTTGAAGTTGTGTTTTAATGTGCATTCCAATTTCGTTAGGCATTGTTATTTTTGTTCTTTTCATTTGTTTATAATGAATTACACTGCTCCTTCTGTTCTTCAGTGAGCTGTAGTTTAAACTCTTGTGCAGTAGATGGCGCTTCATGTGACTCCTGAACTGTCTTCAGCTTGACCTTTCTCTCTTTCTGTAAAAAGCGTGTTTCAATGACATTCCAGTTACTGATGTAAGAAAGCCTGTGTTAGTCCAGAGGAAGATATAGAAATGGTTTTGTATTCTTTATTTCGATCTGTCAGGACAGAAGTAGTCAAGGTGGGCTTTGACGCATTTGTCATATTTCACACTCTAATCTTTGAATGATTTTGACTACCAAATGTTTCAGAAGTTATGATGCTCTTTGCATGGCAGTCTGTTTTATGAAATACTTGGCTTGTTATTCAAATAAAGGCGTTTTTAAATAACAGTATTTTAAATAACAATGACAGTATTGTATATTGGTTTGCATACGGCTCTGTGGCACCAATATATCATGTGTCATATTAATAATATGTTGTTCATAGGGATGTCTCGCGCAGCATGTTCAGTCTCTCTACACCAGCTGCCCGAGTTTAGCAGCAGATAAAGCACTTCTCCTGAAATTACGAAAATCTACGGGCTACACCTTCATCAACTGCAAAAAGGCACTGGAGAAATTCAACAATGACGTTACACAGGTGGGACCGTCCACTGTTTTCTAAACATTTTTAAAAGCTGGCTGTAAAAAGAAAGGAGGGTCCTATGTAATATTTTTTCATGTCATCATCACATTCTCCCCATGGAATCCAAATATTAGCCATATACTCACTGGCATAATCCTAAAAGTTAACCAGAAAAAAAGGGATTAGATTAAATTGATTAAAAGTCTCTCACTTTCGGATATACTGAGCAAAAGTAGCTGCAAAAACAGCTAAAAATGCCCCAATTCACTTCCACTGTAAGTGCCATTTTTACTTTCTTTCTCGCTCTCTCTCTCAATTTCAATTCAGTTTAAATTTTCAATTTAGGTGAGCTTTATTGGCATGACAAAAACTGTACATTTGTATTGGCAAAGCAGTTGCAGCTGGGCTGCTTAAAAATAGTGCACATATGTGTTAGAAAGAAAAAAATTATAGTAATAATAACAATATATAAAAAGTATTAAGCATGTAGTGGAACATTAATTGAGTATATGTAAGTGTATAAGTTAGAAATATACATGAATATACAAATATACATCTAAGTAATATAATAGAGTAATATGGCATAACATAATCTACATGTGCTGGAAACATCAGAGTTTAGAGAGTCAAATCTCTCTCTCTCTATGTCTCTTTCTATTGAAAAAAATGCCAACCATTCACTTCCATTTTAAGTGCCTTATTTAAAATAACTTTTTTTCTTTATATCTTTCAAGAAGTGAAATTAAAAGACTAAAAATAAAATTCTGGGTTTAACACATATAATGTAAATTCTAAATTATTGTGTGTTAAACCCAGAATATTCATATTTCTTTTAATTTCACTACTTTAATTTTAAACCCACTGTATTTTTTAAACTGAAATGTTTCTAACAAGATGCTATGTATCAATTAACAGTCATCTGATTTGTCAAGCACAAACAGTAAACTCACATCATTGTCATAGTTGTATATATTATGTAATTTAGATGTGCATAAAATATGGGTGTGCAGCCACAAGTCTGTACATGGTAAGGATGAGCTAATTAAGATTTGCTAAATTTGATGTTTGCAGGCAGAAATCTGGCTGCATGAACAAGCCAAAAAAGAGGGCTGGAGCAAAGCGAGTAAACTGGAAGGTCGGAAAGCCAAGGAAGGGCTGATTGGTCTCCTTATGGGTGACAATGCTGCTGTCATGGTTGAGGTATGTTAACATATTCTTACCACACAATGTGTAATTGGTCCCCAAAATGATGGATTGTGATTGAACTAAAATGTATGTTTTTCTTTTTCAGGTGAACTGTGAGACAGATTTTGTGGCGAGGAATGAGAAATTTCAACAGTTGGTAAAGGATGTTGCTTGTTCAATAATGGCTCATCACAGCAGCAAAAAACAGACAGGGTATATTAAGGTACATGCCCATGATTGGCATTTTCAGAAAGGTGTATTTCTTCCACACCTTCTGTTACCTCTGACTGCTGATCTGTTCTCTGATTCAGAGTGTGCTGTCTTCTGAGGATATTACTAAGCTCCACGTTCCTGAGGGACCCTCGCTGGCAGATCAGATAGCCTTCACTATAGGTGAGATAAACCATGATATATTTACAATATTACACAAAAAACTGCTTCAAATAAATGCTGTTCTGTCTGTTCATCAAATAATCCTGGAAAATGTTAAAATATTAAGCAGAACAACTGTTTTCACCATTGATAATAATAACAAATGTTTCTTGAGCAGCAAATCAGCATTGTACAAAAAAATTATATAATTACATGATGTGATTATCTTCACAACATGATTTGCACAGCTTGTAAGCATTTTCAGCACACCCTGACTATTGTCTACTTCCTAATAATTAAATATAATAATAAAAATAATTTTTCTCATTTCAGTATTCTGATTTTTTCCCTTTCAGGGCGATTAGGTGAAAACATTGGCACACGGCGCGCCGTATCACTTGCTGTGCCCTCTGATTGGCACATTGGCTCATACGTACATGGAGCAGTTCCCGGGCAGGTTGGCATTGAGATGGGGCGCTATGGATCGCTAGTTGTGTTTCAAGGTGGACCTAAGGAAGGCATGGGCGCTCTGGGAAGGAAGCTGGGGCAACATATAGTGGGCGAAGCACCTGTTTCTCTTGGCAACATGGACGATATACCAGGTGGTGAATCTGAGACGAGACTTTTGCCCCAGACCTTCCTTCTAGATCCCAAATATACTGTGGGACAGTACCTGACTCTACAGGATGCATGTGTGCTAGACTTCATACGTTTCCAGTGTGGAGAGGGAACCAGTCAGGAGGAGTGAACAGAGCTGTTTGAATGAGAAAATCTATTTCCTTAAAGGATAAACTTGTGAAATTTGTCTCATCAGCTTGGTTTAAAATCATATTTTCAGTAAAATGTACAAAAATTACTATACATCTTTAATTTTTTTAGCCATTTTAACCAAAAACAGGATCAGATCATATCCATGATATCTCTGCCTGCATCCCCCAACAAAAATTCTAGTTTATTCATGAAGTGAATTAAGAAAATGAATTGTAAAGTGGTGTAATAGACATTATTGTTTTGACACTGACCTGTTACTGGTAAAAAACTAAATTGAATAATTGTCTGTTCATTCTTATATTCATAATGTGCTAATACCCGTCTTCACTGAATCTTTAGTGCCATCTAATGGAGTGCAAGAAGAATGTGCATATTTCTAACTTTGAACATCTGTTCAGAAGATGATATTTTAGAGACATGCATTGGAATCGATGCAAATTACATTACTGTGAAATGGAACTATTCCACATTTTTTCATTAACCTGGTAATGATCACACAACTTATATTTTAAAAGTCAGTTCTTAGATCTTTATGTGGGTCACCTTGCTGGAAAACTAGAAGCCATGTCAACTTTGATTTACCAGGTCCAGCATCTCTTTAGATGCCATGCATGTTGCCTTTATATACAAAAAATGTTCAGAAAAGTTAAAGGCTTTACAACAGGTGTATCCAATCCTGATCCTGGAGATCCACTGTTCTACCCTTTAATATTTTAATAATGGCACATTTGCATGTTCACTGTTCTCTGATGTCACTAGTGTTTCAGGAAACCATCAAATGAAATATAATAATAATGATAGGTCTAATAATAGACTCTAATCATAAAAAAGACAAGTATATTATTGTTATAAATAAATTGTACTGTAAAATAAAAAAATATTTGATGAAAATTATAATTTAATTTTACACTAAAAGTCACTATTTATGTCTTAAATTAATCACTTTCAAACATTCAAGCCCTTTGAGCTTTTTGCGAAATTTTTGTATTGAAATACATACAACCTATTAACATATGTGAATTGAGTGAGATGAATATGAGATGCTGAAAACACCGGATCATGAGCTGCTCATCTGTGAATGAACAGTGCCGCGCTTCAATGCTCAACACCTTACTTATTTAAACAATTACGTCTTACATTTGATAAGCACACTAACTTATATAGTGATTTTATTATTATTTCGATAATTAATTCTGCAGCCCCATTTATTTATTTTAATTTTACATTCGAATTAGCTTTTCATCTGGAGCCAAAACAGTAGCGCAGGCAGCTACCCCGTCGAGGTCATGGGTTCGATTCCCTGGGACTGTAACGTTACAAGAACTGATAAAATGTGTAACGTTTCTTTGAATGTAAGTCGCTTTGGCTAAAAAGTTTCTGCCAAACGCGTAAATGTTAATGTGCATCAACTTACCAACTCCTGCAGTTCCCTCGCGACCCACCGTTTGGGAAACCCTGCATTATTACGGTATTCAAAGTTTCTTCAACTGCGCATTTAGTAGTGACACACCGGTAATGACAGTAGAGGGAAACCAGCGCCCGCACTATTTGATTGGCCTTGAATCGAGATGACATGACGTCATCGTGAATATAGCGGCGTAGCAGAGAGTGTGCGTGCGCCCATACTGTAATTCACATAGCGCTCGTGCCGACGCTCCCTCCGCTCCATCCTCAAACACTGCAGTCATGGTAAGTACATTATCATAGCCAGCTCTCGTTTTCACTATAATGCAGCCAACGCCTATTAGTAATGCAGTCGGTAGGTTTACCAATATGGACATAACGTTGATACCCCAATCATCATAAGGTATTTAAGCCACCAAGCTCTGCTCTCAGTCCAATATCTTACGCCTTTAATATTCAAATGTTTGCTCTGAGTGTTTTATTTCGTAGGATAATTGTAGAATCCTTAGGATATTATTGGAATATCAAACCAATGCATCTTTTGTTTTAACGCTGATCTTCTCTATTGCCCTCTTTATCCTGGCATGGACAGTCTGACTTCACAGAGGACCAGATTTGTGGTGAGTAATAAATGTTGACTATTTAAATATGGTGATGCTATGAATTCGACGTGGTTATATAGTTGCGATTGTTTTGCCGATTATTGCAAAATAAACGTAACGTTAGGCCTGCACATCAGTTAAACTGGCTGACAGATGTGCAGTCAATGCTTAGCTCTCAGATGGGCTTGATATGATGCTTGTGCTCGCTGTACCTAATGCCAAAACGTAACAGAAAAATGAGGTTTCTTATGTATTAATTTCTGGTGCTGACATGCTGAGGTTGAAGTGCATGCAGTTTACAGATGCGTCGCGTTTGAAGGACTGGAGCTGCTACTATTATAAAATAAATAGTTTTTTTCACCTGATAGGTCGTAGCAGCAGCAGCAGCAGCAGCACAAAGCTCCAGGTTAAACATTTAGTGATCACAAGGCAGTCCTGCTGGTTGATTCATCTCACTGACACTAATCTTTTGAATCCGTTCACTGAAAAGATTCGCTCACTGACTCGTCCAGTGATCCGTTTGCAGGTCATTTTGTTTCTACCAGTAGGTGGCGACAAGTCATGAGTGAGTCATTCACCTAACCGAATCGTGAAACTGAAGCGACAGATCTTTTCTACTGTATTGTGGTGTGCATCCAAATGTAATAAATTATTGATAACAAAAAACATGTAGGTTGAAGTGTTGCATACGTCACTAGAAAGAGTTTAACAAGAAGGTAGAATTAGATTTTTTATGGCAAAGTAAAAAAGTATGCATGAATGAATCATTCACAATAAGATCAACATTTATTAAATTGTTAGTGTAACATTTCATTTCATGCTCACTTTATAACACAGAGTTGTTCCTGAGCAAAACAACTCATATTGTGCTTTATTCAATTTTGCGTGTTTACAATCAACTCCAGAAAGAGTATAGGCAACATAATTTATTCCTTATAAATAACAAATCAGATCTATCACTTCCTTCATGATAAACTGCTGTGCTTAAGTTTGAACAAGTTAAAGAAAAAAAGACAACAATAACAGCAAAAATGTTCAGTATCATTCTTGTGTCCCTGAATTGTGTATGTTCTTTAGTATGTTCTTTTTAATGCATTTTTAATTCTTGTGTTGGTCTGTTATGTAATGTTCCCCCTTGTTTATTAAAAACGGTGGATTACACTGTGCATCGTGTAAGTGTGTCATATTCCTGTTGATGTAGTGCTTGTTCTCTTTTCTGCCCATATATGGTTAATCACAGTAAGTGTGTGTGTGTGTGTGTGTGTGAAGTTTGACTCAGGGAAGCCCAGGAAGCATCACATTCCTGTAAGCTGCTCTGCCAAGCGCTATGATAGTGATCTTAAAGCCTCAAGCAGGAACTAGAAGCCTAACAATTTTATATTTATAAGATGTTCTTGTTGCTTTAAAATAAATCACATGGATTTTTACTCATTGTCATTTTCATTTTCAGTCCACATAACTACAAATAATTTTCTGCATCACCCGCCTAATGCATTTTCTCACTCTCATTCTCTCACTAACAGAATTTAAGGAGGCCTTCCTCCTGTTTGACCGAACAGGAGATGGGAAGATCATGTACAATCAGTGTGGGGATGTGATGCGTGCTCTGGGGCAGAACCCTGTCAATGCTGAGGTCCTTAAAGTCCTAGGCAACCCCAGTAATGAAGGTCAGGCCTGTCTTTGGTTTCTGTGACTTAGGCATGCCTTGGTCTGTATTATTTGCTAAAAATATGCATTTATTGACTTGTTTTAGAACAGGAAATGATATAACTGTTAAATGTTGTCAGTATATGTAAGGTTGAATCATGCCAGATTTATTGACTGAAAATAGCAATGTTTGAAAGCCTTGTTCAGTTCATTTAAAGGGATAGTTCACTCTAAAAGAAAAAACAGTCATTTACTCACCCTCATGTTGTTTCAAAACCATATGACTGTTACTTCCCCTGATCAATAAGCTATACATTTTTTTTTAACCTTTAAGTCTAAATGCCCAACTCAATCCGAGCAGCTGAGTCCTTAGCCATCTTCAAGAATCGGCTTAAAACACATCTCTTCCATCTTTATTTGACCCTCTAACTTTTGCACTCACTATTCTAATTCTATTTAAAAATAAAATAAAAAAATCGAACTACCTTTCTAATCTTTTTGTATTCTATCTATTTTCTTTTCATTTATTATACAATTATAAAAAAAGGACATCTAACACTAGCTTGCTCTATTCTTTTTCTATTCTATCTGTTTTCTTTTTATTTATTATATTGTTTAAAAGCCCTTGCTACGTATACTGTGTTTAGGCTAACTGAGACTTGTTATAGCACTTATATATCATTGCTCTTTTGTTGTTTTTGATTGCTTCCATTGTCCTCATTTGTAAGTCGCTTTGGATAAAAGCGTCTGCTAAATGACTAAATGTAAATGTAATGTAAATGCACTCCGACTCATTTCAAACAGTCCCACTGATTTAATCTAAATGTGTCTGTATTCTCCACAATTATAATTCAATTATAAAGTGATTCTTTTTTTGGTTGCTTAGTGGGTTAAGATGATTGGCATGAATGAAAATAAGTGTGATTTTTATTGTGCTTTTTCTCAGATATGAACATGAAAATGCTGGACTTCGAGCAGTTCCTTCCCATGCTGCAGGCCATCGCTAAGAACAAGGATCAGGGTTCCTTTGAGGACTTTGTGGAGGGGCTGCGTGTGTTTGACAAAGAGGGAAATGGAACGGTGATGGGCGCTGAGCTACGTCATGTCCTAACTACGCTGGGTAAAGAGTCACTGCCTCTTTTAGAATGATATTACAATACTGTCTTTCTTTGATTATTTTCAAAGTTTCTTCCACTTAGCAAGCATCTTAGAATGTTTTTTTTCTGTTGTTGTCATCTTTAACTGAGAGTGCTGTTCTTTTTAAATCTGCTTACACGTTAGCATACTTTTAAAAAGAGTAATTATGATGGAAATAATATGTTGTAAAAGAATTTGCTCAAGTGCCAACTGAATATAATGTTTTTAGACACTTATTTGGGCTTTAATTGCAATTCAGTGAAAATGTAAAATATATTAGTTTGAGTTTATATTAATATTTATATTAAGTGCAGTTAGCTGATCTTTAGAGTGCTTTATTTGACCCACTTAAGTAGGTGTTTGTTATTTAAAACATGGTTAAAGTGTGCTTTTGCATTTATGGAAAACTAATCTAATATGTCATTTCTATTAAAACATTTGTAATGATGAAGCTGCAGTTTAGTACATTTAAAATATATTAACTTAAAATGTAGTATTGAATAATTCTCTACAGTTAAAAGTATAATGAAGTACTTTACATGTACCTTAGTATGTTAGTCAATGCCTCAAATAATTGTGCATCTGTAATTCTTGATTTAAAATGTACCTTGAATAGAAAGTTTTGATTTGACATTATTACAGTGTACTTAAATGTTGAAGATTTTCATGAGCATTTTATTTAATATATTATCTGCGAGTACAGTTTTATTTTAAATATATATTTTTAAGATTTGAATTTGTATTGAATGACACTTTTTGATGAATAAAATATCAGTCCTTTCAATCCCAAAGAGACTAAACGCCAACAAATTGTTCAGAATAACGTTCTTTTGAAAACAGAATGAAAAATCTTTTTTGAGAAGAATTTGATTCAGCTTGCCCGTGTTTTATGATAGGTGAGAAGATGACAGAGGAAGAGGTGGAGACGCTCTTGGCAGGACATGAGGACGCTAATGGCTGCATCAATTATGAAGGTACAACAGTCACATATGGGCTTTTTTTCTTCTCTGAACATCAAAACTACAGCAAAAGTTTTGAAGTCTGTGTTTAATCCATTTGCCTTTCCTTCTGACAGCACTTGTACGCCACATTATGGCTGGTTGAGGAGAGGGTACGGATGGTCCTCTGTTTGTTTTTACTCATTCTTCTCTCCTGCAGCTCCCTCTCTACTGCGTCCCCTGGCTGTAGCGTAGCATGTAGCATTTCTGCATGTGCATAGGCGTCTCCTGAATCCCGCTGTTGCCCTGATGCCAACCCCCCCCCCACCACATAAGTCATTCCACATTATTCTGAAATACATGTTACAGTTTTAATATTGTATATTCAAATCCCTTTTACTTGCACTAGTTTTAATAGGCCATATCAATGCTATCTCGCGACCAATTCGTATGTATTTTACGAGGTGGTTAATTCGTACGAATTTGTACAACCTCACTCGTACGATTTGATACGATTTGTCTAAACCCCAGTGTCGGGTAGGTTTAGGGGCGGGGTTAGGTGTAGGTCATTTGTACAAATTCATACAATTGGCAAAAATCGTATGAATTTGTACGAGTGTGGTCGTATGAATTCGTACAAATTAGCCACCTCGTAAAATATGTACAAATTGCTGTGAGATCGGGCTGGCCATATACACACTGCAGCCAAATACAGTTATCAATCCAACACACAGATTTTGGTCATTAACGTGAGTCATAACTGATTAATTGCTCTTTTTAAATGTTCCTGTCACTCCTAAATCTCTGCAGTGTGTACGAAGCCATTGAGTGTATAGAAGCTGATGGTGTTGTGAAAGAAAAATGACAGTCGGTATCATATTAAAGGCTAAAACGGTGCCAGTGTAGTGGATTCTGGCTGAGTTAAAAATTGTGAATCATAATCGTGATCGAATCATGAAATTTGTGTAAACCCCCAGCCCTATCCTTTATAGAATATCCTACTTTGTGATTTGAACATTTGCTATTACCTTAGGAGGCTTTGTAAAGAGGTGTATTGTTAGTTCGTTTCCAGTCCCGTTACATTGCTGTTCCTGCTTTCTGTCTGTTTTGTATCTCTGTATGTATCTGTTCTCCCCATGCCTTTATAAGGTATGCTAACTCGTTCTAATTTTCTTTAGGCCTGGACAATCTCTTTTCCTCCCCCTTTCCTTCAAATCATCCTGGGGCTTCTGCATTTCACCTCCTGTTGTTGCAGGGAAATGTTACTGAGCTACAGATGAAGTCTGTTGTTTTAGTACGATCTGTGGCTGTTATGGGTCTAGAAGTATCTAGAACTTAACGTGAAGTGTCCATGGCAACATTTGCTGATCTACTGTGTTGAATTTTCTTGGATCACTGCCTCATACTTATTCTTGTTTTTCTTTCTTCTACAGAACTTGTAAGGATGGTCATGAGCGGTTGAAGAAATCAAACACGTTTATTTTATTTTTGTCCGTCAGGCCCCCCATGTATGTGATTCTTCATTTCAATTTAAGCTTTTTTCTTTTTTTTTTCCTTAAGTGCCTTTTATCATATTTCTTGAGAATTATGGCTCATTTCATTCCAAAAACTTCCACTGGTGTTCAAAGGTTTGTTTGAATACCTTCCATGCAGCCATTCGTTCCAGCAGTTATTGTATTCAGCCCCTGTTTGTCTTGAACTGTGAGGGACATTTTGATTGGCTCTTAATTGTAGGTTGTTTTTTTTGTATTAACCTACTGTCTAAATGTTTGTAAGTCATTTGACATCCCTCTTTAATGTCTGCTGTGTGTCATAATAAATATTCCAAATGATCTTTGATTTAGTTGATTTGTCTATGTCAGAGCTGTGAGTGTGGGTGTACTGTATGTGTCGGGGAGCATGGGTTGCCTTGTAGGGCATTTTTGTACCAACCACTTCCATTTTAGTATAGTTAACTCTCTCCCAATAAACATAATACAAGACAATACCAAATTAGGAGATTGTGAAGGTGTTTGAATGTATTGGCTGGGGAAACTCTCGCTGCCTACATGTTTTAGTGGTCCTGTGTTTACCTTAGAAGACGAGTGGACTCACTAAACAAAACTTAAAGGATAGTTTAGACATTGATTGATGGTATTTATAAAAACACCTTGTGTTATACAACCGCAGCATGTGGCAAGTGTGAGGGAGCATGCTAACAGAAAGAAACTCTTCTGAATGGGTGTTGTGTGGTCCATAGTCTCGCATCATACCCTTTTAAACTTGGTCAGTGAACGTTGATTGTGATTGGCTGTCAAGGTTTTTTTTTTTTTTAATCATCCATTATTGTTCTAATAGAGATTCTAACGTCGTCTGTCATTATTGTTAAGGCCTATTCATACCGCACCTTATAATGATAATATGGAAGCTTGTTTCAGCCACAGAATTAAACAGAACTGAGGAAAAAAAAAGTTTTTTAAAATATGGACTCAAAAATTGATTTATTTTCTCGCAATGCTGAGATTATATCTCATAATCCTAGGGCTGGGCGATATATCTAACGATATGATCATGCGCATCTAGTCAGTAAAGCCGGTTCCTTGATTAGCGCTAAATTATCGCAGATGAATCGCCTTCGATAATGAGCGCGATATTGCGTAGCTTGTCAGTGATCTACGGCTCTGTCTATTAAATGCCGGTCCATTTGAAAGCAGGTGATGGCGATTTAGCGCTAATCAGGGAACCGGCTTTACTGACTAGATACGCATGATTATATCGTTAGATATATCGCCCAGCCCTAATCCTGATTTATTTTTCCACAGAATATCTGAAAAGCTGTTATCTATTATAGCTTTTCAGATATTCTATTCTATCCTTTTTAGGTATATCTATTATCTATAGACTATATCTAGCCTATAGTTTAGGTCTTGCAATTATGTTTTTGTTTCCACCACGGAATAAAAAAAAAAAAATGTAATTGCAAATTTTTCTCTGACGAATTCTGACGTTTGTATGTCACAATTCTGAGAAAAAAAAGTCAGAACTGTGAGATAAGAGGTTGATGATAGATGATAAAATCATCGACAGCCAATCAGAATCCACCTGGCTTTAACAAGTTTGAGCCTTTAAAGCAGCAGATGACAGAACTGCACATAATGAAGAAGAATACGAACATTGTCATTTGTGCTGGGGTGGATGCTAATACAGTTATCATTCTTGGTATGTTTTTTTTTTTTTTTTCCAGTGTGAAAGATAAATATTGCCAACTAGTGAATGAATGATATACAGCTATTCAGAGTCTTAAAAGGATAGTTCTCTACATGTTCTCATGTTGCTCAAAACCTGTATGATTTTATTTTAATGGAAAGTACAGGTTGTTTTTTGTTTAACAATGAAGGTGGGTAGTGACTATGACTGTGAAGCTCCAAAAAGATCAAATAAACTCCAAAAGTAGTTATGGCTTGTGTTTTCTGAAATGTATAATTGCTTTGTGCAAGGAACTGCTCAAAATTTAAGACGTTATTTTTTCTTCCAGGTTTAAATATCAGAATCATGATAAACTTGAGAGCTTCTTTTTGTACACCTGTAATAATCAAATTTCTAGCATGATAAATTCTGAAAACTCTTCACACAGCTCATATCACTGATGATGCCTTTTATTGTGCAGAAACGTTCAGTATTTTTGAAACCAAAATCGATCCATTCTAAATCAAACAGGTGTTAGACAGCTCCTGCTACATCTCCTCAAAGGTCGAACTGAACATCTTCAAACATTCACACACATCTCAATGCAATGGTTACCAGCTTTCACCATTAAAAAAATAAAGTGTAAACAAAATGTAAAAATTAAAAAAACGACAACTAGTTATACCACTAAAATATAAAAGACAAAGACCAAAGAGCTGAGCAAATTGATCAAATTACATTTTCAACACTGATTATGAGGTGTGCAAAACTGTGAGGTTGATGTGAATCTGTTCTGTCAGTAATACTGCATGTTGGACTACTGCATATGTGTGCATTCACATACATGTGTGAGGATGTAAACTGCAGGTACTATCACAGCGGGAGTGTATGAGTTTGTCAATTCTGATATCGGCAGATTGTACATCCATCACTAATAGCATTTGTAGTTTGGAAACACTGCAAATTAATGTAGATTAAAATAAAAAACCAAACATACGTACATACAAAAAGATGTGTGGCAAATCAAAGAGTGCATGCACAACACACACACACACACACACACACAAAGAGTCCAGCTTCATCGTATAAAGTGACTGACACTTTACACATGAACATGTCATAATACGACAACATCCAAAGTCAGAAAGAGAAGGAAACATTACAGACATGTATAATATGGTAACAGCATTATGTCATTCGTAATGGTGTAAAGAAACATATAAAAATACAAAAATAGGACAGTTACAATATGAAGATATGAGATACACAGACCACAGCTGAAAACATAGCTTTAAAATCCCTTGTCCCTACTCATCAGGTAGTTGCCACTAATTTTTTGTAAAACAAAACATTTTTTCCTTCATGTCGTTAATACTTTCTGTGGGTTTGGCCTGTTACTAAAACACCCGTACAACACACACACAACACATTCTTTAACCCTTGTGTGTCCTTTTTCATTTTTGTTATTTTTATCATTTTGGCTGTTAATGTAAACAGCATAAATTTTGTCAAAATTTTTTAATTTTTTTTTTTGGAATTTTAAAATTCCACCTTTATTTCCTTTCATAAATGTATTTTACTCTAGGCATAAAATTAGTTAAACTCAGGACCTTAAGGACAAAAATGTCCCTAGTGAAACCCATTAAAACAACAATATTTAATCCCAGTGTCATTAAGCATAAAATAATGGATTCTTTTTTAACAGGCTCTCATTTGTCAACATTTTTACAACTTAATTGTTTTTTTTTTTTTTTTTTTTTACTATTTTCCATATTTATAGTGTGGTTCTTATGAGTGTACTGAAAACTTTTTGTGTGTGAGAATGTTATTTATTTTATGTTATTTATGTTGTCTATTTTATTTCAAGTGATGAAAACATTTTGAAAATGATTTTAGTTTAGTGCTTAGTACATGGAAAATAATGACTTTTTTCATGAAAAACAGTGGCATTATGTAAACAAACTAGCATTTAAAGGGTTAAAATCCTACAAAATAATTGCATTTTTGGTAGTTATGATCAGGATGGATGCTGGTAAAAACATTTATGTCACAGAAAGTGGAAAAAAAATTAATATATAATATTTTTATGACTGTTTTTAACAGACATTTTTGTCCTCTAAGGAACTCTGTGTAACTTTTTTTAAATTGACGCACAAGGGTTAACAATCTGAACTGAGACATGAGTACTGGTATGAACACTGGATACTAAAATGTGCAATATGATCTCACTAAAATGATTCAACTCTATTTGAGTTGAGGAACCAATATGATTCCTTGCTGTGTTTCCCAAAATTGTTTAATTGGCGATTAATCATACATTCCGATATTTAAGTATTCTCACAAGCATTGCAATGAGATGAGAATGAACAACTGCTTTCACCTGTTAGAAATGTAGAGTAACTTATATTTTGTGGTAATGACGTACACACATACCCAAAAAATAACATGCAAACATCAATTATTGATGACATGATTTCCAAGCTTACAGTACATGTTGTCAGAGACAAAGTAAACAGATTTAATACTAATTTGTCTCTCTCTCTTTTTTTTATCATGCTAAAATCTAATTGTACATAAAAAAACAGGCCAAACCACTGAAGCTTTCACATTGTCCCAAAAGCAAAACCGACATTCACACACACGTATACAAATTAACGATAACAAAGTCAAGTTTCTCTTCAGACTTACTCCAAATCAAGTGCTTCTATGAAACGAATACAAAGATTAAGTGATAAAAATAACGTCGTTAAAAGAAAACATTAAGTCAGGGCTAATTTTGACTTTATGCTTCATCCCTCCAAAAAAAGTAAGATTCGGAAACATTCTCAAAGTGCAATCTGTTCGTGGTTTTCTTTTGTATGTTTGTTTCCATTTGAGTACCTAAAGTACATTGAGATGCTTCTGGAGTGCAGATCACAGGTATCCTGGATCCTGTGGTTCGGCTCAAAGTTAAGAGATGTTACTGAAAATGGAGGACGGACAAGGGTATATTGAGCTTTGTGCCTGGTACTTGGATGAAGGCTGTTTGGGTAAGGAGTGCTTTTTGTTGAGTGTTAACAGGGCTTTCAGTTTAAGACCTTTCCAAAAGTCCAAACCAAAGGTCTTTTTTTCTGTTTTATTTGTCAGTCAGTTTAAAGGTTATCTGTGTTTAGCTTTAGCTATTTATTTTGAATGACGTCATATTCAAGATTCCATCAAAAAAACATTCAAACAAAAAACTCCCAAAAATGATGCAAGTGACAAAAAAGAAGATATCGCTCCCTTTATCTCTGTCTCTTTTGCTTTCTATCTAATCTCCTTCATTTTCTTCACTGGAATCATTGATCCTCTTTAAATCTCACCATTTCTTTTACTGTGTTGGAGGCACAGGGGCATTTGGATAGAGAGAATCCCCTGCTAGTGGAGTGCTGGAATCTGGAGTAAAACAGAAAAACAAACAAAAAAATCTATTAGACAATTACACAATAATTACAGTTTATATAAATATACATTATATAAAAATAGGTGCAAATATAAGTGCATTCACTGACAAAAACTGAAAAAAGAAACACATTAGTCTGATTTTAGTACACATTTCTAAACCAAAATACAAATCTTTTGACCTTTATTTTCATTAAAGAATCCCAAAAAAAGTATCATAAGTTCCACAAATGATTAAGCAGCCCAACTGTTTTCAACACTGACAATCTGCACCAAATCAGCATATTAAAATAATTTCTGAAGGATCATGTGACACTGAAGACTCTAAAAAAAAAAAAAAAAAAAAAAGCTTTGCCTTCACAGGAATAAATTACATTTTGAAAAATATATTAAAATTAAAACTTATTTTAAACTGTAATAATATTGCTATTTTTGATCAAAGATATGAGCATAAGAGTAAGACTTATCAACCTCAAACTTTTGAATGGTGATGGATGTATACACCTACTGGACAGCTACTGTGTATGTTTGTGTCATTACCATGCGCTGCTCCAGTCTGTGCGTTGGTTGGGGGAGAACTGTGAGAGGCGGGTGGTGGAGCTTCATTGTGGGCATTAGTGGCGCTCACGGAGGCGGGGCTTTGTGTTGGGGGTGGGGCAGACGCGTTAGTGACAGGCTGGTGGGGTACAGATGGAGTACTGCCAGACTGATTGCCAGGCTGGTTGCTATGGTGCTGGTGTTGGATCTGCTGGAAGTGTTGCTGTCGGGCTCTCATCTCTGCATACTTCAACTGCTCCATATGAAACGACTGACGATCAGCAAGAAGCTGCTGCCTCTGATACTCTAGCTGGAAACGCAATATACATATATACAGATTCATTTTCATTTAAAGGAACAGCTTTCCTAAAAATATTATGATTTTAAATAAATAATGACTTTGATTTTTGATTTGACTTTTGGAGCCCCTGGTCAATGATTTTTTTCATGTGCATGAAAGAAATAAAATCATTCAGGTTCTAAAAGAAATGACTGTGAATTGTTCTTTTAAGCAACAGTTGTACAAAACTATAATTTAATGAACCTGATAAAGCACTGAACGTAATATATATATATATATATATATATATATATATATATATATATATATATATATATATATATATATATATATATACACATATATATATATATATATATATATATATATATTTTTTTTTGACAGCCGATGCTTTTTATATATATATATATATATACATAGAGGACACTATGTATATATATATATATATATATGTGTGTATATATATATATATATATATATATATATATATATATATTCATTATCCATGTTGCCTTACTGCTTCTCTCTCTCTGTCCATGATGGTTTCCAACTCTTCAAAGTGTCGGAGTTTGATCTCCAGTTTCTTCATCTGGGTCTCTACCAGCAGAGCCACCAGAGACTTGATCTTCCTTTCCTCTACTGCTGCCAAGTGCTGAAAGTAAAGAAATCAAAGAATACAGCATTAAGTGTTTAATTTGCAGGAAAGCTGTTTGCTTTCTCACCATGATGTCAACTTTTCACACACCTTAGCTTTCACGGCAGCAGCAGCGAGTGCTGAAGCAGCAGCAGTGGCCAGGTTTCCCTCTCCTACATCTCTCTCCACCTTTGCTTTCTTCTCCCCTTCACTCTCTCCATCCCTCTGACCCTCTTCTGATCCCTCCTTCTGTTCTTTCTCCTTCTCGCCATCAGCTGCAGAGATCCCAAAGAGTTCAGGTAAGAAATTTCATCAATGCATTTTGTAACTTTAACAGTTTATGAAAATAACACACACACCATGGCAGATGTGTTTGTACTGCACTTACACAAATAATGCATTAGTATATCTGCATCACACCACAAATCTACATCTCTTAATCTTTGCATTTAAATTTAATTTGATGTCTTGTTCTAAGTACTAATTTTATTCTATTAGATTTTACACATTCAACATTTTTTTGCTGTAAAACGGACCCATTTCTGAGTCTGTTTTCTCTGTCTCTCTGTCTGTCTCCCCTTCTCTCGCTCTCTCTTCCTCTTTCTTGCCGTTCTCTCCTTGTTTTTCTTCCTCCTCACTGGCTCCATCTTTGATCTCCTAAGATGTCAGACAGAGGAATGTGACGTGTTAATATTAGGAAAATATCACAAATCTCCAGAAAAGTATATTTAATATTTAACAGTTTTCAATACTGATAATAACATGAAAAGTGTCCTGAATACCAAATCAACATATTATAATGATTTCTAAATGATTGTGTGACATTGAAGAGTGGAGTAATGACTGCGGAAAATCCACAGGAGTAAATTGTTTTAAAACAGAATTTTCTTTAATTTATTTCACAGTATTACTGATTTTACTGTATTTTTAATGAAATAAATGCCTTTGTAAGAACTTCTTCCAAAAACCTTTAAATAGCCAACACTAATCTTTTCAAAGGTGGTATATATATTTAACTATACATTATTATGTTTTACATTTTCCTAGAACTTTTTGTTTACTTCTTGGTTTAAATCAGACTTTTAAACCCAGATTTTCAATGCGTTCTCAGAACTTTTTATGCACAGTTACCTTATTTTCTCTTTTATCTTGGCTAGATTGACCATCACTGCTCTTATTCTCCTCACTTCCATCCTCAGCTGAAAAACAAACACACAGTTATTTTCTCTCTCACTATGCTCCAAAAAGCATAAAACAAGTGAAAATGTTAGTTCATTTACAGGGTTTGTCAGAATCCTCAAGGCCGGTTCCTGCTATGCCACTGCCCTCCAGGCCGTAGAGAGGGTCTGGCCTCCCGCTGGCTCTGGCCGCGTCCTCCACTCGACGCACATGAGCCTCCACCAGCGCAGCTGGTACTTCCTCCTTCATTCGAGAGAACTCCTCTGGGAAAAAAGAAAGAGAAACATGATCTTCATGTAAAAAAATACAAAACAAGCCCCAATTCTTATTCACTATTGTTCCATACAAACAAAAAGGAATCATACAGATACAGTCATTCTGAGTGTAATTAAATGATGATTTTTAATTATGTGTGAACTATCACTTGAATATTGTATCTTCTCACCAAGTGCTGATTTAGCCGCAGCAGAAGCCACTCGAGGGTCAACCACAGAGGCCAGGAATGCCACAGTGCTCATGACAGGATTTCCCGCCTGACTGAACGGAACTGGCTGATAGGCCAGCGGGCCTAGGGAGGAGGAGCTATCCTCCAGGTAGGGGTCTTCGATTGGTAGACGCAGGAAGTGGAGGATGCACTCATCCTGTGTGCGGCTGCCCACATGTTCCGATACTTTATTCCAATCATCTTTATACATCTCTAGACCCTGAAAACAAACAGGAATTGTTAAGTGGAAAAGTCAAGTTTACATTATTGTTCAAAAG
The DNA here is from genome assembly GCF_018340385.1 of Cyprinus carpio. NCBI lineage: Eukaryota > Metazoa > Chordata > Actinopteri > Cypriniformes > Cyprinidae > Cyprinus > Cyprinus carpio. The sequence goes on along the minus strand of NC_056577.1, from coordinate 24,366,757 downwards.
TTTGGGGTCAGTAAGACTTTTTTTAATTACTACTTTTGAAGGACTAAAAGGATCAAAAGTGACATTTAAAACTTTTACATTGTTACAAAAAATTCTAAGAATTCTAATTCAAAACTTTCTACTCATCAAAGAATCCTGAAAAAATGTACCACAGTTTCCAAAAATATTAATCAACACAGCCGTTGAAAACTACTTCTTGAGCACCAAATTAGCATATTATAAGGATTTCTGAAGAATCATGTGACAGAAAACTGAAATTCAGCTTTGCCATCACAGGAATAAATTACATTTTAAAATATATTAACATTGAAACATTATTTTAAACTCTAATTATTTTTCACAATATTATGATTTTATTGTATTTTAATCAAATTAATGGTGAGTACAAAATACCTCTTTCAAAAATATTACAACTCTTACTGAACCCCAACTTTTGAATGGTAGTGTAAATCATGTTTAAAAAATCGTATCAAATGTAAAAAAAAAATGTACTCAAGCATTTTGTCTAGTAGACTCAGAGAGCCTTGGACATTTTATATGTTTATATTGTACCTCCAGCAGTAGCAGTGTCTCCTGGTCTGTCCATTCCCGAGTGGCACTGGCAGCATTTTTAGTCTAAGGAATGACAGAAGAAGGTCCTTAAACTCTCCCACAGCGATCAGAATCATCTTCATACTTCATATTCCAAAATTCCTTTCAACATGACACATTCTCATTTTCTCTCTGCCCCATTTGTGATGGGCGCTCTTACTTTAGCAGGACCGCTCTTCTTACTGTACACATCTGTCCTTAACCCAAAGTTCTGCAAGTCGGCTGGTTTGTCCTTGACTTTGTCTGGGAATGAGAGCATCTGCTGAGAGGAGGAAGTCTAAAAGGAACAATAACAGAAAACAGCTTAGATAACCAATCAAATGAAAACAAAAATTTTTTTAGGCCTTTCAATCAATGAAAATATTTTATTTAACTTTTTTCCTAGTTAATATGTTAATGCCTTCATCTCGCTTTAAACGTGTTGAGTTTTAAAACCTGTTTCTACACACCTGTAGCAGGAAAAGACTGCTTTATTTTACCTGGGATGCTTTAGGCTGTAGTGGTACCAGACTTGATGGAGTATCTGCCAGCACATGAAAGTGTGAGGTGGGTGGAGGCCCCATGGGAGTGGGCCGACTCTCTGAATCCACCTGATAGTTAATCAGGCCCCATTGTTCCAGAAATGCATGGACCCTGTTCACACAAATACACTTTCACACTCAAAATGACATCGAAGTCAAAGTTGAAAAGAACCGTGCATATATAATGTAAACATTTTAGCATTTTCTTTCTTTTCCCAGACCTCATAATTGCACAAACATCTCCAGCCAGGTTCCTACGGCATGCTGTAGAGGTCAAATACTCCTGTGGGTTCAGTCTGTACGTGTCAATCATGAAGTTACGGTATGCCAGGTAACTAACACGGCAGAGAGTGAAGAAGAAACAGGGTCATTAATGAAGGTCAGAAAACATATTTAAGTTCAAATCAGTCTTTGAAGGTTCACCAGAAGATATTCTTACATTTCAGGTGTCTTTGACTTGTTTTTCCCATTGAAAAACTCAGGCAGTGCTCTGCGCTCTATAGCATGGACACTAAAAGAGACAGAAACAGACTGTTACATTCTGACATTGTTGTGACTCTTGATTTTTCTATAACGAGAAAATCGCATAGTCAAACAATCACTTCTTATTTAATTGATCAGAATAAGTTTCAAAGTTGTGTGTAGTCACAGTACCTGTTATAGTCAAACCAAGCAGCATAGCTAGGTATTATGATATGATGGGTCTGTTCAGTGACATTATCCTCATGAAGGTCCGAACCCTTCACCGGTTCTCCTTTCACACTCGGAGAACCTTCTTCTTCCTCCTAGAAACACAAAAACACATAGCTAACCATGAAAACTGCTCATGAAATACAATGGAATTTAAACATCTGACATATTGATAGCCTAGATTAAGATTTTGAAAAATGTAAATATTAAAAATGTAGTACTATTTTTGGGTCACCAATCAAATCATGTCATCAAATCATAAGTTCATGCAACCTGAAATACAAAAAAAATTATCAAATTTTTTTTTTTAATTCATATATTCTTTCAAATTTTTATGATACTATAATTTATATAAAAATGTGATTATTGTGATTAATAATAATACTAATATTCATATATTTTAATGTATTATTTCTTTTAAATAATGCACATTTTAAAAATGTAATTAAATTAAAATGCTGCAAAGCATTTCAGAAGCATGCTTATTATTTGGTCTTAAATCCATATATATATATATATATATATATATATATATATATATATATATATAAAACTAAACATACAAAAATGTGAAAACCGAACTTGTGAGCAGAAATACGGTTTCATTTGCTGCTATACCTTCCCAACAGTCTCCATTGATTCATCCTCTTGCTCATCTAAGTGTGATAGCAGAAAAAAAACATAGATGAGGCAATTTTGCACATATACTTTAAATTACAAGAAAAAACAGTGTATAAGCACAGAAAGATGAAGTGTGTGCTTTTTATGCTAAAATTTCTCCTATCTCCTAAAACTTCCTCCTATCGCTGCTCTTCTATGCAAAGACAGCTGTAATCACCCATTTATAGGCTGACATAGAAATCCTTTATTTTTGCAATTCCACTTGGTGCCATTAATGCCACAGAAAAGACACACTTCACCTTTGAATTAGTGTGAGTGGCAGGTGTGTCAGAGACAGACACTACTGTAGAGACATACCCAGGTCAGTCATAGTGCCTCCTTTCACTGGAGTAGAATCTGAGTCCTTCTTAGTCACTACATACACAAATATCCAGATTACACACAATCTAGACTAACACGTTAGGTAAAAACTGTTAGATGTGTGTGAATGTACCTGTTTTAGGTAGTGTTGCTTCCTCCACTGCAGGCACAGGTGAGGGTTCATCTAAATCTTTAGTCAGATCTTCCTGTTCTTCCTCTCTTTGTCCTCGTTTGGACTTAGTGTAGGGAGTAGTGGGCCTGAAAACACACACACAGGTTCATACAAAGACACAGAGAGGTTCACATTTAAACATTTTTAAAAAGTCACTGTTTCCTGAGAATCAGGAGTTTAATATGCAGTAATAGAAACACCCTTTCTTGGTGTTTTTCTTCTTGCTCTCCTGTGGTGGAGGGGTAGGAGATGGAGACGGGGAGCGCTTCCTTTTTTTGGCACTGCTGGGTTTTTTATCCCTCCTTTCATCTGGAGCGCTCACTTCATCTGTGAGAGTCTTTGCTGAAATTCTCTTCCTCCTCGGCCCTCCTTCTCCCACCTCATAGTCTTCCTCATTCATCCACTCATTAAACTGATCCAGGTCCAGAATCCACTTGGCATGGACCTACACACACAAACACATAAACATACAGTCAGGTGATAAATGGCTGAATTTCTCAGATTACACTTAGGAAAGGTAGAGAAAGCATGTGCAGGACAAAAGAGACAAAGAAGAAGAGAGGTAAAGGATCGGAGACAGATGGAGAGAGGTAAGGGTGGGGGGGTTCTAACCTTCCTGGGTTTCTCAGCAGTGGGCGGATCCTCCACAGCAGCCTCCACCTCACTGGCTGAGATCCATGTGTCATAACTGCATCATGAACACAACACATTAATCTTGCATTCACATACACACCTGAACTCTGTATGTGTGTGTGTGTGTGAACTCACCTATCAGGCCAGTAGCCCCAGTGTAGCAGCATCTGTTTGTCTCTCTTCATTACAGGACGAACCCACTCTTCTGAAAGGCACACACATGCCAATTACAATACTACTACTGAAAACCATTCTTTTTTTCTTTTTTTTAATGAAGGTAGCAATTTTTTAGCATTGTGTTTAGCCCCCTTGTACCCTACACATGTGTGTAAATATATTTTTTTACATTATGAAAAACACAGCAGAACGTACCGTCCTCCAGACTAGCAGGAATAGGCACCACTACATGAGAGCTGGACAGCTTATCTTCAGTCACAGATCCCTACAAACACACATAAAACTGTGTGATATTTCAAATATTTAATAAATATTTGACCATTATTGCAATTTTTAATGCCAAAATAAAATGAGGCAACATTGTAAATAACAAAAGTTTTATTTAGTAACTTTTTAAGCTATTTTAGGGCACACACATAGCTATTGAAATATGTACTGAATACAGTATAAATCAACAAAAATAACTCCTTTTTTAAAATAAATTATCCAGCCATAACTAGATGAGCTTATCTAATGGTTTTGGCAAGTACCTGGTGTCGTTTGATGATATCCTTCAGTTTTCCCAGTAGCTTGGGCTCTATCTCTGAACTCAGGTAAATCACAGGTCGGGACAAGCAGTTATTCTTCAAAGGGAAAAACACATCATTATTTAATATTTCATCTCACAGATGTACATAATAATAAATACTAACCATATCATGACTGCGAGTGATGTTCATCTGACTGTATAACTGCATGTGTGTGTGTGAAACTGTGTGTTTGATACACACCTGTACCAAAGACTTTTCTATAGTCATGAACATTTCAACATTGCGGTCCATTCTCGAAGGATTCTGGAAGTCAAATCTCCTCCTGATGGATGCAAAAGTGAACAACTAATGAGTATTAATTAGATTTTTGATCTGCAATCATTGAAGGAGCTCTTCACTAATAAGTACTTTAACGTCACAGGATTGATTCACTAACAGAAAGTTCAAATGCAGCAAAAATGTCATGCAGAATCTATTCAGGAGCATAAGGACCAATTCACACCATGAGGGAGGCGAATCACGACTCTCTTGTCAAGTGTGTCATAAGGTTAAGTGTCAGAGAAATTATACAACAGCTGATTAGGACCACTTAAATAAATGGCAAATGTACATATTTAATGAATAGATACTTAAGTAGTCCACATGATGAATATATGGAATATTTTTGCAATTATTCTAGAATATTTTTGTTGATATTTTACGAAGTTGGAGTCATAGCCTATTCACACCTATACAGTTGACTGGTGAAGAACATGATGCAGGGCATCAACTCACTACATGATGTAGCCAATAGAATGCAGTTATGTGCCCCTAAAATTCAATAGATTGGGGCAAAAAAGTTTTTGTCTCATATTTATATCATATGATAGTTAAACAATACCACACAAGCAACGAGTGCAGTAACATACAAGTGCTGTTTGTGTCCCAAATAGCACAAGTGCAAATGTGAAACAAACAGTTCAATAAATGAGAATTTAATATTGTGTTAAATTTTAGACACAATATTGCCTGTTTTTGCTTTAATAAAATAAATGTGAAAATAAAAATAGAATATCCATATTAACAAAAAACTAATTAAAAGGGATAGTTCAAAAAATTACAATTAAAAAAGAAAAAAAAGAAAAAGAAAATTAAAAAAAAACTTTTTTTTTTTTTAAATTAAAAAATTCTTTCCAAAGCTACTTTTTGTAATATCTATTTAATGCTTGCCTCATGTAACACGATAATGGTTTTAAATTATATTTTGTGGGTGATTTCTCAGCCAAATTTGATGAACAATTAATATGCAATTAATTTGATTAATTAATCGCCTCAGTGTAAACTAAAACTTTTCATTGATTGACAGCCCTTGACACACACACACACACACACACACAAAAACTACAAATATTATTACCTTTCATTCTGTTTCATTTAAAAACAAATAAATAGCATTCATATATTTAATTAAATAATAAAAAGATGTGAAAGGAGAGGAATGACCATTACCATCCTTGATCACTCTTGAACTTGTAGGCAGCAGCCAGAATATGACACAGAGCTCCTCCAGATTTGAAATCCAAAAAACACTTTATCTAAGGGTGAGAGGAGAGCTTCATCAGCACTCTACAATGCTGATTACTTTAATGCATTCAATTCAATACTATTACAAAAGAAGGCTTGTGTGAGTACCGGTAGTCTAGTGAGGGGAGGGTTGCTGACATGCCGGCCAAACACTTCCTCCTGAAACTGAAGGAGCTGAACCACCAGACTCGACAAAGATTTATTGGTGGGGGGCTCTGCTTGAATATACTAGAAAGAAACAGAGAATGTTTTAGATGCTAGACACCATAATAAAAGGAACACACACACACACACACACATGCACACACACACATATGTGACCCTGGACCACAAAACCAGTCTTAAGTGTCAATTTTCTGAAATTGAGATTAACACACAAGCTTTCCATTGATGTATGGTTTATTAGGATCAGACAATATTTGGCCGAGATACAACTATTTGAAAATCTGGAATCTGAGGGTGCAAAAAAATCTAAATACTGAGAAAATTGCCTTTAAATTTTAGCAATGCATATTACTAATAAAAAATTAAGTTAATTAAGTTATTAATATCTCCATGGAGCATGATTTTTACTTAATATCCTAATGATTTTTGGCATAAAAGAATAATAGATAATTTTGACCCATACAATGTTTTTTTGGCTATTGCTACAAATATACTCCAGCAACTTAAGACTGGTTTTGTGGTCCAGGGTCACACACACACACACCCACACCCACACACACAGACACACACACACACATATATGTAGATTAGTAACAGACTAAGACTCATTAATCAATCAATATTTGGTTATTCTGATGTTATCTGCATTAGCCAATAACAATAATACTGCATAAAATTAAGTGCTAATTTAACTTCTGCAATTTTTTGTATATTTTCTGACCATTGCAATCATATACAGTGGTGTTCAAATTCATGTCAATTAAACCTTTCACTCAAATTTAATGTTGATAATATTATTTATGAATGGAATGTATTAAATAAAAAAAAAGCTAAATTAATGCATTTTCACTAAGGTTTCACCAAGCAAATAATCCAAAACTTTTCCTTGACCACTACTATGTACATGCTTGCCTTTGCTTAATTATATTTAAAAGTCGTCTGTTAGCTTTCCTCCATCCATCTATGGAACATCTTCATGACTTGACATTTTTTAAAGTTAAAATTTGTATTTTTAAATGACCATAAAAAGAGAAACAATTAAGGCTGCTCTGAGCAGGGTGGTTTTTATGTGGATATATAATTTAGTTTAGTTTATTTTTACATATAATTTCAGCTTTCCATAAATTTATTTAATGTTTCCATATTCATATTTTAAAACTTAATTTCATATTATTTTTCTAATAGTATTTCCATAAATACATAATACATGCATTTATTAAAATTAGGTTTGCTTTGAACTACATTAAAAGAAGTTTTCTATGTAAGGAATATCTTTTTTTACCTCATATATGAAATACCTTTACATTTTCATGTATATTGTAATTGAGGTGTTTCAGTGACGGGAAATTACACTTTGTTGCACGCCGGTTCCCACACGTTGCTTCAATGTATCGAGTAATTTCCACGGGTAAATTGTTGCAACTGAAGAGAGAATAAAAATTTTTCACATCCGACTGTGAATTTGTCATCTTCTGTAACACGCTGCTGTTTTTTACACACACAGCGCGCGCCTGGCTGCACATCTGGATTCACGCACTTGCGCTGCCAGTACCGCAGCCCCGTTACACGAGCTGGCCTTTCCTTGTATAAATGAGAAAGGCCATTCATAAAAACCTATAAGATAAGGTCAAATCAATATCCAGAGATGTGGAAGCGACATCAGATATTTTAGATAAAACAAATTCTAGTGTACGACTTAAGACTTTTCTCAAGACGCGCATCCAGCATCTTCTATTGTCTGAGACGCGTCCGACTGTGGATTTTAAACAGCTGGATTCCTCTCCATCTCCTTTCCAGCCCTCCCCTCTCCTTTCTGCCTACCCGCCTCGAGTCTGCCCTTTCCTGCACAAATATATCACGAACGGTCAGTGCTGGTTACAAATAAACGTATGGTACCTTTTTATAATTCTTGCCCAGCCAAACCCGGACATTGTCGAACTGCGAGACGGTATCAGACGCTTCGAAATATTTTACATTCGGGCCGCCGTCTTTCTTCCGTACCGCCATCTTTGTCTGCTCGAAAGTTTTGCCACCCACCGCCCCCTGGCGTTGATTTGTTTTTGCTAGAAAAGTCGAAAGTAATAGTCGATGGATAGGAAACGACCTCCATTCCGGTTCAAAATCCAGGCTTGCGCTTCCATTGCAGCTTTGGAAAACCTTGAGCCAAAATGGCTGACAAAGGTGGCCAGTGTCTTCCCGGCATCCCATCCCCCTCCTCAAAGAGTGAAATCACATTGAGCTTTCCACAATAGATTGTTGTAGTCCCCCAGTGTTGGGCTAGTTACTCAAAGAAGGTAATATATTATTCATTACTAGTTACTCCTTTTAAAGGTAATATTGTTACTTTACTTATTACTTTCTGGCAACAGTAATTAGTTACATTAGTTTTTCTTCAGTTGTAACTGTGTATCTTCCACATACAATTCTTCTAGAATGTCACTAACAACATATTTCTGCCTCATAATTTGACCAAAATCCACGTTGGATCACAGTCATAAGTTATTACAAACACTCAATAGTGACTGATAGTGACATTCAAGTAGAAGTGTTGTGTTAATCTCATTAATTGTCATGTGTAGCTTGAAGCTAAATGTAATTTCTCTGTTACCCATATACGATTATATTTCATTATGTATTTGATCAAATCACATGAGTTTGTAAGAAACTGTTTAATTTTCCAAAAAGGTTTTTAATTAATGTACCACATGCTGGTCAGAGGGATGTGGGTGGGATGTCATGCCAGAGTAAAGTAAAGCCACAACTTACACAACAGTGTTCAGATCATATTTTGTCCTGGCAAAACCAATATAATGCAATATTTCTATCTGCTGAATGTAAGCTTTTCCATATTCCAAGCTTGCCTGCTGCACTGGGGACATCACATGCATATGCAAATTATGAGAAATAACAAATCTAGGAATTATTTGATTGTTGGATTTTAAATCAGCAGCGTTGAGGCATCAAAAGTAAGTAACTAAGCTGTTTTATGGATGGTTACTGTAATATTATTAATTAGTTACACTACTAGTTACTGCAAAAATATATATATATTATTACAGTAACTAAGTTACTAGTAACTAGTTACTGTCCAAAACTGGTAGTCCCCATATTTTAGTAAACTTGATAGTCCTTGTTTTAAAGTAGCCTCATATCTCCCTCAAATTGCAAAATTGATTTTTCAACAATCAATAATAGTCACTAGACGCAAGCAAATGGTAAGTAATTTTGAATGGTTAGTGATAATTAACAGGAACTATATGTGTCATTCATCATCTAGTGAATGTATAACTCAAGGTATTGTTAAAGGAGATGCACATGAGCCTCTTGAACTTTTCAAGAACCTTTTCAAGTTCAAGTCTTTAGTTTTGAAGTAAATAGCAATACTTAAAAGTATACAATAGGTGGTGCTGTTGTCTAAAGTAAAGTATTTCAGAGCTGCGGTTGATCGGCAGACTCACTTAGAAACATTTAGCATAAAGTATATGTCATGTTCTATCTGTTTAATAAACAAGTTTAACATGCTTAAGTAACAAAATGATATCTCTTGACATTTCCTAGTTTTATGAGAACTTATAAACAATTGCTGCATCATCATGCTAACTGTCTGATAAAAAAAATGAATAAACGTGTTAATTGATAAAAAAAAATTATAAACGTGTTAATAAATTTCTATCTGTCTGTCTGTCTATCTATCTATCTATCTATCTATCTATCTATCTATCTATCTGTATATCTGTCTGTCTATCTGTCTGTCTGTCTGTCTGTCTGTCTTAAAGTTGTGCATTGTAAAAAAGTAATGATACGTTTTTATGTCTATTTGGAGGATGTTTGTGAGAATCTTTCACCCTCCAATGTCTTTTCAAATGACATCTTAAAGTCTGGTTGTGAAGCCTTACCTACACAAGAAATTCAAGCTGTAGAGACCTGCAGTGTCAGTTTAGATTGACAAACAGTGAAATTTTCTCTATCCTAACCTTGTTTCTGTCAGAGTTATCACAAATTTAAAAAGTGTTGGTGTTGCTGTCTAGCCAATCTCTTTGACCTTTTTACTATTGTCCTTCAAAGGATGCCCAGCCATCTATCTCCCCTCATTACCAAGGAAATGTGTCTGGTTGTGTGTGTGTGTGTGTGTGTGTGTGAGGCACAGTGAATAGTAATCAACACCGTCAATGGTTTCCTGACTAATTAGTGGTGTGTTTGAGAAAAGGAAAGAGAGTGTGTGTTTTTATTAACAGCTAATTTTGTTTGTGATTTTAATCTATATGAACTGTATTTCTATATTACATGTTCTTTTTTTAGGAGTAATGTAGCTCAATTTCATATAGGGGCAGGCATGTATTGATTATATGTTGGTTAGTTAAGTGGATTGCCTGGCCTTCATGCCTTCAGGCTGTTACACTTAACCGAAATAAACCACCCAGATCATCAAATGTCCAGCTTTAATTAAAAATGGAAGGCAAGTTGAAAGAAAGATAGACGTGAAAGTGTTTTATTTATTTATTTTTATTTACAGCATGTAGTCTTTAACATGCCAGAATAAAACTCTATAATAATGATTAATTACACAACTGCAAGGCTTTACAACAGCAATCAATCTACAAGTCAAATATTTAGAAGCAAATTTTCTTGCACTTTATATTGATATGGACACATATGTGAATCACATACATTGCTGATACATGCACACACACATACACACATACACACACACACACACACACACACACACACACACACACACACACACACACACACAGAAATGGGATGTTTTCAGATTTCAGATGGATCAGGTCACTTTTAAATCTTTAGTCCACTAACCAATCCTACAGGATGTTTGTGGCATTAAACAAAGAAAGATTGATTATCATTACCATATAACTATCATTTATAATTTCACAATATTCTCAAAGTTCCTCCAGTATAAACACTGTGTACATACTTAGTAGACATAGAGGTTAAAACATACAGATTTCATGCCATGAAATGCATACATCCTTTACCAGTTATGCACACACATACACATGATGCAGGGGGAGAATGGTGATCTAGTAAAATGTAACAAGATAATTCTGGGTAATCCTTAAAGGTAGTTTTCTTTTTAGCCTCTCTTTTTAGGATGAGCTTTGCACACAACATACCAACAGTGTAACAGTGCCAGACACTGTAATTTTAAAATGAAAAATAATCAATTAAAAATATCAACAGAAAAAAAACATTCTCTTCATCATTGGTGAGTTAAAATCCAAAAATAAGACCCTGACTACACTTTTCAAGTTAATTGTCTTAAAAGTAGCAAATACACCATGACCAGACCAAGATGACTGATAGCAAACTCAATACAAAGTGTCTACAACTTGATTAAAGTCAACATGAAATCAAATTACCCTGAAATAACCCTCTTTACTTTCTTAATACACATTCATGGTGTTATTGTGATAAATTAATCTGTTCAGCTGAAAGATTTGTTTTCAGAGTATGTTTGTAGTCATAATACCATGGAAGATTTTTTCCACTTTAAATCAAATTTATTGAGGCTTATGTTTAAAATATTTTATGGAAGAAGACAAAATTTACATTACATATCTGTCATAGAAAGACCACTTTTTACAATCCAATCAATTGCCAGTAGATAAAATCAAGTCCCAGCATACTTTTTTCTCTTTGAACATTCTGTTTCACTTTGAATTACATATCATATGATATTAAGTAAGTAAAACGGGTTGTCACTGCTGTTGACTTTGTCACTATAATCAGAAAGTATACTCTCAGTTTTGAAGTTAATTTTACAGTGTTTGCTCTTGAAGTTATATCACATGTTGTATCGCTTGAATCAGATGTTGTTGTCTATCAGTCAGTCTGATTTGATGGTGTTAAATATTTTTGCATGTTTGTGTATTTGTTAGTCAGGGTAGATGAGAAAGCCACTGAATGTGCTGTATTTGTTGGTGTTTCCTCCATGCACTTTTCCACCATCCAACTGCACGCAGACCTCATCGCCCACGTCTAAATGCAGGATCACACTGTTAGAGGCGTAGTCATAATTCTGATCTGCGTCCTGAGCGATCGCACTGGCCCTCACCTGAGAGAGGGAATGAGAGAGAAAAAATAGTTTTAATGTTAGGTAAAAGAAAGAGTAAATCATAATAATTAGGTGTAGAGAGAGGAGATAAGTGTTCAGGGAATAACAGCTTGAATTTTGTCTTTTCATCACACAAAGCTATTGTATTGTTTTAAAACTACTTGCAATATAGCACACGAGAGGCATGGAACACATTTATGATACTTTTATGCTGCTTTTCCAATTAAGTTTGATAACTTCAGTTAGAAATCTTCTTTCTAATATCCTATCAGTCTGCTTCTTCTCATTTTCAGTGTGCAGATGCCTTTAAATCCTTTAACCTCAATGGAAACTGGCAATCCCTCTCATACTAACAAACAGTCTTTCCCTCCTGTCTTATGATTTCTTGTCTCCTCCCTAAGTATCCTATGGGATACACAGAACAGAGAGAGAGAAAAAAAGACCAAGACAGACCAAGGTCCGAGGGAATAAGGCTTATCGATCTGTGTGTTGCATGTGTGTGGTGTGTTTTTATAGGAAAGGCTTTTAAACACTGTGGTCTTCAGTCTTCCACAAATGTACTAATTTGTTAAATTGTTAAACTCACATATTACTATTTATTTTGTGTATTATCCCAAGCTTTGACAATACTGAATTACTTATAGTCATGCCAACAACGCTATTCTGAACTAACATTTGATTATTTTTTGAACATCAGTATTAAAATAAACACATCTGTCTTGAACCATCCATGTCAAAATTGCCTGTCTGATTAATGTCTATGCTTCAACCAAAGCCTAATTTTTGACTGCTAATTAATGCATGATCTTAGTATATGTAAGAATCAAAGCATAATTAATGCTTCCAGTCCTGTGAAAAATTAATGTGTAATTCAAATTTATTTAACCCTTACCATCCAAGGTCTGCTACCATTAAAATCTATAAAATATTTATCCCTTTTTAAATTCTAGTTTATCCATAAAATAATTTTTAAGATTAATGTTTTCCAAATGAATTTCAGTCGCGTCTCCAAGTGATCGACATTTTCTTGAGTTGTGCTTAATTCTTCTCACATCTACTCATTAATTATCCCTGTCTTCCCCTCATCTTTCTTTTCCCAGCACCTCTTCCCCCATATCTGTTCATTCCTTGCACAATCTATCCATCTTTTTCTGCTGGGATCGTACTAAAATGCAGGTCACGCACGTGTCTCCACTGCGCGTCTCGTGTTGGCGCGTGTCCCTGTCCAGTCTAAATCGGATTGATTAACGGCGCGAGGTGGCAGCTCCCGCGGGAGGCCTGGGGCTGCGTCGGGTCCTCGCTAGCTCGGTAATTGCCCGGTGCAGTGCCTCGGCTGTTGCTCCTAATGGTGCCCACTCCTCAATAACTCCACTGTATCACAATAAACGGAGCCTCGTACCGACCACCGGTCAAATGGAGTCACTAAGTATTAACTGTGTGTGTGTGTGTGTGTGTGTGCGAAATAGAGAGACTAAGCTAGCATGTGCAGTGTATTGTTCCCCCAAGTGTTTTCAACGACCAGTTATCAGATTAAATAGCAGGTCTTCGGCTTAAACTATACAGACAGTTTCCGACAGAAACAGCGTGATGATAATGCAAACATATTCGTTAAATAAATTCAAGAACCAAATAATACGTTCAGAAAAACATTCAGTTGTCAAAAGTGAAAATAATACACAGAAATTCATACAAATTATCGGTTGTGAACCTAATTTATTTTATTTGGTTGTGGACGTAATTTGTTTTATTTGACTTTTATGAAAGCCAGAAAATAAACTACACATGGCACAGGGCTTACAGCTTCTTTTAAATTTATCTCCTTTTTTCTTTTCTTTTTTCTTTGAGAGTGTATTTATTTTTAAATTATGTTACTTTGGATTTATTTGTTCGGCAATTCATAAAAGCAAAAAATATAACAACAACAAAACTATGGACTTAAGCTGTGCTGTACATAATATTCATAAAGTTTCATTACTAAGTAAATTTCTTATCATCAAATAAAAATAAAACAACATTTTTAGAATGTCAGTCTTCTTGCATACACAGATGGCATGTAGCTTTACCACAGTGTGTAACCTCAAAATATATAATGTTCTCCATTGCTAAAGGTTAACACTGTGATTTATGAATTCATGAATGAACCATTTATCTTCTGTAATTTGGTATTCATACAAATCCCCTGTTTCTGAGTAACATTTAGAGGCTAATTGGTTATATGACTGCAGTGCTCCCTGTATGACTGATTTTACTTTAAGTTGCATTTCACTTATCTGGTGGAAGTACTTTAAAATTTTTTTTTTTTTTTACAAATATGTCTTGGTAAGAAACAAGCCTGAAAGGAAAGAAAAGGGAACTGAGAATGATCAGTTTTGTAGCATAATCAAAGGTGGACATGAAGAAGCCATGCAATTTTTTTTAAAAAAATGCTGTCTTTCATGTTGTCAGACAATATGAACATTTGTGCAAATCTGTGCAAACAATCTTTGTTAAATTGCAAATTGAGCAAAGGTGGACAGTAAGAGCATTGAGTAAAACTACTTTAGGAACCAACATCAATGAGATAAAACAAGAATGAATGAAAAGAATGAAATGAATGTGCCAAATTGTTTGCCACAGACATTTCAAACAAATCTGCCAGCATTTCCAGGCAGGATGCCATAATTCTTCCTTACTGTCTCTTTTTACAGTCCCACCTCAATATTAAAGGCTCCAGGTGTGTTTCTCAGTATGTCCTTTAACTGGTAAAAATGACTATACTTCAGAATCTAAGTGCCTTGCATGCTACAGGTTCATATATGTTTTGTACAGTATATCCACTCCTAAATGGGTCTCCTCACAAACACTGACGTGATCTCAGAGTTTGTATTAGATCGACCTTTTGTTGATTCAAAGGGCAATGTAAGCACAGGAAATGAGAGCTAGATACAAAAGAAGAAAACAAGAGGCTGAGGAAGCGCAGATCTGTAAACAGGGAAAAGGGGTAAACAAGTGTCTATTGCAACAGCTGCAAAAACCTGTCAAGGTACTGTGGGATTACCTCATTAACTATATTAATTAATTAATTGGAGGATGTAAACTCATTAGCTGGTGTGTAATTGACAGGATGTTCGAGGCTTTTCTAACAACTTCTCTGCATCACACCTTAATTAGTGCCGTGTTACTCTGACAAGACCACAGACAGGGAGAGATTTTCGAAAGAAACAGGGAGGTGAAGTGCTAAAGATGAACCCAAAGTAAAAGCTAGTCGTACAGTGGGATGAGTAGAGACATGTTTACATAACCGATAATCAATTACTGAATTAATTAATCGAATTTGTAATGAGAAACAAATTGGCTGGGTATTCTACTTGAGTGACATTAATTTGTGGACGTTGTGCTCCCTGCTGCACCCCTCATGATGCTGTTTTTGTTTCTTATTCAGCCCCATGCAATCTATCCCTGCCATGAAGAGCCAAACTTCAACTAATGAGTGGCATTTCACAAATACATTAATATTCAGAGTTAACTAACTGCCACAATCTCGCTAAAGTTACAGCAAAAGTTTTGCCTGTCTCAAAGTATGTTGGAATCTGCCTGTATTGGATAGAAGATCATATACTATGTTTGTAGTATCAGCTTCTGCAAATCTATGACCTGCGATGAGGTCAATAGTCCTTTCTCGTTCTCTCTCTCACTTACACATGCGCTCACACTTTCTGTCGTTTTGCTCATATATCTTACTTACACTGATCTGATGCTGCCTGTGTCTCTGGCCTCGCAGTAACACTTTCTCCCGACCTCTCTGTCGGCTCTCCACTGATTAGCCATCCATCTTCCTCTCCTCCGTTCATCTCTCTATCATCCCACACCATTTTACTGCCTCCTATTGCACGCCCTGCTCATCTGGGTGGGCTCACACTTTAAGGTTTCGCCCTTTTCATTTGCCTTTTCATTTTAAAATAGCTATAATAAATATAGTATAAATATTGTTTTACACCTAAAACAACTGGCATTGGGAAGTTTTCCAACAGATTCCTTTTCAAAATAAAAAGTCTTTCATTGTTTATTCACCCTCATGTTGTTAAATCCTGTATGGCTTTATTTCCTCTGAACAAAAAAGAAGGCAGAACTGTTTGTGTCAATACATTAAAAGTCAGTGCACTGTAAAAAATAATTTTGAGATTTTGCCTTTTTTTTTTTGTAGACATAATTAGAAATTGGACCTCAATTAAGCTGAAAGCTAATTTAACTAGTATAACTGTTGTTTCAACTCAAAAATGCATGTTAAAAGCTAATGCTTCACACTGAAAAAATTGCAAGGAAGTGGGGTAACAAAGTTGTTTAAGTTGATTCAACAAATTTTTTTTACAGTGTGGGGACCAAAACAACATTGGACCACACCGATTGTCAATTTTGTGGACAAAAAACATTTTTTCAAAATGTCTTTGTCTTTGGTGTTCTGCAGAAGAAAAACGTTTGGACATAAGGATGAGTAAATGATGACAACAAATTTAATTTTTGTGTGAACTATCCCTTTAAGAGCAAATCCAAACTCATGTTGGTGTGGTTGTGTGTATGTTTGTGAGAATACTTTGAGTGGACCTTGAGATGGGTTAAATAATTTAGCTAAGGCGAGAGATAATTAATGAGGGCAGAGATAGACATTTGGCAGAGTGTGGCTCTGTGTGTGTGTTTGTGTGTGACCCAGGTGGAAAAGAGGGAATCTCATCTTAAAGACATGAATGATTTAACACAAGGGGAGATCACTGGAATGACAATATATGCAATACAGCATGCCATACACTGCCTAAGCTTACTCTCCTCATCTTCTCACTTTCTGCATCTCGTCCTCCACTTAATGGAGGCTGTGTTGAATCCCGAGCAGTCTGGATTTGGCCTGCAGTGCATGAGCTACTTCAGCAATAAAATGTTTTAGTATATGAGTGGCAGAGACATTCTGCTCCTCTATGAGACAAACTGAGTAACAGCATTAACAAAATTCAGTATTGTATTAATATTGCAATTACTTATAAAGTCAATTCGGGCAACTTTTGATCTGATATTATATTAAAAAAGTGTCCCAATTTGCCCTTAAACTAAATACAAAAAGCTACATTGCAGCAGTTTCTCAAATGAGATTTCCATCTGAACAGAAACTTGAAAATGAATTTTAATTGTTTATTCAATGTATTTTGGTTCATCCAGTCATATTCTAATATGTGACCCTGGACCACAAAATCAGTCTTAAGTCACACAGGTATATTTGTAGCAATAGCCAAAAAAACATTGTATGGGTCAAAATTATCAATTTTTCTTTTATGCGAAAAATCATTAGGATGTTAAGTAAAGAAATCAGTTTCCATGATTATATTTTGTTTTTCTACCATAATTTCCTACCGTAAATATATTAAAACTTCTAAAAGTTACTTAAAGTAATTACTTAAAGTAATATGCAAGTAATATAAAATTACTTAAAGTAATATGCATTGCTAAGAACTGCATTTGGACAACTTTAAAGGCAGGTGTCTCAATATTTATTAATTTATTTTTTTTTGCACCCTAAGGTTTCAGATTGTCAGATAGTTGAATCTCGGCCAAATATTGTTATTATATTATCCTATCCTTACATCCATCAATTATCATATCCAAACATCAATGGAAAGCTTGTTTATTCAGCTTTCATATGATGTACAAATGTCAACTTTGAAAAATTGACACTTATGACTGGATTTGTGGTCAAGGGTCACATATTGATATAATATTTTTTTTAAGATAAATATGACCAGTTACTTTAGATGTTACCACTTCAAACACGTTTAGGGTTACCTAACAAAGCATTTTTACAATGTATGACCAACACTAGTTTGATGTTTTTTTTTTGTTTTTGTTTTTTGTGAAAATGAATTTTTTTCCCCCTACATTTTTTAAAGATAAATCCACTGGTTTAAAATGCAAATCCATTGAACGAGTTTGGCTTAGTTTGGCTTCACATGCAGAGCTTGTGCATTTGAATCAGTAAATTTAGCTGAGAAGGTTCATATTACTAGTTCCATTACTAGTATTTCACAGATACACTCTTTGGATCACAAAGCTGTGGATTCACTACAAACAGTTTCTTTTTTGCTAGATCATTTATGATGAACAGACAAAGGGCATTCATTGCAGGTGTTATGTCATGTTAATGGAAGTGTGATGAAGGGAATCTGACACGTTGCTACTGACTCATTAAAGGGTTTTCATCACTTCCTGTCAGATATATCTGTCACAAAGGGCCAAAAGCTCTAGGAATCTGTGTGTGTGTATGTGTGTGTGTGTGAGAGAAAGACAGAGACACTGCGTGTATGTAAACACATGTTGCCAAGGGAATTTTTATCTCTTTGGATAATCCCCACTTTCTGTTCACTACTAAAAATCAAAACTGAGCGGTTGAGTTGAGAGTGCCTGAAACCCAGATCCGTGTCATGTTTCACCAGATGGAGAGGTTTTTTCTCTCCTTACTTTTTCATTTATTCTAAATCCATGGGTCCTGTGAGGACTGTCTCCAGCTGTTGCATTTCGTTCCACTCCAGAGAGAGTCAAATAGAGAGCGTTTGCTTGTTTGTGTGTGTTACAAATGTCCTCTTTTCATTGGAAACTGTTAACCTTTTGCTATTTCTGACTCTTAAAATAAAAACATAGTTTATTCTGTTAAACAGTCCCAAATGGATTGTACAAGACACATTTGAACCCATATGGTATATGTTCTTTGTAAGTTGTCATTGTCTTCTAAATCTGCAATATATATATATATATATATATATATATACACATGTTTGCATTATATTTTTCCCCTCTGTAGGTATCTACAGAAGGCTTCGAGTGATAGGCTGAAAAAATTACTGATAAATAATTGAGTAGCTGCCTTACTGGATCCTATTTGAATGTTAAATGTATTCCTTAATCCTACCGGTGAACCTAATATTTGTTTGATATTTCAGTCAAATCACACTCTTGTTTTTTACAGTTCATTCACGTCTGACTTAGTCTAGTTAAAGTAGCTCTAAAGACTTTGTTAGCAAACTCTGCCATTGTGCAGAATGAACCCAAAGGCTGTTTTTCACCAGGGATATGCAAAACTAAGAGTTGAACAACTGGTTTTCAATTTATGAGTTGGAATTTTAATTTAATTGGTCACAGCCCACAAGAACTCAAATTGGAATAACAGGAAAAGGAAGTTACTGGATTGCAATTCAACACAGGGATTGAAACAAAGTCTTCTTTTGCCATGGTTAATATAATTAAAATATGGTTGATAAGCTGATATATTATCTATCTATCTATCAAAATTCATATTTTGTCTTGACAAACTTTGCTTTTCTAGTTAAACTGCATTGAGTTTTTTTTTTTTAAATCCTGTTTGCTACCTGAATATAATTCAGGAATCTCCTACCTGTCCATTCTTCTTGAGGTCGGCCCACATACTAGTTCCATCTCCGCCCCTCATGAGCACATGATAGGTGAAGAAGTAGATTCCAGGAAGAGGGCAGGTGAACTTGCCAGTGGTAGGCTCATAATAATTCCCAACATTTGTTACCACATCATCAAACTTAAGTATCTCACTCCCCTCGTGTTGCTTGCGCAGACCAGCATAAAAGGCAATTTTGGGGCTGTAAAACGATGGGATGTATCCTCCTGGGCCTGGACCCGGAGGTCCAGGCGGACCTGGTTTTCCTGGTTCTCCAGGTGGCCCACGTGGGCCTGGTGGCCCTTGGTTTCCGCGAAAACCTGACTTGCCTCCCCCTCTGCGTCCAGGGGTGTCGTGAGGTGGAGGCGAAACAGGTGTTAGTTCATTGGTGGGCGTTAGAGAGTCACAGACCATTTTGCAGCTTCCAAGCATCTCATAATGCGTTCCTCCACCTGCAGACCCACCCAATTTGGTGCTGTGGACCAACAGCGGAATAGCGACTAGTAGCACAAGCACCATGGCCACGCCCACTGCCGCGCCAATTACGCGCTTCCTGCGGCTGAGGTGCGAGGCAGCGATAGAGAGGAAGTCCTCTTCCCCTTTAGAAGAAACAGGCCCGGCCAGAATGAACTCTGGGAAGGAAAAAGCACTAGGGTGAGATAGAAAAGTTAACGAGGGAGTAAGATACGATGAAAAGTGGCTTGTGTCTGAGAAATGAGCTAAAAGAAATAGTTTTTCTATATGAAAAATCCACCTTCGGCAACAAACAAATCAAATATCCTATATGGAACAAAGTCTTAAAGAACGTTTGTGTTCATTTCCTTTTAAAAGTTTCAATTTCTGCTATTTTCCCCTTCTGCTCTCAATTACTACTTCAAAATCATAATCATAAGCACACTAACCACTCTTCTGAGTGACACACACCGGACCCGGTTATTGCTCCATTTAAACAGCAATTCTAGATGATCCAGTGGTTTTATATTGTCATATGAATATATATTACTTGTCTGATATAAGCAACATGGGGGATTTGGTGTCTCCAAATGTTCGTCCGTGGATGGAGATTCTATCAGGTGATGTGGAGGTGTATTTCTCAGGGGGTGCTGTATTGCAGTGGCATCTCCTCATAGATTGGTGGAGTGACAACGGTGTGGCTTATTTTTCCATGAGAAGTTCAAGAAGCGTTCTGGAGAATTCCCAGAAAAGTCCATGTCCACTGCAGCATTTAAACAAACTCTGCCCCTCCTCTCACAGAAGAAAGCTGTGATTGTGATTCAGATTGATCAAAAACGATCCACGCTGTATATTATTTAGACTTTTTGTGACTGTCTTAAACCTTCAAATGCAGAAGTTTAAGTTCTTCTCTTGTAATCATCCTGTAAGCCTGAAATGGATGGTAAGATATAATTTTACTGTAAATCAGGCTCACAGCACTCTGAGTGATTTTCAGTCCCCGCTGGTCTTCATCAAACTTCAGCTGAATAACATTCAGGTTCCAAGATCAACCAGCATCTTGACATGTTTCTCACTGAGTTGAAACATAAAAAGACCTAAATTAGATTAATGGGAAAACTTATGGCACATCTTTTTAGAGCTGCCAATGGATCCCTGATGCTTATTGAGAATGCGCAATGAGGTTATTTAATTCTGTTCAATATTAGGCTTTTCACAGAAAAATAAGCTTTTATGCACAAGGCCTCCTAGTGACAAGTATGGTTGCATATAATGTATTTTAATCATTATTTAACTGACTTTAATAAAATCATGCCATCAGAGTTTGCAGATACATTATAGGCTACTACATCACAGATACATTACCTCTCCAAAGAAACTACAAACAGTAGCCAATCAGCAATCACAGATTTAAATAATTTAAATAATCAGATAACAATCAATGTTGTGTCAGCTGCTTGTTTCCAGGTCTAGTCCATCTACATTCAAACATGACTATATGCACATATTAACTTTTGTATGGCACTATGTAGGCTGCTTACAAAACCGCCATCACATAGCTATGTTTCCGGGTTTTTTTTTTATTATTCCATCCAGTTAAAAGGCAAATCATGGAAAACATCTATTAAAAGTTTTAACACATTTGTGAGAAACAAATGACCGCGACAAAACAATTCTACCTACCTTACAAGTTCCCAGAGATTATGAAAATTGACGAGTAACCCCGCACGACACCGCAGCTCCTCTCGCGTGCGTGAACAGCTCAGCATATGTCAGAGAATCTCGCGCCTTCGGGTTTTTCTTTAACAGACACTCTGCCCTGACTGTTGTCCGCTTGAAATATTTCTTATCTTCTTCTTTTGTCGCTTCTTTGCAACCTTTTCTGCTTCTTCAAGACAGTTCACTTTAAACACCTACTTCATATCTTTGGCGATCATTAAGCTACTAGCCTACTGGTGCCTGCAAAAATTCTTTAGTAACCAGATTACTGTTTAAAAGTCCAAGATGGCAATATTTTTGTTAAGATACTGTCAAGAAGCAACAGTTTCTCACTTGTTCGATTTCTGTGAGGAAAAGGCGCTTCCACCCGCGGGATGTGTGTCTCGCGCTCCACCCGCCCTTCACACAATGCGCGCTCGCGCACACTCGCACCAGTCTCCGCAGATCAAGAAATCGATTTCCCGAGGAGATGTGCATCCTAATAGGGTTGCTGTCTACCCAATTAGTACTTATAAAAATAAGTCAGGTTGTACTGCTATGCTGTCATAGCAGGAGTGAGGGATGGTCGCAGCAAGAAATATAGAACCGACTATAAATTAGCTGTCTAGCTACTAGCCTGTATGTGGGAAATGCCCAATGAACAATGTATTATTACTGCTGAATTGTTAAATATTTATAGACGAGTTTAGGATGTACAGCATGATTATGTATCATCCAATATATTACTTGGGATTTAATGTAACCATTTGCTAATTTTATTTTGTTGTTATATAAAAAAATCACACACAGGGGCCATTGCATACAAGTTCTTTACTAGTATCAGTGATCCTGTGAAAAACTTCTAAATCCATGGAACTTTTCCATTGCACAAAAGTTTCTTTTTAGTGGAAATAGAGTCTTCAGATTATTGAAATGTTAAGCACTATTTTTGAAGCAATTGCAAATCTTGTGCAGGAGAACAATATGTACATATAAAAACATTGTATGAAATGCTTTCAATTTTAATGTAAGAATGCCTTCATAGTAGTTTCAAGTGTAAGAAACAAGCACAGATATAGCACATTTAAAGTAGTTTAAATTCAACGTAATGAGGTTACTTATTAATGCCTGCTTAGGTGTCTTTAAACTTCTTAATTAAAGTAGCATGATATGTGTTTATTATATGGCTGATAAAAAAATTGGAAATAATCTTTGCATTCATCTGTGCTGATGTTAAAAGAGGGAGAGGGAGGGGAAAAGAATGACAGTAAGGTGAAAGACAGTTTAGCTGTGTTTTCAAGTCTGTTGTCAGTGTATGTTTCTTTAGCCTTCAGAGCTCATTAGGGGTGATAGACACATTGCTACTGACAACCTCCCCCACACACTTTAGCTCTCACCTTACTCTTTCCCTATCATCCCACTTTCACCATCATTTATATCTCTATCACCATCTCCCTTTGCTAGTCGCTATTTCCTATTGTACTAAAGAACCTCTCCTCCACTCTTTCATCATGGTCATGGTTGTTTCTCTTCCACTGCTGGGTTATAATCACTATTAATATGAGGTCTTTGTCACCAAGGAATTGTTTTAAATGGTTAAATCACATGTAGGTGGTTTTATTTTTATTAAAGTGTTGGTTCCTGCACATGTAATCATTGATTACCGTGAAAGATCTGTGTTTTTGTCATTGTTGGTTTAAATTATAATTGATTTGTTCTGATTGTTGATGATTGTACAATAAATGGTAATGTTGGAACTAATTGTGGGTGCTAAACTCGATATGATATACTCTCAGTTTTCTCAGTGTAGATAGATAGAGAGAGAGAAAAAGAGAGAGAAAGAATTTACACTATTTCACCACTGCATTCACACCATTTTGACCAGCAAGTGTATCCTGTAGTGTGAACTAGGCATTAGTGGAATACCTTACGGTGTATGCACACCAAAAATGAAGCGAATATTTGCATTGCGCTTCTCGCTCTAGATTACTCGTGGGATGTTTTTCGTTTCTCTCACGCAAATAAAAACATAAAAACAATTAAAACCATTTTCTGATACAACCGGACGTGTCAATTAGCTCTTCACTGATTGGTTTGCATGACAACACGTCATGCGAATTTTCCTCTCAAGTTCCTATTCGCATATACTCACGTTTTTGAATTTTTGTATGTAATCTACTCGCACAAATAATTAAATTAGCTTTTGATGTGCACATACCATTTGACCTGTTTTAGGTACTATCACAATTCTATTTTATACCCTTTCCCCTTCCCCTATCCCTACGCCTTTCCCTTGCCCCTTAACACAGAGTGTGAAGGGGTAGGGCTGAAAATATTCCCCTAATAATGGGACACCACTACTAAATCGTTACACGTCATCATACGTCGTTGCTAGCTCCCTGCATCAAAGAAAATGTGCCGATGTTTATCACAAACTCAGATATGTGGTAAAAGATAAGTTATGTACCTGCCACTGGACTAGTATTTATGTTGTCAATTCAAAATATGTTGTGGAACTATCGTGCAGTCAATAACATTAGCTAACTTTTATCACAGCGATTTTTTGCAAACGTTTCTTCGGAGAACATAACTGTATATATGAACACGAGATTGAATTCAACATAAAACAAATGATTATTTGTTATTAAAATCCTTATATATGCCAAGAAATACTTACATTTATGGGTCTCTCTGCTTGATCATGTAGCCATATTGCGGTATGCGGAAAAATTTATCATACCCCTCGTTTGAGGTGAGATCGTGAAAAATCTTTGTTTTAAAGGGCTATCTGGCCCTTCCCCCTACCCTTCCCCCTCCAGCCAAAAGAGAACTGAGACACCCCTACCCCTTCATGTGAATGCACGAAACAAAGGGGAAGGTGAAGGGGTAAGGGGTAGAATTGGGATTGGGCCTTAGTGTTCAAAAGGGGAAAAACGTCTCCTGACTCAACAGGATGTCGTTTGAGACTAAAGAGTATAAATTCTAACAGTGTGTACACACCAAAAGCAAAGCAAATATTTGCATCACGCTACTCGCGATTACGTCGGTCACTCAAATAAAACATTAAAAACATTTTCTGATACAGCCAGGCGTGTCTATGAGCTCTTCATTGATTGGCTTGTGCGAGAACTCATGCGAATTTTCCGCTATAGTGGAAATTTTTCAACTTGCGCGGTAGACATGATTGAGGCAAATAACGCGCATTCGCTGCAAAGGCGATGCCCAATTCGCATCATTCACGCTGCCCGGCACGAATCTACATCTATTTATGTCTTTGCATGGACTTTATATGTAATACACTCGCACAAATAATTCAATTATATTATTATAATTATAAATTATACATAATGTCACCAGAGATGTTTTAAGTGTTACCAGAGACTCCCCAAAGTAAATTTATGAACACATCCACCATCAAATGATAGTGACACAGATTTTTATATTGTTTATACTTAATAGATTGAGGAATACTAAAACAATTGATGTCTAAATTGTAAAAAATGAAGGAGGGGGTTATGAATTAACCTTTAAATGCATGCCTTTGGTCTTCAGCAACCTGGGAAAGGTTGCTAAAGACCAAAGGCATGCATTTAAAGGTTAATTCCACAAAGCTATCATATGGCGTCAAAACTTATAGCAAGTTGAGTCAAAACTAAACACTTAACTACTCCAGAATGAATTTGAGGAACAGTAGAATATCTAGTTGAATCCTTGCTATTAAAAGAAACTACCTTTCAAATCTTGACAGACAAATGGCACTCATTTATAACTCTATTGATGGTTTTCTGGAGTACAGAGGAAGAAGGCCACCCTAAAGCCTTGGAAGAGAAAAGACATGTGCATGTTTGTGTAACACTGTAGCCTTTCTACACCATCTCTTTGTACGTAGGTTTCATAGGGCTACTTCTGTGTATTAGTCTCTTTTTATCACAAATAATTGATTTTGGTGAATCTATTGAGAACTATTGTTGTAGCAGCTATTTACGTGTGTCTGCCTGTGTTTCTGTGAATGCCTGTCCATGTTTCCTCCTGCTTAAAGCTCATTGGGGCAGATCCAAGGAGGACTTGTCACCATTTTGCCTCTTGATCAATAGAGCACCTCCCATGATGCACCTTGTCATCTTCTCAAACTGGCAACTGCTCGATGTGTCTGAGGTCACATTAGCATAACTAGCTCATGAAAACTTTTAGAGCAACTCAACTCAACGCTGTACATAAATCATTAAATATATGCAAAGATATACTATCCAAAAAACACATTGCAAAAATGCTGAAAAACGGTAAGGAGGGCCAAAGCTGCAGAAATTATAAATAAATAAATGAATAAATAAATGTAGTTTTTGGAAAATAAAGGAATAAATGAACTGCTAAAACAAATACATTTAGTAATTTTTAAATGTAAATAAAAATGTGGTCAAATAAAAATACAAATAGTATATGATAATTGATGGTATAATAAAATAAGAATTTTTGGGGGTTTGGTTTTGGCTTCTAAAATGACTTTTGTAATGAAAGAGAATAAGGCAAGGGGGAAGCTGAGTTTGTAGCTTGTGTGTGTGTGTGTGTTTGTGTGTCTCTGATTGCTTGCTGATACAGGGTGACATGGTGCAGATTGACTCAGCCTGCTTTTCTAATTCTTTCTATTAATAAGCCATAGCTTCCCACTGTTACACCGGACTACATCTATTCATCTCAATTTGTCATTTGCTCTCTCCCCCCTTCTCTCCTTCTCTTTCAGTCTTTCTCTCTTTCCGTAAACACCTCTGCCCATCTCTCTCTCTCTCCTTTTCTCCCATCATCTCCTGCCTCACATCCGATTCACTCCTCTCCTGTTCCAAATCTGTCCATTTCACCTGCCTCTCGTGTCCTTCTCAGCATGAAGATTGAGAAGGCCACCCTTCCTACATCTTAATTCTATTGAAATATGAAGGTGAGATAAGCTTTTGCTCTTGAGTAAACTGTACTGGCATGAAATTATTCAATTATTTAATTAAAATAGGAAATAATGCAGTCACTCAGAAGCATGCGGCTACAACAACAACAACAACAAAAAAAACATTTTCATCAAGATCCTTGATGGAAATAAAAGCTTCAGTACTCACTTTCCATTTAGAACTCAAATTCATCCTTGCTGTTTTCATGAAAATGTTTTTTCCCCTTCTTAATGGGCATAGACAGACATAAATAACCTAAAAAAAAACAATCATCCTTCATTCATCCCACCCAATCAATTAATTATTGCTTATAACAATGCACGTTAAAGTCTAACAAAACTGGCATCTTAAAGAAGAATAATTCAGGCAAGGGAATTTCATAAATTTCTGGTCAAGTCACATTTTCTTAATGTTTAAACAATTTAATTACAATACTTGTTGGCAAAAACAATGGTTTGATATTTTTGTACATTTACAAAATTTTTATATTTTACATTTTACAACTGAAATATAGAGTATGACAACATCTCCCGCTGTGTTGTCACAAAATGTCAACATGTTCAATGAATTGTATCTTTTTTCCTGGACAATAATGTTGGAAATGTTCAATAGCTTTTTATAGACAAACTATGTGTCTGTGCAGAAACTGACTTTCATCATGTGTATATATATATATATATATATTGTGAAAGACCTTGTATTTTAACAGAAATAAAAAAAAAATACACAAACAATTAAAGGAATGCATTCAAATCTATTTCTGGGAGAAATTATGACACTAAGCTCTTTGAGAAAAAAAAAAGACAAAAAATATCACTGTTGCAGAACTACAAAAACTAAAAAGATAAAAGAGGAATCTCCAAAGGATGACAAGGGATAGAAAGACAGCAGGGTAGAAGAGAAAATGAGGGAACATCCAGCAAGACTGACAAGAATAACAGAGACTACAAAACATTGATTCACTTGCAAACACACATACACTCACGTCTAAACAATTTATACAGACATTAGTCACACAGTTTATGACAATAGACTATCATAAATGTTTTTCTTGATTGATAACACTAGCTAATGTTAGTTGAAACTGAATCAGCCACTGCTAGTATGCATTTTATGTAAATTTGATTTTAAGTATAGTTTCTGAGCTCTCCTTTTTATTTATTTATTTATTTATTATTGCTATGTATATGTTTGTCTAAGGTTTTTAATTAATGCATTTAATTTAAGAGATCATCCAAAGAACTCCCACCTTCACTTTCTCTTCATCTTTCTGTCCCTCTCTGTCACCCAATTTATTATGAACGAGTGTTGTCTGTCTCGTTAGTGTTCAGAACACAGCACTGTAAACACGAACAAAACCAGACGCACCAGGCTAACCTCAGATAATTGCCGTCTTTCTATTTCTTTCTGTATTCCCCCATTCTCTTTCTCTCCGTCGTTCTGCTGACACCTGCACTTCAACTTTCATTGTTAGCTAACTACAGTGGACAAAACTGGCCAGTTTCATACTCCAGCATGCTTTTAAATCCACCCATTAATTAATGGGCTGCAACTCCTTGTGCCACAGAAAAAGGGGCACACATGGCAGAGGCAAATTTTGACTTGCATTTAAGCTAAAAAATGGATTTCAGTAGAGTTTGACTCGAGCATGTAAGCTAATTAATTTAATAGCCTAGTTTGTGTATAATGTTTCATTGATTCGTCAATAGGTGGTGACAAGTTACTGTGTGAGTGAGTCATTGAATCATTTATAAGATTGATATGTTTTTGTTGGTTGAGCAAGCTAACAATATTGTGTCTAAAATGTAAGTTACTGAATAATTCTAAAAGCAATATCACACTCGCAGTTGTGCTGTTGATTTAGTGAAGGACACATGCTTGGAAGTTGACATATGCCCTTAAATGTAGAAAAAATTAATAAATAAATAAATAAAGGACTGACTAGGCTAAATCTTGCTTTAGGCTTTACACTGTTTTTGGCTCCTCCCTCAATTGTACAACTTGATTTCAGATGCAGACAGTACAGTATTTTATTTGACAGAGTAGGCTATTAAGCAACACTGCAAATACAAAAATAAAAAAGAATAGTCAAAATAACAGAAAGTATCTCCCCTGCAAATGTGCAGACTCCAGATAGCTAAGGGCGCTCTGTTTGTGAGCTAGTTAAACAAGTATGGTTGAGGACTCTGGCTGTTGAGATAATTGCCCTCTTTTGCAATGATACTGCTTCGTTAAATAGAAAATAAATGTAAAAGGGCAAACTGCTCTTGGGTCCTACAGGAAACCGTTCTCTTGTAAACACGCACTTCCCTCCCGCTGGACTCTCATTGAAATTCTACACAGTCTTCTGTAGTGTTGTTAGGAACATCTTTCAGAGCCAATTAATTTCCCCTACACATGTCTCTCTCTTTCACTCTCTGGCTTCATGCATTTCCAGTTCCTGTCCCATTTCCTCTTAACAATCTTTCCTGACCACCAAGTTCATGGTGACTTTACGAAACTAACATACTATTGTAGTTAAAGTCATTAAGTTGTTCTGAAAAATCCCTAACATGAGACCAACATTTTTAAATGAAACTTCTGCTAGGGCTTTTAACCTATAGTTCCCAAACTCTGCACAGCTCTTAAACTTGTTTTGTGATATAACCTTTCTGATCCATAATCGATTGTTATGTATCTAAATGGTTTTTCCCTGAAACCTATATTTACCAGATATTAACCAGATATTTTTCCAAGAGTGCAAGATCAAATTAAAAACACTATGGAAGTGAATGGCTACCAGCACCTTTTTGGTTACCAACATTTTTTTCTTATTTTGTGTTCAAGAAATAAAATCATACAGGTTTGGAACAACTTAAGGGTGAATAAATAATGACAGAATTTAAATTTTTGGGTGAACTATCACTTAAGGCTTTTTAATCTTTCAGCCAAGGCTTTGTCAAGTCATAATAAAAGTTTGTCTTAAGGAATTTTCTTTTTTTAGTTTTTCACTATTGTTGTAGATTCTTCCCTCAATAGTAAAGTGTAGAAAGTGCTTGTTGGGAATGGAAAGACTGACTGTGCAAGAGAAAGAGAGAAGTGAAACGCTCTGTTGGATAGATGGTCTCTGCAGACTGGGAAAAAGGATCAGGATGAAAGGAAGAGAAAGATAGTGAGAGAGAAAGAAGCCGATTGTGTCAGGAGCTTTAGCCCTTGAATGTGAATGCATGCAGGAGCCTTCACTTAACAGAAGGATCTGTCATACCACGTATGTGGCGCGTTTGCATGCGTGTGAGAATCAGACTCTGTTGACAGGATATCTTACAGAGCTTGATGGTATTGACAGAAATCACTGGCTGAAAATAATACAGGAGACATTTCAACACGTAGGCCTGCCCTTGTCCACAATGACAAGATGAAATATCACAGAGGACTGCATTATTTTGTGTGTGTGTGTCTGTGTGTGTGTCTGTGAGGATGACAGTCCTCTGACTTTGACAACATGCCATTACGTGTGACGCTTTAATTATAAGTAGCAAGAGCATTATACATTCAGATTAATTAATAAAGACAGTGTTAAAAAAAATTGACTCATGCTAATAATCACACTCGACGTGAATCAAGTTTTTTTTTTCTTGTTGATGGTGATATTTACAGCATCTTAAAAATAAAAAATAAGCCAAGGCTTGACTCCATGCAGTACAGTTCTGAAATTAACAATTTCAAGTTGTTTTAGCTTATTCTAATTCAATAAAAAAGCTACAAAAATCATTTTTACTGTGAGTATAGTGTTAGCCATTGTTGCCAAAGAGGAAATGTGAAAATGCAAGTATTTGTTTGAATAAGTGTCAGTGAGTCAGTATGACTTGGTGTGCCCTTTATCTTCATCAGTTAATTTGGCAGCAGCTGGTTTGAGTCTTCCACTGATGCTGATTTCGTGGAAGGAAGTGGCCTTTTCTGGCAACACAAGGGAAAATGTTCGTTTTAAGAAGAGCTATAGAGTCTCTCTCTCCTTCTCCGTCATGCTCCCTTGCTTCTGCTCTTAAGGTCACGGTTTGTACCCACCGTCACTGACTGTCACTCCATTTCTCTCTTTCTTTCTCACTTTTTCTCTTTTCACCTCTACCCTCCCCCATCTCTCTCTGGCCCTCTGTCAGCCATTTCAAAAACGCCTTTGAAATAAAGAGAAAAAAGAAAGACTGAGGAACAGTAAAAAGGAGGTGAAAGAAAAGGAATAGAATCAGACAGATGAAAGGGAACAAAGACAGAAACGTCAAAATATTTACCATCATTCAGTCAGAATCCCTGCCAGGAAACATCAGTCCATTAAACATCATGCTAGTAACTGTGTGTCATGTTTTGTTTGACAGCGCTAACAGCTAAACTCTGGCCATGCACTAAAATAATTCTTTCTTCGGTCGAAGGTTGTTCTTGCTATGTGGTCCTAGTGATCTATTTACAGTGCTCCAGTTTTTCACGTCAAAATCTGACACATAAAATTTGCCCGACATTCATATTTAAAAAAATATCCAAAATACTTTGGCAGAATCCAAATAACACTCCATATCAATGCAAACTGGACTAATGTAAAAACTGTACAAAAAAATGTCTTTAAAACCTAATATTAAATTATATGATTTTAGGTATTTATTTATTTTTATATAAAGGAATTATTCAACCATAAATGCAAATTTGCTGAAAATGTACCCACTCTCAGACCATCCAAGATGTAGATGAGTTTGTTTGTTCATCAGCTCAGATTTGGAGAAATTTAGCATTACATCACTTGCTCACAAATGGATCTTTTGCAGTGAATAAGTGCCATCAGAATGAGAGTTCAAACAGCTGATAAAAACATTGCAATAATCTACAAATAATCCACATGACTCCCCAGACATCTTGTGAAGTGAAAAACAATAAAGAATTTCATGATAATTAACATCAAGATGATTAAGACAATAATCTAGCATTCTGCATTAGTTCAGACAGGCCTCATAGTCAAACTCTGCTATCAGCTGATTGGAAAAATTCAAACCCACCCCCTATCAGCTGATCTGACTCCTAAGCACTAAATTGGCAAATCTCACACAGGGCGCCATACTTAAATGCAGCTTCTGTCTGCTTGCTTTGCTGCTTCCTCTATACGCTGCTTGCAACCCAACTCCTCCTATAACTTGTGTTTAACTTAAACAATCTCATTCTGCTGTCATTGCTGCATGCTCTGTTATGGGGGGATTTTTGTGCTGCTCTCCTATTCTTAAAGGGGGGGGTCCTAACTGAATTATGGATAGAAGGCTCAGGAAGCAAAGGTTTGAAATAAAAAATCTCTTAGTAATGATTTTTTTTTTATTGATCTTCACTTCACAAGACTTTAATTGATGGACTGGAGTTGGATTAGATTATTGTAATATTTTCATCAGCTGTTTGGACTCTCTCTATCTGACGGCACCCATTCACTGCAGAGGATCCACTGGTGAGTGAGTGATGTCATGCTAAATTCCTCAAAATCTGTTCTAGTGAAGAGACAAATACATATTGGATGACCTGAGGGTGAGTAAAATAAAAATTTAAAAATAAAAAATTTGTTTTTATAGTTTAAGTGTATGGTTTTTAAATTACTTGATGGTTTAATTTTCTCAGAAGCCAATAATTCACAGTGCCAAACTCAGTGTGGCTGGCACAGTGACTTTTTTTTTTACACCTTAATGCATGTCATCAACAGTCCTTGACAGCAACCAAATAAACAGAAAACTTTTCCTCTTGCCTTTAGCTTACTGTATTTTCTTAAGCAAATATATCTAAATATTGGTTTACTCGCAGAAACATATTCAAGCAAACATGCAAAGAAACAGCAAAGTAATTAATTTTCAACACACCTCAGGGATCTCTCAGTTTTCTTTATTCTTTTTTCTGTTGTATGATACTTTTACTCTGTTTTTCATCCTTCTCTCTCCGTCTGTCTCTGTGTGATCCCTCTCCCTGGACCTGCTGTGGTGCGTTCAAGCGCTCCATCGCCACGCACTAACGAACTTCCAACATCTTGTCCCGTCACGGCAATTACACACACACACACACACACACACACACACACACACACACACACACACACACACACACACACACACACACACACACACACACACACAAACACTCACATGCACACAGTGTTTACATTGACACTAATACATGTATTCCCAGTGCCATACACATACACCCTGCCCAAATGAAGGCCTGCATATTATGTAGTAAGGTGTGTGGATGCAATATCATTAACATTAGCCGTCACAGTCCATTTAAATCAAGCACTGAATAAGGATATAGGATGCCGAGGAGACCGGGGTTAGTCGGCTACAGGAGTAGATCATTTCTGGTTCATAATTGATGCTGTCATAAACTGTTACATGAATGTTTGCTCTTTTGACCCACACTCATTGATTCTTTTAAGTTTAAAAAAAAATACTAAAACAGCGGAATGACACAGAGAAGAACTTTTGCTTTGTCAAAACAAAATTAGATAAATTGTTATAGAAACATTTTAAAGATGTTTAAATTTAGTTAATTTAATTTAATTTAATTTAAGACTTGGTTTTAGGGTTGGTTGGCATCGTTACATCATTTCACCAGTAGGTGGCGACAAGGGACTGTTGTTTCAATATGAAATGATTCATTTAAGCGATTCATTCAAAAACATCGATTCGACACGCTTTTACGAGTGAATCATTGAATTATTCACTAAATTGATTCAAAAAATAGATTCATCCACTGTTGTTTGTTGTTTGGAGACTCCAGGGTTAATTATGGCTTTGTTCGGAGAGCAAAAATAGACAAAGTAACTAAAAGTAATGTCCAAAACTTTATCGTCTTGTGTGTTAAACTGTTGTATAAAAGCAATGTTACACTTGCAATTGTGCCATTGTTCATTATAAAAACCGGTATAAATTATGCATATATCAATAATTGTTCATAAAAATAGGCATAATTATGTGTGTACCTATGTAACAAATGAAATAACAAAATTTAGCGAACATCATTTAATCACACTATCAGAATTTATGGTGTGAAAATGTCATGAAGAAAACGGTTCACTCCATAGCCAAACAATATAGGTCTAAAAGGAATAGACTTGATTGGTTATAAACACTGTCATCTCAGCAATATGATGAAGAATTATGGTTAATTAAGCCTCAGATTTTAACAACACATACTTGATCATTCATAGTTTAGCTGACTAAAGCAGACCCAGGGCCAGACACACATAAGCACATTACTGCATGCATTATTTAGCCATATTTCTCTTTTCCCTGTTGCTCCTGAGTAGACAAACAGACAAATACACATATCAGCGCTTCGGTTATTGGCTTAGGAGACACAAGGGGTTCCGTTGAACGTGTGTGGGTATTATTACAGACTCACACTTGGATGGATGGATTGCTTAAGACTACTGGCAAATTAAAATGTTTTGATAGCATAGTATTAAAGCTGATGTTAAAAATGGCCAAGGATTTGAAATTAAAATGAAATGCAGAGGAAAATTTAAGAGCATTAATATAGACAAGCAAATAATCATACCATAGGTTGATGCAGAGAATAAACCAAACAAATAATATTTGAGAATAAACACAAAAGTGAGTACAGAATAGAGGGCCTTGGAGAGAAGTAATGCACAGGTCAATCAATACATGCATTTAATAAAACTTTAAAACATAATAAATATGTGTACAAAATCGCATTCATACCAAATTAAAATGTGACCTGTTATTAAGATAAACCAAAAGCAACTGCAGAACTGTCCTTCTCGCTTTAGTCTGAGACATAAATTGAGTGTAAGAAGAAAACAAACAGTCTACCAGGGAGAGAGAACAAAATAAAGCGAGGGAGAAGATGAGCGCCAAAGAGACTCAAGGGATGGTTAGAATTTATGGTTCAGTAGCTGAACTCACGATCAGATAATTCAAAAGTTAATCGCTTTCCATAACTCTCTTGCACATAATCTTGCTAATCTTTTATCAATGACAACACCAAATACCAGAATAAACTGCATCTCATGCTCTTGCATCCTCACGCACCGCTTGTTCATGAGAAGAAATGATGCCCATTAAAAGTTTGCTTTCCATCATGAAACAGCAGCAGTTTGGTGAACAGTTACGCTTTTGTAGACAGTCCGGCACTGAGCCTTTAGAAAAGTTATGGGGATCAGGGATGCAACAAGCATTTACAAAGACATACAAAATTGTGCTGTATTATTTTATTTAAATATCTGCATTTAGAACAAACCCCTAACTAGAATGTTAGAGGAATATTAATATAGCCCTGCCTTGTTTGTAATTCTCACTTGCATGTTAGAGTTAATAACACTTTATTTCAGGATCCCCCATTATGTAATGCATAAAACTGAGCATTGCATTTTAAGCCTGGCCATATTCATATACACGATTCTTCAAAGTTTGGCTCCGATAAGATTCTTTAATGTTTTTGAAAAAATTCTGTTATGCTCACCAAGATTTTTTATTTAGTAAGTAATATAATTATTCAATAAGTAAACACTATAATATTGTGAAATAATATTAAACTTGAAGTGTTTTCTACTTTAATACATTTTAAGATATAATTCATTCTTGTGATGGCAAAGTTGTTTTTTTCAGCAGCCGTTACTCCATTTTCAGTGTCACATGATCCTCCAGAAATCATTTTAATATGTTGATTTGTTGCTCAAGAATCTTATTATCAATGTTGAAAATAGTTGTGCTACTGAATATTTTTGCGGAAACTCTTTTTTTTCCCAGAATTCTTTGCTGAATAGGAAGTACAAAGAACAGCATGTTTAAAATAGAAATGCATCCTTGCTGAATAAACATATTTCTTTCTTTCAAATAAATATTTTCTTATATTTATTTTTGGATTAAGTAAACTTTTGCATTTTAGGTTTTTTTTTTAATTTATTTTTTTACAGTAGGTCGACATCTGCAGTACTGCCATATACTCTCTAGGGGATGCAGACCACATTTTAAAGATCCTTAATTAGACATCTCTTAAATGGAGAGGACTTCAACTGAATTCTTTTTGATAGTTTTAGGGATTTTGCCATTTTGTTTGATCACTTGAAGCTAATATAGCAAAGGTTTAATTTCTTGAATTTCAGAGCTTTCGATCGAATCCCATTCTTCCTGTATCCACACTTCAGATGCTGTTAGATGTTCAAATTTCTACTAGTTTTACCAGTACAGAAGTGTTGCTGTTAGTCTGAGGAGAGATGTTGTTAATTAATAACTCCTTTGGAGTTAACAATCAGTATCCTCGCTGATATATTAAGAGTATTATTACAAAACAGAGTGGCACAACAGAACATCTTCACACCTTCAGAACCATGCATGCTATGGTATTTGAAATATGCTTCTGAATGTGTGTCTGTCAAGTTGCAGTCAATACCCACTGGGGTGGATTGAGACATGGGGAGTTAAAAGTATACAGCTAGCAGCCAGTTCAAGCCTGGACAGATAACCCGATACTTTAGATTAGCTATAAAACAAATTACCTTGTTTATTGGCTCCTTGAAGTTACATTTTAAATCTTTTGATTCTGAGAACATGTTCATATGCATTGGTATCACGTTGTGCCTTGCCTGAACAAGTTTTAAGCAGAAGGGGCAAAAATTCTAGTTGTTATGTTATGACATGGTGAAGGATTAGCTTTTGAAAAGACTTTGGTAGTGCTCAAGAAATTTTTAACATGAACTTTCATTTGATAAATAAATAGTCTGTGATATGTATTCATCTGGTCTTAAAGGGATAGTTCATCCATAAATGATAATGCTGTCATCATTTAAACACCCTCATGTTCTTCCAAAAACTGTGTAGGGTACAAGTGGGGCAAGAGGCAGAATAACATGGTCAAAGTCCAGGTCAAACCACAGACTGGGCATAAACTGTTTTCTCATTGCACAGTTATTTGAAGGAGCAGTCGTTCTTTCTCTGACTAATTCACTTGTTCAGATGAACTTGCAGATTATGACCGTCTGTCTTGAATACATACTTTAATCACTGTTGACAAATTATGTAAATGATGCTTATGTCAAAACAAACACATTGCTCTTTTAATCATCACTTTTATCTCTCAAATCATACCACTCGCCATGTCCCTCATTGTACAAAGACGCTGGTGCATTGGTTTATACGATTTTGACATTCAAGAACAAAAGACATGAAAAAAAACATACAAACCAACATTTTCAAAATGTAATGGCTAGCACCACACTGAAACCCCAGAAATGTTCTTGGGTGTAGGCTAAATGCACGCTTGTTAGTGGCAAGATAAAAAGAATAGAAAGATGGAAAAGGAAGGAGGAGTGAGGGGATTTGTTGCTGTAACTGAATAGATTTGGTTTGCTACCACACAGCTGTTAGGTGTCAAACCGGGAAACAGTATGTTTTTGTGTGTTTGTTTTGGCATGAAAGTTAACACATATCCTTATGGGCAAAGAAGCATGAAGGTTTGTTAGTGTATTTTTGTG
Source organism: Cyprinus carpio (assembly GCF_018340385.1). Classification (NCBI taxonomy): domain Eukaryota; kingdom Metazoa; phylum Chordata; class Actinopteri; order Cypriniformes; family Cyprinidae; genus Cyprinus; species Cyprinus carpio. The sequence goes on along the minus strand of NC_056577.1, from coordinate 24,329,661 downwards.
CATATGTCTATGCATCTAAAGAGAATTTTAAAAACCACATGCTGATTATTATTTTTTTCCCTTTCTGACCACATAGTGTCGTCCTTCTCAGCACGTATCATTAATAGGTTTTGTTTATATAGCGTCTTTCCAAAAACAGGTTTAACAGTGAATGTGGTGTTTATTATGCACAATTCCTCCAGACCTGACCAATGTGTATGTACCCAAGATGACTGAACGTTACTATTGACTGTTTTTTTAAGTATTAATGCTAAATGGATAGTTACAATTCTGTCATCGTTTCCTTACCCTTATGTCTTGTCTTTCCACGCCAGTATTTTCTTCCTAAACTTTTTTTTTAACCTTTTTCTTGGTAGGCATTATCAGCCCTCATCCAGTTCCCATGTAACATTCTTCTGACAGCCCTAGATGGTGTTTCATGGGTTGGTGATCAGTACAGCTTCTGAAGCTCATATAGCATCCTTCTGGAGATGTTCTGTCCAGCTCTCTGAGTGAACAATGATGTCATGCAGGTACCTGACAGCAGACACGGTGAGGTCCCAGTGTGATTCATCTTCCCCCTAAGAAATTTTATTCAGCAAGGACCCATTACATTGAACAAGAAGTGACAGTAAAGACTTTTATATTACAAAATATTTCTGTTTCAGATAAATGCTGTTCTCCATCAAACAATCCTAATAAAACCTTGGTTTTCACTATATATTAAGCAGCACAACTGTTTTCAACACTGATAATAATAAAAATGTTTACTGAGGACCAAATCAGCATATTCGAATGATTTCTGAAGGATCATGTAATTTCTAAAGATCCCTTCTTCAAAGTCTATGCCCATTTTTATCATCCACAAGGCAAAAATCATTGATCAGATCATTTAGAAAAGTAATGGCTAACTACCGAGCCCCAAGTATGAACAATAATAAAAACTTATTTCATAATTAGTTTGTATTGCCTCACTCACGCTCAGACATACACAATTTCAGTATTTTAAAATTATATACTCAGCCCCACTACACAAACACCCTCCATTCCATTTCCTGCACGGCCACACACACACACACACACACACACACACACACACACACACACACACACACACACACACACACACACACACACACACACACACACACACACACACACACACATTCATTTGATATGCAACACAATAAGTGTGTGTGTGCGTGTTTATGCATGTGCATTCTCAAGTGTGTGTGCTTTAAATGTCAAGGGTGTGTAGGTTTAGCATTTCATTTAGCATACAATTAAAAACAGGAAGAGTAGGGATAAGAGAAAGATCACGAAAGAAGGGAAGTTAGGAGAGGGCAAGTCACTATAATGAAGGTGGGTGGTGGAGGAGGATGAGGAGGGGAAGAGGATAATCAGAAAAATTTATTGAGAAGATAAATGGAGGAAAGGAGAGATGGTGAAAAGGCTAAAAAGAAATTAAATATAGTGGAATGAATCAAGTGAAAATAGCAGATATATTGAATAAATAAAGTAGCTGGAAGAGGAAATAGCAATACAATATGAGGTATACACCTCAGAGAGAGAGAGAGAGAGAGAGAGAGAGAGAAAGTGAGAGAGAGAAAGTGAGAGAGAGAAAAGACTGGAAAATGAAAATGAAATGAAAATATTTCTAGAAACCTTACCACAATCCATAATTTACAGAATTGTAGCACTAACAATTTAAATTGCTTATTTAGCAAATGAAAATATTATTATTATTATTACTTTTTTTTTTTTTTTTTTTTGTGGGAATCATTATGGTGTGGTTTTAATATACTGAATATTTTGTACCCTCCCTGTACAGCTGTGAGAAGATTTTAAGTAGCATATATTTCCACCCATTGGTAAGAAATAGTATTGCAACCTATTGAACGAACACTTAGACAGAGAAAAAAAGAGAAAGATACTGAATAGAACAGGAATTTTTGTCTTATACTGTACGTAATACGGATCTCAAAATAAAGCCCTAGCTTGTGAATATTAAGTTATTTAGAAATAAATTAACATTTTCTGTTATTGTTGTGATAAATAGTCTATGGATGATCATGAATAGAGTATTTGCCTTTTTCCAGGTCAAAAACCTGATTATAAATATCCAATAAATGTTCAGAAAGTTGCTATTTTCAATATAAAGTCCCCACTATACAGTAGTTAGTTCATTTTTGCAGTTGCTTATATTTTCACAGGCCACATTAAAAAAATATCTGGTGATTTTATTCTTTCCGACATTCTTTTTGTGTTTGTGTCAGAAAAAGATATATTTTTCATTAAATGTTATGTTTAAAAAACAGGCCACCATAATGTTTAGCCTTGTAAGGTAGACAAACTAACAAAAAGACTGTACTAATCCTGATAGTCAAAAGTGTGGTCTGTTTTTTACTAACCTTTACTTTATCTTAGTAGCACATTACCTGCATTAACTCCTGCTTTGATCCAATATAATCTGCTTGTGAAGTCTGTTACATGCAATCCTATTACAGTATTAGACTTCCTCTACTGCTGTGGGTCCAGATGATTTCCAAGTAGAGGCAGGCAGCACTAAAATATTATTCATTAATTTGATTAAGAAAAACTCAGCAGAAACAGACCAATGCACAAATGCAGATTTAAAAGACCAGAGAGTTAGAGAGAGATTTGCTGCGAAATGCTGAAGGAATGAACGAGTGCATAGAAAGGGAGATAATGAAGGAAGGAGAGAGGAAAAACGTGAGTAAGAACGTGAGGTCAGTTCTAATACTGATAATACCTTGTCATGGCCACCATACCATCTCCCTCTACTAGAAAGAATGGAGGCAGTGTTTGACAGCTGTGTGTGTGTCTGGCAGGTGTGTGTATGCATTTGGGATGTGTTTGTATGTGTATGTCAGATTAGTTTTTCTTTGTTAGAGTTGTGCATGTGTATTCTGCAACTGTCTTTACTCCTGTTCCACTGGATCCCTCATATTGGGCTGGCGGTGTTCATCTGGCAGTTCACGCACAGAAAGATTCAATTAGATGCTAATCATATCTACGGTACGCATAGTGTTTGTGTGTTTGTATTCATATGTGTGTAAAAATAAAAAACTGTCCATGTTGTTTTATGTCTGTGTACTTTGTTGTGGCAGTATGTAGCCTTGTGTGTGTGAGTGTGTGTGTTAGAGTGTGTATCTGTTTGTTGAGTACTAGATGCCATGTTTCAGCAGTCAAGCAGCCAGATGACCAAATGACACAGCACTTTTATGTTCTGATGTCACAGTAAGCAAGCATTGCTCATAGGGGGGTTGATATTTATAAAATGGGAGTGGCTTATTAAACATTCTCCAAGGGCTGTTTGATTCCAGAAATTTGGAATTCTCCAAATCAATTCCAAGAATCAGGATCTATTTACTTGATTCTTAAGAAAAAAATGGGAATTATCTTATCTTAATGGGAATGTATCTTGCAATAAACTGTCTAATGGTTTATTTTGTATTTTCTAATGGTTTAAACATGATTGATAGTATGAATGGCACAATATCTTGACATTTCTGATTAAAATAAAATGGGTCTATGTAAGTCTAGAAAGAAGTAAGTCACAGAAAGAGTCATGAATTAATCAAAATTTTTTTTTTTTTTTTTTTTTTTTGTAAACAGGATCAAAATATTCGAGTGGAAGTGATGAATCAAAGTCTGAACTATGTGCTGGTAAGGCTCTTCTAGAAAGTGTAGTAGTAGTATTTTGGCAATCAATATAATGGACATAATGTAGTTACATCACATTCTTCTGTGTGGTCAGTTCCCCTCAGAAACGTATGTACAGTATGTATATATATATATATATATATATATATATATACATAAACATATAACAAATTATTATTCTAATTAAAGCCTAGTGCGTGCTGTACAAATTGCCCTTGACTTTGTCATCTGACACAAATTTCTGTGACCAAGAAGGATTTCTATTGACATGAAACACTGTACACATTAATCCGCCATGAGATCACATCGTACAGTCTCTCATTACAGTATCTTAAAGGATTCAAAAAATCATACAGTATATAGTGGGCTTAAGTCTGATTATTTTGACTACAATTTAGAAAAGCTTTTCAGAATAAGTTTTTGTAGAGAACTGATCACACTACATTTAATGTTGCTGAAGAGAATTATCTGGTGTTAAGGAGGTTTAACTCAGCACTTTAAATAACTAGTTCAAAACAGGATTGACGTGTTTGTAGTGGTCAGTTTCTCTAACCCGGAACAAGTAATTGAGACGTAACTGGCAGGGTGTAAGGAAAAACACCAGCAACTCTGATTAGTCTGCTGACCGTGATCCACAACAGCATTCGATCAGTGGACAGTAACATACTGGAGTCTAAACATCTAACACCAATGTCACCCAACAACCAGCAGCTGTTATACACTGGGACACTAGAGTCATGGAGTTTAATCCGGACTCTACTATAATCTCATTAAGACACTAATCTTGGTTACTAGAAGTCTTCATCTTTGTAAAATGGTGAAACATAAGATATATTTACTATTTACTGTATTTACCTCACCATTAATGAATAGGGTGGATAACGACTTATTACTCATTTATAGATAGATAGATAGATAGACAGACAGAGAGATACAGAGATAGATATATACATAGATAGATATTGATATAGATATACAGTAGATATAATTTAGTTTATTTATTACATAATTTAAATACATAATTAGAATTAAACACCATAAAATTTATGCATCCATATATATGTTTTGTTGGAAAATAATGGCATGCGGTGCTAGTGATTTGTTTGATGTTCCCAAGATTATCACAAGTTTTTCCCAAATTTTTGACAAAACCTCTGTGTTAGCCAGCTAGCTACCATTATATTGGTGACCTAAATCTGTGGAATTACATCATAGTAAAATTAAATCTGCAGAACGTCTTACCACATCAACATGATCAACAAACACAGTAATAATGCAGCTCTGGCCATTTAGGTAAGTCTTGAGCTTGATAAAAGTCCTTCCTTGTTCCCTTTATAGTAAGGATTATCTGTAATAGTTACAGCACTAAACAAAGAGAAATGCACACACTTCCTCGCCATATAATCATGATATTGTGTTCATAGTGTTTTCTCAGAAATATCAGATATAAGTGTGCTATAAATAATTTAGTCATGCTAGAGCTTTGTTGATTATTCTAAGATGAAGAAGTAAATTAATCTTTTTTCAATGCCCTTGTGTTATAGATGGAAAGCCGACTTCTACAAACTATTTAGATGGAACCCTGAACAACCTCAGCTGTTCCACCACCGTACACAATGGCTGTAAGTGTGTGTGCATATGGGAGTATTTTGCTGCACTGCATACTCAAAGTATGTCCTATGGGAAAAGATAGCATAAAGGTCATGTTGCTGTATGTTTGTCTGTGTAAGTGTTTTGTGTTTGTATCTGGTTTTGTTTGTGCATAAAGATCACATGAAATGGGATCAAAGTGACAGTAAATGCAGTGTCTATGTGTGTTTGTTTTAGTCAGAACACTAGCAGCGTGTGGTGCCACTGCAGATAATTTTAAATGTAGTTATGAAGTGGGTGGATCATGTCTGTGACACTGCATGCCAGGGTAGAGGGAGTTCATACTGCTGTCATGTTCCCACTCCACTTTCTCAATCAGTCTCTATCAATGGTCTGATAGAGAAAGGTGGCAGTTCACCTCAAAATTTCCCTTGTCTTCCCCAGGCCATCTCAATATGCATCGTTCAGCACCTGTGGACCCCACAAAGATGGGCGTTGGAAAGGCCATCGCTGTCCTCACCTCTGGAGGAGATGCACAAGGTGAGAAAGAGTGTATTTGTGTGTATGGGCCTTTATGGAGACCAACTCTGTGGAAGTATAGCGCTTTAAACTGTTTTGAGATGCACTCTTTCATTATCTCTTCATCCTAATTTCTAATACTGAAACTGTCTTGTGCCTTAAAACATAACTTTTTCATATTTTTATGATATGACAACTTTATACAACAAAACAAACAATCTACCATTGGTCTTATAATGTCAATAGATGACTGGGTTATTATGTTTCTGTGTATGCATACCATTCAGAAATTTTGGGGTTGGTAACATTGTTTAATGTTCAGTGTTACAAATCCTTCAGGAATCATTCTGATATGCCGATTTGTTTCTCAAGCAACATATTTTACCATTATCACAGTTGAAAACATTTTTTTCTGTGGAAACTCATACATTTTTTTTTCAGGGTTCTTTGTTGAATAAAAAGTTCAAAAGAACAGCATTTATTTGAAATTGAAATATTTTTTAACATTATAAATGTCTTTACTGGCACTTTGATCAATTTAATATGTCCTTGTTTAATACAAATATTCATTTATTAAAAATAATAATAATAATAATGACCCAAAATGAATTTGAAGTATAAACACTATAACAGTATAAAATTCCACATGAAAATGTTTATGATACAAATCTTCTTCATGCATGTGTGCATGCATTCTAAATTGGTTCAGTTATATTTTATGGAAAAGAGCAACATGGGCATTCTGCTAAACATCTCTTGTGTTTTACAATATGAAGGAATATGTGTCTAGAATGACATGAGTGTGAGCAAATGATAACATCATTTCCAGTTTTGGAAGAACTATACCTTTGAAATTGAGTTTCGATTTTGTGGAGTGAGAAAAATATCAGTATTTGTCATTTAGTAAGTTTTTTACCTGCATTATCAAGAGCAATATGCAATTTCCTCCTCTTTTGCATTAAAATGCAAGGCATAAAGTCAAATGTGTGTGGTATTGAATTTGGGCGTAACTTGATAGATGATAATTTGAAATGGTTTTGTTGGTTGCTTGATTACCTGATTGAACTACCACCTCCTCATTTACAACAGGAATCATATATCAGAGAGGTCATGAGAGGTGCAAAAGCTTTCACACTGACCTTTTATCCAACCTTTAGCAGTAGGAAAAAGAACCGACCTTTAACCTTATCTGGTACCAGCTGGAGAATAAGTCAAATAACTGTGTAATGTCAACTAGTCCTAGAAGAACCTTAACTACGGTCATCCCATTCCCTCTCCCTCTCACTCAATTCCTCCCTATGATCTCTCTGTCTCTCTCTCTGTCTGAGGGGTGTTATATTTAGCCGTTGACCTTTGGGGAAATGTGGTTGCTTTAGAGAGCTGGGCAATGAAGCTTGCCTGTTGTCCTCTCTGGTTCAATCTTTAAATGAAACTAGAGCCCTTTTCAATGGGACTTAACCACCATGTGTGTTTGTGTGACCAGATGACAAGATAACAGGTTTAGAATAAAACCAAAAGCAGTTTTTTCTCACACACTTTCCAGTTAATTATTAGCTAGCTTGATATGTTTCATGAACAGTCAACAAATCTTAATTAAATGTAATGCTTGTGACAAATTAAAGACAACTTTAGACCTCTAGACTCTAAATATGTGCAATAATTATGATTCTTTAATTATTATATCTCAGGTATGAATGCTGCTGTCCGAGCCACGGTGAGAGTTGGGATCTACACTGGTGCCAAAGTCTACTTTGTACATGAGGTTTGTACATCTAAGCACATACACATAAGAAATAAAGAATTAACAGTGAAAGACTGCCAGTCTCTGCACACAGAAATGGAGAATTTGTCATTCTAAATTACTGCTATTAACTTATGCAGGAGAAATTCACATTCTAATTCACTCAGCTCTTGCTCAATTTTAAATCCACTCATTATTTTTAAAAAGTGTATTTATTATGTAACGTATGCATGTGTGTTTAATTATGCATCCTCCAATCTTTGTGTGCATTTAGGGTTATCAGGGCCTAGTTGATGGAGGAGATAACATCCGACAAGCAACTTGGGAGAGCGTGTCAATGATGCTGCAGCTGGTAATAAACTCACCTTTTTACTGTGGCGCGAAAGCATTCAAACAGTTCACTCATGCACTGAATTGTTTGCAGCAGTTTCTTGCACCGTAACGGGATTCTTTATAAGACAGAAAACACAAATAGTGCTGGATGAGGTCAAATTTACCCACAGTCCATTTTATGATACAAAACTCGCAAATGTCTAATATCATTTGTGTGTAAGCTATGAAGCTGCTCTTTATTGCTTGTGAACATGCAGCACACTCTGTACTGCAGGTAAAAACAATATATATATCCACATATTCAAAACAGTATCATAAAAGAGTATCACAATATGAGAACACCTTTTGATGAGAGGCCCGTGTCCAAGTACTTTTGAAAGACTAGAAATGTTCCTGCTTTCAACAAACATTTTTGCTCATTGTATTTATTATTGTGAACACATCAACATAATCAATCCATAACTGTAACTAAGGGATGAGTGCAACAGGTTATTTGTGTAGGTGTGTAAGTGATCATGTTGCATGGTATAACCTCTGTGGTCTAGTACAAAATGCCAGAGTTCACCCAGAGACCTGTTTTTGAGACTTAGGGTAATGTTACACACACACACACACACACACACACACACACACACACACACACACATACACACTGCTGCCCACACCACAAATTCCAAGTGAGTAATCACACGAGGCGCAGACAAATGACATCATGACAATGCTGATTGGCTGATTGCACCGCAAGAGCGTGGGTAGTCTCAAACTCTTGCTAACCACCCAAACCTTTACCACTAGTCTAGCACAGTTGCCAGAGAGCAAGTGACAGTGTGGGTCTAAATCATCCCTCTAATATTATCTTAACACATCTCAACCACACTAACCATCCACCACACTTTAGTATATTTCTCAGCCACCATCTTAAGTTATTTTAATGTTTGGCATTTTTGCTGAAGTGTGTGTTTCCTATTATTTTTCTTATTTATCTCTGACTATTTTGTCAGGGTGGCACAGTGATTGGCAGTGCCCGCTGTCAGGACTTCCGCTCTAAGGAGGGTAGAGCTAAAGCAGCATGTAACCTGGTGAAGTTGGGCATCACTAATCTGTGTGTTATCGGTGGCGATGGGAGCCTGACAGGCGCCAACGAGTTTCGCAATGAGTGGAGTGAGCTGCTCCAAATCTTGCTGAAAGCAGGTAGGACCATATTACACAGTAATCATTATCGGTCTGTCGGGGGTTTTCACGTTATATATATATATATATATATATATATATATATATATATATATATATATATATATATATATATATATATATATATATATATATATATATATATATATATACTCATACATATATAGACCCACACAAATACGCATATATATATATATATATATATATATATATATATATGAAAAACATGTCACAGTTTCCACAAAATATTAAATGGATACTCCATCCCAAAATGTAACCCTTTAAGCAGCACACAACTCTTTTGAAAATAAGAATAATAACACTGATAATAATAAGATTTTTTTTTGAAAATTTAAATTGTAACACACTTAATTTAAATTGTAATTTAAATTTAAATTGCAATATTTCACAAAATGACAGTTTTTACAGATTTTTTTCCCTCAAATAAATGAAGCCTTGTTAAGTGTAAGACATTTCTTTCAAACCCATTTTAAAAAATCCCAAATTTTGAGACTATATTTTGGGTTTGGTAATATATTTTATATATATTATTTTGCAGAAAGTAAGACACTATTTCTTAATATAAATAGGGAGCCTGATGAGAAGATTCAGTGTGTCAATTTTTCATAGATATATAGAGAGAAGCACATGTCTGTGTGTCTTTGCTCAAAGGTAAAATCACAGCAGAGGAGGCTAAACGTTCGTCTCATCTGAACATTGTTGGGATGGTGGGATCCATCGACAATGATTTCTGTGGCACAGACATGACCATTGGCACTGATTCAGCACTGCACAGGATCATGGAAGTAGTGGATGCCATCACAACAACAGCACAGAGGTACACATACAAACACACAAATGGCACTACACAATTGGATTCTGAACTTAACAACACATTGATTTGTCTGTTCTTATCTCACCTTTGCAGTCATCAAAGAGCCTTCATTCTGGAAGTTATGGGGAGGCATTGTGGGTAGGTTGCAGTATGGATGAATAGATATGTCATTTTGTTATTGTATGTTTACATATTATCTGTTCTACAACAAAAATCCATATCTTATGCCAATCAGTGTTCTGTAATTTGACTTGATTATTGATCTTAAATCAGTTGCAATAGTATCATTACACTAGGTTACCGCCAGTGTTATTTTACTTTTTTTTTGTATTTGAGATATTATATTATAGTTTAAAAATATATATATTTAGAGTTTATTAATTTTTGTATTTAAATTGTAATTTTAATTAATGTTTTAGTAATTATGCTGTGTTTGTGTCATTTTTATTAGTCATTATTTATTTTATTTTATTTGATTAGTTTTAGTTATTTTAATACATCAAGTTATTCTAACTGAAATTTTATTTTATTTCAGTTAACATTAATATTATTTCTAGCATATTTTTTATTTTAATTTCAGTTAAAATAAGTTAGTTGTATAATTACCCTAGTTATCACAATGCAGTGTTTCTCTTATGTTCTGTGTGTATATGTTTATGTGTATATATCTAGATATTTGGCCTTAGTCACTGCCCTGGCGTGTGGCGCTGACTGGGTTTTTATTCCTGAAATGCCTCCAGATGAAGGATGGCAGGACCATCTGTGTAGGAGACTTACCTATGTAAGATCTATACACATTATAACTGCCTTTTTAAAATCATCATAGTCAACGTCATCATTATATTCTGTTTAATGTCATTATGCTGTCTTCATTGTGCAGCAAAGAAAAATTGGCAATCGTTTGAATGTCATCATTGTGGCAGAAGGTGCTCTGGATCGCCATGGCAAACCTATCACCTGTGATATTATCAAGAACGTACGCATAAAAATATGATTATTGGGATTTTTTTTATCAGCTGGTACTTAACATGACATGGCTAATTCTTCACAATTGTTTGTTTGTTTAGCTGGTCACTAAGAAGCTCAGCTTTGACACACGCGCCACTATTTTGGGTCATGTGCAGAGAGGAGGAACACCTTCAGCCTTTGACAGAATCTTGGTATGATTAGAATTCAGATTTTGAAAGTATTTTTTGTTTATTTGATGCATCTGTGACATGCTGCCAATCGATCTTCCCCTGTCTGTCTTGTTCTCAGGGCAGTAGGATGGGGGTGGAGGCTGTGATGGCGTTGCTAGAGGCCACTCCTGACACCCCTGCATGTGTGGTCAGTCTGTCTGGAAACATGGCTGTTCGACTGCCTCTTATGGAGTGTGTGCAAGTGGTGAGCAGGCACAGACACATCCTGCCTTGGTTTCCTAAGCATATTGATGCAAATGTTTGGCTTGTTGCTTTGTACAGTTGTTATGTGATTTAATTTGTAATACATCATCTTATTCACGTTTTTAGACAAAAGAAGTAACCAAAGCTATGGCAGAGGGCAGATTTGAGGAAGCTGTTAAGCTCAGGGGAAAGTGAGCTCTATATCCTTGTCTTTATTTCTTTCTTTTTGTTATAACAAACTGATCTTGTGATTGATTTGTTGTTTCTCTTTTGCAGGAGTTTTGAGAACAACTGGAACACATATAAACTCTTGGCCCATGTGACCGCCCCAGACGTGAAGGTGTATAACAAGCATCATTTTATCATGTAGTTTATCCCTTTTGTTAGGCTTTACTCCAGATATGTATGAATTTCTCTCCCTCTTCTATATATTTATTTATTGTGCTTTTTAACATCTTCCTCCTTCCATCTTTCACTCTTTCTTTAGAGTAATATAAACATAGCTATCATGAACGTGGGAGCTCCATGTGCAGGAATGAACGCAGCAGTCCGCTCAGCCGTCAGGATCGGAATCCTTCAAGGACACAACATGCTAGCTGTACATGACGGCTTTGATGGACTTGCAAATGGAACTGTAAAGTATTTAACATGCACGAGGAATCCATAAGTCCATATGAAGAAATGCATCAATTCAATTTTAACTCTGTCTCCTGCTTTTCACAGATTGAACCAATGACATGGGGCTATGTGGGAGGCTGGACAGGCAAAGGCGGTTCTAATTTAGGAACCAAGAGGTACAACGGAACTGTTCATTAATTGAAATTAATTCATTTTATATCTCTTAATAGTGCTTTAATATTCAAACTCAGCTACATTAGTAAGGGATTTTCTTAAGAAATTAATATGGATGCATTTACAAAAGTAACAGTAAAAGACATTTATAATGTGAACATGTTTTAATTTCAAATATATGCCATTCTTTTGAACTTTGTTCATGTTTTCCTTTCATTGAAACAAATTTGAAAATTAGTTTTTTTTTTTGAGCACCAAATATTATGAGCATATTAAAATCATTTCTGAGGGATCATGTGACACTGAGGACTGGAATAATGGCTGCTTTGCTATCACAAGAATAAATTACATTTTAAAATATATTAAAATAGAAAACATTTATTTTAAATTGCAATAATATTTACTGTATTTTTGATCAAATAAATGCAGCTTTGGTGAACAAAAAATCCTTTGGATGGTAGTGTATGAGATCCAGCATTTAGTTGTTGTTTTTGTCTCTCCCCGGAGGTCACTGCCAGCAAGTATGATTGAAGAGATCAGTCTGAATATAGCCAAGTTTAACATTCATGCCCTTGTTATCATCGGAGGGTTTGAGGTGAGAAAATTCCAAATATTACTTCCAGTCTGAAAAAAAAAAAAAATTGTATACCTCACTTCCTGTTTCCTTCTTACTGTACATACTCTCTCTCCTATTTAGGCCTTTCTTGGAGGTTTGGAATTAGTGACTGCCAGAGAAAAATATGAGGAGTTGTGTATTCCCCTGGTTGTTATTCCAGCTACTGTGTCTAATAATGTTCCTGGATCGGACTTCAGCATCGGTGCTGATACTGCTCTCAATACTATCACAACTGTGAGAAACCACATATTATAAAAATTAATATATAGTTCACAGACGTGTAAGTCCCTAGCTATACGTGTAAGCATCTGTTTTGTGTCTTTTAAGACATGTGATAGAATCAAGCAATCCGCAGCTGGAACAAAGCGTAGGGTTTTCATCATTGAAACAATGGGGGGAAATTGTGGATATCTGGCAACCATGGCAGGACTGGCTGCAGGGGCTGATGCTGCTTATATCTATGAAGAAAGATTTGGCATTCATGACCTGGAGGTGAGACATGCTTGGTTTAATTGATGTTTGATGGAATGCATCTCATTTTGTTTTTAACCATTAAATGTCTGGTTGGGAGGTAGACAAACGTGGAGCACTTACTGGAGAAAATGAAGACCACAGTGAAAAGAGGCCTCATCCTTAGGTTGGTCACTCTGTCACACAATCTGTTTCTGCATCTTTTCCCTCTCTGTTTTACATTCAGTAAACTTCTCCAGTAATCAAGACAAATGACTCTGGTCTTATTTCATTCTTGCACCAGCACTCTAAATAACATCAAACTGTTTTCCCTCAGGAATGAGAAATGTAATGCAAACTACACCACAGATTTTCTCTTCAGCTTGTACTCAGAAGAGGGCAAGGGAGTTTTTGACTGCCGCAAGAATGTGCTTGGGCACATGCAGCAGGTCTGTGTGTACACTATTGAAAGTATTCTTTTTTTAGCATTATAACTGAGCTGAGATTTCCCTTGTCATTATCTCCGGGGCCTGGGCTCAATTACTAATTTTTCTCATGGTATTTTCAGGGTGGAACCCCTACACCGTTTGATAGGAACTTTGGCACAAAGATGGGCGCAAAAGCAGTGTTATGGTTGACTGATAAACTGAAGGAGTGTTACAGACATGGTGAGTAAACAGTAATTTCAATGAGTTGACGGCTGAGGAAAAGGATTTTAACTGGAGCACTTGCCTTTTACAGGACTTGCCTTTAGTTATATTTATGCAGAAATATAGAAAATTTTACAGGGTTCATAAACTTTCAAGCAGCACTGTATGTATGTGTGTGTGTGTGTGTGTGTGTTATATATATATATAAAATAAAAATATATACATAGAAATATATATATAGAGAGAGAGAGAGAGAGAGAGAGAGAGAGAGAGAGAGAGAGAGAGAGAGCGTTACAATTTTATTAAAAAATAATAATAATAGATATAAAAAATGGTGAGAGTCAACTTTAGGAAGTCAAACTAAATATGTAAATGATATGTTTTAGCATTCAAGCTGTCTTTTGTATTCATTTTATGAACAATTTTTGCCAACATTTTGTTCAAAATTATGGTTCATATGCATATAACCAAACATTAAATAAACACACCTTAAAAAAATATCACAACTACTACTAAAAATTAAAAAAATATTTTAATTAATAAATAATGAAAAAATATACATATACATGCTTTACTATAATAAACTTCATATCAGTTTCACAATTATGGCTTGTCTGTGTTTGCAACTGATGGTTAGTCAAGAATTGGGAAAGGCCAAAATCCCCATTTTAAGAAAGGGATAATGAGATTGAATGTGTTTTAACTAGCTACGTTTCATGCTACGTTAATTTTATCTTAGGAAGTAATGTAACATATCTAATAATTCTCACAATCTTTAGTGCATATAAAAGCAATGGAACACCAAAGTGTAGCGTGTATCATGGAAAATGCCTTACATATGAACCTGACCTGTTTGTGTTCATCATATGAGCAGGACGTATCTTTGCTAACACACCGGACTCTGCCTGTGTTCTGGGAATGAAGAAGAGAGCCACGCTCTTCCAGCCTCTTTCTGATCTCAAAGAGGACACTGACTTTGAGTGAGTGATCCCTCTGTTTCATTTTACCGTTGTTTCACTTGATTGTACACATTGTCATTCACTGAGTGAAGCCTGCCTTATCACTGCATCCTCATGTGCTCACACTGTCTGTTTCTGTTCCAGACATCGAATACCGAAGACTCAGTGGTGGCTGAAGCTTAGGCCCATTCTCAAGATTCTGGCCAAATACAAGATCAGTTTGGACACCTCAGAGACAGCTACGATGGAGCATGTTATCAAGAAGAGAGGAACAGTCTAGGCTACACACTCAGAATTACAGTGGGATTGAAAGGTTAATGATCTGTATAATCTCAAAAGAACCTTCAGTTGATCACTCTCATGTTCTTGCAAAACCATATGAACACAAAAGGAAATATGAGTTACATGAGTGAGCAAATAATGACAGAATTTTACATTTTGGGTGAATTATGCCTTTAAGAACAAAACCCCACTGATAGACATTTTATTCAGTGTTAATTAGGTTTTTACCATTTCACTACTAGATTTCTCTTTATGGATCATGTCTGGACTAAATTGTACTATTGTTTGAAAATTAATAAAACTGACTAAATGCAACCTGTATATTTTAGAAGCTTTCACCGAACACAGAAAAAAGATATTTGAACAGTCATATTAATATCAATATTCACTTTACATAAACTGAAATTATTTTTTAAGACATTACAGAATTTCAGCGCGATCCAATTTCATTGGATTTTGTTTTAAAAGGCCAACAAATTTAGTTTCTAAAGTGTTCAGTTTTTCTTATGTGTATGGTAAAAAAAAAAACATTATATTGTTACATAATTAAAATAAAACATCAAATATACTAATCCTACCACACATCCTAGTTTTCTTTTGTTGTCTTCACAAGAGCGCCGTCATGTGGCGAAAATGTTCTCACCCTAGTAACCTATAATCTAGTATATAACTGCTGTCTTGAGTCAATGCTATAAATGTTCATCATAACCTTAATAATAATAAATAATAAATACCCACTTCTTATCAAATGCTATAGCTTTTTATTTTTATTATTATTATTATTATTATTATTATTTTAAGCGTGTTGCATTTGGCTTGAGGGTAAAGTTAAGAATGAGGACACGCACAGACAGACAAAAATCTAGACGGGAAGAGGAAGAGGTAAAGTAAAGTGACCACATTATTCCCGTATTGCTTGCGCGCTTCCTCTGTTATGTGATCAATATGCTGTGTCTCAAATCCTAGTGCGCTGCCTAATCTAGACAGCACGTTTAAACATCATAGGCGCGCAAAATTTTTGGGGAATCACATACATGTGCAATATGTTTTTTTTTTGGCATCATAGCCGCGATATCTGACCTAATATTTTGCACCTGTCTGTGACGACCAAATGCTGTCTAGGTAGGAAGCTCACTAATTTTTGAGGCAGCCATAGACACGCCGATGAGAATTATGATGACGCTTTCAGTGACCCTTTGATTTTCTTTCACACGCTCCGCGCGACATCTCCCTTTTATGGTAAGAGACTCCATTCAAATGATCAATTTCGATGTGTTGAATTAGAACTCAATATAAACGGTTAGGTTTTGTTAATACTTGGCAGCTTTAGCTTCTAATAGTCTGTAAAGTAAATTTTTTAATTGGCAGAAAAGCAATTTTCTGTGGTGCTGTTAGGCTGAAACTTGTGGGGATGACTAAAATTGAATTACTGTTTGGGTGTACCACTTTCTTTTAAAGAAAGAAAATAAATTAATAAATTAAGTAAAACAAATAAATAGTATATTGGTAGCCAATAAATAAACATGCATAGCCATAGTTAACATGAAATTTGGCCTTTTCAGTTTATCAAAGGGTTAAAAACTTAATAATGACATATTAACTCTACCATATAATATATGAAAATACTTTGTGTGTACACGATTAACTTAATATGCCATTTCTTACAGGGTATCTCTAACCCACACCCCAAAACAGTTTAAAGGTTTTCTAATTAGAAAAACAACAAAATACATACAAACCCACATACTGTTAAAACCTACTGCCAAACTTCTCTTTCTGTGTTCAATTAAGGATGTATTAGGTTATTGTAACAAACTTTATTCTACCATTTCTGATTTCTTTATTATTTTACATACTACATACTGCTTGCTTTACTAAATGATAAAATGAGACACCATCAGGTGCAGTAACTCTTACTGTCTGTTTGTTCTCTGAATGTTTCCATTGCTAAAACAGGGCCAACTCACACATAAAATGTGAGAATGTTTTCTTTCACTTGCTATTTGAAATAGAACAGCGGTTGCACATCTCCTACTTTGTGGGTCCTACTTAGTGTGGTCTGTGACTCTGTGCTTGATGAACGACAATTACAAAAGAGGAAGGGTGACATTCTGTGGTTTTGTATTTTGTATGACTGTCTGCCACCTTACTTTCAGATGGATTGCAAACTTCCATCTTGTAATGTCAGTTGTCTGGTGTTGAGTATGTTCTCATGCATAAGAAGAACAGTGTGCAATCTGTTGGAAGTGCAGTGGTGCTTTTATATATATTTAGCTCTGTTCCTCTTTATTCATGTGCGTGTTATATGGTGTACTATGTCACAGTATATCATTGTAAGATATAAAAAGAGATCATCAGATCAGAAGTATTCAAAATAAGGCTCAGTGTGATTTGTTTCAACATGACAGTTGAAAAATTTTTTTTAATTTAATACTGGTACAAACATAATTTGTGTAAAAAGAAGAAGTTTGTTTTGATTAAAAGTCATGTAAATATGAAAACAAGAGTGTTTAATGAGAACTTTTATTCTGTATTATTGTCCTTTTACTAAATTGATGGTATCATGGAGATACAGTATTACTACAGGTATATTTCATATTAGAAATTAGGAAATGTTAATCAAATGAGCTCAAAATGAACCTTTTGTTATTGTAACCTCAGGAGTATAATAAAATTCTCTTTTTTTCTGCAGATGAAGGCTGTTTTGATAGCTTTGCCGGTTCTCTTTTACTGTTTGGAACAGAGGTTTATACTCGGTAATGCACTTGGTCTCTTTAATCACATCCATCCCTTTTAAAAAAAGTAAAACCAGTCTTTGATGCCTTTTTATTTGAAATCATCTGCATATGTGCATTTTAGGGAAGGAACCACTTTGCCAATCTCACTCTTCGTGTTCTGAATGTATAAGGAGTCCTGGATGTGCATGGTGCAGACAGATGGTAAGTGAACCTGCTGCAAGAATCAGTTTCCATGATCAGGAAAGAGATGTCAGTCTTTGTCTGCCTGAGAGAACGGAGAAAAGAGATTGCTGAGAAACAAAGCAACCATTATACGTTTAACCCTGACAAATATTTTAAGGTTGCACTTTGCGATGTGTGCCCTTTTGAAGACTCTTTTCCTGCTGTGGTACCTGTGGCTGAGCATGTTTTTCTTTGCAAATTAAGCAGCTGCTTAAAGTGTTACTTGCCATTTCTTTGTTATTATTTATGAAATTTACTAGCAATATATGTGTGGAAAAAATTTCTACACCTATTTTTTCGGAGTAGTCATAATAATATTATTGTTAATATTTATTTATTTATTAAATGATTGTGCTTGTAATGCAAATTTCCTTGTAATGCAGGACTTCCTGAAACCAGGTGAGTCAAATGAACGGCGATGTGATTCTCCCGAGGCTCTGAAGGCCAGGAGATGTAAAGAGGATCATGTGATCAATCCTGGAGAACATCCCTTGACCTATGTGAAGAACAGTGACCTCAGCAGCGATCGTGAAAATGTGGTCCAACTTAAACCTCAGAATATCAACATCACACTCAGAGTTGGTGAGTTTAAGGCTCAGACATACAACAGCATGCTGCAACATATTGGAACATAAGCTTAAAGCCATTTGCATTTAAACTTCAGTGTAATTATACACTTTAGTATGCAGATGTATTATTATACAGCAAAGATGTACAGTCATATGTTTCTTACACATAAAAATAATACAAATTGGCCACACAAGACAGTTAGCACAAACTATATAAAAAAACCACAGTGCTTCTGCAGTCTTTGAATCGTTTCTTCTGATTATTCCTTTTAAATCTGCAGGAGTTCCACATGAATTCACAGTTGAGTTTAAGAGGGCTAAGGGTTACCCTATAGATCTGTACTACCTGATGGATCTGAGCTATTCCATGAAAGATGATCTGGAGCAAATTAAAACCCTGGGGCAGAAAATCCTAAAGAAGCTGAAAGACATCACAGAAACTGTCCGGATCGGTGAGACAATATGCTAACTGAAATACTAACATCAGTTGGTGACTGACCAATGGTGAATTTTCCACATCGTAAACAATAATTGTTTTAGTAATTCACAGTTTTTGAAAGCATAAAGAAATCTGAACTACTGGTTTACAGATGCATTGTTGATCAAAAGTGACAGTAAAGTAATTTCCAAGAATCCTGAAAAAAATGTATTATGGTTTCCACAAAAACTAAGCAGCAGAACTGTTTTCAACATTTTTAATAAGAAGAAATGTTTCAGCACCATCACAGGAATAAATTACATTTTTAAAAATATATTAAAATAAAAAACTGTTATTTTAAATTGTACTATTTCTTTAAATACTATTAAATATGTCACAGTATTACTGTTTTACTATATTTTTGATCAAATAAATTCTTCTAAGCGTTAGAAAATCTTACAGATCCCAAAAATAGACTTCATTAAAATATAAAAATATATGTAAAATAAAATTATAACAGAACTATTTGAACTGCAATTGTAAAGAATTAGAGATGTATTAATGTCATTCATCCCAATAAGCCATTCTTACTTCCTTTCAGGTTTCGGGTCTTTTGTTGATAAGGAGATGTTGCCGTATGTCAGTCAGGTGAAGTCAAGACGTCAGAACCCCTGCCCCAATCGCATAGATACCTGCCAACCAGCTTTCAGTTTTAAGAATGTCCTGCCCCTGACTCAAAATGCCAGGGATTTTGAACGAGAAGTTAGCAAACAGAAAATCTCTGGCAACCTGGACGCTCCTGAGGCTGGTCTGGATGCCATTATGCAGGCTGTGGTCTGTCAGGTGAAAACTGCATGTTAACTCTGTGTAGTATATGGTGCATGTAAAGAAACAGATTCGAACCGATAACTTCATCCACAACTCACCATAGTAGCTACATAAAAAAGGCTTATTTTTCCATTTCTCACCACAGGATAAAATCAGATGGGGTGATGTGACACGGATTCTGGTTTACACATCTGATGATACTTTCCACATGGCAGGAGATGGACGACTAGGTGGTGTCTTTCAGCCACATAATGGACAGTGTCATCTCAGTGATCAAGGTTCCTATAATGGAAAGGCCTATGTGAGTATTGCACATTTAATGATGAACATTCTTTGTGTTTTCTGTTGTAGATGGATGCCAAAAAATAAAAACAAAAAATTAACTTCAAGAACAGTTCAAGTGGTATAGTTTGTATGTGAAGAAATAAAATCATTATAATTTGTCCTACAGGATTATCCATCAGTGGGCCATGTATCTAGGGTTCTGCAGGATAACAATATTCAGCTCATATTTGCTGTGACTGAGGATATCTATCCAGCATATAAGGTGTGTGGGAATTATTTATACCACTGTTTAAATGTTTGGGATCATTAATTTTTTGAAAGAAATAACACTTTTATTCAGCATTAAATTGATTAAAAGTGACAGTAAACACTTATAAATTATTGCAAATTTCATTTGATCATGCGATCATGTGATCAAATAAATGTGCACACTGTCACTGGGGATAGTACCTACACATTTGTACATAAAGAGTCCATATGGGTACCTTAAAGGTATAAAAGTGAATTTTTAAATTATAATTTTAATCTCTCTCTTTTCCATCACTCTCTCACACACACACACACACACACAAACATTCACAGGCATTGAGTGCATTGATTCCTCAGTCAGTGGTTGGGGTATTAAAGAATGACTCCAGTAATGTTGTGGATCTCATCTCTGAAGCCTATGGGGTGAGGGTTTTCATATTTTAAATTTTGACCTTATTTAGTGATGTTGGCTTGTGCACTGGCTCTACTTGCCATTTGAAATAACAGGAATAACAAGTGTCTCCTAGAACAAAACCATCAGTGTTTCCCCGCAACCTTGTTTTCCACTTCTTAAATGGTTAAATCATTTACTAAATGAACTGAAACTGTGTTTATGTATTACACTACCTACATGTACTCAATGCAACTTATAACATCCAAGTGAAAGATATAACACCAACATGTCATAAAAAAAACAATCACTGAGTTGGAAAAAGGATCATGCCCTTGTGTCAGTATTTTGTTGAACCACCTTTTGCTTTAATTGCAGCCTTTAGTCTGTTGGGATATGTTTCTACTAACTTTGCACATCTAAGCCCCTTTCACACTGCGATTCCGGAAAATACACGGGTAATGTGTTCCGGTAATTGTTCCCGGGTCGCTAGATTTTGCTCCTTTCACACTGCCAGTGATTACCCAGAATATGTGCGTGCATTCACACACAACCCGTAAAGGTCCCGTGAAGACACGTGATATCATGTTGTCCCTTACGAAAAAGAAGTTTATTCAAGTGTGCTATTAGTATACTTCTTTTAAACTAAAAATAGGAAAGTATGCTTTTAGTTTACTTTTTATGTACTTCTCAGAAATAGGCTTTATGTACTCCTCAGAAATATACTTAAAATGACATTTAAGTATACTTGACTTATACTTACAAAAAGTCTAAATATACTTGAACTTAAGTATACTTAATAAAATAAACTTGAAGTATACTACTTTTTGGTAAGGGGTGATGTGTAATGTACGAGTCGAAAACGCTAGGCACGTTAACTTTCACTTAAGCTGGCGAACGATCTCAGCTTCAGCGCGCAAAGTGAGGAACTATCTGACCTCTGCTTCGTTACAGTTGCACATATTTGTTTCGTCGTGAATGTTGATCTACCTTCAAAACACACTAAAAGTGTTGCGCGATAACGTGCGTCATCATAACAACACGGCATTAGTTCTGGCTTTTGTTCACACAGCACTCGTTCCGGGACTGAAACCGGCAATGTTACTAGGTCCCCAACCCGGGATCAATCCCGGAATCAATCCCGGGACGTGTTTGCGTTCACACAGAAGGCAACCCGGCAATGTTCCGGCAATTTTCCGGGTCCAACGTGCAGTGTGAAAGGGGCTCTAGACTCCAGTCCCTGCTGCAGAGAAACACCCCCAGAACAGGATATCACCACCTCCATGCTTTACTGGAGGAATGCTGTTATTTGGATGGTGAGCTGTATTGGATTTCTGCTAGACAAATCTTTCGGTGTTGAGGCCAAAATTCAATTTTAGTCTCATCTGCCTCAGAATCTTCGAGATGCATTTTAGCAAAGCTCAGGCTGACTGCATGTGGCCTCTCTTGAGGAGAGAATTTGTGATATTGTTATCACATGCACAAAATGACCACACTTTGTCATAAATTCCTGCAACTGCTTCAGAGTTGCTGTAGGTCAGCTCTTGGTCAGTAGCCCCTCACTGCAGAAAACAAGATCCAGGGGGCGTGGTTGGATCCACATCTAGGGGGTGGAGATTAGTAGGTGTAGGGATGGAGATGGGTGGGTTTAGGGATCAGGAGGTGCAGACGGGTAGGTTTAGATATATGTAAGTGAGAGGATCTGGATCTGGATCCAAACATGCCCCATGGATCTTGTGTTCTACAGTGAAGGACCATCTCCTCTTGGTCGCCTCTCTGAGTAGTTTCCTCCTGGCTCTTTCATCCAGTTTGGAGTGACTTTTGATCCAGGGAGGGTCTGTGTTTTACCAAATACCTTCCACTTCGTAATAATAATAGGCATCACTGTGCTTCAAGCCATTGTTAAAGGTTTTTGTATCCATCTCCTTACTTGTGCCTGTCCACAACTTTATCCCAGAGATCTTTTGACAGTGCCTTGCCGCCCATAGTTTATTGTCTGCTTCAGTTGCACTACCAAGGACTGATATTCTCCAGGAAAGCTCTTTTCATGCTGAGCTAATCAAAATGACCACAGCTGATCAGCTTTATTTATTTCTGACATGTTGGTGTTATATCTTTCAGTTGGATGTTATAAGTTGAACTGAGTAAATACAGCTAGATAAATCAAAAACTGTCTGTCTTCCTTTTTAGTCTGCAAAGCAACAAAATGTGATTATTTTAAAGAGGGTGATTCTTTTCTCTACCCACTGTACATACCAAATAAATAATTATCATCAATTAAATGATTAAATTTAAATGATCTTATTGTGATCAGATGAAAGTCAATAAGCTAGCACAGTATAAGAAATTGCTTGCCAAGAGGATATAATCAATTTCAGCTTAGTGATCATTATGCAAAAATATTGGACCACAAAATGAACCATTTGACCGTGATGAGCCTCATGATGTTTATTTATTTTTTTCTTTATGCCAACTTAATGAAAAACTTTATTACATATGGCAAATTTTAAGGATTAAATTAGGGTTCAAATGATACACTTTTGCCATAGACTTTTATGTTTTTGCTTTAATAATTCATTTATCACTGTATATTATTGTACATATACTAAAAATACATGTTTTTGTGGGCCAGAATTTGTCGTCCACGCTGGTGTTAGAGCAGGAGGGAGCTCCAAAAGAATTGGACGTGTCCTACGCGTCTACATGTAAGGGCAATCAGGCAGATATTGAATGGAAGACGAAAGGAGAGTGTCAAAATATCAAGCATGAGAAGGTAAGCACCACCTACAGTGGTTTCATCTGAATTATCAGCAACCAGGAAACATTTGTTGGTGTATCTCATAAGACTGATGGAGTTTTTTTGTTGTTGTTGTTGATACATTGATTTTATAGATTACTTTTCAAGTACGTCTGAATGCGTCTGCATGTCTGAAGGAGCCGCAGACATTTCGGATCAAAATGCAAGGTATCAATGAGGAGGTGAAGATCACAGTGGATACGGAGTGTCACTGTAACTGTGGTGTTCCAGAGAAGGATTCCAAACACTGTAACAGTTCAGGAACTCTCTCATGCGGCGTGTGCAGGTAGATCCCCCTAGCGTCTCGGCAGGGAACTACATAAGCTGACAGACTCTATACCTTGATTAGAGGGTTATTTATTTATTTATTTACCTAAAAAATTAGTGTACATTAATTTACATTGATACAAATGTAAATGTACCCGAGTTAGTGGAAATGCTATTTTTTTATCAACAATATTTATACTACCGAGCTGCAAAAAAGAGAAAAAAGCACAATGATTGAATCTAATTTGCTATCACAGTCATCATTAGGTCTTAAAATCCAGTCACATTTCCAGTCACACTTGTCACACATATGTAACCCTCTCTGTGAAATCCAGGCTAAAGTCTCAAAATCTGATTATTAGATAACAAGCATCAAAGTTTGATTTCAACCATTAATTTCACTATGATCTTACTCAGTAATAAAGATATCATTGTTACATTTTCAAAGAATGTTCTTTATCTTATGAAGGAAGATTTTATATAAAAAACAGTAAATCACCAAAAAATTACTTTTAGCTGTTCTCTTTTGAATGATTGATATGTGATGTGATCACCATGTAGATTTATTTAAAAAGCTCTTTTAAATGAAGACCTTATTTGATTTAACAGCTTTAAATGTTGACACATATAATACTGTGTCTTACATTTTTTTAACTTATAAATTATGTGTGTTAGCTGTGATGAAGGGTATTTGGGTCAGCGCTGTGAGTGTGTGCAACAGAGTGATGCGGACTCTACTGCCAACATGGTGGCGTCCTGTCGGCCTGACAACAGCTTGCTGGTTTGCAGTGAACATGGCACCTGTGAGTGTGGCAAGTGTGTGTGTCAAGGCCAGTTCAGTGGGAAATTCTGCGAATGTGATGACAATAGTTGCGAATACCGTAATGGCTTTCTCTGTAATGGTAAGTACAGTGGATTGTCACAAAATTTAGCTATTTATTTTATTATCTTTTTTTGAGTTTTAGATTCAAACCTCAATATATATCTACTCCTCTGTATATTTGTCATAGGTAAAGGCAGATGTAAGTGTGGAAAATGTATCTGTTCTAATAACTACACGGGGTCTGCATGTGACTGCTCGCCTCGCCAAGACAAGTGTTTCAATGACAAATGGCTTTGCAGCGGTCAAGGCAAATGCAATTGCAACCGTTGTCAGTGTAACCCAGGCTTCAAGGGAGAGCACTGCTCTGTATTGATTAATGATTGCATGCTGTTGAAGTGAGTATCTGTCTCTTCCTGTGATCTGATATCTGTATTTCAAGATTATTTTTAGTGAGGTGTGCATTCGTGTGTGGGTTTGTTTCTTCTTGAAACCACAATTTCAGTTTTCTCTTCCTAAACTTTGAACTTTCAGCTAGTAGACAAGGCAACAGTTTTCATTTTCATTTAGTTTATTTCATTTAGTTTGATGTATTAAAATAACTAAAAGTAATACTGAAATCAAAACAAATAAAAACTTTATAGATATATTAAAAAACAGAATATATAAAACTAAAACATAATTTAAAATATTACTAAAAACTATAAAAGTATCTATACTAAAATAACTCTGCTAGCAACACCAAAGTCATGGGTTCGATTCCCATGGAATGCATGAACTGATAAAACACCTTGAATGCAATGTACTACAAATGTATGACAAATGTGTCTTTGTGTTAATGTCTCTGTAGGGACTGTGTGGCTTGTCACATGGAAGTTGGTATTCCTGATACCAATGTCTGTGCTATAAGATGTTTGAATGCTACAGTATCTCGTCTTGAAGGAACTCATGAGCTGCATTGCACATATCAAGACACCGTTTCGTACGATGTGAAACTTGGTGATGACGGCAAAATTGTTCTTCAGTATGCAGACCTGCCTCGTATGTATTGAAATCTAATTTAATTTAATTTGACAAGACCGTAAAATAAGCACACTCTTGAACTCATATATATGACACAGAATGGATGTAACTATGAATGTTAAATGTTTGTTTTTTTTTGTCTCTGTAGGTTCTGTTGATAAGACTACACTTATAATTAGCATCTCTGTGTCAGGCATAATTTTAATTGGCATTATAATAATCATTATTTACCGTTGCCTGGTGGAACTGTACGATATTAGAGAGTACCAGAACTTTGTAAAAGCACAGAAACAGACTGAATGGAAAGAGGTAATGTACACGCAAAGACACTCTGTGTTATTAACCACTTAAACTGATTTAGCTTTGATGGCTTTAAATGTAGAGCAAATTATAACCTGTGTAGACAACATATTGTTCGAGTGTTTCAGTGTGAAATTAAAGAATTCACAGACTGACCATTTAATAATCAAATGTTTCTTTGTTCTGCACAGGTACAGAATCCTCTTTTTAAAGGTGCCACGACAACAGTGTATAACCCTTTGCATATGAAACACGACGAAAATGAAAAGGAACTTTCTGAGCCGATTATTTAAAGGGGTGGTTGATCAGTTGTTTTGAAGGCTTGATTGTGTTTATGGGGTGCAGTGGGACATGTGTTCATTATTTTCACTTTTTTCACCTTTATTCTACACCGCTGTTTCCGTTACATCTTACATTGTGCCAACTTCATTCAAATAGATATTCTAAGCTAGCAATAAAAACATTTAAATACAAGATTGCAAGATTGTTGTAAATACTGTGATGTATTTTATGCATATTAATATATATGCTCAACACAATGCCTTTTTTCAACTATAAATAAATATAGAGCATTTCTAAAGAATGCCATTTTATGAATAAAATAAAGTGTTTAACATTATTTGATGTTTGTGAATTTTGAAGCAGCTGAATTGCTAAATAAAAACCACAATTATGTATTTTAGATCTTATATAGCAGCTTCACAGCTTACATTATTACTTTTTTTTAAACAGTTACTTCAAGTCATGTCTGAGGTATGACCTGAACAATTTTATTCCATAACCTTTAATAGTGTAATTGTTTTACTTGTACTTAAACAATAAAACATCCATTCAAAATTTCAAAAAAAAAAAAAGATTATGTATTCTTTCATCTTTTAATTTCAGTTCACTCAGCAGGTCACATTCTATTGTCCGTTTCTATTTCTGAATGACTAAACTTAAATGTATCACAAGTAAGGAAAGCATAAACATTCTAAACACTACAGTACCCATGTTCCTCTTCCGGGACGCTGCAGTTTCCCGATAGGCTTTGCGGTATTTTAAACAAGTGCGCGGCTTCATTCCGCGTTCCGCTGCTGTCGTCCAAAACAACGGCGAAGTGCGAGTGGAAATAATTTATATTACCTTTATTTAAACACATTTATTAAAGATACACATGAACGCAATTCACAACACTCAAATAGTCTCGCCGTTCCTCCATATTTGACTGTTTAACCTGGCATGGTGGTGGCAGGCTAACAGGTTTGTTTGATTTGTTTACACTGATTGAGGATTAACGCTGGCCTAAGTTAGCTAGTTAACATGCTAGTTTGTAACCGAATTTCAAAGTGTACAAGACAGTATTGCTGAAGATCATGAAATACACTTTTAATGCAGTAACGTTAACTCAAGAGTAGATAAATTGGCATTCAGCCCGTGTATTCTCAAACTTGTATTACATAGTTGCGTATTTTGCTTGGATGTGTATGTGTATGGATATATATATACAATATACACACACATACAGTATATATTTTGAAAATATTATATATATATATATATATATATATATATATATATATATATATATATGTATATATGTATATATGTATATAAATAAAACGTTATATGTTATGTTACTAAATCGTCTCATATCTGAATGGCTTGTCATTAACAAGTAGTTTGTTTTGCAGTCAAAACGGTGATAATGAAGTGCTTGAGAACAGAGGAGTACGTCCAACAGTTATCTTGTGTAAAGGACACTGTAGTTCTTCACGACGAGCTGAAGGTAAACATTGATTTCTATGTACATGTGAGATTAGGAACAGTTTCCAGTAAGCTAAAATCTGGGTTTATTTCATGTATGATGCACACTACTCTGGAGCTTTTCTTATTTTCTTTTGCTGCAGAAACATGTGGATGATGGTTTTGGTACATATGGGCGCACAATGTGCGATCGTATCATCCGGGCTTGCAACCAGCGACTGGGAAGTGGGTCTTTGGACCCTGCCCATCAGGAGCAGATAGTGGAGTTGGTGGAACTTGCCGTCCAAGGGTTTGAATCGCTCGAAGAGTCTGGAATCCAGAGCAGTCCATTTTATCTAGAGAAAATAGTGTTCCACATCCTACAGAAAGTCACAAGTCTTGGAGCTCACGGCTCTGCTTGTCGATTGGGCCAACTTATGTATAGAAGACTAAAGCGTTTGTCTGCAGAGGTACAGTATGCTTGAGATGGCAGATTTCACATGGTCATGACCAGTGTTATTTTCATATTATTTATATTCCATTATAGTTGTTATTGATATTCTTAATTAGAATTTTTTCAGTTAATTTTATTGCTTCACCCTAAACTTATTTCAGTTATGTGCCAAGGCAACATTTCTAATTTTCAACACAACATTTCTTACTTTCTTTCTAATTTTCATCTTGTATTTAAATTGTTTTACTTCAGTTTTATTTAAATTAACAAACATTTTTCTAATATTTTAATTTTAGTTAATGATGATAACTATTGTAAATTGAGTGTTCTTTCATTTTAAATATCGAGTAATCTGGTAGAAATCATGAAAGTTCATTGGTAAAAAAAATTGGGGGAACCCTGGAGACAGTTATTCCTTTCAAATATAATGGAGAGTATCCATATTTCAAGGTGCTTTCTGTAAACCTCATCTTTTTTTGTTTTGTCAACAGACGGAAGACTTTCATGTTCTAGTGCGGAATTGCTTCGCAGTGCTGTGGAACAGTCTGCTGTCCAACAGAGCAAGTGGCTCCACCCTCCTTCCACGGGACAGACTTCACTGTCAGCTGCAAGCTTTAACTTTCAGACTACTAGAACAAGGGTCCAGCTCAGCCTCTTTCCCATCTAAACTTCCTATGTTCGTAGAGGAAGTGGTAGTAGAGTATGAAAGATCGTGTGGGAGTTTTACTCATGATGATGTGAGTTTTCTTTCCTCTGAATTACGAGAACTGTTCTTCGGCCCTTTGATCAATCCGCAAGACTCTGCACTCTAATATTTTGCTGGTACTCATAAATACGTGTTTGGAATATGAATTTTTTTAAGGCTTGTGTTTGTGTTCCAGGACTCATTTTCACAGCAGGTGCAGTACTCGCTTTGTTTCAGTTTTTACCAGGGCTTCATTTGCACATATGATAGTCTTCATGCATCTCAGGTAATATGCTAAACTTTCTTGAGACCTTGATCAAGTTTTATGATCAGCTAGATGTTTCACATTCATGTCCTTCATTTAACTTCTGCATCCAAAGGTGTCTGCAGGCGATGCTCTGGACAGGGTCCTGTTGTACTGTCAGGCGACAGCAGGACGGATGCTTGCTGAACTGCGGACACTCAACCAGGACAATTTTTTACATAAAGCAGGTACATCTGCCTAAAGTCTGCATGCTAAAATCTTATTGGACGAGTTGTGTTTGGAGCTATTGTAGATTAGACACCTTTCAAAAGTTTAGGGTCTGTAAGATATATTTAAAATGTTTTTGAAAGAAGTCTTATGCTCACCAAGGTTGTATTATTTCATCAAATACAGTAAAACTGCAGTATTGTGAAATGATTATAATTGAAAATAATTGTTTTCAATTTTAATATATTTAAAAATAAATGTATTCCTTTGATTAAAAATAAAGAAGCCATTGCTCCAGTGTCACATGATCCATAAGAAACCATTCTATTATACTGATTTGGTGCTCAAGAAACATTTCTTGTCAAACGTTTTTGTGCTGCTTTATATTTTGTGGATTTTGATACACTTCAGGATTCTTTGATTAATAGAAAGTTTACAAGAACAGCATTTATTTGAAAGACATTTTTGTAACAATGTAAATGTTTTTGTCACTTTTGATCCATTTGTTGTGTCCTTGCTGAATAAAAATATTAATTTCTTTAAAAAAAAAATTGTAATCACACCATTACAGTTTACAGTGCATGTAAATTGATTTCTATATTAATTTGTCTTTTTTTTTTCTCCCTAGTGTGTGCAGTGAATAATGTGGTATATGAGCTGTTTAACAGGAAGCTGTATGAGGGAGCCTTTGGTTTGGCTGTGATTGTGTGTCAGGAGCTGTGTAAGGACTGCCCATCCTCTCTTCCTGTGGACAGGGTAAAAACCGCAGCTTAATCTGGTCATTTTCAAGTTGTATGTCAATATAAGCCTCTCATCTGTTGGTGTATTATGTGGATGTTTCAGGTCAACCGCTGTTTCACGCTGACAGTGCAGTGTAGCCGCCGTGGGGGTCAGCTGGAGCGGGCTCTAGACTGGATTGTGCGCTGGATTCGGGTTTTGGGCATGCAGATTTTGGATCATCTCACAGAACCTGTGTCACTGTGGGTCAAAACCAAGTCTGATGCTGCCCGAGCAGGAGAGGATGACACACGTCTAAGGTAGCTTAAACTAAGCCCATCAAAAAAGGGTTTCCGATTGTTTAAGTGTGACTGAATGTGGTAATAATGGACTTTTTTTGGTCAGGACTCTGAGGGATGGGTTAGGAGAAGCAATAGATGAAGAGGTGATGATGTGTTTGTTAGAAGAGGAGTTGCGTTTGTATAAGGAGCAGACTGGAGACACAGCCCAGGAGCGCTACAACACACTCTGCGACCTCTTGGATATCTGCCATGAAGAAACCCCACACACACTGAGACGGGCTACATATCTGTGTGAGATGGCACAGGTTGTGTGCTACCAGGACTTCAGCCAACAGACTGACTGGTGGGTAAACATGACCACAGGACCATATTTAGTTTAAAGACTTTTTCTGATTTTGTCTTATTTGAATCAGAGAAAAAAATATGGAGCACTTAAGATCTTTTTTGTTCTTGGTAATCAGCTCAGCGGTTGACTTTACCCATGAAGCGTTGAGGTTGCTGGAGGTGGAGCCAGAGACAGCAGAGAATGCTGATAGGCTGAAGGATGAGAAGGCACATGCCTCCCTGTGGCTTTACATCTGTACTCTTGAGACCAATTTGCAGGAGGTCAGTGCCTTGGAGAGAATTTACATCTTCTATTTTCATTACAAAACTTGTTAACCATAATGTACACACTGGACAACATCACTTGGCATGTCACAGGCTGTGGACACAGAGAAGCGATTGCGTGCAGTGCAGGAGGAGAATAAAATGGAGGTGAATATGGATCCTGTTCCCACTAATGATCTGGAGTATGAAGACAAACAGAAATCACAAGAGAGCCAGTTAGTCTATGATGGACTACGCTTCAATCTACTGGCTCAAAGCAGTAAGTCATACACTCAAACGCAGAATGCGGAAACCAGAACAGGTTTGAGAAGCACTGCTTTATGGGATAATCTACTAATGTGGTTGCTTCACGTGTGTGTCAGAGCTGAGTGAGCCTTTGGACAGATGTTTGTCTCTATGGCGGAGTCTGCTCAAGGGGTCTGTGCCTGCAGTTAGAGACCCTAAACTCACTGCTTCTTCCATGACACTGATGGCTGCCCTCTACACACTTATGGGCAAAGTAAGACTACACACCCACATAACTCTGTGTAATCTGTGTAACATCAGTTTACTCAAACTCATCACCAAGAGAGAAGTATTTGAGACTCATTTTGAATAATCAATATGTCTCTGTTAGCACCTGCAAGCTCTGGAGGGATATCAGCTCGCTGCTGCTCTTTTCCACAGCCTCGGTGATGCCCAGAATAGTGCGAATGCCTTTTGCCACTCTGCCAGAATCCTGCTGTATCTGGGCTCTCCTACGCTTGCACAGGTGAATGATTTTTTACACTGTACCTCTGTACTATAATATCTTAACTTGTTGTTTACCCAAGAACTTTGTCTGCTTGTTTCAGGTGGAGTTAGAAAAAGCAGAACAGAGTTTGACCTCTGTCCCGAGCTCTGAGGGCACATCTATTATATCCATGCTTGCTACGCTGCAAAAAGCACAGATACACTATGCTTTAGGACAGGTAATATTTGTTCATTTAACTATTTATGGACCAGTGAGTCAATTTAATCCAGGTCTAGTCTCTGTGGAAATGTTTTACACTGTATTTGCATACTTGCTCACAGAAGCACTGATCTCTTTCTCAGGTGGAGCGTGGTGTGAGCTGCCTGATGGAGGTGATAAAGGAGTCCACTCAGCATCATTCTAAGAGCTGGTACCTGCTCAGGGCACGAGCACTGCAGACAGCCAGTGAATACTTGAGTCTGGACACACAGACTTTGGACTCACAGCTACGTCAGAGCATCACTCAGCATGGTCAGCTCTCATCCAATACACACTTTACACATCTAGATACCACAAACATAACTTATATCCTGCATGAGCTTTCATTAGAGCTAGGAGAAAAAAGTTGCTTAGTTTTTAACAATAGAAATATAACCTTTTCTTGTTGTTTGAATTCATTTCAATACATGAGTTAATATGTTGGACATTGTTTGGGGTCAAAAAGATTTTTTATGTTTTGAAAGAAATCATTCTCAGCTGGATTTATTTGATCAAAAATACAGTAAAAACAGTAATATTGCATTTTAAAAGAACTTTTCATAAAATATTTTTGAAAAGTATACCCAATAAGTGAATTTATTTGATTATACATTAAAATCTAACATTGTGAAAATACCACAATGTAAATTAACTTTTACATTTTTATTGTAAACATTACAATTTATTATTGTGATGGCAAAGCTGAATTTTCAGAGATGAAAGCGGATCCTTCAGAAATCATTCTAAAATGCTAATTAGGTGCTAAAGTAATATTTCTTATTCTTGTGTTGAAAACAGTTATGCTAATACATTTTTTTCCAGAATTCTTTGATGAATAGAAGGTTTAAAAGAACTGCCATTAATTTGAAATTGAAATCTTTTATAATGTGTCCTTGCTGCATAAAAGTGTTAATATCTATAAAACTTTATATATATATATATATATATATATATATATATATATATATATGTATGTATGTATATATATGTATATATATAGTTTAAAATTATATATTTTATATATATTTTTTTATATGTTAAAAAAAAAAAAAAAACTTACTGATCCCCAAACTTTGCAATGATAGTGAATGTAATTTTGAACAACTTGATAAATATGGACCGAAAATTAGTCACATCACTTACCCTTCTACTATGTGTGAGTACATTTGTGAATTGTGTGTGGTGTAGGTATGAAGACTTCAGACACGGCTCAATATGAAGGATTAAAGCTTTTGTGCAGCCTGGTGATGATGTTGCTGGGAAATGGGTTTTACGGAGCCCCTGGACCAAACACAGACACACGCTTTGTAGATCAAGGTACAACAAACTGTAACCATTTCTAAACAGATTTGACTGCTTAAAAATATTTTTGGTTATTTTCAACTTGGTGTGTTTTCTCTCTGTAGGAGACAGTGTTGTATTTAAGTGGCTGTTGCTGAGTGAGGTGCTGGTGTGCTCTGAAAGGATGGTGATCGTGAGGAGCAGCAGTGGGGCTGTTCATGAAGCGAAAGCTCAGTGTCTAGAGGCTCTCAAACTGGCCACCAAACTGCAGACACTCAGCCAGTGAGTACATACTCTGTATCTGTGAATGTGAGAGGCAGAATGTGTGTGACCGCTCAGATCAAAACGTGTGTTTCTGACATTGAGCAGCAACAACAAAACCAACTAATGCTTTTTCTTTTAAGCAACAAGCAGGCTTGAATATGCTCCTGGGATGCCAGACAAATTGTTTGTGCTTTTGTAATCACATATTATTTTGTTTTATAGCTGTGCCGAGCTGTTGGTGTTGAAAGCAGAACTGGAGCTGATGAAGGGTGCAAATGAAGCTAGTAGTTTGGATCTGGAGCAAGTTAGAAACTTACTTGATCTTTGCACAGGTAAAGATGTAATTACAGACACTTAAATTCTCCTCTGTGAAAGGTTAGGCCAGAATTACCAGGTCAAGACCCCTTGAACCCTCAGTAGTAGTGGTCGACCGATATATCGCCATGGCTGATATATCGGCTGATATTTGGCATTTTTCAAATATCGGCATTGGTCGATAAGTTTTTCTGCTTGGCTAATGTGTTCGAGGCGGGACTTTTATTTTGACGTAGTTATTCAAATAAAAAATGTAAAACATTATTTATGAAAACTTATTTATTTAATTATTTAATTACATTTTAGCCAGTAATTTTAAAATCAAAGTTTTTATTTTGGGTTCTTCTCGTCTGCATATAGATTTCGGCCAGGGAAAACAACAGAAGTCTGAGGTAAAAATAAAACCACGCAAAGGTCGGCCAGCTGCCCCTTCTTCCTCTGGTCATGCCCCTGAAGAAGATGATGATCTGTGTGGAATCCTCAGTTCTCGCGCCTTTCTCAAGGAGCCTGTGGAGACCATGTCTAGATTAGGAAGCCAAGGAGCATCTCCCCCTCTGAAGCCCAAACGCCAGCATGGGCTTTCCTGCCTGACCCACGCAGACACCTGCTCCTGTCCCTGCTGCAGCGAGCTCAGTGTGGCTCGAGTCAGTATCCACTGGGCACTGTTACAGGCAGACCTCCAGACAGACCCAGAGCGCGCTCGCCGACTACGCCAATCTGCCAGGAAACACTGCCGTAGTGTCGCTGCTAAGCTCCAAAGCAGTTTGGCTGCTCTTGTGTCTAAAAAGTCAGCTGGACTAAGTCTGTCACTGCTCCAGGCAGAACAATGCAAAGTGCATTTGGGCACTGTGCTTCAGCTTCTGAGAACAGGGGACAAAGGGAAGTCTACAGTCCTGTGGGAGGAAATCGAGGCAGGATTGGAGGCAGTGATGCCCAAAGGGGCACTGACACCAGAGCTTGGGCCCATCAGAGCTGCTCTGCTGGGGGCCAAAGCTGTGTCCTGCTGCTTGGCATTGGCCACGAAGAAACAGTGTACACCTGAAGAACTGTTTTCTTCTGTATGGGACTGGAATCCACCAAAGGTTAAACCACAATTAAAACTCAAAAACGAATCAAAGCATCGCTCCAAGAGCCCTGTTTCTGACACAATTCCTCCAGAGGCAGGTGCAGCATGCCACACAGATGTTAAGAGTATATCTGCAGAGCATGAAAGCAGGAAAACCAAAGAGTTCTCTGTAGTTTCTAAGAAACCTAAGGACTTGGTGCCTAAAATTACCATCACAAAATCTTCCATGGTTTACAAAACACCTAAAGCAGCCAGGACAATCCGGCCCAAATCTGTCTCCACTAGCACTGGCATTGGTGACTTAAGAGCCTTTGACTTTACTAATGAGGTCCCTGAAATTTCTGTCAACTTTACACCCTCATTACAACCATCTGCCAGCCATCGTGGGATTGCAAAGTCAAAAATTGTCCCAAAGGGATCGTTTGAAGTTTACAAAGATTCTTCTCCTGCAGAAGAGAAACCTGTGATCGTGCCAGCTGCGCCTAAACGAACCAAGCGCTCTCGCTTCAAGGTTTGGCCCATTGGTTTCACACCTCCTGAGATGATGGTAGAAGATATCTTTATATCATAAATCATTATTAATTAATTACATCTGTTCTGTCTCTTAGGTCGAATTCAGTGATGAAAGTGACACTGAAGCCATACCTCCTGCTGTAGTGGAAAAGTCTGAGAAAAAGCAGAATGCCTCCAACTCCAAAACATCTCGCACCCTGAAACCAGCTCTGAACTCCATTCCTAGTGACGCCAAACGTGTGAACCCCACTGTAGAACCAGAACCTCCCCGACGCACGCGGACCACTAAGAAAACCACAGCCCTCCCCTCTACCAGCTGCCTCTCTTCTGAGGAAGAAACCGGCTTATCTACCCAGACACGCACACGCAGAGGACGAGCAAAAAAGAGTCAAAGTTCAGAGGCCACAGAGGAGCCAGAGAGGATGAGGATGATTAAAGAGGATGAAGATGAGGTTGTTTTGGATATCAGCCTGGAGGAGCTCAGAGGGTCTGACACGGAGATGAATGATGCAGGTGTGTTTGTTGAACAAAACTGATATAAAGTTATTTCTCATTTGACTAATTCTCGTTGGACTGAATTAATTGTGTGTATGTGATTCTAGGCAGCCCAGATGCTGATTGTGAGGTCTTGAGAAGAGATCTGGCTGCAGATGTTGGACATGAATGTTTCAGTGAGCTCAGAAGAAATGGACAGAATGGCTCTGGATCTCACACAGCCCTACCACATGCATCTTGGGGTCAGTAAAAAGAAGATTTTTAAAAAATGTACTACTTTTGTTCAGCAAGGATGAATTACATCGATCAAGAGTGACAATAAAGACATTTATAATTATAATGCATTTATTATACAAAATATATATATTTAAAATAAATGCTGTTCTTTTGAACCTTCAAGTCATCAAAGAATCCTAAAGAAGTATCATGCTTTCCACAAAAATATTAAGCAGCACAATTGTAATATTTCAATTTTATTGTATTTACTTCATTTTTGACCACATAAATACAGCATTGGTGAGCATAAGCTCATGTTTTTAAACTTTGGTATTATTTAGGGCTGTCAAAGTTGAGAGATTTGATTACCATAAATGTATTTGTTTTGTTTTATTTCATGTTTAGCTGACCTGTCAGTAGAGGCGGTCCAGTCGTACCTGCGTTCCTCATGGCTCCTCCTTCACCACTTCCCGCCTCCCTCTCTTTTTCCCCACATCTGCTTACTGCTCGCTCAGTCACTTGGACAAACTGATCCCATCTCTACTGCGATGCTACATGCACAGTCACTGGGTGTGTCCACTCGCCACCATTTGACCCGTCATGTGGTTAGCCAGTTAAGGTATGTCAGTTAGTATGAAATGCAAACATTTTGACAAAAAATAATCACACCCTGTCTCCTAAAGCATTTGCATTATGAATAGAACCTCTTCTCTCTGTCTGTTTCTGTAGGAAGCTGAAGAAATCTTGTAATGATGTTACAGAAGGTCTTGGTGCTCTGAGTCTGGAGGAAACGTCTGGGGCAACACAGTCTCAGAAACTCTCTGCACTAGAGCAGATCTTTTCCTTCAACTCATCGCACCCAACACAGTTCCCACAGACACACTGTCACCAGTTCACACAGCAGCTGAAAGATCTGCCAGCAGGTAACGACTGGCACTGTTTGTGACAAATATGCAGGGGTAACAAAACATTTGAATGAATTATGCATAATTGCAAGAATGATGCAGAATGATTTGAAATTGATGAAATTGTGCTGGTTCAAGGAAATTGTATTACTCTGCAGCCACTCTGGAAAAAAATTAAGAGTCAACTCTGAATCCATATCGCTTTTATTTAAGGCAAATTTAAAAAATACAGGTTTTTAAATCGCTTTTTTTACTCTTTCAGCTTGTTACTCAACATAAAAATAGCCAAGGATGCTGTCATGGGTTTAAAATGCCAGTCAACCAGCCATTATAATTGGATGTGTTTTTGCTCTAGGAATAACAGTGTGCATGCTTTCGCTCACGGGTGTCTATCCTGATGAAATCGGCAGCACTATTCTTCTGACCCGACTGGAGCGCGGCTCTAACCCAATCACTGTTCGAATCCCTACTGCAGACAGAAAGGTACAGATATATTTGCGTGATGTTTTCACTACTTTGGTGTATTACCTAATGCAACAGGTTTGAAACATTAAAATCTTTTCACAATGAGAAGGAAATGGGGAGATGTTTGTTATTATTTGTTTTTATTTTTAGCGCTCTGTTGCTGTGCTGTTAGAAGAAATGGATGGAGTATTGAAGGGGCAAAAGCAAGTGAGCACAGTGGCTGAGAAATCGCAGTGGTGGGAAGGAAGAAAGGCTTTGGATGTTCGTGTGGAGGTGAGAGACACGATCTTTGATAGTTCGAAGAAAATGATTCATGTAAAAGGATGGATGTTGGATACAGAATGCAATGTCTTTGTCCTTCAGAAAATGTTAGAAGAGATGGAAGAGGCTTTAGGTGTGTGGCGAACTCTACTCCTGCCTTTGACCTCTGACCCTGAGCTTGAAGTTCAGGTAAAGTGCTTCCAAAAGGCACTGAAAGGAACAAAGATCACAGAGGACATTCTTAAGGTATGTGGCATCTCTTGGCACCTGCATTAGTTCAATCATCACATGTTCCCACCTTCTCAATACTTCTTTCTCTCTGAAGGTGGTTCTCTCAGCATCTCCACTCCTGTCCCTGCCAGAGCTGCAGTGCCTTGTGGAGGGGATGGGTCAGCAGGACAAGGACTTCCTGAGGCTTCTGCAGGGTGGTGTGGCTAAACTGAGAGGAAGGGAGGAGCCACAGGGACATACAGTTCTCATCTTAGACAAGGTACACTGTCATAAATCTGCTTGGCAATTAGATTTTTTGAGCCGTATGCTAAACATTTTGTGTTTCTCAGTTCTTGCAGAGGTTGCCATGGGAGAACATTGCTAGTTTGAAGTCTCGTTCTGTCACTCGCATGCCCTCATTACATGCAGTACTTGGACACAGTCATCTGAAAGAGGTATATGGTCCCATTCAATTCCATTAAAAGCAAAATACATTGTATTCTGTCATAATTTACTCACCCTCATGTTATTCTGAACGTTTCTTCATTTTTAGCTTAAACCATTTCTTTAATGTGAATTGTTTGTCTGTCTTTTCTCAGATGGATTCAAGTTGTGTTCTGTCCTGTGGTGTGAATCCTAAGAAAGTTTACTATGTGCTAAACCCAGATAGAAACCTACCTGACACTGAGAATCGCTTTAAAGAATGGTTTACTGGGTAAGTTCACAAAATGTGCACTAACACACTGACGGACAGTTATGTAACTGGTCCTGTTTCCAATTTGTCATCTCTGTCTGTGACTGGCCAGTGAGCGAGCGTGGCGGGGGGTCTGTGGAACTGCTCCTGACCCAGATAAACTACAAGAGGCTGTGACCACCAGAGACCTTTACATGTGAGTGAAACTGCAAAAGAGTTGCTATTATTTATTTAATAAAGCACTGATGAAATATGAAGTGATTTGTGTCTGACAATATGTATTTGTACCTCTGTGTAGTTACATAGGACATGGTGCAGGAGCCCGGTTTCTGGATGCTCAGAGGGTTTTGAAAGGGCCTGTGCGGGCAGTAGCTCTTTTGTTTGGCTGCAGTAGTGCTGCTCTCAGTGTACATGGCCACCAGGAGGGAACAGGAATCATCCTCAGCTACTTGACAGCAGGATGGTAAAGTGCACATCCATGTACGAAAATATTGTGTGTAGGTGTTTATGAATTGCTTTATCATTAAGTAGAGTTCTTTGTCTCTTCACCAGCCCATTAGTGCTCGGGAACCTGTGGGACGTGACGGATCGTGATTTAGATCGTTTCACGTCGGCTCTGCTTCAGTCCTGGCTCTCTGCTGGTTCTGGCTCCTCCCTTCTTCAGCATTTAGCCCAATCACGTAACGCCACACATTTAAAACATATAATTGGTGCTGCACCCATTGCATATGGTTTGCCTGTGTATATTCACTAGCCCAGATTTGTACTATTCTTCACAGCTAATGTAGTAAATTTTTAAAGTGTAAATGCAACTATCTGTTATTTAAGGTCTAAAAAAACCAACCTCAGGGCTTGTTTACAATGCAAAGAATAAGCTCTGCCCATATGAAAATGAACCTAGGAAATCTAGGATTAAATCTAACTTGGGCCTAGTTGACAAGCTCATTGTGTTTAGCCATTTTAAAGTCCTGATTTAATTTCTGTTGTGTGGTGTTGCTGATATAGTAACCTCGAGATTTTTTTACTCAAGTATTTGAAGTCACATGGTTTTGATGTATAAGTTCTTTCTTGTACATTTTTATATCCTCTGTAAGTTATATCAAATGCCAGACTGCTTTAAAATAAAATGATTTTATAGTCTGTTCTTCACAGTGGTGGTTATTTCAACTTGATATGGTGTAGCAGGAATGAGGGAACTACATTTGAAGAATTAGAGTACATACAGTGAAAAACAGCATGAACAGGGCAAGTGTTAATAATAGATCAACTGACAGGCAGCTCCAGCAGCAAGGACCATAAACAATGAAGCCTGTGTCTTCAGAATGTCAAGGACAGCGGTTTCAGAGGACATGGGGGATCTAAATTTCTAACATGCCTCAGATGTTTGTCTGATATGTGTGCAGGGGCAGACATGATGGATCAGAGGAAAGTGGAACCCAATAATAAGATTTTAAATTAGTTTAATTTGTCTTTTTCAAGTATTGATTTTGATTTCTTTGATTCACATGTTTTTACGTTTAGGCAAAATGGCATGTGCATAAAAATAAAATACTTGTTCAGATTGTATGATGCTCCAGGGCGAATCCAATCTTTTAACTAACATTAGTAAAGACAAAAATCCATCAAGAGTATTTGCGAGCATTACAGAGTATTTGAATTATTACTTTTTTTGCAGTTTACTTGACTTTTCCGGGTTTTTTTAACTGTTGAATAATGTTTTTTGAAATACAAAATCATTGTTAAAAGTCCTTCCAGTTGTGTCCGGTTGACCCGGAAGTTTTCCTCACCTCATTCTATTGTCAACATGGCGGTGAATCTAACTGAATTGTCTCTTCCACAATTAGAAGGGTTGAAAACTCAGCTTGATCAGGTAAAATGTATTATAAATATAACCATTTCCTCATTTCATTTTGAGCCGCAGTATACACTGATATAATCAGTCAATGGTTTAGTGACGTGCACGCAGCGGCTGTCATGCTGTCTGTACGCGTGCTGCTGCTTGTGCTCTCTATTCACCATTAAACTGATACCTCGGCCAAATGTGAATATTCTGTCATTATTCGCTAACATTCTTGTTCTTTCAGTCCGTATGACTTACATGTTTTTTTCCTCGTTGAGCACAAAAGGAGATGCTTATATAGTATGGAATGACTGCCAGT
Source organism: Cyprinus carpio (assembly GCF_018340385.1). NCBI lineage: Eukaryota > Metazoa > Chordata > Actinopteri > Cypriniformes > Cyprinidae > Cyprinus > Cyprinus carpio. The sequence continues at coordinate 24,288,970 of NC_056577.1, read as the reverse complement.
CGGTTAACGTTAGATCAAAACATTATCCCTTACGTTGATGAAATTATGAGGTTTATTTCTCTTTAAATGTTTCCTTTAAATTAATATTTTAACGAGAATATAATGAGCAATGTTATTTATTGTGTTTATGTATATATATATATATATATATATATATATATATATATATATATGTAAACATTTTAAAGATTAATTTTTATTACTTTTATTTTGCTAGGTTGGGACAGAGCTGCACACATTAGAATAAACTTTTTTTCTATTTTTGTCTTTAGTAAACTGCAATTTATCAGAGCCATGGTAACAAATAAAATGACAGGAATTTGTTTTCTAGGAAACAGAGTTCCTGTCATCATCCATAGCTCAGTTGAAAGTTGTCCAAACTAAATATGTGGAGGCCAAAGACAGTTTGAATGTACTTAATAAGAGCAACGAAGGTGAGTATTACTGCTGAACTTTATTCAATGCTCATTTTAAATAAATTGTTTCATTGTTACATCTTTAGCTAAATCTAATCTGTACACTGAATTCTTTTAAATATTTTTTTTCCCTCAGGAAAAGAACTACTTGTACCTCTCACCAGTTCTGTATCCTCTCAACAGCTCAGCTGAGTGATAAACAAGTGCTGATTGATTAATTTTGTCTTGGAAAGTATCAATCCACCATCAGACCCTCAAAAATGTCACACAGGCAGTTTGGTGTTTATGTAAATCATTTGCATTAATCACAGATAAGTTGTTCCCTTAACTGCTTTATTGCAGATGTATGTGCCTGGAAAACTGAATGATGTGGATCATGTCTTAGTGGATGTCGGAACAGGTTATTTTGTGGAGAAGGTGAGCCAAGATTTTACACATCTGTATTTTATATATATATATATATATATATATATATATATATATATATATATATATATATATATATATATATATATAAGGTTTTAAAACACTACCAAAGAAATCTCACTGCTTTTTATCTTTTCAGAAAGTAGAGGATGGCAAAGAGTTCTTTAAGCGCAAAATTGACTTCCTTACAAAACAAATTGAGAAAATTCAGCCTGCCCTTCAAGAAAAACATGCTATGAAACAAGGTAATTACACACACACACACACACAAAAAAATTGTGCACAAATCGTAAATGCATTAAATAAGAGTTTAATTTCCCTCCTAACAGCTGTAGTGGAAGTCATGAATATGAAGCTTCAGCAGCTTCACAGCCAACAGGCATCACAGTCTGGCACCACCAAAGCCTAAAAACACTTCCAAGCAGCATGGCAGAAAATTGTGGGGAGGTCCTGAACATTTACCTTTCAGATGGAGCCATTCTAAATCCTTGAAATGGAGAACCACTGCTCAGATCTCCTTGGGGGGGGGGAAAGAAAGTCCAGCACTTTTTTCCTGCATCAAACAACTAATCCGCTGGAATTCACATCTTTGGAGGAGATTTACTTTGTGGCACAACATAGCTTTGTGGCAAACATTTGGCATGGATTTTTTTTAAATACAGCAAATATTTTGACAGTAAACATTTACATCTGAAATTGGCTAAAGAAAATATCCTTGTTTTTCTAAAAGTGAGTTTAAAGAAATGTACAAGTATCTGCATTTCATTACTTGTATTTTCATGTGTCAAAACAATAAAAGGAATAGCTTGATTTATTGTCCCAAACAGTTACTAGTCCATGTTACAGAGAGCAGAAACGTTATGACTACAGTAAAATGTACAATTTTCCACCCATGCTGAAAAAAATTAAAAGTTGACATTTAAAACCTGACACTGTGTGTAACATTCATTCAAATTAACTTATTCTGTGTAAACTTCTGAATACAATTATCTAGACATATAATGTACACACACACACATATATTTATATATTTATACATATTTATACAGAGCACTTTACGATTACGATTTTAAAATATTTCAATAAAGTCTAAATATTGCTAAATAGTTGTTAAATAATAAAATTAAAAATAACTATTCTATTGTAATATATTTTAAAATGTAATATATTCCTGTGATACAAAGCTGAATTTTCAGCAGCCATTGCTCCAGTCTTCAGTATCACATGATCCTTTAGAAATCATTCTAATATTCTGATTTGCTGTTTGAGAAACATTTCTTATTATTATCAGTTATTACAGTTGCACTGCTTAATATTTATGCAGAAACCATGATTTACTACCATTTATGTTTAGGGTGTGTGTGTTTAATAGAACTTAATGTTTTTATGCAGTAAATATGCAATCAACTGATCAACAGTGACAGTAAAAACATTTAGGCTATAACGTCACAAAATATTTCATTTCAAATATTGTTCTTTTGAAATATTCATCAAAAGAATCCTGAAAAAAAATTACATATATTTACATATTACATATAAATTACAAATATTAAGCAGCAAAAATTGTTTTAACAATAAAAATGAGAAAAAAAAACACATTATTAATAGCCCAGCACAGCCAATCAGCATATAATAATGATTTCTGAAGAATCATATGACACTGAAGATTGAAGTAATGATGTTTAAAATTCAGTTTCATAATATTACTGTTTTTACTGTATTTTTTATACGTGTCATTACTTAAAAAATCATAATGAAGAGCATAAGCATCTCAAATGACAAAAATAAATAAATAAATAAAGAGTTGTCATTGGTTTGGGTGGAGGACTGTTGTAATTAGATGTAGATTAATCGCTGTGTCATGGTTCGCCGTTGCACCGTCGCTCAGAGTCTGTCGCTATGCGGCGAGAGCGCCCGGTGGTTGCTATGCGGCGCAGCGCGTGTTGCGCTCTGTTGCCAGGGAAGAGCGAGCGCGATGGAGGGGGTGGTCGCATTGTCTGTCGGGACGGTGACGGTGTGTGAATTTCTACCGTCTGTCAGAAACGCTCGCTGATCCCCCATTAAGGCTTATTATGAAGTAGACCCGTACTGGAGATAGATTCGCAAGCGTTAGTGTTAGCGAGTCTTCCTTTTTCTTCCATCTTTCGTTTAGGTTCTGAAACGGTAAGACAAACCGACCGTAACTAGCTAGAGCAAGTGCTTGTTGCATTCAGCCGGCGAGAGGAGGTGCGGAGCGGCGGATCGGGCGAGGAGGCGCACGGCGCTTGATCGCGGATCGGGGTCGAGAGGGGCCGGCCGGGGCAGAGCCAAAGGCGGCCGATGACTTCGGAGAGTAGCAGCCAAGCGCAACAGAAGGAGGAGGTCGAGCCGGGATCAGTCGCCCGTGATCAAGAGGAGAAACCCGGCGAGGACCAAGTCGGCATGGTGAGCTCAGGCCTGCGGTGCTGAATCGGCACAAGCCCCCTAAACACAACGTTACTGTGTGTTGACTTTTCGTTTATAATGTAACGTAACACTTTCATATTTTGAACAAACGTGTTTAGAAGACAGAGTGACTGTAAGGACTAGTATGTACGTTACTTGCAGTATGTTGACAAACTACCTGTGTTTTTGCGCGCTAACCAGATTGTCTGGTCGTTAGCAAACGAAGTATCGATTCACTGAAACGGTTGTGCTTAATAACCGCTTAGATGTAGTTGAGTATAGCTAATGTTACGTCTGGTTAGCCGCCTTGAAGTCGGACTTCGGTAAGACGACATTACTAGGCAACGTAAACTAAATGTATTGCCACCGAGGCTTAGTCTGACATAGCACGTGTTCATATCTTGGTCAGCGGAGCTCTACTGTAATTGAGCAATTATTTAATGACTCTAGGATGCGTGACACAAGTTAATGTTGATAACTTTTCTATTACAAGCGGGTTAATGTCATTTGGAAATTAATTGAACTACATCACGGCCATCTGACAGCTTTTTTTTTTTTTTTTTTTTTTTAGGTTATAATAGATCTATATAGGTTATAATATAGATCAATTGTAAAAGAAAAACATTAACATTTAATAATTTTTATTGATAAAAAAGTAAGCATTGAAATGACTAAAACCTCAAAGCAATGTTGATGATATTTCAGTCTAACCAAGTAAGCTGTATGACTGTCTTTTCACTAAAAATGCTAGTCCTAATGTACTTTGTACCTGGTTTAATTTATAGCTCTAACAGATATTTGATTACAGATATATTACACCGTGTTCCAAATTATTATGCAAGTGATATATCAATAGGATTTTGGTACAATAAAGAGTCAGATTTTTGTTTGTGTGATTTTTCACATCTTTTTAGATAACTGTTATCAATCTCAGACAGGTTTGGTCAATAGTTTGCCAGGTCTTCTTAGGTAAATGGAAACCCTACTTAAAGAGATTGTTCCAAATTATTAAGCAAGTCACAGTTTTCATGAAATATGGTGAGGAAGAAAGATCTTTCTGAAGATGGAAAGTTTGAAACAATGCAATGTCTTGCAAAAGGCATCAAAACAAACAATATTTCACGAAAAGCAAATAGAAATTATTGACCTGTCAAAAGATTTTTGAGTGACTTAGAGCACAGAAGATCTTGGTCAGATTTATAAAGGAAAGTTTCTGTCAAACAAATGAACTGTATTGTAATACCAGCTGTAAAAAATCCACTGCTGAGCAGCAGACAGATGTTTGAAGCTACTGGAGTTTCAAGATCCTCTCCATGCAGACTGACAGTTGTGTGCAAAGCTGTGTTTCAGTCACTGCTAACCACACCTCACAAAGAGAAACCTGCACAGTGGCTGTAGAAACACATTTTCAAACTGTTTTGCACCATGGTATTTATGTAGCATGGGATAGTGTGTTATCCTGCATGAAAATCCTTTTATTTCCGAGAGCACTATTCTTAATTTTATACCACAGCAGAAAATGACCCTAAAATGACCTTACATCTCACTTCCTAATATTCCAACCCAAACCATCCCCCACCGCCTCCTTGCTGATGTTTCAGTTTCATTGGAATTGGATGACCATTCGTCAACTATCAGAAATCCATTTATCTGGACTATCCATTGTACTGCAGCATTCGCAAGTGAATAAAACTATTTAAAAACATATCTTCATGTGTTTCTACAGCCACTGTGCAGGTTTCTCTTTGTGAGGTGTGGTTAGCAGTGACTGAAACGCAGCTTTGCACACAACTGTCAGTCTGCATGGAGAGGATCTTGAAACTCCAGTAGCTTCAAACACCTGTCTGCAGCTCAGCAGTGGCTTTTTTACAGCTGCCATAACACAACAGTTCATTTGTTTGACAGAAACTTTCCTTAATAAATCTTTATCTGACCAAGATCTTCTGTGCTCTAAGTCACTCACAAATCTTTTGACAATTCAATAATCTCTATTTGCTCTTCACAAAAAAATGTTTGTTTTGATACCTTTTGCAAGACATTGCATTTTTTCAGACTTTTCATCTTTAGAAAGATCTTTCTTCCTCACCATATTTCATGAAAACTGTGACTTGCTTAATAATTTGGAACAACCTCTTTAAGTAGGGTTTCCATTTACCTTAGATACCAGTTATCTGAAACGATGTGAAAAACAACACAAACAAAAACCTGACTCTTTATTGTACCATAATCCTATTGATATATCACGTGCATAATAATTTGGAACGCGGTGTATGCATTTATCAGGCACATACTGCTGTTAAAGATGTGCTTAGATTCTCGTATCATGCCTGTATGAATGACGGCAGTGCTCATTTGCTGAATGTTAAAGAGGCTTAAAGGGTTAGTTCACCCAAAAATGAAAAATTAGCCTGTGTTTTACTCACCTTCATCGTTTTAACTGAATGATTGTCGAGATGGGTATTTTGTCATAATTTTATGTGTATGTGTCTGTTCAGAGGATTCAGAAGAGGATTCAGTTCGGTGTGTGTGCGCCGTCTGAAACACGTGTGCGCGCTTCATGTGTGTGCGGCTGTTTGCTTAGAGAACATCGCGCGAGCAACCAATTGAGTTCACTTTCGTCTTTTCTCTCTGGAATTGTTTAAAATTCGCATGCTTGTGTAAATACGCACAAATAAGAAACTTATACTCTATTATGGTTAAACATTGCAATTAATACGTGGATCACATGCGAGCCGAACCTTGGGGCTTGGTCCGTACGGATCATGGATCAACTACAATCTGTTTAACCACTAATTTCGATATAAATCAAGAGGAGACTGGTTTTCCTTCGCTAAAGTAAGGAAACTTTGCTTCCTTTGCTACTATAAACAAAATAGTGAGACTAGCATATCTCAGAGGTGCGCGCGATGCGCAAATGTGCTGCGTCATCCGCCAGAACGGCTTCCACATATGACAGATACCAGAAGTGAGAGAAAAGAGTTTATTACATTTGAAATATGGATATTTTTCTTACAAAATCAACAGGAGGCCTTTCGTTCACCCCCGGAGCCGTGTGAGGCACATTTTTATTATGGATGTGCGTGCTTTATTTAACGACTTGTGGACTGTTCAACTGCAACACCCACTGGCTGCAATGATAATGCTTGGAATAGCCATGACAATTTTTAATATAACTCCGACTGGATTCGTCTGATAGAAGAAAGTCATGTACAACTAGGATGCTTCGAGGGTGTGTAAAACACAGTCCAATTTTCATTTTGGGTGAACTAACCCTTTAAGTGGCTTGGTCACTGGAATGACTGTTTTAACACGGTGAGGAATGTCAGCTTTAACATAAAAACCCTTAATATTAACTATATAAGGCACCATCATGATGCAGTGATGCTATTCATTGGTAATACCATGGTACTTTCATAAACTATGGTTCTGAATGATGACCCTTTTATGTACCATAATATTAACATAGTACCTTAAAGGATACCATTGTGCCAGATGTGGACTTGCACCAAAATGAAGCTAACGGATTCAGGTTTTGTTTCCAGTTTCTGTCCTAGATGTGCCAAGTCTCTTCTGCAGGAGTCTCGTTCTCTCTTAGATTCATGCAGACATCAATATAACCTGTGAGAATCCTTTTACAGCATTTTTACAGCATTTGTTCTTTCTTTCTTGTTCTCTCTTTCTATCTGTGCCCCAGTTTATTATACACTCAATCATCTGAACTGTCACTTAGTACAATGACAGCATAAAAACAGTGTATGACAGCCTGGAGACATGACTATTCACTATATGGATGGAAGATTTTAAAAGATTGTTTTGAGATTAAATATGTAGTAAGTTTGAATCAAAATTTAAAGTTAGTTGGCCTAGCTAGGTGGTTGCTAAGGGAGCACTGTGTTAATGTGTTCAGAGTTGTTGCTTGGCAGCTAATAAGGTGTTCTGGTTGCTTGTTAGGGAATTGCTAGGTGGTTGCTAAGGTGTTCTGAGTGGTTGACATGGCCTTGCTCGGTAGTTGCTAGCAAAGAGAGATAATCTGTAACTCAAGTTTGTACAACATTAAAGATTCTGATTCTCACATCACACTTTTCCTATTCATGATCACACTGATACTGATGTCCAGTAGCAAATGGATAGTTGTCCATGATAAGGGTTAAGGTTGAGGATTTTAAAAAAGTAGTTTGTGCTCAAAATTTCTACCCCATAAAATAATTCAGATCTTGGCAAAACTAGAAAAATTTATATTCATTAAAAAATAAATAAATTAATAAAAATAAAAATGCCACTTTTTAAAAAGCAGGCTACCTGTTCCTATTATATTTGTGTTTTGAGGTTTTTGAGGTTAATTAAAATTAGAAATATCTTGTTTTTTAGTTGTTTTAGCTTATATCAAATGCTTTTTTTGTTGTTTTAATTTTGATGTCATTTTGAGGCGGCTTTGTAGGTTTGCTGAGGCACCAGCCCCTTGGTTGAGAACCTTTTTTTTCTGTGTGAATTCAGAATAAAAGTTTTCTCTGTGTGAATTCAGAATAAAATACAATTCACATTTTTTGTTTTCTGAGAGCTAGTGTAGATCAAGATTCCCAGTGTTACAATTACAGCACTAGAAAATTTAATTTTTGGGAAACTATGGACTTTCCTAAATACACAAACATGAAGTATTGTATGTTTAATATTGGTTTGAGCAAAATAGCATACTTAATTCAATAAACCACTATCAAACCACTTTTTATTAGAGAGTTCTAGATTATTTTATATGGGGATTTCAGCTTTTGTCAAGTCTTCATTTTAGTCTTCAACAGCGAACGTTGAGATCCAGCCAACAGACTGTCCATGATCTGAATTGCGTGTTCTTAGTACTATTCTGTGCCTCGAGACACAACGATATTACACACCGTGTCTTACAACAACACACATTTCATCCTCAAAGACCGTTTAATTGTTTCGTAACGTAATGTTGAATGTTTCAGCTGTCGCCACGTGCTAAGCAGTGATCTTAGTGGCAGAGGTTACAGTTCCGGTAACTTGAACAGAAGTTTGACAGACATAAACCCGCTCCAATCAGATGAAGATTCATTATGACGTATTTCAGTACGCACCAATCCCATAATGGTGGGCGGGAAATATTCAAAGCGTGCTGCTGCATGTGATCACAAAAGAGGCAAAAAGAAAGACTAGCGCACGGCCAATCAGACTCGTTAGGCACCGAATAGGTGCTTACGCAGAGCAAAGGGGATTGATGCAGATGATGAGTGGCCGCGAAACTCTCTGGCAGTGAACTTTTGCTTTAAACGGAAAGAAGTGGAATACGGTCCGTGTTATTGTGAGCTGGATTAATTCGCCTACTAGGTATCTAGCGAGTGATAACGTTTTCGGGGGAGAAGACCATGCTGTTGTTTGTGGAGGTGAGTTGTAATGAGGTCATTTTGGCGACCGCGAAGGTTTTTCACAGCTGCGGCATGGATTGAGCTCATGGCAGGCGCCATCGAACTGAACGAGGAGTCTAATTTTTGGTGTTTTTTTAGTGCAGTTACCATTCTTCTTAGTTTTTTTTAGTTCAAAATTGTTATTAGCGATAACCAAGATTAGTTAAGATGCTATGCAAGACCTTGTTTATGTGGACGCGAACTGATCGTCTAGAGCGAAGGATCCACGTGCGCGCGCGCAACAAATGCTAGCTAGGTTATAGCCGGCTTCTTTTATTTGCGCTAAATGCGTAACTTTTATCAGTGCAGTTCACAACTAAAGCAGTGACCACATCAAATGCTGTAGATTAAAAATAACTTTAGCCAGTCCAAATCCAATAAACCCTTAGTCAGGTTAACAGGCTGCGTTTCAGATGCAGGTTTGTAGCTCTTTGCTCTGAACTCTCGCTCTGGTTTATTGGAGAGGCTAATCAGATTAAATGGGCGAAAGGCCGACTATTTAAAACCTCCTGCCTGTATGCATGGAGTGTCGCGTCGGGTAAGTAATAGGTCTGGTAATGATGTTCATCTCTGATCGAGCGCAGTAGTATAGAGAAGTTGGAGAGAGAAGTTGTGCACAGTTCTGGTTTTCCAACTCGTGAAGTGTGTTAATACTTAGTGCCCTTGCCTGTCCTGCGGTGTTTGTATTCATTCACTGTGCTCTTCAGACGTCCTTCGCCAAGGTTGTGACTATAATGCTACGTTTCATTTGTTGCCAGAGCACATGTAAGCTATATTTTATATGATTCGCATTGCGACTTTAACTTTACAGCAGGGTGGAAGCGGTGTTGTAATTTGTGCCTCGGCGTGTCATGTGAAACTTTGATAGCGTCGCATCTGTTAACTCTTGAAAGACCCAATCACATTTATGCATCTTCTTTCTCTCCAATGAAAGTGATTATAAAAGTAGTGATTAAAGCGTTTTTAAAATCATTTTGTTTGGGGCGAACGTTTGGAAAAACGTTGCAAAAATGCATTGCTGTGTCAAAAATCATTCACAATGCATTATCAATGAATTTCTGTTCCATTACTTTACTAACTAAGAAACGTATTTACCTATGTTGGCCACTGTTGAATTTTTGGTGCACTTGAAAATGTATATTGTGCAAGTTGAGTGGAATGTGATCATTTTGTAATCGCTTAACATGTTGGGAATTGAGAAAAATTTAAGACAGATAGTTACTTGTAAAGTTACTAAAATTATCCATGGCCTATCTGTTATCAGTGGCCTTATTCACCTGCTGCAAGCTCTGGATTTTATCACTACCAAAAATTGTTACTCTGAACTGTGCACTTAACAACTCTTTAATTGCTTTGGTTTTTCAGTATTTTTTTATTTTACTGTTTTTATTATTATTTTTTGTGTGATCACCATGCCACCATACTGTGAAACAGGGTGGAAAATTATTTGCCTAATACACTGTATTGTGTTGCCAGTTCATTAAACACTTATTGCACATGAACTTTAAGGTTGTGCGACTATCAGATGTCTTTCTGTTTACATAATAATGGGTAGTTAAATGATCAGCAGTGTTATAGTTAATAATCTTATAATTGTTTACTAAAGCTACAGTTGGCAAATGTTGACAGATTTCTGCTGATTTTATTCTACTGTGATGTGAAAATCTAACTGTAAAAATTTGTATTATATTAACCTGGTTAACCCAGAATTTGTTTAACCTTGTCTTCGGTGACCACGAAGGGGGCCGGTCTGAATCCCAATGCTAAAGTGTGGCAGGAAGTGTCTGCACCAACCACCCAGACTCCAGAGGCAGCCACAGAGACGTGCCATTGGCCACAAGCAGATACTGTCTCCACCGAGGAGTCAGAAGGTACATGTATTGATTGGCAGTTGTTCAGTGCTGTAATTAAATAATGTGTAAAATTTGACATCATGTGTTATCTTATCCGAAATTGTTCACCCAGAACTGAACCTCATGTCCTTTAAAAGCCATATGCTTTGATTGGCTTATGTGTGGAATAAATAGGGAATGTAAGAAATTTTCTACACACCAGTTTGTTGGAGTAGGCTGTTAATACGATACTTAAAAGCAAAAATATTAGTTCATACACATTTTATGTTCAAGCCTGTAGCCAGTTGTTTTGACATCTGCTACTATTGGTTCCCATGTGTCTTAAATAATTTTGACTAATTCTTTGCGTAACTGTTTCTTTAAGGCAGGGATTCCCAAAATTTTTTCGTCAGCTGATTTTACATAAAATATTTACTTTTAAGTACCCAGTGGGATTATAAATTAATGTATATAAATAAACAAATTTGAATGGTTCACTGGTGTTGGTTGATGGACACATGACATGTAGGTATAAAAAAAAAAAAAAAAAAAAAAAATATATATATATATATATATATATATATATATATATATATATATATATATATATAATTCCCTGCTGCTTTAAGGGGATGCTGATGATGCAGTTTGTCTAATGGAAAATGGTTAAATTCATGTTGGTGTTTTGTTGATTATGAAATTAATCTATTAATCATATGCAATAGCAACAACGACCATTTTAAAACAAGATGTTAATCTCACTCCACTCCACACTGAGAATCTTTTTTCAATCTCCCTCTAATTCTCAAACTAAATTTCTTGGTCATTCTCTCAGTGGAATGTGTGTGCCCTAATGACTGTGAGATGATGAGATCTGAGGGTTAAATGGCCTATTGCTCTTCTTACATGGTAAAAGATCAGTAAGCTTCCAAACTCATTTACTATTGTCGTTCCTCATCTAGGTTTCAAGGAGTATGGTGTTGGCTATGGTGACTCTGAGTCAGCCCCTCCTATGGAGAACGGCATGTTGAATGGCATGGAGTCTGCAGAACTGGCTTACCCACTCTATGAACCAGGTCTGTCATACACACCCACTGTCACACTTTAGTTGCACTCCATTCCAGTGCTGCTTACTGGCTGATTGTCATTGGGGGTGTGTATGTGTCTTGTGTCACTCAGTGGAGGGTGAGGCGGTCGAGGAGCAGCCTCCGCTGTCTGAAGAGAGTCTGAAGGAGTCACTGAAGAAGCAGCTGGAATTTTGCTTCTCAAGGTAACGCCCACTGTACGCCCATACATGCTAACACCTGCTCCCCCATATTACGTAATTATGTAAGGGATGAATGGAAATTCATAATCATCTGTACAGTAGAGCAGTTTTCATTTACTTTTGCTTGAGAAAATTCTCATTCACTAATTAAATGCAATGTCATAATGGACCCATAATATTGGAAACGATTTGATGTGGATGATCCGATTGAAGCCATTTTATTTGGCAGTATTGTAATTGTCGGTTGCAAAATAAGGACAGTTTAATTTGATAATATGATACAGATAAATAACTCACCCAAATATTAAAATTATCATCTTTTACTCACCCCAATTCCATTCCAATGCAGTATGGGCATTGGATGCCAGAAGTAATTTGTTTCTTGTGTGTCGTGTGGTTTATTGGGAAGCTTGAATTTCAGCAAAAGTCAGTAGTTGGTCAGTAATCCATTTGTGAGTTAATCTATTTATTTTTTGGTTAGTGGTCAACCAATACTTATACTGGCCAGATTTTTTTGATTGTTGATTTATAATTAAATATTCAATCTCTTGTTGGCTCGGCTGAAATGGATAATTAAATTTCAAATATCAGCCATTTCTATATCGGTCCACTAGAAGCAGTGCTTTTGAGTGTTGAAAGCATCTTTTATTTATTTATTTTTTACCACTGACGTTACATTCATACACATTGAAAAGTATGTTGTTGCCTGTTGCACTGTTTTTGAGAATACTGTTTCAAGTGGTGTTTAAGACAAAACGTTTAACTTTTCAGTGTGTCTTACCACATTTGTCTGACAAGGTGAACTGCAACATCTGTATTACATAAAGCTTCCTTAGGACCAAATAGTTGACTAGTCGTTCAGGAAACCTACTCGCTTGTCTAGTTTGAAATTTAGTTTTGCCACATGTTTTGAAGCAACACAATATGTAGTAAAAGTTCTGTATTCCTGAAGGAATACACACTTATGTAAAAAAAAAAAGTTAGTTCTTGGGTCTATTTTTATTTTTATTTGCATGAGTGTACTTTAAAGGGTTAGTTCACCCAAAAATGAAAATTAGCCCATAAATTACTCAACCTCAAGTTATCCTAGGTGTATATGACCGTCTTTCAGACGAATCCAGTCGGAGTTATATTAAAAATTGTCTTTGATCTTTCAAGCTGTTTCATGGCACTCAGCAGGTGTTGCATGCATCAGTCCAAAAGAAGTTAAATAAAAAGCGCCCATCCAAAAAAAATAAAAAAGTGTCTCACAGGTGATTAAAGAGTTCCTCTATGGAATTGATGCGTTTTTATAAGAAATATATCCATATTCAAAATGTAATAATCACTTTAATGTAGCTTGCGCCAACAGTTGTACATGGAAGCAGCTACAGGCTGATGATGTATGAGGTGAGTCTCGTGAAAACCAATGTTTGTTTACAGAATCGAAGGAAGCAAAGTTTCCTTACTTTAGCAAAGGAAAACCAGTCTCCTCTTGGCTAATATCGAAATCCTCCGACATTCTTCTTTACAAATCCTCGTTTTGTGTTTCTAATTAGTGACCGTTTTTTTGTTTTGATCTCTCCCCTGCGCTTCTGCGCGTGTCACTTCTGAGCAGCACATGCACAAAGGTAAACTCACACGTCATCCGCCCGGAACTGCTTCCGTGTACAACAGTGAGTGCAAGCTACATTAAAGTGATTATTACTTTTTGAATATGGATATTTTTCTTACAAAAACGCATCGACTACATAAAGAATTCGCTTACCCCACCCACCTATCTGAGTAAAACATAATAAAAAAATGATTTTTTTTTTTTTTTTTTTAATGTATGGGTGCTTTTTATTTAACTTCTTTTGGACTGATGCATGCAACACCCACTGAGTGCCATCAAACATCTTGAAAGATCAAAGGTACATTTTTTTTTTTATATATAACTCTGATTGGATTCATCTGAAAGAAGAAAGTCATACACATGTCGGATGACTTGAGGGTGAGTAATTTATGGGCTAATTTTCATTCAGTATTGTCAATGTAATGTGCAAATCACACAATGGTGCATTTTAGTTAGCAAAGCAGACATTCAAATTCCGTTTTCCCACTGTATACACTTAATCTGTATTCAGACATTTTATGCTAATTCTTATATGCACACTGACCATTACGAGTGCAGTGGATATCACTGAAAGTGTTCATCTGTTCATTGCGTTTTCATTACAGAGAGAATCTCTCCAAGGACCTTTACCTGATGTCTCAGATGGACAGTGATCAGTTTGTCCCTATTTGGACCATTGCAAGCATGGAGGGGGTCAAACTGCTGACTACTGATATGGATCTGATACTTGAGGTGCTACGAGGTAAAACAAACAAAACCCGACCACAGTTTGAGTTTGTTCATTCCTTGTAATGCTTTAATGCCTTACTTTTCTGTCCTCCTCAGCCTCTCCCATGGTGCAGGTGGATGAAAAGGGGGAGAAGGTACGGCCAAACCACAAGCGATGCATCATCATCCTTAGAGAGGTTCCTGAGACCACACCTGTAGAGGTGAGAGCACACTTTGTCATCTCTTGTGGCTGTACAGGTCCTTCTCAAAAAATTAGCATATTGTGAAAAAGTTCATTATTTTCCATAATGTAATGATAAAAATTAAACTTTCATATATTTTTAGATTCATTGCACACCAACTGAAATATTTCAGGTCTTTTATTGTTTTAATACTGATGATTTTGGCATACAGCTCATGAAAACCCAAAATTCCTATCTCAAAAAATTAGCATATCATGAAAAGGTTCTCTAAACGAGCTATTAACCTAATCATCTGAATCAACTAAATAACTCTAAACACCTGCAAAAGATTCCTGAGGCTTTTAAAAACTCCCAGCCTGGTTCATTACTCAAAACCGCAATCATGGGTAAGACTGCCGACCTGACTGCTGTCCAGAAGGCCATCATTGACACCCTCAAGCGAGAGGGTTAGACACAGAAAGAAATTTCTGAACGAATAGGCTGTTCCCAGAGTGCTGTATCAAGGCACCTCAGTGGGAAGTCTGTGGGAAGGAAAAAAAGTGTGGCAAAAAAACGCTGCACAACGAGAAGAGGTGACCGGACCCTGAGGAAGATTGTGGAGAAGGACCGATTCCAGACCTTGGGGGACCTGCGGAAGCAGTGGACTGAGTCTGGAGTAGAAACATCCAGAGCCACCGTGCACAGGCGTGTGCTTTTGAACCAGAAACGGCGGCAGAAGCGCCTGACCTGGGCTACAGAGAAGCAGCACTGGACTGTTGCTCAGTGGTCCAAAGCACTTTTTTCGGATGAAAGCAAATTTTGCATGTCATTCGGAAATCAAGGTGCCAGAGTCTGGAGGAAGACTGGGGAGAAGGAAATGCCAAAATGCCTGAAGTCCAGTGTCAAGTACCCACAGTCAGTGATGGTCTGGGGTGCCATGTCAGCTGCTGGTGTTGGTCCACTGTGTTTTATCAAGGGCAGGGTCAATGCAGCTAGCTATCAGGAGATTTTGGAGCACTTCATGCTTCCATCTGCTGAAAAGCTTTATGGAGATGAAGATTTCGTTTTTCAGCACGACCTGGCACCTGCTCACAGTGCCAAAAACCACTGGTAAATGGTTTACTGACCATGGTATTACTGTGCTTAATTGGCCTGCCAACTCTCCTGACCTGAACCCCATAGAGAATCTGTGGGATATTGTGAAGAGAAAGTTGAGAGACGCAGGACCCAACACTCTGGATGAGCTTAAGGCCGCTATCGAAGCATCCTGGGCCTCCATAACACCTCAGCAGTGCCACAGGCTGATTGCCTCCATGCCACGCCGCATTGAAACAGTCATTTCTGCAAAAGGATTCCCGACCAAGTATTGAGTGCATAACTGAACACAATTATTTGAAGGTTGACTTTTTTGTATTAAAAACACTTTTCTTTTATTGGTCGAATGACAATATGCTAATTTTTTGAGATAGGAATTTTGGGTTTTCATGAGCTGTATGCAAAATCATCAGTATTAAAAAACAATAAAAGACCTGAAATATTTCAGTTGGTGTGCAATGAATCTAAAATATATGAAAGTTTAATTTTTATCATTACATTATGGAAAATAATGAACTTTTATCACAATATGCTAATTTTTTGAGAAGGACCTGTATATAGTAGAGACTGGTTACCATTACTGTGGTCACCCCAATGATGATCAGTATCGCGCTTGGAAGGATCCAGAATCATTGCTGCTGTTGAGAATTTGTCTGTCTTTTTCTTTCTTTCTAACTCCTCTTTTATCTATCCTTATTCTTATTCATCACTCCCTCTCACCCCCCCCCCCCTTCTCTCTCCCTCTCTCAGTACAGTGGATTTTGCCCTAATGACCGTGAGATTATGAGATCTGAGGGATATCTGGCCTCCTAATTGTCAGTAGTTTTCACTTATTTTTTTGATTTGCTGACTGATGCTTTTGTCTCTCTGTCAGGAGGTGGAGGCCCTGTTTAAAAGTGAGAAGTGTCCGCAGGTTATCAGTGTGGAGTTTGCACACAATAACAACTGGTACATCACATTCCAGTCTGACACTGATGCTCAGCAGGTATTATTGACAAACATGCAAAGAGCCTTTCTCATGGAATAAATGTTTGTATAAATAATTGGTAAAAATCATATGTGAAGAATATTTCATTGTTATTAATGCAAGTAAAAATTGCATGAATTTGTTTACTATAATATGGCTTATGACTATTTCATCTGTATGATGTGTAACTTTGTTTGCCATTATAATTATTCATCAAATATGGTCATAATGGAATCTAAAAAGCTGTAGGTAAATATTTACCCTTTATGCGTTTTATATTAATTTATTATAGCTAAAATGGCATTACAACAGCCATAGTAATTGGCTGATACAATAATTAATGCGCACATTTGCTGTGCTGTTGTTGCATTAATAATGTTTTTGCATTTTTCTCTGCTGGTTTAATAAATGCAAATGTTTTCTGGATTGACTCATGTCTCATTGTTTCACAGGCTTACAGATACTTGCGTGAGGAAGTCAAAACCTTTCAGGGCAAACCAATTATGGTGAGTGTACACTGTGCTGCTATCTCTCTTGTTAGATCAACTGTAATTTAAGCACGCTGGATGTGTGCGTTCCTGGCAAACACTTCAAATACAACTAGTGTCACCTTGAACACTCTGAACGCTGTGATGATTAACAGGTTTCTCTGAAGTACTCAACTTTGACCCTTGTTCTTTCAACCAATCAGTGATCAGTTATACCATCAGTGTGTAACCAGTAGAAAAGACCCCCTAGACACTGTATGGGATTATGTAATCCATAAACCGAGATGTTTTCATCCTGTTCAAAGTCTCATTGTGTTAACTTGTATGAAAAATGCATTTTATCTTGTCCAGCTCACATCCTAAATAGACAAACAAAAGGTATCTATGAGTAAAGCATGAGTGCCATATGAAGGAAATCTGCTCTCCAGTGCTTTGCTGAGACAAAGGTTTATGTTTATATCAGTAATTGCTGGATTAGACAGGTGCATGTATTGTTTTATGTTTAGAGTGTGTGTGTGTGTGTGTGTGTAATTCTCCTGTCTGTCTTGCTTTCTCTCTCTGTGAGTTTCGCCCTGACTGCTGTGAGATTGAGATCTGAGGGGATATGGACACATGTGAATACTAATTTGTCATTTATGGTCTTCCTTTAGTGTCACAATTGAGTGTAATGCATAATGAATGATCTTTTAGATGTTCTGCTTTTAATAAAGGTGTCTCTTTGTATGTTTGTGTCGGTAGGCTCGCATCAAGGCCATAAACACGTTCTTTGCTAAGAACGGTTATGGGGCGGTCGACTCTGGGGTTTACTCCACTCCATCACAGTACTCGTCTCCTGTTTACCTGCAGCAGGTGTACCAGCCTCCACAGCAGTACCCTCTCTATAGCCTCCTGCCACAGACCTGGACCCCCTCACCCACCCCTTACTTTGAAACACCACTGGTGAGAACTTTATCTTGAAATATGTTGTGAAGAGTGTGGTTTGCAGTGAGAATTCCCCATATAAAAAGACAAACACTAAATGTTCTAATATGCTCATATGGTGCTCAAGAAACAATTCTTATCTCAGTTAAAAATGATGCTACATAAAATTGTGGTGAATGTATAATGCTTTCTCTGAATTATTAAAAACAGTATTTATTTGAAATATACACTTTTTTTTTTTTTTTGTAACAGTGTGAGAGTCTGTCACTTGATGAAATTAATGCTTCCTTGCAAAAAAAAAAAAATCTTTTTTTTGTAAAAAATCAAAAACCTTTTGTATCTGTATATGAAAGATGGTTGGAGCAAATTTGGTTGTTTTGACCCAGTGATGATAAACTAAGCGCATAGAGGGATGCAGGGAGTGATCAGAAGATTTTGGGAGTTCTTTTTCTTCTCCTTTTCTACTACTTTTCCTCTTTCTCTGTCTCCTTTAAGTCTCTGTCACTCCTGTCCCAGTGAGCGTTAAGATTATGAGATCTGAGGGTCACTTTGACTATTTGCTATTGGCTGAACATTGAAGCAATTCATTTATAGTCATTTTAGAACTGCTTTATATGTGACTCGTCTAAAAACCTAATCTCTTTTTTTTTTTTTTTTTTTTTTTTTAGCCTTTTTTTTGTTACCTTTTGTATTACAGTCATGAAGGCTGCAGGTATAAGCTGATAGTCACAGTGGGTCTCCTAGTTTGTAATCAGCGTTGTGATTGCAGGCTAAGCTGCAGGGGACTTGCTGCAATGAAGTCAGGGCAGTTGAACGGTTACCATGGCAACAGTTATTTGATTCATTTAGCATATCACGATGTAAAGAGGTGCTTTGGCCATCTGTCACAAAAATGTAAATTCATCTTGTAGTAGTTTGAGGATGTGCAGGTTAATCTCAGCTGTTGATTTATCTTGCAGGCTCCATTTCCAAACAGCACATTTGTTAATGGCTTTGGCCCAGCAGGAAACTACAAAACTGGCTCCTCTCCAATCAGCCTTGCACGCAACTACCCTCGCAACCGGTAAGATCCTGAAGCCTACATTTTGTTTTAAGAACCTCTTTCTTAGTCTATTTCTTTAAATAAGACTGTTCGTAGTCTATTCCTTTTAATAATAGGCTGGTTTTTAATAAAAACTGACTTGTTTTATGAAGGTCACAATAAAACCATCTTGTAGACATTACAAGACTTTTGCTGCATTTCAAATATGTTTGTAAAGATTTGTTTTTATATCTATTAATTTGGCTCACACTTTGTCCAAAGCGGCTTACATTTTATTGAAGCTATACATTGAAAAGAGGTTTGTTTAATAATCAGAATCATGACCTTGGCATTGCTAGTGCCCTGTTCTACCACATAAACAGAATAAAATAAACTATTCCGATATTTGTGTGAATTTATAATACTTAAGCAAATTGTACATCAGTTATTGTGCATCCTTTCCAATTGAACTTGTTGTACTTTTTGTCCAAGTGGGAAAATTTTGACGTTTACCTACGTTGATTTCCTCTCATATACAGAAAGTGAGGCAGAGCTCTTGTGTTCGTCAAACTGGAGTCACAGTGACTTTATTCTTTTATTTTCTAGACTTCCACTTTATTCCAGAAAGAATGTAATCAATGCCTTCAGGTAGATGTGGTCTGCTTTTATTGGAGCATTTCTTTTTCCTCAGTTGTCATCTTGTGCATGTTCATGTATCATACAAACTGCTTAATTAAAATGCCAGAACTGCATTGTGGTGATTGAAATGTTTAGGCTAATGTTGGTCTAATGTTAGACTAACGTACCTAAGGCCTTTATCACATCACTTGAAAATAACCAGAACATTTAGTGCTATTCAACTATGAGCAAGAATTCCATAGTGATTGATCATCATGACTCTGCTAAAAGCTGCATCTTGACGCATGATGCCTTTCACAGTGAATGAATGTCAGTGCATTGTCATCAGATCTGTCATGTGACCCTGTTTTGCATGTATCATCTGTCGCTCTGTGTGTATGAGAGTTTCCTGATGGTGTCCTTCTCACAGGCAGAATTCTTAAAGGGGTCTTATGATGCTGCTAAAAAGAACATTATTTTGTGTATTTGGTGTAATGAAATGTGTTTATGCGGTTTAAGGTTAAAAAACACATTATTTTCTACATAATGCACACCATTTTTTACAAATCTAAGCCCCGCCTTCTGAAACGCGTCGATTTTTCACAAGGCTCAACTCTCTGAAAAGCGAGGTGTGTTGTGATTGGCCAGCTATCCAGCCAGCGTGTTGTGATTGGCCGAATGCGTGAGATGGAAATGTTACGCCTCTTAACATATTGTGATGCCTAGTCCGGCTGGAGTGACAAGACAATAACATAAAACCCATTATAAATGTGATTTCTAGTCATGTTTTCTTTTGGAAGGCAAAAACAAAGTAGTTTCGCTTTCTCAACGGAACAACGTCACACACCGTGGCCTTGAGTGAGCAGAGGACGGAGGCCTAGAGTGAGCCGCGGCCGGCTTGAGTGAGCAGAGGCGGGCGGCTTGAGAACAGTGCAGCAGGCAGATTCTACGAAGGAGCGTACCTTGGTCTTGCAGCAAACACATGTGAGGACCCCGGGCTGGACGCCACTTCGTCCACGGTGTAAGTCGATTTGGCGATCCACAGTGCAAAGTTGATGTATTTCCCCATGACCAGCACGGATCAGCTTCAGGCATGACAAATATGATATCGATATACAAAATGATATCGTCCTCTTTTGGAAGGCCAAACAAAGTAGTTTTGCTTTCACAGTGAAACACACAGAACTATACGACATGCCGGCAGCGGCAACAACAATACTACAACGAGAATAAAAGGTACACCTTCTTTCTTTGCGTGAACATCTGTGCGGCGTTATGCAAATCTTCCCACACAGTAACGTAGAGATGTGGGGGCGTGTTAGAACAAGCTGTTTCAGGGGGGCATGAACGAGTCTCAACTTTTATAAAGAATATCTGTTTGGATTTGAGACTCTAGTCTTTGCAACTTCACAGATGTCTTTTTTATTCACCAAGAGCTTGTAACACTCCAAAGAGAAAGGAAAATTTGAAATCGCATCATATGACCCCCTTAATGTTGGTTCATCTCAAATGGTGAGATATCAGCTGGTAAATTTCAGTTGGTTTAGTTAATATTGGTTGTCTGTACTGCTAAAAGAGAGAACTTCTGCAAAAGAAAATGTCACTCTTCAGGAACTTTTCAAACAGACGTTTTTGTTTTTTTGTCGTCACTACATATCATGTATAACACTTCCATTTGTGATGCTTGTTCTGCACAGCCAGAGAGACCACCCTTAAAGCCCAGCTGAACAAACTATCTGTTCTACAGATGTTTACTGAGCTTTGCTCTGGCTTTGGAGCCTCTGTTATAGTTTCATGCAGTCACCTTTATGAAACCTCTGATTTTTCTGTGTTCTGTTCAGGAATCATGTAAAGCCACAACCTCGTGCTGATGTGGGTCAGCTGACAGAGACTTTGTCTGGTACTGGTAGTCCCCAGCCTCCATCCACCTCTACTTCAGACACCACTGCCTCCACCCTCACCCCGCTCTCTGAGTCGCCGGCTTCCCCCAGAGAGAACCACCACTCGGACCTTGGCATCAGCAGTCGGGCCAGGTCAGGTTTTTTTTTCTTTTACTGTAATTCTTTTTTTTTTTTCTTCAAGAAGTTTAACTGAGTGGCAGATTTGGTTGTTTTGACCCAGTGATGATCAACTAAGAGGGAAGCAGGGAAGACTTTAGGAGTTCTTTTTCTTTTCTCTGATCACTCCTTCCATCTCTTCCTTTGCTTTCTCTCTCTCTCTCACTCTCACTATACTTTTAAGTCTGTCACTCCTGTCCCAGTAAGCAGAAAGATTGAGATCTGGGGGTCATGTGTTGAGTGTGTTCACTGAATGGTGACAGGTTTGCTGATAGGAGTGTATTTAACGAATTGTGTTGTGTCCAGGAGGGGAAGCTATCGTGGCATGAGGAGGAGAAGAGAAGATGAAAGAACGGTAAGTCCTAAACGTTTATTACATTGCTCTCTGAAGTACTTTATTTTTTTATTATGAATTCATGCTAAATTATTTGTGCTTCTCATTTCATTTGGATTTCATTTTTCACAGAGGCAGAATCCTGATTCAGAAGTGAAAGCTCCTCCTCCTAAGTTTGACCTCGCAAGCACTAATTTCCCGCCATTGCCAGGAGGTGTGCCGAGTCATCTGCCAGGTGTGACTGTGCAGACAGAGTCAGTGTTGGAAAATCGCATGGCAGATGTAGTTAAGGGCATCAGCAGGGACAAGGTAGTAAGAACTCAAGAACATTTATTCTCAGTTATATTTGTTTTGCTTGTTCGCAGCGAATCTCAGATATCACTCAAGTAAATTTACCGTATTTCTGGGTTTTGTTTAGCAGGAAACAAGTAAGCAAGATGTCGGTCAAGATCCCAGAACATGTCCAGTGGAAGCTCAGTCAACCGAACCCTCCACTCCAGCTCCAAAGCTTCCTGCCACAAAACAGGACACACCTAGCACTAGGTACACATACATTTACAATAGCATTTTATATTCTGAAGAATTCAACAATGTGTCAAAGTATCATAAAATACCTCTGAACAATACTTTGACTAATACTATAATTTATCTAGGATTCATTTATAAATGCATTGTAAATTTTAATATAAAATATAATACATTTTAATACTTGCTGATTAATACATTTTAAATATGATAAAAGTAACAACTTTTGCTATACATATTTCAAAAACATGCATTTTAAAAATATAATAAATCAAAAGGTTGTACGAATAGAAACAGTTTGATTCAAATCACATTTCTCTCTATAGTGTGTCCCATCAAGTGAAGAAACCTGAGAAAGAGGTTCAGGTCTCTGACACACCTCCAGACCTTGCATCATTGACTGCAAAGCACGTCCAGCCCATTTCTGCCCCCAAATCTTCACTCAGCCAATCAAGCACTTCAAGCACTGCATCTACACCATCTGACCCAACAAGTGCAACTGTCCAGGTGAATGCATTTATGTGCTGAATTCTAAATGTTTCTATTGCTTGTTCACATCTGAAGGTCAGAATGGCGATGTCTCTCTGTTAACTTGAAGGTTTTATTGAATCACTTTAGGAGCCTCGGAAACTGAGCTATGCAGAGGTGTGTCAAAGGCCACCCAAAGACCCTCCCCCTGCACCAGTAGCCCCGCCCAGTCCCACCCCTTCTCCCACCACAAGCCAACCACTACGTGAGCTTCGTGTCAACAAAGCGGAAGGCCCAGCCTCATCTCGCTGCAGCCCCGGCGAGAAAATTGAGAAAGGAAGTGATCGTCAGACATCCAGGGAGCAGACTGTATATCAACGTGGTAACGCCCCCAGAGGGTCAGGTTTTAAGCTCAGAGAGCAACAGAGACGGCCTCTACATGGTCGACGCTCCTCTCCACAGACGGGGTACAACAGACGCAGTGGAAAAGAACAAAACATCCCACCTAGATCGCCAAAGTAATGCCTCGAATGCCCACAACACATGCACACTTGCGTGTATACTTGATACACAACTTATATATATATATATATATATATATATATATATATATATATATATATATATATATATATATATATATATATATATATATATATATATATATATATATATAGTTATCTATATATAGTTATCTATATATAAATCCACATATGAAAACTGGACTGTAGCACTGTGGTGTCGAAGAACTCTTTGCTTCCCAAATGACTGCGAAGTCTGGGAAGTTGATCCTTACAAATACAGAAGAAAACTATGAATTTAAGGAAGACAAAAAAACCTCTTACACTTGAAAGGAGAAATGGAGGCTATGCTTCCTGTGTTGTCTGTGATTTACAGCAATTAATTAGATTGTGAATGATTTTTGATTTTACTTGGAGTGTTTAAGGTCCTGGCACTAGTGTACAATGCTGTACCTTGTTTTATATATAATATTATCTTTAAATGATAGTAGTGCTGTTGGTGAGAAATCGAGCCAGCACATGTACTCCATATGCAACAGATCACACAAAGACAGCGTGGCAGCACCCCCACAGGTCCATAAGTCACCTTTGTGTGTCTCTTTTCACTACTTCCTATGTTTGCACCAGCCCTAAAAGGAGCTGGGGAAGACGTTTGATTCAGATGTGATGCTTTTGAAAATGATCAAATGATTCATAATTGTTTGTTATTTAATTTATTGAAAATGTGCACAATATGAAACTTTACAGATATCCCAAAGTGTGATTTCTAGACTTGGAAAACTGAATAATATCGTTATTATAAACTACTCTAATATGAGTCTAATTAAAAAAAAAAAAAAGTCCTTTTCAAAAGTTCTTGTCTAATTACAAACAACTGGAAAAGTCAGTTGAATTTAATGACCTGAAAATGTTGGAAACCTGTCAATATTTAGCATGCAGATTCTAACTCAAGCAGGTATTAAGGGTTTCACATGATTCAGAAAGCGTAAAGAGAATCAATTGTGCACATGTTCCATTGTATTGTAATTGCTTCATGACTGAATCAAAATTAAATCATGAGGTGCCTATAGATTCCCACCCCTGGTCTATAACTGGAAGACAAGTGTGTGTGTACCTTGTGCAGACAAAGGAAGATTGAAATGTGTAGGTTTGAAGGACACACTGAACAGGAAGTTTGTCATGACGATGGATGAAATAGTACTAGACATCCATTGAAAAAAGATTTGGACTGATATATTCAAGGTGATTTTTGAGTTGGTGTGTCGTGCTGTGTAATGTCATACGGTGTCCTCTGTGATGTCCAGTGTTTCTGAAGGCTAGGTCTGTCAGTAACAGAGAGATCAAGATCAGCTTTGCTGAAAGAATGAATGGAAATCATTTGTGTAGAAGAGAAAAAAACACTGTTTGTCTTCCTTTCCCTTGGGAGTGCAAGTCTTGTTAGTGTTTTCTAGTGATCAGGTTGTTTGTACTGTCTGCTTTTGACAATATCCAGTTGTTTTTTTTGTTTTGTTTTTGTTTTTTTTCTCCCCTCTGCTGTAGATGCTGGTGACTATAATCAGGTTGAATTTTATGCTCTGAGTAATGCTGGGTTCAGACTACACAATATTTTTGTTGGTCAGTCACGATAGTCACTGTGTCAGATTACATGATTTTGATTCCTAAAATCTTGTCGTGTTGTGGACAAGAAACATGTCGGACTACACGTTGCTTCTTGACCATTCATCGCGTGCCGTCAACAAGAAGACATAACTAGTGACTGACTTCCGAAAAAAAGTGTAAACATTGCTGAAGCGCTTCCGCTATAGTTCACTAGCATTTTTCTTTCTTTGTTCTGTCGTGGTAGTCACTCGATGACACATCATACAGGCAGGAGTACTGTTGCCACAGCTCCACAAACCTTTCCTCGATCTCATAATTCCACCTAGCAGCAGCACCATCATCTCTCTTTCGTTTCACTATGTTTGAAAACTGTGTATGAAAGAGCTTCTGTGCTGCTGTTGGTCAACGTCATGCTAGTCTTCCTGTCATGATGTCATTGCAGACGCGGTATCGGTTATCGCCCACTATAACACACTACACAAGCTGATATGATGGAAACTTGCGTCCCGATGCCCATTGTTGTTAACGAGTCCCCACGACACCCTACGTCAAGCAAATCATGGCAAAATCTGGCTAAAATCATGTAGTCTGAACTGGGCTTTAGTGTGCTGCTTTAGAATTACCATTCATGTCTAGTCTGTGATATTGTCAAGTCTGATTTTGTTTGTTTGTTTAATGATAATCTGTATGTGATGCTTGCATTTATGCCTATACAGTCCAGGTATGATTACATGTAATATACCTGCTACAGCACTCATAATGTACCTGTTATCCAATCTCATGTCGACTTGGGTAAAAGAGAAGGAACTCAGGACCTCAGAGGAAATAGGCGATGTGTATGACTGCTAGTTTTGCCCAATGCTTACTGCGGGAGATATATATATATATAATAATTATATTTTTTCGTAGCCTTTTGAATTCAGTAACCACATTAAACTGTTTAGGGGTCTTAAGTTTCAGTTAATAATATTTGAATGTTTAAAAAAAAAAAAAGTTTAATCAGTGAAACTGTAATGCATGATTCTCTCCTCGATTTGTTTTTCTCCCCTCCTTTTTATCTCATTCACATGTATGGATGGGTTGTGCACAGATCCAGACCAAAGTCAAATCAGCAGAGAGACAATCTCAGGACGTGCTGTTTAAGTGCAGTACCTCCTCCCTCACTCCTCTCTTATCATTCTGCCATGGACAGGGCCACTGTTTAATGAGCGAGTTGTTAAAATCATGATTATGTTGATTAGTGAGTTGAACAATGTATGTTTTAGTTTTATGAAACTTTGTGTGTAAAACCTTATAAAGGTGTCCTATGAATAATTTTCTTAAAATCCCCTGCTTTTTATTTGACTGTTTTTAGGCAAAACATTGGAGGGAAAATTCATGCGTCAGTTTTGTTTTAAATTGTCTGTTTCTTTAACTTTTCATTAGTGTGGCTTTCTTGCCCTAAAATATGTTATTAGTTTGATGTATTTTCAGATTTTTATTTTCTAATTTTGGCAATATTATCCTTGGGCTGCAAATTAGTAGAAACTGTGCCACTAAAATTAGCAAAATCGGTGGACCTGGTTTTATTTTTTTTATTCTTTTATCTGAATTAATTGATTTGATTCACTGTCACTGGTTGGTGACATGAAATGTATTTTGTTTTGTTGCTAATCTTATAACCTGTGTATGTTGTAAGCTTTTTAGATATGAAATGCGGTTTTGAGTAGCAAGTCTTTAGCCAAAAACGAAAATGAAAACCATGTATTGACCCTTTCTTTTTATTTCTGTAGAGGGGTAGACCTAGCAACTGCTGAATGAAGTGTTTTGGATGATGTTGTAGATGTTCAATGAAGATGGGTAAAAAAAAAATAAAAAAAAAAGCTAAAGGAAATGGAAGAAAAAAATAAATGATGAAATAATTCTAATCAGCGTTTGATTTATTTAGTTATGTATTTATTTTTATTCCTGAACAACCTAGTTGAAACTGCTTGAGGATTTCTATAGCAATTTCTTTTATAAACCAATTATTCTAAGTATTGCAACCCTTGGTAGGCTTTCTGGAACTCAAGTAATTTAAAATTCTTTGTATTATAAAACCCTTGTGACGTTCTTTAGCTGTCAAGTTGCAAAATGTTATTTAAATACAAATAGTGATTTTAAGTAATATCTTAATTTATCAAATGAATGGGAGAAAATCCTTTTATTAGGATTCTTTTTTTTGATTGGTCCTAAACTGATATCCATATGGAAATCCATATCTACGTGAATACTCCCCCATATAGACGTCTGATTGCAGTTCTTTTCGGATTTAAAACGTTTAAAGATGAGTTTATGGCTGTCATTCCGTTATATGCTTTATTAAGAGCATTTTCCCCGTCTGTAATACCCGTTTTTATTTGACGCGTTGGGAGTGTAGCACAGAGATGTGTAAACTAAAGCAATAGATTTTTCATCACGGCTTCAAATCTGTTACGTAACGACTTTAATCTGGTTTTGAGTATTACATCAACATATCGCGAGATTAACATAGAGTGAGTTAGCTGGATGAAGGAGTTCCAAAGGTGGGAACGCGGAGAGAGAGGGAACGAGCGAGAGAGGGAGGAGCAGGGTAAGTTTGTAAACACTGAAACCCTTGGATGGAGAACAGGCGACATGGAACACATTTGGATTATCAGATGCATTACAGTTAGTGATTTCAAGTGTAGCAGCGCTGGTCGCGCGAATAGTGGCGGTGTCATGAGCACCGTGTGTACACTGCACGAGACGCGACACAATTAGAACATCCCCATTATAATCATAGATGATAATCTTCTCGCGCTGGCATTGTAGCTTCGTTTAATATAATGGGAGTGTTCTTGTTTTGTCTAATCGCGTCGCTCGCTTGCAGTGTAAATGGGGTGTTGGAGCCTGTTGGCTCGTGTGTGGTTAGCATTAGCCAGTTAGCTTTAGTGATGGGAAGTCCGACTCGTTTCTGCGAATCGGTTCTTTTGCAGAGTTCGTTAAAAAAAACCTGGGTTAAGTGATTCAGATATTACGTACGCTGCCACGTAATTGCGTCATCTCGTTGTCACTGTTTTGCCAAATTGTGATATTAATGAAGTAACGTGTCTTATTTCAGTTTTTGATTAAAAACAAAATATTTTTAAAATAATATATATATATTTTACATTATTTTACTTTACATATTTGTACTAACGTTTTGCACGTGTTGATAAAGCTGCCATACAATCACATTGTAAACATATCTCCAATAGATTTTAATTGTATCATTTCCGCTTTTTAACTATTAAAGTAGTTTTGGTTTACTCGAAATGCTCTTACTGTCAGTTCTTTGATTCAGCCAGATTCGTGGACGAAGCGTTCTGATTGGTCTTGTGAACCGGTTCGACCAATATATTGAAAAGATCCGACTCAAAAGAACGATTCGTTCACGAATCGGACATCGCTAAGAACCTTTTAAACGAAACAGAGCGCGCCAGGAGTTAAGACAAATCCTCTGACATGTTATCGTTTCGTTAAAACGCTTGTTATGGCTTTATTACATTCTAGTGTGGAGTAATTTTATTGTATAGATGATTCTGGAATGGCTTACAGATGAAACGCATGCTAGCTTGCGTATGTGCTGGTGTGATAAATCTTTTGTGTTGAAGCGGGTTTAATTTAGCGGAAATGTTCTTTAAACGGGGATGATCTCAGAGAATAGTCAAATGAAAGCGTCTTATCATGTAATCAGCATGCACATTATGCAATCAGATGAACCCAGCAGGCCTCTGTGCTGCAATGAAGTCTGGATTCCTGTCATCTGTCAAGAGACTGCACAACACTTCAAATGCAAAGTTTGGGAGGAATTCTTTTAAATAGTGGTTTTATGATCAGATGATTGTTTAAAAAATGAGTTGAAACGAATAGAAATGAGGTTTTTAAGAAGTCTGAGGTCTCATAAGATATAACTATTCTTTCTGGATGGTGTTTAGAAGTGACACAGGAAGCAGTTGATCTAAAATGGGAGACGATCGACCTTTTGTCTGCACTGCCCCGGGCTGTGGACAGGTAAGAGTTATTTTCTCGCATTATTACTCTTAAATTTTTTTTTTATTTTTTTTTTATGATGGTCCTGTCCTTGTGTATAAGGTGTTTAACTCCTGTGCAGTCCTGATACTTTAGTCCAAATGTTTAAGGTTTTGGAATCCCAAATATAAAGAGTTAAGAATCTTTACGGCCCTTAATCTTAGGGCCAGCCAGTGACAGATTGTTGTCCAAAACTTTTATTCTAAAATCACACCAGCTGTTTTAATCCCTGCTTCCACTGAGCAACTGTAAGAGGCTCCCATAGCACTGCATAACTGGATAACATAAGCCGTTATCAAAACAACAGATGGCCTGGTATCATCCACTGCTTCTCTTCTCGCTTCCATCTGATTTGAATTAGGATGAGACACAAATTGACTGAAAACTTTGAAGCGGGTTGATGCATGTGTCTCTGTCTATGTTTCTCTCCCGTTGAGGTTCACCAACGAGGACCATTTGGCAGTGCACAAACATAAGCATGAGATGACGCTGAAATTCGGACAAGCTAGAACAGACACCGTTATCATAGCAGGTTTGTGTCCCCACATAGATGAATTTGTCATTCTGATTGGTCAGAGTGCTTGTGTTAAGGCCAGTTCACACCAAGAATTTTTCAGTTCTTTAACGTCGGGTAGATTCTGATTGGCAATGTTTTATCAAAACAAAACAAAAAAAACATTCTGGAAATGATTCCAATGATATAGTTCCTTTGTGTTGTAATAGATAAAGCTGGTTCACACCAAAGACTGTAACTGCAACTATAAAGTTTTAATAATCATTCTAATTCTGCGAGTATAGGGACATCCACACTACTACTACAACAATGATGACACAAAGGAATTATTATTATTAACATTTTACTGGTCCTCGTTAGTTAAAAAGGCTTATAAATTGGCCAGAGCATGTTTTGTTGTAAATCTAGTGTTTTGCACATGTTTCTGTGAGGGGTAGTGGTAGGCATGGGGTTGGAAGTCAATGCAATGTCCTCATTAATATAGTCAAACAAACGTGTGTGTGTGTGTGTGTGCAGATCAGACACCCACTCCCACTCGATTTCTTAAGAATTGTGAGGAGGTGGGTTTGTTTAGTGAGCTAGCTGGCTCTTTCGAGCAAGATCTCCGCAAAACACAGGAGGAGGAGGAGAGGAGAATTAAGGGCACGGTAAGATTTCAGATAAGTAATGTGTAAAATATTAAAGGGTTATCAATTTAAATGCACTGTTTGGCAAAGTTTATTTAGTGAACTTGATATCTTTAACCTCAAAGCTTCCAGCTCTACAAACACCTACAGAAGTTAAAGAGAGGGAGGGGCCTCTTGAGATTGACTCCTCCCCTCCAGGCAGCCCTGACTCCGCCTCCAGCATGACAAACAGCAAAGATGCAGTTGCCATGGCAAAAGAGCCTATTGCCATGAGGAAAGCCAAGGTGAATTAAAATGTGTGGCAAGATAGATTACAGTATTTGCAGGTTTTTTTTTTCAAGTTCTGCATATATTATTGTCATGTATCTCACTTTTACAGGATGTTCCTCCACGAACTGCAGCGAGTTCCACCCCTACACCAACCATAGTGCGCCCAGGCTCTCTCCCACTTCACAAAGGTTTCGACTCCATGAACCCAACTCAGCCATCTCCCACCTCTGTTATCACCCGTACCCCTCCGTCAAACAGACTCAGGTACAAACACACTAGTGCAGAGGGCACCTCATGTTAAAACGGTAGTGTGCCTTTTTTATGCATTGTATGCATTGATCCAACCAAGTCTGACTTGTGATTAATTCACAAGTCTGACTTTGTGATTGGTTGTGTTCATCCTCAACAGTGAAGCAGATTTACTCCTCTGAGTTGAAACTTTTTGTAATTGCATGAATCATTTCAGTGTTATTCACACCTCTGCTTCCTCCCCCTTTGTGAGGAAAAATGTCCTAAAATAGTACCTCTGTAAATCTGTTTTCAGCTCGCCGTCTGGTTCTTTTCCTATGCTGATGCATCTTCCAAATGGTCAGACTGTTCCTCTGCTGCCCAGTCCAGGGCAGACTTCAGTCATATCGGTATGGAGATTAGAGTTAGTGAGGTCTGCAAGTTTGTTTTATTTTAAATACTTTTACAATTATTAGTCTTAGTGCTGCTTTAAAGGGGTTGCATTAAAAGACACAAATTCTTGGAGAGGATTTTATCAAGCTGAGAGTGTGCAGTGCAGTTAAACTCTCTGAGAATTTGCTTCCCAAAATTCATCCCATTTAAAGCACAGAAACTACAGCTATCAAAACATTGGCTTTACAGCTAATTCACTGCCTTTAAAAGTACATTTCAGGACAATTACTCTCAAACTTCTAAATTTTTTGTTATGTCCTTTTATCATTTTTATTAGTGTTTTTCTTTGTCTGTCTGTTTTTTATTTATTTATATTTAGTATTTTTTATTTTTACTTCAGTTTCAGTAATTTTGGTATTTTAGTACTTAATGTTACCTCAATTTTTAGTTGGAAGTATTAGTGTGAAATATTTGTTACTCATTACACTCTGTGCTGTTTTTAACAGTTTTTTGTTTTTCAATTACTTGCACCATCAGCACGTCAAGTTCAACATTTATGCATTCCGTTGCACTCTGTCCAGCTGTTTTATAATGCAACAATTCATCCTATGTGAACAGTCCTGCTGAACATGACCCTAAATCAGTCATTGTTATTATACAGATGATCTTTAAGACCACTGACTTGTCTATTACGAAAATATATATCTAAAATCAAAACAATAGTAATTACTATTACCTTTACAATATCTGTGATGACATTTTCAGCAATGACCCTCAAAACAAGTACACAACTGTTTTGTATTTGTGTCTATGCTTTGTGTTTAAAGTATGTTAAGCTTGTGTTGCTGTGTGTGTATATATAGCTTGCCAGATCATCAAACCCAGTGCCCAATATCCCAGGGATTCCAGGCCCTCCTATTGGTGGAAGCAGCAGTGGCTCCTCCTCTCCGTCTGGATACAGTACACACTCTGATGCCAAGACGGTGAGAATGTCCACACATACACCCACGCTAGCACATGCAGTGTTTACTTGGGTATAAATGCTTAACAATGGGCTTATTATGTAACCATTAACTAAGTACAAAAATGTAACACACAGGTTTTGAGCATTAAATTAAATGTTGTGGTATTTCCTTGTGTTTGTGTACGGGATCTGTCTCCATCTAGAGGCTAAAAGCAGCACTATCTCAGCAGAGTCCTAGTGGACCAGCACCAATACAAAAAACAGATCAGACACCATCACCTGCTCAACCACAGGTGCTCACAAACATCTCATACCTGTGTTACATATATAATAGTATTTGCCTATTCCTTAGGAATAAGGTTTATGACTTTTATCAATTGCTAAATTAATGGGTTTCAATGGGATATTTCATCGTAAATAAGCTCAACGCAAGCATTATATATCAGTATACACTATTTTACTGTTGACATATGCTTATAAGTTCTCAATGTATTTGACAGCTCATGCAATATCTTGCAGGTATCCCCTGCTCCACCAAAAGGAGGCCGCAGACGACGAGGGGCAGATATTGAGCCGGATGAGCGCAGGCGCCGTTTCCTTGAACGTAACAGAGCTGCTGCTTCCCGTTGCCGGCAAAAACGGAAAGTGTGGGTCAATGCCCTGGAGAAACGCGCTGAGGAGCTAGCTACTTCTAACGTCACGCTTACTGTGAGTCAGGCTGTAAAGATACAAGAAACAAGATGATTTTGATTCAATACTGTTGAAAAGTTTGGGGTCAATAAGGTTTTTTTTTTTTTTTTTTTTTCTTTTAAAGAAATTAATACTCACACAGATGCATTATCTTGATCAGAAGTGACAGTAATGAGTCCTACATTGAAAAATGAAAAAAATCTGTTTCAAATAAATGCTGTTCTGTTGAATTTTCTAAACATACAAGAATCCTAAAAATGTATCACGGTTTCCACAACAATATTAAGCAGCACAACTTTTTTCAGCATTGATAATAATGAGAAATGAGCACCAAATCAGAATATTAGAATGATCATGTGACATTGAAGACTGGAGAAATGATGCTATCACAGAAATAAATTGCATTTTAAAATATATTAAAAGAGAACACATATTTTACATTTTAATAATATTTTACAATTTCACAGTTTTACTGTATTTCTAATAAATTTTAACAAATGCAGAATTGGTGAGCATAAGAGCTTTTATCAAGCTGAAAGTGTGCAGTGCAGTTCTCTCTTAGAAAATTGCTTCCCAAAATTCATCCCATTTAAAGCACAGAAATTACAACCAACAAAACATTAGCTTTACAGCTAATTCACTGCCTTTTAAAGTACATTTCAGGACAATTACTCTCAAACTTCTAAATGACTGCTGTAAGCAATGTTCATGTTTTTTGAATAACCTGTAGGTGTCTGTTTTTTTGTGAAATGTAATGGTTTTATTCAATAAAAGGTTGTAGTTATTAGTTCATTATTATTATTTATTTATTTATTTGATTTTTTTTAGAACTTATAAATATTTTGAATTGGCTTTTATTGTAAATTTTCAGGTTTCTTTTACATTTTTTGTTATGTGCTTTTATCAGTTTTATTAGTGTGTTTTTTCCCCCCTCAGATTTATGTATAGTATTTTTGTTTCTACTTCTGATTTAGTAATTTTGGTATGTTAGTACACAATTAAATTTTTTTTATTTTTTTTAGTTAGACGTGTTAGTGTGGAATATTCGTTACCCATGGAGGAATGTGTGTTCTTACACTCTGCTGTTTTTATCAGTTTTCTTTTTTTTTTCTCAATTTCTTGCACCATCAGCACATCAAGTTAAAAATAGTTCAACATTTATGCATTCCGTTGCACTCTGTCCAGCTGTTTTTTAATGCAAGAATGCATCCTATGTGAACAGTCCTGTAGAACATGACCCTAAATCATTATACAGATGGTCTTTAAGACCACTGATTAGTCAACGAGCACCAAATCAGAATATTAAAAGAGAAAACATTTTACATTTATAATAATATTTTAAAATGTCACTGTTTTACTGTATTTGTGATAAATTTGAATAAATGCATAATTGGTGAGCATAAGAGAGATTTCTTGAAAAAAACAACACAAACACACAAATCTTACTGATCCTAATTTTTTGAACGGAATATTTATATTTTTGGATGAGCCAGTGTCATGCACTTTTTGGGGGTATAAACCTATAAATGGCTTTCTTATTGTTGTCTCTAATTATTAAGCAGAGATAAGATATCCAAAAAAGACATTTATGCACTTTGATTATAAGACTGGGTTGACACAGTCGTGTATATGTGCTTGACAGAATGAAGTGTCTATGTTGAGGACTGAAGTGACACGTCTGAAGGAGCTGCTGTTGGCTCATAAGGACTGCCCTGTTACTGCGATGCAGAAAAAAGCATATCTCGGTATACCATCTATTCATCATCATCCTCCTACCTGGCAAACATGTTTTTTTTTATTTGTCCTAAATCCCTTATGCATAATATTCATCCTTCCTCTGTTTCCCTCCCTTTAGCTGCAGGAGTGGATGAGAGTTCAGCATCGGCGCTGGTGATGCCTGTGTCAGTACCGGCTCCGGTGTCGGTTAATGGTCTGAGTGTGCGTGCGGCGGAAGCTGTTGCTGTTTTAGCGGGAATGGGCTCGGGCCAGTGGAGAAACACAGCTGGAGATGCTTCCTCCCAATCGCAGCCCACATCCAGATGATGAGCATGTCGTTCAGCCAATGGGAACTTAATATACTTTCAAAGGAGCGAATCCCCCTTTCCCCTCAAAACTGTCAGTTCTGGTGTGTTTGTAAATGCTCTCATTTGACAAATGGGAACAAATGTTACCAGGCTCTGACCACACCCTGCTCACCCTTAGCCTATCACAGACTCTCCCCCGGGCTAAGTAGCGACATCATAGGACTCCCCTTTCAGACTGCACAGACTAGGAAGCACTGCATTGGAAATGAAGTCTCTTCTGTCATCTCTATAAAATACACCTTTACATATACTTGTATATCTTCTCACTAATGCATTGAGTTGATATTTGTCTCGTTTGCAGGTATTTCTACTTATTTTGCATTTTCTCCAATGGTTTTTATAATGTGTGACCCTAGACCACAAAACCAGTCTTAAATCACTGGGGTATATTTGTAGCAATAGCCAAAAATACAATGTATGGGTCAAAATGATTGATTTTTGCTTTTATACCAAAAATCATTAGGACATTAAGTAAAGATCATGTTCCATGAAGATATTTTGTAAATTTCCTACTGTAAATATATCAAAACTTAAATTTTGATTAGTAATATGCATTGCTAAGGACTTCATTTGGACAGCTTTAAAGGCGATTTTCTCAATATATATATATTTTTTTTTGCAACCTCAGATTCCAGATTTTCAAATAGTTGTACCTCGGCTAAATATTGTCATATCCCTACAAACCATACATCAATGGAAAGCTTATTTATTTCGAAAAATTGACCCTTATGACTGGTTTCGTGGGCCAGGGTCACATATAATGATTCGATGCATGATTCTGGCCACATTAGAAATATGATTACTACACTATGCAGATAAGTTTAACACCTTTCTCTTTCTTTCTTGGTGACACTATCTCACACATACTCACTCTTACCATTTCTCCGAGTTTCCTTTTCTCTCTCTTCCTCTCTGTCTTAATTTTACTGTTGTATCTAAAGTAACTTCTCTCAGGTCTGTGCTTCTGTGGCTGTTTTGGTGAAGATCGTATCCCACATTTAGCGTAACCTGGCACTGCAGAATGGGCTGGCAAAAGCTTAAGAATGGAGAGAAAATATATTTTTATATTTGAATATCGTTATTGGTTTGTCTGCGTTTTGCAATATATATATATATATATATATAGATGGATATAACGGGTAGCATAACCATGTGGACATGTTTTAGATCAGTATGATTATGATATGCTCTGCTGAATTATATGTATCTTTAACCAAAATACATAAATCTTTTGCATTTAGGTTAGACCCCAAAGTTTAAGTGCATCTGGTCTCATAACAGGGAACACAGGCACAAAATCTCACGCGTAATGACTCTTGTGCTTGCATTTTGTGAATGTACAGTAGTTAACTAACCCGGCTATGAATGTGAAGTCTCGTTTCAAAATGGTTGAAATGCTTTTGAGTAAGTTGGGTTTTAGAATGACGTAATAGAAATAAAAAACATTATTATTTCTTTTTCGTGGCCTGAAAGACTCACTTGGCCACCCTGAATGAATTTCAACTGGTGCGCATAACTAACACATAACTTAAGTTGTATTCCATTAAACAGTTCATGTCCGATCACTTTTTAAATAGGGTCATCTGCATTAGTTTAAGCTTGGCTTTTATATCAAAACTGTTGCGGTTTTTTAAAATCCAACTTTGAATATGTTTTTTTTATTTTTTTTTTTTTATGGAAGCCCATTTCTGACACATAAGAAACAAATCATGCAGTGATAAATCATATCTATGACAGAAAAAGACAAACATACGACATAAAAGTCTAAATTATGAGATAGTCATAATTATGAGATAAAAAGTCATAATTACATCAAAGGTGAATTTAAAACAAAACAAAAAATAGGTTCGAATTTTGTATTTTTATTAAATTTTTGTATGTCAATGAATTTTTATCTTATAATTTTGACTTTTTATCTCATAATTATGATTTACCAAATCATGTTTTTTTTTTCTTCTCTTCTTGTTTAGGAAATTGGCTTCAATAGATTTTGGACGATTGCATCATTTTTCCTCTCAATGCGTTTTGCTTAGATGATGTGTATATTATCTAGGTGTTTTTTTAATGATCCAATCTGCCATATCAGTTTCTGTCACTGAGCTTCCTTGCATCTGAATTTATCCCATTTAGATGTAGAACGTACTGCTTTCCACAGTATGCATAACTCACTGATCCCAAATAGTGTAATGTGTAAGTGAAGCCCTCAAACTAGAGTTGTAAATATGAAATGAGTGTCAGCATACAAACATTGCTTACTGTATGATAATGACTAACTCAAACAGTCCTTAAGATATGTTATAATTAAACATTGTTGGAACTCTAGCCTCTTGGACATTCAATGAGATGCTTTGAGCTGGTTTTCTGCAATCTTATTTTGAAGGTGTTCTATTCCTCTGTATATAGAGGTGGTTTGGTGGGATTTGTGTGCGTGACTGCTCTGTGTGTATGGAATAGCTTGAATGAGGCACATTCTGTTGTGTATCAGTGTGAACAATATAAACATTACAAGCCTTGTATATGTGTATAACATAATATTTACAATGATATGTACACAAGTAGGGATTTATTTCTTAATTAACATGTTATCACCCAATCAATACAACCCTTATCTCTAGTCTAAAACTACCTTAAACTATGAAATCAGAGGACACTGATTGGATAATGGGATTTTTTTTTTTTTTTTAATAATAATAATAATTTTAATGGTAAAAGGTCATGAAAATGATATGGCAAGAACCTTGGTTAATGGTAAGTAATTTTATGCACTTTCAAAAAACTTTAGTAGACCTAATAAGACTTGCAATTTTTCATGCAATATTAAAGTAAAATAGTGTTAAGTGTAGTTTTTAAGAGTGAACAAGAACATAAATTAACATTCCTAGAATTCCATTTGTGACACTTAACAGTTGATGTCTTTTATTTTTAAATAATTATGTTTCTTATTAGTCTATGTATATCAGTTGTACATCTGACATTTACTGGGAATTGCATTTTTTTTATTTATTTTATTTCAGCTTGTGAAAAGTGTGCTTGTGATGACTGGTTGTCAATATATTATAAAGGTACAAGACAGAGTAGCCTTTATTACCATATCCATTAATTAAATATACATTTTAAGGTTGTGCAAAATCTTTTTCTCCGTCTTTTGACAGACTTGGTTGCTATTTTGTGTGGAAAAGAGCTACGTGAAGCTTTTTCAAAATGTCTCCCTTTCCCCCCTTTTTTCGCTACCTACGGATTTGGAAAGACAAAAGAGAGAGTAAATAATGACAGAATTTTTATTTTTGGGAAAACCTTTTTTTGTGTGTGTATTGCATTAGACAAAGCTTCTCTCTCGCCACACCAGAGGGAGCAAAATCGCCGCGGCTTCAGAGCACAGGCTCAGACTCCTCATCCCGAGCCCTGGTCATGTGACTCTTCCCATCGGTTGGGATTTCTCTCTCGGCATGGCGGAGATGATGGAGCTTGGTCTATCGTCTAATACCATTTGTCTTTCACTGTGAGGAGGACACGGGTATTGTTGTTGTCGGTAAACCGTTCAGCTCCGTTCTTTCCCCCTGTTTCGGGCCGTAATGGCAGAGCCCGATGTGGATGTGTCCGCTCTCCCCCAAGAGGTCCGGGAGCAGCTCGCTGAGCTGGATCTGGAGCTGTCGGAGGGTAAGCCTTTAAACAACAATGGCTCTTACTTCCTCGTTTTAACGCGTGCATTTGGATGTATTGAACTGACAGGCTCAGTCTTGCATCTTCAAGAAGAGCATCCACACACAGGTTCCGTGATGATGCTTCAATGTCGCCGCCGCTCTCGGAAACATACTGACCTCTTTTTCTGCATCTCACTGGTTCAGCGTCACATTTATCGGAATTTCTCTGTTCCTTCCTTTGTTTTGCGCTTTAATTGTCCTGTAATTGTCATCGCTCTAATATGTTTCCTTTTTAACTGTTATGTTGCGCAAAACAAAAACACCGTATTTATGTGATTATTTACAGGCCACGGTTATTCAGCATATATTGTGTCTCTTCATACTTCACACAGACTCCATCAACTAGTAGTATTCAGTGTTAGTTGTATATTTGGTCTTTACTTAATTTGATAATGAATTTTTTTTGCAATAGCCTGATGTTTGAAATTAATAGCCTTAGTAATATTTACGCTATATATTGCTGTTATTATAATGGTTACTCTGTTTATGGGTAAGCTATAATGGGTAAACTAACATTTATATTAAAGGGTTCATTGGATGCCCATTTTCCACAAGTTGATATGATTCTTTAGGGTCTTAAAGGGATAGTTCACCCCAAAATGAAAATTTTGTCATTAATTACTCATCCTCAAGTCGTTCCAAACCCGTAAGACCTTCGTTCATCTTCGGAACACAAATTAAGATATTTCCGATGCATTCTGAGAGCTCTTTGTCCCTCTCATAGACAGCAAGGGTACTATCACGATCAAGATCCAGAAACGTAGTAAGGACATCAGTAAAATAGTCCATGTGACATCAGTAGTTCAACTGTAATTTTGCGAAACTACAAGAATACTTTTTGTGCGCTAAGAAAACAAAAATAACAACTTTGTTCAACAATTCTTCTCCTCCTCATCCAGTCTGCTGTGGCTTGCATCCATTTTGGTGAGTATCACGATGCATGCCCACACTTCTGCTTCAGGTAAACAACGCAATGCGCGTTGACGCATGTCTGTGTTGACGTAAGCAGCAGCGCAATGCGCATACGTTGTTTACACGAATCGGAAGTGCTCGCATGTGTCGTGATACTCACCAAAATGAATGCAAGCTACAGCAGACTTTTATGTGAGCACAAAAATTATTCTTGTAGCTTCATAAAATTACGGTTGAACTACTGATGTCACATGGACTATTTTACTGATGTTCTTACTACGTTTCTGTACCTTGATCATGGTAGTACCCTTGCTGTCTATGGGAGGGTGAAAGAGCTCTCAGAATGCATCAAAAATATCTTAATTTGTGTTCCGAAGATGAACGAAGGTCTTATGGGTTTGGAACGATTTGAGGGTGAGTAATTAATGACACAATTTTCATTTTTGGGTGAACTATCCCTTTAACAAAAAGTCTGTAACATAGTTTGGTTAAAATTTCTCAATGGTAGTGTAAAACAACACCCTTTTTACCCTGTCAAAAACAGCTCTTTTCAAGCAAGACGTTTTGTAGCATTTTCCTTTAATTGCAAATGAGCTCTGCTGACCCCGCCCCTCTTTTCCAAGCCACTTTCTGAGAGACTGTTAACTTTAGCTACATTCATTGTGAAACTTGCTAATTAGCACATTAGGAAAGCTGATTTGCAAAGATTCATTAAAAAACCTTATACTCACTTCTTCTGTAGGTGAAGCTGGATCACGAATGATTCACACGAACATAGACGCGTTTAGGTAGATCGGGGGTGCATTCCCTTCAAACGTCACACATCTGAGATCGGCTCGATTTGAGAAAGGAGAAATGATTTAACGAGATAAAAAAAAAAAAAACACTGGGTGGATTTTTATCATTATAGGGTGGTTGTGTACACACACTGCCAACACACATTTCAGTTCAAACAACTTGTAAAAGTGCACGTAGCATCCGAAGACCCCTTTAAGGCTCGATGCTTTATTAATGAGAGTACTGCTTGACACATTGACAGTGTTATTAATAGACCTAAACAAATTTTTCCTCCATGAACAATCAACATCTATAAGATTCAGTGAGAGGTCATGTATGGCTTTTAACATTTATTCCTTATATTTTATTATTTATATATTATATTATTACTGTTGAGTAATCCAATAATGACTAATGTTTTTTATTTTCTCTCTAGTACTTGTGCATTGGATATTTCTTATTCCTTTGCTAATTATTCAATTGAATTCTACAAAGGTCTGTTATTCAGATAATGGATAGTATGTATTCTGATTACATGCTATCAGTAGCCTGTGTACATTTTCACTAGGACTATTAGGTATTAGTTCTTATTCATTGTATTAAATTCATTGTATTATTATTTAAAAATATTAAATATTTATTAAATAAACACAGACCATTAAACAGAAGTGGACTGTCAGTATCCCAACCACAGACCAATAGAAATCACTGACAAACATTTGCAAGCACTAAAATTTGCTAAATTACTGTCCAGTAATTGCTAGTATCTAAAGAATAGTTAACTGCAAATTTGAAGAAAATGCTAGTCATTATTGAATTACATTTATACATTGAAGTAAGTATTAGTAAAATAAAAATAGACATTGTTTCTATGGAATAAATTAAAACAGCTTGTCATAAGACATGTAAATCGTTCACTCAGACTTGGTATTTGGCATGGAGTGGACTGGTGTCACATATGAAACTTTTCCGGGCCTTTGAATATATAGGTTCAATGTCATGCAACTACGTATAAATGCACATATATAAAATTTTATATAAGCTAAATATTACTCTTTATTAAGAATTTTAAATGGTCTTCGGAGTATGAACAGTGAGTTTAAACCTCAGTTGATCAGAAATACACTGAAGAAGTATAACACAGATATGTGGTTGTTTACATTTAATGTGCCGTTATTGTCATTGTGATTTAGTGCAGAAGGGGTTCTGTTTGTTTGTGTGTGTGTTTAGTCAACCTTATGTGTTATATAAGCCTTTTAGCAGTGGTGTATGAAAGAATCAGAAGAGCAAACCAATATCTTAAATAGCATTACCGAAAACTAAAAAGAGATTCTCATTTATCTCTGCACCAAAGAATCATTAGGAATAACAGCTGATCTGCCATCAGTACAGCCTGGACTCATTCTCAGTATGTCTCCCACACAGCAAATCAAGAGAGCACCTGGAGGCAGATTACAAATGATGGGCTAGTTTGCTTTTGGCTTCACTTACTAATGTCAGGGTGTTTTTCTATTTTATGACAGTTGCGTACATTGTCTTGTGTCCTTACTGATGCAGTTTTGCAAACACCCACATGCTATCTCTTTCTGTCTTTTATGTTTATGGTTTTAATTTCCCAAAGGTTTGGCTTCTTGAACCATTTTGTATCGTCATATAGCTATGTATTAGCTAAGACTGCGTATCTGTTTCTCAAAGCTCACAATGCAGTCCTGGCACAATTCACAGTCCCCACCTACAGTCCTCACTTTTTGGCTCTTAGACAGGCCATGCTTACTGCAGCCTTTAAAATACATTCAAAACTGACGTATTCGGTAAGAAGCGAGGTTTGCGTTAATGTTTTGGTTGTGTATGAGCATATGTTTAGCATCACACCCATATCATCTTGCCTTTGTACTAATGACTGTATAGGTGACAGCACAAAGAAAAGGTCACAATGAAAGACTCTTTATTTCAGTCTTTGAAGGGCCAGTGGGAGTATGGCTGCTTTCAGCTCACTGCTCAAAGACCCTGCTTTGACGATATTTGTTTGGGTTCAGACATAATAGTAGTGTAGTTTAGGCCATAGGTTTGACACTATAATTTATAGGGCTGCTTTTATTTTTAGCCTGCTTAGATAGCATAGGCCTTTTATTATTTTAATAGCAGAATAATGTGTTATGACAATATTAACACATTTGTATGAATAGTATCAGTTGTCACTAACAAAATAGTACTGTAAAATATGATGGAATTGGATATGTTTCCATGCAAATGGCATGTTTTTTTGGATATTGTATGACACATGTGGCTAAGGATGGTATGAATGATTAATTTATACAGTATAATTCTTCCTCAAACAGTATAATTATTGCTCTCTGGGGCTGTGCATTTACTTCTCATTTTACTTCTGTAAAGTGATAGACTTCAAAGACATTCAACAACAAATTTCAGATTTTTTTTAAGGAAAATA
Organism: Cyprinus carpio; assembly: GCF_018340385.1. NCBI lineage: Eukaryota > Metazoa > Chordata > Actinopteri > Cypriniformes > Cyprinidae > Cyprinus > Cyprinus carpio. The sequence goes on along the minus strand of NC_056577.1, from coordinate 24,246,429 downwards.
TTTCTATAAATGTATCTTTTGTACAGAAATATTAATTTTAATTAGGCTTAATAGTTATTAAAATATCCGTACATGTAAAATAAACAAAATGTCCTTACATATAATATCCATACATTTATAAATACGTTGCTAAAATTTGCTACATTTTTCCTTTGTCAGCAGAAAAAAAAAATCCTTATTGTTGAACCCTGTAAACTATACAAATAGCCTTAATATTGCTTACAACTTATAACATCCAAGTGAAAGATATAACACCAACTTATCAGAAAAAAAAAAGTTTGAGTGGTCATTGTGTGCATGTGACAACAATATCACAAATTCTCCACAAATGTGGCTTGTATGGGAGGGCTGTAAGAAAAAAGCCACTCCTCAAGAAAAGCCACATGCAGTCAGCCTGAGCTTTGCCAAAATGCTTCTTGAAGATTCTGAGGCAGATGTGACTACAATTGAATTATTTGGCTTCAACACCAAACAATATGTCTGACAGAAATCCAATAAATCTCACCATCCAAATAACAGCATTCCTCCAGTAAAGCATGGAGGTGGTGATTTCCTGTTCTGGGGGTGTTTCTCTGCAGCAGGGGCTGGAGCACTGGTCCACGCACTTAGCCCAAGGAAAGTATCCAGTGGTGGCTGAATGTTTCCTGTGTGTTCGGTCTTTTCGGCGCACAAAGTTATTTAATTTAAGTTCAGTTGTAATCTGACTCCATTTTATTATGACCTCGCATTTGAGTTAGAATGCTAATTATTATTGATCTTTTATAGGATAATTTATCTAGACATCTAATTATTTTGTTTATTCTTTAATATTATTTTACTCGTTTATTTGGGTGCTCATGTCAGTCAAAGATTTCGCTTTGGCTGTTAGCGTATCTTACAGTCACATTCTAGTCAGTCTTGGTTATTAGACAGAGGTAATTGACTAATACTTTAGATGGCTGCTCCTATGCTCGCTCATTCTACTTTTATTTAGCCCCCATAGATTTGTACACACTTGAATACTATAGATATTAGCCGACCAACATTACTTTCCCTGACAGTAGTTTTGGTATGATCATGCCATGGTTTCACAATGTACACTTAGCTAGAGTAATATTACAATAAACAGAGGTTAGGCTCACCCTATTTAGGTTGGTCAAACAACATCCAGTTGACCTAAACGAAAGTGTTAGCCGGCTCTCTAAAGATACAGTTGGTGTGCCCTATGCTCCATCTCAACTGAATTTTAGTCTGTTACTAACTTGACGCAGGAAAAGGATATAACGTAATCTACTAGAGTAGAGTCAATAATTACAGAGTAAAACAGATATCAAATCAATATAAGACATCAAATTCTCAAAGATGAATCTAAGAGTAAAAGGTGCATACCTGACCTTAGAAAATACATATTATGGAGTGTAGAGAGACACACCACACTACTGGCTTTCTGGCTACAGAATCACCCCGATCCTCCTGCCACATTTCCTTAAGTAACCTCAGACCAAGACACACATCCTCCAAAATGGAGACAGGAACTAACAATTTGAATTTGTGTTGATCAAGGCGAATTAGCACCTTTTGGGACAGAAGGTAATTTGCATGAAAGGCACTGGGAAATAACACACTCTACAGAAATCAACTTATCTATAAACTCTTAGGATCTCTATTACCTTTTTATGGCGGTCTGTCCTATTGTTAAGAGAATGAGACCTTTTTACCAGACACACAGAGAGCTTTCAAACGACATCAACCATGAACAGTTGCATTGTTATACACTCTGATTGAGAATAGTGGTTTCGGGGATCTCTGTAGTGTCCTCTGTTTAGATGGAAATGAGGTGAGAGAGGGGGAGACTGAGTAAAGGAAGTGGATGGGTGAGAAGGAAATTCACTAACATCTTCTCTCAGTGAGATGTGGAAGCGGATGTCTGTATTTGAAGACACTATGTGTGTATTGTCCATCTCAGAAGATAAAAGTATCTGTGGTTCTTACACAGGATAGAAGGAAAAATGAATGGGGCACAATACCATCAAATTCTTGAGGAAAATCTGCTGACCTCTGAAAGTTGTCAATGGGAAGAAGGTTTACCTTCAAACATGACAATGCACACAGCAAAACTGACCACATGGTGGTTGAAGGAGAAAAAGGTGAATGTCCTCGCATGGCCTAGTCAGAGCCCAGAGTTAAACCCTGCTTAAAAACTGTGGAATGACTTGAAGACTGAACTCAGATTTAACTGAACTTGAGCAGTTCTGCAAAGAAAAGTGGACAAATATTGTAAAGTCTAGATGTGCAAAGCAACAAAAAGTGATTATTTTAAAGGGGGGTGATTCTTTTCTATACCCACTGTACTTAAAACATGCATACATTTAAAAATATGTAGCTAATTTTTTTCCTTGAACAACAGAAAACACTTCCTAATAGTGGAGCCCTGTAATTTATACAAATTAAGTCATAACATACTATATTTATTAGGTATATATTTTTACATATAAAATAGCGATAAAGCAATTACTTGTGTGTATGTATTTATTTAAAGTAACAAGACAGGAGATGATTTTCAGATGACAGGTCTGCAGAGACTCCACCATCAGCATGTATTCATTATTTGCTATGTACGTGTGTTGTGAATGAAATAGTTTGTCTGAGTGTGTGTGTCTTCATGACAGAGGAAGAGGGGTGGAGATAGGAGGTTGTGACACATTCACACACAATGAGCACCATTGAAAGCATCAGGGCTGAGCAGTCGTGATCTCTGCTTGAATTCCCAGCACATACTCAGACGCTTTTATGCACTTAAGCTGATCAAATGAGTTGTGTGTGTGTGGAAGGAATCCTCTTCCACAGCTGGTCAGCATATACTTAAACTAAAGAGGCTCGGACCAGCTGTATAATGTCTGATTGTGTGCATCTGTTCAGGTAACCTCAGTAGCTTAGCACCCACTGTGACTGTAGGAGGACATGCGGGCTTTCTGAGTTGTAAAGAAAAAGAGAGAAAGATATAGAGTGGGAGAGAGAGACCTAGGGACAAAACTTAGAGAGAGAGAGATTACTCTAAACTAGGTCACAGAGCATCGGGAAGCAAATACACTCATTTATCCATGATTCACAGCAAGCTTTCTGACATGTTTCGCTGTCTCTCCCACTATGTTCTCTTTGTTTTCTCCTCTTTCCCACCATGTTATTGCTTGTTGTCTCCTTTAAAAAAAAAAAATCTTTACTGGTTTGTGTAGCTAGCACGCTCTGAAGCGCATGCCACACAGGACATGTTAATAGTTAATATCTTTTGCAATGCTTGCGATATGGGTTCCTCGCAAACTGAATTATTCACCAGTCTGCGATGGACATCAGGTTTGAAAAGGAAGAGATGCACACTTTACTTCTGGTAGACGCACGCTATAGACAAGTTCAGTCGGCGAGCAGAGTTTTTCCAGCTGCCAGGTGGAGCTTAGATATCTATTTCATAACACTTTCCACTCAGGTAACACTCATCAAGATGGACTTTTGGAGTCAGAACTTTTTTGCCTTCACTTGAAACTCATGCAGTGATTGCTTTTAAAGTGACTGGGTTTCGTAGCGCAATGGTAAATGTGACAACACCTTCAGAATGCAATTCATTATGTATCACAAGTATGCGTTGTGTTCTCAGTGTAGCTACTGATATAGCAGTCATTAATATAAACTGTCTTCTTCAATAATCTGTTTTCTTTTTCAAGTCTGAATACTGAGGTTTGTCACCAAGAACAATGCAAGAGTGCACATTTTTGTGTTTGCAACTTTGCATAAACTGTTTCTAGCCCTTACGTTAACAGACCTGTTTTAAAGAACCCTGTGCTTTTATTGTGGTTAAAATGATCTCTCCAAACATGCACAGATAATTTCTAATCTGAGCAGGCTTTTGTGTTGTTTTGGTGTGTGTATGTATGTATTTGGGTGGGTTGTATTTAGAGTCACAGTTGCTATGGTAACAGTAGAGTTCGCCTTAGGCTGGTCTCATTCATAAGGAATAAAGCTAGAATCAGTAAGAAGCCCATATGCCACAAGAACAGCTAAAACAGTATGACATGAATATTTGAACTGTATCACAATGACCTTTATTAGAGGGCTGCTGAAAGGTGAAGTGTGTAATTTTTGTGTCGCAACATAATTGTAAAAATAGCTGAGGGCAATGTGAAGGGTGCTTAAATCCTGCTGCCACAATGCTGGGGGTTTGCCTGAGTGTTGCTATGTGGTTGCAAAAAAGTTGAGTGGTGTTTAGCTTGTTGTTAGGTGGTTGCTAGGAAGTTCTGGGTGAAAGTTTATTCTCAGTGTTGAAATTATTTTTATAATCACTTTTTTTTAACTGTTAAATGCAGTACAACAAATGTAATAATAAAAACTTTTTTATATAAAATACTTAATTAATACTTAAGTATAAATTATAATTTTCTTTTCATGTTACAATAATGAGAATGTGTCTCTGAATCAGAACTGAAGTAAAAATTTCCCTAAAAATAATGTAATTAACAATAATAAAAAATAAAAAACCGTAAGGGTCCTAAAAGCTTTAAACTTTTTTTTGGATTTTGGCTGATCTGGACACCTCTTCATGTTAAAGTTTGACAGCATTTTATCTTGCACACGGTATAGCACACTGTAAACACAGGTCAGATCATCCCTATATTCTGTGTTACAAAGTGAATTAGGAAGGTTACACCTGACAAGGCATGTTCCCAGGTGTGTGAAGTGGTAATTTAAGTCTTGTTGTCACCTGCATGCACACACCCTGGTAACCCTGACTTTACTGTTTCCATGAGCGGGTTTTTAAAGCCGTTTTGTGGATCTGGTTGTATAATATAGGAGTCAAGAACAGATAAGAATGAACTGAACTCCTTGTTGTGTCTTTTTCTCTGTCAATCTCTGTCTGTCTGTGTTTCTCTCTGTCTCTCACAGTCTGTTTTTATATTCTCAGCAGAACAGGAAACCATGTCATAGGGTAGAAGATTTAGCACTGGAGAACATGACATCATCCAGAGGAAAATGAAATGTGTGTGTGTGTGTGTAAGGAAAGATAGAATGTTGGATGTGGACAAAAGAACAGGAGGGCAATGAAATTCAACTTCAGTACAGTGTGATACAGTGTTGGCAGTTGCTGAATGGTGAGTCACCATCTGGTGGTGGGTAACCAAGGCTGTGTGTGTGTGTGTGTGTGTGTGTGTGTAGGGAAACAATGGAGAGATTGCTGTATTGTGTCTTGAGTGAAAGTCATTGTGAGCATTCTGTTGTGTCATAGTGTTTCAGGGCCAGTGATGCAGTGCACCAGAGGAAGGGAGATCTGAAAACAGTGTAGTCAGGGAAAGTTAACGCTTTTCAAGAGAGCAAGACAAGTTCTCTCTTACAGTCAATAAATAAAAAATAATAAAAAAAAAACTGAAAAAAGATGTTTGTCCATCTCTTTTCTCTCTCTCTCTCTCTCTCTCTCTCTCTCTCTCTCTCTCTCCGTCTCTCTCTCTCTCTTTTTCTCTCTCTCTCCCTCTCTTTCCCTCATACACACACTCTAGACAGTGAGACACGCACATATTCCTGCTCCAGATCCAACTTTCCCACAGTCTGAGCAGCTGGTGTGCATGTCTGTCGTATAGAAAGTCACTTAGGGATTAGATGGTTCAGTCTCTATTGTAATTAACTTTAAAGAAAATGCAAAAGTTTTTTTGGAACATCAAGAATTTCCATCACAGGAATAAATCACATTTCTAAATATATTATTTTAATTTTATTTTTAAAATAATTAAAATTTTAAAATGATTAATTATTAATAATTTACCAAATTACTTTTTTTTTATTGTTTTTTCTTTTTTTTTCTTTTTTTTTTACAGTTTTTAAGCACATAAATGCAGACTTTATGAGCATAAGATACTTCTTTCAAAAAACTAAATTCTCACTGACTCCAAATATTTGAATGCTACTGTGTTTTATTTATTTGTTAAAGCCATTTTTCCCTCCAGAATTTAAAATTCATTTATTTTGTTGATTTTATTTATTGAAATATATGGTTTTATTAATTTTAAAGCTCAATTGAATTATTAATTATTCCATTTAGTCCCTAATTGAATTATTAATTATTCCGTTTAGTCCCTCAGTTAATATTAAAATGCATGTAAAATGCATGTAGATTTATACAAGAATGGCAAAAACACTTGTCACTTGTAGGTTATCTCTAATCATTTCTATTTTGCTAATACAGTCAAACAGTAACACTCATGTAGTTTTATCTCTAAAAGGGGTGCCATCCTCCCTCAACTCCTTTCTCTCAAAGCGAAGAAAATCCCCACGTGTTTGTCAGGCCCCCTTTACACTAGTGCGTTTTCGTTTTAAAACACATAACTTTTGCTACGGTTACGCCTATCATTTACACTGCTCTGGCGTTTTCGACCCTCGTAAACAGAGACTTTTGAAAACGCTGCAGACCCTGTTTTAGTTTGAAAACTCCGGGGTTGCGTTTCAGTATAAACGGACCAAAACGGAGACTTTTTAAAACGATAGCGTGGCTGTCCACATTCCCTCTTCATATCCTTGACGACCGTGTAAACAATAACATCATGCGCATTGTTGTACCCATAGATGTATACGTAGATTCCCCATTTGATCGCTCCAAGCACGTAGACACATCTGCGAACGAAATAATATGGTTGTACCTGTATGAATGGTCACTTGACATGCGTTTTAGGTTGTGTAGTGTAAACGGAGATCGTTTCTGAAACGCAGCGGAAACACCAGTGTAGACGTCGTTTTAAAATGAAAGCGCACTAGTGTAAACGGGGCCTCAGTGTGTGTGCATGCATGCCAATAGATGTTTATGTATGCACAAACTAAATCATGGAAAATGCCAGAGACAGGAAAAGAAGTGTTGTGCTGATAAAGGTTGCTTGTCATAGGACTTTTGCCTATAATGCCTTGCAAATACAAGATTCTCAAACCCTCTTGATGTTCAGATATTAGCTCATTTCAGACTAAGGATCCACAATTGGATTTGTTTGGATTAAATTTTTATGATTAATGTTGGATTACAGAGATTATTTTGGATTTATTGCATTGATACTAGTTAAAAAATAAGATTTGGATCTTAGGCCAGTATAGTTTGGTTTTAAGTCCTGGAATAATTTACCTGGTCAAGGCACCTGTAGATTTCTGCCTTAGTCTGTTGTCACTCACTTCACATTATCATGATTCTCCCAACAACCAACCACAATCCATCTGAGCCTCACTGTGGACTGGACCACTTTAGGCCACCAATGAAACCTTCTAGCTTGTGGCTGACTTAGAAGAGCACATTTACTTGTCTTGAAAGTTGACTGTGTCATTTACTCTTCAAAACCATTCCTTCTGAACAACACTAAAAGAATCATATACAGATTATACACATATACATAACCCCTTCATAGCTACATGTGATAGAACAGTCTGGTGAAGCTAAAAATATCCCATGGTGCAGCTGGGTTCGGTCCTCATGCATTACTTATGGGAGCTGACTCCTCTTTGGCTATATTTTCCCTTTTTAATGTTGAAAATGCTTTGAAAGAATGATTTGTTTATGTTTAGTAGTCTGTCTCATGAATCTGTGCCGTTTACTGTCAACACATAAGCATAAGGGCCAATCTGATTTATATGGGATGATAATAAATATTTCTCTGTTATCTTTCCCCTTCAGAGGATGTGTTGAAATGAGCTTGAGCTGCTCACGTATCATAACCAAAGCTCTCTCCATCCTGCATAATCCCGCTAGATTACACATTCGGCTCTTTCACATTCACAAGCACACACATGAATGCAGCATTAACGCACACAAATCAACTTGGCTGTTAGAATGTAAGATTTTGATGATGTTTAAGGATTTGGATGTTTCTAAATCAATGTTTTTAAACCTCCTCCATCAACAGCTAAAAAGTGTTCCTTTGAAATCATATTTTACCAAATATTATTTAGCATTATCATTATTAATATGTTACTACAATGCCAGTGCATATACCCTACTTTTCAAAAGTTCAGGTTCAACAATAAGATTTTTAAAATGTTTTTAAAGATGTTTTTTTGTTTTCTCATGCTTAGCAAGGCTGGATTTATTTGAATAAAAAAATACAGTAAAAAATAAAATGATAATTTATTTTGGGATTCTTTGATGTATGAAAGTTCAAAAGAACAGCATTTAGTTGAAATAGAAATATTTTGTAACATTGTAAATGCTTTTGCTGTCACTTTTGATCAATTTAATGCTTCCGTGTTTTTATCTTTTGAACATTATTGTATATATATATGCACAAAAAATCATAAGATAATCACAATCATTTTTAACTTTATTTTAAGTTATAATTTCTGCTTAACAATCCAAAATTAAAATCTTTCCCTTTTTCCTCCACATACTCTTGGTGGGGTTACAAAAGAAATGTGCTGACCAAAACATTTTGACACTTAAGCTATAAATAAATTAGCTTTAGTCTTTTAAAATAAATGCCACTTGATTTCATATTTTTGTGCTCTAATAGAGTTATTTTTGCTTTGGACTGTATGAAAACTTTTCGGAAGGAAACTGCATGTTGAATATTACACAGAAATGAGATGGAAAGATGTGTTTTGTCCAGCCACAATCTATCTGACTGTTTTGAAAGACATTCGACCAAAAATGAAATGCTGAATTCATGTTGTTTATGTTTTTAACAGGTAATCATGCTATCTCTCTTTTTAGGTGACATCACACAAAAAGGATACGAGAAGAAGAGGGCCAAAGTTTTAGCCCCCTACTTGACACAAACACAAAGTAAGAATACAGAAATCTCCCTGCTTAAGCACCTTCTTCCCTCCATCTTCTTTTCTGCCATATTATTTCTCTCCTTGTTTTTCTCAGTTGTCCACTGACTCATATGATAATGTGGTTATGAAACATCTTCTCAGGCTGTTCCTCTTGAGGTTCGAGGGTTCCATCTAGAATCCCTCTGCACTGCCCTCTACTGTTCATGCATTGGACTGCAGCATGAATTGCTATTATTTTATTGATTGAATTGCTGTTGCGAAATATGTAGGATTTGTTGGGCTGATTTTTTGTCTTGTTTTATGCTGTAGGAATTGGAGATGAAACAGCTTTTCACATCTGCTTCACATTCATATCTTCCATTTTTCTGACTGCGTCTGCTAGTTAACTTGAAGTTTACTCTTATTGTCTCTACAGATTTGGTCCCGCCTCCAGCCTATGATGAACAGTCTCCTGGTCCAAGCTCCGCCTCCGCCTCTGCACCTGAACCTGGCCCTTCAAACTCATCTTCCTCCTCTTCTCGCCACCGGCACACGCGGCGTCCACACCGGAGTGGTGGGACTAGAGATGAACGCTACAGATCCGGTTAGAACAGCCTGACAACATTCAAATATTTTTTCTGTTCCTTTTTCATTTTATCAGCCATTATAGTTTCAGTTCTTCAAAGGTGATGTTTTTGCCTTTAGCGCCATTAAACAAAAGATAATTCATTTTATCAGCCATTATAGAAGTGGGAAAATATGTTCAAATACTTCATTTAATGTTAAAGAACTTTACATAAGTACAAGTTCATAAACAAGATTTCCTTAAAATGGTTGTCGAAAGCAAAAAGCTACAAAATGCATCAGAATTTTTGGAATCCGCACTGCAAAATTTGTAAGAAACAAGTATTAGATTTGATTCAGCAAATATGATGTATGGTGGTGTAATGATATACAGCTCCCAGCTTACTTATAAACTTACTTATATGGGTTACTTATAGTGATCTCTGCACATTAAAAACTATTTCAACATAGAACAAATGACACACTTCACTTTTAAAACTTAGAACTCCAATTTGCAAGATTTATGGGGTGCGAGGTTTACAGAGAATCTGCAGATGGTAATTTTGCCTGTCCTCTGACCACATCCTTGAAGGAACTGTTTAGTCATCTGCCATGGCAGTCATACTTGGACAAAATGGTTGCCTAGATGAAATATGTCACTTTGAATTTCTGGTGCATTGAGGCAATTGAAAGATGGCAGTTTGCTTATTTGATTGTTGATTGCTTATATATTTTACTGTCCTACTGTTGTCAGAGAGCAGTTTCATTAGTCCTGCGGATACAATCAGTTGATTTCACTGCATAATTTATGTTCAGGGCCTTGTTATGCAAGCATTACCAGAACTCTGATGGGTGACTGCTATTGGTTAAGAAGGTTTACTGATAATACAGAAGTTACTGATTTATATCAAGGTACAGAAAGAAAGTTAGTGAGATTTCAATTAGTCATGTACTCTGGAGAAAAAGCATTTAACCCCAGGATGTTCAAGGTTGACTGTACCTGTCACTTTGGATAAAACCAAGCATGTGCTAACATCTCACTAAGTCCAAGTAAAAAAAAAACAATTTTCAGTTTTTTCTTCCTCTTTTTGGCTCAGATATCCACACTGAGGCAGTTCAGGCAGCTCTGGCCAAGCATAAAGAGGAAAAGATGGCACTGCCCATGCCAACCAAGCGTCGGTCCGCATATGTACAGTCACCAATTGACAACTGCACTCCACCAGGTAATATATGCAAGCACCAAATAAACCATTTCACTAATATATTAGAGAGCTAGAGAATAATATCTCACGTAAATGTACAGAACCATATCACATATAGTAAGGAAGTATATCATTATATAGTTAATAGTTAGTATAGCTAATCAAGATCTTACAGTTTTCCGGTTTAAAATGGCAAAAGTACCGGTATCTCAATGAAACTCTGTCTTAAATCCTTATTCTTTTGTATTTTATATAATAATCATGCAGTGAATATTAAATCAGTTATTTAAGTTTTAACTAAATTGTTACAATTTGTATTTTGTGTTTTTTTTTTTCAAATTTGAAAATTTAGTCATTTACTACTTTGAAATTAAATTATTTACATAAGTTACTTTTATACCTAATCTTAATTAAAAGTAAATTTTAATTTAAGGTACTTTTTATTTTAACATGTAATTAGTTTTAATTTACTTTGTTAATATTAATATAGACTTATAATACATATGAATATTAAGGAATAAAATTAAAACTAAATAAAAAGTAAAAAAGTAAATTTAAATAATTAATATTATGTATTATTATATTATATATGAATACACAGTATTTATTATGAATATATATTTATTATCTATTAATGTATTTAAAATATATGTTTATCATAACTTGGTGTTAATATTTGTAGCAAAAAATAAGACATTTTTACTGGTATTGACAGTTTGGTAATGGTGATAACCACATTTACTATTCTTAGGGAAAAAAATAAAAAAAAATAGTTCTTACCATTATTTTTCTTATACTTATTCTATCATTCTCTTCCTTGTCTTTTAATTTATTTTCTCTTGTTCTTTCTTTCTTCTCTCTCTCTCTCTGTTAGACTCCTCCTCTTCCTCTGATGATGAGGCCGTGTCAAGTGAAAGTGCAGAGCCACAGCATTCTCCAGACACCTGGATTAATAGCTCTCTGCATGGCTCCTCCACCTCCTCCTCTGCCTCCTCCACTCTCTCCCATGGGGAGTCTCGGCCCACCCAGCCCACCCATCCTCACTCTCAGCAGGTCCCACCTCCACCCGCACCTGCCCACCCGCCCCACTCCCACTCCCAGCCCTCCGCCCTGGCAGAGGCCTTCGCTCAGACACGCATCGGTGAGTCACAATTACCCCACACTATTTATGCCATTGTTAATACACTTTAGATTTTTAATTTGTATCATTTGGTTTTAAGTTTTAATTTCATCTGGTTTACCAGCCAATTTTGCATGTGTTTTCTTTGCTTTATTATTTCTAAATTGTTTGCCTTTTATGTTTTCTTCTTCTAAATGTTTGTTTTCTTTTCTTTTCATTTTTTTTTTTGTGACTGTCAGTGAGAAGAATAGGAAGAGGTAAAATTATGTGTCAGCAGTCTTTCACCTTGCCCTGTGTGTAAAATTTGTTGTAAGTTAAGAATATTATCTGCCCCTCCACATGCCCCACCCTTAAGCCTCTGCCTCACCTGTGTGTCTAAAGCCTACGAATGATTGGTCTGTCCATAGGAACTGATGAAAGATTAATAAAGGTTCTTAGAGAAGTGGGTGAACTTGTCACCTTAATACACACTTATACTGTTTTTCTTTTTCAGAGTGTGTGCTTTTCCTGCAAATGTCGTACCTTCAGTGTGTGTGAAATGCAGACAGTAACTGTAGACAGTCTGTAGACTGTGAGGTTAGGCTAGAAGATCTACCAGTAATCAACTGTGAATGTATAGACAACAGGAAATGGCATTTGCACCCTTACAAAAACTGTTTATTTGCATCAGACCTGAAACAGAATAATCAGTAGGCTGATATTATTGGTTAATTTTATTTTTCTCTACCTACACACAGCCTTAGCCCACAGAGGCAGAGAAAGTTATTCCATTTTGATGAAAGATTATGAAAACGGTGATGTACGATGATGATGAGACATAATAAAACCAGAGACAGTTATGTAAGAGATAATGTACAGTAGGTAAAATAAACCCTGACAGGGTGATCAATATTGTAGCACCCTGAAGAGGTTTATTTTGGGATAATGAGCAACGGACTGTACATTATCTCACGATAAAGGCACAAATTACTCAGCTACTTAGCCAATCAATAAATAAAATATCATGAAATATTGATTTGAAATTAAATTAATTTACAGTTGTATCATTGTATTTTGTATTTTAATTGTTTTTTTTTTTCACATTGTTGTAGGGTATGATATCTTTAAAACTTTTAGCTGGGCTGGGTATAAGTGAGTAATATTATGTTGTACTAGATCCAGTAGGAGTCGGGCCCCCTGATATGCCATCCCAAGCTCAGGCCAGAGGCTCTCGTGTGGATCTGCCTCCCAACGCCGTGGTGCGAGGCATGAGTCGAGGCCAGAGCCGGTCCAGCATGATGGAGACAGCAGACGGTACTGAGTGTGTGTGTGTGTACAGGGGAAAAGAGAGAGATAAATAAAGAAACATTTATTTGTAATGTGCTACAATAGACATACATACTCTCAAAATGTACTGTATGTCAATCTTTAAGTGCCTTTTCATAACTTTCTTTTCATGCCTCTCAGAAATTTGTGTTAACATCTCAGTAGGGGCATTTCAATAAGTCTTTATGAATGCTGTGCTTGATTGCTTCATTAATCGCATCCCGTTTCTTTTTTCTTTTCTACCTTTTATCCACTTGTGTCATGTTGCTTTTCTCTGTCAGTGAGAAGAGTTGGCAGAGGTAATGGTTGGTCATAGACATGTCCTGTAGGTTGGCTTTAAAACTGTGTGTTTGTGTTTGTATACTATATATGTGTTACTCAGAGAGAATGTGAACCCAAGTGAAACCCTGCACTTCTTTAGGAAAATAAATATATAAAAGTAGATCACTCATCCCTCCATCTCTGTTTACATGTGGTTTTACTCAGTCCTGATAAAATTCTTCCGTTATTTAAAAAATTCTTCCAGAAATCCTCATAAATGTATCCTAAAATAATTTAGCACAACTGTATATTCCGAAGCCCTTTAGTATTTTTATATAGAAGAATGCAAAAATATCTCAGATACAGATACACTACCACTACTAAAATTTATTTTAATGATTTGAAGTCTCTTATGCTCACCAAGGCTGCACTTATTTGATAAAAACATACAGCAAAATAGAGAGATTGTGAATTTTTTTTACAATTTAAAAAAACTGTTTTCTATTTTTATTGCATAATTTTAAAGCATAATTTATCCCTGTGATATCGAAGCTGAATTTTAGCAGCCATCATTCCAGTATTCAGTGTCACATAATCTTTCAGAAATCATTCTGATATGCTGATTTGGTGCATATTTTGATGCAAGAAACATTTGTTATTATTATCAATTTTAAAGCTTTGGTGGAATTTTTTTTCAGGCTTCATTGAATTTCATTTCAAATATAATTTTTTATATCACTGTAAAACTTGATACTCTTTACTTTGACGCGACCTTGCTGAATAAAAGTCTTAAAATTTTACTGACCTCAAACTTTGGAATGGTGGTGTATATATGGTTTTACATATATTGATTATTGATCTATAAGCCATCGTGTATCTTGACATCTTTGGACCAGAACTGATAATACCACTGTAGGAGAGTGTAATACGTATATATACGTTCATACATATGCTCTAGTCATGATTTACGAATTCCCAGGTCAGTTGAAAGTGTCCGTGAGTGTGTGTTTGTTCGTCTGTCTCATCCCACCCTGCCTGACCCCGTTCCTGGTGTAGGTGTTCCTGTGTCCAGTCGTGTGTCCACGAAGATTCAGCAGCTGCTAAACACGCTAAAACGACCCAAACGCCCACCACTCAGCGAGTTCTTCATGGATGACCAAGAGGAGATCGTAGAAGGTAAATTAATATGTTCAGAAAACATCTCTGAAAGAAAGCTGCAGTAATCTGGATCAACGTGTTTCTTCCTCCACAGTTCCACAGGTAGATCCTAACACCCCGAAGCCAGAAGGCCGGCAGATAATCCCAGTGAAGGGGGAGCCGTTGGGTGTGGTCAGTAACTGGCCTCCTGCTCTTCAGGCAGCATTAACTCGATGGGGTGCCACACAAGGCAAAAGCCCGGCCCTCACAGCACTGGATATCACAGGAAAACCACTTTATACACTTACGTATGGTAAGACTGAGCAAGGTCACCTGCAAAACACTTATCTTGATTGAAAGCAGATGCTTGGATTGGCAAGAGAGGTGCAACTGAGAGATTGGCCTGTAATTGACAGGGAAACTGTGGAGTCGTAGCGTAAAGCTGGCCTACACTCTCCTCAACAAGCTGGGAACCAAAAATGAGCAGATCCTCAAACCAGGAGACCGGGTAAAAAATTATATAATTTAATAATATAATAATTATATAATTCAGATGTTGACATTATTTTTAAGGTTGTGCACGTAACCCAATGTTATTTTAGTGTTATTTATACAGTATGCTACTATAGTAGTTATGAATCTATTGAATTACCTTTTATTTTTCTATTTTCAGTTTTCATTATAGTTTTAGTAATTTTATGTGCTTTTATTATTTTAATTAATTTATTTAATATTTCTATTTAGCTTTATTTGTAAGTTTAGTTTTAGTACTTTTAACTTCAACTTTTTTTTTTTTTGTTAGTTGCCATAATATTAATAAATATTTAATATAAATTTCTAATATTCATATTTTATTTCAGCTTTATTTAAATGTATTTTTATATAGTTTTAGTTAACAATAACAACACTGATGTAAACACACTCTTTTACTTAACATTGCTATACAGTCCCACCAGGATTGTTTAGGATATTTTTCTGAATCTTGCAGCTGAAAATGACTGAATTTGCTGTGGTTTTTCTTAAAAATTGCAGCATTTTTTTTTGTGATGATTTGTAATGAAAACCCAGCAGTAATCATGATTTAATTAGTGTCAGCAACAGTAATAGTACATTTACCTGTAAATACTTTTCAAGTTTATACAAATAAACAATTATTTTGTCTATTGTGTAATATTGCTTATGCCCTTTTTCAATTTTTAATGGTATTATTAGTGATTGCTAATGTTGCAGTCCCTCTCAGGTTACTGTTATTTGTGGGAAAATTGCGGAAATAAGAGAAAAATGCAAGCTGCTGCAAATAATGTGGTATTAGCTTTATTTTTGATTAAATTCTGCAATCGCAGAATTGTGAAATCCTGGAGAGACTAGCTATGAGCAGCATGCATTTTTAAAAGCAACATTTATTTTAAAAAATGCTGCCATTTCACTTCAATTATTTGTAAGCAGTGTCTTTTTATTGATCCAGGTGGCGTTGGTGTATCCTAACAGTGACCCTGCTATGTTCTGGGTGGCGTTTTATGGCTGTTTGTTGGCTGAAGTCATTCCTGTGCCCATAGAGGTTCCGTTATCCCGAAAGGTAGCCACACAATTATCAATAGTATATTTTATACATAGCTTTCAAAGTCAAATGGAATGCTGACAGTTCATATTGGTATTGTGGTTGAAATAATTTCCATGTGTTTACAGGATGCTGGGAGCAGCCAGGTTGGTTTTTTGTTAGGTAGCTGTGGGGTGGGTCTGGCTTTGACCAGTGAGATCTGTTTGAAGGGTTTACCCAAGACCCCCACTGGAGAAATATTGCAGTTTAAAGGTCAGAGACTTCACACGCACAAATTACTGATCCATTTCCTTTTTTAAAGTCAATCAGTGATGGCAGTTTTATGATGGATCTAAAAAAATAGTTGGGTTTCTGATAGGCTGGCCCAGGTTAAAGTGGGTGGTGACAGACTCCAAATACCTCACAAAGCCTTCGAAAGACTGGCAGCCTCACATACCAACAGCCAACACAGACACGGCATACATAGAGGTAAAATCATGTGCATGTTTATGTGTTTCCGTGTGTGTATATTTGTTGAATGTAAATGTCCTCCTCTCTCTTTCTCTCATGCAGTATAAGGCCAGTAAAGAGGGCACAGTGATGGGTGTTGCGGTTTCAAAAGTTGCCATGTTAACACATTGCCAGGCACTCACTCAGGCCTGTAACTACTGTGAGGGTGAGTGATGCTGTTGCTATGGAAACACCATACTTTTGTTGCAGCCTACACTAAACCAAAAAAACAGCTATGTAGCTTTATGCACTGCTCATTTGGAGATGTAACAAAATATGTCTGCATGCAGGTGAAACACTGGTGAATGTTTTGGACTTTAAGAAGGACATGGGTTTGTGGCATGGAGTTCTGACGGTGAGTTACAGAAATGTGTATGTGCCATCAATGCTGATACAACAGTTTTTTTTTCAGAAGCAAGGTATGTTGATCTGCTTACTGGAGACGTAATAACAGACGTAATTTGAAAACACTAAAAAACACAAAAATCTGACTGAAACTGGTGAGATTATAATTGATGAATTGCATATTATTGGCATAAAATTGTATGAAAGTGTGTGAGTGTGTGTGTGTATGTGTATATATATATATATATATATATATATATATATATATATATATATATATATATATATATGCATATATACATTTGTGTGGCTATTTTTATTTTTTATTTTGTTTTTTAATCAAATCAGCATACCAGATATGACAGTGATGTACTTAAAGTTGTACATCATTTCATTGGCCGTTTTCAAGGCATTCATCCAGTAATGTCTGTGTGTATTTCAGAGTGTTATGAACCGAATCCACACCATCAGTGTTCCATATGCAGTAATGAAAGCCTGTCCACAGTCCTGGGTACAGCGAGTACACATACACAAAGGTACAACAAACACACAACCAAATGTATTTCTGTCATCTACACACATTTGTCTTGATATGAAAAATGTCTGGTTCTATAGCACGGGTTGCCCTGGTAAAGTGTCGTGACCTGCATTGGGCGATGATGGCTCACAGGGATCAGAGAGACACCAGTCTGGCCTCCTTGCGCATGCTAATTGTTGCTGACGGAGCCAATCCTTGTGAGTTACTCTACCAGACCTCCTGCAGAGACTCCATGGGAGATGATGTTCATTTAATATTCATATTCAACGATTTGACTCTTTTCATCTCTCTGTATCTCCATCTCTTTCTTTTTAGGGTCAGTTTCATCATGTGATGCATTTTTAAACGTATTCCAGGCTCATGGTTTGAAGCCAGAGGTCATTTGCCCATGTGCTACATCACCTGAGGCCATGACTGTTGCCATACGGAGGTATATTAATTTTTGACAACCCGTAGGGATCCCTTTTCAAAAGCACTAGTTATTTGTTTCCTGATTATGAGATGTTTCTCCAGGCCTGGGGTCGCTGGTGCTCCTCTTCCAGCAAGAGCCATCCTGTCCATGACTGGGCTGAGCCACGGGGTCATCAGGGTCAACACTGAAGACAAGAACTCTGCTCTCACCGTCCAGGATGTGGGACACGTCATGCCCGGAGGTGTGTGTGTGCGCTACTAATGCTAATTTTACACACTACCGATTTTTAAAATGTTTTTGAAAGAAGTCTCTAATGCTGATAAAAATACAGTAAAACTATATTGCAAAATATTATTACAATTTAAAAGACCTGTTTTCTATTTTCATATATATGGTTCTCACACTTATTACCAATGTTGAAAGCAATTTCTGCTGCTGAATATTTTTGTAGAAACTGTGATATGCTACCATTCAAAAGTTTGGTCTATATAAGATAAAGAAATACTTTATCAAGGACACATTGAATTGATCAAAAGTGAAAGATATTTATTATTTAGATATTTATGTATAATTATTTTCAACTTTCTTTTCATCAAAGAATGCATTGTATGTATAATATTGTTTTCACAAAAATATTAAGCAGCAAAAAGATAATAAGAACCATTATTAATATTTGACCACCAATAATAATTGAAAATATTTGAGCAATAAAACAGCATATTAGAATGATTTCTGAAGGATCAAGATATTTTAAATTGTAATAATATTTCACAATATTACTGCTTTTACTGTATTTTTGAACAAATAAATGCCTTGGTGAGCATAAAAGAATAAAAAAAAAAAAATCATAATTATTTAGAACTTGTCACTGAATCTTATGTGTGTGTTTCGCATGTCTACACATACAAAAAAATAAGAGAAAAATCCAGTTCATAATTCCATGCTATCAAAAGTTTAAAATATGCTTGTCATGCATACATGAAGTTAGCATGTGTGTTTATGTGTATTGTAGCATTGATGTGCATTGTGAAACCGGATGGACCTCCCATGCTCTGTAAGACGGACGAGATTGGAGAGATCGTCGTGAACTCTCGTGCTGGTGGAACCATGTACTATGGCCTGTCTGGAGTCACTAAAAACACCTTTGAGGTATGAAAATCAACACTCAAAGATGATGATGTAACTTTTTTTTACTGAATTAACCCACCATAAACATATTTTTATAGAATAATGCGGGGGCTTTGATGTGCTCCTCAGTGTTTTTTGTGTTATTGGTTTCAAATCTCGCAGGTTATCCCAGTCAACGCTAGTGGCACTCCAATTGGTGAAATCCCATTTGTGCGGTCAGGATTGCTGGGGTTTGTTGGACCGGTAAGAGTCTGAAAAAGAAAAACAAGACAGGGACAGTGCCATTTTTATGCATTAAATTTTTCCCCTCTCTTCCTTCAATAGGGTAGTCTGATATTTGTGGTGGGTAAGAATGAGGGCTTGCTAATGGTTAGTGGTCGTCGTCACAATGCTGATGATCTGGTAGCGACTGCACTAGCTGTGGAACCAGTCAAAACTGTGTACAGAGGAAGGTGAGGGTTCCCATTTGAATAGAGAGAGAACAATGCAGTCTTAAAATTAGTTTGAATGAGAATAAATATTAATCAAAAATGTGTCTGTGTGTTTTGTAGGATTGCTGTGTTCTCAGTGACTGTGTTCTTTGATGAGAGGATAGTAATTGTAGCAGAGCAGAGGCCTGATGCCAGTGAAGAAGACAGCTTCCAGTGGATGAGTCGGGTTCTTCAGGTACAGACTAATTTATAACAGTAATTGTAATATAGATAGTTTTATACTTTAAAATATGATAAAATGTCTGGTTATGCCAGTCAGGTTAAGTTGAATATGGTAAGATCCTGATTAATATCAGGATATTTTTCAGCATGTTAGAAGTCAGTTTTATGTATGATATATTTATTTATGTGTTGGTGGCTTTGTGTATTGTTTCACAACTTTAGGCAATTGACAGTATTCATCAGGTGGGATTGTATTGTCTTGCACTGGTTCCTGCAAACACCCTGCCCAAAACTCCCCTAGGGGGCATTCACATCTCAGACACCAAGCAACTCTTCCTTGAGGGGGCGCTGCACCCCTGCAACATCCTCATGTGCCCCCACACCTGCGTCACCAACATGCCCAAGCCACGTCAGAAACAACCAGGTGTGTATACAGGGGTTAAATGGAGACCTTGGAGGCGAGGGAAGCCTAAAATCTGGAGGTGAAAATCTCATGCACGTGATGTTTTTCTCAAAGTCTTCTGTCCTGTTTTGATGTCTTTCATAGTTGGTGTTGGCCCTGCCTCCATCATGGTGGGTAATTTGGTTGCTGGGAAAAGAATTGCACAGGCCGCAGGCAGAGATCTGGGACTCATAGAGGACCAAGACCTGGTCAGGAAGGTAAACTCAGACTTGTATTGTATTGTAAACCCATACAACAGCAAGTAAATAATGCATTCAGTATATTTTGAAGCAGTTTTTTTTTAATGCATTGTGTGGTATTTTAATGCTTTCGTGTGGATGCAGCTGTGCATGTGGCCAACAATGATGGTAGGCACTGTGATCATTATGGCACAATCACATGCCTTTTTGGCATGCCACCATTATTTAATGTTTTATCGATGTTATATATTTGATGGTATTGATGATGAACTGTCTGTCTTGTCTTTCTTAGCATCAGTTCCTTGCAGATTCTTTACAGTGGAGAGCACAAACCGATCCTGACCATACGCTTTATGTACTTTTGAATGCAAAGGTTAAAACAACAACAACAAAAACCTTGATAAAAACCTCACTTAGAATTTCTGATTTGCTGGCCTATAACATGCTTTCTCTCTCTGTCTAGGGAGTGGCAGTATGTACAGCTACATGTGTTCAGCTTCATAAAAGAGCAGAGAAGATTGCCGCTGCTCTCATGGAGAGAAGTGGTATTAACATCGGAGAGAATGTGGTGCTTTTATATCCACCAGGTAAATCACACATACTTTGTCCTGTTTTGGCTGTTTTTGAATTTTTGAAAGATTGGGACAGTTAAAAAACTAGATTGGTGTAAGCCATAAAGTCAAGGGTTATTGCAGAAGAGTGCTCTTTCTCATTTCACATGTGAAGAGGGTGTTTTGTGCCTTGAAGGCAAAGCAGCAAAAAATATGGCTTTGATAACAAACTGAAATTAAAACAGAAATAAATATACATTAAAGCTAAATAGAAAAAAAATAAAAACCTGAAAGCAATAAAAATGACAAAAGCACATAAAATTACTAAAACTCAAAATAAAAATTAAAATGAAAATATAAAAAGGGTCATTTAAAATATTAATAAATTATGTAATAGTATATAAATAATACTACATTATTAGTTAAAATGTTTAAACAAACAAAAATTAATAAAAATGTCAAAAGCACACTATTACTGGCAAAAAGAGCCTTTATTTCAGCCTTTATGTCAATCAAGAAGAAAAGATAGAAAATTATCATAAAAAACGAATGTATGAATAAAAATAATTCAGTTATAATGTAATAATGATACATTAATAATATATTATATAATGATTAAAAAATAAAGTACAATATGCAAGGGGTTTTCAGTTGATCCCGCGCTGCATATGAATTCTCTTTGTATGCAGGTATAGATCTGATCGCAGCATTTTATGGCTGTTTGTATGCTGGTTCCATTCCTGTCACCGTGAGGCCTCCACACCCACAGAACCTCTCTGCCACTCTGCCCACTGTCCGCATGATCATCGATGTAAGCCTCTGCGTTTGCATCTCTTCACACCTTCATTTGGTTGTGTTTTCTTTTAACTAGTGATGGCTTTTCAGCAGCCAAACACATGGTTTACTTTTCTTGCATCTCTCTCCTGGTTTCCTCAGGTCAGCAAGGCTGCTTGCATTCTCACTACTCAGGTTTTAACGAAGATTCTCAGATCTAAAGAAGCAGCAGCTACAGTCAACATAAAAACATGGCCCATCATAATAGACACAGGTAACTCACACCAGTCAATTTTCAATACAGCTACTGTGTAGAACATTCTATACTTTACATGTATAATAATAGGTTCAAGTCATATGATATGATATGATAATTTAGCATATACATTGGATCAGGATTTGCTCTTTCATCGAAACAACTTTTAGTTTTGTGTAACAGCTTGACTAATGGCAAATACAATACAGTCACTTTAAACAAGTTTCCATGTTACATAAATAAAAACGTTAACTAACATAAACTGTCCAGTAACGTACATAGCAAGCAAGGAAAATATACTGCTCTACATCAGTAATTCTTTGCTTAGTCAATTTAAAGGACATTTTTGAGTAAAATTATAATGAAAGGAATGCATTTGAAATAAAATTACATTACACAAGTTTACAGTGTACTGCAAGAGACTTCAGGATCAGAAACAGCAGGAAAAGGAACAAAAAAAAAACATTTTAAAATTCTTCAAACTTTACATAAGTAGCAAGCTTAGAAATATATCCATAAGTAACATATCCATGGTTTTCCCCAGATGACTTGCCTCGCAAACGACCTCCCACAATCTACAAACCGCCCAATGCTGAGATGATTGCCTATATGGACTTCAGTGTCTCAACGACAGGCATGCTGACAGGAGTGAAGGTGAGACATTTTACTGGATCTTAGGCAGTTTTGGTGAACCTTTAACACCAGGGTCATTGAATAACTGACCAATCAGAGATGTTTTACCTGGATGGGAATTTGTTAATACACAGTGGAAATCTGAGACCACTAGTGATAAAGCTTCTGTTTAAAATCGCAAAACATTTTCATTTAAATTAGATTTCCTGATTTTCAATGTTGTCTTAGACGTTTTGGATCCTACTGTAGCGAATAGCCTTAAAACAAATCTTAGCTGTACTGTACATTTGAGACACCCCTCTCTGACTGGCTGTCTATCAGATCTCTCATGCGGCGGTGAGCGCTCTCTGTCGCTCTATAAAGCTGCAGTGTGAGCTGTACTCCTCTCGCCAGATCGCCATCTGCCTCGACCCCTACTGTGGACTTGGTTTTGTGCTCTGGTGCCTTGCGAGGTAACAGATGGATACACACAAACAGTCACATACAAATGACTCATACTAACATAAAATGACTTCATCATTGTGTCATCTCATGCAATGGCTTGTTCTCATCTATGAAGATATTTTGAAGGTATAATAAACCTGAAATGTGCCTGTGTTTTACAGTGTATATTCAGGTCATCAGTCCATCTTGATCCCTCCTATGGAGCTGGAGA
Source organism: Cyprinus carpio (assembly GCF_018340385.1). Lineage (NCBI taxonomy): Eukaryota > Metazoa > Chordata > Actinopteri > Cypriniformes > Cyprinidae > Cyprinus > Cyprinus carpio. The sequence goes on along the minus strand of NC_056577.1, from coordinate 24,223,464 downwards.
GCTCACTGACCCTGTGGCTGGGCACGCTCAGTCAGTACCGCATCAGAGACACCTTCTGCTCCTATTCTGTCATGGAGCTCTGCACCAAGGGCCTAGGCGGACAGACAGACATACTGAAGGTATGCTCACATGTATATTTACCCACCATTAAAGGTACAGTTCCCCTAAAAATGACACTTCTGCCATCATCATTCTCACCCTCATGTCAATCCAAACCTATATGACTTTCTTTTTACTGCAAAACACAAAAGATACTTTGGAGAACTGTTTTTGTCCATGCAATCTTTTTTTGATCTTCACATGTTCTTCTGATGTTCTTTGTGTCTGTCTGACTTCAGGCACGTGGTGTGAACCTGTCTTGTGTGAGGAGCTGTGTAGTAGTTGCTGAGGAGCGTCCACGCTTGGCTCTTACACACTCCTTCTCCAAACTGTTCAAAGACATTGGACTCTCCATGCGGGCTGTCAGCACCGCTTTTGGGTCGAGAGTAAACCTGGCCATCTGCCTACAGGTAAACTATCTGAACTTCAAACTGTTTTACAGCTACTGTAGGCAACAATATATATTCTTCTCACTGATCTATCATCTCTATGTTACAAATAATGCATTGTTGTGAGGTGTTGGATATGTGATGTTGGTTATTTGATGTGCAGCTGATCTCTGTGTTTTTCACAGGGTACCACTGGACCAGACCCCTCAACTGTGTATGTGGACATGAAGTCCCTCCGACATGACCGGTAAGAAAAACACAGATAAACACACAAAACACACAGTGTTTAAATATTAAAAGGTGTTTTGTGTGTTAAAATGTGTGAAATTTCACTTTTTGACCAATTTGAATGGCTTTTGGTGCCGTTAATAGTCCAGAAATCACACAGATTTCACTGTTGTAAATAGTACAGAATTCTATCCATGTCAAATATGAAAAAAGCTTCAGAGCTGCTGGTTCCTCTCGGCCCTAAGTGATCATATCATGTCATTAACACTCTTTCTCCTTGTGCTACACTGATGATGGTGTGTCTGTGTTGTAGGGTGAGGTTAGTTGAGCGAGGAGCACCTCAGTCTCTTCCTCTCATGGAGTCTGGAACAGTAAGCACATTTCCAATGATGGATCAAGCATAAATGAAATGGAATTATAAATGAAATTAGTGCTCTTTCTCCCTCCTTTAGATTCTTCCTGGTGTGAGGGTGATCATAGTCAATCCAGAAACTAGAGGACCCTTAGGGGACTCTCACCTGGGAGAGGTGCGTTTACATATGTAAATGATAATTGGTTGTTTCTTCAGCTTTGTGCATTTTTTAGAAAATTAACTACCTAATAACACACTTTCAAATATTCTTAATTTCTTTTATTTGTATACTAACAATCATAGGAGAGTCATTTTTGGGATACAGTGGCTCCTTTGTATTGCTAAGGCTAATTTTTAAAGCCTTAGCCTTATTTTTTTAATAATAATTTGGCTAATAATTTGAGAAATCTACACTTTGATGGGAAATGATACAAGATAAGTGTTATTTACCTGGATTTTTTATTGTTCATCAAAATAGATTCGATTTCTTATCCAGTAATACACTTCTTTCTTTCCTAGATTTGGGTAAATAGTCCACACAGTGCAACAGGATACTACACTATATACGGAGAGGAAAATCTGCAGGCTGACCACTTCAACACTAAGCTGAGTTTTGGAGATCCTCAAACGCTCTGGGCCAGAACTGGATACCTGGGCTTTGTCAAGAGAACTGAACTCACAGACTCCAGTGGAGGTGAGAGAGAGAGAGAAGTAAAAAATGGCTGAATTAATGGCAAAGTGTTCATGACAGATTGATGAGGGCGATATAGTGTTTGTGTGATGCTAAAGTCTGAGTCCACATTAATGTACACCAAAAAAAAAGTTTTTAGGATTTTGGAATTATTTGAACAAAAAAAAAAAGGGTATTAGAAATTTGTAGATTCTGCACTTACACTAAAAAAAGAAAAAAAATCCTTTTTTAAAATTTAGATATTGTAACTAGTGGTCTCTGACTGTATGAGATAAAGGCACATGCATTCTTGTAAAAATGTTTTTGCTTATTAGATCGCCATGATGCCCTGTTTGTGGTGGGCTCTCTGGATGAGACTTTAGAATTGAGAGGTTTGCGATATCATCCAATTGACATCGAGACCAGCGTATCACGAGCCCATCGCAGCATTGGTGAAAGGTAAAATCCCAGCAACATCATTTTAATTGTGCAATCATGTTCTCCATTATGTCTTACTTGGGTTTTCCCTTTGCAGTGCCGTGTTCACCTGGACAAATCTGCTGGTGGTGGTGGCTGAACTCTGCGGATCAGAGCAGGATGCTTTAGACCTGGTTCCGCTGGTAACCAATGTGGTATTAGAGGAGCACCATCTGATTGTGGGTGTAGTGGTTATCGTTGACCCTGGGGTCATCCCCATAAACTCCAGAGGAGAAAAGCAACGAATGCACTTGAGAGACTCCTTCCTGGCAGATCAGTTGGACCCCATATACGTAGCATACAACATGTGAGCTGGGTTATGGGCGAGACAAAGGCTTACTAGAAAGGTGCTATGGAGCCTGGCCTCACAACTGGGATTGGGTTCATATACAGACAGACTTGGCCCTGTTTTTTCAGGAATAAGGTGTCATTGAACAAAAAATACAAATGTGTGAGAAGACTGTTTTGGAGAAGGGATATTATAATAGAATTTCCCTTTTTTCTCACTTCCTTCTCCCCCAGAACAAATTGCCACTTACTGTCTGTCCAGTTCTTGGTCATGAGTTAAATTTACTTGAATTACCTAGCTGTTTTTTCTACTCAAACACATTCCTTTCTAGCACTGACTAACTAGTGTTATTGTTTTTTTTTCAATTAAAAGGAGCTTAAAGCCTCAGTTTGTAAGTTTTCACCTGAGTTGTTCGATTCCAAAATATTTTTTTTCTGATTACAAGATTTTGGAATCAATGGAAATGATTTCAGGAGTCAATACTCAAAATAACTAAGTGAAAAAGAGAGACAAAGTGAAATCTTAAAATAAGAAGTGCAATATAAACTGTAATTTATACTATTATGATTGATACAATAAATGATAGGTCTTGATGGATGGATGGACTACAAAAGACGTTAAGTCGCATTGATCAGTCAAGTAATTATGTAGGTTTAGCAATATAAATTCTGTATCTTAATTAGTTTTGTTGCAACTCGTTTGGGATGTTTAGTAGTGTGGTAATCAAGTTAATGAACAGTCTAGGACGCCATGAATGGAAGATTAATTCCTTTTAGGATCTAGCAATTAATGGTTCTGAATACATACACAGAATTGATCTGCAATCCAGCTTATAACACAGGGACATACTTATAACACAGGGACGGTCCCTTCAGAGCAACCTGGGGTTAAGTGCCTTTCTCAAGGGCAGTTTTGATTATAGGACATTTCTGTAATGCTCCAGTTCAAATGAATTGGAATTCAAATGCCCTTACCCAGGTTAAAACCCACAGTTTCATCCACCATCACTTTGGTTAAGACACAGACTGCAGCTGTCAGCTCATTTTGCTCAGTTTGCTCTGGCAGTTCTGGAACCATTTAGCATTTTAAATCTTACCACTGGGGCTTTAACAAAATTAATTTCAGATATGGCACTTTCCTGGTTACAAACTTACTTCTTTTAATTTGTTTTAGTTCTACAGTATTTACAAAACACAATCTACAGTTGTACTAGACAAAAGTGCAATGTGATACACAAAAGTATTTAACTTTTTTTTCCGTTTTAATCTATATTCATCAGGTTATTTAAGACGGTCCACAACCATTTTAATTATGAATTGCTTGGTTTTGCAATTAGTGACTTTGATTAATTGAATGTTAGCTATATATACTATATATATATATATATATATATATATATTACACTGAACAACTTCACTCCTTCATCCCCCATAAATTCAGCATGAGGATAATCATCCCTATTATTTTTCATCAGATAAATGCAGATACATTCTGTAACATGGATTATTAATATCCGTCAACAAGGGCATATGTGTAGTATTATATAATTACTTGCATTATTGAGTAGCATATGACTTACACAAAAAAATTGTGACTTACACATTTTTGGGACTTTATGCCCAGTCTAACCTCAATGCCTACATTTACAAATCACACATTCCTTGAGTTCACTTCTCGCCATATAACAATAAAAAAAGCACTCATATAGACAAGAGCATTCACCAAATGCAGACCTCATCATCACACATCAAGCCCAAACCAAACACAAACTGAGGTACGTATGCCTCTATTTTTGCTCTCATCTAAAGGTGCTTATTCACATCAGGACAAGCCATTTAAACCTCTGAATGGCAAAAAAAAAAAAAAAAAAAAAAAAAAAAGCCAGGCATCTGTACAATAAAACAAAACAACTGTAAAATAACAGGAATCTCTGTACAAGCAAGCCCCTCGTGAACATCTAACTGTACAAAAAGGCATAGATTTTACATGTTTGGCAAAGGATCTTTAAAGGACAGTTGCTGTCTCCTGTACTATAGACATTTTTACTAGGAATGAATAATTTCTTGTAAACCATAAATAATTGTAAATAATTGCTTGTGTACAGATGCGAAATTCTACTGTACTGTAAGTTAGTCGCTGTATTCTGTCCAATTTTTGAATGAATTTGAATATTAACTACTGTCACTGACATCCCTTTGTAGCTGAGCGGGGGACTGAAGATGAAGACTTACTGTAAATAGCTTGCTCAGTTTCTGCTTGCTCTTTTCCGGTTGATCAGAAATGTGATGGGTTGAAGTCTGTGTTCAGATCTTTCTGTCATGCATTTCTTTCATAATTCAAATTCAGAAATCTTACGGTTTGTACAAGTCTTGAAGATGTAAGCATGATAAAGTCAAGCACTGTGGGGGTTTGAAAGACTATTTTCAGAGTCCTTACACAACTGATCACTACAGTATGTTAGCCTAACCTCATTCTGGGGTTGTGTACTTATGTGTATGTATGGTCACAGCTTTGAAAGGTCATTTGTTTGTTGATGAGTTCCACAATACCTTTTTCCAAATCAGAGACGCTGTCATGAAATGTATTCTCTCATTCTCACAGTCATTAATGGCATCGAGCTGAGTTTATGTGATGAAAGCACAAGCGAGTGAATGAGCTTTTTACATGGGGCATTCAGGGAAATAGTGCTTTCCAGGACGGAGAGGATATTCATTTATAAATATTCACTTTCATGTTTGCAATGATTTTGTTCTTAAAATGAAAAGATTTTGTCATTTACATAAGTGTTAATCAAGTCTTAATATGGACAACAAAACAAAACAAAGCAGAAAATTAGACACAGTTCAGTTAATTGATAATCTATCATGACAGCTAAGTGCTGGAACCAAAAGAAAAGTTTCACACATTATGCAACCAGCTGCAGTTACATTTCAAAGTACACACCAGGCAACACACACACACTTAACCACTACATATAAAATGTGGATTATTTGCTTGCTATGGAATAAAATGAGGACATGCAACAGTAACATTACTTTTTTATTTGGACAACGCATATTACTCTTTGTTGATTAAAATGTTCTGTTCAATTCTTATATAATTTTTAATTATAAGATTAAAATATTGTATTTAAATCATAAGAATGTGATATTTACAATTTCTTTTAGTCATTCATGGATTTAAATGAAAGTCATGATTATGCAAGCAAGCATTTCCCTGTTGGTTCACATCTCTTTCTTTTTTGTACATTGGTTACTGTAACTGTTTTTTACTCCAATGAAAAACAGAAAAAATAATAAAAGCTTTTATTTTGCATCTCTGAAGTTTGTTTTGTATAACTGCAGTCTGTAGTTATATTCTATCTATCTATCTATCTATCTATCTATCTATCTATCTATCTATCTATCATCTATCTATCTATCTCTCAGCCTCTTTCTGGAGAGAGAAAAAAGAATTGACATTTCTCAGTAAAATACTTTCTATTTCTGATTTTATCTATCTATCTATCTATCTATCTATCTATCTATCTATCTATCTATCTATCTATCTATCTATCTATCTATCTATCTATCTATCTATCTATCTATCTGTCTGTCTGTCTGTCTGTCTGTCTGTCTGTCTGTCTGTCTGTCTGTCTGTCTGTCTGTCTGTCTATCTGTCCCTGCCTCTTTCTGGAGAGAAAAAAAAGAATTTATGTTTCTCAGTAAAATACTTTTTATTTCTAATTTAATTCTAATTATTTAATTTTATAGATAATTGTCAAACTGCATTGTGTGTGTGTGTGTGTGTGTGTGTGTGTGTGTGTGTGTGTGTGTTTTATTTCGATAATATTTGCTGATGTATAACAGGAAAATTATATTAAGAATGTCTCCATAAAATTTCATTTTTCTGTTCATAATAGTCATTTAGAATTCTTGCAGCGACTCCGCTTCTAACAAAAATAATGCACATTTTTAAATTCAATTTGCACATTTTTTGTCTGTGAATATAGTAGCCTATTTGTCAAGCAGAATAGAGAAGTTCAGAAAATTGCATTGGTTTGATTCAAGTCCCTGGACTACTTTTCCGTTTCAGTGACATTGACCAATCACAAAGCTTAAAGGACATTTACGTAACACGTCCTTCTAGGGGGCGGCGCTTATTGCGGCCTTTAGAGAGAAAAAAACCCCTAAAGCCATCTAGATTTTTTCAATGGAAACCGCCCAGGTTTATTCTATGCATTATTAAATCATTTACTTTACAAATTATATCTCAAATATTGACATCTCTATAGACGGCGTTATTGTTTCCAGAAGCGGTTCAAAAGGATTAAAGGTAAAGCGTTGCTTTTGTTTTATACTCTTCCTCTTCTGCCGACCTGTCGCTGCAGTCATGGCGCCCGTCCGCTCGGTTGTAGCACTCGCTCACGGGAAGGTGTTTTAATGGCTCCCCGTATCGCTGACGTCTGTTGACGCGGGTACTTGCGTGCCAGTGACTAGCTTGGAACTTTCTGCAGAGCGCGGCATAAAGTCGATCACGGGCTTCGTAACACACCGCAGCGGCTGGCTTTATTTGGAGATGCGCTTTTGATCAGGATCTCATGGGGGAATTACACTTTAAGCCTCTGACACTCGTTAAATATTTGCAACATCACTAAAAAAAAAAAACTATCTATATCTTGTGATGGAGCTTTTCTTTAGTAGAAACAAGCCCGCTTATAAATACCGGCACAGTCTTGTGTATTTTGACAGATAATTCTTGAAATTAAATCAAATACAGCTTTTTTTTTTTTAGCCTGTTAGCTGCTGTAGCCTTAGATCGTTTGTTTTAAAGGCGGGCTTTTAGCAGACAATATTATCGTAAATGTTGAATCAACAGGTCGATTTAACTCGCAGTGTTATTCTGGGTTTATTTAAATAGAATTTAGCCTGATATTGGTTGTTTTTTGGAGGAATGTGAGTATTTGTTGGGCGATATTTAGCATCCGGTTCTGCAAGAAGTGATTTTGATAACCACACAAAGCAGCTCCATCTGATTTACTATTACAGGAGGTGTTGTGTCTTCCATGTTGAGTATTTGTTTGTTTGTTTTTTCCATTACATTGTAACTTTATTGTCCATTTATTGTAATAACATGATTTTACTGGAATTAAATCATAAATGAGGACAACTGCTGAAAGGTTGCAGCAGTAATGTGCTGAAAGCAGCCCACAAGGACAGTGTAAGTGTGTGTGTGGTGGAGCTGAAGGTTTGAGAGGTCCTGACTCAGGGTTTGGGGTAAAACTAAATCAAGGCTTTTGACTGTTAGCCTCGGTTGACCACAGAACTACCTCAGCACACAAACACACACACCCCGACCATCCCGTAAGCACAATATAAACAGTCTGTGTGCTTCAGTTTTCTCATGTTTGCTGTCAATCTGCAAAATTGTATATATTTGTACATAGTTTAAATGCCCGTGGTTCAGATTTCTGTATGCCCTGAAAAAAATTTAATTTAAAATTAAATAAAATAAAAAATCACTGGTCCCCATCTCTAGGTATTATTATTTTTTAAATTTACTTTTGCAGTTTACATTAATTTGTATTTTTTATTTGAACATAGAATTTTAAATGTGCAATTTTTTTTTTTTTTTATTAAAAATTCAAATTTGAAATGAATTGTTAATATAAAATATTTATTCAAACATTATATAATAATTTATATATATATATATATATATATATATATATATATATGTTTGTGTGTGTGTACTTTTTCTTTCTTTTTTTATTATGGTCAGCTCTAAAATATAACTGGTCATAAATTGCTTGTTTACTGTAATCTCTGTAAATGTAAAAGTTTTTAAAAAATGTAATTTTTTACAATTGTGCAAGCTCCTGGTCATGGAAAGCATGACATCAACATTAAGTATTGACCAAAATATGTCTCATTGTTCATTTGCAGCAGCAATGGAGGAGGTCCAGCAGAATAACCGTAATGGCTCTGAGTCCCAAACTGTTGCCATCCCCACAACTATAACTGCCTCTCACCTATCACAGATAGCACAGGTACTGTTCATGTATGTACTTATGTACACATATTTGCATGATAAATATGTGACTAAGCATTTGTAAAAATCAGCAATAAAAGTGCTTGTTTCATGTTATTATCATCTTGTGAAAGATGTCTCTGGGTGGGAATCAAGTGACTGTGGTCCAGCTGCCCAGCGGTCAGTTCCAGGTTCAAGGTGTGATTCAGTCAGCGCAGTCATCGGTTATCCAGTCTCCACAGGCACAAACACAGGTAATGTGCAGACACTCATACAGCATGATCATAAACTGGTCTTTGTTTTTACTTAAGGCTCCCTCCACTTAAACAATGTTTCTTATTAGGGTCAAGGATCTGATAGTGATGATTCTCAGGATTCAAGCGACAGTGGAGCATCTAACCAGAAGTCAAGAGAGATCCTGGCTCGGCGCCCATCCTACAGGTAAAAGGCTCAGGGCAAATAATTTATGACTCTGCTGGGCCTTATGAGTGGCACCTCAAAATTACACAGATTATTTTATTACTTCTAAAGCCAGCATCCTACTAGCCTTCATTTGCATAGTAGTTGGAGAACATGTGAGCCCCAAGTGGTCATGCATAAATTCTGACCACATTTGGCAATTTGAATTTATCAGAGCCAGTCGGTGAGGTGGAGTCTCAGCTTCTTCTCACACTGAAGAACTGTATCTGCTCCAAAATATTCCCTCAGTAAACGCACAACTCACAAAACTCATTATTATTCATGGTGATTGTGTAACCAGGCATTTTCTCCCAAGAATGGTTCTCTTGCACTTTAATAATAATAATAATACATTTTATTTGTAATGTGCCTTTCTTAATACTCAAAGCGCTACAACATGTAAAAACAAAATAACAAGTGAACCAAAACTCAAAAATAAATTCAAAAATAAATTCACAGTAATAGCCATAAATTAAAAGCTTCACTAAAAAGATTAGTCTTTAGAAGTTTCTTAAAACAATCCAAGAAAGCAACATTCCTAATAAACACGGGTAATGCATTCTATAACTTTGGCGTGTTATAGGAAAAAGTAGCTGAGTTTTGAATATATTGTAGTCTCTTAACAGAACTTGCTGGTAATCCCCCAAAGAGAGAATTGCAATAATCGAGCCGTGATGTTATGAAGCCATGAATAAGCCTCTCAGCATCAGGCCTAGAAAGAAAGGGTCTAATGCAAGCAATGTTACGAAGATGGAAAAAAGAAACTTTAGTTATGTTTTTGAAGTGAGAATTAAGTCAACTGAGCATCAAAAATCATACCCAAATTACTCACCTGAGAAGGAGGAGAAATTTGGGTATCGTCAACTGAAAGTTTAAAATGACTGAATTTATTAATATTAGATGGAGTGCCAATTTATAAAATGTATTAGTCTTTAAGAAAGCAAAGACAGAAGACATTTTTAGTTAAGTCGCCATTTAATAGAAATGTTGCTCTTCTTTTCTTCTCTATTGTGACATATATCTGAGTGAACTGGCTTCTCGAATCAGAAAAAATGTAGTATGCAGTTTGATTTTGTTCATCTGGAATTGATAGAGATCACAACATTAGCAAAAAAAGATACGTGTAAGTGAGAGGCTGCTGGAGATTATTGACTAGCCTTTTATAAGGGGGAAGTTGTTAATCTTTTTGATTGAAGATTATGTGGTGTGCATGAATAAAAAATTATGTGCACAGCTAAATCATTTATAATAAAGACTACAGCATTCTATAAAACATAAGAATTGTCAATTCTTCAAGAATTAATTAATTTTTCAGGGTGACATTAATTTAAAAGTATTTTTTATTGATATAGTGCTAATTTAGTGCCTTTTGTTCACTATTTCATTATGTGCCCTTAATCATACACAAACACAGTGTTACTGAGAGTAGAGTGAAAAGCAAAATTTGCCAAGCTCCAAATTCCAGGCACAACTATGGCACAAAACCAAGAGTTTGGGCACAAAACAAAAACTTTCTGTTCCTTTTTGTGTTTCAGGAAGATTCTAAATGATCTATCAGCTGAGGAAGTGGCGACTCAGAACGAGGGAGAAGAGGAATGCTCCACCTCTTCTGCCATAACAAGCGTTTCACTTCCTACCCCGATCTACCAGACAAGCACTGGCCAATATTGTAAGCCAAGCCAGCATACTATTAGAGTACTGAATGCCTCATGTGGTAACTTCCTATGTATTTTGTAACAAAAATGAAGCTAAGGGTTGCATAAGTTGTTAATGGCAAAATTGACTCAAATAGCCATGCAGTTTGTTGTTTACACAAACATGATTTCTTATTATATTACGATATGAACTAGAGCACAATTGTAATGTAACTGCATAAAAAGCACATAAAAAAAGATGTATCTTCATGCACGATTCTTGTTTGCTCTGTTGCAGTTGCGATTTCATCCAATGGCTCTCTGCAGCTGGCCAGTGCTGGTTCAGAGGGTGTACAGGGCCTGCAGACTCTCACCATGACCAACTCGAACCCAAGCCAGCCAACTATACTGCAATACGCTCAGACCGCCGACGGACAACAGATTCTGCTGCCTAGTAACCAGGTGGTGCTCCAAGGTTAGCACATAAAGGCAAAAAGACCTTTCAATTTGGCAATCAGCTCATATTGTTGCTTTAGTACATGTGCAACACACTCTGGCTGTGATACTGTGTTACAGGTGCAGGGGGAGAAATGCAAGCTTATCAGATCCGCTCTTCTTCCTCCTCGCTGCCTCAGACTGTCGTCATGACATCACCCGTTATCAGCTCTCAGGGCAAAAGCAATGACCCGCAAATGAAGAGAGAGATACGCCTGGCGAAGAACAGGTGGGTGTATTCGAGCACAAGAGAATGAATTTGTTGGTTGGTAATGTACTAAGCCTAACTGCATTTGTGTAATTCCGAATCTTTGCATGCAGGGAGGCAGCCAGAGAGTGTCGCAGAAAGAAAAAGGAGTATGTGAAGTGTTTGGAGAACCGTGTGGCTGTCCTGGAGAATCAGAACAAGACTCTTATCGAAGAGCTCAAGACATTAAAGGACCTGTACTGTGTTAAAACTGGCTAGTGGGACATCCATACAATCATGCTAATAGGACTTTGCTGGCAGACCTGTCTGCCTACGTGCTTATACAGACACAGGGACTTTTTTTTTTTGGCAGAGGGGATACATTTAATCCTCATGTCAAGTGCTTGTTTTTATACAACTCATTTTTAACTACAGCCTAAGAATTATTGACCAGAAACAACAGCAACAATTATGCTTTTCAGAATAGATGGAAAGAGGGAAACGCTGTTCCATTAACATTTATATTTGCAGTCAGCAGATGTTTATATTTGTGTATGTATCTTGTGCAAGCATTGGCACGTCTACACTGGGAGATTTTGCTTTATTCTTGACCCATTTGGTTTCCAGGGAATATTGAATGTTAATTTTATTTAAGCGCTAGCTGAATTTTGCTTTATCCAAAATAGAAGACTGGTATTTTTACACCTTATCTCAGATGCGCTTGTATGTATGAAAATCGTGACGCGATTGTGTTTTTCATGAAGTCATGCAGCTGTGTTCTTTGCATTTTTGCTATTTTCCCCCTCTTAGGAAGGTCTGGTATTCTTATCCCCATTCCGTATTTTATTTTAGTGAGTTTTAGTGAGACGTTTTCTACAGAGACTGAGCAAAATTTAAGGCGAGGACTTTCAGCTTTATTATTATGGGTAACATGAAACAGTGGTAGATTCATTTAAGCCTTATTCTGGATTGATAGACAAAAAAACCTTTCTAGTCCAGGTCTTTGTAATATGTCTGAGCGGTCTTTAAGCCATATACTCTCTTAGGTTGGGACCGTTGTTGGTTTTAGATGAGTAATAGGCCTGAGGCTTACCACTGTTTATAAGCCAAGCTGTTACAAGACAATCAAATCAGGGAGTATACGATGAAAAAGATGGACACTTGTTTTTGCTAAAGTGAATCTAAATAAATATTTTTCCAGCCTTTGTTTTGCTCCCTTTCAGTTTCAATATGTTTCTGTCTCAAGTAGGCCATTTGGAAAAACTCAACTCAGATGGTCAGATAGGAGATGCAAGGTTATGCAAGGTTAGGTCAGTATATTTGGGAAAACATAATTTCAAAAATTATAGCTTTGTTTTTTATTATGTTTTTATTCTATAAATAATTGAAAAATAATAATTTCCAGGCTTAGGAAAAGTAAAAAAAATAAAATAACACAAAGTCAAAAAAATGTGTGTGTTCTATTTTAGATTAATCAGCTAGAAATTACTTTTTGGAATAACAATCAGTTTTACATATATCGTCAAACATAAAAATAAAAAAAATAAAATTAAATGTTCTAAAACTTGGAAAGAAATGTCTCTATTTAAAGTTGGGGAATGCAAGATGGTCTTAAGTATTTATGTGTATCTAGCTAATTCCATACTATTATAACAAGTACAGAAGCATGAAGGCCAAACTTATTAAAGGGGTCATATGATGCGATTTCAAATTTTCCTCTCTCTTTGGAGTGTTACAAGCTCTTGGGGAATAAAGAAGAGATCTGTGAAGTTGCAAATACTAAAGTCTCAAATCCAAAGAGATATTCTTCATAAAAGTTAACACTCGTCCACACCCCCTGAAACATCTCGTTCTAACACGCCCCCACATCTCTAAGTCAGCATGTGAGGATATTTGCATAACACCGCCCAGATGTTCACGCAAAGAAAGAAGGTGTACCTTTTATTCTCGTTGTAGTATTGTTGTTGCCGCTGCCGCCATGTCGTATAGATGCTGTGTGTTTCACTGTGAAAGCTGTTTGGCCTTCCAAAAGAGGACGATGTCAGCTTCGTCATGCCTGAAGCTGATCCGTGCTGGCCATGGGGAAATACATCAACTTTGCACTGTGGATCGCCGAATCGGCTTTCACCGTGGACGAAGCGGTGTCCAGCCCGGGGTCATCACATGTGGTTGCTGTGTTTTTTTTTTTTGTTTTTTTTTGGCAAAATTCATATTCATTATTTTACTGGATAACCAGCAATTTGTGGTTTGAGCAAAAATAATAAATTAGCCTGGATGTGGCGTAGCTTAAGGTCAGAGAAGCCAGCTGCCTCGAGGTGCTTCCAAGTAGCACAGGTTGTATCACAGCCGTCGTTCATAAAGCACCTGACAAGCATATGCACCTGTACAGTTATATGACGGCTATAAACTTTACAGTTAGACTTTATTATTCCATAGTGGTCATATGTTTTGTTACTAGCATCATTGTTGTGTTAAATGGATACATTCTGAGTTTAGAGCAAAAACCCTTCCTCTCACTCTCTGTCCAGAAGAACAGTGACCTCCGGTTATGTGTGGGTGATAAGCAGTGGAAGACAGAATATATATATATATATATATATATATATATATATATATATATATATATATATATATATATATATATATATATGTATATATATATATATATATATATATATGTATATATATATATATGTATATATATATATATGTATATATATACACATATATATATATATATATACACATATACATATATATATACATACATATACAAACATACATATATATATACATACATATATATACATATATACATACATATATATACATATATACATACATATATATACATATATACATATACACATATATATACATATACACATATACATATATACATATACACATATACATATATACATATACACATATATATATATATATATATAAATAAAAAAAATAAATATATATATATATATATATAAATAAAAAATATAAAACATATATATAAATATTGTGTTTATTATCATCATTATTACCAGGCTGAAAAAAAAAATAGGCTAAAAAACATGTTGGAAAATGTAACTCCAGGTTGAGGGGTCAGACCACTGATATATATATATATATATGTATGTATGTATGTATGTATGTATGTATATATATATATCTGTTATAGATCAGTGAGTCAGACATGTTCAAGAAAGAATAATGCTCCTCCCTAAAGAAGAAAAGGAGTACGAAATCTTTATTTCTCAACTCGAAATTGAGTATTTGAAAACGGTTGTTTAGTTTAAAATGTTTAAAACTAGTATTTAAAAGCACTTGGAAACAGATGCCTACTAATCTGTACTATGAAATATGATTATACCAAATGTTATCGGGCCTCAAAACTCTCTTTGCTTCTTGCAGCATATAATACACGATTACAATTGTTATTACATACTAAATATATATTTTTTCCCCCGACACGAAGACTGTAATTCCCCTTATTAAAACGACACACTTTTAGCGTGACTGTAGAAATAAGTCCAGCCGAGCGATGGCCTTGAAATGACGAGTCATCAACGCTGTTAGTTGTTGCCAATACCTATTTTTACAGAGGCGAAAGGCACGAGAAACAGTCGTAGTTGAGTATTATTTTAGAATTAATTGACAAAAAGGTAATGCATTCTTTAATAAATTAGTCTCATTATAACGGTCGGGTGATGGCGCTAAACGCCCATGTTTATTTCTTGTCTTAAGGTGAAAAAAACTGCTTGAACAGTATAGTTCAAAATACTAAAAACAACAAATATAGTGCATACAAAATACGTATAATGTACACTTTTTTTTGACGTGTAATTACACAATCTAATAAGGCTATGGCTTTGTTTTCCTAAAGTAAGCTACATGTAGGACAGGGAGGGGTGTCCAAATCTGTTTCTGGAGGGCCACCACATGAAAAAAAAAATACTATAGTAATTTATAGTAAATACTATAGTGTTTTTGAACCGTACTAAGGACTTGGATTAATTTGTTGTGGTAATTCTATAGTTGCTGTGGTAATATAACAACTATAGTAATATAAACAAATTACTTTATCCAATACTGTACTGTTTATGTTTTATATTATACTACAATACATTACAGTTTACTGTAGTAAAAACTAAATTACACTACAGTATTTATTACAGTATATAAGTTCGCTATAGTTAATACTACAGTATGATGTAGCATTCATTAAAAAGTGTTATGTATATTCTATAATATATACAGTATAATACACTTTACTATAGTATGGTTAAAAAAAAATACTACAGCATTTACTATAAGTTACTACAGTATTTTGTCCTGCTGAGTTTAGCTTCAACCCTAATTAAACACACCTGAACCAAAGTAATCAAAGTCTTCAGACTCTCTAGAGTCCTGGCCAAAAGTTTTGGCAGAGACATACATTTTGTGTTTTGCAAAGTTTGCTGTTGTGGTGTTCATTCACATTGTTTCTAGAGTATTGTGTAGAGTGATCAGACGCATTTTAAATAATTGCTAAAAGCGTTATTGTCCAAAAAATTAACTTTTCACCAAAAAACAAACAAACAAAACAAATTTCACTGTTTTTTGATCCTGACACCAAATGACCAGCTAACATTGACTAATCATATCAGCAGCATATGTGAAAGTGTGAATGAGTACTAATCAGCTGAAATCACTATCATACTAAATAGATTGTGAGAGCAGACTGATTGCTATAAAAGGAGGGAAGAAGTGCTTCCAATCATTGTGTTCTTGTTAGCAATGGTTACCTCCAAAGAAACACGTGCAGCTATCATCGGGTTGCATCAAAATGGCCTCACATGCAAGGAAATTGCTGAAAGAACCATTTACCGGATCATCAAGAACTTCAAGGAGAGAGGTTCAACTGCAGTGAAGAAGTCTTCAGGACGTGTCCAGCAAGCGCTAGGTCCGTCTCCTCCCGAGGAGTCAGCTACGGAATTGTGTATCCAGCAGTGCAGAGCTTGCTCAGGAATGGCAGCAGGTTGGTGTGAGAGCATCTGCACACACAGTGAGGCCAAAACTTTTGGACAATGGTCTGGTGTCAAGGGCAGCAAAGCAGCCACTTCTCTCCAAGAAAAATGTCAAGGACAGACTGAAATTTTGCAGGAAGTACAGGAATTGGACAGCAGAAGACTGGTGCAAAGTTATTTTCTCTGATGAAGCTCCCTTCCGACTGCTTGGGCATCTGGAAAATCGATTGTTCAGAGAAGAAAAGATTAACGCTATCATGAGTCCTGTGTTGTGCTAACAGTGAAGCATCCTGAGGCCGTCCATGTGTGGGGTTGCTTTTCAACCAAGGGAGTGAACTCTCATAATTCTGCTTAAAAACACTCCCATGAATAAAGAATGGTATCAAAACGTCCTGCAAGAGTGACTTCTTCCAACGATCCATGAGCAATTTGGTGATGATCCGTGCATTTTCCAGCATGATAGAGCACCATGTCACAAATCAGGAGTGATAAAGAAGTGGCTTGAAGATCGTTGCATTGAAATTTTGGATCTGTGGCCAGGCAACTCCTGGATCTCAATCCCATAAAGAACCTGTGGTCAGTCCTCAAAAGGAGAGTGGATAAGCAGAAGCCCACAAATTGTGATCAACTCTGAGAACTAATAAGGCAAGAATGGATTGCCATCGGTCAGGATTTAGCCCAGAAGCTAATATCCAGCATGTCAGAGTGAATTGCAGAGGTTATGAAGAACATGGGTCAACCCTGTAAAACTCGACTCATGATATTTTTTTTCCCCAATAAAAGCCTTTAAAAACTGTATTTCAGTATATCATAGAAACATGTGGAAAAAATAATCTGCAAATACTGAAGCAGCAAACTTTGCAAAACACTAAGTTTATGTCACTGCCAAAACTTTTGGCCATGACTGTAGTATACGTCATTGTGGAAAAAAAAAGTTTCAATGTAGCTAGCTACTTTTTGGTGGTTGTAGTGTAGCTAGCTATTTTTTTTCTTTTCAAAAGGGCAGCTTGACTGTAGCTTAACTACTTTAACTTATGAGTTTTTTTTCTCAGCTTCAAAGAGGCCCTTGGAAAAACTCCAATCAGATAGACAGGAACGCAAGGTTATCTTATGAAATGGTGTTGGTCAATATTTGGGAAAACAATGTCTTGGGTTCTATATTAAAAGACAGCCAGGACTGTTTTTTTTTTTTTTTTTTTCATTTTTATTTTGTTTTATTCATACCATATTTAAAGAATAGTGGTCCAACAGTCAATGACAACATGAAAATATCAGGTCATTAAAACAACAACAACAAAAAAACTTAAGTCAAATAAATTTCTGTTGTAAAAAAAAAAAAAAAAAAAAAATTGTTCTATTTTATAATTTATCAGCAAGAAATTACTTTTTGTGAGTACAATCTGTTTTATAACAGGAACTTCAATGGTCAGAAGTGTTGGGAAAAAAGTGTCAGAATTTAAAGTTGGAGAAAGCAATGTGGTCTTTTTGAGTATTTAACTATAATACAAAGCATAGAAGTTTGAATCCAAAAGTATTAAAGATGACACACATTCCTCCTAACTACTAGATGTCAGTATAGCTCATTTATGCATTAACAACAACCTCACAAAAGCTGGCCTACATTAATCTCCAAAAGCCTGTTTCATATAGATAAAAGTATTTTGTTGTTTTACCTACCAGCATTTTTTTAGTCAATAAAATATACAATGCAGTCTTGAGATTTAGTGTTTGCATATTAAACAAAAACTTTCTATTTTATGGTTTAATACAAATTGCTCTTTCATACAAACGGTGGTGAAATTAAATTTTGAATTAGGGTTGTTTTTTTTTTGGCAAAATTAATTTTCATTATTTGACTGCATAACCAACAATGTGTGGCTTGATCATGAAAAACAGAGGGGCTTGGATGTGACGTAGCTGAAGGTCAGAGAAGCCAGCTGCCTCGAGGTGCTTCCAAGTAGCACGGGTTGCCTCACAGCCATCTCCAAAATAGTACCTGACAAACATACAAGTATAGACTTTCTTACTCTGTAGTGTCATATGCTTTGTTACAAGTATTCCATCATTATGTAAAATTGTTAGACTAAAGCAAAAACAGCAACAACAAAAATAATAATTCTAATCAAACCCTTCCTTCCTCTCTGCCTGAATTAAACCCATGATCTCTATGATGTCCCCTAACTTTATTTACTCTAGCTTGAGATAAATAACCATTATAAAAGTTACTAAAATTCAGTGGAGATCATAAGTAAAATATAATAGTGATTTTATAAATACTGTGTTTTTGTATTACCAGAATGGTTGAAGGACATGTTGAAAAAAGTAAATCCAGCTTGAGGGGTCAGACACCACATGTTCCAGGAAGAAAAATGCTCCTCCCTAAAGGAAAGGAAAAATTATATATATATATATATATATATATATATATATATATATATATATATATATATATATATATATATATACATATTTCTCAACCCATAATTGTGTATTTGAATACACGTTGTTTAATAAAAAAAATTCCAGCAATTCTAAACAGCAGCCTAATCTGTATGGTGACATCAGCCCTAAAAAAAAACAGCTGTTTCTAATGGGTTAATCACAGCAAACAACGATCTACATGTAGTTCAAGGTCTTTGATGTAGTTACGTAATGCTGTTACATTTAATCTCAAATAAACTTAATGTAATCAAAAAATGACTCTTTGATGGAAAAAGGCTTGGGAGAGATAAGAGACAGTTTATGAATTATGAAAGCATATCGGGGTTCCACCACCTAACTTAAGCAGTGGCTGGTCTAAACTTACAGGCCTCAGAACTCTCTTTGCTTCTTGCAGAACCTTCGGCGTGTCCTCGACTGAGCACAGAACCAGCGTGCACACCACAACATCCACGGAGTTGTCCTCCACCGCCTTCAGATTCTCCCCCGACGCCACTATGAAACTGTCATAAACGAGGTGGTCGTTCTTGGTCATACATTTTTTCAGGTACTTTTGGAAATGCGGGTTGGGGTCGGTGCATGTGATCCTGCAGCCTGTCGGGTAGTGCTCGAAGTTCGCCCCGGATCCGCAGCCCACCTCCAAGATCCGCAGGGAGCCCTTCGTGGGGTGGAATTTTTCCAGGTTTCGAAATAGTTCCCTCTTGTTGTCTTTCATTTTTTCATTGTAGGAGATCGACATTTTATAGACGATTAGAGGAAAGACGCGTTTGTAGAAAGAGAAAAGTCCAATCACCTCCGCAATGTGCAGCGGTAGAGTGAGGACTTTGACTAAAAAAGCGCAAGCGTTCATAAACAGCGTCATTTTTAACGACAAATCTGTCTGGAACACTAAGCTACATTTGATTATACAAGAGTGGAGTACGTTAGCTGTTGCGCGCACCTTGTGACAACTGACCAATCAAAATAAACGTCTTTAACCCACGTAATCTACTCCAGACAGACAGTAATCCAGTCTGTCACCAGATGGCGTCCGTGTATAAAACACCACGCTTTTTAAAAGACTGTGATGACGAGTTTCAACGGTCATCAACATCGAAAATAGTCCAAAGTTTTTTTATATTTCCATTTAAAAAAAATTTATGTACATTTAAAACACTACACTTTGTATTATATTACCGTTTGCATTAAAGGAAAAAAAAAAAATAAAAATTGTTGTCTCCCATTCGACTACTTCCGCTGCTGAGAAACCCGGGAACGTGGGGAAAAAAGGTCCATTTATCTTATTAATGGGGTTTTTGAAAGTTTTTCCACAGAAAGAATCGCTGTGTTGTTAAACAACAGTAAAATCTATTGAACGCACTGTAATATACCTTAAGCAACCTTAGCTACAAAGTTACATAAAAATAATGTCTTTCTGATTACTCACCGCCTTTTACTCCAGCATACAAGAATACTGATTTTTGAGCAACCTAACAAATAAGTTATAACTGAATGTTCTTAAACAGTAGGGAGCATTCTGTTTTATTTTCTTGCAAACATTATGGAAACATTACTTTTAAATGTCCGCTGAACATTCTGAAACGAGTAGTAACATTTAAAAAATTGATAAGAAACGTTTAAGGAAAAAAAATGTATTCCAAAAATGATGTATAAATATTGTTTTTGTGCTAAATTTTTGAGAACATTTGAGACTAGAAAACTTTGACAAACATTCTGTTAATGTCACTGGAAGAATGTTTGTTCCATAACCAGAATCTAACCAGAATGTTTCTGTTAACTTGGTATCTATCTGTCTATCTATCTGTCTATCTATCTATCTATCTATCTATCTATCTATCTATCTATCTATCTATCTATCTATCTATCTATCTATCTATCTATCTATCTATCTATCTTAATGCAATTATCCCTAATATCCTCCATGGCTCTTACTTGAGATTAAGCTTACAGTAATATCTTTAGATGCTGTAAGCTCCTGTAATATACACTGTTGTTCATCTGCTCTGCAGACAGTGTCATGCGAAGATGGCTGTGTGTCCCATTTGACTCACACACTAAGTGGGGCTTCATCAGCACCAAGGACAGTGGCCAAATGCAGACATGGCTGGTGGTGTATTGCACGGCAAGGCTTCATCCACTTGGGGCTCATAGTGAGGACTAGAACAGATACTCAGATGGCCCAGAAGGGGGAGTTGGAGGTAGTCTAACGCTGTTGTTTCCTTTCACTTTCTAACAGGATTAGAGGAAGACTATTGCCTGCAACATTTGACCATGTAGTACCTGCTTCCTCAAACACACTGCTTGAACCAACCCCACAAAACAAACAATGCCACAGTCTAATCTTGCACTGACCACTGCACTTAAAACACCAAAGATACTTTTTCGTGCCCACATGTCCAAAAGTCCACATTCTGTGCCCACATTGTTCACATCCTGCATTTGCCCTCTGAATGTAGATATTTTAAAGGAATAGCTCACCCAAAAATAAACATTTGCTGAAAATTTACTCCCCCTCAGGCCATCCAAGATGTAGATGAATTTGTTTCTTCATCAGAATAGATTTGGAGAATTTTTTATTTTTTATTTTTTTTTTATTTTTTTTAGATTTGGAGAAATTTTGCATTAAATCACTTAAAGAAAGCAAAAGGACATGTATTTTTGCTGGAAGCAATGGTTTGAAATTTGATGTCTTAAACAAGTGTTTGGTAATTACAAACACGCAGCGTTTGCTTCACCAGATGTTAACTGATGGACTGGAGCCGTGTCAATTACTTGTGGATATTGTGATGTTTTTATCAGCTGTTTGAACCCTCATTTTGATGTCACTTATTCGCTTGAGTGCATCCGTTGGTGAGGTGACTGGTTAAGTGATTCAATTCTAAATTTCTCCTTATCTCATCTAAATATTAGATGGCCTACATTTTCAGCTAATTCTCATTTTTGGGTGAACTGTTTCTTCATGTGACTTTTTGCTTCAGAGACATTTTAAAACATACAGAAACCTCAAACAGGTTTTTGAAGGAACTAGTGTTGTGTATAGCAGAATTAGGTAACCATTAGTGAAGATATTGAAATGTGGCTTATATGTGCCAACACAGAAATATCACTATTTAATTTGAAAGCCAGTGCCATATGATGATGCTTGTTACCATAAATGACAGAAAATTTTATTTTATATTGTTTGTGTGTTCTGAAAGACCAACAATAGAATTAAATTTTAATTTCAAATTATTATTATTAATATTTTTTTTTTGTATTATTTTTTTATCAAACAGCCCTGATCCAATTTTAACAATTAAATCTGAGACAGTTTAACAATTGTTGGAACAGAAATTAGAAGATTAGATTAATTTTACTGAGACGTGGTAAATATAATTAGACTCACTTCATTGTGATTGATATTTCCTTTTAGCGCTGTTTCGCTTACGTTGCAGCGTTCTGTCGGTCAGTACGGAAGTCAAAAGTAGGGTACTTGCAGACGCTCCCTAACAATTCGCTGAGAGTCATCAATTATGCAGGCTAGCTGTACGCACTGGGAAGGAAGATAGCGGCAACAATATGGCGACATCCGCAGTTTCTCTTGGGTCTTTTAAACATCCTTAGGCACGCAAGATCTACATGGATCGCTCTTAGTGCGGAAAAAGTAAGTAGACTTTCTCTTGTCTACAGCGCAAGTGTTGTGGTTTTTTTCAGGTGTTTATAGCCTGTTCTGAGCGTGTCTTATACCTGGACTCATCTGCCGCAGAGCGGTCTCTCGCGCTCAGCATCTTTTCTGCTCACAGATGTGCTGCAGGAAACGCAGGAATACGCCAATTAACACGCCAGACACCACTAACAGCTATAGTTCTTGCCAAACAGAGGCAATGCAGAGGTGAAAAAAGTCTGACTGAGGTAAATGAGGGTGTTGGCCTGGCGCTGGAAACATAACATTAGTGTGTGTGTCGAAATGTAGAACATATGCATACCATGGGACAGGCAGGTACGACCGCCGCAAACTTTATTGCATGGGAATATTGTGTGGACAGACTGATGCAAGACGCAATATTCAACATTCAGATGTCATTTGTGACTGTTTTGCAACGTAGCATGTCAAAATCACTAATGTGGCAGTTTTTTTAGTTCCCCTGCGCCTGCATTCCCCCTCCCTTCGAGTCACCCTCGCCATACTTCTTTGGGCTGGACTACCTAGAATCGTTGCGTTTCCGTTTTTGCCGTTAAAAATTGGGACTACCACCCTCGTTTTCTCACTCACTCTTCCCTAAAGCGTTAGCGGCATGATGTGCCCGACCGTGTGCGCGGTTGCGGGTTAAATCACAGAGGACGGTCTGACTGCACGGGTGTGGTGCTGGAGCGGACAAGAGTCCCAGATGTTCTTAAAGTGTTCATATGCGAATGCTGTTGAAACCTAGCGGGATAGAATCCCGAGACGTCGCAGGCACGACTGTCTGAGACGTCAGTGGCGTTCAAATGTAGATGTTTCACAGATTGATTCGCTGGCTCGTGCCTTTGCACGAGCTCCCCTCAGCTCCACTGCAGTATTTCAGCCGAGAGAGTGGGGCCCACGCGTGTACGTACAGATGCCATAATTACCGCAAACAAACTTGGGCATCCTGTTCTGTAAATCCCATAACATGCAGCGCCTTCAAATGCGCAAAGCTTGTTATTAGGAGAAGAAATTGCATAATAAGTGTGAGGAGCGGAATCAATTTAAGTATGTTTTTGCCATCGCAGATGCTTTATAAATTATATTTGCTTTGAAATGATGAGGACCGTGTCCTTAATGAGGTGTAGCCTATGTTACTGTTGGCGTAACCAAACAAATATTACAAAGGCAAAATGTGAGATAGCTAAATGTAGTCAAACAAGGGCATATCAGTGTGTTTATGTGTGTTGAAATATAAAATAGAGAGTTATAGTAAGATTTTGCGGCCTTTATTCTCCACACGGGATAGGCAAGCGAGGTTCGTCCTCGTGATAGCTGTGCAGCTCCCCTCCCCTCGATGTACAGTGCCAGAGGCCAAACATTCACTTTCCATATCATTTCGTTAAAGGCATCAAATACGGGAAAGTCACTTTAATCGGGATGTTTCATTGTGGCTTGAGGCAGCATCTGTAATCCACCCCAGCCCCCACCCCCCCTCAATCACTTAATCTTGAGGACAAACGTGAGCGCGCGCTGAGCGGTGCTGAACGGACAGCGCCGCTCGGACTCGGCATTCGACGGCATCTAGAACACACTGGATTTGTCTCGGCTTCCTGAAAACATACGTCACTTCTTGCTTGATAAGGAATACTTTGCGATGGCACGGAAACGTACAGTTTACCAGAGATGAGAGCAGGCAACGACATTGCTTGAAAGCACGTAAGTAGTCTAACCTGTCGAATGGCATCGGTCATTTTGGATTTAACGTCTAGGTGTTTTAACTTGGTGCAATCGAAAAGTGGAGGACGTAGGGTACCATTAAACAGCATATTCTTTTTCGATAACCAACGATGGCAAAACACCGTATTTTATAAGAAAGAAAGTGCAGTAGTTTTGTTAAGGTCATTGTGTGTATATATATTGTAAGGGCCTGTCTATCTGATGTATCACCTTGAGGTGAGGCGTCTCTACAGTATCCCAGGAAGGAGACTTGGAGGTTGGACACAGCCAGCGTGTAACTTAAAACACACGTCATAGTGTTCACTCTGTATGTCTTTTGTCTACACAGTCAATTTTTGAAAAATGAATTATTTTGTTAAAACTAACTACGAATGCAATTTTTTTTTAAATACTCAATTTAATAGTTAATTTTAATAATGGGTAAGTGATTCAATAGTGACTAGTATCTTTTTCAATTTTGCCATTGACTATTCATTATATAAGTAGTCATTCTGTTGTTTCTAGTAGGCTAACTAATAAGTTCTACTACCTAATGAATGAACTAATAATACATTCTACTACCTAATGAATAGTGAAACTGGATCATAAACCAGCAATAATTGGAATATTAATGGCAACTGCTACTATGTTCTGAATAAGTGCTGGTGAGTAACTCTACTTTTTACTATTGTAATAAACAACTAGTGTCAAATGAACAAGTTTTAAATAAAAAAAAAAAAAGATTATTAAATGTTACTTGCCTTTTACTAGCAATTTTTTGGGGAAAATTATTTTAAAGTCATTTTTTAACTAATGAATATTGAATAATGAAAAATATGAATACTAGTCATAGTTGGATCACTTTAAAATGTGCTAGTTAAATAATGCTAGATTACATGAATAAATATTAAAAGTACTTGCTTTAATATCTGCTGTAGATCAGGAAGCCTTTTAATGGTGTTTTAATGGTGATAAAGTAGTGGTTCTGCTACCC